>NC_135320.1:87005082-88205082 GCF_048772815.1 Callospermophilus lateralis
TTGCCCATTGCTTACTGACCTGAACTGCATAATAAGCTCAAGTATTATTTCCTCACCTCATTACCACTTAATTGAATTAAAGCTAAATTTGTATTTATGCTGTATAATTAGGAATTACAGGTAAGGGACAGGAACATTCTCATTAGTGGCCATCTGTTTGTAAAGTATCAATAGCAAAATTCCTAGGAATCCAGTGGCAAATGCACACACACATAGAATGCTAGTTCAGAAAGCAGAGCTGCTTGTGGTTTGGGTGAAATGATGACTCTGATTAACAGGTCACAGAGCTGGTTAATAATGGATCTGGTCTAGGATCCCATTTTTTTCAGCCACCTTACTTGAAATTTATTTTCCTTTCTACAATTCTTTCCTCCCAAATGCCCACACAGGTCTATGTCCATTGGGCCATTCATAAATGATGGACAGCGAATCATGAAGCCAACTTTGTGAGTAAGCCAACCAAGTATCAAGACACCAGATTCACTTCCAAGCTTTCTGGAGAGCAGTATTATGACTGATAATAAATTCCTCTGTTCTGCTCCTAGAAGAAACGAAACCTTTCTTCAGTGAGCATCAGGAACTATGTATCTCCCACTTTCATTTTCCTCCCTTGACATTTTCCCAGCGTTTCTCATATCACTGGCCATGACATTGCTATTGACATCCATGTGCATTGACTGTCAGCCAAGCAATGCCTATGCAGATGAGAAAGCTGGAAACCCAAAGCAGTTGAATGGATCACCCAAGGAAATAGAGCCAGAATCCAACCCAGGGTACAGTTATGTGGAGAACTCACTTGTCAACAGGGACAAGTAGTCCAGGCACTGACAACACCATCGAGTGACAGGACAATGGGTATCCCCAGAGGTGAGTGAAGTTTTCAAGTTGTACATTCACTTGTGCCTACATATGCCCTCCATCATTTCATGGAAGTGTTCCAACATCCGCCATGTGCACAGCAGTGTTAGGTTTGGGAGATCTTATGACCCAGTGTTCATGGAGTAGTATTGTGCTCTAAAGCCCTGCCCTGCTTTTCACTAGCTGTGAGACTCTGGGTAAAACACTTAATACATACAATTTAAACCTTCTATCTGGAAAACAAAAACAGCATTTATTTCTTAGAATCACAGTGATGATTATAATATGCCAAACGATCTATCAAAGCACCGATAGGGTGAATATTTGAATGGAGGCTCACAGGCAGTTCCTGATAGGCAAATGTGTGAAAGATGGTTGGTACCATTCTGCGAGAAGCACAAAATAAAAGACATGGTTTTTATTCTCAAGAAATAGAATGTTGATAAGGAGTAAAGAGGTTTGTTGAGAGTTCAGCTGAATACCATGGGGACATAAAGAGGTATTTAGAGGGTCTGAATCAAGAGGGCTTCAAGAAGAATAAGGTCCCCAGCAAGACCTTGAAGGATAAGTAGAATTTGACAGGAAGGGAAGCCAGGAATAGCAGGGAAAATGAATGGAATAAATTAAGGCATAGGAGTGACAGAAGGAATGACAAGGAATGGATAAATTGGCAAGACTGATGGGGACAGAATATGCGTCTCATAAAAGTTGGTGTTGATCCTAAATGGGAAGGTCAGGGACAGAGCAGAGGTTCTCCAAGGTAGCTTATGGAAAATTCAGCCCACCAGGCTTCTGGGAGGGAAACACTATTACATTCTTCATCCCCACCTCCTTTCCTTCCTCCCAGTGATGGCAGCTGGCTAGAGGTAAATTGTGTTTGGGGCTCTGCATCTCGTTTTTATGATTTATTAGCTCAGTCTTTCAGCAGGCCGAGAATATTGAGTGTGCTGGATGGCACATACTCCGGGAATTTATGTTGCATAGCTAAACATCATGTCTGTCTATCTCTTCCCAGTAATCTCCAATAATACCCAAATGGGCTTTTTATTTTAAACATCTGGACAGCCTTATGGTAGCTGAGAATTAAGGCGCTGAGTGAAGAAAACAGTACAGCCATAAAGTCTGTCGGATAAACAAAGCTTTCTTCGGAACATTAACTCTGTTACTGAGAAATCTTCTCTGTTCCTCAAAATGCACTTAGTAACTTTACATCTTCATCTCCAGGTACACTTTTCTCTTGCAAATACTCTCATGGCATTTAATGGAGCCATTAAGGTAGGAAACTATGAGATATTAGCATAAAAAGAACATTGCCAGGAAAAGAGATGCCCAAGGCCTTCTCCCCCACGCTCTCCCCCACCTTGGCACTGGCTTTGTTTTACTACAGCAGAGATCCCCATCGTGGGTGGTGGTAATTTTAGCTAGATAATAACTCGGTTGACATTGTCATAAATTGGCCTAAGGTATATAACTCAGAGAGGGGAGCAAGACTGGAATGGAGAATAATCAGGTAGTCTTACCTGTTTTTAATACAAAAGAGCCGTCCCATAGAGGCCGATGGGTTTCATCTTTATTCTCTGAAATCTCTAGGGTCCCTTCCTGCCCTCAGACAGTAGAGCAGTGTGCACAGTCTTAGACACCTCTGAGACTTTGCAAACGACGTGCCATCTGCTGTAACCCCTCCCTGCCCTGCAGTTTCTGGTAAGCACAGCGTCCTGGCCCTCTGAGTTTCATTCCTGTCTACTGCAGCACAATCCTCCTGAGCCCCACAGAGCCGCACTGCCCGCTGCCCTCTCTGAGCTGCTCTAACACAACCACACTTCTTACACTGTCTTGGCACAGGGCCCCTAGCAAGACACGGGGCTGAAATTTGGGGGACTGTAGAACCCTGAGTTCCATTGCTGTCTCCTGGAACCTCGCCTGGACTTAGACATTTAAAGTATTGCGTATTAATTGTCTGTGGCTGCATAACAGAGTGCCACAGGTTTTGTAGCTTAAAATAGCACATATGTCGTGGTGTGGATGTGAGGAGTCCTCCAAAAGCTCATTTGTGAGACAATGCAAGGATTCTCAGAGGTAAAATGATTTGATTATGAAAGATGTGACCTACTCAGTGGATTAATCCAATGACGGATTAGCAGGTGGTAACAGTAGGCAGGCAGGCAGTGGCTGGAGGACTTAGGACACTGGAGATGTGCCTTTGGGGTTTCTATTTTGTCCCCTGGTGATGGAGAAGCTCTGTCTCTATGTCCTGGTTGCCATGTCCTGAGCTGTTTTCCTCCACCACACGCCCCTCCATGATGCTCTGCATCATTTTGGCTCCAAGCTATGGGGTTGGCAGACTATGCACTGAAACTCTGAAACCATGAGCCAAAATGAACTTGTCCTCCTCAACATTGCTCTTGTCGGGGACATTGGTCACTGAGATGCAAAAACTGACTGACACAACATATTATTTCAAAGTTTCTGTGGTTGGGGAATTCAGAACCACGGGCTCCTCTGCCCTGGTTCCCACTAGGCTCTGACCAAGGGACCACCCTAGGCTGGGCTTGCTTCAGAGACTCACCAGAGCAAGGATCTGTATTCAACCTTCCTCGGGTTGTTGGTAGAATTCATCTTGTAGCTGGAAGACTCAGGTTGGCTTTCTTCAAATAACAAGATGAAGACTCCAGAGAGAATCTGCTAAAATGATAAGAGTTTTATATAACAAAAGGGCATCACAGGAGCACCTCTCCCAGGAACCTTTGCCCATTCTATTAATTAGAAGCCAATCCTAAGTCTTACTTCTCGGGAGGCAATTATACAAAGGCCTGAATACTATGAAATGGAACCATGGAGGCCCCCACTGCTCTCCATCACAGTTTGTTTAGTAAGTTTCAAACCCAACAAATTGGTTTGTTTTTAACATTTTTACTACTAATCATGATATTGTTAAACCCAATGTTGTTGCATGACTTACCTTTTAGGTATTAGGAATCTTTTGCTCAATATTTGTCTCAATCCTTGGGTCCTGGGAGGGCAGAGGTCATGTGCATCTGCTTAACCATATACCCAGAGTGCTTACCAAGGGCTGGGCAGACGGAAGGTTCCAAATATCATGTTTAAATGAACAAATGAGTCATTAGTGGAGAGAGTGTTGGGGGTGCTCAGTCCTTGGTAGGAGTCGCCCAGTGGGAAATCTGCCCTTCTTCCTAAAACAGTTTCCTTCCATGCTCTGTAAGCATTGATTTGAGAAAGAACAAAGCCCAAGTTATCAGCCCCGTGCCAGCTCTTACCTCCTGACTAAAACAGCATATTATCCCAGAGTTTCTGTGGGTGGGTTCAGGACACAGTTCCTTCCTTCCTTCCTTCCTTCCTTCCTTCCTTCCTTCCTTCCTTCCTTCCTTCCTTCCTTCCTTCTGCCCTCCCTCCCTCCCCCCTTCCTCCCCCTTCCCCCCTCTCCCCATCCCACTCCCTCTCTCTCTACTTTATTTTTTTTCAGACATTTTTTTAAAGGAACATGAACAAATAGCACAACCAGGTTTTCCTGTTGTGCTTTTGTTTGGTTTGACTGTTTGCATTAGTTCAGAAGCCTGGAGTCATGTGAGATGTAAATGAGGCAGAAACAAAGGTGCTTGCTGATGCACTCCCTGCTCCCCACATCCTCCTGTGCCTCCCCTTGCCCAACCCCTTCCCCGTCCCTCTACACCCTTCCAGCTGATTCTATTTCACCTTCCTGGAGCATGGGTTTGGATTTTCCTAAGACCCATTTTCCTTCCTGCCTTTTGCCCACCTCCCATTGTTTATCCCTAAAACCTTGCTTCTGTCCTCTTGGTCAACTTTTACGTTCTCCCTCCCAGATGCGCCCATAAGTGAGCAGTTACATGTTCCAGGTACCACTGCGCAACTCCAGTGTGTCCTTCTGGCGATGGCCTGTTACAACATGCTACTCTAGAACACCATCTGCTTCCAAGAGAAGAAAACTTGAAAGAACAAGGAGAGAAGTCTGTCATTAGCTTTCCGTTCTGGCCCATGTCCTCCGATCCAAAGCTCTTCTGGTCTAGAGATGTAGTGACATTCTACACCTGTTCATGGGGATTTCAACCCATGAGTCAAGGCTCCTTGTCTTGGAAGGGGTAAGAGCACCATTTCTTCCTCCCTTCAATCCTTGTTTGCTTCACTCTGTCGTCTCACAAATGGTAATGAATGGTCAGAAGAAATTCTGAGTAGAAATGTAGGACACAGAGTTCATACGCACAACATATCTGTGGCTTCTGCTACTCTTCTCAGTACTCCTCACACTTAGGTTGGGGCCATTTCACTCCTTGGGGACAGGTGATGCTGAGGTAGTCACGAGCTCAGTGCATCCCCTCTGTGCCTTCCTTCCCGGAACTCATGCTCAGATGGTACCTTGTAAGACAGGAGAGCCCAAGCCCGGACCCAGCACCTCCTGGGGACCCTCTCTGGGAGTTGCCTGACACCCAGGCCTTGGGGAACCAGGAAAGTTTTCGTCGTGCTAGGCAAGGATGTAACCACAGTGTTGGTGAAAGAGAGACAAAGGACACTCAGGGGGACAGAGAGGTCATTAACAAGTCTTCTGGCCTGCCCTGAGCTAGCAATGAACGTACAATGATCTAATTATGTTTTTCTGCTTCCCTGAGCAATCTTGCACCCTAATATCCTCTTATATGTATTGTTCTAGGGATCATGTTTGCTCCGCAATGCTTGATCTAACAGAATAACTCTGTTAACAGTAAGCTTTAGAGTTTGTTTAATGAACACTCATATAATGCTTACGATGTATTTGTAAATGCTTAAAAACAGTAAGTCTGCATGACAATTGCAAGTTGGGCAGTATGGTACCCATGACCCAGACAAGGACAGAAAGGTACAAAGAGGATTTCCTTCTATATAGTTAATCATTATTATATGCAAAGCAAAGTAGCAGCAACTAGCAGATCTACCCCAGAATAAACGTTACAGGTTATGAACCTGTGTCCATAGATCAAAATGTTTGTTTGAGCAGCAACTTGAGGAGGCCACGTGAAGCTAAAGATGGTGCACCCTCTACAACCATGGGGTACAGAAAGACAAGATGTATTCTATTTGGGGCGCTGTCTCCTCATCCTGCCCTCCTCTTCCTTCCTCAGAGACATGGCACTCCAATCCCATACACCTCTAGGGTCTTCAAACAGTGATGTCACTCAAGTTATCAAGGACCCAATGATCATGTCAATGACTGTTTTGCTGGTCTACTTGACCCCTCTGTTGGGTTTGCCACAAGTTGCTCTCTCCTTGAACCCGTGTGTGTGTGTGTGTGTGTGTGTGTGTTTGACTTCCTTGAGTTGTATTCTATTCTGATCCATTTGTCTTCAAATGAGTCTTGATCTCCTTCCTGATCCTTTCTTCACCCATGAAACCCAGCTTTTCTCCAGAACATTCCATCCATAGACTGCCATTTCTCTTTTCTCATACTGGTCACATTTTTTTTTCCTTCACAAACCCTTCCACTGTCATTCAACCATGTACAGGGGTGTCCTCTTGCTTTGGGTGACACCACTCTGCTGGTTCCGTTTCACCTCTCTGACTGTGCCCTCAGGACTCCTGTGTCAGCATCTCCTCTTCTTGCCCTTTTAGACCTTTAGTTGTTAGCATGACATACATCCTGTCTTAAGCCCTCCTCAGACTAAATATTTTTCATAGTCGAGTTCATCCAGTCCCATCATTTTAACTCCATCTTTGTGACTCTATGTGACAAAGCTTTATAGTTTTAACTCCAGATCTCAATGCTCCCCTGAACTCTCTAATGCTGACCCGATGCCCTCTTATGTGGCTAGTTAAATTCTCAGACATGAAATTTCCAAAGCAGAACTTTCGATAGCCCCACTAATTTGTTGTGGGTGTACATTTGTTCAAACTTATAGAAGGAACACCAGCCAAAATGACCCCCAGTGTAAATTGGGATCTTTGAATGACCATGATATATAAATATAGGTTCATCAATTGGAGATTGCTAATGGGGGTAGCTATGCATGTGTTGAGGATTATGTAAAAACATCCCATACTTTCTTTTCAGTTTCCTTGTCAATCTATAATTGTTCTAAAAAATAAGGTCTATAGAATAAGTAATGGTGTTTTAGTCAGCTTTTTCACTACTGTAACCAAAAGACCTGAGAAAAAGAATTTTTAAAGAAGAAAAGTTTATTTGGGGGCTAATGGTTGCAGAGGTCTCGGTCCATAGACATCCAGGGTGAGGCAGAACATCACAGTAGAGAAAAGTCATCACACCAGGGAACAGAGAGAAAATAGACCACTCTGCTCAACCAGGACAAAATATGAACACCACAGGCAGCCCACAGTGACTCACCTCCTCCAGCCACCCTACTTGCATTCATCCCTGGTAGGGAATGGATTAATTCCCGACTAACATACTAATTAGGTTGACATTTTCATAATCAGGTCATTTCACTTCTGAACTTTCTTGCTGTGGCTCACATCTAAACCATAACAAATGGAGAGGGAGAAAAAAAAACATATTACTTACAAGGTTTCTACATTTTATATGAAGCAGTATAATGTTAATATTAAGTACATAATGAAGATTTTAAGCAAGTATACTATAATCTATAAAGCACCCACTTCAAAATAATGCAAAATGTCATTGCTACAAATATAATGGTTAAATTGAAATTTTGAAGAATAGTAAAATTACTCAAAAAAGAAGGACAGAACATAAGGCCAAAAATAGAGCAAAGTGAAATAAATAATAAAATAATAGACTTAAGTCTAGCCATATTAGCAGTAATATTAAACATAATGAACTAAACATTTTAACTAAAGGCAGAGATTAGCAGAACAAAGACAAGTGATGTCCACACTGATGTAATTTATTTTATAAATAAAAAACACAGCTTTATGGGAAAAGATAGAAAATTCATATCAATCAAATATATGAAGTCTGAAGTGGCATTTATCCATTAGGTAAAGAATGTCTGAAAGTCAGGTTGATTAAAGATTGTTAGAGTCTGTAAACAAGTCAGGATGGCACCTGGCATTTTGCCAGAGAAATGTTAGAGTCTGTAAACAAGTCTGGATGGCGCCTGGCAAAATGCCAGAGGGAGTGGTTTATGAAGTAACAAAAGCAAGCCATTAAGTGTGGAAATTCCTTATTGGTTGACTGCTGTATCTAGTTTATGTTAATTAGATAAGCTGTGTGGAATGTATAAATACCACTCCTGTCCTACAATAAACGGCTCCCATTCCTGCTGTATCGATCTACACAAGTTATTCGTCACCCCCTGGTTATTTTGCTGCAGCCGGACTGCGGCAAAGGAGATTGAAAAGGAAAGTTGGGGGGACTAGTAGAGGATATTTGCACCACATTTGGGGGACAAATAAGGAAATTGAGACTTTCCAAGGTGAGGTTTTGCTTAGGAACATGAGGCTGAGGACCCTTTTCACCCCAAATTACAAGCTTCAGGAGAGTGGAGCTTCTACCTCTGAGATCTTCACACTGTCTGTGGCCAACAAGGTTCAGCATGGCCAACAAACTGCACCATCGAGTGGTGAATCCACTGTCAGCTACAAATTCCCAGGGCACAAGAGCCCTCTGACATATTGTGCAAATTTCCCACTCGCAGCAAAATAAACATGAGTGTTCTCATAGTTCTCAGGAACTTCTATTTCCTTGGAATTACCCCACACCACAGCACACCATGGTTACTGCAGACATTCTTTCTTTGCAGGTATCACACTGTGACCTCCAGGGCCACTCTTGATACACAGGATGAATAACTTTGCAACTGAAAATGGGTAGAATTCATGAATTGAGTTCTGAAACTGCAACACATATAGCTCAATTGCTGTTTATGGGCAAAAATATCTAAAATTAATGTGAAACTTGGAAGAAACCATCTGGGAGAGATTATGCAAAGAGACAAAAAGAGATGAGGAAAGAGAGTTAGGATAATATGGCATTATGTAAAAATGTGGATGTGTAACTGATGTGATTCTGCAATCTGTAGTTGGGGTAAAAATGGGAGTTCATAACCCACTTGAATCTAATGTATGTAATATGATATGTCAAGAGCTTTGTAATGTTTTGAACAACCAATAATTTAAAAAAGAGAGTTAGGAAATGAGATGTGCTCAGGAGAGAGTTTGGACAGATTCGGCTCCCTGATCTACCTGGTTCCCGAAACTCATCTGCATTCCCATTTTGGGGTCACATGAAAACCCTGACTGCTTTTAAATGATTCTGAGTTTGTCTTAAGTTCATTTTTGTTGCATAGTATCTCATGCTTTAAAAAAAAAAAAAAAATCTTAACAAGTATACTCATTTACCCCGTAGAGTTACCTCAAATTATGAGTACCTCTCCCATTCATAATTGTTTCTTAGATTGAAAATAGAAGGATTATAAGGAAAAAATTTCAAGCAACAGAACTAAGCTGCTGACAGAGATATTTAGGGGGAAGTGAAAGTCCTTTCAGTATCCCTAAACTGAGTATTGCACCTGCCTCCTCTTCCTGCACAGCGGGCTGCTTCAGCTGGGTGCTTTGTGGGGCCTGCAGCAATAATCTCCAGCCAACAAGGAGAGGGCATCATCCAATTACATGGTCTATTGTTTCATTATTCACCCCACATTGGCTGCATCTGCCACCCACTGCTCGCATTCATTTTCTGCTTGCAAGTTTCCTCCTCCCCTGAACACAACTGTGACTTGCTCTCAGTCCCCTCAGCACCTCATTAGTCTCAGTAAGCAATCTGCTGCACTTCAATTATATATTTAGAAATAGCGTCCTCAACCCTAACTACACATTTTGGCTAATATTTTACTGTGAACCTGAAATACGAGAGTGAATTATGAAAATCGGAATTTGGGAGCACCGAATTCAAGTGGCTTTTGTCCTTCGCTCTTTGCTGCACATCTCAATGCAGCTATAAGCTCTCCCACCTCAAATACACACCCCACCACACACACACACACACACACACACACACACACACACAAACACACGTCCTACATACACACCACTGCACACATGCAGAGACAAAAATCCACATGCCTGCATACCAGGAGAGCCTGGCATTGGGTCAGAGCTGTTAATTAAACAACTTTTTTTGGAACAGTGATACTTTTTATCAATTCAATTAAAGAATATTTAAGCTATGCTGTGAAGCATAAAAGAAATGTAAATTTGTGTTGACCTTATGGGGAATCAAATTGCAGCAGATGAAGAAAAACTATGCACATGGAAAATGCTTCCCAGCAATTAGAGAAAGTACAGAACTGAGCTTCAGGAGACCTGGGTCCTATCCCTGGCCAAATCAATTATGGGTCAGACCAACTAACAGAAATCGAATCAGCAATTCTTACGGAAATAATTTTATATAATAAATTTGATAAATAAGTCTTAAGAGATAAAAAAAAGGGTAATATGAGATAAAACAGTGGCAATGACAACAAATAGCAGTCGCCCTGTCAAGAGATAGAACAAAATGATAATTGCTCAGCTTACTGCCGTAAACCTTTTGAACTAAGCACTAGGCATGCTCACGTTAGGTCTCTGGCTTAAGATAAGGTAAACTTGTCTTCAGACCCCACCAATTTCACTATTATGAAATAACTCCAATTGTGAAAATGAGGCATAGAATGAGAGTGAAGAGGAAAGGAGAGGGAAAATCATATTGCCCAAGAATAACACAAAACCCATATAACATGCACCAAAAGAGGCTTTCCTGAAAGGGACATGTGCTCCATCCAGCTGATTTGCCACACTAGGTTATCAGAAGGAAAATGTGGCAGCCATTTAAGACAGGTGCATGTGGGCACAGGAAGGATAGATGTCAAGAGGAGCTCCAGAGACTGGTTGGGCACGTCTGATATTTCAGTTAGACACATACATGGCAGCTGAATCTACAAGTCGGGATTGTTCTTATTGGAGATAGAAATGTGAGGTTTATCAGCAATTAGTGTTTAAAGTCATGATATCGTATGAAAGCATCAAGGTAGCAGGTGTAGACAGAGGAGAGAAATCCAGTGAGGTGTGTGTCCTGAGACCTGGTGGGCTTTGTGGTAGGGAGGGAAAGGAGAATCCAAAAGAGAAAGGCCAAGAGGAAATGGATAGCAGGGTCGACCCAGGGTGACTGCACAACAAGTTTGCTGGGACTTAGAGGTGGAGGGAATGGTCATCTTTGAAGTGCTGCTGTCATTCATGTCCAGTCAGGAGATAAGCCCAGCAAACCCGTAAACAGGGACAATTTGATAAAGAACATCATGAATTAGCTATTCAGCAACTGAAAAGGAGAAAAGAGAACACTAAAGTGTCTCAGAGGACAAAGGATGCTGCTGTCCCCTCTTGGATGGTGGAGAAAGGAAAGAGATTGGAATTCGTGTTTTAGAAGCCTGGAGAAGGGACTCTGGGTGTTGCTTCCTTATCTGTAAGCTCAGAGAAGGATAATAAATGCTCAGGTATGAGGACTATAAGGTCTCCTCCACTGGGTCTCAGTCTTTCAAAAATGTATGGTGGGGGCTGGGGCGGTGACTCAGTGGTAGAGCACTTCCCTGACATGTGTGATGCACTGGGTTCAATTCTCAGCACCACATATAAATAAATAAAATAAACGTTCATCAACCAAAAAATAAACACAACAAAAAAATATGGTGGCCAGCTGCTATTGGTGTCTTCGGCGAGACTTGATAGAGCTGACAGCTGGATATGTCTGTGTTTGAAAAATTGCCATTTTGTTAATTTACAGATAAAATTGTATCTATGGAGTATAAAATTATGTATTAGTTTGACTCAACATTGTGAAGTGTTGAGTCAAACTAATTAACATATATTAACATATACATTACTTCACACACTCAACACACACCATGCTCTACAATGAGAACTTTTAAATCTACTTGCCTCACTAATTTCAAAGGTACATGCATTGCTATTAACTATACTCACCATGTTCTATGATTTACCTCCTGAATCATTCTTCCTGTCTAACTGAGCCTCTGCTTCTTCTCACCAACATCTCCCTCTTCCATGGTCTGTAACCACCATTTCACCCTCTGCTCTATGATTTCCACATTTTGCAATCAGATGCTCCTGTGAAAAAGCAATGCCACTTCCTAGATGAATAAGCATTGCCAGGATTATATTACTAGGAATGTCTCTTTTCCCTTCTCTAGTCAAGCATTCTCACTTACGTTGCACAATGGGACCCGGGAATGGGAAAAAGGTCAAGTACTAGGTCATGTATGAGAGACAAGTGACTGAGAGTAGAGTATCAGAGACCATACACGTGGATATAAAATCACTAAAACTTGTGATTGAGACAGTGAGCCAAGAGCATCCTTATAGGCATAAGAGAGTCCTAGTGGGAGTTAAGAGTGGGAAAGACCATCCTTGACAGAAACAGAGAAAAGTTCAGTAGAATTTACTCACCACCAAATCTCTCTGTACCATATGGCACCAGGTACCATGGAAGGCAATGTTTTATTTTTCTGTAAAGGACTGGATAATAAATGCTACAGGTATTAGGACTATAAGTTCTCCTTCATAATCAACAGACTGGACCCCATGCCAGCCCTACAAAACCACTTGTCAATATTAAGTGAGAGAATATGGCAATGTCCTAATGTCCTTTCATCAACACTGAAATTGAAATTTACATGATTTTCACATGTCAGGAGGGACACATGAAACCACTTTATGATGGTTTTTGGTTTAGTTCAACCATTTAAAATTAAAAGAAATTTAAAAAAGCATTCTTCATCCACAGTCCCACAAAACAAAAACAGTTGGTAAGTAGGATTTGAACCACGGGGTATAGTTTCCAGTCCCTGGGGTTAAACTTAGTTTATTCCTTCAAATAACATTAAAACTCACATGTGATAAGAACTAGGCACACGAATGCAAGTTAGAGGTTGTTTTAGTCAGCTTTGTGTTTCTGTGACCAAAAGACCCAACAATAAAATCTTAAGAGAAGGAAAGGTTTATTTTGGCTCATAGTTTTAGAGTTCAGTCCACAGTTGGCCAATGCTATAGCCCTGGACCTGAGGTGAGGCAGAGCATCAAGGAAGAAGGACGTGGTGGAGGAACGCAGCTCAGGACATGAAAGGCAGGGGGCAGAGAGAGCCCCCTCATCAAGAACAAAAGGCAAGGGCACACCCCAGTGACCTGCTTCCTCCAGCCACACCCCATCTGTCTAGAGTTACTACCACCCAATTAATCCACATCAGTGGATTAAGCAATTGACTGTGTCGCACTTCTCATAGCCTGATCATTTTGCCTTTTGCATTGCTTCACAAATGCGTTTTGGTTGGGGGTGAGATACCATATATCCAAACCTTAACAGAAGTGGAAATACAAATATAATGTTGGGATTATGTATTAAAATCTCTCTGCAAGTTAGATAACCTAGGTTAACTGCAGAGACACTGGAAATAATAAACTGTAATGGCCTAGAAACTGCTGCTCTCCACACAGACACCTCGGACACATCAGTGCTCCCATCTGCACCCGGGTGTATTTGTCCGGGCAGAACCTCACATCAATCCCCACAACCACCACAGAACCAGGTGTCAGCCTGCCTTCCTTGTCTGGCTATTTTCCATAAATTGGCAAAAGCAGCAGGTTGGAAATGATCATTTTCTTAGAGCTAACATTTTCTAATCTGATCTGTCTTAATGGATCAAGGTTACACCAGACACGAAAGAGATCTGAGATGACAGTAAGGAAATGCCCAAACCCTCACAGATGAAATATCGCTTACTTTTGCTTGAATAATTTTCCAAAGAACACCAGGAAGACTTACAGGAAAGAAGAGGAGCAAAAATGCACTATGCAGAAGAAATTAGCTTTTGGCAAATTGCACTCCTCCTGTGCTCCCTGAAGCATGTGCTGTGAGATTCCTACTCAAAAAAATCCTGTTCTTGGCCACTGCAATTGGAGGGAGGTGAATGTGGCACAGCACACCAAATAGACCTTTCCTCACCCACACTCCTGTTCCCATGATCAGAGGAGCCAGAGGGGACAAAGGCTGAAGGGATTAAGGGCTCGTGAACCTGGGGCCCGAATCTCAGAGTCCAGCACCTGCTGCTGCCACCTAGTTTTATAAAACTTTGGCCAAGGTAGAGTACTTAATCTCTTTAACTAAAAAAAAATAGAGGGACTCATAGCATCTATTCCATCTAAGTGTTGTAAGGATTAAGTGGGTTAATTTATCTAATTTGCTTAGAACAGTGTCTGGTGCAGAATGAGCACCAGACACAAATCATTATTAACTCTGAACTCTTATATCAAAACTATTTCTCACTTCCTGTGACTTAGAGGCCAGCACAGGCACCTTGATTGAGGACCCCACATGTCCGACTGAGCTGGATCCTTGAAGGGCTCCTCAGCACTCCCTCCACTCACACTTGACACTGCTGTACTCCCTGCTGGGAGATCATCTGGCTGCTATCTTAAACATTCTATCAGCCTTGAAGATACAGCACTAGAGCTACTTGATCTTCCTACATGTTCTCTGGCTTCACAAACATAATTCCTTTTATCATCAGCTCTTTGACATCCAGTTTTGCTTAGCTTATTTTAGCTTATTTTGCATCGAACACTTAATCTCTCAAAACCTCTGTAGCAGAGGACCAATTTTCCTACATGTTTTTCAAAACATTTCACTGACTTTGCCTCATACCCAAATAGAGCCACAGGGCTTTTTGTTGGTGTTCTTTGTTTGATAGAGAATATATATATACTCACTGCTCTGATTCATAAGAATCTTCTTCCTTTGGTTCTTCTTGGTATAGGTAAAAGAAACCGAAAGAATGTAATGATCATTTAAAAACATAAGCAAAGTAAGCAAGAGACACACACATGCAAGGATCATGGAGCTGGCTTCCACGTCCATCAAGCTCCTCCGTTAGGCACGTCTGTTAAGCACGTCCCTTTGGCTTAGAAGAAGCAGAAGGGTGTAAGAAGGCAGCCATGCTTTGAGCCCATCACTGCCTGATTTGGGGCCTGGCCCTCAAGGGTGATTATAGCATGACTGGGGCCAGTCTATTCATCTAAGAGAATGGGTTTCCCACGAACCTAAAATGACACAATGACTAAAACATGACATACTACTATAAGGATAAAAAGTGCAGCCACTGGTGACAACCTCTGTACTGGGCCCGACTCAGCACTGGGCTGTTTTGGCTGTATTGGAAAAGGGCTTTTCTGCACATTCTGTATCCTTGGGGAACAACCCTCTAACTGCAAAGGGAGGCCCAACTCCCAGGTACTGCCTTTTATTCCCGTGTCACCCAGCCTGCTTCCTGCTCTCTATAAGCCACACAATAGGTAAGGATAATAAAAAGCCCCAAATCTCTGACAGAGTTGGAAGCACAACCAAGGGCCCATATAGATCAGGGCCACCACTGCTGATTTCTGGTCTAAGAATTACCCTTCTCTAGTCCTCTCCTCCTTGATAGGCTTGGTATCGACAAAGCTGATATTTTATGCTGCAAAAGTTCCCCACACTAACTATAGATGTTATAGAATATCACAGGGCGGGTCACTGCCTTGGTCCTGCAGTAACCACAGCTTCCAGGACAGCAGGGTCTGCAATGGAGAGCACAGGCTAGACACTGACTTTCAGGTCTGCACCCCTCAGCCGAGCCCAGGCCAGAACCAGGCAGGGCTGTTAGCTGCTTGCACCAAAGAAAGGAAAAGAACGTAGGTGGATGGGTTGGGGGTCGGGGGCGAATCAATCACAAATGGTCTAGAAACTTGGGTTTTAAAATGGCCCAGAGTTAAAACAAGAACGGAAACAAACAAACAACCACCACCACCAAAAACAAACAAACAAACAAACAAATGAAACAGTGTTTCTGGGAGGGTGATCAAGTCAGGATTCCATGAAGGAACTGTCTAAAGGTGATTATGGTGGAGGTGGTGGAGGTTGCATTCACCAAAACTCATCGAAAGGTGGAGTTAAAAAATCAAAGGGCACAATTAACTTGGTCACATATCTTATGAATGCTTCAATAAACTTATGGCCAGTCCTGGGCAGGCAGTCTGAGCCCCAGCCAAAGAGACACTGCCATGTGGAGCTGTGGCCTCAACCTGACATGCCTGGAGCACCCACGGGACGTGTGTGTGTGTGTGTGTGTGTGTGTGTGTGTGTGTGTGTGTGTGCGTGTGCACATACATGCGTGCTCTTCTAGTAGAAGATTCAATATTGAATGTTCCTCGGAGAAAAGCTCTTGAGGATTTGAAGATGTTAGCACCTCTAGTTTCACGACCTGGACCCCAGAAAGCCCTTTTATGGTGGGGTAGGGAGCTTTCAGGCTATGGTAGAATCTCAGGGTGTACGGGCGGTTGTCCCTGCATGAGCAGATCAGCTGGCAGCTGGGAGGAGGGGCTTTGCTTGGGTCCCTCGGCTGGGAGGGACCCTCAGATGATCAAGGGCCTGTGGAAGCTCCATGGTAAGATCACTGGCAGTGACTCCCCACATAGGCCCCAGTTCTGACCTGAAGCTTATGAGGTGCTTCAGCTTCCCCGTCTCGGCAATGCTCACGTGAGTGGCTGCCTTCAGGAGGGGGGGTGAGTATTCAGGAAAAGAACTCAGGTGCCAGCATGATGAACTGAACTGGGGATGTTCTCACGGGGCATTTCTAAAGAATATGATGGAAAAGTCTGGGGCAGACAGTACACCCTTCACCCCATCTTCAAGTATTTGGGTGACAGTCTGGGGGAATGGCTGCAGTCTGTGGAAAAAGTCTAGCATTTGGTTTCTCAGGAAAAGGTAATAATGACCTGAACTAATTAAATAAATACAAAATCAAAAGGGAAAATAGCAGATTTAACCCTGAACAGAGAGCTGGGGATGATACCAAGCAACGGCCAGCTATGAAGATGAAGCAGCTGTAGAGCCGCCCCTCACCCCAATTCTTGCAATCATGCCAGAAAAATTTCAGACATATATCTCAGAGTTTATTGGAGGGATAGGAAAATGTCAAAGGGGACACTCTTAAGGGAGAGTGTGCCCTCTCAGAGAGGAGAAGGGTGGCACACATCTCCTGCCCTCCCATTTTATTGGGGGTCCCAGGGAACTTTTCAGTCCTGCCCATGTCTACCATTTGACTTTTGATTGACAACAGAGTGATGTGAGACTCTAGGTCACTTTGGCCTATGCTGATCAGCTCTAATTGGAACCTGTTCTTACAGATTTTATGATTAGAGGGAATTATACTTACATCCTTGAGTTCTGAAATCTGGTCTGTGAAAGGGTCACAAAATCCTGACCCCACCCTCAACCAGGGTAACTTGTGTTCTTTTTCTTGGCATTTCAGACCTGCATTTCTCCTGCAGATAACAGGTTGATGCTGAGGAATACCATATATCCTGTTGATTTAAGAAGGCAGGGCTCCATCGAAATTGCTTTTCTAGAAGAAGAAAGCTTGTGGGGACCAGCACAGTGGGTCTATTTTATAGAACTATTCCCTTAACATCATGTTCTCACCACCCACATCTGTCTCTTCCCTATCTGGGAGACATATTCCAGACATTTGAGCATCTATCAGAGGTTTCAGACCTACTCTATGACGTTCCAGAATTACCTATATTTATTAACAATATTTGGCAAATGATGGTAGATTCTCATCTAAGTCATTGTTTTCCCTCCTATTTTACAAGGAATTTATTGATACATTATAATTATACATAATATTGGGATACTTTTGTTAACTTTTTATATCCACATAATATAGTTGATCAATCTCGTTACCACCACCTGCTTTTGTTACTTTTGTATTGGACCAATCTGGTTTCATCAGCTCACCTAAAGCTGGGATAGCTGGCTTGATATTAAAACTTGACAGTTGGATTGGGCTTACATGTTGCTTTCTCAGAGATGTTACTTTATTATTTCATTTAATCCTTAGAACAACCCTGTGAGATAGTTAGTCTTATTATACTCATTTTTATAGATAAGGGAAATTGAATCCCAATTAAGTTAATTTGCCAAAACTCACACAGTAATGAATAAAAGAGCTGAGATTCAAAACCAGGGAAGTGAGCCTGGTTCAATTAGATCTACCTATAAGCACCTGGGAATGCACAGTGCTCTGCTCTGAATGTAACATTGACAGGCTGCCTGAGGGCAACTCATGTGTTGGTGATACAGTAAGCAGGCATGCCCACAGTGTAGCCTTACAGCTTACCAAGTTGTAGCTGATCAACCATCTTATAGGAATATTTTCATAAAGAGAGAATGTGGAGGGCTTCCCAGGGAACCGATTAAAGTCAGACCTTTTCTGGTGAGTTCTGAGACCCTTAAAAAATAAACTATGGGGGGCTGGGGATATAGCTCAGTTGGTAGAGTGCTTGCCTCGCATGTGCAAGGCCCAGGGTTCCATTCTCAGAACCACCAAAGGAAAAAATAAATACCACAGATTCTGTCCCTAATAAAATCAATTCAAAGAAAAATAAACTATGATAGAGAGAGTGACCCCTTTAAATTAAGGAATAACCAGGTGTGGTGGCACAGGCCTATAATTCCAGTGGTTCAGAAGGCTGAGGCAGGAGGATCACAAGTTCAAATCTAACCTCAGCAATTTAGTGAGGCCTTAAGCAAGTTAGTGAGACCCTGTCTCAAAACAAAAACATAAAAAGGGCTGGGTATATGGACGTGGCTCAGTGATTAAGTACTCCTGGGTTCAATCCCAGTATCCATCAATCAATAAATAAGTATTAAACTGTGAGATGAAATAGGTGAAAACTCTTTCATAGAGAATAACAATATGAAAACATGAGAAAAAGTCAATTATAAAAAAGATATTAGGAAAAAACTGATTAATTATTTAGGGAACATATAATTATATTGCGTGCTTATCTTCCCATGGATCTAAATTTGCAGGTAAAACAACAATTGCAGTTAAAATTCTACACAGTAATTCATAGAAAAAATAAATAAAATAGAATTGAAGACTTACCAGATCCCTGGACACAGAGTTGGTATTTTGAGTTTCAAAAACAGAAAAAAGTTACCAAGTAAAAATGGACAGATTTGAATATTTAAAATTTAAAAATGCTTTAAATGTTACCTAAAAGTCAGAGGGCAGCATCAGGGAGGCAAGGGGAAAGCAACTGCACAGAGAACAGAATCCACTGAGGAGGGTCAAGGAGAGGAAGGCTGGCAGGGGTCTTGGGCTGTAATGGGAAAAGCTGCGACTGTAGTCATGGTTTGTGAGGGAGCTTGGGAACCTGGAGCTCCCCTGCTCCTGGAGTGCAGGGAGAGCCGAGCACACGTGGTGCCCAGTGGAGGGTCAGGATGAAGGAGAAACTGATCAAAGCATTTTACCCACGCATGCACCCCACACACCATCCTTAGAGCAAGGAGTTTGCTGCACAGGTAATGAAGAGTGGGGATAACTGTGGGTCTCTCCACAACGTTAGCAATCAGAACTCTGGCCTGTCTTTTAAACATCCTGAAAGGACCTTGGGGAGTTTATGCCGGTATTTTTATATTATATTCTTGTTTATCCCAATGGCATTTTAAGTCATTAATGGTGATTTGAAACAACATAAATAAGTTCACGTGCAGTCCTAAGGACTCCGGCTGAAGAAGGACCACCCAGCCTTCTGACTAAAGGGAGAGAGAACAAAGAAGAATCCCTGCTTCTAGCCAAGAGGGAGTGACAGGGGCAGGGCTTAGCCTCTCCCGAGGACAAGCTAAATTCCGAGGACACCTGACAGGGTGGTGGGCAAGGCGTCTGCTTTCAAGCCATGCCAGGAAGCGATGCTTCCGGGAAACAGAGGACACGTCCCCCAGATCCTGTCTTGTCCCATCCTTCAAGTTTCGAGACTGCAGTGCAGAAAGAGGGGACAAATGCCAGGCATGAGACACCTGGAGTTGAGCAGAGGGAGAGGGGAGCATAGGGAGACAGGCAGCTGGCGGCAGAGCACAGAGGACCACAGAGGGGAGAATGGGAGGGACAGTGCCCGCCACTGCTCAGATGAACACCAGCCAGTGACTGCCCGCGGAGGAGCCCACTGAGGGTAAGAAATCACCAAAAGGGAAGGAAGGAAAGTTCACGGGGCTCACAATTCATAAGGGAGGATGTGGCTGCAAGAAGCCAGGCGTGGACTTCAGGAGGGACCAGCACTGGGGAAGGAACAGAGACTGCCCGGTCCGGTGGGGAGTGCCAGTCAGCACAGACCAGGTACTGTTCTGTCCATGCACAACCATCTTTAATGGCAACTCCCTGGGAGATGCATTTGTTTTTCAAAAGAGTGTGTTTTAGAAGAATATTTATAATAATAGGAAAATATTTAACACAGAGATCAAGTCTCTGATAACATCTAGTCAAAACTACCATTCACACAAATATGCAGAAAAGTATGACCCATAATTAGATGAAAAGTCAACCAAACCTCACTCATAATCGAGCAATGTTACAGTCAGTAGAAAAGCTCATAAAGATAGATATTATAATGTTCAAAAGTTTAGGCAGTGACATGTGAGATTTAAATCTAATTTCTAGAGATGAAAATATACTGGATGAGATTAAAAACAGATTGAATGTTGTAGAACAGAAATATTTGTGAATCCAAAGTCATAACAATCTGAACTATCCAAATGAAATGCAGGCAGAAAAGACATAACAGTAATAATGAAATCAATAAACAGAATCATTGAGCTATGAGTTTCATCAAGCTGTCTAGTGTATGTCAGAGTGGAGACTTCAGAGAAAGGAAGAGCACAAAAATATATAGAGAAAATATTTGAAGAAACAATGGCAATGTTTTTCTTAATTGCTAACAACTAGAAACACACAGGTTCAAGTTATTCAGAATGCTGAAAAAACTTAAGAAGAACGAGGACAGGTACACTTGTTTTACAGTCTACTCATCAAAATCAGTAATTAACTGAAAATTACAAAAGCAGCTAGAGAAAAATCCACATTACATACAGAAAAAGAAAAATAAGAATGGCAGTGTGTTTCATCAGAAAAATGTAAATGAAAAGTTAGTGGAACATTATTTCCATAGGACTGAATAAAATTGAAAAAAGTCCACCTGGAGTTAAATGTTCATATTCAAAATCAAATGCATAAGATTAATATATATGAAAGAAATCTAAAAAGGAAGGAAAGGAGAAGGAAGGAAGGAGGGAGGGAGAGAGAAAGCAAGGAAGCAGAAGAAAGGAGGAAGGAAATTTTTTATGCCACCAGAGCTGAACTATAGGTTCTTCAATAGAAGGAAATTATACCAGAAATTTGTTTGTTTGTTTTTTTACAAAGAAATGAAAACCATTGAAAATAGTAACTACTTAGATAAATATGAGAAATCTGTTTCTATCATTTAAATAGCATTAAGTGATAATCTGTTTCTATCATTTAAATAGCATTAAGTGAAATACTACTTGTATAAATAATAACAATGTCATGTTTTAACGTGTAAATTGAATGTCTAGTTAAAAAAAGCAACAAACCATCACCACAAATAAGGCTATTTGATTAAAGTATCCTGGCACAGTGGCTCATGCTTATAATTCCAGTGGAGTGGGAGGCTGAGGCAGGAGAACTGCAAGTTCAAAGCCAGCATCAGCAACTTAACAAGGCACTAAGTAACTCCGCAAGACCTTGTCTCTAAATAAAATATGAAAAAAGGCTGGGAATGTGGCTCAGTGGTTAAGCACCCCAGGATTCACTCCCCAGCACAATCACTCCCCCCACAAAATTAAAGTGTTGTTTTATGAAGAGGACACAAAAGTCTTGAACAATGATGGAAATAACAAGATAACTTCAAAATACATGAAGGAAAAACAACAGAAATGCAAGGAAAAATAGACAAAGCCATAATTATAGTAAGAGATTTTGGTACCCTTTTCTCAAAAGTTGATGCAGTATGTAGAAAATATATGAGAAATACAAAATAGATAATTTGATCTATTTAACACTTGCAGAAGTATTCACTCAAAAGCAATTAAAAATTGTTTTATTGAAGTACATATTTATCAAGATAAACCTTAGGGCTGAGGATGTGGCTCAAGAGGTAGTGCGCTCACCTGGCATGTGAGGGGCACTGGGTTCAATCCTCAGCACCACATAAAAATAAAATAAAGATGTTGTGTCCACCAAACACTAAAAAATAAATATTAAAAAAAATTCTCTCTCTTTAAGAAAAAAAAAGATAAACCTTATTCAGGGACATAAGATAATCCTATATGAATTTAAAGGATTCAAAGAATACAAAAAATATTTCCTAAACCAAATGTAATTAAATTAAAGGTTATTAATAGAGAGGGGTGTGGAGTATCCCCCCCAAATATATGTGTGTGTGTGTGTTTATATATATATATATATATATATATATATATATATATATATATATATAGAGAGAGAGAGAGAGAGAGAGAGAGAGAGAGAGAGAGGAACTCAACACTCAACATTAATGGATTAAAGGGAATCAAAAGAAAAATAGATATTATCTGAAATGAATAGGAAAGGAAAGAGCAAAAGTAAAATGTCTGAGCTTCTACTTATTAAAATGTCACATTTGGGAGGAATTATTGTGAATTGATCTATAAACATTGATGTGGCTGCATTACTATACTATGCTGATTTTATAGTCTGTTGGGTATAAATCGAGGAGTGGGATAACTAGGTCAAAGGTGGCTCCATTCAGTTTTCCAAGGAATCTCCATAATCCTTTCCATATTGGCTGCACAATTTTGCAGTCCCAACAGCAGTGCATAAGTGTGCCTTTTTCCTCACATCCTCACCAATACTTATTGTTATTTATATTCTTAATAGCTGCGTTCTGACTGGAGTGAAATGAAACGTTAGAGTAGTTTTAATTTGCATTTCTCTAATTGCTAGAGATGTTGAACATTTTTTCATATATTTGTTGATAGATTGTATATCCTCTTTGGAGAAGTGTCTGTTCAGTTCCTTGGTCCATTTATTGATTGGGTTTTTGTTTGTTTATTTATTTGGAGTTTAGCTTTTTGAGTTCTTTATATACTCAAGAGATTAATGCTCTGTTTCCCCCAATTCATTAAATACTATCATTATCAAAATACTTTATTCTCAAATGCATTTAAAAATGCAAAACATATAAAATAACCCCCCCAAAAATTGGAAAAAGGAACAATAAAGCTAGCCTATTAAGAGGTTTCATATATTTGCATTATTCAAAGACAATTTGATATTGGTATAAAGAGTGACACTTAGAACATTGGAACGGAAAAAAAATAATAATAATAATCCAAGAAAAAAAAAAAAACAAATCTATGTACAACTAATTTTCATGAGAGAATCTGAAACATTTTAGTGCAGAAAGAACAGTCTTTACAACATCCTATGCTAGAATAATCAATATCCATATGCAAAAATGAATATTTAAATCATATACAAAAATGAAGTCAGAGGAATCATAGATCCAAATGCTACCTTTTCTTCACACTATATATGAATATTTTGCCATGTTGCAAACTATTCCTTTAATCAGTTAATTATTTATAAAGAACTCTCACCCGATGCCCACATGTGGACAGTGGTGCTCAAAGAATTCCTTTGATTTTGGTGTCCTTTAACAACAAAGAAGGATCTTCTCAGTGATCTGGAAGCACCTGGTGCATTTACATCTTCACACTGCATTGGTCCCAGGAGCAGAGGTAGAGCTGCCACAGTTACCCACCTGGATGCATCCCACTTGTTCCCCTTGACACAGTTGCATCACATCAACTCTGTCATTTAACATTGCTCTGCACCACTGGGAACATCCACCCTACTGTGGGGCCACCTGGGACCCTGCAAAACAGATGGATGTGTAGAGCAACCTGGAGGTAAGATGATTCCAAGTGACTGACATGCCACAGCCCACGGTGCCTCAGAAAGTATGTGCAGGTAGGATGAGAAAAGAACCCCCAATCTCCACGTTGAAGAATCCTTCACTGCTTTGCATTTATTCCTTACATACTTTTTAAAAAAAATTAATATATTTTTAGCTGTAGATGGGCACAATATACTTATTTTATTTATTTATTTTTATGTGGTGCTGAGGATTGAACCCAGGGCCTTGTACATGCTAGGTGAGTGGTCTACTGCTGAGCCACAACCCCAGCCCCTCCTTACCTAATCTTAAAGAACCCACCAAAGTGAAGATCCAAAGATGACTTATATATATCCAATGTCTTCAGGAGACCTGCAGGAACATTTCCTGGAAACTCATACTGGGCCGAAATTTCTTCTAGAAGAGATTGTGGGCATTAGTCTTCATGTCTGTCCAAACTCCTCTCAGAACCCCCACCTCTGGAGTCTACTCTTCATGCCCAGAATCTGCATGCTCCCCATCTCTTCCAAACCCCTTTGAATACCTATAGTCCATCTCTGCGTTCTCACACCAGCTGCCTTTCCTGAAAAAAACACAGGATGCTCTTTTGCACTGAAGAAAAACTGTCTCCTTTATTTGGACAGCTAGAAGACTATTGTGTCTCTACTTAAAATTAATTAATTCTATTAATTTCCCTTTAATTGTAGCATCAGTCCAAGTCCTGTAATGGATCATTTGAAAACTTCCACTGCCTGATTTACCCAACCCCATCAATCTGGTCTCCCAAGTTCATGCACCAATCAACCTCTACTATTCCCAAAAGGCAACTGTAAAACTTTGCAAAAACAAACAAACAAACAAAAAAGATGCTAGGTATTCTGTATGTGGATGTTCCTCACATCATGCCTAGATCAGTGCTTACAAACCCTGCACCCAGGTTAAGTGACCTACCCTTTTGACAAATCATGTTCATTATATAGTAAATTTGAGCCTGTGCCCCTGTACCCAATACCAGGTAGGGAAAGGTTTCTTTCTTTGTTTCGAGGAGATTTTCACTTCTTCCCCTAGGATATTTTACATTTTAATCATATAATCTACTTCAAGGAAGAGCGATAATAAGGCTTAGAATTAAAGTAGTTTATACTTTACATATTTTACCTTATTTCAATTATTTGAAACTTGACAACTCTTGCCTTTCCCATTTTACAGACTGAAAAGAAATTAAAAATACATTATTAATTTTGAAGTACATATCAGGCAGTATATAAGATGTATTATAAAGATGACTCAATAAACATATAAATATGTTACTTAGTAGCATGTTACTTAGTAGACAGTCAAGAATAAACTAAATATACTGACTATAATTATCTTAGCATAAAATATACTAGTAGCCTAGATGTGCTTATAAATATATTTATACCTATTTATGTATTGATAACTAAGCATTCCGATCGATTATGTAAGATCTATCCTTATGACATGCTTTATATTGGTTTACCACTCTTACTCTAGAATAGTGTCTCCCTGAATAAAGCTATTTCTATTTAGCATTGAATTTATATGTAAGAATTGTAAAAAACAATGCTTGAAAATTCAATTAAGAACATAATGCCTAAAAATTTTCCATCAAGAGAACACTATATTTTGGAGATAAAAAGTAGGAGAAGGAACAGCAGAAATAAAGATTACTGGTACCAACACTGAGCACCTGTGGCTAAACACCAGACTTGATAGCTGGGTGGCACTGTCACCAAACCCCTTGGAAATTAATCCCTCTTTATCTTTTCTCATTATGAGCCTGGAAGAGAAACACTGAATGAGATCTCTGCCACAGGAGGAGGTATATGCAGGAAGCCCCGGTGGGATAACCCAGGGCTCAGCGTCAGGGGCTGCCAGGCAAGTAGCTTAACTTCTCTAAACAGACCTTCCCAGATTGTAAAATGGATATCGCTTTTACCTAGCATTCAGGGCTTTGGTGAAAATCAAATGACAAATGTAAAGTAATACAGTGTATCATAGATTTTTCAGCAAAAATTTTTATTCTGTTTGGATAGAATAAAAAATAAAACTCTTAAAAATCATATTAGATTAAATAATAATACATTTTTGTGTGTTTGTTGCAGTGCTGGGATTGAACCCAGGTCTCGGGCACATTAAACACACATGCTTCCACTGAGTTGTGTCCTTCAACCTGCAAATTAATTAACTGAATAAATACTAATCAAGTATCCTCAAGTATCTGAGCAGTAATCACAAGACTTTTGAGCAAGCCTTGCTTAATGATATCTGGGTCAGAAAGTTGGGTTGCCTATGTGTGTGGGTTTGCTAGTGCTATTCTAACAAAATGGCAGAGTGGGTGACATAAGCAACACACATTTATTTTCCAGAGCTCCAAGGCTGAAAGTTCAAGGTCAAGGTGGCAGCACATTAGGTTCCTGGTGTGGGCTCTCTTTCTGGCTTGCAGATGGTACCTTTGGGCTATGTCCTCACAAAATTCTCTCTTTTTGTGCATGAAGAGAGAGATGGATCTCAGAGATAAAACATGCCTATTGCTCTTCTTCAAATTTTATTTTTTAATTTAGATTATTTTAATTGCCACGTAAAAACATAAAATTATATGCATTAGTGAGGTACCATGTAATGTTTTGATACATGCATGCATTGTGTAATCCGGTTAATCAGACTGACTTCCTCAGACATTTATCACTTTTTCAGTGGTGAAAACACTGGAGACCCTCCCTTCTAGGCTGTTGAGATACTAGCCCCAGTGGCTGGCTGCAGTCCCCCACAGTGCAGCACCTGTTGATCAACCTTCTCCCATCCTGCCCTGCCCTCTACTCCCCCAGCCTCTGGTAACCAGCGTTCTACTCTCTGTTTCATAAGATCAACTTTATCATGTTCAACATGAGTGGGGTTCTGTGGATCTTGTCTGTCTGTGCCTGGCTTATTCCACGTTATAGAGCCATCTCCAGTTCCATCCATGTTGCCATGAAGGACTGTGTTTCATTCTCTTCTATAGCTGAACAGTAATTAACTGCGTAACACACCACATTTTCCCTTATCCATGCATCACTTAAGGGGCATTAGGTTGTTTCCATTTATTGGCTATTGTGAATAGCACCCCAATAAACACAGTGGTGTGGGTGTCTCTTTCACATACTAATCCATGCCCCTTGGATACATACCCAGGGGTGTGATTGCTGCTCAGAGGGTTCTCTATCTTTCATGCTTTTAGACCCCGCCACACTGTTTTCCATGAGAGCTGTCCTGTCTTCTTGTAGGACATTAGTCTTTTATTGAATTAGGGTCCTCTTGTGAACTCATTCAACTTTAACTCCCTAAAGGCCATATCTCCTCAAAACTCAGTCTCATCAGGAGCTTCATTTTCAACATGTCAGTTGGGGGCGGGCACAGTTCAGTTCCTCACAGCAGGTGTCCCAACAAGGCAGTGGCAAGGAGCTTGCTTAGAAAGAACTCTGAAACTCCAGAGCGCCACAAGGACCAAGGATTCACTCCACGGTGCTCACTCTCACCAAGACCTGGAGGATAAATTAGTGCCAGAGCCTTCTCCCAGAGTTGTGAAACAGGTTTTGTGTTAGCCATTTCATAATTCTGTGGTCAAAATTAAGTGATGTAGTACATACATGTTATTTCTTCATAGCGGGTGTGTTCGATTACTATTAATTTTCTTCTGAAGCACAGCTCTGTCAAGCATAACTGCCTTTTGAAATTGCCATTTCTTCATCGGATGTGATGTGTTTCACATATCACTCTCACATTACATTATTTTAATCTGAAATTTGAATAAAGAGGGGTTGTGTTTCTCTGTCAACATTAAGAAGTCTGAGTACATGCTCTGAAAGTGTAAAGTAGAATTTGAAAAATAAGTTCTAGAAGCAGGGGGAGAAACTTGTAGTCTTTGGAAATGTTCTTAAAAAATTAAGTCCATTACAACCTATTAATTGTGTTATTCATGGCACATCCTCCTGGTATTTTTTCCAAGTAACAGGTAGGAAAGAGCTAATCCATTCAAGTAGATGGAACGTAGACTTCTCCCCTGTGTTCCAGTTGCAAAGTCCTTTGTTAATTTCCATGTCCGTGAAACTGAGTAATATTCTCTTGGTCAAAACTGAACTACTGTTAATTTCAAGGAACAAAGAACCACTGAAATGGCTACTCTTCCAAATCCAAAGTAAAATATAATCCTGAAGTTAACCTTAGGTGAATGCTTTCAAAGACACATAATAAATCACATGGGACAAGGTGTGTAGGCTGGGCTGGGGTGGTGGCAAAAACAGTCCTACGATTTAAGGTCAAGTTAAAAGTGAAAGGCAAAGATACAAGAGATACAGAGGAGAGGATAAACCCCTAGCAGTTTGTTAGGTAACTGGGAGCATTTCTGCTTTTATCTGAAGACACGTCCAGGTCTAGCCTGCTTCATTTCAGAACCTTCACACAGCTGCTCTGAGTCTGCTCGACAGCTTTATCATGGGTTGGTTCTGCTCACAGTAACGTTGACACGCGTGCTCTTACCCCATCTGTGCAGCAGTCGGGGTGTGGACGATCATGAGTGTGGAGGGACACCCAGACTGCCCCTCTCTCTGCAGGGGGAAGGCTAAGTCCTTCTGCCTTTCTACTTGGATTGCATAAAGTAAATTAAGACTCAAATATTTTTAAAATGTTTTTATATGGATTGAAATATCACGAGTATCCAGTTTTCTTATTATAGTAATGTGTAAGCAGTAAGCACACATAGAGGTTTTCGCAATTAAACAGAAATCCATCAGGTTTCCTTGTGAAAACTCACCTGCCTGTGTAGGTGAGTTTGTGGACAAGAAGGCAGCAGGGCTGTTTCTCTGTGACTCCAGCTGCCCAGAGCCTGTGGGCCATTTCTGCTGCCTTTACGATAGCATCCCCCTAAGAGGTGGGTATTGGGCTCTCCCAGCCTCTTCCCACTCAGGATATTTCGTTGAAGCAATTTCCCACAGACCTCAAAGAACTGTGACTTTGATGGTAGAATTGTAATCATTTATGCAGAAAGTTGCTGGGAATATTTTGAGAGAAATCAATACTTAAATTCATTTATATCTTTATTAACCTCCTTTTCTGAGCCCATATATGCTTAGACCGTGCATACACAAGGAAAGCCATATTATAAAACATTCCCGATTCTTCTTACCCATCACACACATCCATAAGAAGCATGCGGGAAACTTCTCCCTAATCAGGCACTTTCTGTGGACCTCAAATTTAACCTGTTCCACGAAGTTTCATTTAATCATCAGAATAACTAGAAAAGGTGTATCGCCCTTATTTTGCAAATGAGAGGACATTTGCTGAGATGTTTAAGGACTTGCCCCAACCTCACAGGCATCATCCACGGTGGATATGAAATGCAAGCACAGGTTCTTGAGCCCAGATGATAAGAATCACATCCTTTTCACTATGGTGCCCGTCTCCAAAGGAGGAACTTGAAAGTGGAAGGGACCTCAGAAGCAGCGCCACTTCCTGTGGTGAACTGAAGTTCAGAGCTGTGAAGTGGTCTTTTTTTTTTCACCCTGAAGACACTTGGACAAAAAGCAGCAAAGCCAGGATCAGAACTCTCCTGTCCCCGGTGCCACCCTCAATGGCTCCACTGCAGGCTCCCTCACTGTGGGGCACGGCTCTCCTTTAGAGCCAGGTTATGCCCTGCTTGCCCGCTCCTGTAAGCTCATTACTGCACTCAGGCTGCCACGGCCTCTCTTTGATCTCTGGAACCCAGGAATCACTGAAGAAACTGCTGTGAAGTTGTGTTTCCACCTTCTTTTGAAAGAGCTGATCTGAGTAGAGCCACCTGAAGCAAGGAGGTCAGAAGGAAGACTTGAAACAGGACAAACAGGACGGCACAGCTGGAGAGGGCGGAGTCCTGGGTGGAAAGCAATGAAAGGCTCTGCAGGAAACAGGGTGTGGCAAGGGCCTGGTAGGTGGGAGGCACACTCGGGAGGTGTGGGGTGCTCCTCCAGGGGAGGGTGTAGCAGTCTGGGCCTCCCTAGGATGCCTTGGACGTGGGAGCCCCCTCCTGGGCACTTCCTGACCGCCTGCCACTCTCATCTTGATTTTCAGTAGCCAGGCCAATCTGCCTCTCAAGTCTTGATATCCAGTTCCTCCACTTTGCTCAAGTCACTGCTCCCACAATCACCCCAGGATCTTGCCTCCACACCTAGGTTAGCACAGACTTCTCCTCTCTTCCAACATTTCACCCCCTTCCTTCACTGTGCTGCCCACCAAAACACGCACACTTCACTTTGAAGATATGCCTCACCTGAACCTTCTGAAGAGCGGTAGACAGTCTTGCAGGGATACAACCTTCAATCTCTGCCATCAACCTCATGACTCTAACTGTTGGGTTTGAATTTGCATCATTCAAAGTGACTTGGAATGGAACTACCATTTGATCCAGTTATCCCACTCTTTGGCATATACCCAAAGGACTTAAAATCAGCAGACTGTAGTGACACAAACACATTAATGTTTATAACAGCTCAATTCACAATAGCTAAGCTATGGAACCAATCTAGGCGCCCTTTACAGATGAATGGATAAAGAAAAAGTGGTATTTATACACAATGGAATATTACTCAGCCATAAAGAAGAATGAAATTATGCCATTTGCTGGTAAACGGATAAAACTGGAGACTACCAAGCTGAGTAAAATAAGCCAGTCCCCAAAAATGAAAGGCTGAATGTTCTCTCTGATATGTGGATGCAAGCATGCAATAGGGGAAGAGGGACAGAAGAATAGAACTTCATTGTATTAGACAAGGGAGAATGAGGGGAAGGGAAGGGACTGGGAATAGGAAAGACAGTAGAATGAATCAGACATAACTTCCTACGTTCAGATATGATACACGACTGGAGTAACCACAGCATGTACAACCACAAGAATAGGAAGTTACACACCATGTCTGAATAATAGGTCAAAACATGTTCTACAGACGTGTAACTAATAAATAAATAAATAAATAAATAAATAAATTTAAAATTTTTTTAAAAGATACTTGAATCCTTTATAAACTCCTTTTTAAAAAAGATACTTGTTCTCTTCTGCCCTCTTGTAGAGGTGGGAAAGTTGTTCAGGCTCTATCCATTGATTCTTCTTCTCTGAGCAGACACTCTACTAAATGAACTACCAGGCATTAAGTAGCTCAACTGAGAACCCTAAAGATCCTCTTAAGGTGACTTTCCTCTCTGTCCCCCCCAAACCCAATCTGTTACCAAGTCCAGCAAATTAATTTTGGAAAACAAAAGGGAGACTTGGCATCCTTTACAGATCTAGGTGATTGGGGGAGGTGTAACCCTCAGTGCAAATGTGTTCCGACTGGAATATTAGGATGAGGAATGGGAACAAGTCTTCCAGAGCCTAATACACCAAGTCAGCATCGTGAGCCCAGGCCTCAAAGGGTTACAGCCTCTTGATCCTTAAAAGAATCATTTCTTCCCCATTTCAATTCCAGAGTCATTTCTGAAATTGCTGAAGTATTAGCTGTTCCCTCATCTCCGCTCTTAGGCATAAAGGAATGAGCATCTTATCTACGCCCAGTGACCACCAAAACTGACAGGTGTTGAACATTTATTGTCCCAGGTGGCATGATAAGCATTTTATGTGTTTTGATTCATTCAGCTTTCACACCAAATCTAGGAAATGGACACAGGTGAAGAGACTGAGACTCACCAATTAAATATTCTGCTCCAGGTCAGAATTAATAAGTGACATTTCACAGGGAAGTAGAGTGAGCTCAGCGTACTTAAGTGACTTGTTCAAATGCAAAAAAAAAAGTAGTCAAGGCAAGATTCAACCCATATAAGGGTGGTTCAAATGCCCCAACTCTCTGGAAGATTAACAAAATTCAGGAGGGCCTGGGTGTCTTGTGCCCATCTGAGATGAAGTCCATTTTGATCATTTCCTCCAGGAAGTTAGTGTTGAGGTGGGGAGGTCAGTGTGTGTGAAGAGCAAAGCCAAGGCAGGAGCAGGGCTGTAACTGGGATAAGAAGCTCCAGATCAGGAACCACAGAGGGTGAGGAGAGGAGGGGTGGGTGCAGGAACCTCTGGACAGTCCGAACACACTCCTTCACTTTCCACATACAGCAACATGTTCCTGATGATCACTTTAATTGCTTCAGTGGAGAAAAGCCAATAGCTGTGTTCAACTAGTTGAAAGGACAGTGGGGTTGGACACTGGCACCAAGGACAATTTGGAAATCATAAGACTCTAAAGACCTCGGCTTTGTCCACAGACATTGCAGAGCAAAGTTCGTTTTATAAGCAGTCTAATTCCTGGACCCCACACTTAAATCTTCCAGCTGTGCTTCTTTACTGAAAACAAGCAGTGTCTTACTCACCATGACAAAGGACAGCAGAAACCCTTGCGCATGAGCCAGACCCCACAGGTCTGGCACTTGCTCTGTGGGCCCTGGCAGCCCACCTCAGATGGAATAATGAGAGTGTTAATAAGATGGGCGTGTGCTGGGGGCTGAGAGGGTGGGCGCTGAGCGATTCAATACAGACACCAGGGTCAGCTAGTGACCACAACCAGCTGGAGCTCCCACTGTGAGGTGGGAAAGGAATGCATTTCTTCCCCTGAAACCAATCAGAAGGAAAGGAACAGAGACCCCATTCTTTCTACAGTAAGAGATGCAGGAGGGAATGGGAGGGGTAACTGTGCATATGGATCCGAGGGATTCCGATGCTTAGGTGAGGACAAAAGTGAACCAACTGTGGCTTGATGTTAGGAGAGCTGCCACTGCCCTCCAGACGCTGAAGGAGGACAGGCCACTGGAGAAGACAGACCCAAGTGACTTGCAGAGCGCCTCTCCAGGGTTTCCAGGTAGCAAAACTGCACTCAGCAGTTGCTAATCTGAGTTGCAGAACACCACAGAAGTCCATGAATTGGAATCCAAACTTCAGAAAAAATATAAGTGATATATCAAGTATGTGCTTATTAATACATACATTTTATGGGGGAGACAAGTTCAGGGATTTCATGAATTTCTGAAAGAAAATAGAGTCCCCAAATCTTGAAGAAATACTCATCCTAAAAGTATTCAGACATTGGTTTCTATTTCTTTTCCCCTCTGTCTGATTTCACCCTCAGGAACTGGGCATTTTATTTATTTATTTAGTTAGTTAGTTCTTCTTAATTATTCGTGATAGTAGAATGTATTTTGACATATTATACATATGTTATGCTGAGAGAAATACACCAATCTCAAGAAACCAAAGTCTGAATGTTTTCTTTGCTCTGTGGATGCTAACTCACAGTAAGGACCTGGACATTCTCATCCCAGCAAGATTCCTGCAGCTCAGAACTCTTTGTGCCAGCCCTTGGGCCTACTGGGACGGGCGGGGCTTGTAGAATAGAGGTCTCAGGAGCACAACCCGGGGGTCTCTCGGACTCCTGCTGCCTGCCTGCACCCCCTTCCTCTAAATGTTCTATATCCTTTGCCTTTAAACAAAGCCTCACATGAAGGTGCTTTATGGAGTCTGGTGAAGCCTTTCAAATTTCTAAACTGAGAAATCCTTTCCGAGTGCAGCTCCTGACCCTTGGGTCTGACCTGCTTTGGCCATGGGTATGGCCATGGGCTATTCATGGCTGTAATGCCGAGTCCTGAAAGCTACCTGAACACCATGGCTTGGCAGCCCCTATTTTGAGGTCACTCGTTGCCATGAGGACATTCTGGGAGTAGCATGGTGAGGGGAAAATGGCAGGAGTAGAGTTGGCTCAAGCCCTTGCCTCAGCCAGGGGGAGCCTCATCCAGTGCCAGCAACCAACCCTGCTCCTCCAAGACTGCTCAGTCAATCAAACGAGCCCCAGTCCAACCCAGCAGCCCCCAGACAGATGAGCAAACACTCCTATTGCCAAGTGCCCTGAGGGTCTGGAGTTGTTTCTTATAGCAATAAATAAGAAATGCAGAGGGTCTACACCAGCCTGTGGGGTCGGGATGTTACAGGAGGGTGGTTGCTAATCCACAGCATCATCTAAAGCCCTGCAGTGAGGGGCCTCAATTAAATCTAGATTTGTGCATGTGAAAGTGGACCTTAGACTTGAGAAATCCCCGGCCATGGGTACTCCCACTTTAGCAGCCACTTTCATACATAGAAGCCATTTTTTTTCTCAAAATAATTTATAATAATATTGTGTACTCACACAATAGATAATGATTCATATACGAGGAAAGCAATTTCAATACTAAAATAAATTGAGTGAAAAAATAACTTTCCTCCCCACCTGGTAAATAAGTTTCTTGCTTTTAAGGCAATCAGTTTTGCCAGTTTCTTTGTATTTTTACTCTTTAACAAGGCGATTAGCAACCAGCTTCCACTCTAAGAAATGCCACACGGCTCTTCCACAAACGCACCCTCTAGGTATATAAAATTACAAAAGCTGGAACACGGCGACTTCTGAAACCACTTGCAGTGTCTTTCTCTATGGTGTCTTTTTAATCTCAGCCCAAAATGATTAAACTACTCTCTTAGAAAGCCACCCAAGTTGAGAGGAACTGGGTCTCTCAGCCTCTCCTTGCTCATCTGGCTGAAATGCAATGGTGGGGGTGGGCAGCCCTTTGTACCCTGCAGGTCTCCTTTCCAGTTTGTGACAGGCACTATGCCATGGCACATCAGGGAAGCAACAAAGCCAAACTGCCGAGGTTCCCAACACTGGTCGGCTTGTGGAAAGGCAGTTGCAGCGTGCAGTCCATCCTGACTCTCCAGAGGAGTCTCCAGGAGCAAGGGCATCCTGGTCCTCGGCAGGGTGACCACTGGGCCTCCATGGCGCTGGGCCCTGCTTCTCACAATATATGATCATGCTCACGTGGTTACACGTGTATTACCCCCACCCACATAGATACAGCTTGACAAATTACCTGATCCACCTTGAGAACAGAGCAGAATCAACTTGACAGGATCATTTTGGTGCGATGCACAGGTGTCAAAGGATTTCTCTCCTCCTTCTCTCAGTTACCTGCTGTGAGATTTGGGCTCTGACGCCTGACTCCCCTGGGTATTGGGTTTTCCATCAATACAGTGGAGAGAGCATGGTAGTCCCTTAACACGTCTCTACTGAACAGTAATGATGCTGATCCCTGAGGACACGATGGCTATAAATATGGACACTGGTTGCTCCCTTCCAGGATCAGCAAAGGACACAGAATTTCATGAAGTCAGCCACCACAATAAAACAGATGGGGGCTGCGATGGTGGAAGTGCGTGGGGCTCCAGGAGCAGAGAGGGTTCTAACTACACTCCCCCGGAGAAAGGAACAGAGTCCTGCAGCACGGTTCACAGGTTCACCTGCAATGGGGAGTGTGGAACTGCTTCGAGGCTCCGGAAAGGGAACTTTTTAAGAGAGTCAGTTACAACTCTTCCCGGGCTCCATCTTTCCTATTAAAAATAGAGTCTCCAAGGAAGAAGCCAGAGTCTGTGATGAAACGTCCCAGGAGAGATCCCGTAAGGAAGCAAGGCTTCCCCAGCACGCTCTCTGGTCTACAGTGGCAGGGTACACCTGACATCCGGCTCCTCCTTGCTTGTGTAATTCTGCTCCCTCCAGGTGCCCTCAGAAACCTACCAACTCCGAGCTTCAGGTCCTGTCCTGGGAAAAGGAGAACTGAGAGCCAACTGGGGAGCCGGCAGCGCTGCTCCTAGGAATCGCCCCAGGGCCTCCAGCAGGGCCTGTTCCCCACGCGACCCCTCCACCACCACCGCACTTTGTTGCCCATCCTTGCTCCTCCTGGCCGTACTTACCAATCTCAATCCTGTGCTTAAAACGGAGCAAGAACAGAGGGCTTTCTAAAAATACTTGTGTAATATGCAGCTGCCCTCGGAGGTTCCTGAGCACATTTCAAAATGGAAACTGGTGAGGGATGAGAAGGGCTGGCACATCCAGGAAAGGACTCCAGCCTCCTGAGTCCTTGCACTGGGCCCAGTGAGGGTGGGACAGGTGAGAGCAGTTGTCTTAGAAAGGAGAGTCTGCTAAAATTCGTAGACAATTTGTCCCTTGTTTAGAAGAGAGGTAAGTGATTGGTGCCACTATACGGCCATCTTCATCTTACATACAATCTCACTTAGAAAATCCCTAAAGGCAACCAGGTACAGCCAAACCACCATGTTTTGCCTTTGTCATAGGAGCAGATGAGACTTAGTGACTGATCCCATCATACCTGTGTAAGGTGGACACAGCCAGTGTTCCTTTTCTGGATGTACAGTGCACATCCTTTCTGATAAGGCTAGGACTACCTGCCACGTCCAACTCCTGTGTACTTTATTATTTACATGTGTTGTTCTTGGTTCTACATCTCCAGTTCTTTTTATTTACTTATTTATTTTTATTTTGAGACAAGGTCTCACTAAGTTGCCCATGCTGACCTTGAACTTGATGATTCTCCCGTCTCACTCGCCTCCTGAGTTGCTGGGAATCCAGGTAGTGCCCTCATACCTGGAGTCTATAGACATGTGTTTATGTATATGGAACTCTACGTGTTCACTTGTTGTTGTTGTTCCACATCTCTTGAATAGGTGAGAGAAGGGTCATGAGCAAGGCACAGGAGAGTTCCAAGTGGACATCACCACAGGCCACGAGTCTCATCCTAGCCAGTAAATGATGCTAAAAGAAGGATCAGAAATGTCTTCTGCTTGCAAATATGCACACTAGTTGGGACCCGCAGGAAATCTGGATTCTAGTCCAGGTACAGATCCCTCTCCCTCACCCTCCATCTCTAAAGAATCAGACAGTCTCTGGAATCAGGGCTCCCGTGTGGCGGCCAAGTCCACCAGTGGTAGACGGCTGTCTACCTATCTACTGAAGGGCACCACCTTTTCCAGGAAATCGAGTACTTTGGTCAGCTTCTGTCCCTTGGCTATGCTGAAATTTCCATCTTGTTCCAATCAAAGAAACCAGAGCATGGTCCATCTTTCAGGAGAGGTGACAGTCTTAATTTGGGGATCTTTTAAAGTAACTCTTTCATTTTCCCCTGAGCTGGGTAGAGGGTAATTTGTCTTTTCTTTAGGGAAGTTCAGAGGCAAAAAGGTATTTCATCTCTCCAGCTCATATTTTTCCCCTCTGCTCTCTGGTCTAAAACTCCCCTCACTTTTCCTGAGGCAGTCATGCAAAGGGCCTGTTATGGTGGGCATAAGGCCCCCCTCGAAATTGAAATGAATGCTGAACCTGAAGCATGTAGGCAGTTAATTTAGGATGGAAAATTCCTGCTAGTTAGATCATTTGGAGCTCATCTTTGAGAGAGCAGGTTGTTTTTTAATGTTTAATTGGGAAGCTGAAGCCTGTCATTTATGTTAAAATGTGAAGGGTTTGGGGATGGGAGGGGCTCCGGATATGTCACCTGCGGAAAGACCACCTTGCTTGCTCATTTCCCTGCCATTTGGGAAAGCTATTATAGGCTCTCCTGTGAGACATTTAAAACCTCTTCAGTAATCTTTCTGCAAGTTCCAAAATTTGCCCCAATTAAATTGTCAGGCGGGGAGACATGGTGACAAATGCCTCCTAGTGGGTGCGCCTCCGACACCCAGCCCCCGGCCTCACCACGTGCTGTGGCCCCAGGAAGAAAGGCGAGGACACGGGGTCCTAGCCTGACCCCAGAGTCTGGAGAGGAACGTTGCCAGCCACCTCAGCAGCACCCCACAAACACAGACTTGGTCTCATCAGGCCCCTCACTGCAGGCACGTCAGGGAGGTGAGGGTCCAGGCCACCTTTGGTTACCCACAAATCCACAGTGACCTTGGTCAATGGAAGACAAGACTTGGCATTCCTGAGAGGGCTTCTGGGACGATCTAGGGAGCAGTCCGCCTCAGCCCCTCGCAGTGGCCCTGCTCTACCCAGAGTTCCCAGTCTTGGACGGGCGGCACGGCCCTGGCTCATGCTCCTGTCACCCTCCACTCTGGGGGTGGCCCCTTTGGGAAGCAGGTGAGTCTGCCCTGTTGGACTGTGGGCCTGGGTCTCTCCACAGGCACGTGTGTCTTCTTTTCAAGCTCCAGTACAACCTATCCAAAAAACGCTTCTATTTTAGCCCTTCCAGTCAGTGAGGCTGAACCAACTTCCCAGCTCTAAGAAGGACAGGCAGGTAGGGTCTCCAGTGGCTCAAAGCAGCTGCTCAGTACCTCCTCGCACCTTACTTCTCCATGCCGTAAGTCAGAGATTCGCTGTCTTCACTCCTCCCTAAAGGTGACACTTTCCACTATTATTACAGCTAAATTTAACTTCATTTCATTAGATATCTATTTTTCCCAACCATGAAGTTACTGAAATCAATACAAAACAGAATATGGTGCAGTCTCTTGCCAGAAATAAGGTGTAAACAACCCATTTAATAGTCTGAATTAAAAATTTCGACTTTAACGTGAACCACCCTGGAGGAGCCCTTACCAGCCCTGCAGCCTGGGCAATCCAACCCACTCATTGATATTTTGGTTCTCCTGAAAAATGGATATACCGCCCACTTCCATGACAGAGTTGGAGGCAATAGAGGCTGGTGAGTAGCAATGCTGGTAACGACTCTACCTTGTGGGGTTGGAGGCCCTCTGAAGGAGGTGGATGGGGCTGCCGGTCCACATGTCAATCTAACCAGTATGTACACCCAGAACTAGACAAAAGTTTACACACCCAGGATTTCTGATTTGGGCTGAAAATATTTAGTGAAAACTAATAATGTAGAGGGTCTTATAACAATGGGACTTGGATCAGAGATACATAAAAAGAAAGAGACTTTGAATGTTCTTAAAGAGTAGCTGCCATTTCTCGTGGGATGAGAACATCAACAGTAGAGAAGGGCTAGATATCACCAACATCCACTGTTGCAGGTGTGAGACCTCAAATAAGGCTCAACCTGACATGCTGCCCCAACACCTGCTGAAATGACCTCATGAACCCTCTGCCCCGATGCTCTGTTCCAAGGGAAGGCTCCCTTGCCAAACACCCTCTGTATAAAGGGACAGGCATGTGTTTGTTTAGGATTGAATAACTGGTTCCTTCCCCTGCCATCCTATGGGATGATGGAAACGAGCCAACCCGTCCTCCCCTGGGAAGAGGGGACATCCCCCTCTAGCAAGGATACCAAACCTGTCTCCTGCAGCTACCGGGGGTGCACCCTGTTCTCAATTGTACCTGCCCTTTGGTCCTCCTCCCCTGGGCTGTGAGTGTAGGTGACCCACAGATGGCTATGACCCCATGCACATGGGTTTGGCCACCTCTCGGACCTGGGTGGAAACCCTGGCTTACCAAGAGAGTGCACAGAAAGGGACTAAAATGACTGTTCTCTGATGGTTTTACACGTGCACATTTAATGTCATTTCCTGACTACCTGGATATTTTTCTTTCAAAACTGCTTGTTTTAAAGAGAACCTTAATATAATTTGCAGACAGAAAATTCAGCAATAGAAAGTTGGACTCCAACATGGGTACATGGATATCCCCCATGACAATTAAACCTATTTGTATAGGTGAACCCAAATGGGGGTATTTTCAGATTTCAAATATTGCATTGCTAATAATCCCCTCTTTTCATTAAAAAAATGATGAAAAAGACACAAATTATTGGGCTAATGCAGTTAAAATAATGTATTTTCTATGTCCTAACTTATTTCACATAGCATCATGCTGAATCCTGGATCTGAAATCATTACTAGCTGATTCTCTTTTTTTTGGTGGGGGGGGGGAGGAGTGATAATAGTCAAATCATCTACCTATGGCTGAGGGTCTTCTTCCCCAAACATAAAGTAGTGTTTAAACTGAAAACAGGCTTTTCAGCTTGGTATTCTGGTGAACACTGACATGTCATCTAACTAAAAAGTTCATCTGAAGTTTCAAGTACAGTGTGACCCTGGTGACCCTAGGACAACCTCAGGAAGATGGAGAGGGGTTGTGTGCTTTGCTCTGACCACCTTACACTGCCCAGAGGTTTTCTCTACTTGGCAGATCATGCCAGATAGAGTCCTGGATGTGCTAAACCTGGATGTGCCGATGGATTAAACAAGAACAAAGAGTAGGAAGGACAATCAGAAAGTACAGGAGAAGCAGAGTCCTGATTGAACCCCTGCTGGCCACCCTGTTGGTGGAGCACCTCTGTGACTGCCCATGCCATTCTGCAGGGCTGGCCCTCCCTCACAGAGGGGCACCTTTGTTTTGGTGGCTAGATTCGGTGGCTGCCACACTTCCAACACTTTTTGAGTCAAGCAAAATGACAGGCATAATCAGAGAGGCCATCTTCACCAGAGTCTGGTTCAAAATCAAAGCCCCATTTCCCTCACTTATTCCTTTGTAAGGATCCTCGTCTCCGTTCCACTGATGGTTGGAAGACACATGTTCTTCTTATTTGGTCTCCTCCTCAGATACACCCCAGGGCTCAATGGTGCTTTTCTAATTCAAAGGTCACATTTCTTCTTACACTTATCTCAAAACAAACACATATACAAAGCAGTTTTGGTCACTCCGTATAGAAGTACCCCATTTCTAGCATCACAGGTCCTCCTCACAGACACTTCTGAGCTCCGCTTCAGGGGAGTGCTGCCCCTGCTGGTTTTCCCTTCTCCATGTGGACATGAGTGGACAAGCTGCCTCCCCTGCCCTGACCTGCTCCACGGGGAGATTCACTTAGGGCAGAAATAAAAATGGCCCATGACCCACATGTGAAAGATTAGTCCGCATTAGTGGAGAGAAAGGCAAATTATTATTATTATTTTTTTTGCTTATGGGATCTTCCTTGCTGATGCCTGTGAAATCTTAGCTCTGTCCATCACTAATTCAAACATTGGCATCTCTGGACCCAGAGACAGCTCCTTTGCAACTTGACCTTTGGGATCCTAGATGAGAAAGGTCACAGAAGGAATGGTCAGCGTCGTTTCCCTCCTCAGCAAGAATGAACAGACACATCCTCACTGGATCATGGACATTGAAATCCGTCGGTTTTGACTTGAATGGTCTCTGAGTTCTAGAACCTGGGTGCTTAGCGTGGTCTCTATCCCCTGCGGGTGAGGGACACCGCGCCTGCGCCTGCCCTGCTCTCAGTGACGCATGTCAAACTTGGCGGCCCACATGGAACAGCACACAGGGAAAGATCTGCCAGAGTCTGAGACATCCCACAGAGAAGGCCTGGAAGAGCTGTCCTGGAGAAGATGTCTGACCCCAAAGAGACAAACCATCAGCAGCATCCTAACAGCCCCCTTCCTGAACATTTTTGGCTCTGATAAGAATCCCTCCCCCAATGGCACATGTCTGTCACTTATAATGGAAATCCACAGCAAAATCATATCCACCTCATATAGATTAACTAGAACCTTTGAAATCTATAGACTAACATCGGGGTTCTTTTTCATGTTTTACATACAGTCAATACTTTCAACTAAGATATATATTCTTTGCACTGCCTTTATTTTGGGCTCCAATTAGACTGCAAGCTATTAAAAGCCAAAAAGCCCAACCTCTCATCTCCAGTGTTCTTCTCTGTGGAGTCCACTATATTAAATGCATTAACCTGACTGACCTTTGGTAAATATATTGATTGAATCAAATTAAATTGAAGGACAACCTCTCTCGGTGTGTGTGATTTCAGAATTAAAAACATAGTGCCTATGGGGTGAACTTGGGGGCATATTTCCAGAGACTGGAGCATGGGATTGAGAAGAGTGAATTGTATCCCCTGTAAGTTCAGCAGCTGAGGAGCTTTACCTCCAGTGCAAGTAAAGGGATAAAACAGGACAGTCATCCCGCAAATACCGAGCTCTGGTCAGCCAGGTCCTGAGTGGTCGTCATCTCTGACCTCACTCCCTTACAACTTCCATACAGTTGGGGTCCTGAGATCTCCATGTGGAAAGAGACATGGCCCCAAGTGTGTTCAGAACTCAAACTCTCATCTATCCCCCAAATCTGCAGCCCCTTCCCTCACCCACCCTACCTTGGTCCACTCCCAGTCCCTCCACTGTAGACTGTCCTCGATCCTCATCCTCTGTACTCCTCACTCGGATCTCAATATCTGAAACCTGTGCAGCGTCTCCCCATTGTCATTGAGATGATTGTGCCATGACCTCTAGACTTCTAGATCCCCCCAAAAGCAGGGTCAGCCTGTCCCCATCCCCTTGGCTACAGCAAGTCCCATGCTAACTCCGGCCATCCCCCAATGCGGCAGGTCCCTCCCACCCCTGGGTGCTTGCGTGTGCTGATCCCATACGTGGGTTGCCTGTGCCCTTCAGCTCCCCGTCAGTCAGTCACTGCTCTTCTTCTATAACCACCAGCATGACCTCAGGAAGGTGTCCATCCCACACCCCAGGCGGCAGCCAGCCGCCCACTAGAGACCGTGGAGGCTCCGCCACTGTCACCGTGCCTGGTTGCTGTCCTTCTTCACTAGAGGTCACCTTTATTGCTTGTCTTTTCACTTTCAGTTTTCTGCAAGTGTTCTGGCGACGGGTTAGGTGGTCTCTTAGTGGTTCATAGTCTCTCTTCAGCTTTGATTCCACCCAGGGCTCCCTGTGGTTTGCATCAAGTGTGCCTCAGGGATCCGCCAATGTTCTCCTAATCTTCATCTCTATCATCTACTGATTGAAACCATGAAGCCATCTTGAACTGTAGTTTGTCACTCTGCAAGGAGCTCACTAGTGTCCTTCAAAATATTATAGTAAAAATAGAAATAAATGTAATAATGTTAATTAATTAAGCATCTAATTAACTTAATTTTGTTATGGTTAATGTTCAATAGGCCATTCAGTCATTTGTCATTCTTCAGTACCTACTCTGGAATAAGTATGTGAAAAGTCAGGCCCAGCTGTGACCTCAGTGGGCACACAGCTACCTGGGACAAATAAACACACATCCAGAAGAGCTGGGGGGTGGCACACTCCTTCAGCAGCCTCCCCTTGACTCCCACTCCTCGTGAAGCCTCACGACTTCTCACCCAGAGCTTCAAGTGCAGCCACAGGCTCTCCACTAAATCAGCATTTAACAGTAACTAGCTCTCCTCCTCCTGCTCAGGATGTGCAGGAACTTACTCAATTGACATTTGAGGACTGCTGTCCACTGACAGGGTTCTGGGGAGACTCTGAGGATGAAAAACAAGGAAGGCAATGTCTGTGTCCTTGGAGAGCTTCACATTGCCATGGGGGACCAAGATGTGCAATTAGGCCAGAGCGTGGCTGTGCTGGTCGGGAGTCCTCTGGGTGATTACCTGAAGTGCTCTCTGGAGGACAAAGCAGCTCGCCAATCACAGGCAGGATTGTGGGACTTGCCCTGATGAGCTCTCAGCATTCTCCTGTTCCTTGGGGGAGCTCAGCCCTGCACACTGCCGGCTACCTTCTCACTCAGAAAAGTATACCATGGATCCCCTTCTGCACACACCTCGCACACTCAGGCTGCGGCATGTACCAACTAGCCGCACTTGGATTTCCTAGGGAATCCCAAACCAAGGCAGAGAAAAGAGGAGAGTTAAAAATGCAATTTCACAGGCTGATAAATCAAGCAGTGGCAATATATCATTGGATTTTTTTTTTTGCCTTATTTTTTCAATCTTATACTAGGATAGTTAAAGAACAGGATAATATGATCAACAAATAAAAGAGTTTGTCAAAGAAAATAAAACTTTCTCACTCCTCTAAAAAAAGGAAGGAAGAAAGAAAAAAGGAAGAAAGAAAGAAAAAGAGAAAGGAACAAGAAAAAAAGTTAAAAGATGGAAATAACCCAGTATCAGTGGAGGAATCAATAATTTTCAAAAGGTCCAAATGGACCTGCCTGTGTCCTTTACTGTGGACCAGTTAGAACCACCGTTTGTCCAGGGGACTGTGCTTAGAACAACTGAAGCAGAAAAGGAAGTGTGTCTGTGCGGGGTGGAGAAGACCTTGGGGAGCCGGAGGAAGCCCTTTCATCTGCAAGAACACAAAGTGCCTCAAGGGCTGAAGGGGCTTCAGGGGTCCTTAGGTGGTGGGTGCTGGGTCTGAAGACCAGAATGGTGTGGCTGAGAGAAAGGAACAATCCAAGAGCTGTTCAGAAGCAACAGGGTTAGGTATTGTAAAGTCAGAAGGAGGAGTCTAAGATGATGTTGCCCAAGTTTCTATTTTGGGTGATGGATGGATAATAATGTTGTTGTAAAGAATATATTATATGACAGAAAAAGATTTAGAGGAAAATATAATGAGTGCCTGGGGAACTATCGAATTGAAATATTTAACTCTGCAGGGAACTCCGTGTGTGTGTGTGTGGGGGGGTGTTTCTGTGTGTGTGTAAAGGGAGAAAGACAGAAAGAGAGAGTCTAAAGTTCTCTATAGAACAGAGGTTCTCCATTGTGTGTTCTCCAACAGGAGCAACTTGATTCCCCCAAATCAGGGGATTCTCAACAGTGTCTAGAGATGACTTGGTTGCAGGTTGCTACTGGCATCTAGTAGGAATAGGACAGAGGACCAAGATGCTTCAAAACATCCATTTGGTCCAATAAATAATTATCCAGGGTTGAATGTCACTAGTGCAGAGGTAGAAAAAGTTAAATTAAATTAAACAATTAAAAGAAGAGGGCTGAAAGAATACCAACCTTGGGTAAGGTATACCTAGATTCAAATCTCAGATTGCTAATGACTTGTTCTGTGACCTTGAGAATGAGATTTATCTTCCTGGAGACTAAATTTCTGTATATAGGAGCACGGAGATAATGCCATTGTTTTAAATAATGCTTGAAATCGTGTCTATTAAATGGTTGGATGCATAATAAATCCCTAAAATACCTCCTTTTTTTTCCTTATATCTAAAATTCATAAAGGGTTAATAAAGCAGGTCTTCAAATGGTATTGACAGCTTACATTTGCCTTTCTGTTAAGTAGCTGTGTCCATGCCAATTGCTGTGGCATGGAAAGTCTACAGAAGAGCTGAGGTGGCACTTCCCCACCTCCATGAGTGATAAGCACCATCCTGGCTTGCATGGCCCCCTCCCTGGAGCCCCACTTGACCTCTCGCAGTAGCAAGGTGGGCTGGTCACTCCGGTCAGTCTCCCAAACTGAACTGTGGGCCCACGGAGCACCGTGTACTTTATGCAAACTTACATCCCACAAGTCTTACTCCATATCAAAACTCCACCCAAGTCCACATATGGCCAGACATCTGGACCCAAACCAAATGTGCATCTCATCCTCGGGCCCCTCTGGTCTTCGCGTGCTGCTCTCAGGGCCAGATGGACCTTGTGCCTTCACTCCCTGCGATGTCCCCCTCCAGGTCTTTGACAGCTCATTTCAAGCCTCAGAAGAGCTCCCCTCATCCCTTCAGCAGAATGTCACTCCCATTCGGTTGCAGGGACCTTTCCCACCTCCTCTAATCAGGGCTCGCCCTGCGGTTGCCACTGGCCTGCGTTCCTAAGATGCTGTTGGCTTCTCTAATCAGACTGCGAGCTCTCTGAGGCAGAGGAGGTGGTCACCCAATTCTATACCCTGTCTCCTGGAGAAATTTCTGTCACATGTTCTCCACATCCTTTTGTTGAACATTGTTGGATGATTATAGTTTGGTTATATCCTTTTTATAGTTTTTCATTGAAATAGTGGCACTTTGATAAAAGTCTGTTTTCAATGATCCTCTTAAGAGTCCCTCATTTCCCCAAGTCTTTCCTTCTCTCCTCTCTATTCTCCTGATAACTGGTTTGGGGAGGCTTCATTTCCAGACCAAGGGTGCAGAGCAGTAGGAAGGAGCACACTGCACTTTCTCTTCTTTTACCTTAACCCTCAGAATTACTGTGAGATGATTCCAGGGGATTCAGAAGAGAAAACTAGTGACATGGGGTGGGAGGTAGCTTGGTTGCATAGTATGTGGGAGGGCCTGGTTCAATCCTCAGAACCAGGAAGGAAGGAAAGAAGAAAGAAAGGGAGGGAGGGAGGAAGGAAGGGAGGGAGGAAGGAAGGAAAACAATCACAGGTGTTTCATAGAAAGTGCTCCATCATTTCCAGCAGGTAAACATGGAGCTGGGGCTTGCCATCACTGGCTGGACCAATGTCTGCCTCAGGGACAGCTGCCCTCCTGGAGGACACTCAGCCTCAGCCAACCCTGCAGAGCTAGAACCCCCAGCCCCCATTTTAACATCAGAAGGAGAAGCCAAGGTCCCTTAGCCTAATCCTTTCCTGAGGAGGAAGGTTCCCCAAAGCAGGAGGGAGAACCGTGGGTGTTGTGTGTGAGTAAACTGCTCAGCACCCAGGATTCAGTTCAATGTCTCCCCCAGTGCCCTGTCTACTGCTCCAGGCTACTGACGAGGACTTTCTAATAAACACATCTCTCCGTGGCCCCCTTACTTCCCTAACCATCAGCCTAACTGAGCCTATCTTTTGGAGTGTGTTATTCCTGAATTCTGTCTTCCATGCTATACCATAAACCATAAGAATGGAAAACACGTTTCCTCCTCACGTACACTCTTCCAGTGCGCTCCGTGCCTCCTGCAGATTCTCCATGACTACTTGTCTTCCTCTCAGAGAGGGCTCAGCTCTCCTCCTGAAGTATCCATACAGAAGAGTGTGTGAGAGCGTGTGCATCCTGGGGCTATCCAACTTCATCAGCAAGAACTCCGTATTTAACAAGGACCTTCATTATCATTACTGATTTGCAGTTTGCCTGGGGACCTAGAGGCAGAGAGCTACTGTTTGAAAATCAGATGCCACCTGAGATAATATATAATCATTTTGGTAAATTTTCTCCAAATGGTCCCAAAGTCCCTGTCTCCTGCCCTGTGGGATTTTTTTTTTTCTTCTTCTTCTTAGGCAATATTAATAGATTAAGACTACTGTTCATGAGCAAGGCAGACTAACTTCACAATGACCTTTCTCTTAAAATATGTGCATATTTGAATTAAAGAAAAATGAGTGTTGCTCTAACTCTTTAGTTAGTTCCCTTGCTTGAAGTCCATATTTCTATATAGTTTAGGGACAGATCTGTGTCTTTAACTCCAAAAACGGCAAAAGGAAATTAAACCAGGAATTCTCCACAACCCCACCGTCTCCTCTGGTGATAAGTAGAAGTAGGGTCCCCTGGAGACATCAGGGTCTCAATCCCTAGACCCTGTGGCCTTCCTGCCTTATGTAGAAGGAACTTCACAGACGTTAAGAACTTGACTTGGGGGACTATCCTGGAGTGTCCAGGTTGCCCCAATCTAGTCCCATGAATCTTTAAAACAGAAGAACTTTCATGTATGTGGGCAGAGGTAAAGGCGGTCAGGGATAATGGTTGGAGAGGTGAAATGCTGCTGGCTTTGGGAAGGATGGCATGAACCAAGGAATACAGGTGGCCTCCAAAGCTGGAAAAGACAAAGCAACCTGTTTTCTCCGGAGCCTCCATGAGGGAATACAGTCCGTCTGACACTGTGATTTCAGCTCTGTGATCCCATGCCAGGTTTCTGGCCTAAAGAACTCCTAAATAACCTGCAGTGTTGTTTTAAACTCCAAGTGTGTGGCAATCTGTTACAGTCATAACTGAACACTAATCCAGGTGAGCGATGAAAGCCGCCAAGGGAGCTCTTCCCAGTCCGCCCAGACACGGTTGGTGTGCAGCGCCGGGCTGTCGGGCTGAGGACGAGCTCTGCCACCATCTGCCTCTGAGCACCAGGCCTGGCCCAGAACCAAGGGGCTGTGTCAGCAAGCTCCCTGTCCCACAGAAGCCCGAATGCAGGCACTGAGACCTGACCAGGTGCATGGAGAGCGCTTGCGCACACTGCCTTCCAGAGCCCGGAGGGAGACCTCAGTCACCTGCCTCCACTCCCCAGTTTAGTGCCAGTTGGAGGAAACATTTTTCTTTTTTATTTATTTTATTTTTTATTAACATGCATTAATTGCACGTATTAATGAGTTTTGGTGTGGTATTCCCACCCCTGTGTATAGTATGCCTAGTCAAAGTTTTTGAATGAATAAAGTCTGTGGACACTCCCGTGGACCTCTAGTGGAGGGATGATAAACACTTTGAGCGCTGTGTCACGGGATGTCCTGACAAAGTGGTCTGTTTATTTTTAAGAAAAAGCAAAACGTATAATGTCCAGAAAAAAAGCAATCTTCCCACCAGCCTAACTACTCAGATGTCAAAAAATCGAGACTCCAAGGAGGTGACGTTTTATCTGGGGTCGCCTAACACATTTGGGAGAAAAAGAGGCCGTGGCACAACCTCTGGGGCTAGCAGGCCTTTGCTTGCAAGGAACCGGCCTGCAGGAAACTAATGGCTCCCTTAAAGAGGTGGTCCCTCTGCTGTGCACGGCACAGGAGCTGCTCAGAGCACACAGCAGCAGGTGCTAGGTAAGGAAGCTGTGATGGCAGCTCCCAGAAGTTCTAGACAGATTCATGGAGGGCCAACCTGTGTGTGTGATGCCATCATCCACTTCCCTTAGGGACAGCACCTCTTTACAGGAAAGGAACACTATAGCCAGGTACAGGTGGGAGGGACATTCAAGTCACACTGTCAGTTCATGAAACGGGAGGGCACGGGATTTCAGTTGAGATCATGTTGACATGAAAATCAATGCAGACTGAGAATTTAGGAGAAGCACATTCGAATCCGCACTTGACAGGCTTAAGAGAATGTTCGAGGTGGGCTTTGGCCACAAACTCAACCTCCTGGATCCTTGGTTTGCCCTTGATAAAACAGGAATAGCAGTGCATGCTTTGCAAAGAGACTAACTATAAGTAGTATTCATTACTTAACAAAACATCAAATGAGAAGACATAAATGCACAGAAGATCTTATGGTTATTCAATCAAAAATGTTTCTTTATGGATTTTTCCTAATATCTGAAAAGAAGACTTGATTGACAATAAGAGCACAGTGTAGAGGGAAAAATGGTTGAGCAGTGTACGTTCCAATGCCAGGCCCCAGGAGAAGAGCTCTACGAAGCCTAGAGCAGGGTCTCAGGTGTCCCCAAGCAGCCGGTGTCACTGGCACAGTCTTCCAGGGCTCCATTAGCCTGCACTCCCCTCCTCTGTGGAGAGTCACTGTTCACTGTGACCGTGGACTTGTAGCTCCATCTTGTGGCCGTCTTCAGAGTTCCCGTCCTTTCTTCTCTCTCTCCTTCCTTCCTTTTTTCTTCTATATTATAAAATTCAAACAAAATATCTCCTGTCTGCTAGTCACAGAAGATTAAAAAAAAAAAACCTTTCCTGACTTCAACAAGTAAAGCATTTCCTTGGAGAGATGTGCAAGGCCACAACTAAATGAAAAGCAAGGCGAGGCCCGGTGAGTCTTCCAGGACAGCCTCCGGGAGGCAGAGCCTGGGCAGCCTTCCCATAGGAAGTCAGATCCCAGTAACAGCAGGTGGCCAGCTCTGCACGCTGGGGTGGGGGTGGGGGGCTGGCGTCCTTCTAACTCCTCTGGGTGTTCACTGGTCTCTTCTTCACAGAAACACGTGCACCTGTGGAAAGCTGGCCTTCACATCCAGGGCCTGCGTCCCAAACTCTCACTCAGCCGCAGGTGGTAGAGGCTACTAGGGGAATGGTGGTTTCAAATGAGAGAACCAAAGCGCCTACTAAAGACTAGAATCTAAATTCCCTGATTCCAAATCCCATGGTCCCATATGAGGAAGCTCCTTTCATTCAACAGAGACTTGGTCACTGGACAGAACTTTTAAAGACCAAGTTGAAGCAGCGGTGGGTGCAGTGGTGCCCTCTGTGTCTAGGGGGCTGGGCGTTCCCCTGACAATGGGCCAACTGTGGCTGTAGAAATGGAGGTCAACAGAGAGAAAGGGAGGCTGTCAGAAAGGGGCTTGTGCCACTAGCTTTCAAGGAGGGAGTGCAGGGGAGCAGGGAAGGGGGAGGTTTAGTAGAGTGTCAAGTGCCCGGGACACAGGACAGGCACAGGGAGGACAAGAGCTCTCATTAGGAGAGACTTAGGCTGGACACGGGCTGGACCTTTTACTGAGTTCAGTGAAGGAAGTCAAGTCACACTTAGAAACTGAGCATCACCAGAAACTCAGCCTCGGGACTTCACATGCCAGATGCCTTCTGAGTACAGCCTCAAAGGAGCAAGAGAGGGAGACAAGTAGGGCAGGCCCTGGAAGAGGTGAGCACCTGGCACCAAGGGCAGAATCTGATAGACAGCGGGAGAGAAGCTGAGCAGGGAGTAACCTGGCCTGAGTATGTTTCCTAAAGAACCTCACGTACTACAGTATTCACCAATCTCACAACACAATGGAGAGGGAGAAAAGCCAGGCACAAAAGAAAACATAGAGTGCTCCATGGTTACAGAGCAGAAAAGAGGGTGAACCTGCCTGTGCCTGCAGAAATCATGCCGGGCTGCTGTGAGACAGGGCCTGACTCTGCCTCTGCACTCTGGTTACACTGAGGGTGCAGTATGTAAAACTGCGTCGGGCTGTGTGTTTAACGCAGGAGGACTTTATCATCTGCTGATAGAAAGTTCACAGTGAATCACTCCTGTGCCCTGTGTGGGCAAGAGATGGCAGAGGAAGGGGACAGAAGACCAGTTAAGAGGACTCAGCTATTCATGAGAGAAAATGGGGGTGGAGGACTGTGGTGAGGTGACAAGGATTGAACTTTCACAGGTCTGTCCCCTCCTGACTCCAAGCCACTGCCACCTGTCTCCTCCCTTGCCTCCTGCCTCTGTGGCAGCCAATGAGTGAGGACGCAGTGCCCTCTCCTGTTAGGAGGTTCCAGCAATCTCCTGCACCTCCCTCTTCCTGACCCACTGTGACTGCCGCCCTGGGGTGCTGGGCTCGGCTCGCCAGCTCCACGCTCGTTTCCACCTCCCTCTTACCTTTCCCTTCTCCGCAGAAAGTTCCTCCCCACAGATCTCTGTCTTCCTGTTGGCGTAGTGTTCAAATTGTAATCCTGAAAGACATTTCCTGAGCCTCCCACCTCCGTAAGCAGCCTCCCCCTTCCCTTCCTCCACATCCCTTGGTCCTCTTTGGCCTGCTTTAAAGGCCCCAGTGTTTCTGAAAATCCTTTGCAGTCTCTGCTTTTATTCGCCACCCTTGCCGACAGGAGCACCAGCTCTGCACGAGAAGGGACTGTACTTTCCCCAGCCATATCCCCAAATGCAGGAGTGATATATGGCCCACATTAACTGCTCCATGAATTTTTGTCATGCACCTAGACGTGGATTATAGGAAGGAACAAGATGTGCCACCAATAAGCAGATGGCACCATAGGAAGAAAGTGGCTCAGACATAAATAAGATTGTGATTCAGTCTCTGAGGATGATGAGTGAGATGCCGCTGCTGGAGTGATCTTGGGTTGCTTTAGAAAGGAGGCGCACCCTGAGCCAGGTCTGGAGCACTGGGCAAGGCTTAGACATTTGTGAGCAGAAGGAATCCCCCTGGGCTGTTGGAAGGGTGTGCACAACAGCAGGATGCACCCCACACTGAAACAGCCTGAGAAGGTCCTTAGACACATGGACTTTCCTGCTGACCATGGGTCACTATCTGGCACCAGAATAATCCAAACGCTTCCTCAGTGACCAGGTCTCAGGCACACAGAGGTATGGTGCTGATGCCACCAACACAATGAAAGCCCCTGTCTCCTCTATGCACCCTGCTCTGTTGACAGGAAAAATACTAAAATTGCTTCTGTACACTTTTTAGAACATTTTCCCAGCATATGCATGAGCCAAAGCCACCAGAAATGATACACTATTTATTTCCAGGACAGCAGGAGCTTGAAGAGTTGCACATCATCCTGGCTCTCAGCGCCCCCACTCGCCATGCCAAAGACAGATGCAGACCACGGTGGTAGTGTCAATGAAGCTGGTGTACTTCTACTAATGTGAAAGCACCTAAGTAGTTCCCGTGTCAGAGTCGACAAAAAAGTTCATGTTCTGAAGCTAGAAAGGAGGCCCGCGTGTTATACTTCTTAAATGAATGTGTCTGTGGTTCACTCACTCCAGTTTTTATTTGCATTTGGCTCTGCCTGTAGTATGTTTCCATAGAAGATCTCATTCACTGAAACAGAATGAAGCACATTCTGATGGAAGGTCAGAAGGGGTCCCTAGTTGATGGCCATCCATTACCCAGAGGATGGGCGTCTCCTCCCATGAAGGGAAGGAGCTGGCACGAGGCAGCCGCCCAGCAGCGCTGCCCCTCATGTCTTCCTTAGAGAACAGGTGAAGCCAGCACATCTCCAGGCCACAGCATCCCAACTAGGTAAAGCTACTTCAAGACTTCTCAAAGTGTAGGAGGGTACAAATATTGTAAAAAATGGACTCCAGTGTGGATTAATGCTGATAGAAGCAGATTGCTATTTCCAGGATGCTGTGAGTGGGCCGCTTTGAATCTCCAAAGGGGACCGATGTCTACAGGGGCACTGACAGCAAGACCCCTCCCTACTCCTATCTACAAAATATTTTCGGTGGTTACTTTTCCTGGAACCCACTAGTGACCCTTACATAAGAGCCTAACTGGATTTTATCACCTAAACTTTAAAATATCTCTATTGTATTTTTATAACTAATATGTGCTACCACCATTTATCTCATAGTTCCTGAGCTCATATTGCCATTTTAGATAAGGTTGAGGCCCAGATTGGTGCAAAGATGTGTCTGAACCTGAGTTATCTCTGTCTCCTGGCCCAGTAGCATTTAGTCTTTAGCCATTGTCCCAGCACCCTCAAATGGGTTTATATGGAAAGCAGCAATAGAAAATAACTAAGATCCTATACTTGAAAAACATTTTTATCAATGTTTTGCATTGATATTGCACGTACTTATGATGCACAATATGATGTTTTAAAACATGTTCACATGTGTAATGATCACATTAAGGTAAATGAATCCATACAGAGAACGAATGGCATCTCAACACCAACATTCAGTTGTGTAACTTTAGGTAAAACATTTAAAGTCTCCAAACCCAAGCTTCCACATCATAAAAATTGCAAAAAAACTACATTAATAGTCATCTCTATGGATGACATAATAATGTCAATAGCTACTTAGTGGAATGGATATGAGGATTATTGGGAAAACCTTTGGTACCAAAAATACAAGTTGTCACCTAAAATATTGTTTAAATGTAATAGAGATATGGTTTAAGATAATTATACCATAAAAGTGGATTGATAATAGAACCTATTATAGAACCTAAATAGTGGTAAAGTTTCTATACTCCACTCAAAATGGTAAAAGAGTGATAGAAATAGCCTGGTAAGTTCTATATGTGTAAGAAATACTTGGTGAAACAACCAAAATAGATAAATAAAATACTCTAGAACATTACATAAACCAAAACAGAAAACTAAAAAAACAAAAACAAAAACAAAATATGAAATTACCGTAAAAATGGCAGAAAAATAGGAAGGAGACACACACACACACACACACACACAAAAAAAAAAAAAAAAAACAGAAAAGAAAAAGGAAATAATCAAATGACACACTTAAAGCCCAGCAGGTCAGTGTCCGCATTACATGTAAAAGCTAAACCAACCAACTGAAGGGAAAGATGGTCAATATGAAGAATTAAAGGGCATGATTTATTTATGCAATGTCTCAAGAAACTAATTTCAAAGATAATATCAGAGTTAAAGTTACAAAAGTAGCAAAGACATGCCCTATAAATATTAACCTAAGGAAATATGTATAAAGGATATTAGTATCACATAAAGTTTTCATCAGATCAAAAATGATTACCAAGGCAATGAGCACATCACATACTGATCCCAAATCTGTATTCTGAATATGTTCATACCACTCAATAAAACTAATAATGAAACAAAAACAGAAGGTGCAGAAAGGGAAAACAGAAAAATCTAAAGTCATAACCTGGGACTTTCAACCACCCTTTCGGCAATCAAAATCATGTGAAACAGAAAAGTAGCAGAAATATAGAAAGACTGAACAAAAACAGCAACCAATGGGACCTCACTGCTTTTATATATATATATATATATATATATATATATATATATATATATGAAATTCATTACAATTCTTATTGCATATATAGAGCTCAATTTTTCATATCTCTGGTTGTATACATAGTATATTCACACCAATTTGTGTCCTCATACATGTACTTTGGATAATAATGATCATCACATTCAACCATCATTAATTACCCCATGCCCCCTCTTTTCTCTCCCACCCCTCTGCCCTATCTAGAGTTCTTCTATTCCTCCCATGCTCCCCCTTCCTATCCCACTATGAATCAGCTTCCTGATATTAAAAAAAATATATTCGGCATTCAAGAATCAATGAATGGGATGGACTCAAACTAAAAAGTTTCTTCTCAGCAAAAGAAACAATCTGTGAGGTAAATAGAGAGCCTACATCTTGGGAGCAAATCTTTACCCCTCATACCTCAGATAGAACACTAATCACTAAGGTATATAAAGAACTCAAAAAGCTAGACACCAAAAAAAAAAAAAAAAAAAAAAAAAAAAACAAATAACCCAATCAATAAATGAATCAAGGACCTGAAGAGACACTTCTCAGAAGATGATGACAATCAATCAACAAACACATGAAAAAAAAATTCATCATCACTAGCAATTAGAGAAATGCAAATCAAAACTAAGATTTCATCTCACTCCAGTCAGAATGGCAGCTGTCATGAAGACAAACAATAAGTGTTGGTGAGGATGTGGGGAAAAGGTACACTCATACATTGCTGGTGGGACTGCAAATTGGTGCAACCAATATGGAAAACAGCATGGAGATTTCTTAGAAAATTGGGAATGGAATCACCATTTGACCCAGCTGTCCCTCTCCTGGGTCTATACACAAAGAATTTTAAACAGCATACTACAGAGACATTGATAAACATCAATGTTTATAACAGCACAATTCACAATAGCTAAATTGTGGAACCCACCTAGATGCCCTTAGATAGATGAATGGATAAAAAAAATGTGGCATATATTCACAATGGAATATTACTCAGCAATAAAAGAAAATAAAATCATGGCATTTGCAGGTAAATGGATGGAGTTAGAGAAGATAATGCTAAGTGAAGTTAGCCAATTCCAAAAAAAAATGCTTTTTTAAACAGCATTACTAAGTATATTTCGCGAACCATAGAGTCACATTCTCAAGATGTAAAATCCAAAGTTGTTCAGTGTATTTAATGCACTATGAGAACTTTGCCTTTCTAAGTTTAGAACACTTCTATCACTTAAAAGACAACAAAAAACAAAACCTGAGAATATAATGTTTACTCCCAAACTAGCTCCTTCACACCACTGCTGGCCTTTGACAACAGTAATTTTGCCAGTTCTCTGTAGTTTTTCCAATTCTGGGAATTTGATTGAAATGAAATAAAGCAACATGAAGCCTTCTGTTACTTGTTTCATTTATGATAATGTTTCCAAGATCCATGCACATTGTAGCATGCACTCAAACTTTATTCCTTTTTAATGCCAAGTAGTGTTCAAACATAGGGATGGAGCATATTTCATTTTTTCAGTGCTGTATTAGTGTGCATAATAATGCCATAAACACTTATGAACGAGAGACTTTGTGTGGACATGTGTTCATATTTCTAGTGAGCATAGACCTAAGAGTTAAATGGGTGGGTCATATGGTAATTCTATTTTTTTTAATATTTTTTGAAACTGCTAACATATTTCCCAAAGTGGCTGTGCCATTTTACATTTACACCAGCAATATGTGAAGATTCAAATTTCTCAGTGTTCATGCCAGTGCTTGTTATTTATTATAGCTACTTGGTGAGTACGATGGTATCTATTTCTAGGCTATACCCCCTCCCTGGCTGAGAGAGAGAGAGTGGGAAAGGACAGAGGAACCAGCAAGAGGGGTCCAGCCACAGTGGATAGCCTGGCCGAGGATGCACCTTTATCCTGAAGGCCTGAGACTCCTTTCTCTGCCCAGGGGCAGCAGGGCCGCACAGTGGAGGGGCCCCTCACATCAAGCACCTGGCTGCAAAGGTGTTCTATGTGCTCACAGACAGGTGCATCCTACCAAAGCAAATGTTGGGCTAGGAATTATTATTATTTCTGGAATTTTCCTTAACTCCCTGGAGACATAGCAATAAGAGAGTTGAGCATCTAAGGAACCCAGTTACAGCAAATGGCTTTTTGGTCCTCATAAGCCTGAGAATTTCCTCATCAGAGACATCTCGTCTCCTGACTGGAGAATAAATCTTCCCAGCCCTTCGGCAACACCAGAGAGAACCACTGGCCACCCCACGAATGTCAAATAGATGAAGAAGAACAAAATAAGCATCAAAACTGCAAATTAAACTATTGGTACCACAGATCGCCTGATTCCTAACCCTAAACATAATCACTGCCAAAATAAATGAATATTGATTCATAATCGTAAATGGGAAAACATTAAAAAGTCCATGCAAGACTCCCAACTTAGATCAATAGAGAGTAGACCCACTGCTCCAAGGGCTTCCCTCTCAAGCCAAAACCCTGTACCTCACATCATCATAGGGGGACTGAAATGTGCAAGAAGGTAGACTTTCAGTGACCTTGGAACTTGAGAAACCATGCAATGGTGGTTTCTCTGTGGATAGGCCCACCACGTACCCTAGATAGGGCCCAACAGAAGACTCTCACTAGAAGCAACTGGTACAGGCGATGAAAGATCCCCCTCCCCATTCCCCTGACACACAAAGGACTGAAAGAAAACATGGTCCTAACAAAGCAGAAAACCTTTTTGGCAACCAGAAATCAATAGACCACTGAACACCCATGTGGCTGCAGGAGTAGACAGATAGCAACACCCCATTCTTCCACAAAAGGTACTGAGAAGAACCAGCAGAGAGCAAATCTTACAGAGCAGGCGTATTTCTCTTCTGTTGGTATGTTGGTATGGAGTCCATGACTGAGCGTGGACTTTAACCCATAACCTCCACCTAGCAAGAGCAGGAAGTGCCCCCGGTTCCTCTGCTGGGGTGTTTCAAGCTACTGGGGCACTGATCTCTGTTTCCTGCCTAGGAGAAGCCAATCAGGCTCTGAGTGCCCTGCCAGGGTAGTATCAGCATGGCACAGTAGGGAGCTGTGCCTTGACCCCCACCCAGGAGCAGCAAGACGGACGGAGGAATGTGGGACAGGCCTGGTTGCAGACCCGCTGGATGTCCTATTAAGCATCAAGAGATCCAAGGTAGCTGGGCCTGCACCTGCACCAACAGGAAGGTAATTCAGCTTCGCACTCTTCCATCCCCTTCCCTGGCACTAATTGGGACCAGAGGAGAACCAGGCCACCTGCCCCACCCTTCAGCACAGTGGTACCAATGCTCCTTTTTCTTCCCTTCCCTTGTCAGCAGGCCCAGGGGAGATAGAGCTTACCCTATCACTCAGAGGCAAGGTGGGGCCACCAGCTGTGAATGGCAAGGTGTGAGGGGAGAACAGGGAGGGGCTGAAGGTCCACCCTACCAGTCTGCCATGAACAAGGATGAGTCAGCACTCCAGTTCTGAGATGCTAGGGTCCTGTTAAAAGCAAAACTGAGACAAGTTAAATTTGACAAAGGTTACCTGAACAGGAAAAATACCGCAGAAATGGGCAGCATTCCTGACCAAACAAAGGTTCAGAATGCCCACCCCAACCACCTGTGCAGGTTGTATTTATAGCCAAAGTAAGTGATCTACAGAAACCACCTGATTGACTCTTCCAGCAGCTGCCATATATGGACATGATCTGATCAGTGGCAGCCTTTGATTGAAGGAAGTTTAATTGCTATGATTGGCTTAGACTCAGTTGCTTAGTGACAAGGATGCTCCCACATGGAGTTCTGTTAGGGTTTCCTATGTATGGAAGCAGCTTTGAGTCAAAATACATCACCCAGGTACAGAGGCAGGCTTACCTTATTTCAGCTTAACAATACCAAGGGGAAGTTGAGTCTGTACCTAGACTTCACGCCTCATATCAACATGAGAAATATTTGCCAAAAAAGATTAAATGAGCTCTAGAGTCTCCTAATGTAAAGCCCTAAATGCCAAGAACACAATTAGAAAGTCACTTATACAAAAAATCTGAAAAATTCAACTTGAATAAGAAAAGATCATCAACAGACGTACTGAGATCAATCTGTTATTAGAATTATCTGATAAATATTTCAAAAAAGATATCAGAAAAATGTTTCAACACGTAATTACAAAAATCTCTTGAAACAAATGAAAAATAGAAAATTTCAGCACAGACACAGAATGTTTTAGAAAGAATAAGATAGAAATTGTAGGATAGAAATGTGTATTTTTAAAAAAGAAACTAAAAATTTGCTGAGTGAGCTCTAGGATAGGGTGGAGATGACAAGAGTTTAGAATCAGTGAACTTGAAGACAGATTAGTAGACTCCACAAAATCTGCACAATAGAGAGAAAATAAACTGTGAAAACAATTGAGCAATCTCAAGGTGTGTAAAACAGTTGCAAAAGAGCTAACATTTGTGTGATTGGAGTGTCATCATGTTAGGGGACATAGAGATGAGGATGGTGGGACGTGAGGTTCAGAGAATAATTCTTTAAGATGGGCCACTGTGCTGACCCCCACATGCTTCCTTTTCCAAAAAGCAATATACCTGAAGCCCTGCCTGGCCTAAGTGGACAGGATATGTCACATTCCTTAGCAAACTACCTGCTATCTGCAAGGAAACTCAGGCAGAAAATCACATTGAAAAGAGGAGCCCGAGTTACTTTGAAGGGAGAGACATTTGTGACCCTTTTCACAGACCAGATCGCAGAAGATAAAGATAATTCCTCTTAATCATAAAACCTGTAAAAATGATTAAGAATCCAATTAGTACAAGTCAGCAGGAGCCAAGGTGACACAGAATTTTTATTTCAATGGGGACTTAAAAAACTGTCAACGTGCTGTCAGTCAAAAGTCAATAGGTGGGGATCCCCAATAAAACTGGGTGGGGATCCCCAATAAAACTGGCCTGCAGGAGAGGCACATGGTCCCTCTCCTCTCTGAGAGGACCCACTATTTCCCTTGAGAGTAGCCCCATTTCCTTTTCCCACCCCTTCACTAAATTACTCCTGTTACCCTGAGCAATACTTCTGAGATCTTTCTGACTTGATTGCAAGAACAGGAGTTTGAAGAGAGGGTCTTTGTGCTGCCTCAGTTTCTTAGAAGCCCCAGCCCCATAACAATCAGAGGAGAGAATGACCAAGGCATTGAGCACACAGGGGCTTCACACTTCCCAAACTTGACAAGAGACACCCACATACAGACTCAAAAAGCTGGGAAATCCCAAACAAAAAAACATAAAGACATGCATGCCAACATACATCATAATCAAACTTCTGAAACGAAAACAAAGAAAGCAAAACTGAAAGCAGCCAGAGATAAATGAAGCATTTACAAAGGATGCAAAACAGATGTCAGCAGATTCCTCATATGAACTGCTCCCCCCAGCCAGAGAGAAATGGCCTGATGTTTTTCCAAGTGCCAACATAAAACATAAAAGAACTATCAACTGTGAATTCTACCATCCAGGAAGGAAAATGAAACAAAGACATTCTTTGATAAAATAAACTCAGAACAATTTGTGTGCAAGTATACTCTTAGAGAAAACCCAATGGAAACTTTCTAAACAGAAGGGAAATGTTAAGAGAAAAATATTTGAAATGTTTTGTTTGGAAGGACATTGGAATGGTAAAAACAATTGAGCACTTTTCTCCTCATGAGGTTCTTAAATAATACATTACAGCTAAAGCAGAAATCATGCCACTATTGGCATGATTTAAAAGTTGGGATGGTAAAATGAGAGTAAGTTTCCTGCAATCAAAGTGTTAAGATGCCAAAGTATTGGTAGACTCCAATAAGCTCAGCATTCCTGTGGTAAAAACACTAAATGACTAATCACAGCAATACACTCAGAGTACTGTGAATAAATCAAGGTGCAATCCCATTACACACTCTACGTAGCCGTAATTACCTTAAAATTAATAGTTCTGAACATGACAGGTACAGGCAGTTAGCAGAGCAAAAGGACCTGAGCAGGAGGAAGCAGGAAGAGCATGGGATGAACTGCAGGGGGCGCTGTGTTGACAGGTGAAGGGACAGGGGCCGCCGAAGACTAGGGAGACCACAGGGAGGGAGACCCCAGGGTGGTTTTGTCAGGTTGTGTTTTGAGCTACATCTTAAAGCTGAGGAGAAGTTAGTGAAGGAGAAAGTCCTATAGTGTTTACATTTGCAAAGGTACCTGGAGGATGGATGGAGGGGTCAAGAATGAAATAAGAAAGAACAATTGTGCAGCTATTCAGACACTTCAGTTTTCTTTCTTTCTTTCTTTCTTTCTTTCTTTCTTTCTTTCTTTCTTCCTTTTCTTTCTTTTTTTTTTTTTTTTTTTTTTTTTTTAAGTATGAGGTTCGGATTAGAAGGTGGCCAGGGCTAAGGGAAAGCAGTAGGGTTATAGAGAATGGGATCTGTTTAGGGACTACTCAAAGCAGAGAATGGGCGAAACCCAATGATGGAGTATGTGCTCCTGATACGGACACCACTGCACATTCTTGGGTGTGGACACCCCCAACCATAGGTTTCTGTAACCTTATTATACAACCAATTCCTATCTTTTAAATCATGAATAATGTGATCCTTCTTAATTTTTAAATATATTGGCCAAAACCCTCATAATATTGTATAACATTATCAGTAACAAAATATTTTGGTTTAGACGCACATGTGCACACATACACATTAACACACACACACACCAGAAATAAAAATATAGGAAATGATATTCAACCTTCTTAACTTGGAAGTGTTCTGAATTGTATATGCTCATGTTAATCTAAACGTTTATGTCATGGCGTTTTGGTCTCCTGCATTCAAAGCAGCCTTTCCAACTTATTAAACACACAAGGAAGGAATGCTAATGTGTTTTTGCTCTTCATTTGAATAATCCTGCCGAATACACTACACATATGCTTTATACCTACATCAGCATGCGAGATTGAGAGAGCCTGCCAAATGTTCTCTTGCTAATCCACTCCCACTTCCAGAATAAATTGCTTCAGTCCCTGAGAGTTTTGATATATTTATATGATGACAGGTGAAGATCTGAACGTAGTCCAGCCTCCATTGTATTGAAGCAAATTTTCCTCCAACGATTTTAATATGATAAACATAATGAGGAGAAACCCTGTGTCAGCATCAGTCCCACACAGCCCCTTTCTGTATGTACCAAGGAAAATTTCTTTTCTTTAAAAAAAAATCAGCAGTGAATTTTCAAGACATATAATTACATCTCTATTCTATGATTTATCTGCCAGCATATCTCAAAATATATCCTCAAAATATATCATAAAAGATCAAATTTCTTAGGGAAGTTGCTTTGGGAATCTCTGGTCTAAGTAATGATTTAGCAGTTTGTTTGGCTGCACAACTTCTTAGGCTTTAAACAAGCTAGCAATAAATTGTATATGGATGATATTCTCTATAAATTATGAGTCTGTATCAAACTCAATATCTCTTTTAAATATTTAATAAGATCTCAGGTGTAACACAAAACAACATAACTTTTGATTCTGTCTTCTCTGATGCTTGATCTAACCTTGTCTTCCTAATTAGCAACAACATTTCCCAGGGACTCAGGGCAAAATGTTTGTTTTATCCTCAACTGACCTTTTCAAAAATATACACTTACACTCCAGCAATCATCAAATCCTGCCATTCCATACATGCAAAATAGATTCCCAGTCCATTCTTCCTCCTGCAACTGCACTGGCCAACTTACCAACAGTCTAGTCTGTGTTATTAAAGTGACTTCTAAACAGTCCACCTTCTTCTGGTTCTGGGGCACAATGGGGATGAACCCAGGACCTGGTGCATTCTAAAAAAGGGTTGTACAAGTGAGCCACACCCCCAGCCCTGGTCTTTACCCAATTTCACATGTTTTTTACCTGGAACTCAGACTTTTCTAAAATGTAAGACAGAGCAGAACCTTCCTTCACTGATGAAACTCTTCAATTGTCTAGTTTGTTGTTGTTGTTGTTGTTGTTTTTGTTATTTATATTTGTAATGGTATCTAAAATTCTCACCCTGGACTTCAAAGACCAATATTGTTTGGCCCCTTGCTACCCTCCCACTGAATTCCCTATCAATGATCTCCCAGCTCTTCCTCCTTCCTCTTTCTCAGAGGTACCAAGTGCTCTCCTATCCCAGGGTTGTTTATTTTTGCCTAAATACCTGCCTGTAATGCTCCTTTCCTTGATATTTTAGTATTTTGCTCTCCATGCCATTCCAGGGGTTGTACGGGTACTGGCCTTCCTGCCCTCCATGTCTAGAAGGGCACCATCCCTCGCTGTATCCCCATTCCCTGCTGTCGCTCTGTTCTCAAGGGACCTGTCACGATGGTAGAATATTATCACCATTGCAGGTTGGTCTGCTGTGTCTTCACAACCAGGGGGGTGCTCCACCAGGGCCAGGGCCTTATTTTTCTTAACAGCCACCTTCTCAAGGCCTGGAAGTATCATATGGCAACCACATATTAGACCCCCAAAAATAGATACTTAAAAATAAATGAATGAATGTGCTAATTTGAATTATTTAACGTAGGATTTTCTCAACAAATCTGTAATTTTTGTAAAATTACATTTTTCCCCACAGGACAGCTCCCTGACACTGCACATCCTTCTTTCAACTCTTCTCCCACAAAGTCCTCACCTTCTACTTCAAATGAAAAACAGATGAGTGTTTGGAAAGGAAATCAATTTAGGACTTCCTCCGGAGTGACCACAAGCCTCAGTCCAGCTCTGCCTGTGCATACCAATGTTTGCTTATGCCGTTACCAAATGACGCACAATATCTTGCCATGGTCAGACCCAGCCACTTTGCCTTTGATGGCCTTATTTAGGAATAGGGCTGAGAACGAGGTGGTGGTTGGACGTAGCTCCTTTTTTGTGGGAAATGCTTTCTTACCTTGAGTGACACTATTTGGGAATAAGGCTGGACTCAGTTTTTCTCTGTCCTAGGTCATGGACAGGGTCACAATGAACACTCAACTGTGTGGGAAAACAATGAGGAGGGGAAGGCAAGGAGCAAAAGGTGAGAGGAGGGGAGGGAAGAAGCAAGAAGATGCTCCTCTCCTAGTCCACGTGGAACCACCTTGGTTTGTCCTTCTGTCCTGCTTCACATAGCATTATGTCTTCCATTTCATCACTGTTGTCTCTGATGGTTGGAAGTGTTTGTGTTTAAAGCCTCAATAAAAACGAGAGTAAAAATATTAACAAATACTTCATATACTTTTGTATACTTCCTTGATACACATCATCTGTATCAATTGAATTTTACCCATTCATCAGTCATTTGCATGCTTAGACTGTTCCCATATCTTGGCCGCTGTGAACAGTGCTGCAGTGAATCTGGGAGTCAAGTATCTCTTTGAAGCATTGCTTTCATTCCCTTTGGGGATATAAGCAGAGGGGGACTACTGGTCATTCTATTTGTAAATTCTGGGGAACCTCCATAATGTTTCATAATGTCTATGCCAATTTATATTCACGCCGCCAGCAGCACATAAGAGTTCCCATCTCTTCCTACCCTCACAACCCCTTGCTATTCTTTTCTTTTTAATAATTACCACCCTAATAAGTAGGAGATGATACTTAGGAGTAGAATGGTCATCAAGATGGGTAAGAGAGGTAACCGGTGAATGTTGGTCAGAGGATGCCATATTTAGGTCATGGAGGGAGATGTGTTACCCACCAGGAAGGCTACAGTTAGTAGCACCGTATTGTATATTAGAAATTACTAAAGCAGCAGGTTTCATGGGCTCACAACACACAGACCAAAGGTTACCATATGAGGAGATGAATATGCTAATTAGCTTGCCTGGAGTAATTATTTCACTATGTCTATGGATAGAAAAACATCAGGTGGTACATCTGAAACATGCATTTTTTTATATTAACAAATAAAAAAATAAATAATTAAAAATTTTAAAAAATTTTAAAGGGAGAAGTAAGGAAGCAGGAAGGAAAAAAGTAAAGAAGGAAGAAGGGAGGAGGAGAAGGAAGGGGTAGGAAAGTCAGAAGGTGGAGGAGGAAGACAGGCAGAAGCCCTGAGGGGAGGGTGGAACACCGTGGTGGGGTGAAGTGCAGGGCACCCAGAGGCAGCAGGAGGGACTGGGTGACTCAGGAAGTGGGGACAAGAAGGTTCAGGGATCAGGAGACCTCATTTCACCAGTCTCAGCTTCTTTGAAAACCATTTCAGAGGTTCCAATGGACTCTTGAGTGCTTTTGAGAAAGAAAACAAGTGGGAGGAGGATGGTGATCATCCCTGTCTGGCAGGAGAAAACTAGGCTCAGAGATGCTACTGTGGTGTCTCTGTGGGCAGCCTAGAGACAGGACGGGCAGCAGGGTCCCCCCAGACTCCTGCTCCTAGCACTGCTGTATTCCACGGCTTCCTTCCTGTTTCATTCACAAACAAATATTGACCTGGATTTCCAGAGGCAGCATCTCTTGTATAATTAGTAGGAAAAACCAACACAATAACAACCTTCCAGGGAGGACATAAAAAGTGGAGTCACACCTGGTGGGATAGAGGAGGGAGAGAAAGGATCAACAATTCCAGACCCAGGAAGAGATGCCTGCATCATGAGGAGGGGTGACAGAAAAGCCCAGAACACCTAGAAACCAAGCAGGCAGACAGACTCCTTACCCAACCTGTGCTTTAGGGAAAGATGAGCGTGCAGTATTTTCACTACAAGTGAAGAGTGAAGACTTAAGATTGAGTCCTTGCCATGTGCTTATCTGTAAGAGCCGACAGTACTGCCCCTCGGGAAGTCACCGTCTCACCTGGGGAGGTTCCTACACAAGTCCTGGCTGTGATACCTCTTTCTCTCCAGCCGCCTCTTCCTTCCTGGAAATGCTGGTTGTGAACACTAGCGGTGGAACAGAGATGAATTTTCTGCATGGATACAGGAGAAATGTGGGATAATGTTGAAAAAGAAGACTTGGATTCAGATGGCCCACCTAGCACCTGCAAAGAAGTGGGAACTGTTTTCAACATACCAACGTTTGTTCTCTCATCATTAAAAAAGAGAACGTACTTCCTCCCATCCTGCACTTAACAACACTCTACTTTCCCTGATCCTCCCTGCTAATTATGGAGCCTCCCTCAATCCCTAGTCTCACTTTCTGTGGCTTCAGTTCCCCCAAAGCCTGAAAATATTAAATGGAAAATTCCAGAAATACACTATTCATGTGTATTAAATCATTTGCCATTCTGAGCGGTGTCATAAAATTTTACACCATCCTGCCCTCACCTTCACCCCACCTGGGACATGAATCACCCCTTTGTGTCCTGAATCCACACAGGTCACGGTATCTGCATGTCAATCGCTCAGCAGCTGCTTTGTTATTGGACTGAGGGCACAGCATGCTTGTGTCCAAGTAACTCTTATTTTACTTAATAATATGGCCATAGAGCCCAAGAGTCATGATGCATGCAAATTTAAGGTGCATGGTTATAATTGTTCTGTTTTCTTATTAGTTATTATTCTTAATAGTTTGCTGTGCCTAATTTATAAATTATAATTTATTATCAGTGTGTTTATATTAGAAAAAAGTATATAAGATCTGCTACTCTCTGAAGTTTCAGATGTCCACAGGGGCTCTTGGAAAGTCTCTGCTGTAGAAAAGGAGAACTACTCTCTACCCTGAAAGGAATAAAAGCAGCAGCCAAAGGAGAATTAGGAAAGGTGCTAAGGAGAAGACGAGCAAGTTTGGCATCCCATGAGCCACATCCCAGGATGAAACAACAACATAAAAATGGGGTTCTTTAAATACAAATACAAAATTGATAAACCTCTACCAAGAATGGCAAAAATAAAAATACAAAAGACACAAATCTCCAATGTGTATATTTAAACAGAGTATACCACTTCAAAGACTAATTAAAGATAGAAGAATGGAAAACTACTACAGTAAGCTGAATGGTGTCCCAAAAGAAGTGTTCAAGTCCTAAACCCAGTTTCTGGGAATATAATCTTACTTGAAAATAAGCTGTGTCTAAGCCAAGGATATTTAAACACAGTTGTCATCATAAAAGAAAAAAACTTTAATCAAGATATGGAGAAACGCTGAGTTGCGAGGTGAAGATGAAGCAGAGATTGAAGTCATGTAGCCTCATGTCAAAGAATGACAAGGTTGCTCATGACTGCCCAAACCTGGGGGATGCAAGGGGCAAATACTCCAGTGGGAATCAATATTCCAGAGAGAATCACCTCTTCTTAGCACCTTAATTAGGATCCCTGGCCTCCAGAACTACCAGAAAATAAATGCACCATGTTTCAAGCCCCAAGTTTATGGAAATTTATTATGGCAAACCTTGGAAACTTAAACAATTATGAATATATTTATGCTTATATATTCAACAGCCTAAAATAAATGGAACAATTTCTCATAAAACTTAAGAAACCAAAATTCAATTAACATAAAATATCCAATCTGAGTATTCCCATAACATTAAATAAATCATATCTTAATTGATCTAGCAATGTATAAAATGTATTAGATGATATTCTTGACTGAAATTTATTTCAGATATACAAGAATGGTTAAACATTTAAAAATCCATTGATGCACTCCAGTATATTTTCAAGTTAAAGAGAGTATAGTCTTAGGATAACTTAATTGATACAGAAAGGAATTTGATAGAATCCAACTCCATGATAAAAATTTTCAAAGAGTTAGAATAGAGATGAGTCACCTCAATTCCTTTAAAAAAACTTAAAAATCTACATTTAATATAATGGTGAAAGACAGAATCCTTTCTGTAATATCAGTAATGCACAGATGTCCACTATCACAATTTTATTCAACATATCACTGAGAGTTCTAGCTGCAGGAAAAAAAAAGAGAGAGAGAGAGAGAGAGAGAGAGAGAGAGAGAGAGAGAGAGAGAGAGAGAGAGAGGGAGAGAGGGAGAGAGAAGAAAGGCAGATTGCACAGGAAGAAAGAAATAGGATTGTCCCTGTTTGCGGATGAGTTCCATAAAAATCTCAGATCTTACAACAGCATCAAGTCAGAATCCATCACATACTCCAAGGTAAAACATAAATTACCAAACTTTCATAAAATACCTACAAGAACGTCTTTGAGTTCTTGGGCTAGACAAACAGTTCTTCACCTTGGTACAAGCACAGTTGGGAAAGGAACTTGATAAACTAGAACTCATCAGACTCACGATGAAAGGACAAACTTTAAACAGGTGTGAACATTTACACACCACCTAATAAAAACACTAGGATATATGATTTGAAGGGGGAAAAACTCTCAAGACTTCAAGATAATAAAATGAATAAAGAAACTTTAACAGACACTTTACAGAAGAGAATGAACAGGTGGGACATAACTACATGGAAATAAATCCAATACTGTTCCTTATCAGGAAAACACGAATTAAAGTCACAAGGGGCTACCTCTACATACCCATCAGGAAGCCTGAAGTGAAAAGGAAAAGTTTCAATATCAAATATGGGCAAAGGCTGGCAAAAACACAGGAAAAGTGGGTCCCTCCTACACTGCTGGAGAGAACCCGACATGTCTAGAATGCAGCTTGGCACACTCAAGCAAAGTGCACAATGACCTTTAAGTTGATAGCTCCAATCTTGGACGTTTATCCTAAAAAATAAAAGTATATGATCACACAAAAATCTACATATGATCCTTCAGAGCAATTTTATTTAATAACCCCCAACTGGAAATAGCCAGGTGTCTTTCAGCAGGTAAATGATTCAATAAACCATCAAATAAACTTTAGTATTTATACCATGGAATTCTATGTATCTATAAGAAGAAACAAACTATTGATAGGTGCAAAAAGTTGGATGAGACATTAGGAATTTGTTGAGTTAAAAAAAATCTCTTAACATCCCATACTGAGTGATTTCACTTGTGATTTTTTGAAATGTCAAGATATCAAAAATGGAGACAATGTTATGGGCTGTCAGGGATAAGCAAACTGGTGAGTAGAGGGATGTGTGTGATCATAAAAATGTAAGCCACGGGTTCTTGTGGCAAAGTTACTGTTCTGTATCTTTAATGTAGCAGTAAATACATGCACCTACCTGTGTGGTGCAACTGTAGTTACTAAATACACACACGTACACAGACACACAAATAATGCAAGTGGGACCCGGGAAATCTGATTAAGATTGATGGGTGATGTGAATGTCATGGAGAATCTTCCACACCTAGATCCTGCCTTTTGAATGACTGGCTGAGTCTCTGATGGTGTGACATTACACTCTAGTTTTGTGAAATGTTACCATTGGGGAAACTCTATAAGGGGTACACAGGATGACTTTCATTGGTGTCTTATCTAATCCAAACTATTGTGAGATTTATATTAGACTATAAATCAATTTTGCAAACTTCAAAATATTTCAGCTGTATGAGACACACTGAGATCCAATCCTTGTATGCTCACTCCCTTTGAATTTGGTTGGACCAGTGGTCTTCATGAATTTCTCTGCTCCCTTCCTACTTGCTGATAAGGCACAGCAGAGAAAACTCAGAGAGGCTGAAGGGGAATTTCACACAACTCTCCAATCTAGGCATGGAGAATCTTCCACACCTAGAGTCTGCCCTTTAAATGACTGGCTGAGTCTCTAGTGGTCTTTAAAGTTTGCTAGATCGTAAGGATTTGTTGTGGGGACTGCAAGAGAGTTGGATGTTACTCTGATCTGAATCTCACTCCACATCAGAAACTTGAGACTCTTGCTTTGTTCAGCCTAGAACACAGGTTAGAGAAGTCCAGTCTCTGGAAAAGGAGAAATCTCTCAAGTTCTCCACTGCTTCTCAGGAGAAGAATGCTCATCCCACTGTGTCAGAGCCAAGTTCTCTGTGCATGCACCACAGTGAGTGTCGGGTGAGCCTACACCCTGGCAGGGAGCAGACCCAGCCATTTTCCCTTTCTGCCTTTTAAGATCTCAAATTTCTACCTGTTTAGATGTCTCCTGTTTCACCACTGTGCACAGTGATTGATCTTTGAAGCACCAAAGTTTTCTATCCCAGCGCAGTGCCAGAGATGTCATGCACTTCCCAAGAAGAAATGGATGATAACGTTTAAAGAAGCATCGAGTAAAACATGGAAAAGTCTTTAGAGAAGATCTCCGATTTTAAGAATTTCTCCTTTAAATATTGGCCAAGTATTGACTAGAATATTTTCTCTCAAATTCCCATGTATATATTCAGAAGGAAATTAGAAAAATTCTTATCCTATAGTTAAACTTGTAGTGCCTGGTGAAGAGAATAAATCAGGGTTAAACTGCAGGTCTGACCTGGGGATCCCAGGGACCTGTAGGGCCAGATAGTCATGGGGAAGAGTCTCTGGGCCTTGTTTCCAGGGGTGCTACTGTCTTCTCGCCCAACCTCTCACTCAGTTCTTGCCAAAGAAGGGGAGAAAAGTAGCTGTTTGGGGGCTGGCGGTCACTGGTCACAGGACTCCTGTGTGCCTGTTTTCTGACCCAGGCTTCTCCTAGGATGGGAGCCCTTCCTTCTAAACTCTGTCACTCAGGGACAGGGGAGGGATCATGGAGGGGGTTGTGCTGAGACCTTTTGGTCCCACACATGGAACCTATTGTCCAAATAGCCTGTTGCTAAGGAAGCTGCCTACTATTCCCCTGGCTTTTGTCCATCTCTTTCTCTCAATTGCCTCTGCGTTTGGAAGTGGAGGTGTGTCAACACCAAGCCCAACACCATGTGGTGAGGTGATGGAGCAGTTCTGCCTGAGCTTCCATTTCTCAGAGGTAAGAGAAGGGGCAATCCCAGGAATGGACAGGAGGGTTCAGAGGACGGTGGAGAAATGGAGTTGAGAGGCTGCCCTGGGAGGAAGCCCTGGCTGCAGCTGGGAGTCAGGGAGCAGGCTGTCAGTCGGCTTGAGAGGGAGTTCTGACAATTGTGCCCGCCATTGGCTAATACTCATCCCAACGCCTTGTTGGAACTATCGTAATCAAGAGTCTAAGCTCGTCTTTTAAACTACTTGTCACCTTGGAAATTTTTTTTTTCCAATTCCCCTGGACCACTCTTCTGTCTCCTGTGAGGAGGATGAGGGGGCTGCAGGAGTGTTGGAGAGCCCCCAACTAGAGAGCAATGATTCACCCAAAATCCCCTTCTTCAGAGTGTCCCCGACACCAGCAGGCCACCATCCCTTATCTCAGTCCCAGCCACATCCAGCCAGATGGGTTCAGACCTGGAAAGTGTACGTGCGACTCCACTACCAGCACCAACTCTGTCCCATGAGGACACCTGAAATAGGACTGTTCCCTTTCTCATAGGGTCCCTTTTAATATCCTGCAGTGCAGAATCAGTCTCTGACTTCAGAGGCTGACTTGGGTTAACAAGCCCATTCTTAAGAATAAAGAATAAAAGAAGATATATATGCAAATACCACTGTTAAGAGGAGCTTGCACGTCACCAGATGGCTTTCTCTGCTTCCTGAGCAGGAAGAATGGAAGTTTTGACAGTGAACTATTTTAGGAAGTAGGAAATGTGTGTTCTGTCCCATCTGCCAGACGGTACACTGTGCCTTTCTGGAGACTGTGGCACAGGAAAAAAAAAAATGGTTTGTTGAATGAAGGAAGAATAAAAATGTATGTAATAGAAGTTCACGGAATGGTATTCAACAGAGCTTCCAAATTGAAGCCTTTATTCAGCCACTTGGATGACCCAGGCCAGGTCACAGAGTCTCACTCATTCTGTCCTTTGTGAACAGGAAATGTCTACCTTTTTAGGGGTGGAGTGAAGGAGCCGTATCAATTAAATTCAACAAGTCTGGCAAGTTTACTGCCTAACATGGACACTGAAAGTATAGAAGTTGAAATTTGCATTATTTTAAAAATCATGCAATCTGTTTTAAATTAGGGACAGGTGAGTTTTAGAGAAACCAAATCAGAGGTGACCTAAGAGTCTCATCCCATGTAAATCAGGAGTGAAGACAAGGGGCAAAGGCTGGCAGGTTCATAGCCAGCACTGCTGGTGCTGGGGGAGAAGCTGCAGTGCTGCCTTCACACATGAGGACTTTCTGGTGCACTGAGGTCCAAGGGCACTTAACCTGATTTGGCAAACCTCTGTGCTAAACTCAGTTCTTCTGACTCAAAGTCCCTTCATCCATGCACTCAAATTGGGTCAGCCTTTGCTATTTGATGTGACTATTTAAGAAAGATAGCACTTAGACCTAAATTCAGCTCTTTGCCTTCTTAGTTAATAAATCTTTAAAGAAACAGACAAATGTTTTTGTGGTGTATTTCCTGGCCCAGAGATTACCCATGCATTTTTGAAAGTTGGTTTCTTTCTATGCAACTGGGCATGAGAAATTGCTTTAAGAAAGTTTCCCTGGCAGCATTTCCCCTGAGCAGCTTCCCTGTACATCCTGGTAGAGACTCCTGGTCATGCCCACGCCTATAGGAAGAGTTTTCCAGCTGCCCATAGGACATTATCAGGAAAGTCAAAGAGACAGCACCTACTGCTTCCAGGAGAGCACCACAAACCTCCCTGCAGAACCAGCTCAGTCGCTGCCACCGCTCATTGGAGGACCCGAAGCCTGGGATCAGAAGGTGGCCTGCAAGTGGGGGAGCCTGCCACAGTACCAGACGCAGAGCTGGACCATGACCGGCATATGACAAATAGGTGCCTTCTGCCTTACCTCAGTATTCAGAGGAAACACCCCCTGAGAGTGCTCTCCATCACTTCTCAAAAACAAGTCAAATCTTCAGTTCACAACTTCTGTGAGACGAGAGTGCACACAAGAAGGACGCTGGACTATGAGCTGATCCAGGCTGCAGAAGTCACTACACAGGGCTTTTGTTCTCGCCCCAGATAACTCCCAAATTAAAAGAAAAAAAGGCAAGAAGACATTATTTACCCTTCTGTCTTTTTATCATCAACATTTCCTTAGGGAACCATTAAAACATGCAATAATGTATAAACAAGGAAGCAAAACACTCATCTATCTACAGGGACCTCTTCCTGCTAATCTTGGGGAGTGTCGGTGCTCTTCATGCTGAACGTTCATACATCCAGTGCAACAAAACCACAGCCACGGGCTAGAGGGCAGCTCTGAGGGAAATGAGGGGGTGCCCCTTTACCCCTCGACTGTGCAAATGTAAGTGCATCACAGGAGAGGGACGAGAAGGTGCTGCTGGAACAGGGGTCCTCTGACATTCAGAGCTCCCACATCAGGTTCAGCGGCTCCACAACGGCCATTATGTGCGACTTTCAATTATGGTTTAGAGAGTACAGACGCTTAGCCCTTCCCCCAAATCTCACAGGGTGGTTACTTTTTCAGCATTGCTCCAGCAGTGTGTCATTATTTGCCCAGCTTTTCTCTGGGATGATGAGGTGATATGCATTTGCCAATCCAGCATGCTGCCTGTGAGTGAAGTGTCAAATGAGCTCACAGGAAAGCCAATCCTGGACTTCTGTGCGCCACTCCATAATACCCTCTTTCAAAGAGATGAAAACAAATTAGGGGTACAGAAAATCATAAAAACTTATTTGTTCTAGGAAATTATCTAGAAGAGTTTACTGTGGTTCACAGAGAAAATTATGAAGTTGTTATCAAAGTGCCACCTAAACCAGCAGCTATGGGGTTATGTCAGAAGAAAACTATCTTTCCAGTGAGTAGGAACCATTGTTCATTCCTTGCATGATTCCCTGTGGAGGGTCATTTAGTGTAACATCCTCTCCCCATCCCCCCTCTGCCCATTGTAAAAGTGCAAAATGCCGTTGACCAGCGTAAGAAAACCCAAACACTTAGTCAACAATCGAGGCTTAAGAGAAGTCTGTACACTAGGATTACAGTATCCAAGTGCCCTTCAACAGACAATTGAGTTTGGGTTTGGAAAATGGAAGTATTTTGAGATATATTGGCTGGCGGCTGAAAGGTTTTATGCATGATGAGCAGTGACCTGGAGGGACTGGCTCAGAGCCAGGGCTGGCCAGCCCTGCCCTGCACAGACTTGGGAGAGCAGGAGGGATGAAAGAAAGGGGAGCCAGGCCGTGTGTGTGCACCAGGTACTGTGCTGTTGTGCATCACTTGCCCTCACTCTGGTGAGAGTGTGTCAGGGTCGTCTACACACTGGGAGTAGGGAGACTCACTTGCTAGTTCAGAATTTGAGCTTTGTACACTGTGCCTTTGGACAAGTCACTGCACATCCCTGAGCTTTTGTCTTTCCCAGCAGAAAGGGTGAGAACTGTCAGTGTATATGAAGGTTCTTCCATAGCTGGAAAGTCCTAGAGAAGGGATGAGATTCTTTTTTTTTTAAAGAGAGAGAGAGAGAGAGAGAGAGAGAGAATTTTAATATTTATTTTTTAGTTTTCGGTGGACACAACATCTTTGTATGTGGTGCTGAGGATCGAACCCGGGCCGCATGCATGCCAGGCGAGCATGCTACCGCTTGAGCCACATCCCCAGCCCCGGGATGAGATTCTTTATGTTGCAAATAAATTATAAGAAAAAAAATCTGATTTGAAGTGACATAGCAAGAAGGTGCGATTGCTCATGTGACTGGAAAATACACGACATAGATCTGGATGCAGAAATAAACTAGGTGTGTGGATCTCACTTTGGCTTTGCTTCCTCCTAGTGACTTCATGCTCTGGAAGGACAGACTCCACATCGTCAAAGTAGTTGTGGAAATTAAACCCTACGTTGCCATTGTATTTACACTCTTTTTGCTGGATTGGATGAAATCAAGACTCACTCATGAATTGATCACAGTATAATAAGATACGGTTAGTCATCTACCACGCCATTAGATCAGGAGTGAGTTCGCAAATAAAAAACAGAGATGCCGCCTGAAGAAGAACAACAACTGTCTAGAACAGCAACCTACAAAGAAAGATAACATGAGTCACATACGTAATTTAAACTTCTCTAGTAGCCACGTTTAAAAAAAAAAATGAAAAAGTAAATTTGATTCCAATCATATATTTATTTAACTCAACATATCTAAAACATTATTTTCAACATGTGATCAATATAAAAATTATGGTTTTTTGACACTATGCCTTTGAAACCCAGTGCACTGCACACTCACAGAGTAGCCCAACCTCAACATACAGATGTGCAAACATTACACATTGCCGCCATATTTTACAGTTCAGAGTTGAGCAAATTGTAACTACGGCTCAGTCTCTCCTCCTGAACACCACACTGGGTCCATACAACCACAGGATGAGCATGGAGCGTTCTACATACTGAATGGCTACTTAAGAAATGGGGGGGATCAGGCATCTAAAGCGGATCTTCCAAATCCAAATACAAGTTTTTAGGTCAGTGAGAAATGACTTCGGTGTTCTCCAGAAGGGGGATGAGTGGACTTTTTTCCTTTACATTGTCATCTTACCAGAGACTTCTGGGTCAGGCCTGGCTTGTAGCACAAACCTCCTGGGCCCATTGACATAGACCACAGGAGGTGCCATCAGTTCTACTGGAATTCAGCTCCCCATCTCCTTGGCTGTTCACCCAGCCCTGAGCATGTATCCTGTCCTGACAAGGGAACTCGTTGAGGGGGAGACCCTTCTGAGATTCCCGTGATGGATGTCAGCATTTCCTTTTTTTTTTGTTTTGTTTTTTTCCTGTACAATAGTTTCTCTGGGAAATTGATTAACAGGGCAGCAGACCTCTCCCTCCAACTCATTGCTGGTTTTATTCTAGTGCTTATTCATCGCCTAGTGGCTGCAATCTTCCCTTAAACTCAACCTTTGTACCAGGGACCCTGCTATCTGCCACCAGACTACTAAAGTTCTTTGTGCCTTGATGACAGATCAAAACCCAGAAGCACCCAGAGGAGGGGCAGCAGCTGCCTACCATGACCTGGGTTTTGATCCACCATCTACCGATATAAAAAGAAAAAACTGAGGAGTAAGAATTCATAGTGTTTGTGTCATACATGTTCCATCTTTCAATATTCTTTATACTTGGGGGTAGAGAAAGAATAGCACAAGGTAAAAATGAATGTGACTTTTGAAAAATTCAGTTGGCAAATTTGGAATTCCCTCTAAACAATTTGTGAGGAGTTTATGGAGAACCATGCTTCTCCCATTTCTTTCAACATTAATCACCGCAATGTTCCAGTACGGGATGGCCTCCAGCCAGAGTTCTCTCTCTGGTCTTTAAACTTCACAAAGACTTCAGGCTCCCTTTTAAGAGAGCAGCACAGAGCAAAGCAACAGACGATATTCAAACAGAAGAGCTTCCGGAGTCAGCATAAGATATTCCTCTTTGCATCTTGAAAACCATTGTTCATTTTTCCTCCCACTAAATAGAGTCCTGGATACTCTGTAAAAACAGACTATCCAATTCTCTCGCAGAACAATGACATCCATCTGGTGGTCACCCCCTCCTGCGATCACATGCAGCAGGACCTGCTGCTCCTGGGGAGGGAGGGTTTGCTTCTCAGCCCGCCTCCTCCTTGGGATCCAGGAATAGGAGATGGGATGAAGTCATCTGTGACAGTCGCTGGCCCGCGGTGTGTATTGGATACATTTCAGGTTGTTTCCTTCCTGCTAACACTTGTAAGGCAGCATACAGTTTTCCATTTTTGGAAATAATCTCCACGTTTGGGTGGCGCATTCTTAAATATCTGTACAAAGTGCAGATATTGGTTGCTGTTTCCAAAGGACATTAACATGCAGCCTCTCATTCTCACCACCGCCCTGGGTGGAAAGCAGCACAGGATTAAGATCTAACTTTAGACAAGGAGACGAAGGCTAAGAGGAGCCAAGAGATTTGTCAAAAGCAAATTCGTTCCTCAGAATACAGAGGCGCGGTGCAGGGACTCAGTGTTCATCCCGAAGCTCGCCTGGTTTTCAAAGGGAGAAAAGTTGAAAACTGGATTCCCAGATGTTCTAGTTGTGATGCTGAATCTCATCTTCAACTCAGGGACACCAGTGTCTGTGTGAGGCTTGACTTAGAATCTCCTCGTGGAGAGAGGGGCAGGACTTACAAGGATCATCTACCATGCCAGGATGGTGACCAGTTTAGTTCTGGAGCCTGAGGGTGAGATGGGGCTTCTTGGTTCAGCAACGTCTGCTCTTGGTTTTCGATGGCTGCCAGTACCTCGCTGGGGTAATTTCTCCTGCCCAGGAGGAGATAAGCCACCTGAGAACACAGAGTCTGAAATAATTGGTGAAGAAATAAAAGAGTCAAAGAATAGGTTTTAAAGCAGAGTGTCTGGTAGGTCCACCCACCCTGGTGGTTTATTGAAGGGGGTACATCAAAGGCAAGGATAAGGTTTCAGGGGTGGAGTCTTGCTTTGTGATATCTTGCAGTCAACAGATTGATTGGCATCTTAGCAGGCTACACCCATCTCAGAGAGACTGTGTGACAACAGCAGGTCACTTGTATCTGGATAGTCTTTACCTGCGAGAAGTTCCTAAATACCAGATTTTCCTATTCAATGGGCTCCCATGCCAATTTGTTCCATACACAGTCCACGGTGGCTCTTGATAAAGTCCACGGTGACACTTGATAAAGGCAGTGGCCCTGGAGGGCACTCCAGAAGGCTCAGACCACAGCCGGCTCCTGCAGCCTTCCTCAGGTTGAAGGTCTCCCACAGATTTCCCCTCCTTCCCACTCGCTCCTCTAGAGGGGACTCTCAGCAGCAGAAGCTCAAAGCACTGAGAGGTGCTCACTGTTCACCAACCATCAAGCGCAGGTTTGATTGATTCCAGAGGAAAGTTAAACGTTTTTTTTCTAATGGCAAAACTGAAAGAGATTGGATAATACGAATGGAAAGGAACAAAATGGCCTTTGAGCCACCAGTATGTGAACTCATCCTTTGACCCTTAACTCAGGGACACGGATAGGGTCACAAATATGGCAATAAGTGAAAGCTGCTGGAGGTTTTCTTAAAGATGAGACATGCCCTTGGTGGTAGATAAGGTCAGAGGCCAAAGTTATGCAAAGAGGGTGTGGTTATTGACACCAGCTGGAGGCAGGGTCTTAGTGGAATGAAACCAAGTGAGTAGCTCTCCTGTGGCTGAGGGTGCTGGGTTAGTAATTACGATGGAAGCAAGATCTACTTTGCTGTGACTTCCAGGGCCTGAGGATGTGGCTGAGAGGCACTGAAGGTTGTTTTCTTGTCACTTGCTGAAGCTCTGTCCTTCAGGGGAGGGATGCTGCTCTCATAAGCAGAGGAGTAAAGACCAGCAGAGCAGCTCTGGGCACCCTGCAGGGACAGAGGGCACAGCCTTGTGTGGGTTTCCCCGCCACCTGTCTTTTTGGGGTTTTGGGTTCCTTTGGCCATTTACACCACGAGACCACGTTTTCCCACCTGAGAGCTATCCTCAAAGCTGAAAACAGTCAACTTGACAATTACAGCTTAACTTTCTCAGGTAAATTTTTACAATTCCTTAAAAGTTTCCTTGATGAAGCATATTGATGAATTCCTCTACTTCTTTGTCCTTCGGTTGGTTTTCACTTATAACTCTCTCAAAATGGTTTCTATGGATTTTCCTGGGCCAGGCTAGAACATGCTCCTTAATCTACCAGCAGGATAGAGTTTCTACCCTGCCCCTGGGTGGGAAGAAATGTGCTCTCAAGTCAGGCCTGCCCGCCGTTCCCCACACTGCCTGCCTAGACTTCCAGGGTTCTGGAAATACTGCTATATGTCCTCCCCTCTTAAGCTCAAGTTTACCCCTAAAGACAACCACTTGTCTCAGCTGAGTTTCTAAACTTTATCCCCATTTGCATGATAACCTTTCCTGCTGGGTGTTGGAGGAGGCACTGGGGTGATACACACACCTGAGCAAAGTCTGCTTGAGATGCTGCCAGCTTTGACTCAGCCCTAAAGAACCACTGAGTGTGGTCCTGGGCGCTGGGCTCTTGGCAGAAGCAGCAGATATTCTTCCAGGACTTCTTTGCATGTGGGAGCTTACTGGATCCTCCTCCGTGCTCTCTCTCCCTCTGGCCACCTGTTACGAATATATAGGACAACACCAAAGTCGAACAAGGACAGTGAGATAGCTGCTATCATCGCAGCTCCTGAATGGCTGAAGGCCATCCTTGCCACCATGAACCAGAACTGTCCATACTGTCACAGGAGGAGCAAGAACAGGATAAATGACAGAAATGGGGTATTCCATGTGTTTGAATGGAATTGAATTTTGGTGTTGGAAGGAAAGGTATCTTTTGTGTATGTGTCTGCTTGTTTTTCTTCACCTATTTTATCCGAGGGTGCATATGGAAAACCACCATGATAGGAATGTGTCCCCTCCAAAAAACATGTGTTGGAAACTTCACCGCAAAGCAATAGTGAATTTAACATGGGGATCACAAACCTTCCCTCATTCTAGCTCTGAAGTACTACTGGAATGACTTTCCCACTCCCTTTAGAACAATCTCTTTGTTAAGAAAACCATATGTTGTATGAGGTTTTATTTCAATAAATTTGAGATTCATTGAGCAAATCACAGTGGTGTTCAGTGCTCTCCATCAGGTTCCTTTGAGAGACCCTGTTCTGGAGTTGTTACAAATGGTCAGTCATTTACAAGAGCCCAGTCAAGGCAAAGAGCTATCTGAAGAAAGCCCAGCTGATTGCCCCATTAGTAAAAGCCTTGGTAAAACAAAGACGTGTGCATTGAGCATGCACCATTTCCCTGAAGATGAACTTTCAGAGATATATAAGGGTTTATAGTGGGGAATGCCCTTTAATCACCGAAGGGGCAACCGTCTTTCAGGACCGTCCACTTAGTATGCCCCGTTGTTGTAAATCCGTGCTCACTCATGGCACGTGAGCTTAGCAGCATGCACACACACAGAAGCCTTGGTAATCAGGAGTTTTATGAAATGATAAAGGACATGTGTCCTGAGAAGATACATAGACCTAAATCTATATCCTTCTGCCATCGCAGCTTCAAAATACATGAATCGAAGTAACAGCTCTAAACTTAAAAACAGACAGATCCATGATTATCGGAGCTTGCAGCCCCCACTTTCATGATGAATAGAACAAAACAGAAAATCAGTAAGCACACAGAATAACACAGCACGCAGTCATCCAATTTGACCTACTTGAGATTCATGGATCCAGGAACGCAGATGTTTTCCTTGTGCGCTGGAATCATTCACCAAAAAAGACCATCTCTGGGGTGGGAGTGGGGAAATAAAGAGGACACTTTTGACAACATGATGTTGAATAAGAAAATGATCACATAAATATATCGGGAAGAAAATCCCTCAAATATTTGGGAATTGAACAATTCTTGCTAATAGTTCAAGGATTGAATATAAGGTGAAAAGGAAAGTTAGAAAATACATTAAATTGAAATTGAAATACGACATAATAAAATGTGTGAGATGCAGCTGAAACAGAATGTAAAGGAAACTTTATAGCATTAACTACTTACCTTCAAAAGGAAAAATGTTTCCACATCAGCGATCTAAGCATCCAACTTATGGAACTAGAAAAAAAAGAGAGAGAGAGAGAAAGAAAATAAACAATATAAAGCAGAAAAAAATAATAAAAAGTAGAAGTCAATGAAATTATAAAGGTGAAAACATGGAAAATCATTGAGGAAAAGTTGTTCCTTTTGAAAATCAGTAAAGCCATTGTCTACTACGTAGACTGAAGAAAAACACGGGAGGAAAGAGACATGGTAAAGGTTCCCATGTCCCAAATGAGAGAGGCCACAACCCTGTAGATCCTTCAGGTACAGGGATGATAATAAGGAACTGACAAAGTTATCTTTTTTTTTTTTTTTTTTTTTTTGATACCAGGAATTAAATCTAGGGTTGCTCTGCCATTGAGCCACATCCACAGCCAGTTTTATGTTCTATTTCGAGGAAGGGCCTCACTAAGTTGTTTAAGTTCTGAGGCTGGCTTTGAACTTGCAATCCTCCTGCTTCAGCCTGCCAAGCAGCTGGGATTAAAGGTTTTTGCTATGGTTCCAGACAAAAAAAATTATCTCTTAAACGACATAGGCAAAATACACAAAATTCTTTAAAGGCCATAAACTTCAAGAACAAGAAATGATAGATTATGGAATAGACCCATATCTATCAATATAATTGAATTTGTAATTAAATGTGTGTCAAAAAGGAATATTAAAAATCACTGATTTAAATATCCATTTCCAGAATTTAGAAAAAGAATTGCATTCCATCCCATTTATTGCTTCTTGATTTTACTTCTTGCACTTTAGGAGTCTTGTTATGGAAGTGAGTTCCTAAGCTGACATAGTGGAGATTTTCTTCTATTAGGTGCAGGGTCTCTGTTCTAATGCCTAAGTCCCTGATCCATGTTGAGTTGATTTTTTGCATAAGGTGAGAGATAGGGGTTTAAGACACTTAAAGCATAAGAAGTAAAATCAAGAATCAATACATGGGATGAAATCGAACTAAAAAGCTTCTTCACAGAAAAGTAAACAATAACGTGAAGAGAGAGCCTGTAAAATGAAAGAAAATCATTACCACACGTACATCAGATAGAGCATTAATCTCCAGGATATATAACGAACTCAAAAAACTTAACAACCAAAAAACAAATGAACCAATCAATAAATGTGCTAAGGAATCAAACAGACACTTCACAGGAGAAGAAATACAATTGACTGACAAATATATGAAAAAATGTCCAACATCTCTAGCAACTAGAGAAGTGTAAATCAAAACTACACTGAGCTTCCATCTTACTCCAGACAAAATGGCAATTATCAAGATCATAAGCAACTGCCGCAGTCAGACTGCAGCAAACTAAAGGGGGTGTGGGGGGGGGTGACGAACAACTTGTGTACATTGATACAGCAGGAGTAGGAGCTGTTTATTGTAGGACGGGAGCGGTATTCATACATTTCACACAGCTTATCTAATTAACATAAACTAGATACAGCAGTCAACCAATAAGGAACCTCCACACTTAATGGCTCGCTGGCGTTACTTCACAAACCACTCCCTCTGGCAAAATGCCTGGCGTCATCCAGACTTGTTTACAGACTCTAACAAGCAACACTAAATTTGGTGAGGTTATGGGGAGAAGGGTACACTCATACATTGCTGGAGGGACTGGAAAGTGGTGCTATCACTCTTGAAAGCAGTATGGAGATTCCTCAGAAAACTTAGAGTGGAACCACCATTTGACCCAGCTATCCCACTCCTAGGTTTATACACAAAGGACTTAAAATCAGCATACTGTAGTGAAGCAGCCACATCAATGTTTATAGTAGCTCAATTCATGATAGCTAAACTATGGAACCAACTTCAGTGTCCTTCCTTCAACAGATGAATGGTTAAAAAATGTAGTATATATACACAATGGAATATTACTCAGCTTTAAAGAAAAATGGGATATGGCATTTGCTGGATGGAACTGGAGAATAGTATGTTAAGTGAGATAAGCCAATCCCAAAGAACCAAAGGCCAAATGTTTTCTCTGACATGCATATGCTAATTCACATGAAGTGGGTGGCTAGGGAAAAATAGAGGTACTTTGCATTAGGCAGAGGAGATGAAGGGAAGGGATGGGGAATGGAGGTAGGAAAGAAACCAGAAAAATGAGAAGTTATATTCCATTTATGTATGATGTGTCAAAATGCACTCTACTGTCATATATAACTAATGAGAACAAATACAACATTTTAAAAAACAAACTGAAAAAAAAGAATAGCAGATTATACCCAAAGAACATGAAGGAAAGAAAATTATTGACATGAGACCACAATTTAATAAAATAGGGAACAACATTTCCAACAAAAGTGAATAGTTGGTTATTTTAAAAGATTATTATAAGTAAAATAGGAATAAGCTTACTTAATTAAATATTATTGAATGTGAGACACAGGTATGCAAAGAATATCAAGAAAAATAAAAGGGGGAAACATTTAAAATTCTATAGATCTCAAAATAGATGTGAATAAAGTTTTCATGGTTTTTATTGTTGTATTATAATTCTACATAATAGACAGTCATCGTGACATGTTTGTACCTGCCTATCACATAATTTGATCAGCCTCCTTCCCCACAATCTCCCCTTCCCCTCCTCACTCTATCCACTGTGACCCCTTCCTTTACTGGTCTCTCTACTGTCATCATTTCATTAAATTAGTGCATTATAACTATAGACACTACATGTTGACAAGGGTACAGGAGGAAAAATCACACTTCCACAGGCTGGAGTACTGCAAATTAGTACAACCACCTTGAAATCAGTGTGGAGTTTCCTTAAAAGAGTAGGAATGAAATCCCATATGTCCTGACTATAACATTCCCTGGTATTTAATCAAAAGAATGAAATCAGCATAGTATAGTGATAGATGGATATCAACCTCTATAGCAGCACAATTCACAGTAGCCAAGTTATGGAACCAGCTTAGGTGTCCATCAAGAGATGGATGGATAAAGAAAATGGGGTATATTTGCACAATGGAGTTTACTCAGGCATAAAGAATGAAATCAAGCCATCTGCTGGTAAATGGCTGGGGCTGGAGAACATCCTGCTAAATTATAAATAGTTCAGGCTCCGAAAGGAAAGAATTCAATGTTTTCTATCATATGTGGAAGCTAAAGAAAAAAAAAAAAGGATCTCATGAAAGTAGAAGGAAGACCACTAGGGTTCAGAAAATAGGGAGGGAGGGTGAAGGTGGGGAGGGAGGAAAGGGGGGTATGGGAAGCCCTGGGGAATGAAGTCAACCAAATCCTGCTCTGTCTATACACAATCTTATAACAATGGATGCTTGAGCCGTCTTTTCTGCTGCTGTGACCAAAAGATCTGACAAGAACAATTTCAGAAAAAGAAAAGTTTGCTTGGTAATCACAGATTCAAAGGTCTCAGTCCATAGATGGCTGACTCCATTGATCCGGGCCCAAGGGGAGGCAGAACTTCAGGGAAGAAGGGTGTGGAGGAGAAAAGGGCTCAAGACATGGCACCAGAGAGGGCTTCTACTCTCACCAAGGACAAAATATAAACCCCAAAAGCACACCCCAATAGCCCACCTCATCCAGCCACACCATACCTTCAGTTAGGACCCGGTTAATCCCTATTAGGAGATAAATGCACTGACTTTGTTAATGCTTTCATAACACAATCATTTCATCTCTGAACTTCCCTGCATTGTCTCACGCATAGATTTTGGGAGACAATTCATAGCTAAACCCCACAATGCATAAGCTGATAACATATATAAGTCGAACATTTGAAAATTTTATTAAGTGGACAAATCCCTACAAAAAACTTCTTTCCAAAGACTGAAACAAAGGGAAATAGAATCTGCATGATCATATATGAAATACCTCAAACATGCACCCAGATGATTTGGGGGAACAGATGGCTTCATCAGTAAACTCTTCCAAGTATTTGAAAAAAGAAATAACATGATGTTATAAACTTTTTTGTTTGATATTTCTCCATAGAATAGGAAAATAGAAAAATAATTCTCCAGCTTGTTTGATGAGGCATAAGCAAAACCTTGATACAGAAAACTTGAAAATATAATTATCAAAAGTGAAATTGACCATTATCTCTCACAAACAAAATGCAATTTAACTAATATTAAATTGATATCTGATTGACATGTAATAAAATGGGGATATGTAATTTTTAATCAATTTAGGATTATTTAAGGAATGGCTTACTAATTGCAAATTAATCCATATTATTTATAATATTAACAAAATAAAGGAGAGTCATCAAATCAATATCAGAATAAATGAAGTAAAATTATTTTATGAATGTCAACATCACTACACTATGAAAAAGAAAGTATTTAACAAAGAATAGGAATAAGCTTACTTAATTAAATATTATTGAAGTGCTATTATCTGTAGTCGGTACAAATGGTACAAATAACAAAAGGAAAAGACATAACCAATTGTTCAGTCTCCCTTTAGAATTAATAATTGAATTTAGTGAAACTGCTGAATGCAGATCAATACATAAAATTCAGTGGTATTTCCATATTCTGTTATTTTTACATCAATAATACATTTTAAAACACATTTAAGAGTAATATTAAAATATCAGATATTTAGCAATACATACTACATGTATATTAACACTACAAGTCACAAAGGAGAAAAATTGAATAAAACCTATATAAAAGGAGGCCTATGTCCTAATAATAGACCAGAAGATCAACTATTATAAGTACATACAGGTTTCACCTAAATTGAGTCATAGATTCATGGCAATTCTAATCAAATCTGGTTTTGTTTGTTAATAGAAATTGATAAGCTAATTCTAAAATGTGTATGGAAATACAAAGGGAAAACAAAATCAATATACACGTGAACAAGAGCAAAGTTGTTTGACATCAGCAGATGGTTAATCTCAATCATTGCAATACTGGGTTATTGGCACAGTTTAACCTAGAGAACAACACGGAGTTTAGAGACTAGCACATGCATGACTATTCGAGTCATAAAAATCTGGCACAATGAACGGTGGGTGTGTTTTTTCATAAATCATACTGTACAAAGTTATCCAAAAGGAAAAAAAATTTAAAAAATTTACTTTAATCTCATGACCCACATAAATTAATTTAAAACAAGTTTAAAGTTCTCTGTGAAAGTGAATACGATTTAGAAGAAAACAACAAAATAACTTCATATTATTGGGATAAGATAAAGATTTCTCAAACAGGACACCATAAATGATAGCCATAAAATATAAGTTGGATTTCACCAAATGGTTTCATGAGAATGTGGACACAGTTTAAAATGGATAATAAACTCCTGAAAAATTATATTTACATTATAAATTATATTTATAAAGTATAAAACCCATTCAAATCCATGAGGAAAAAAGTCAACACAATTTTAAAGATGCAAACTAGAAAAGAGAATGTTAAAGTAAGTGACCTATAAATCCATGAAAAGATGGTCAACATCACTGGTCACCAGATCAAGTCAAATCGAAACCATAATGAGACAGCATTATTAACACTAGAGTACCTAAAGTAAGAACAAAGAAACAACAACAACAACATTGACACCACCAAGTGTCAGTGAAGTGATAATTAGGACCTTCAGGTACTCCTAGAGAGTGCAAATTGGTACAAGCAAATTGTAAATCTATTGGCAGTGTCTGCCAGCGTTGGAAACACTTGCCCTTTACCCAGGGTGTGCCCACAGAAAAACACACATATGGGCACCAAAAGACAGTGAAGAAATGTCTATAGCAACATTTTGTTGTTGTTGTTGTTGTTGTTGCAGTACTGAGGTGGAGTCCAGGGCCTCCCGAATGCTGGCCAAGCTCTCTATCCCTGAGTGAACTGGACCTTGAGCCCCACGATGCTGTTGTTAATATTTAAAATGGCAGAAAGCATAGTGTAAGTCTAAAGACATGTAGAATTTCCAGATTCCATGCAGTGTAGTGTGATAAAATGATTAGTTTTTCAAATTACACCATAGGGATGCATTTCATAAATGTCACCCAGCACAAAGGCAGTCGAATCAGGAGTAAGTAAGAGCCTCACCTTTCATTTATGTAAAGGACAAAAGCAAGGAAAGCTGATCAATGGAGATAGTCCAGCCATTACTTCAGGAACAGTGATGGCGAAGAGATAAGATTTTCTCTTCTGTTTCCTGGTCTGAGTTTACGGCAGAGGTGTAAAACTCATAAAAAGTTTTTGCAAAAAATATAAAATGTAAACTTTCGTTGCACTCATGATGTGGATCTTTGTGTACGTTTGTTAGTGCTGCATCAAAACACACAAGCCTTTTCCTTCAGCCTCGGAGGTTTATTAGCACAGGATTTTATGTAAAAAGACTAGACTTTGAAGTTTTAATTTCAGTCTTCATGGTTGTGACTCGGGGAAAATCATTTAACACCTCCAAGCCTGGATTTTGTCTGTACATAGGGTGTGGCAATATTTACATTATGTAACTATTGAAATAATTAAATTAAGTAACGTATTTAAGGTTTATAGCAACACAGTGTGTGACATGAAATATATCCCAAGTTACTAAATATTAGCTAATGCATATTAAATAGCTATGACAATAACTAGCATGTGGAAAGGAATCGATGTTAATATTCATTATTATATTAATATCACTAAAAAAACTAAATCAGACATCATTTTATCCCAAAGCCTAGCTCATATTGATCACTTTTTAAAAATGCATGCACATAAATATTTAAGAAAGGCACTAAAATTCTGAAGAAAATCTGAACTGGTTCTGATCTATTGGCTCCAAATATCCTGGTTTTCTAAAAGACCTGGAGATTGCAGAGAAAAGTGAACCCAGATCTCTGGCAGTTATCCCTGAAGCATGGGGACCATGTTGATAATAACTAAAAATTACAATTAGAGGAATTTTCTCACAGCGCCTCTGGGTACCATCACCCTGGTTCATGACAAGAGTCTTTAGCCATTTTCAATCTGTGCCTCATTAGATAGTTGCAGTATGTGCATCCTATGGAGACATTTGGAAAAATAAAGCTTTGTAAAAATGAGTCCTCTTTTTCCCTCCCAACCTTTTTCACTCTCTAAATGTCTGTTCTACAGATGCTGGGGTATGTCAAAGGGTGCTTTGAGACCCTGAGCCATTCCACAAAAGTACTTTTCCCCAATTATGTGTGAGCAAAAAATCATAAGAGATTTTTGCTATGTTATTACATCATAAATCATTTAGCTCTTGTGGGGTCACCTCACATTTCTGTTACCTGGCTAGACACTCACTTGATGCAGGAGCTCATGTGTTCCAGTCAAATGCAACTATTCTGTTCCCAAACACAAGAGACACTAGAGAAGCCCACTGTTACCTCTATGCCTTAGGAGAGGCACATCTCTTCTACTCACCATGGTTTGTTTTTGAGAACTTGGAAGATAAAATCTATCATGTTGCAGTTATGAGGACCAAATGAAATTCAGAGTCATAGACTTTATATTTCTGCCTCATGTTTGGACCCAGGGATCCCCACAGCTGCACCAGCTTCTGTATACCTCTCTGCACAAACCCTTCACCCACCAGGCTCTTCCCCAATAGACCATCCCTCCCAGATGTGCTCTTCCCTTCTGGATGTACCTGCAGAGGCTTTCTAGATCCAGTTCAAATCTAGTATTCTATATCAGTTGGAATTAGTCTCCTCTGAGCCCCGTGCTTCCTCCTACCCTGCTCTGCTAGGACATTCAGCATTGGCTGGAGACGTTCCTGGTTGTCACACTGGGGCAGGTTTTCTTATGGTTTGAGGCCCAAGATGTTTTCAAACATTTTATAATGTTCAAGGCAGCCCCCACAGTAAAGAACTGTCTAGCGCAAAATCTTCATAGTGCTGAGGTTGGGAAATTTGCCCCAAATGTCACCTGCAGCTTAATCAAGGACATCTGTGGCCTCTCTGTCACCACCATGGTCTGCCATGCCTCTTTTCAACTAGGGGGTGTCCCACTGTTCTACCCATTCACTGTGCTGCCAGCTTGAGGCCTGCCACAGTGCTCTGCACAGAGGAGGTGTACAGAGAGTTGTTGGTGGATTTGAATCGTTTGTTTTAATCTTTAATGTTATACCCCCCCAGTTTCTCTTCCTCCCAGCATATCCTGAAACCCAGAGTTGAAGGACTCAAAGAAGTGATACTTTTGTAAATTTCAACAAGTAGAGAAAAATCTCCACCTGATCTCAGCCCTTTCTGCAATACCCACCCATGATCCCGATGAAGCAATTGAAGGAGCAAGAATGTGAACCCTTCCTGGTGTTGCTAAGAGCATGGTAACTTGCAATTGGGGCTTCAGTTGTATTGGAGTGGGAGACAGCTAACACTTGGGCACCCTTGGGATGCAATAGGTAGGGACCTGGGTAGTCCCATCCCCATCACAGGAAGATCAGGATAAAATACATGGGAACGTCATGACTTACTAGCAGGTATGTCCATCCTTCTCCAACTCTGCCCTCATAAACCTCTACAAGGCTTTGAACAACACTTTCTATCCACACCTGGTATAAGTTTTACCTTGAGGGGCTGGGGATGTGGCTCAGTAATTGAGTACCCCTGAGTTTAATCCCTGGTATGCCCCCCAAAAAATGGGAGGTAAGCTTCAACCTTTCTGTAGGTAGAAAGCGGGTCAAGAATATGGACCCTGGGGCTGGGGATGTGACTCAAGCGTTAGCACGCTCGCCTGGCATGCGTGCGGCCCGGGTTCGATCCTCAGCACCACATACAAACAAGGATGTTGTGTCTGCTGAAAACTAAAAAATAAATATTAAAATTTCTTTCTCTCTCTCTCTTTAAAAAAAAAAAAAAGTTTTACCTTGAGCTAGGGCTTGTGGAGGTCAAGCCTTTACTTTGTCCATGGTTCCTGGCATTTCTGGGACTCAAGAGGACATGTTTCTGTCCCCGGGTGCCATTCAAAACTTAGATTTTTAATGCACTTTTTATCTCTTTGAATGGATTTTCTCACCTGTTCTTCCATGTGGTCAGACAGCATGGGAGACTACAGGAGGACCTCGTTGTGGGGGCATGTGAAACACTGGTTTTCTTCCAGTTGAACCACGTTGTGACCAGAGGCCTCCCTGAGCACAGGTGGACCAGTCCAGTTAACAGGGTAAGATGGCTCTTGCAGGAGATGGGGCAGCAGCTTACATTGGAAAAACAGGTAGGCACAGGGGTATTCCTTAGACGTATACAGTTGATTCTCTTTATTCATGAAGTCAAAACATGGGGATCAAACATGTCTAGAAAATATTTTCATCTGCACTGAACATACACAGACATTTTCCTTATAATTATTTCCTAAATAATAAAGTATCATAATTTTTGCAGAGTGTTTCCATTGAACTAGGTATTATAAGTAGCCTAGAAATGCTATGTTATATGGGGGATGCACATAGTTCTAAGAGAGCACTATGCTGACTTACATGAGGGATTCAGGGGTCTGCAAATTGTGGTATCCTTCAGGACTCCTGAAACAAATACCCCATAGATAAACATCTGGTTGGCAACTTACTGAACATTGGAGCTCTAGACTCATTTCTCACTTTCCTTGCAACTTGAAGACATAACTAGGGTGCAGTTTGCCCTAGAGGGATGGGTTTGTGTTACACCTACTTGTTAATACCTATTGTCTTACCTGTGCCAAGCACTAGCTGGGCACTGAGAACTTAGTGGGCAGCCGAAGGTTGTAGGAAGCATGAATGTTGATTCAGGAGATGTGAAGAAGGCCGTAGCAGAGTCCTCGTGATGGAGAGGCACGGAGAGTACGAGGGAAGGGGCTGTCAAAGGTGATGCAAAGGTTTTCAGGTTCAGAACTGGATGGATCGCTGACCGTTACGGAGTCTGGGTAAGCTGCAAGAGGTAAACCAGACATGTGGGAACCAAGGAGAGAGCTAAGAATGCATGTAGTTGAAGCCACTTTGAAGCCCACCAGGGCAGTTGTGAATACAGTTTTCCCTTTGGGGCCCGCATTCTAGGCTGGGATGACTACGGGTTTGGTGGTGAGACCAGCTTAGTAACTTGGGGGGTGCACTGGAGTTGTCTGCTTTCCAACTGGCTTCATTATTCATGATGAAGGAGATGACCCTAAAGAGGGCTCCCAGTGGAACGTTATGGGATGTTGCAAGGCACACAAGCTGATTGGCATGCGGTGATATCCGAGAGACTAAAGAATCTGGGAGAAAGCCTTACTCATCACTAATCACATTAGTAAGGAAACCTGAAAGCTGTGGATAAATTCACACCACGTTAAACTTTTATGTTTTAACCTTTCTTGCTGATGCTGTATTTTCCACTTCTGTGGAAATAAAGTCACAGTGATGAGTGTTTGTTGTAGTTTTTATAGACCTTTGAAAGGATCCTGATGGAGGCTAGGCTTTCAAAGACCCATGAATGTGTCTACAAAGTGCTTTTGGTTTTCATTTTTTACATATATATTTTCATCTTCACCTGTGAGATTCCATCCAGAAGGCAACGAAGAGCCATGTTTTCTGACAAGGGGCTCAGAACTTGCCTCTCTCACCCTTATTCAGAGCAGAGGAATGGCCTTGGTTGAAGCAAGGCCCCCATTTTCTCTGCTCCTGGCCCCCTCCATGCCAGCCAACAGTGTAGCTTTCACTGAGTAAACCCTGACCTTGAAGGCACCTGTCCAGGAGAATCTGGCAGTTTTTCTGCATAAAATGTGGAAATGATGATGTGACTATTCCCTTTCTCAAAGGAAGATTTGAATGTTCTAGAATAGCTCCTGTCACATTTATTTAGAAACAAATAAATACATTAGTGTGCGTGTGGAGTGCTTTTACGTAAGCTCCCTGCACCGCAGAGGTTCTCCACGGGGGTGGTTTTGTTCCCTGCAGTACGTTGGTGAAGTCTAAGGATGATTTTGCTGTCACTACTGAGCAAGAGTGTGCACGGGCATGGGTTGAAGCCAAGGTTGCTGTGGACTGTCCCACATGGCACAGGTCAGCTCACACAGCGAAGAACTGGTTATCCAGCCAGGTTTGCTTATACTGGCAAGACTGAGGGTCCTGTTCTGCAGAATGGTACCAAGATTTCAAACTGTGACTCAAAACCTTCTGTGCTCTGGCTCTGGATGCAGAGCCCTATTTAACACCTTGGTCTTTTATGTTGTTCCTCCCTGGTCCGGCTCTGATGGTAATGCCCTGGATGTTATAAATATGCAAATTCCAGAAGGATGGGGTGTTTTTTTCCTGGACAGTGCACTGCTCTCTCCCCAGACGCTCAACACACAAGTACCAACTGCGTTCACAGGAGAGGCAGGGCTGGCGCAGGCCACCACGCCCCAGCAATGTATCCTTCTGTCTCTGTGAACACCCAGACCCTCCTTCTCAGTCACTCTTGGAGCTTCAGCTCTGAGACGCCCCTTGCTGCTGCAGACAGGGGTCCCACCCGCCCTGCTGCCTGCTTCCTGGCCTTGGACTGCCCTCACTGTACGGGTCACGTGCCAGGTAACTCTTCTTCCCCAGGTGGATCTTTGTGAGCCCCAGCCCAAGCCCCTTTAAGACCAGGCGCAGGGCTTATTTGTTTTGGTATCTCCGACACTTGTCCTAGCACTTGTCCACAAAGTGGCACTTACTAGGGACACTGGCAGCGGATAGGTGAGTGGGAGAGTGGACCACCGAGCGCTCGCTGTGTGAGGGGCAGGGGCACCTTGGAGGGTAGACTGAGGGGAGTCGCCTTGGCTGATCCCTGAATAGGGCCTGCCACTCTTGCAGTGGCCCATGATGTTTTTAGACATTTTATAATGTGCAAGGCAGCCCCCACAGCAAAGAACTGTCGCCCCTCCTCACTGGGTCCCTGTGCCCCTTGTGTCACCAAGAAGCAGGAAGGAGGCCCTGTGGGGTGTGTCAGCTGCTCACGGCTGGCTTTCGTGGGCGTAAGCTGAGGTGCATGACAAGAGAAATACCAGAGTCTGTGTGTCAAGGAGGATGCGAGGGCTACGAGGGCTACGTGGGAACAGCCTGGCACCATGGCTGTCCCTAGAGAAGACATCACTGGAGACCTGGGGGGAGACGTCTCTGCATTGAGGTGGACACTCAGAGGCCTCCTGAAGGAGGGCAGGTGGAGTCACGTGGCCTCTCTGGGCAGAACCCCACATGGGGCCAGATGAACTGGGGTCAAGTGGAAGGGGCCCTGTCAAGGAGAGGGCCAAGGAGGGCAGGGAAGTAGCCCAACGAGAGGACACAAAGGATGGCTGGTGAGAGCTCCTACCTCTGAGGTCTGTGAATAGCTAATGTGCCAATCCCTCAGAATACAGTGTGACAGGTCAGGAACACAGAGAAGACTGTGCACCCCCTCTCCCCAACCCTGGCAAGACTGCCTTCAGCAGTCAGTTACTGCAGGGTTAAGGAAAAGCTGACTTAACTCTAGCACAGGTTTAGAAGAAGAGACAGAGGGTCCCAAGAGTCATCATAGAAAATATTAACTGGAAGGTAAAAGAGACTTGGCAAAGGATAAGATCTGTGGTTGATAAATCCACAAATGCTGGTTTGAAATTATTCAAGGAAGTATTTCTGGGACATAAATATCCCAAATAAGAGAAATGCCAGGAAGTAGTCCCCTTGTGATGTGGCTACTGTGCACACTTAATTCAGCAAGGGAGTTTTGTGAGATAGTCAGGAGGCCACATGTTCCCATGAGCCAGATGTGGGAGGTCCTCCTACAGCGTGATACACAATTGTCCCTGCTGTTTGCTCTGAGCCCTTCCCTCTGGGTGCAGGATGCCCACTGAGGGGAGTGGCCTGCACATAGACGTGGCCATTTCTGCACATGGACGTACAGTGTGGGGCTAATATACTGGTGATACCTCTGCTATTCTTACAAACTAGCTCTGAGTTCCTGAGAGAATGTGTACTTCAAAGAGTTTACAGAACGGTGATCCACTGTCCTTAGGTGCCCACAGGGGTTTTGCCATGGTGTAATTTTTAAACTCTGCATCAACAGTTGGAAAATGAGAGGTTTTACGTAATGATCTATATCGATCATTTATTTTAAAATACCAACGATCTGGCCACCCTGAGCTCTTTTCCCCACAGTGGAGGAGTGGGAGCCTCCCTCTCCCCGGAGCCCCTCAGCCTTCATTTATACACCTTTACTGTGCTGGGGTCCTCGGTCAACTGCTGTCTCACCTCCTCTCTGCCCAATTCCCTCTGAGGGATGATCTGGGGGGGGTCTGTTTGGCTAGAGTTCTGCAACCCCAAGGCACATTCCCAGGGTTCCCTTGGTCCAATTACACCCCACCCGGGGCCTTGCATAGCAGCCCTGGCCATCTGGACAGGATCTGCACACACCAACCAATTTGATGATTGTCCTACACCTTGATGAGTAGAATCCTCCACGGGTCTGACTGGATCTCCCTTCAGCTGTAGTGAATGACATTTTCTGGGGGACACTGTTCCATCAGCAGCACATTTGAAGTTGCTGATGATCTGACTGAGGGACACATTCCTTGAGAATTGGTTACTAAAACTATAAAACCTAGCAGAGGTCCTGGCACCTAGAGGGTGCCCAGCGTGTTTTTTAGAATAAATCAATAATTTAATACACATCATTTATTGAGCATTTATTATTTATCAATTGCTTCTTACATGTTATATCAATTTACCCTCATGACAGCTTGGCATGTGGCTTTGTCCCCAAAGTGGACATAAGGCAGCTGAAATTCAGAGGTGCTCAGTTACTTGCCTGAGGTATCACAGTGTAAAGTCTGACTGAGAAGCATTTGGGATGAATGAGAATGAATGGCAGAAATCCCAGCGACCATCCTGAGGATCAGACGCACTCTCAGCCCCAGGTGTGGGCTGGAATCACTGTGGAGATTGAAAAACATAGTTCCATGGTGAATTCCAGTGGAAGTGATTTGAGATGAGGAAGGATCATAGCTCCCTGATGATTTTTAAGGTTTTTGAGCATCACTTGGTTGGAGACAGATATTTATATTTGGACCCAGTTGCTTTATACAGGAGACAATACTATAGACTTATGTGGGATATTTAAATAATTCAAGAAAGTTTATTAAAAAAAAAAACACCACCGGTTTATTCTGATCTTGCAGCAGGTTTGAGAACCACCGACCCACAGGAGAGGCAGCTGGTTCATTACCTCCTGCTGCAGGAGTAGGTTCCCCGGGGGGTAGCCACAGGCTGCATGTTTCCAGGGTGTTGAGGGAAGGAAGAACCCCGTGGCCCCACCCAGAGGTGCAGTGGAGAGGCGGGGCTGGACGGCATAAAGGAGGTTGTAGGGATTCTGACCATGGCAATACAGGGCAGCATTCCTCTGGTGAGCAAACTCCTGGGGGGTAACGGCACCCTGTTTCCCTCACTTAGAATGCTCTGCAGTTTCTCCTAGGAACTAGTAAGATAGCTAATACATGTGCGATGTCTAGCTGCTGTGGCAATGCCCTGCATGAGGAGGCTCTGTGCTAGAGTCTTACCAGCCTCCACCTTGATCTCAGGCACACAGCTCCTGGGAATAAAGGAACTTGCTTGGCAAATAACTACAGAGTTTCACCAAGACCCAGTGGTCCTGGACCTGCTTGCCTAACAGTAACTTCAGACAAGGGACTTTCTGGAGAGCTGCACAAAGCTCCTAACACTGCATATTGTAACTGTAGACTATAACTGTGGAACAAGCAACCTTACTGATACAATAAACAATAATGTAGTGACGGCACTAATGACCTAATGTAGCCTATGGTATACATAAATGTGGCCGCTTGGAGGAGCAGCCATCTTTCCTGCCTCTGCATCTTGTCTCTGGGTCTCTTTTTTATTTCCTTTCGGCAGGTGCCCTAAAGAGGACAATAATTTGATGCTCTTCGAACTGACAGTCTTTAAATGTTTGTTTAAAATTTATTTAGTAGGGACTGGGAGTCACCAATTTGCAATTCATGTAAAATGTGTACACCAAAAATATGCTTATTTGTTCTTAACGTTTTATTATTCTGATAGCTTGTTTTAAGCAGACAGAGTATTCAACAGAGTATTAGAGTTTTGGCTTGGTGGGGTCTTTTGTTTGCTTTGCTTTCAGTAGTTTTGTTTTTTCAGTGTCCAACTTGGCAGGCATGGGGTCAGGTTGTATAATGCCCTTCATCATGTGGATGCCAGCAGCCCCTCGTGGATGGTGACTCACTGCCCAAGCGCCTGCCCTTGCACTGTCCAGGGCACTGTGCTAGGCAGCTCGGAGTATAAGTGATTTTTTTAAAGCAACAGACTTTCCTCTTGTGGGTAAAGATCTGATTACAGAGACAACATACATAGTACAGATGTCAGATTAGCCTTCTTCGGGGTTAGTGTCTTTCAAGGGGAGAATGAGCAGTTGGTTCATTTCTCATCGCAGAGTACCTTAAGTGCTTTGTGGAGGCACTGAAGTCTGGCTTGACCTTTTCAAGTAGGTCACTCTGCAAAAATGTACTATACGCAGATTGGACGCTACATACTTTTATAAATGGTTTGAATAGAGATAAACAGAAGGAGATCTTGGGTTTCATGAAACTCACATTCTAGTTAGAAGACAGAGACAGTGATGAAAGTATAAACCAAAAAGATCCTCGCAATGATCAGTGTGAGGTGGAGAATGGCCCCAGGCAGGCACAGACTGGAGGAGCGTGGTCAGGGGTGCTTCTCTGAGAGGAAGGTAAAGCAGAACCTGAGTGTCAAAGAGGAGCCCGCCACACAGGTCCTGTGTTCCAGGCAGAATTCCTGGTGGGAATGGTTTGGGGACGCTGTCTGCGGCTGAAGCCAGGGGAAGATGGGGAGAAGTCAGCACAGTGAATGGGGACAGATCGTGCCTCACCCATAAAGCCAGGATCAGGAGATAGTCCAGCCAAAATGTGCTGACATTCCAGGATTTGGGGAGGCGGAGGGTGAGTGTGACCTTCTGGGGGAGAATGTGAGAATAGGATCCATCAAGGATGGTGGAGAAGAGTTCAGAGGCCTTGCCTGGTACAAGCCAACAAGATGGGCCCTGGAAGAAGAGAGGTCGGTGATGGAGGAGCTGGAGGACTTTTTAAAGTGAGGGAAAGGAGGCATGCGGGCTAAGCCTGGGTTAGGGCTGGAGTATCCACGGGTGTGAGGGTGTCCCTTATTAGACAAGGGATCGCCTGCAGGAGCAATTCCCAGGAAGGGAGAATGAAGAATTCTGATCTGGTAAGCAGGCATGGCTGTTGCAGGCAGAACAGACCGAAAAAGCAAAATTCATGCTGATCAGAATACGTTTTCTAAAATGTGGTATGCTGGATAAACATTATAGTTCAGACAAACAAACAGCTATTGAGTACCGTCTCAGCTTTCACTCTGGCTGGCAGGGCCGTTCTTGCTGTCTCACCAAGTTCTATTATGGGTAGCCATGTGGTCACTCAGCCTGAGGCAAAGGTGGAACTCTCCCCAGCTCCGGTTTTGCTCTTAGCCTCATCATCTCAATTTCTCCAAATGCACTTCTTTGTTTATGTGCAAGATGTGCAATGCTGTTTTAAAGTTATTTCACCAAATATGCTACCAAGACCAGTGGAGCGCCTCAGAGTTCTTCTAACTATAAGCAGTGCAGTCCAGTAGCTCTTAAAATCTAAAGTAAATGCATGGATTATGGTGATTTATTTTCTTTTTCTGATTTTCTTATTCACCATATTTTTTTAAGTGGCCGTGAATGAGAGATTAGTGTGTTTGTGCAAAAAAAAAAAAAAAAAAAAAAGTAAGAAGTTAATTTTTAATTTTTCAAATGTAGAAATTTTCTGTCCAAAATTCATCTGAGCAATCCTCACCCCCAGGGATGCCTGTTACCAGGAAGTCAACATTTTGTAGATTTCAAGAATTTTTTTTCCTGGTGCATTCTAGTTATACATAATGGTGGAACGTTATACATAATGGTGTATATGCAGGCACATGACATGCTTACTTCCACTCCCCGCACCTTTTCTTTTCTCTTCCCTCTTCTCTCCCCTTTCCCTTGTTTGCTCTGTAGCATCTGCACATGAGAGAAAACAATCAATGAGTGTTTTTTCTGAGTCTGGCTTATTTTCCTTAACATGATGTTCCCAGTTCCATTTATTTTTCTGAAAATGCCATGATTCCATTCTTGATGTCCCAATAAAACCTCCATTGTGTGTGTATATCACATTTTCTTTATCCATTTATCTGTTGTCAGGCACCTGGACAGGTACCATAATGTAGCTATTGTGGTTTGTGCTGCTTTAAACACGGATATGCATGTATCGCAGTAGCACGCTGACTTTAATTCTCTTGGATAAATACCAAGGAGTGGTGTAGTTGGATCATATGGTGGTGCAACTCCCGGCTCAACCAAATTCCACATTCCACATTCTCCCCAGAATGTGGGGATGCTGCCTTAGACAAGTCTCTGTGCTTCTCGGAGTCTTGTTTCCCTCCCCTATTATCCATTTAACAGTTAGCAGTAACCAGCCTGACTTTGCCACCACCAAAACTTTTGCAAGCATCAGAGAAGTATTTGTGATGTGGGCATCGAGTGGACTGGAGGGTGCTGCTGCTCTGCTTACCCCAGGGAGAGGACAAAGAAGTCACTGAGCCACTTCTGAGCACCAAGCACTAAGACTTGATTCAGCTAGAGTTCAGCTAAGTAGGAGTCAGTGGCTCCCTTTTCAGATGAGGCTCACAGAGGTCGATTCCCTGCCCTAAGATGCATGATCACTGTGCTGCCCAGCTGGGGTTCACTCAGGCTGGGTCAGAGAGCCTGAGGGCTTTGGTGTGCTTCAACACCACCCCCTGCCTTGTTCAATAACAGATGCTGGTGGAGAAGGTGGAGCTGAACTGCCCTCCCTAGGAGGGGCTGTCACAGGTAGAGTCAGATTACCCACCTGACCTGCCCTTTCCTATTCTGTGGATTATCTTTCAGTGTCTCAATGGTGTCCTTTGAAGCATTCAGGTTTTGGTGAGGCCTAATCCACATGGTTGATCTTTTCTTGTTTGTGCTCTGTGTCTCATGCAAGACTCCTTTGCCAAATCCAAAGCCACCGAGATTTACTCCTGAGAGTAAATTTCCTTCTAGGAGTTTTATAGATTGATCTCTTACATTTCAATCTATATCTATTTGAGTCCACTTTTGTGCCTGGTGTGTGGTAGAAGTCCAATTCTGTTTCATTTTATCTGACTGTGTGGCTGTTCCAGGAAAGTTCATCAGTGATACCACCCCACTGGATTCGCTCTCGGCACCCTCATCAACAGTAAGTGTCCATAAAAGTGTGATTTATTTTTGGACTTTGAGCTCTATTCCACTCTTCTGTACATCTGTCCTTAGACCAGTGTCACTGCGCTGACTCATGCACTTTATAATAGGCTTCCAAATTAGGACATATGACTCTTTGGTTTTGTTCCTTACTCAGGATTTTTCTGACTGTTCTAGATTTTGATTAGGATTGTGTTCAATCAATAAATCACTTTGGATAGAAGCTGTATCTTAATATCCATGTACATGTCTTCCATTTTTTTTAGATCTTTAATTTTTGCCATTTTTAGTGTATGTGCTTTTATTTTCTCTTGGTTCTTTGGATTGTAAAATCATTATTGATTCATCTAAAATTTGCCAACTTTCCTAACTGACAGCTCGAATCTATTGTTGAATCTCTATTGATTTTTTTTCTCCTTCTAAATTGTATTTTCAACTCAAATGGATTTCCATTTGGTTCTTTTTAACAGTGTCCTTCTCTGTGTTGACAGGGCCGATCTGATGAGCCATGGCCACCACACCCTTCCTTAAGACTTTAGCCACAGTTTTCTTGACTATTTTAATGTATCTACGAGCTTCTCTGAATTTCCTGTCTGCTCAGGGAAACCTGCCTTCTCTTTTTCTCCTCCCTGAGGTTTGTTTTGGCTCATGGTTCTGGAGGCCCAGGGTCTGCATCTGATGATGGCCTCACTGCTGGCAGATTTCCAAGGCCGAGCTGGACATGGAGCAGCAAGAGACGGGGAGCAGACATATGTCTGTGTCTCTTATAAGGCCACAAGATGCATGGGGCTCTACCCTGGTGAGCTGATCTAGTCCTGGTAGGTCACGTTGATTCCCAAGGCTCCTAGGGCTTTGATTTCAACCGGGAAGCCGCAGGGAACACTCAGACCCAGCCAGACCCTGCCAGGCCTGTTACGGTTTATCTCCTCTGACACCGAGACCCATCGTGACGGGTTGAGAGGTGGGAGCGTCAGAAGAGGACTGGATCAAGAAGGCTGTGTCCGCAGAACAGATTAATTCCTTATGGATTGATAGGTTATTGTCGGAGAGTCAAGCTGGATACATCTCCCGCGTGACCCTCCGTGCCTGTGAGTGATTTCTGTATAAAGTGTGCAGACTCTGGTCTTTGGTCACAGCAACAGAAAATAGACCAAGAGGCTAAACCAAGACAGTGCATACCTTGTGTGGCCGTATGCCTGTGAGGCTTTGTGTGTCTCCTTCTTCTGCCCACTCTGATTTAGTTGCTACCCGGTGGGAGCAGCCTGGCACAAACGCCCAGCACTCCTGGATTTGCGTGTGACCCCCGCAGGGATCTTGACTGTCGCTTTCTCCGATTCTCTCCATGAGACTCCTGGTTGCTCTGATAGGTTTTGTTGTTGTTGTTGTTGTTGTCTGTTTTGTTTGGTTTTATTTCCAACTTACCAGTTTCCTCTGAACTGATCTCCCCCAAGGTCTTCATCAGTTCTGACAACCTCCTTAGACAGAGTTCCCCACTCTCTTCTAACAGTAGGCACTCCATGATGGAGGGCTGCAGAACTCACTCTCTGTGAGGTCGCTTTCCTTCGGAGGAGCTCTGCAGCTGAGCTCCAGACTGGCAATGACCAGCTGCTGTCCCTGGAGGGCTGTCTTGCCCAACAGGTGGTATGGGTAGGCAGGGGCACAGGGGTGGCACTCCTTGGTCACCTTGGCTTGGAACCTAAAGCCCGTGAGTGATCTGGGGTGGGGCAATTGGGCCCCGTATTCTCAGTGTTGCTGCCCAGGTCGGACCTGCCGCGCTGCCCAGGGTGGGGAAGAAAGGTCTGGTCCTCTCAGCTGTGCCCACCGGGACAAGAGCCTCCACCTGATGAGACTGAGGGAGGTGGGATGAGAAGGGCCAGCAGCCTGCTCCTCTCACCCTAATGCCACAGACGCAGACTGGGAGCTGAGGGGAAGGAGCCCCTGACTTCTTGGCTGAACTTACCCAGAAGAGAGGTTTTTCAACACAGAAATGGGATTGGGCAGGAATTCAGTTGTCAGTTCACATACCGCAGACTTCTGCTTCCTTTCTTTGTCCCCTTGAGATATAAATCTCTTACAAAGCCTCTCTCCAGTTTCACCACTAAGGGTGTCCTCTCGGTCTAGGTCTCCCTTTGCAGTGAGCATCAGCGAAGACCGTGTCCTGCCTCCCCGTCTCTGCTGGAAAGCCGGAGCCAGGTTTGGAGGCAGCTTGCTTCAGGTGGCAAAATGCCCTCCTGTCCTAATGTGACATGTCTTCTCTTCCCAAACCAACTAGCAAAGACAGAGAGACCATGATGCCCCTCTCTCCTCAGTATCTGAAGACTGTCCTGGACTTTGTGTTCGTGGCGCTCAGCCCAGGCTGGGTTCGGCCATTTCCCCAGCCCAATAGCCTTGAACAAAATCGCCCGTGCCCATTTAATTTGATCCCAATGCAATTTTTGACACTTTGAATAGTGTTTTCTTCCCAGTTGTAAATCGTTGTTGTGCTGATGAGAAAGACCTTGCTCACCACTTCAAGGCTCACCTCTGGGACTCCATGCTTCCCCCTTGAGTGACGGCCTCCAAGGCTGTGTCCCTCCATCCTGAGTGCCCGTCACAGAGCGAGTCACAGAGCACAATGGGGGTGCACAGGGCACTACCCAGACACTGCACTGGGCTCTAGAGGTTTGCTGGTGAGCAGGAGAAAGAACTTACAGCAAGCCCAGTCACATCACGGCTGGGAAAATGTAGCATCTGCCCAAAGAGCAAGAGGAGCCTTGGAGGAGTTTAGACGTGGGAGAAGACACACTGCCCTTGTGTCCTGAAATGATGACTCTGTGGAGTGGGCTTTTTATAAACGAAAACACTGGCTTTTCCCCTTTGACGTTCTCAGTCCACGGTCCTTTCCTAGTCCCTCCAAGTCATCCCTAATCATCAGGCTTCCCAACGAGGATGGGCTGGCAGGCCCTGGGAAGGGAGGGGCAGTGTGGGCGGGACTGGAAAGGGCCTGGAAGGAACGTGTGGCCAAAAGCCCTTTTCCATTTTGTGATTGGAAACATATTATGGAAGGAGTGAAGGTGAAACGAAGCCGAAAAGCAAAAACTAATGCTCGAGCTACAGGCCCGGGACTCAGAGTCCACAGCCCGTCTCACACTCAGAGGGCTTACAGGGTCCTGTTGATTAAAATATGAGGAAAAGCCACTCTGCTCTTCAGCCAGACATCATTTATTCACTTCTTTTGTTTGTTGATTTTAAGAGACAGGATAGAGGAAGGAAAATTTGGAACACACGCTTTAAAAGCCAGCCTGGGGGGCTCCCTGCACGTGTTGGCCCTCTGAGGGGGGAGCCCGCCTGCAACTCAGGCTTGGAAGGGCCAGTCAATACGGCACACGTGCAGAGGGACACAGACGGCAGCAGGGCAGCGTGGCCCAGGCCATGCTGAACCAGGTCCCAGAGAGATGCTCGGGTAAACTGAAGTGCTGGAAGCGTGACTTAAGAGGAAGTCCTGTCCGAGAAACGCCAACAGCCTGCCTGACGAGAGGAGGGAAGGGGCCTCAGCATGGGCAAGGGCACTGGACCGCGGGGGACCTCAAAGGGTCCTGTCCATTTCTGGAATATTGAGCAGCAGGTCTTAGCCTCACAGTCCTGCCATCCCCTCCCTCAGCCCACCTGAAAGATGCTGTCCTAGTCAGCTTTTTTGCTGCTGTGACTAAAGAACCAACCAGAACAGCTATCGAGGAGGAAAGTTCACTTTTACAGGGCTCGCGGTTTCAGATGTCTTAGTCCATAATAGGCCAGCTCCGTTCCTCGGGGCTCGGGGTGGGGCAGGACAGCATGACAGAGAGTGTGGCAGAGGGAAGCAGCTCACATAACGATCAGGAAGCAGAGAGAGAGAGAGAGAGACTCCACTCACCAGATACAAAATGTATGCCCCAACCATGCCCCAGTGAATCACCTCCTCTAGCCACACGCGACCTGCCTCCAGTCTCCAGTTAATCCCACCAGGAATTAATTCACTGATTAGGTTAAGGCTATAACCCAATCATTTCTCCTCCAAACCTTCTTGCATTGCCTCACATGTGAGCTTTTGGCGGACACCACATCTAAACAATAAGAGATGCCAGGTCTTCAATATTCTCTTTGGAATAAACTATTTTGTTGAATATAGAAGCAAATAAAAGACAGACATGGTGGCTGACACCTGTGATCCTGGTAAGTCAGGAGGCTGAGACAGGAGGATCACAGGTTTGAGACCAACCTCAGCAACTTAGTAAGACCCTGTCTCAAAATAAAAAGAATTAAAAAGGACTGGGGTGTAACTAAGGAGTAAAGAACACCTGAGTTCAACCCCCAGTACTAAACAATAATAAAAATAAAATAATAATAATAATAAATACAAAAGCAAATAAAGGGCAAAAACAAAAAGATAGAAAGAGCTGGGCATGGTGGTGCACACCTATAATCCCAGTGGCTTGGGAGGTTGAGGCAGGAGTCTCATGAGTTCAGAGCCAGCCTTAGCAATGGTGAGGTACTAAGCAACTCACTGAGACTCTGTCTCTAAATAAAATACAAAATAAGGCTGGGGTTATGGCTCAGTGGTTGAGTGCCCCTGACTTCAATCCCCAATATCCTCCCCTGAAAAGAGATAAAAAGGCAGGAACCCTGCATAAGTCTCCATGAGCTGACACAAGGAACTTGGAAATGCTGAAGCCAAATGTGGGGATCCCCATCTGTCTATCAAATAGTGGTGTGTTGTTGCCAAATTGCTCTTCATGCTTCGACTTCTGCATCAATAAAACAGAAATAATAAAGCATATTTCTCAGGATGTTGAGGATGGAAGGATATAAAGCCTGTGTTTAGTTTTTAAAATGACTAAAGGAGGAAAAAGTAACAATGTAAAGTGTTACTTCGAGTGGGGAGCCCCATCCAGTACAGAATCAAGGCTCTGGGGATGAAGGTTGGTGGAGAGGAGTGCAGTACATCCTTCAGAGGCCCCTGTGCACCATCTTTGTCCCACTTCAGTTAAGCAAAAGCCCTTAGTGTTTGGAGTCATCCGGCCATGGCTGTGCTTCTTGGTTGGGGACACCCGGCCAGTGATGGCACACACCATGCTCCCCACCTGGCATTATGTCATCGGACAGCTTTGCTGGTAAAAGGTGGGCTTCTGTCAGCTTGTCACCACTGTCAGCCAACCTGGTTACTTGTAAGGAATTAGGCAGAGTTCCAGGAGCATAGTAATAGTCATTAGTGTAACTAATCTCTCTTAAAATATATGTACCAGGAAAATCAGACCCTGCATTGCCATTGCTCACAAAGTTGTACCAAGTGTCCTGGCAGCGCACCTGCTATGGGGGCTGGCACCTGGCACACCCACCTGTGGCCATCAGCACTGACCCAGCTACTGTCTGGCTTATTTCACTTCACATGATGTTCTTTAATCCATTTTCCTGCAAAAGATATACAGACCACACTTTCTTATTCACCAGTAAAACAGATGTTGCTGGGCACCCAGGTTGGTTCCATAACTGGGCTATTGTGAATTGTACTACTATACACACGGGGATGTGCTCATCACTGAAGTATACTGGCTTTCATTCTTTAGAACAGATACTGAGGAGTGGGATAGCCAGGTCATGTGGTGGCTCCATGCCTAGTCTTTGGAGGAATCTGATTTCCATCATGGCTGTACTAATTTATAATCCCAACTGTGTGTGCGAATTTCTGTTCCACCCTTCCGTCTTCCCCAGCAGTTATTATTTGTTTTCTTGATTATTGCCATTCTAACTGGATTCAGATGAAATATCCATAGTTTGATGTGCATTTCCCTAATGGCTAAAGATGTCAGATATATTTTTGTATAGTTTTTGACCATTTGTATTTTTCTCTTCTGAGAAGTGTCTGTTTAATTCACTTGCCCATTTATTGATTGGGTTATTTATTTTATGGATGTAAAGTATCTGGAGTTCTTTATGTGTTCTAGGTATTAATCTTCTGTCAGAGGAGTAACTGGCATAGATTTTCTCCCATGCTGTAGGCTCTCTGTGTTCTAATTACATCTTTTGCTGTGTGTGAGCTTTTTAGTTAGATGCCACCCCACTTCCTGACGCTTGGTATTATCTCCTGAGCTATAAGGGTTGTACTGCAGAAGTCCCAGCCTATGCCTTCATACAGAGTATGTCCCCTGTGCTTTTTTTCTAGAAGTTGCAGAGTTTAGGGTCTAATCCCTAGGCCTTTGATTCACTTAGTTGACTTTTGTGCAAGGTGATAGAAAGGGGTTTACTTTTAATTTTTCACTTAGGATACCCAGATTCCCTAACACCATTTGTTAAAGAGACTGTCTTTATCTTTATCTGTCTTTATGTTTTTTTGTACTTTAGTCAAGAATCAGAAGACTGTAGCCATGTTGGTTTGTCCCAATGTTCTTCCTGGCCCTTTTCTGTGACAGTACCAGGTTTTTGTTACCATGGCTCTGTGAGTCAGTATAGTGAGGCCTCCAGCTTTACTTTTCTTTTCTTTTTTTTTTCTTTTTGCTAAGAATTGTCTTGACTCTTCTAGGTCTTTTATTCTTCCAGGTCTTTTATTCTTCCATGTGAATCTTAATGTTGCTTTTTCCAGTTTGGCAAGAATTTCACTGATATTTTAATGGAATTGCATTGAATCTGTACAGCCCTTTTAAATAAGTCTTAGTTGCTTTTTTTTTTTTTTCTTTCTTCATCAGTCTCTGTCCCTGTTCATATTCTGGGAGCAACAGGATAGATGCTCTGAGCTCCCTGTGGGGATCTCACGGGGGACAGATCAGCATGGCCTCAGAATGAAAACTAAAGAAAGATGAGGGCCAACATCATCCAGCGAAGGAAGGGGGAACTGGGTTCCTGCAACCTCATGCAGCATGCAGTTACTGTACTGGACCACAGAGGAGGAAATCAGAATCCAGGAAAAGTCAGCCCCTGTCTTATTCTCATCTCTAGTCCAATCATCATCCCTTGCTATTTCAATCTGACAGGGAAAAAGTGAGATTATTCATAAAATAAGCAGGCATGTATAATGTAAGTAGGACCAGCATGGTGGGGACTGCGAGCGAGATGGAGAATCCAACTAAGAAAGGAAGAATCAACTCCTGGCCCGAGAAGCAGGGAACACCTTCTGGAGGAGGAGGAAGTAATGACAAAGACACCAGTTTTCTCCCTTTATCATGGGTGTTGTCATTGAGCAACTCCCTCAAGAATAGGCAAGCTTCCTTGAAGCCAGGAGCTTGTCTGTTTTGGTAGTTGATTCTCTAGGATGCTTATAATAGAGCCTAGGCCGGGCACAGTAGCTCAATCCTATAATCCCAGTAACTTAGGAGGCTGAAGCAGGAGGATTGCAAGTTGGAGGTCAGCCTGGATAATTTAGCAAGTCTCTGTCTCAGAAGATAAAAGGGACTGGGGATTAGCTCTGTGGTAAAGTGCCCCTGGGTTCAACCCCAGGACTACACACACACACACACACACACACACACACACACACACACTATGACAGCAAGAGAATAACTTTTAAATGTAACTAACGACTAAACCCTTTCAGAGGGAATCAGGAATCTCATTTTGAAAAGGCAAAGTTCTAGCTAATAACACACCAGGATCATGTAGCAATGGAGTCCTGTTATCCAGCACAGTGGCTTGGGTAACAGACTTAGATTAAACCATCTGTCATGTTAATCCTGGGTGCAAATCCTAAAAGGTCATGCTACTCCTTGATAATTCTAAATTCTTGACTCCCATGTGCCGCTGTCTGGCTGGGCACAAGATCACGAGCCACTCAAACAGGAACAAACTTTATTTGAAAGAACCGCCAATAACACGTCCGCCCGGGAAGCTTCCCGATCCACCCACGCGGCGTTCTGCCGGTTCCTTCCCGGAACTCTAGCGCAAGCGCCTCCCCGGAATTCCCTCCTACTGCACTTTCCCAACCAATGGGAACTCTCCAGGAGTCCCGCAGCAGGAGTCCGGTATCCATATGAATGTACTTTTTAACATAATCGTATCATCTCAATGGCTAGCTGGCATCACCTTTCAATCAAAAATGCCATGCATCATATTAATTGGCTGTGGCTCCCAGCATCTCCCCCTTTCTGTTTAATTAAGCAACAAGTAATGTGGCTAGGGACCGTGCCTGTTAGGTTTGTCCAATTCAACATATGGTTCTTACCCGTCATTGGAAAACTGACCTTTAGGCGTCAGCCTCCTGTCTTAGGTTGATACCATTGCAATTGGATCATACCCGTCACTGACTACCGATCCAGCATATAGCCATACTTGTGGATAGGCCTATGCACCAGTGGGGGGGTGAGGTTCTTTGCCTCACCTCTGTTGGCCCCCAGATTTGGTCTTGGTGCCAGTGGGGGGGTGAGGTTCTTTGCCTCACCTCTGTTGGCCCCCAAAATTAGACCATCACTAGTAGAAGGGAGGAGGATACAGAAATGCCACAACACCAAATCAATTGACGACTCCTAGGGAAAATTGCATCACTGGTGACACATCAGCAAAGATACGCCAGCATTACCATAATTTGTTGTATCAACAGATAGATCACAGTGCATACAAGTGATACATAGTCCAGGCAAGTTTTGTAAGCAGTTCAAAGTGGAGGAATCTATCAATATGTCCATTTCCTCCCAAGATCATTGATGTATCAGTTTATACAGTTTGTTGTGATAATTATCGAAGAAGTTGTAGTTTGGTTTCATCTTTGTCTTCACCGGCACTGGGATGAAAAATAAGAATTCTGACAATGATGTTAAAGAGAGAAAGAAAAAAAAAAAAAAAAAAAAAAAATGTAACATTTTAACAGGTACTAAGAAAACATTTTTTTTTTTTTTTTTAGAACAATTTACATTATCTTGAACAGAATTATTAAATATAATGAAAAGGAAAGATGAAAATAAACAAACAGATTTGTTAACCTGCTTATTTGTACACATATTAAAATAATTTTTAACAGCTGTTTACCCAATTTAAATTAAACCATTAAAATTACGTGAATAATAAAAAGTACTTGGATCCATTTTTTTTTTTTTTTTTTTTTTTTTTTTTTTTTTGAGCACTCCTCATATATGATCTATGGACATACGCACATATAGACACATAACACAAAACAGAAGTGTGCACATATAACATACAACACATAAGACAATAGTAAAGGCCTTGTAGTTTCACCTAGGTGAAATCTCCATTGCAATGTTAAAAACTCCACAGTTAAAAAATAAAACTGATCAGAAAAACATCAACCTAGGTCTGTATGAGCTCAAAAATAAAATAGAACCTATGATATGGAAAAATGCAATAATAAAATAGATATTGAAAAAAGCATCCTGGTTAATCAGTCGCAGATGTAAGAATGGCCAAGCTGGAGTTCTGGATATCAGCTGTTATGGATTTGAGTCAAATTATCTTCTTTTTGATCTGTAGAAATCGTTTTAGTTAGTCTTTCTGGAATCCAAATCGGCTGCTGTTCTCCCTGTGGAAACACGCAAACAGAGCCCCGACTCCAGACAATTACTGGGTCAGGACCTTTCCATTGTCCTGTTAGAATATCTTTCCAAAGAACTTTAGGCTTATGCACATTTTTTGGATACATATGCCTTTCCGCAGCACTAAGTCCTGATGAATCCAAATTTAAAAAGTTTAGAGTAAAGAGGGTTATTTTAAGTTTATCTTTGGGGGATATATACCCCTTTCCAATTCCCTCCTTTTGTTTTAATAAGTACATTTTAATAGTTTGATGAGCTCTTTCAACTATGCCTTGTCCCTGTGGATTGTATGGAATTCCTGTTATGTGAGTAATGCCAAATGATGAGCAGAATTGTTTAAAAGAGGTAGAAGCATAACCGGGACCGTTATCTGTTTTTAACTGTTTTGGAACGCCCACAGTGGCAAAATTTTGTAAGCAATGAGCTATAACATCTTTAGTTTTTTCTCCGGCATGAAGGGAGCCCATCAAAAATCCAGAAGAAGTATCAACTGTAACATGTAAATATTTTAATTTTCCAAATTCTGGCAAGTGTGTGACGTCCATCTGCCAAATATGGTTAGGTATCAGTCCTCTAGGATTGACTCCAAGATTAACTTGTGGTAAAAATGTCACACAATTTTGACATTGTTTTATTATATGTCTGGCTTGTTCTTTAGTTATTTTAAAACGTTTTTGTAAAGTATTAGCATTGACATGAAACCTTTTATGAAAATTTATAGCTTCTTCTATTGTGGAGAAAATATGTATGTCATGTGTAGATTTATCTGCTAATTCATTGCCCAAACTAAGGGCTCCAGGCAATCCTGTATGTGCCCTGATATGTCCTATAAAGAATGGATCTTTTCTGTCCCAGATTAGACTTTGTATAGTGGAAAACAAAGAGAAAACAGTAGAAGAAGGGGAAATCCTACCTGCATCTTCAAGGGATACTATAGCATTAACTACATATTGACTATCAGAAAATAAATTAAATACGGAATCTTTAAACATCATAAAAGCTTGTAATACTGCATTAAGCTCTACCTTTTGAGCTGATTGTTTGGGTACTAAAAATGTAAAAGTTTGATCAGGGGTAACTACTGCTGCTGTACCATTATTTGACCCATCAGTGAATATATTTGGAGCATTCATGATAGGGGTCTTTCTTGTCATTTTTGGAAAAACTACAGGATGCTTAGACCAAAAAGACAACAAAGGATTAGATGGCAAGTGATTATCAAATGAAACATTAGATTTACACATGATTATTGCCCAAGTATTTAACTCATTGGCTAACTCATCAATTTGATCCATAGTATATGGAGTAATAATTTTATTGGGAGAAATCCCAAACACTCCCTTTGCTGCTTTTATTCCTTTGAGTATTAATTGTCCTACAGCCTCAGGATATCTAGTAAGAATAGTATTAGGAGAATAAGATAAATGTATCCACAATAATGGACCTTCTTGCCAAAATACTCCTGTAGGAATATTTTTTGTTGGTAGTACAATAAATAATAAAGGCAAACTTATATCAATTCTATCCAAGTGCATATTTTCCATATATGTTTCAATGATTTTTAATGCCTTTCTTGCTTCAGGCGTTAGCATGCGGGGTGAATTTGGATCTGATGGACCTTTTAGGATATCAAATAAAGGTCCTAGCTCTCCTGTTGGTATGCCTAGATAAGGCCTTATCCAATTTATGTCTCCCAATAACTTTTGAAAGTCATTAAGTGATTTGAGTTGATCTACTCGTATTTGAATTTTTGGTGGACGGACCATGGTTGAGGATAACAGGACTCCTAGATAATTAATTGGAAGATTTAATTGTACTTTATCTATTGCTATCTCTAGATTATAATTTTTTAATAAGTTTGTAAGTGTGGCATAACATTCCAGCAATATGTTTTTATCTTTATGTGCCAATAATACATCATCCATATAGTGAAATATTTGTAGTTCAGGATTTTGATTTCTAAGTGGTTGGATTGCTTTGTTAACATAAATTTGACACATAGTTGGACTATTAGCCATCCCCTGAGGGAGTACTTTCCATTCATATCTCTGATCAGGACCTTCATGATTTAGTGCAGGGATAGTAAATGCAAAATGTGGACTATCCTCAGGATGAATAGGAATTGAAAAAAAACAATCTTTAATATCTATAGCTAAAACATACCAGGTTTTTGGTAAAGCAGACAATTGGGGAATCCCTGATTGAGCAGGTCCCATAATAACCATCTCATTATTAATGGCTCTTAAATCTTGTAATAATCTCCATTTACCAGATTTCTTTTTAATAACAAAAATGGGAGTATTATGGGGAGATATGGAAGGTTGTATATGTCCTTTCGCTAATTGTTGTTTAACCAGATCATGGGCTACTTGTATCTTTTCTTTAGTCAGGGGCCACTGAGGAACCCACACTGGTCTTTCTGATTTCCAAGTAATTTTTATTGTCTCAGTGGCCCTTTCTGAAAATCCAACCCATGTCTGTCTGTTCCTTGATCTATTTGAATTGGTGCTGCTATATTTTGTCCTTGTTTTCCTAATCTTTTTTCTTTTTTAAAACCTTGTTTAGCCCTAGTAGTGGGCGCATTAGGATTGATGTTATTTGTTAACGTTAAACCTAATTGATCTAGGACATCTCGTCCCCATAAATTTATAGGAAGATGATCCAATACATATGGCTGTATAGTTCCCTCACATCCTTCAGGATCCTTCCAATCTAATACCATTGCACTTCTATGGGGATTAGTAGCCACTCCTAGGCCTCGAAGCGTTTGAGTGGCTTGTTGTAATGGCCAATGTTTTGGCCATTCCTGACTAGATATGATGCTAAGGTCTGCACCTGTGTCCAGTAGCCCATTAAAGTCGTATCCTTGAATATTTAGTTTTAGCATGGGGCGAGAATCTAAATTTAAAGACAGCATAGCCCAATCTACACCTGTGGAGCCCAATCCCCTGGTACCTCTTTCTACAGTACGACTAGAAAATTTATCATGTAGGCTGGGTATTATTAGTAACTGTGCTATTCTATCCCCTGGTGAGATAACTGATATGCCTCTTGGAGAACTAGCTATAATTTTTATTTCACCTTCATAATCGGGATCAATTACCCCGGGACTTATCATAAGTCCTTTTAGTGTGGAAGAACTGCGTCCCAATAATAAGCCTACCGTTCCTTGGGGAAGAGGTCCTTTTACTCCTGTGGGAATAATTTGAATTCCCATCTCTGGAGTTAGTACTGCTCTTGCGGAGGCGCAGATGTCCAGCCCTGCGCTCCCTCTAGTTTGTCTGATGAGGGATTTAATGGATAATGTGTCCTGGGCACTACCTTGATGGTGCTGTTGGGTTCCTCCATTGCCCCGTATATTTGTGGTTTTGGGCCCCGGAGCATTGGGCCCTCCAGTCCGTTTTTTGGCAATGGAGCCTGATGCCTTTCTCCACGATATCGTGGGTAAACACTTGATCCTTGTCCGTTTTTTGATAACGGAGTGCCCTCTATGGTAGTTTGAGAACGGCATTCATTAGCCCAATGTCTCCCTCTACGGCATCGTGGGCAAATACCTGGTATTCTATTTCTTTGATACCTAGCTTTGTTAAACCCTCCTCCTATGGGACAATTCCTTTTAAAATGTCCTGTCTGATCACAATTGTAGCATGTTTTTGGCCTGGCATCTAAAGCCTGTTGTACTGCTGCTAAGACTTGTCCTTGTTCATTAATGTCTCTACATAATTTAATATATGTGTTTAAATCTTCATGTTTCCATGGTCTAATGACCTCTCTGCAGCAACGATTTGCTTGGTCATAAGCCAGTTGTTTTATAAATGGCATTGCTTGTTCTACATCTCCAAATATCCTAGAAGCTGTCTGAATAAGCCTATCTACAAATTCAGCGTAAGGTTCGTTAGTTCCTTGTATTACCTTAGATAACTGTCCTTGTAAATCTCCATGCCCCTGTAAAGTTTTCCATGCCCTAACTGCATCTGCAGCAATTTGTGCGTATACACCAGGATCATATTCAATTTGTTGCCGTTGACCCTCATAAGGTCCCTTTCCTAACAACATCTCCAGATTTCTTTGAGGGTAACCGGCTGCTGTATTTCGCCTAGCTGTCTCCATGCAGAATTCCTCATTGGCAACCTTCCATAACAAATATTGTCCTCCATTTAGCACAGATCGACACATGTTAGCCCAATCTGCTGGTGTCATGTCTAAGTTGGTAATAGATTCAACCATGCTTATGGTGAAGGGTGCTTGCGGGCCATAGGTTGTTACAGCCTCTTTTAATTGCTTTACTGTTTTGAAATCTAGAGCGCGATGAATTCGTTGCCCTCCTGCCTGCTCAAGTACAGGGCATGCTAGTCTTTGGGATCTTGCCTTAGGATTTTGTGCATTAACTACAGGAATTGAGGGCCGCTCAGCTCTTACGCCCTCTGGTGATAGAACGGAGTTAGTAGCAGCCTCCTGTTGTAACTCCCCAACTGATGGTCGTTTTTCCTCTAAGCTTTCTTTCTTCAAATTTTCCTCTGTCTGACTAGCTGGAGAGACCTTCTCTTTTGCTTGACCTGACATGTTTTCTACCACAGTTTGGACCTCTAACAATTTACTTAACAGTTTTTCGGTTTGTTTTTTACTAGTTTCTAATCTACTATAAAGGTAACGCAACCCAGTTAGGTAGCATAAAACAAACCCGAAACAGAATGAAACAAAAACGGAGCAAAGAATAGTTGTATCAATTTTCTCTTTCTCCGGGCCAAACAACTTCAAGCCTTGAGCCAACCATTTTTCCCAGTTTGCCTGAGAAAATTCTAGGGATAGGCAGCTTGAAACAAAAACAAAATAAATCAAAAGAAGAACACATTGTTTTTTGAAATGGTCACCCATTCTGTCGCCTTCCCTCAGGGGCGAGCAATTTTACTCACCTCCAAGCTTCAGGCGCTCCCCGTACAGGGCCACCAGTTGCCGCTGTCTGGCTGGGCACAAGATCACGAGCCACTCAAACAGGAACAAACTTTATTTGAAAGAACCGCCAATAACACGTCCGCCCGGGAAGCTTCCCGATCCACCCACGCGGCGTTCTGCCGGTTCCTTCCCGGAACTCTAGCGCAAGCGCCTCCCCGGAATTCCCTCCTACTGCACTTTCCCAACCAATGGGAACTCTCCAGGAGTCCCGCAGCAGGAGTCCGGTATCCATATGAATGTACTTTTTAACATAATCGTATCATCTCAATGGCTAGCTGGCATCACCTTTCAATCAAAAATGCCATGCATCATATTAATTGGCTGTGGCTCCCAGCACCCATGCTCCTTTTTTTTGTTTGGTTTTGTTTTGTTTTCAAAACCAAATTCCATTTATCTTTTTCTTGCTCAGATTCCAAGGCAACATTTGAAAAAAGAACTCAACCTCCAAACTTCAGGGAGCGCTGCTATTTGCTGGACTTGAGGCGCCCTCTGCAGGCTAAAGGAATCTCAGTCTCTGCCACCAGAAACCACTCCAGAATGTAACCAGGAGGCAGCTCCCTGAAAGCTGCAATAGCCTCTGGGGCTGCAGGTTTCCTCAGGGTGGAGGAGCATATTCATAGAGATGCTTCTGAGGAGAGCGCTGGGGAGAGGATCAGATGCCTGGACAGAAGTGGTCCCAGGTGCCTCAGTCTTTGGGACTTGTTAGTCAATATCCATTAAGCACACAGTGAGTCAGACATAGGAATTCAATCCCTCCTGGAAGTTTTTTTTAAGGGCCTACTATGTGCCTGGGCACTGAAATTCAGAAAGGGAAAGCAAGCCAAAAGAACAAATCCCCTGCCTTCATGAAGAGGGCGTTCTAGTGAGGAAAGATGGTGGACAAGACGAGTAAGGAAAACAGGAAGCAGGCTAGACAGTGTGAATGCTGAAGGGGAAAGACAAGGGGGAAGCAGACCCCGGCTGGCTGTGAGGTTTCCCAGGTGGGCCCAGGAGGCGAGCGGTAAGATTTTAGGAAAGCCTGGCTGAGAAGGTGGCTTTGGAATAAAAGCCAGGAGGAAGGGAGGGAGCAAGGCTTCACTTCTCTGGAGGAGCAGGGGGAAAAGGGAATGGCTGCCCCAAAGCCTTGAGGCTGAAGACTTGGAAGCTGCCATCAGAGGCAGGAGAGAGCAAGGGGAAGGGAGGAAGTGCGTGGGGTGGGGGGAGGTTACCAAGAATCAGAAGCAGAAGGCCCCATAGGGAGAATGGTCTCAGAGTCCTGCCTCCCGCTTCCAGCATGCCCTCCCCTCCGCAGTGGCTTAAACAGGATCCCCTCCGCCCTAAGCTCTGGATAACCACATGGGCTTGTGGGATTTGAATGGAGCCAGGCCAGCTGCCAGGGGCTGAATGGTTGCCCAGTGAGCACTGCAGTCCCTGTCTGCCCCTGCACGTGTCCCTGCATATCACATTTTCTCAGAGGCTTACGGGCTTCTGAAATAGAAGGAGGCCTGCGGCAGATTGTGAAATTGGATTAGCTTGTTCTCCACACCTGTCTTCAGTTCATGCTGCGCCCAGGCTCCCTGCGGCTTCCCCTGCCAGACCGACTGGGGATGCTATTCATAGAGAGTCAGCCACTGTCACAGTTCCTCCAGTGCCTTGCCACTAGCATACTGATGGACAGGACAGCCTGACCTAGAGCGGGAGATTAGAGATGGAATGCTGGGGCTTCGATTTATTAGTGACAGAATCTTCATCAAACACTTCAACCCTGAACCTCACCCACCAGACGGGCCCCTCTCACAGAGCTTGAAAAGAACTCAGTAGAAAAAGGGGCAGGAGCACCATTTGTGATCATAGACGCCACCTGGCTTTGCCCCAGCACTTTCTAGTTTATACATCAATCTCAGGTTCCAGTGACTGGCAAAATATTTGGGTAACATGAGAGCTAAGTCTTGATTACCTTGAAAACTTAGAGTTGATTCCTTAAGCCTCACAGAATCCCAGCTTCCTTCTGTTTAAATTGGGGAAATGATATTTGCAGATCTTCCTTATTTCATTGACTTGACTGTAATGAGATAAGTGAAAGAATTTTAAACTATGGAACATAGAATTGGTAAGAAAATAAGTTTAACTTGATATTTAGTCTTACACCTCTTACTGGAACGCACATAATTTTGAACTCTCCGTTTTCAAGATCTGGGCATATAACTCAAATGCAGAATCCTGTTGTCACTTGAGAAACAGAGAGCTAGGTCTCTCATCCTCTCTCAGAGATGGGTGTTGGGAACCTGGGGCAGCTGCAGGAGCTGGTGACAGGGTAACAGCATCCACCTACTTAAGCCCCCCTTGGCAGGGCCCAGGCTGGTCTCACTTTGCTCCTCTTAGCTACACAGGCCTGATGCTCACTGCATCCTGCAGCTTAGATTCTGGGTATATCCTGCATAGCTTGAACAGTCTCCCCATCCCTGCCCTATCTCAGTGCTAGTCTGCTTTTTATCACTGTGACCAAAATATCCAAGAAAAACAACTTAGAGGAGGAAAAGTTTATTTTGAGCTCATGATTTCAGAGTTTTCAGTACATGGAATTCTGACCCAATTCCTCTGGGTCCCAAGATGAGGCAGAGCATCATGGGGGAATGTGTGGCAGGAAGCACTGTTCTATCAATGGCAGCCAGGAAGTGGGGTGGGGGGGAGCCACTGGGAAGATGCACCATTTAGGGGCACATGCCCAATGACCCACCTCCTCCAGTCACGGCCCATCTGCCCAGTTACCATTCAGTCGGTTCATTCAACTGGGACGGCCTGACTACATTTCAGCGCCCACACTCTAATCCCTTGCCCTCTAAATACTTATGCATTAACGTGGGAGCTTTGGGGCACACCTCGTGGTTAAACCTTACACTCCCTCTGTCTGACTGTCCGAGTCAGGTCATTACCACGTGGAAGCTCTGTCTTTAGCTCAGTTGTGCTCTCTGGTCAGCTGAGCTGAGTCAGTGGGGCTGAGGTGAAGGGAGACATGTGTGAACAGCATGTCAAATGGACTTCAGTTCTGCCTGGTACCTCCTTTCCCTGTGGGGCTCTGTCATAGAAGGCTTCCCCTGGAAATGGACAATGGAATGGCATCATTATGAGTGGCCTTTCAGAAGAGCAGGGAACATTGGCTGGGCTCCCATTCCCACCACTTGATGCTCTAGCCATCCAGACACACTTCCCAGGGACCAGGGCACCTGCTTCTAGATGCACTTGGAGTGAGCAGCTCTGCAGGGTAGAGTCTGGGTAATCCAGTGTATTGGCCGTGGAGGAGAAGGTCTGAGTCTTCAGTTTCTGAAGGGCACATGCTATTCCCTGACCAGGTCTCCTGGGGTCCAGCTAGAGGTTTTCTATTATCCTGGCAGCCACCTCGGATACCTCAGGCCCTTCCGATAATGTACACTCAAGAAATAATACCCCTGCTCCATGTGGCTTCTGACCAAAGGCACAAATAACTCCTTCACCCCTGACTGCACTCCAAAGAGTGGCTACTGGGCATTTCATACACACAAAGTTCCAGAAAAAGAAAGTTAAAGGATCTTTTTTTTTTTATTATTGTTATTTATCATTTATACACATCACAGTTTACACAAAAGCCAACCAAGAAGCAACTGTAGAAAAATAGTAGACCTATATCAGCACTAATGACTTTGTTATTATTAGGATGGTTGTTTCACAGACAATTTGCAAGAGTGTGCAGGAAACTGCAGTTATTGTACACAGATATTGTCACCAGAATAAATGTGCATTAGGATTCACAGTGGCGTCAAGCTATACATTCATGTTTTGTTTCTGAGGAAAGGACCATGAAAAAAAAAATACTCTGCCTCTCTTTACCATCTATAATGTAGGAGGTCACATTTTAAATAAAAAAAAAAAAAAAATTCCAGAGCCCTGCCCTATGCCATCAATAAACAAAGTTACACAGTGGTTTCCTTGGCCAAATCTAAGCCTGGCAATGCTGGTGGACACCATTGGTCACTTTTATTTATTTGGTCATCTATTTTTGTGTATTAATTTGAAAAGAAAGGCAAGCTTCTTCACAGATCATTCATAGACTTTGTATTACAGACAGGCAATGTGCTGCCCGGGGGAGGGGCTTCTTGGCAGGCTAAGTTGGGCCATGTACCTTTCACCTTCTCACCTTTGCAGATCTAAGACCTCGACACCGATCCTGGAATGACAGCTGCAAGAAGCATCAAAATCCTACCAGAGTGGCATGGTCCACATGAGTGGGGCATCTCACCTGGGCTAGTTTTCTGTGTGGAAACCCAGGTGGGACATCAAAAGCCCAGTAACGGGGGTGGGGGGGGGAGGGGCGTGCTTTGCTTTAAAGTCACAGAATGATATTACTGTCAATGCTCCCACCTGCTCTCTTGCCTCATCCTGTCTGGGACATTCTTTCCTACCACTAGACTAACTGCCAGGGTCACATCTGATGGACTTCTGTAATCATCAATACTTAGCACAGAGTCAAACAGAGAGTGAACAAATACTGTTTACAAAAGAGATGTGTTCAAGGATGGGTTATGGGAAAATCATGAATGAAGCAAAAAGGCATGAAGACAAGGCATCCACTAGCAGAGGAACCTTGGTTCTTATTAAACTCCCCCAGGGCCTGAAGGATGGACAAGGTATATTTTGCCATATGTGGTACGTTTATCCCTGGGCTAAAGAACATTTTCAGGATGACTTTGCAGTTTGCTGCAATATGAAAGAATGGAGTGACATTTCTAGATTTCAGCTTCAAACACCTTAGATCAGACGTAATACTCTTCCTAGCTATAGGTCAAGCTGTGGCCTTTCCTCAGCTCTCCACCTAACAATGCCTTACAATACACCTGAGCAGGAAGGCAGTTTTATCACACAGATCTTCCAATCATACAACACCAGTTCCAAGGCTCCTGTGGCCCCAAGATGTTGAGTGTGAAACTCCAGTCCAGGTAACTTCCCTCAAGCCATTGTGCAGAATTCACTTCAAAGCCACATAGAAAATGCCACACTTTCTTATGGAGCAACTTGCCTTAGCCACTCTCTTGGTAGAAACTCTTCCTAAGCTGGCCCTCTTGGTTTTTCAAATATCAACTCTACAGCACATGCTGTTCTGGAGCTCCACCGTCCTGTCTTGGCCAGACACCACTTCTGTCCACCTGGGCATTTTCACTGGATGAGGGAACAGGCTCTTTCCACATGCAAAACTCCACGGTGATGTCTCCCCTCCTAAAACCACTCTCTTCTTGCAAATTTGGAGGCTTAGAGAACAAGTATGAGCCAATGTCAAACTGCATTTGCTTTAGAATCACTTGCTGTGGATAAGATGAGGGGCCAACAAAAGAAAACAGGAGCTTCAAGAAACTGACTCTTTCCAGCAAGTATCTGTTGAACACCTATTCTGCACCGTCAGGGTGCAGACGGACAATGTGCTACTAGAGGAGGGGCTTCTTGCAGAGGCTCAGAGCACCAGGTTTCCCGGGATGAATTAGAGACAGATATGCCCAGTGGGAAACCTACAAGGATACAGGGGAGGATGTGAACGAGAGAGGAGAGGGCTTGTAGGACCCTGAGAAAACTGGGCTCTAATGGCAAGACTCGAACTCAGGTACATCCTGAAGCAGGAATCCACAAACCGAGAACAATTTAGTGCAACTTCAAGCCTGTTTTAAAGAACTTGGTTCCTGGAGAATACCATCAGTCATCCCAATATAGAAACTGTAGGTGTAGAAAGAGATGGAAACTGTAAGTGGCAGCTAGGGGAGGAAAAGCATCCTGGTTTGTGGAAAGAGACTTTGAAAGGAGAAGGAGAGACAGAGAAACACGTAGATTCAGCAGGGCTGCCGGTTGCCTGGTTACCCTGTGGACAATGCTTCATAAAGCCACTTTGTCACTGAGGAACTTTTTCTGGTGTTCCTTTATTTTCAAGTTGGTTCCTCATACAGTACTAGGTTGTAATAGAATTTCGTAAAGCTTCATAGCCTTGAACTCTGGCTTCAATTTAAACAAGATGCATGACTTGTATGATTAAGTGACTTCTCTGCATTAGAGGAAATGCAGCAGAGACTCAGGGTTTGAGCTTTTCTCTTCCACGCTGAGCTGTGTGACCATAGGCAAGCCACTTTGCTCCTCTCTGGTGCATTTGTGTGGTGTGTGTGGGATTTAAGGATTAGTTAAATCATGTATGCAAAATCCAGCAAACAGAAATTGACCTTTGCATATTAATTCCATTCCTTGACCATGAGATAAACAAGAGTCCACATTTAATTTTTCTTTCAATGTCTCTGAGTGTGATCAGTCCTGGAATTTGGGGTTTGAGTACTTTGTCTTAAAACCACATATGGGTCATGAAAGAAAGACAAAATATAGGGTAAGAACCAGTTTGTAGATGAGCAAAGCACTATCCAGCAACACGCATACATTTACATCTGTTTAGAGGCTAGGTCTCTGCGTCCAGGGCATTCAGCTATGTGACTGAAATTGCTGGGACTGTTTTCCCAAAAACTACAGTTGGTTTATAAATTTTGGCACCTGGAACTTTTCACAGCAGTCTATTGTTCCTGTTCACCATGGAAGAGCCCTGGGGGTGGGGCTTAGCTTTTCTTCTCTGGATTGTCCACGATTTTCTTTGGTTACACCACTAATATTGTGCCTAGTGCCCTAGTGCTGGGGAAAATGTTTAAGGGGGAAAAAAAAGTAAAGAAAGTAGAATAGAGAAAAAAGTTTGTTTTGTTTTTCTTCTTAAAGAATGACGGCCAGGTGTGGAGGTGCACACCCATAATCTCAGTGGCTTGGGAGGCTGAGGCAGGAGGATTGCAAGCTCAAAGCCGACCTCAGTAACTTAGTGAGACACTGCCCCAAAATAAAAAAAGGACTGGGGATGTGGCTTAGTGGTTAAGCACCCTTGGGTTCAATCCCCAGGACTGAAAAAAAGAGAGAGAGAACTGAGGAAGGGAAGCAACACGGGAAGGCATCTGAAAGGTTTTGAAAACTCTTCTTTAAGTTCTTTATGTCTGTGAAGAAGCACGTACATGTCCCAGTGTCCTTAATGTCACTGCAATGACTTATACTTTGTACACAGATGAGACCTGATTGGTGAGATGGAAGAAAAGCTTAAAGTCCAGGCTCCTAAACACCAGGTAGAATCAGAATTCAACAGTTAATTTCCCCTTTTCTGTTTCTGAGATCCTGTGATTTCACATGAAACATTAATGGTTAAAAATAAAACACCAAATGTTTACCATCCTCCCAGATCCTTTTAGTAGATTATGTTTTATGTTAATATCTCCATAGCCTAGCCCAGTACCCAGCGCAAAATAGATGCTCAATAAAACAAGGAAAGAATAACTGAGTGAATAGCAGCAACAACAAAAAGATTGATCTAGATATTAGCAAATGCTGTTGAACTGCCATTTGGAGAACAACGTCATCCTTCCTAAGGATACAGGGATGGATGCCTTGCAAAGACAACAGGAGAAAGCATCACCCTACTTCTGTGTCCTCTTTGTCCTGGTCTCTCCTTTTTTACAATCTGAACAAATGTACCCAGCATCCCTGATTATGGAAAATTCTCAGAAATTAACACTAAAAATGAACCCAACAGTGTGACAAAAATTCAAAGTGGCTACTGGTGGCAGGAAAGGCCAATGTACAAATGCAAACTTTAACCTAACAGCTTCCTGTTGAGAGAGAGATGCCACCAGCCTCCACCAGTGAGCGCTGGCTACACACTTCCCTTGGGTCCTGGCACTTTCAGACGGTTTTCTTCTCTAAGGAAAATCCTGAGTTGCCTGCTATTATTTCTAGTTGATTCCTTGCCATCCAGGTGCTATGTGGAGGATTCCCCCTTGGCTCCTCAGAGGGCTCCTTCTGGATCTGGCTTTGGCTGCTGCCACTGCTCCTGGGACCCCATGTTGCGACCTCCAACCCCTCACACACACACTCCATCAGGACAGGAGGGGCAGATTTCTTCTTCGTTTTATGGCCAACACCTGGCTCATGGCAGGCCATCAGGAAATATTTTTTCCCTGATGAAGGACAGTGGATCTGACTATATTACCCCAGTCTTATGAGGCTGCAGATTGCTCACATAGAAACTAAGAATTAAAGAAGCTTTCTTTTTTTTTTTTTTTTGCACAAATTGTTGGATCTAAGAGTATTGAATGGTCCCTTCAAATATCAATATAGGAATTTTACTTGATTGCTTCCAATTATTAAAAGAAAAAAAAAATCACTTTATCCAAACCATGTGCCCGTCTTCTTGGCCTATTTATCTGATTGTGTTTGCTGCAGTGTTCCTCCAGCAGACAGCGCAACAATGCTCTTCAAAGGGAAGTTCATAGTTGCAACATGTGAGGGATGATGCAGCCTGGGCTTCTCATAGGACAGGAGGAGTCAGTCCCCAGAGCCAGCCCAGAGGATTGGCCCAATGATAGGTAGGAATCACCCACTCCTAGCATCTCAGTCCCAAGTGGAGAAGTTCCCACCCATGTCAGCAATGGAGACTTCCTCCTGACTTCAGAAAATCTTACAGGGGTCTGATGTCTTGCACTTCTTCCATCAGAGGTGTTCTGCGTCTGCTGTTCAGTGTAGTATAGGTTCCCAGATGGTTGCTCTTTGTCTCTGTCTCCTTCTCTCTCTCTCTCACTTGAAGTCCTTTGCTTATTTTCTCCCCTCTTTCCAAGAGATTCCCTACAACCCATCCTAACTGGACCCCCTTCTATGCAGCCTCCATGTCCTGCTTTCATGTCAAATCTCCCACAAGGCCTTTCCTGCCACCAGTAGCCTGCATTTCTGGTGCAAGCAAGACCTTCTCCCATGGCCACTCATAATGAGCCCCACATAATTCCCATTTGATTGGCTGTGCTCCTGCTAGACCATGAGCTAGTGCACCAAACAACACATCCCTAGCTAGAGCAGGCCCTCAGTGCAGATCTAGGAATGAATGGATGTGCTGGGCCTTCCGCAGCAATGAAGACTGGGTTTCTGGATCCCCAGCACCTGTCCAAGTCTCCAACAGAAGCTTGGAATATATCCCATCCTGGACGACGTTACCTGAGAGCAGGGCTCTGTGTTTTACCTCTGTGCTCCCATCTGGAACAGGCTGAAATTCCTCAATCTTGTGAATTCTAGGCATACACTAACAAGAGGCTTTTCTCTCTCCACCTCCCCACAGGTTCAAAGCACACTACCAGCTTCCAAACTGCCACCAAGGTTTGCATTCTGCTCCAACATGACCTCAGGCTCATATCTGCTTCTCTGTATTTATTTGGCTCATGAACCAGAAATTCTGAATAATCTCATTATCAGTAAATTTTATTTCTAACTAGTTTGGGGAAACTTAACAAATCATACAAACAAACAAAAATATTATGCTGAGAATGAAGACATACTAGACCATTATGTTGGCAGGCGTTTTGTTTATAATTTTTATAATAATAGAATGTCCCTGCTTTACATTATACATATGTATATATATATATATTATGCATATATATTAGGTATCTATACTTCAATAGAAAGAGACATAAAAAAGCCTTTTCAAATGAGGCACAACACACAACACTCGACATTCTTATTTACAATATAGAGATGTACTTTCTACACAAGTATAAGATGCGCAGAGGCCAGAGGGGGTTTACAAAGACAGCAGGACACCTCTATAAAAAAGAGGTGCCCCATGCAGCTGGACGCTTATTGCCATTAGTTCTCACGGTGTCCAGACAGCATGTGGAAGTTAAAAATGGCATCTGGCTATTGGAAAAGACAATGGTCATCAGATTCATCCTGGCTCCAATAACTGCTGGCTACACAGTCTTTCGAGTGACCAGGGAATGACACACACTGCTGATGGGAGTTGGAAACAGGACATGAAATGCACTCCTCCAAGGAGCCAGACTCCTCATATGGCCAGAGAGAAGGTGCTACAAACCTCCAATCTGCGCTGAGCACGAGCACTTGTCTGGGTCAGGAGACACCCTGTCATGGGCTGCATGACCAGGAAATGCTTGTCTCCTGGGTCTTAGAACAAAAGCATGGTTGCTCGTGAGCAGCCAGGGTCTATGCCAGCACCAGCACGGGAACTCAGGAAAATCCCCAGGGGGTTAACAAACACAAGTTTCACAGAATATAATGAAAATTCATCAAGATCCTAAGTTTGCTGTGTGGAATTCTGTCTTTGCAAAACATTTGACCCTGTCTGGCCCACCACTTCTATTTTTAAGAAATGCAGAATGCCTCTCTCCTGCAAGTTGCCTTTCTGAACTCTTTTCCCAGGGTCTGCATTTGGCTTAACGTGGGAGAATCTACAGTGCCTACACGAAACCAGGTCCACTTGGCATCTCTGACCTGGAGCCACAGTCCAGGTGCTTGGACCAGAGGAGTCTCTTCATTGTGCAGAACTACGAGCTTTCGTCTCCTGAGGGTGGTCTCCGTGTCTCCCGTCTCTACTCTCCTGGCTCATGCGTGCCCTCTACGTGACTGAATGATTCATGGACCTTAGCCCATGGGGTGCACTCAGTCTTTGGGACCGTATTAACCCTCCTGGTTATTTTCAAAAGTTCCCTGTAAGTCACTTACCAATGACAGTTTAAGTGGAGTCTTCAGTCTGGCTTTTGTTCTCCAGCCTGACCTTACTTTGGCCCCTGTCATTTATCAGTGTTGACCTTCCTAGCCCTTTATTTTCCTAAGGCAAGAAGTCATTTCAACTGAAAGTTATCCAGCACCCTTCCGAGAGCTCCCCTGAGGTTTTTATCCAGCACTCCTCCATTTGGACGTCTTTCTCCTTCAGGGAGAGGAGAAACAGCCGGCCATGTTAATGGTCTTATTTTTTTTTTTTTTTGCAACTGTATCCAGTGCTGACTCAGCATTTCTTTGGAAGTGTTTCAGCGGGAGCTTCGCTGGCATGCATCTATCTCAAGTGCCCCCTCCTGCAGCTAGAATCTCGCTCAGTTTTTCCCTACCCCAGAGATTGAAGCAGTCACAAAAATAAATTTTGGATCAGGCTATGCATAGAGAGTTCGAGGAAGTAGGTGGAGTAACTTCCCTACGGTTATTTTTCTTTGTAACAAACTTGTATTTACTAAGAGCATCACCTCTGCTCCTTCTTACATTGTCACTCCACCTACTGCTGTCACAAAATATAATGGGGTTGTGCCACACATTCCTTTGCCCCTTGTTTGGAGAACATGAAGAAAGAACAAGAGTGCGGGTATCACATTTTGTTTAAACAAGTGGCACATTGGAATCTAGTAAGGGTTCTATTTACACAAATATGTTGCACTTCTGCACAGAGGTTAACCTGAGTTCTGAAATGCTTGTGTGCACTTAATTTAATCAAAATGATAAAGCTATGAGCTAGTAACATGTTGGACAGTTCAACTGGAGCAACCTGTCCGCGAGCCATGAGGGTGAAGAAGGGGGGCTCTCTCCTACTCCAAGCGTTTTTTCTTTATTTTCCCCTATTTTTCCTAGAAAGCATCTTAAAAGAGACTCCACGTGGCTAGACAAATTCAAGCAAAGATTGTTGTCTTTTACACTCTGTGTTCCCAGATCTCTAAACAGAAGCACCACTAGGGTTCAGTTCTACCCAGCTCCATCCCCACACCTCTCCTGCTACTCCATCCTGGCATGGCAGAGGGAGCATGTGCCCCAGCAAAAGCACTCAGTTCACCTTAACACTTCTGGAGGGCTACCCCAGGCCTGCTCCCTCACAGCCACTACTTGAAATAGTTGAGTCCTGCCACCAAGAAAAACTTCTCTAGGAAAAGTTCGGAATCCAGCACCGCGATGTGAGCGGCTCGGCCGATCAGGGTGTTGGCAGTGTTGGGCAGGGCGTGGAACACGTTGTGCCGGATTAAAGTGCAGTCCTTGGCTTCAATCAGAGGGCCCAGAAGGTTGTTGATCATTTCCGCATAAACTGGCCCTGGAAGGAGGAAAGAAACAGATGAAGCCGGTAGACGAGTTGGCAGTGGAATCTGCAGGCACTGACTGTGTGCGCCTGGGTCAGGATCTTATTGCTGCTCTAAAAGTTTGTGAAATAAATATGAAATAAGAGCAAAGGATGAGAAGAGAGCTCCAGGCAGTGCTCTGTGGGCCCTTGAACCAAAATCAGTAGAAGTGGGAGGGGTTTTCAGTGGATGGCTGTCCTCTCTGCAGGGACAGGGAAGGAGGACACCAAGGAGGACCCTCAGAGACTCAAACTCCATTCTTGGAGACCCAGCGAAGGGAGACGAATCCCAACAGAGGCTGGAAGCAGGTCACACCTCATACAAGCCATCTGGCATTGCGCCGTCTATCCTGATGCTGAGGGCCTGGGAGAAGAGGGCGATGCAGGGGCTCTGGATGGTTGGTGGTTGGGGCTTGTCTTATCTTGATAATTGGAAGTCATGATCATCTGTGTTTGTGTCTAAAAAGTCACTCAGTGGCAGCTTTGCCTCAGTCGGTAGGACCCACAGAGCTATCCAGTGATGATGACCATTGAGCACATTTGCACACCTGTCCACAACGCACACCGAGCCCTGTTCTTCTGACTGTGACGCTGTTCATGACCACTTTTATATGATGCAGTGCACCCTTTGGGGTAATCCCGAGTGCTAAGATGCCTTAATTTTGACACACAGGAGAGGCAATGCCCAGAGGCTTAGACATGGCCTCCAGGTGTCCACTCCACATGACATGGTCTAGTGTGGCAGCCCAGGGTGTGCACTGAGAGGGACCACTCTTACACTGAGTCTAACAGCCACCAGCCCCACTCCAGAAGCTCCCCTGACCCCGCCCTCCAACTCTCCCCCATGTGAGAGTTCAGACTATTTTCGGCAAGGGACACCATTTGGAGCTCTGCTTCCTCAGTCGGGGAAGGGCAGTGGACCCTTCACACTACAGAACATTGCTTATTTCCTCCTCCCATCACCTTCTTTGGATTTTTTGGAGGAATTTCAAAATAGGAGACGTTGAAATGTCAATTAAAAATAACTAGGGATTTGGTTGTGAAATCTCTGTCCTCATCTTATCTTGACCTGAAAAATAAAGGGTATAATCCTTTGCAAGACGCCATTACTGTTTTAGAACAGTAGGCATTACGGTCGTTAATGAAAGGCTGTCAAGGTACCATGTCATACACTTTAGTGGGTAAAGTGTTCCTTTCAGAGAGAAAGTGGAAGTCAATCAGAACTTATCATGAAGGAATGTTCAAGAAAACCACACTTCACTGGCCAGTTAAATAATTCTGTGCCCTTTAAAATGGTGTCTATGAATACCAGGGAGAATCCATGCAGGTTTTGATAGATGAAAATGAAAGTGCATTATCATTACATCAATATCGTAATTTGATCAAACTGTACAAGTAGTGAAGGCCTGAGGTCGATTTAAAAAACAGAAAAAAAGTCACTCAAAATGTAGTGGTCATCAACCAGATAATTTTCTGCTCAGATAGTGACACCTGAGGAATTCCTTGGGGACTTTGGAAACCTACACAGCAGGCCATTCATGACTCTTCTCCAGGGAAGCACTGGACTGACTTCTGGGAGAGGTGGGAGTCATCTACAGGGCAGTTAGGCCCATGAGCCAAGAGTGACACAAAGACACTGCCAAAGCTGGGAAGCACTTTATTCCAGAACTTTTGAAAAACAGAAATAGTTGTACTTCAAAAAAAGCAACGACATCAACAACCGAACATGAATTAAATTCTATATAAAAGCGTGTGCTATTTTTTAATTTGCCAATTAAGCTTCATTTATTTGATGCTTACTTAAAAGCATGACAGCAAATGTGAACTTAGGTAGCGTGTTTAAGATGTCTATTAGCATCCTTTGAGAATACGGGATTCTGTCAACCTCGAGGAACTACTTCCAAGTGGAGCGGAGAGACATCAAGGTTTGTCTTAGCCGTGGTACCTTTGTGCCAGCTACAGAACTCCCTGCTCTCACCCTCCAGAGACCTTGGCATTCTCATCTGTAAATCTGGAGCGAGGATACCCTCAGCAAAGGCCACTGTGAAGACTGCATGAGCTGAACCATGGACAGGGGTGTGCGGCATATAGTGACCAAGGGTGCAGCTTGCTACTCAAGCCAGGGTGGACATTCCCAGTGCACCTAAGGCCTCCCAGGCACACCACGTCATGACCACTCAGCTTAACTCTGTAGCAAGAAGGCAGCCATGCGCAGCTCATAAATGAATGGTGTGGCTGTTCCAACAAACTGTATTTACAAACTGGGAACCGGCTCAGGTTTGACACAGTGTGAGGACTTGGGGAGCCCTGACCCCAGAGCTGCTTCTCTATGGTAGGGAGATATGAACGTAGGCAGGAGATCTTAGCAAGTGCCCTCATGAGAACAATAGTCCAGAGATTTCTGCCATGCCCGTGTTTGATCAAATCTGCACTGGGAATAGGACACAGGCAGTGAGTACAAAGGTGTCCCGTGGGCAATTAGAAAAAATAAGAAAGGAAAAAAGTATGTGTGAGAAAAGTACCAATACCTGAAAGTTTAGGTTGAAAAATTATTATCAAATACCTTTAATACTTCATCGCAGAGGTAGGAGAGTGAGATAGATAGTAAAGTACACTGAATGTACAACTTTGAAGACAACTTGGCAAACATCTTAAAGAGATGTAGCTCGTTAATGTCTTTCCCTCAATGACACCAGGACTGGGAGTCCACCTGAATGACATATTTAGACCTGTAACAAACATACACACAAAGGCTTTTGCCACACTGCACTTTCTAATAATTTTTTTAATTCTTCTGGAACCTATATGTCCAACCTATATGTCCAAAGATGAGGAAATTGTTAATTATAATATATTCATAAATAAAGCCAATTATGAAAATGAGCTTATATGTGTGGTATTGTTAATGCAGACAAATGAAGAGGACATCACGTTAAACTGAGTCATGATGCAAAATTCTGACTTTTAATACGACATACATACAAAAGGAGACTTTCAGAAATGCGTGAAATGTGAGTAGTGGTACAGGTACCATTAGATATGATCCTGGTTTGTTGAAATAGATTCCATTTCTCTAAATGTTCTATAAGTGAACATTTTTCAGAACGACAGCATCATTTGGTGATGTGCCTCAAGTTACATTTAGGTGCATATATCACACATGAAAAAATACAATGTTATTTTGCACGTGAAATTGCATTTCAAATATTTGTCATCAAAATTCCTGTTGGTTTTCCTAGGTCCCAGTAGAAATGTTCACTGATTGATTTATTTTTAGTGCCAAATCTTGGGCTTTTGGCAGACAATTTTTTTAAATGTCACACAATAAGACACTTACTTGAAAATAAAAACAATCCAAATGTCTGACATAGAATAAACCATATCGAAGGAAACCAGGAGCGCCAGCCCATGCCCTCTCCTGGTTGCCTGCAAGGCCTTTCCTTTAACATCCAGCCCAAGGGCCACCTCCATGGGTCCTCCCTGATTCTGCCCTGCTATATACTATATATATATGGTACTCTGTACCAGTATTCTGTTCCAGGATCAGCCAGAGCCCTGCTGTCCCTGATAAGAATAGTCAACTTAATGAATTTATTTTTGCTTTTTAAATCAGAAAACCCTTAAAGGAATTCAAGGGTGCTTACCTGTGTGTCTGTCTTTGAGGGCGGTTTTGCACATCTCAATCCTGGCTGAATGAAATGGCACATAGCGGTCTTGGGGGGAAGCAACCAGCACAACGTTTTTAAAATACTGCAGCCCTGTAACGAGGAGCTGGGTGAGTGCCTGACTCAGGTGGCTTCCACTTACCCTCCATTTGCTCATATTGTACAGACTTCTCCAGAGGGGACCGATGAGGAGATACAAGGCCCTGGTGTCATTGCATGAGAGCCTCTGTTCTGAGGCTAAACCGTGCACAGCCCAGGGCAGGGGCCTGGTAGGACCCTACAAGAAGTTGAGAATGCACTGGGGCTTTTACCCTTGGAGGGAAGGTGTCTTAGCCACAGAAACTAAGGACACATATATCAAGCAACAGTAAGAAAAAAGAAGCATGTATGTGACAGAAAGAAAAAGAAAGAAAAAGAAAGAAAAAAGAAAGAAAGAAAGAGAAAGAAAGAAAGAAAGAAAGAAAGAAAGAAAGAAAGAAAGAAAGAGGGAGGGAGGGAGGGAGGGAGGGAGAGAGAGAGAAAGAGAGAGAGAGAGAAAGAAAGAAAGAAAGAAAGAAAGAAAGAAAGAAAGAAAGAAAGAAAGAGGGAGGGAGAGAGAGAAAGAGAGAGAAAGAAAGAAAGAAAGAAAGAAAGAAAGAAAGAAAGAAAGAAAGAAAGAAAGAAAGAAAGAGAGGGAGGGAGGGAGGGAGGGAGGGAGGGAGGGAGGGAGAGAGAGAGAGAGAGAGAGAGAGAGAGAGAGAGAGAGAGAGAGAGAGAGAGGGAGGGAGGGAGGGAGGGAGGGAGGGAGAGAGAGAGAGAGAAAGAAAGAAAGAAAGAAAGAAAGAAAGAAAGAAAGAAAGAAAGAAAGAAAGAAAGAAAGAAAGAGGGAGGAGGGAGAGAGAGAGAGAGAGAGAGAGAGAGAGAAAGAAAGAGCAAGCCTCTGAGGGCAGGAGTACTAAGGATTTTGCGAGGACGTCTGAGTTTTCTGCTTCTCCTCCTCTCCATCCACAGCAGCCCTGTGATTTCAGCTCATTATGTCACTTGCTTTAGGTAAATAGTCCTACAACTAAGCCCTCTCCTCCAGCCTGCTCTTGCTGACGTGTCCTCACGTGGAGACCTAGAGGTCACCACAACACATCCTGCAGTTCCCAGAGCCTATCCCCGTGTCCAGGGAGTGTGTGCACAGCCCAGGTTCTGGTCAGCACAGGGCCCTTCTCAACCCAGCTTCTGCTGTGCAGGAGGACATTGATGGCTCTCAGTATCCCTCCACAAGTGGGTCCCTGAATCCTAGATCACACCTCAGGAGCACACACTGGGCATGGCCACCATCAATGGCTGGAAGACTTGGAAGCAGGGAGGATTTGGCTGACCCCTCACCCACTCCAGGACAGCTCTGTGGGGTCACCTCAGCTCTCCATGGTTGGGACAAGCTGAAACCTCGTGGTGACCACGCACAGTCCCACTTCTCCTCTGGCCAGTCCTGTCTCCCCAACAGGGGATAAAATCATTCAGCTTGAAACACTGAGGAAAGAAGGAGGACAGAAACTTGCCCTGGCTACACATCAGCCTGGGCCTTCTGGATGCACATTCTTGGAGGTGCAGCAGTCCCCACAGGGGTACACAGAGGGTGGAGGACAGGGTACCTGGAGCTGACCCTGGGCAAGGTCAGCTGGTAGGACCACATAGGGCAGGCTGATCCATCAGTGGCTCTACTCCTTACACAGCCACTCAGCCACCATCAACCCTGTCCTCTGTGGTCATTCCCATGTGCTGGCAGAGTTTCAATGCCTTTCTGCTTCCTGTGACACAGTGGGTGGAGGTGTAAGGTCAGGCCTGTGTGACAGTCCTCTCTAGGACTTAGTCACCACGCACACACGGTGTCCTGTCTGTTCTTTTTGTAGGTTGATCTGTACCTGAGTGTGGCTGGCACACAGACCCTGGACCTGTGCACTTACAATACTCAAGGGCTGATGGGAAACAGAAGCTGGCACTTCTGTGTGTTGCAGTGATTCTGCACACTCTGTGGCTCTCCTCTCTCACGTGCCACATGGGGAGGGGCAAGGGAAGCTGAGCTCCTGGTAACTATGGCTTCCAAGGTAGAAGAGGCTTAGCTCCCTGGATCTCCTCACCATACCCAACTTTGGCAAGCCCCAGTGCATTCTCAACTTTCTGTAGGGTCCTACCAGGCCTCCGCCTGTGGCTGTTCATGGTTTAGCCTCAGAATAGAGGCTCTCATGCAATGACACAGCATCAAAGCTAATGTGTATCTCAGGAGGAGGATCCACAGCTGCTGAGGGAAACACCCACCTGTTTTTTGGCTTAGTTGGTACAGGAAGCATTTGCGTAAATCAGCATTATCCCTGAAGGTCAGCTGCAGAAGTGACCCAGATTTCTTTAATTTCTGCATGAGCCACAAGCCTAGAAGACAAAAACAAAAGAAAACAAATGGAAACCAAAAAAGCAAAAAAAATCCAGTTAACTTAAGAGAAGAAAGCAATAGGAATTTTAGCCAAGAGTTGGGAAGTTACAGAGGTAAATTTGTCTTCTTATAAACTGGCAGCCATAAAATCATCCTGCAAACAATATGGCAGTGGGCTTCTAGAGTCACGGAACTGTCAAAGAACTCTTTCAACCTCCTTCTGAAGAGAAAGCCAAAGAAACAGTCCCAACATGCAAAGTACATAGAATAGAATAATAGAATGTTCCTTACAAGCCGTTTAGATTCTTGGAAAACTATAAGAAACATTCCATTTCAGAGCCCATCCATTCGGCTCTGCTTAGGCACACACTAACACTGATGAGGGTCAGTGCGGACAGCAAACACACAAACTGACAACAACCCAAGGAAATGAGTAATTCACAATGTGCATCCGTATCTCAACAGCCACTAGGTGACGTGCCTGGGGACGAAGTAGTACAGACTGCAGGAGACCACTCTAGACTCCCTAGTGTGGGGCGGTTATTGGAAGCTGGTTTCCCAGATTTGCAAAGAAAAGCCAGAGTGGCAGAGGAAAGGACTTTGTGGTACGTATCAAAGTGTCGAATAGCTCATGCTCATAGGTAGGGTCATCAAAGCAGCTTCAAAGCAAAAGTTCCAAGAGGAAAACATTGGAGTATATGGACAGCACTGCCCCAGTATGGCAGTGGGCAGCATATTGGCAGGGAGGGAGCCTATTAGAGGTGTCCCTAATGCCACTTAATGGGTTTAGATAATCAGCAACTATGAAGTGTTTATCAGGAATATGGTTTAATACATTATTTATCATTATATAAGATTCAGTGACTTCCATACACCAAACCATGCTGTTTCCTCAGTTAAAACCCCCATTATTTCTGATATTTGGATGCTAATCACAATAAGTGGTGGAGGGAGGGAACTAATGGATGAATAGAGGTACTTTGGATTAGACAAAGGGGATAAAGAAGGGAAGGGAAATGGGAATAAGAACAATTGTAGAATGAATCAGACATCACTATCCTACATGCATATATGATTACAGGACCAGTGGAATTCTACATCAGGTACAACCAGAAAAATAAGAAGTTGTATTCCATATATGTATAATAATATATCAAAATATATTCTAATATCATGCATAATTAATAAGAATAATTTTTTAAAAAAACCATTAGCACTATCCTGCCGTGTCATGCAAAGCCCTTCATCCAGGGCTCTAGCTGGGCACTCCATCTAGCATCTCTTGAGGCCCACCCCAGAGAAGGCTGTATTTCTGTCACAAATAATTTCTAGAAGTTTGCTGATTCTGCCATGCTTCTATGTTGTAATGGACACCGTATCTGTCGCCCAGAACACTCTCCCAGCCACTTCCTGCCCTGGAAGCTCTGCTCCTTCTCCAACCTCTTTTTTCTACCTCCTCCTTAATTCTCTACGAGTCTCTGATACACACATGCACACAGCCCCTCACACACTATAGATGCAGCCAGCCCTCTGTGCTTGTGAGCTCTACATCTCCAGATTCAACCAACTGCAGGCTCAAAATTATTTGGAACAAAAGTGTGTCTGTAATGAACATGTGAATTTTTATTGTCTTTGTTTCCTAAACAATATAGTATAACAACTGCTTGCAGAACATCCACAGTGTATTAGGCATTAAAAGTAGTCCTGAGATCATTAAAGCATGTAGGAGGATATGCACAGGTGTTGCAAATATGCTGTCATTTTAGATAAGGAACTTGAGCATCCCTTGGCTTTTGGTTTCTGTTGGGGTCATGGAATCAATTGCTACAGATACTGAGGGATGCCTATACATGCATACATATATTTATATACATGTTTACACATGCATGTTTCATGTACATGCCTATATATATATACACACATACACATATACATAAACAATAGACACATACACATAAACATACATACATGCAACCATGATCTCCATTTTACAGTAAATAATCTAAATTGCATAGGACCAAATGTCTTAGCCAGAGCCCTCCGCAAAATATCTGACTCAGAACTTGACCAGACGCTTCTCCTGGCAGTGACGTGTTCTTCACATCATGACGTCATGCCTCATCTACCTATTCCAAAAGGACCTTGGGGACATGACCATTTTGTCCACAGAAATCTGAAGGCAGACATGATTTTGGAAACCATCTGGTCTAACCTCACAGACCTGACAATGAAGGCCATGTTTCTAAGCCCAGGTCTCTTTCTTCCCTCCCATGCCTGGAAGAGGCCCCAAAGCTGCAAGAAGTTCTGCCTCCACTTTGATGTCCCATATTAATGTTGAGGAAAGCCTTACCTGTACTAACCAGGGTGCTGTTGTTGTACAAGGTCCCCAGGTGAGGCCCAGACAGTGACAGGAACGTGTGGAGTTTGTTGAGGTAATACCGGAACCGGGGCCGGGTGAGGACAGATCGGATGATGATGTTGCCAAGAGAATGGCCAATGAAGCTGTCGAGAGATGAAGCGTGCACGTGAGTACGTCAGCAAGGGCCAGCTGCTGGGGGGAACAGTGCCAGGAGCTCTGAGGCCTTAGTGTCCTGCCCCTCACTGGACACAGGGAAAGTGGCAAAATAACAGGGCTGCCGTTCCTCCTCAACAGGGCTCCAGACTCGTGCCACGTTCAGAGAGATGATCAGGATCCTCGGGAAGGGGAGCTCTGTGCCAGGCTGGTCACGGGACAATGTGGCCCAGCTCTGGGTTATTTCCGCAGCCTCCCTTGATGGCTGGCCCCCACAGCCCTGCTCAGTTCACTGAGGCCAGGGAGCCTTCTTTCTGAAACATGCAGCTGAGCATGAACTCTCCTGGCCATTTACAAGATGAAATCCTAACCCTGAGCCTGGCCTGTGTGACCCGTCCTAGCTGGCCGCGGACTGCCTCTCCAGGTCTGCCCCCTTCCTCCTCTCCTATGCCTGCTCCCCGTGCCTGTTGTGCTTGACACCCTCTTGCATGCTGTGCTCAAGTCCAGCACTTCCACGGACCTTAGACTCAACACATTCTTACTTGTCACGTAGATAAATGCTTATTGAAGCTCTGGTATGTGAGAGTGCACCATGCCACCTCGCCTCACAAGAAGAACAAAACCAGCAAATATGAGCATGTTAGTTGAGGAGATGGCATTGGCTAGTTGTGTCCTTCCATTCTCACCCGTCCTCAGAATACTCATGGTGGGATGAAGAAATGATAGTTGCTCTCTGAAGGCTAAACAGGGAGACACTGAGGGCTTAGCCCTCTATCTAGAAATCCCCATGCTCAAGTTATGGGGTGAGGATAAAATTAGCACCCATAAAGCCCTGGCATTGGGCAGGCAATGCCTTTCGCTTTTCCACAGGTCTTCTCAGCGATAGTCCAATTAGCAGAAGAGAAGGCCTGCAAAGGTCACACACCTGCTATGCGTGAGAGTCAGGATTCAAACTCGTATGTGTTTAGAACAGGAAATCACACCCAGGGACTTCTGTGTTAAGTCCGATACTCTTTACACTAAGTGAACCCATGTGTACTCCCCAACACGACTATGGCAGATGAGTGTGTCAACCATCCCTGTTGCTCCTTTCTAAAGAAAATCAACGCCTTCAAAAACCAGGTTAAGTTATCCCAGTGGTTTTCAGAAGGCATCATTCCAAACATGGAAGCTGCACACTGTGTGAAATAAAAAAATTTTTAAAAAGTCCCTACCCTTTCCCTTAGCATTAGCTACCTGTGGCTTCCTTTTACCTAATTCGGGATATGGAGAGGTTGTACAACTGAATGTGCTGAATGATTTCATCCAGTAATCGATCCGTCATGGTATCAAAATCTGCAAACGTGTCTGTCTGGAAGAGAGAGGAAAACAGGTGTTGGGAGAAGTCCTGGCTGAGGACTCTGCGCCTAAGCATCTTCTTCTATCAAACATTGAGATGCAATCTGGGAACATGCCCAAGCTGATGTTGAGATTGGACTTTGGATAAAGGGCCCACAGATTGGTGCTCTGATGAAGAAACTTGGGATCTTCACTTAGGAGCCTGGAAGGGGAGGTGGAATAGCTGAAGACGTCCACTGTCAGGGCACGTGCATGGTGTCTCACACATGCCCACTGGCTCACAGAGGAGGAGACAGGCTGGGAGAGGAAGGCCACTCACGCACCTGGAGTGATCCAGGATTCTCCTGAGGACAGGCTTGACTCCAAAGCCCCCACCCTTCCCCCCACATGGCTTTAGGTAAAGCTCCAAGGCCCTGTCCAGAGGAAGACAGCAGCTTTGGGAAGGATCATAAAGCCATCCATGTCCTAGGAAACATGGTCCAGTGACACAGGAGGATCAAAGGAAGAGGGGAAATGACACCCAGGCCTTTGATCATTTGAAAGGCAGGTACTTGAAGGGGAAGAAGATGTGTTCACTTGGTTTTTCTAACTTCAATGAATAATTTTTGCAAATACGGGTGGAAGCCACAGGGAAGATTGAGGGTTAATGTCTATAAACAAGCAGACAGACTAAAGTCCCTCAGACGTGGAGCTGACCGATGTCTTGGGCTCCCTGGAGCTGTATCGAGCTCCAGGCCTGAAAACATGGACAAGAGGTCTCATGAACATACACCAGGGTGTCAGAGGAGAGAGCGTATCCAGAGAAAGAGATGACGGACAGAAGGCCTTTGTGTTCCCCGTCACCTGCCCGTGAGTGAGCCTGGAGGCACCAGAGGAGGGGAGCACACTGGTGAGATGCCATGGGATGAGAAGATCCAGGTTTGCAGCTCCTCTCCCCAGGGAATCTGGGCCTTGGACTGAACCTAAGTCTTCTAATCTCTCTCTCTCTCTCTCTCTCTCTCTCTCTCTCTCTCTCTTTTTAATATTGATGCATTAGAATCATACAGAATACTGGGATTCATTATGATGTATTCCCACATGCTTATAATGTGGTCAATCTCTTTACCCAAACCTGATCTCTTAAAGGGTGAGAATGTGGCCTATTTTTTAGCATCACTTTAAAGATTGATTAAAATATAAGTAGTAGGGCTCAGATAAGGTTCTTATTATTACCCCCAGGCTTTTAGGTACTGTTTCTTCACTTGTACATTTCTGCTTTAGCATATTATTTATTTAAAAATAAGTTGGTTGTAATTATGAGATTGAAATGGACTATGATGAGAAGTGCTCTGGAAATTTCATCAGGTTTAAAAACAGAACCAACCAAGGTGTTTAAAAAGAAGTATACTGCAAACAGGCCAGCTTATATGATTTTTGTCATATATTAAACAGTGCATCTTGGAAATAATTAGTGCAAGGTGATCAGCTCCTCCAGATGAGGGAGAGAAAGATCCTGAGGGCCCCCAGGCTCCTGGGGAATCCAGGTGGAGCCCAGCTATCCTAGGACTTAATCATAGAACAGTGGACACACACTGAAGGGCAGACTTCCCTCACTCACCATATGCATCTTCCTGACAAGAGCATCTCATTCACCTCTGAGGCCCTGGGTAACCTCTGTTAGGACCAGATCATACTTGGGCACATGTTAAAGCCATGTGTGCACATGCATGATCTTCTGGAAGTCATGCAAGTGCACACATCATGAATGGCATCTTCCTCTCCAGCTCAGAGTGACGATGGAGCCTGCCTAACTCGCAGAGTCTCTGCTACCCTTCTGAAAGCAGAGGGTGGTACTGACAAGCAACGAAACTGCTGTGAAGATGGAAGGAGGCAACAGGGACAGAACACCCTGTACATGATAAGTGCTCAAGTAATGGTTCTCTTTACCCTTCCTTATGCTATACTTCTTTACCCTGCATGTAGTGTGGCCTTGAATATGGGACGTACAAGGAAAGGCAACAGATTGAGCACTAACAGTTGGGGAGTGAGACATGACCTCCCAGGGTTTGCCAGCTGGTGGTCCTCTGCATAATTACCATCCCCAGTGGTTATGGGACCCTTCAGGCATAAACAGTTCTATTCCTCCAAAGGATACTCAAGTTCCATGGTGGGTGGCAATCAACAACAACACTTCCAGACAGCACCAGCTCTGGTCATAGATTGAGTAAGTTCTCAATGATAAACACATCTCATTAGGGCCCAGGCTCCATCTACCTTAAAATGGCAAAGACCTCATAGGTCACTTGTACGGCAGAGCTGCCTGGACACAGCTTCTTTAGTTATTCAGATGCAAATTAAATGCCCTTCCTTCCTGGCATAGATACAGATCTCCAAATAATTGACCCCCACCTGAATGCCCTGTGAGGCTAAAGGGCACAAGTCAACTGACTCCCGTTTTCATTTCTTACTCTTTCCCAGCCCTCCCAAAGAACAATACGAGTTTTCTCTCCAAACATCCCAGGGCTGGCCAGTGTTCTTTTCCAGATTCTCTCCCATCTGTGTGTACAGAGACCATCGTGGTGCCTGTAGCAGGAGCCCTGCTCCTTCAGTTCTGATGTTCTTGTTGTCATACCTGATTCTTTTCAGACATGAGGAAGTCCAGTTTTCCTCCAGGGAGCCCCAGCTCTATGAAAGTCTTTACCAGCCGGAGGTCTGCACTGTTCCCTGAAAATGACAGATAAGCCCCCACCCCATTCCCATAGTTAATCATTTACAAGGTGGAACAAGGAACTCCTTCCCCCATTTCCTCCATTCCCATTGGATTTTCCCCATTATATTTTAATCAGATCATAAAAACAACTAAACCAAGTTCCTTTCTTCCTCCCCTTGCACACAACAGAGGCTGCTCCTTCAGAGACATCCTACCTCAATGGAGTCATCCCCTCATCTTCTACCATGTGGTTTGTAAATGCTCTAGGCAGGGATGGCTGGAAACACCACCTCTTCTTTTTCCTTGTCAAATTCTCCCTGCCCCCAGGATGTTTTGTAAGTGGTGCTACCTAATAGCTGATGTGGCACAATGTGACGCCAACAAGCCCCACTTGAATTACTTGCTTAATACAAAGACTGTCCAGCTCTGTCATTTATAGGCAGTTAGTAGCCCCCATAAAGGGTCAACCACGGCAGAGATATCTAAATAGAATAAGAATCTCCCTCAGGCACCACAGTCTTGGAAGAGCAACCTCCATGATGCTCAATAGCACATCAGGAGGAGAGGAAGAATAGACGTAGAACTTGAGGCTGTCACTAATAACAGACACACAAGACACAGGGAGTGCACTCCTGAGATCAAAGTCATGTGGAAAACAGATTTTATACAACAATACATTTTTAGGCATAAATTTCATGCAGGTCACAGGGGTCTAGTTGCATCTAAATCAAAGTTTGGCCCATTCCTCAGCTGGAAGGCCTATGCAGCAGAAAGCCAGGAGCTACTCACTTGGATACTTAGATTCTCTGCCCTGCACATGAACAAACCCCACAGGTTAAGGTTTCAAATAGTTTCACATCATTCCTTATGAAAATACCCAGTGATTCAAAGGAGGGCTACGGTGCCCAGAGGAACCCCAGGCCTGGGAGGACCCCTCTTCTTTAAGGATGGATATGCCTAGATGGCCCAGATGCCACCCGTTTTGGTGACCTATCACAGTACACACCCATGCCTGTAGAACCATCATCAAAAATGGCATGTTATTTTGAGAAATATGTGCATTTTATGTAATGAGATTAAATATTATCCATCCCTTCCTTCAATTCTGTCAGTAACCTTGTGCTCTTTGGTCTCACTGTCACCTTTGTTTGGCATTCCAAGGATGCATCCTTAAAAACAAATGTCTCAAGCACCTATATTTAGTATGAGGAATTAAAGGGATTAAAATGTTCCCCTTTTCTACAGCTATTAATGGAGAAGGAACATTCTGAAACTTAAAGCATTGTCAGAAAATCTGATTTCATGAGGTGCTAAACTGAGAACCCTTACAAGAGCAGGAATCTTGGGCCTTTTGCACTGCGGGAAGGTGTGTAAGCAGCCAGGACTGTTACCTGCATATCAGTCCTCTGTCAATATAACTATACACTTGCAAATCAAATTTCAAAAAACAGAACCTAGAAAATTCCGAAGAGTCTGGACAATGCCCTCTGAACTACAGAAGTCACCTTCCAATGAAACCTGGCTTAGATATCAGTTGTCTTCCCAATGACCCGTTGCCCAGGTGACAGCAGAATCGACCGCGGCAGCTCTGACACGGTACAGTAGCTGCTCTACCTTTAGAGCATGCCTGTGCTCCCTGGGCTTGGTCACAGCAAGGTAACAGCCCCTTGCCCAACCAGATTTCTGATTTTAACAAAGAAATTGAGAGTCTTGCCTCCTCGTGACTTAACGGAGCCTAAGTGAGAGGTACATGCCTGTCATGTGTGATGTTGAACGAATGAGTGAGAAATTTATTCTTTGTCCCTGCCAATCTCAGAACTCAGCAAAGTGTCTGGCATACAAGGGTGCCCTCAAGGTAAGAGGTGAGTAAAAACAGGCAGCAACGGTACTGACCACTGACCCGAGCTCCTCGGGGAATCCTTTATTCGTTCTATTCCATTTCTTCCTTTGTTTGTATCATTGTCTTAACTTGGGGGTCCATCGATTCCTGAACTGCACTAAAGTACTCAGCCCAGTACTTCATCTATTCATTCACTTCACTTCTTCTTTCATTTTGAACATTCATTCCATTAGTTATCCATTTTCTCAAACATTCTCTTTATGTACCACTGATTTATTCAATTAATTCCTTCACTGGATTCATTCATTTATGTATTTTTTTTCCTCAACAGGTTTCTTGTGCCACAGAGATATTTTCTTTTAGAACAAGGCCTTGACATCTTCCTAGACTTACTGTAGTAATCCATCCCATGGTGGCTACTTGAACATTTTTAATAGACACCCAATCTAAGTGAATTCATAGCTATTTACAAATTGCATTCACCATAGCCCTTTGAGGAGGGAACATTGGAACTCACCGTCTAGGCCATGGACACAGACAACCAGGTGAATCCCATCTTCCAAGTTTTCTTCCTCTTCCTCTGGTGGGAAATATGGTATATCAGAAGCTAGTACAGATAAGTCACTGTACAGAAATCCTTCAATCTTCAGTTCTTTTTTAAATTTTTCTTTGGCCTGATAAAAACTGGAGAATACACTAATTAATCACAAGCCAAGCTGTGTATTCCATGTTGAGCAGGAAATGAGTTGGGCTAAATGTAGGAGTGATGAGCCTCCCTAAGCCAAGTGTCTGCGGCAAATGCTGAGCATGAGACCTCAGGGAAGATACTGATGAGCAAAGCTTTGTTCCAAACAAGAAGGCAGGAAACCATCCCAGGAAACCAAAGGGTGTGAGTTGTACAGACTTTCATATGGTTTCTGCTTTGAACAAGGTAATAGGACTTCTAAGATTCTATCCAGCTCTAAGAATTTAGGCGATCTTTAAAATGATACCCCTGGAGTGAAAGGTCCCTCCCTTGACATCCAAGTGCACCAGGGCCTGGCCTCCACCTGCTTCTCCAACATCCTCTGCCACCACTCCCACCCCTAGACTCACACACAAGCTCTGTGGCTTGTCTCCACATGTGTCTGCATGCAGCTGTGTGTCTGCAATGCCTTCCCACTTTGCTGTGATGCCCTTTGCGTGGTTTCCTGACTATCTAGGTGGTTAAGAGCGTGGACTTAGGAATCAGCGTGCCAACATCAGAATCTTGGTGTTGACACCTGTTGTTCCTGGTAGTCTGTCCCTCATCTGTAGTGCTAGGAACCAGAAAATCTTGGGACTTTAGGATTTTTCTTTTATTCTGGGATATTTCCATATATATCATCTGGTATCTTGGGGATGGGACCCAAGTCTAAATATGAAACTCATTATTGTTTCATATCTGTCCTTATACACAAAACCCGAAGGTAGTTCTGTACAATATTTTAAATAATTTGGGTCATGAAACAGTTCCATGATATGAAACCTTCTATTTGAGGCATGATGTCATGCTCAAAAAGCTTGGGATCTTAAAGAGTCTCCGTGAAGGATGTGGCTCAGGGGTAGAGCACTTACAGAGCACATGCAATGCCTGGTTTCTATCCCTCATAACAAACAAATAAATAAATTTGAATTTTGGAGCATGTTGGATTTGGGCTTTCATATTAGGCATGTTTGAGCTGCATTACTACCTACCAGGCATATCATCATTGTCGCCGTCATCATTATCACCCATGGAATATTTTCCCACAGTGCAGGTGTCTTCTTTAAGACACTTTCCCTGGTCACCATTCTATTGGTAGCCATTGCCCTCAGACAAGTTAGATCCTTTTCCTTCTGGCTCTGCACATCATCATGTTTACCCAATCAGATGTCTGCTACATACTTGTTGAGTTGATGACAAGTGTCATACAATAGGTATTTAGTATTCTTTACTGAACAAAAGGTCAGATTTGACCTGACTGTGCAGTTTCACTTGGGGGGGAAAATCATTTCCCATTATGTCAAGTTATCCTATATATAAGACACCTATGAAAAATAAGTCAGCAACCAATATGCTACTATGGTCACTTGAAATAAATGAAATGTTTTGGGAGTTCCATTGGTTTAAGAAAAGTAATAGGTAAATGATTAGAGCATGTGAAAACACAGATGTTTTATCTCTATATGAAAATGTGCATAAACAATACATATAAACTCTAGATCATGGTTTTAAAGCCATTTTAATGCACCTGTATCCATTTTGTTGAATATTTACAGAATTTAAAACTCAGGACTTAATAGATAATATGTAATAATATTTTGCAAAACAGTAAATAAGATGAGCTACATTGATGAAATGACTCTATACCTTATCAATAAATAGTTTATAAGTAGGGGGAAATGGGAATAGAAATCTCCATAGGATGAAGGAGGGGATTCTGGTGTTGCAGAAGGATCCATGAACTTAAGAAATTTACAACTTTAAAGGAGGCTTATGAGACCAATCTGGTTAAGAATTTCCAACCCTCAAAGGCTCTTAAAATGCTCTTCAAAATGTGCAAAGACAGAGTGACAATGGTGTTCACAAGGGAGATGTGCATCATAATAAAAGTTGAACAAAATTTAAATGTCTACCTGTCATGGATTTTGTTCACATTCTGGGGTACTGTGGCAACATCAACATGAGGAAATAAAATGGAACTATAAACATAGAAAGATTTCCAATATATTATTAGGTTGAGTAAAACATATGCAGGAACTGACAGAACAATCCAACTTTTGCATTTAAAAGCATACATGGATGGAGAGGCACCTAGTAAACTGTGGAAGAGCCTACACAGTTGTTGTGTTGGGAGGTGGGCTTATTGGTAATTTTTACTTCCTTACACTATTCAACCTCTTTTACTTGTATGGCATGCATTTGATCATTTAAATCAGGAAACAAACATCTCAACTTTTAAAGAGCGTGTGTGAAATTGAGAATTCTGTGGAAAACTCCAAAGGGTGGGGCCAGGTATCCCGCCAGCAAGCTCACCTGAACATCCTTTCACCGACCTCTTCCTCCAACTTGCTGGAATGGGTAGAAACAACTCCAAAGGACCCCAGAGGCTGATGAGTGATGGGAACTGGGGTCTGTCTGGAAGAGAACCCAGCCCTGGCAGGGGTCTCCTTGGGCACAGATGAGAAAGGGAGACAGGTGGCAGTGCAAGACACGGACAAGCTGACCACCTCCACGGTCTTCAGGCCCTCCAGGGAAAAGGTCTCTGCCGAGGCCAGCGGGGGACCCATGATGGAAGCGCCTGTCCTCAGCTCTTGGTTCCTCAGAATTTGGGAAGGGATGGAGGGAGTCAGAGTGTGGCACACAGTGCCTGCTTCGTGTTCATCCTCTAGGAAGGCATCAGCTTCTCTCTGCGACACCACGTGGCCCACAGCGCCAGGCGCACCACTGTGCTCAGGATTCAGGGTGGTGGCATCAGAAGCTGACGTACAGCTGAACTCAGGCACCTTGTGGTGAGACATTTCCCCGACTTCTGAGATACTGCTGTTGGAGAGAAGAATGTGTTTGCCCACGTGCGAGTCTTTAGGCCTGCCCTTGGGGGTTTCCATGAGTGCTCTATGCAATGACCGGGTCCTGGGATTTTCAAGCGCTATAATACGTGGTATTTTTAAGTTAAGACCTTTGGTTTCGCTATCTGGAGTGTTCTCAGTCCTGCCATCCAGACGATAGTGGCCTTGAGGCTCCACCTGGCTCTCTTTAGCTTGGGGGATGTCCATGTAACCAGGGTCTTGATGTTTGTCAGCATGTGAAACTGTTTCCCCAAAGGGCTGGACTGCCCTGGCATCCTGGGCTTTGGACCTTCCACTTGGTTGAGAGCTATGCTCAGGGGAACCTTTGCTCTTCTGCATTTCTGAAGCTTCAGGGAAGTCTCCTTTTCTTTTCATGGTGTCTGCACCTTCAGCTGCGTCTTCTGGGCTGCTGATTTGGGGTGCAGATGCAGATTTGGTCAGCTTGGTGAGTGCCAGCTCACGTTCCTCCTCTTCAAAAGGCAGAGAGCTGATGGAGGTGAGAGAGGCCTGGATGCCACTTGGCAAGCTGGTGTTGCTTTCCGTGTGTCCACCCTCCAGGGAGTTCCTGTGGAGTGCATGTCTTCTAACCAACTGGTGCAGGACTTCCCGATCACTGGCTAAGTCCACGGCCCTGCTTCGGGCCTCTGACCAGGCAACAGAGCTTGGCTCACTCTCAATGCCTGAGTCAGATATGAGGGAGGAAGACCGCTTGATGGCCCCAGACAGCGTGGACAGCTCCTCCTGCTCTTCCACATGAGGGTCCTGGAAGGAAGACCTAGGATCCAAAGGCTCCGTCAGAGTAGCATTTAGTGGGGTCTCAGTGGGGGCGAGTCTCGGGCTCAGCAGCACTGGCTGACCCCCTGGTTCTGTTCCCTTTCCTGAAGTACTTAACTCGGTGATAGGTGCTTTGTCTGAAGAGATGGCATTTTGGTGATATCCACCCGCTACCACTTTACTTGATACTGTCCTGTAACTGTCCCTAGGGCTTCTACTCTCACTAGAGAGTTCCGTGGGCTCAGCTTTGTGGAGGTTCTGATTACTGGATTTTACCTCAATGTAGGTCAACACTGTAGACTGTCCATCCTCTGGGCCTGGACTCCTCCTGGGGCTGTCCACATCTGCCAGTGGATGGGTTCTGACATCAGACATTTGGCCAGACCAGCATTCATCTTCAGGCACACCTGCTTTGTTCTGGAATTCACCGATTGTCAGATACACCTGAGATTCGGAGCACACGTCCACATGATTTGCTGTGGTTACATTCTTGTCTGGCCCTGGACACCTAGTAACCTCCTCATTAGTGTCCACTTGAGGTGGTTTCCTGGTAGATAAGACAAAGTCTCCCCTAAAAGATGATTTCCTATTTATAACATGGTTCTCTTCTTTCTCTTTTAGATTCATTATTGAGGGACTTACAGTTGGAACTTTGAAATTAGGATAAACACTCAAATTGGGTCCTACAAAAAAAAAATATATTACAGTTTGTAAATCTATGTTCACAAGTTATTCTCAAATAGCTAATTGTGTAAAACAATAATAATAATTTTGCAGTCCTTCATTTCTTTTTTAAGAAAATACTTTCCTGGGGATTCTTAGAATTTCCCAGGACATAGAAGTCTTTTTACCCCAGGGGCGTCCAGAGAGTTTATGCTCACCTGCTAACTCATGCTGAGTTTCTAAGTAGTTCATGCTAATGAGCTGAATCAGGATGGGTCTGGCCCTGGCAGAAGGACCAACCAGGCAAAGAGAGGCTTAGGGTCTAGAGCTGAAAAGTCACATCCGTCTGACCCGTAGAGAGAGGTGAAATTAGCCCTGTGGCCCCAGTGGTTCAATCCATCCTTCCCAAATAAGAAGCTCCAATAGGAAGTCTAGATACACTGGCTCAGGAGAGATGTTCCAGGAGGGAGACTAGTCCTGAGAACACCAGAACTTCTTACCTGGCACCAGCAGACCTCCGCCTCTGGACCCCTGGGTTTGTTTATGTTTGTGTTTTTGTCTTTTGTGTACAGCTGGTACTTATTTGTATTCTTTACAACAAGAATGTAATTGTAAATACAGTCCCTTCCCGAATTCTGCTTATTCCAACAAATTATTAGATTGAGGGGGCTAAGGGAACCCAGAATTCACAGCTGCTTGGGTAGAAGTGTGGGTGGCCTGTGCCCCCTCAGCCTGGGAGTGCACCTGGGGTAAGTTGAGCTTGTGGGGCCCGAGCTTCAGTGTGAGGTATGATCTGACTCTGGCCGTGTCTGGTGTGCGTGGTGCTGATGCAGTATCTGAGCATCGCTTTCATTCACTTTCCACTTATGAAAGCGTGGTTAATGGTTCTCACGGGGGAACACAGAGGCATTTTCCTGCTTCCTATTTTCAGAAGGAGGGATATCCGTGGAGCCAAAAAGTCTGCTTTCCTCCTGAGGTGGCCATTTTCCAGCTGGGAGGCCCCAGACAACCATGGGGTCTCGAAGCTCCTGGTGTCAGTGCTCACCTCCTCTGCCCTAGGGAGGCAGAGCCACTGGCCAGCAACTCAGTGAGGAGTCACCGCACCAACCAAGGGAACACAGGGAAGAAGACGTCCACTGTCCAGAAAAATGCTGTCAGCTTTGAACTCTGCAACTAGGCTAATCGCCCCATGTGTGACATAGCATAGGAAACTTCCAGAACCAGGTTGAGCTTCCTAGGCAGGTGGCAGGGAGCCCGAATATGGTCTTTTTCTTTCTGTTTTCTTTAGTGTACACTATTCCCTCTCTCAGCGTTCCCTCCCTTCCCCTTTCTCGCCCTCCTCTCCTCCTCCTCGCCTCTCTCTCTCTTTGCCTCTCAGTCTTCATCTCTCTCTTCCCCTCCTAAGAATTAATAGCTGGGCAGCAGTCCCTCTCTGCCTACCCTCATCACAGCTCTGATGAAGCCTTGTGTGGTACTTAGCTTCCATATAGACCAAGCAGAGAAAGGGGAGCCCAGGTTTTCATTTTCTTTTTAAAATGTGCATTCTCCATCTGGTTCTGGAAATTGTCATGGACTGAACCATCTAGACACTTCTTGAAAATCGTGGGAGACTTTGAGACCTCATCACCTGGTAAGTCTCCGTGAAACTCATGACGGGTCCAGGAAAGAGTGGAAATCGCCCTCACCTGGACACAGCTAAGCCTCTGGAGAGACTGTGAGGACCTCGCCTCCCCCTGAGGCCTTCCCCTGAGGCCTTCCCTGGCCCATAGCCGTCCCCTACTCCCTGCTGCAAACCCTGCATCCCTTCCACACAGGTGAGGTGCAGCACGCCCCCCACCCTCCAACCGTGTCCTCTCTGCATCTTGTCTCTGCCCCAGGGAAGTTGATCTTATGTGACTCTCTAGAGCCCCAGGGCCAGGACTGGGGCTAGGACATGGTCAATGAACTGTGTGTATAACAAATGGAGACTAGAACAGAAATATAGTGACAATGATATTATGTTTATCGATTATAACGGTTTCCCAAAAAATCACCTCAATGTCATCGGGTACCACAAATGGTACAGATATGCCCAGTGTGGGAAATCCCTGGACACACAATTGATTAGGGAGAGGGGACTGGGCATCTGTGTAAAGAGTGAATTCTCTGCTTCTGAAACTGCACGGACTGCAGCAAAGCTAGTGGGGACAGTGAACGGACGTTTGGTCTCTAGGGAAGGGGAGGAGGAGGGCCATGCAAGCAGAGCACGTGGAATCAGGGCACTGAAACTCTCTGCATGATATTGTCATGGTGGACACGTGGCCTTATTCATTTATCCAAACCCAGAGAAAAGCCCAGAGTGACTCCGGTGATAATGCTGAGCTAGTGTAAATGTCCTGACTCCAACTAGTATTCTGCTGACAGGGAAGTGCTATGTACCTACAGGGCAGGGGACGCATGGGATATCTCTATACCTTTTACTTCATCCTTCTTTGGCTGGGAACCTAAAATTACTACAAAATGAGTTGTTGATTAAAAGAGGAAATGAAAGCAAACAGAACTGAATGTGGGCAGTATTCTGGGGAATGCAATTGACCTGTTCAGAAAAGGAAGTAAGTCACCCTGGTCAGGGGACATCATGGGCAGAGGTTTTGTGGGCTGCAGTTTGGCTGGACAAGAGGAGCTCCTGTATGTTGGAGCCAAGATGAAGAGAGAAGGGGGACTGGGTTGAGGCAGGTGGAGAGGGCCTGCAGGGTGATCAACTCACACGCCCAGCATGGACACGGAATCAGACTTGACTTCACAGGTTGTAGATTCTTGGAATAAAAAGTGTTTCTCAGATTTGTCATAGACAATTAAGACTGGATACAGGAGGTTCAGTGAGGAAGTGGGTTGCAAAGATGGCAGCAATGTAGCTTCACCCTCACAACTCACCCAGAAAAGGAGAGGGCAAAGGGTTCTAATTCCAAGAGATTTAGAATCAGACACCAACAAATGAGAGTAGAAACTTGAATTCATCTTCACTGTGTGCCTGCCACTTTTTAAAAACTGTCTTATGGATGGATCTGCCCATTGTTCACAGAAACACTGGAGTACAATCACTACCCCATTCCCCAACTTCATGCAGGTAACTTCGTTGGGGAAAAGACTCAATTCATACAGTCTGTCCAATTCTTGAGGCTTTGAGCAAACCATTCAATGGCCTTGAGCAGGAGACTAGGAGGACGGGAGTGGGTGGGGTGCAACAGATAGTAAGGACAGATTTGCTGAGTGTGTGGTACCCAGAAGACAGGCAAGCCATGATGCTGTGGGAAACCATGAGCCAATGCTATTATTTTAACATGGAAATGAAACTCTTTAATTCCCCTTTCACACCACACTCAAAGGATGACTGCAAATGTGTCTGGCCATCTCAGGACAAGGAATAAATAACAAGGCCCCCAAGTTCTAGAGGAAAGAGGAAGTAGTTTTTTTGTGCTGAAGTTCTATGAAGGAACAAGAAGGCCAAGCCCAGCCTTGGGTTTTGCATGGGGACATAGGCGCGCCACTGTATAGGGGATGGGTGTACATCAATTTGAGGTTGTGTGGAAAGAAGCTCTGGGGGACAGCCGAATGCAGGGACCTGCCTGTGGTCCTTCTAGGAAAATGAGATGAGTGTGATGGAGCCCCCTCAGGCACTTTGGAGAAGCTACAAAGACACACTGGTCCTAAGGTAGCACATAGGTGTGGACAATGGACAGCTTAAAGGGACCTGCAAGGGGAGATGCTCCTAGATATACTCCCCCAGCCAGGTCTTGCGGCTGTTTAAGGCTCAAGGGTGCTGATAGGCAAGATGGAGGAAGACGGGTAGCCAAGGAAACCCCAAAAGACTGAGGTTGACTTTCCAGCCATGCTGCAGGATGGAGGCTAGAAGATAAAGCAAAGCTGATTTGTAAAAAATAAAGATATGTGATAAATGAGGGACTGAGATTTATAATCACTAGGAAAAGGATTAGTATGTGTAGGAAAAAAGACTGGGAGACAATTCACAATGAACCCTGAGAATGTTGATGTCAGAGCTGCGGATGATGAGTGCTTAGTTCATTTCTCATTTAACTTCAAAGTTTCTATAGATAATGTAACAATAAGGAGGATGAACTTGCATAAATACATACACACACACACAGGTACATACACATCAGTGTAGGTACACATGTGTAAATGTTAACAGTTCCAGCCTGGTGTGCATTTCAGCTGCCATACACCTGGGTAACGCTAGATGTCAGAGTACAACTGAGAACCAGATTTATGTACTTGTAAGATAGCACTGTCCTTAGAAGTCACCTAGATTTATAGACATCCAACAAGTCTCAGATTGTAGCACCTGTGAAATTTAGCCCCTTTGCCCTTCATGTAAATGCTGGGGCCTAATACAATAGATTAACAACTCTCCAGGGGAGACTGTAAGGCAGGACATGAGCTTTGGAGTCAGGGAGTGGGTTGGAATGTTGGCTTAATGCCACATGGTTTTTAAAAAATGCTCATAGTCCTCCTGCCTCACTTTTTTACCTTGAAATAGAGTTCCCAAGGTCATTTACAGGATTAAGGAGATAGAGCCCTGAAACCCCAGCATAAGGTGGGCCTGGCAGTTCTGGGACCTTGATGGGATTGCAAGTCTATTAGTTTTTGGGGTCTCCATTCAGGGCTGAGGAAGGGGTTAGAGAACAGACATTCACTGTGCTATCCAGGTGCACCCCCCACCTCCACTTTTCCCCATTGATGTGTGAGTTCATTGCCAAACTACCACACCAGCCAATCTGGACACACTCATGCCAAAAATGAGGGCAAACATATTTTCTCTTCTTTCTGCTATGGTTAATTCATGAATTCCTATCACTAGGCATGCTGCCTAACGATACAGACTCATGAGTCTTGAGTGCTTTGCCTCACTCATGGCATGAAGCAGACATTGGTGAGAATTTGAACCCAAAGCCATTAAAGTTCAATCAAAAGTGACTTTATGTTTAAGTTGCACATTTGAAATAAGAAAGGACCTTCCTGTATTTCCAAGTCACACTGGTGTGTGCACAGCAGAGTGGAGGGATTCTTGTTCTGTGGGTGAAAATAGACACTAGGTTAAACTCTTCCCCAGAGAACCATGGAGAGAGTTTTTACTGTAATTGCTCCTTTGTTAGATTGATTTATCAGTGTTCCTGAAATAAAGTCATTTCGATTAGTTCCACTTTAATTCTGTTCCCCTGGATGAGCTGAACAAACCCTGTGCTAACTCGGTCCCACTGTTGTTGGGATAGAAACAGAGAGACTGCCAGGACCCCGTGGAAAGCCTTGGGTCTTTCCAGGACAACAGAAGACAAACCTGTCGCAGGGCAGTCCACATATCTGTCCTCGAAGATGACTGGCAGGGTGTTCCAGTCACCATCGATGTCCAGGCACTCTGCGGGCAGCGGGGGCATACTGGTGAGGTACTCTGAGTTCCGGATGTCCAGAGACAGCTGGCTGTGCATCTGTATGCTGAGGAGCACAGGGAAGGACAGGGTGAGCACCCAAGGAGGACTGGAAGCTTTGAAAGAGCTGTGGCACCTCTAATCCCAGGGGCATTCAGAAGAGCTGTGGTGGACTATGGCAATCAGTGGTCTTCCTTTCTTCCCTCCCACCTATTCAGCCCCCAGTACCATAGTCTGCTTTGTTTGGGAACTGGTCCAGGTGCTGGGGTTAGAGGTCATGAACAGTAGGATTAGGTGAAACACAGAGGTCTATCACGTGCCATTTGGGGGATGTAATGAAGACCATGCTGGAGGGATGCTGGCTGAGTTTCTGAATGGCCAGTGAACTCCAGTTAGTACCCTGGAGGGAAACCTTTATCCTTGCTTCTCTACCTTGTGCCACTTTGAATCTGAGCCATATTGTGGTATGTTTCACTTGAAGACCATTCAAAATAGCTTTTTGTCGATTACTATGTGTATATTGGCATCCTTGACTAGGATGTAAGTTTCCCTAGTCAGGAGCCCTATTTTTTTCATTCCTCTATGTAGGATTTTAAAAATGCTCATATTTTTTCATGACACAAACATCCTTCCACCAATAGAAATTATTATTAATAATTAATCATTTTTTAAATTAAAATGCTAGGATGTTACAAAATATTCACCCCCTTCTCCTCAAGTCCCTGGGGGAAGAGAGAATGTTTATTTTTTTCTCATGAAAGAAAAAGATTAGGGCTGGGGATGTGGCTCAAGCGGTAGCACGCTCGCCTGGCATGCGTGCGGCCCAGGTTCGATCCTCAGCACCACAAACAAACAAAGATGTTGTGTCTGCCGAAAACAAAAAAATAAATATTAAAATTCTCTCTCTCTCTCTCTCTCTCTCTCTCTCTCTCTCTTAAAAAAAAAAAAGATTAAAGTTTCACTATTTTTTTTCCATAACAACTCAATCTCTTTTCCATGATAGAACAGGGGGTTCTCAAGGGATTGGTGAGTTTGGGAGAAGGGCCTGCATTGCTAGTTGTTGTCTGTCTGTGGCTCTCTTTGAAGCAGCCTGAACCCAGGAAGCCCCCATCTCGTTTGCAGATGTGCAGAACATCGGCCTATAGACTAGTGTATAGCTGTGGAGCTCTGCCTAGGCCCGAAGCAGCTTCTCTAACCTGCACCTTCACTGGTGGGCACAGTGAGATGAACACACACACACAGAAACACACCTAGTGTACAGATATGTCATACAACACATATTATCCATGCACAGTGAATATTACTTAATATACACATCAGTTTAAGAAAAATTAAATACATGTATTTTATTTTCTTCTTACTTTTCAATTGGATTTTTACCCACAAAAGTAAAGGAGGGAATTTTTTTCTCTTCCTCAAAGCCCTGAAGGCTGCTGCAACTTCCTAACTCTTTAAATATTTAATGCTTTAAATATTCTTCTCTTAATATTTAGATGGGATTTTTTAGCCACCCCTGTGCTTTGCAACACCATCTAAATCTGGAACCTCTAACCAGTTTTTAATTTATGAAAACATAGACTGGGCACCAGGGCACTTGCGATGATGAGGACCTGGACGTGCATCTAGGTCTGCAGCTCACGGTCATGAAGAAAGTAAGAGCTGAAGCCATCGACCATAGCACAGCAGCACCGGTGAGGGGTGTCTGCTCTGAGCCACGTGGAGCAGATGCCAGCTCCTGCGGGAATGCTGCTTCTTGAGTGTGGGGCTTGTGGATGTGACCAAGTACCTAAAGCAATGCTCAGCAACACTGCCAAGGGGCCCAAGAGAGTCAGTGCCACTCTCTGACCACAGGCTCTGAGAAGAGTCTCAGCCAAGATGGTGTGTGCTGTCTTCAGGCTCAGCCACAGGGGAGCTCAGGGGAGCTGCCCTGCCCTCCTCTCCTCCGTCTTGGTGCACAGCATGAAAACTCCCTGGAGGGACTGGCAGGACAGCAGCGTGCTGACGGGACCACAGCTTTGTCATCCTCTTTATCAAGATTGACTTGAAGAGGTGCATAAGGGTGTCCGGCTGAAAAATGGTGGACTGGTGATGATTGTTTTGGGGTGCCAACTTGACAGAATCAAGAATACCCAGAGAGCTGGTAAAGCACACTTATTCTTTTGTTGGGGGCGGGGTGGGTGGGACGAGGGTTATGGGGGACTGAACTCAAGGACACTCAACTACTGAGCCACATCCCCAGCCCTATTTTATATTTTATTTAGAGACAGGGTCTCCTTAGTGCCTCTCTTTGGCTAAGGCTGGATTTGAACTTGCAATCCTCCTGTCTCAGCCACCTGAGCCGCTGAGATTACAGCCATGTGCCACTGCAACCGGCAAGCACGCTTATTCTTAATCATTGCTTCCATTGTCACCAGTGCTTCTGCTAAAAGGGAAGTGCGTGTGGTTTTGCATTTGAGTAGAAAGAAGGGCTGGCCCAGGTGTGTGTGTGAGGGTATGTCCAGAGGAGATTGGCATGTGAGTTGGTGACCTGAGAGGGGAAGATCCACGCTCAACATAGATGACAGCCATCCAGTTAGCTGGGGGCCTGAATGGAGCACAAAGTCAGAGGGAAAGGTTTTGCCTTCTTTTCTGGAAACACGATGCTCTTTATCCTCTTGCCCTTGGACATCAGAGCCATAAGTTCTCCCAATTTTCAACTCACACCAGCAGCCCTGACTCTCCAGTCTTGGGGTGGAACTGAGAATTACACCATGGGTTTCCCTGGGGCCTGAGATTTTCAGACATGGGCTGAGCCTTGCTCACACCTTCCCTGGTCCTCCAGCTTGCACAGGGACTATGGTGGCACTTCTTGGCCTCCACATGGAACCACTCAATTCCACTAGCAAACCCCTTTCTATACACCTCTCTATGTATGCACCCCTCTTTTCTGTCCCTCTGGAGACCCCTGACTCAAAGGCCCTTAGAAATTACTTGACTGCAGCCAATGGGAGAGAAGCATTCCCGGCATGGCCGGCCCCTCACTCCTCCACAGTGTCCACCAAACACGGAACACTGCCCTTTCCCCCCTCCTCCAAACCCAAGCACTTCTGATACCCTTGCCCTGCTCTATTTTTTACAAGACCCATCACCTTCTAACATACTATATAATCCGTGGATTTATAATATTATTGTTGAATACTTATCTCCCAACATGAGTGTCTGTTTTGTTCACTGAGGCATCCCAAGTGCTTTGAGCAATGCCTCCATACAGTGAGCAATCAAAAGTACCTGTGAGAAACTTCTCAAAAGGAGAAACACAAAGGCCAACAAATATGTGAAAAAAATGATCAACATCATTATCAATCAGGGAAGTGCAAATCAGAACTACAATAAGATTTCATCACACTCCAGTCAGAATGGCAACGATAAAGAATACAAGCAATAATAAATGCTAGTGAGGTTGTGGGGGAAAAGGTACCCTTGCACATTGTTGGTGGGGCTGGAGACTAGTACACTGCTCTGGAAAGCACCATGGAGATTCCTCAAAAGACTAGGGATGGAGCCAGCATATGACCCAGCTATTCCACTCCTTGCTATTTTCCCCAAAAGATCTAAAATTGACATACTACAGTAATATAGTCGTCTCATTGTTTATAGCAGCATGATTCACAATAGCTAAATTATTGAATCAACCCAGATGCCAATCAATGGATGAATGGATAAAGAAATATATATATATATACACACACAATGGAGTTCTACTCAGCCATAAAAAATAATGAAATTATGGCATTTGCTGATAAATGTATGAAAATGGAGAATATCATGCTAAATGACATAAGCTAACCTCAGAAAATCAAAGGTCAAATTTTTTCTCACATATGCATAAACTAGAGTAAAATAAAGGAAAGGGGGAGGAAGGATAAGAAAACATAAAGATAAAGGGAATATCAGTAGTGCATAAAAAGGAGATCAAAAGTCAGGGTAGAGGGTTGGGTAAGGGGAGGCAACACAGAATGATTTTTTTTAATTTCCACTCTTTTTTAAAAAAATTATATCCTAATTATTTATTTTTGAGTATGTGGTGCTAAGGATCTAACCCAGTGACTCACACATGCTATGCAAGTGCTCTATCAGTGAGCCGCAACCCCAGCCCCAGAATAAATTCTTGAAAACCATGTTATATGTATATGTAAATATAGGACAGAGAAATTCATATTTATGCATAGGTGGAAAGAATCAATCAAATACAAGTTAATAGACGAGTGAAGGAAGTCTAGTAGAGCAGAAAAAGGAGAATAGGGAAGGGGAGGAATAATGGGAGGGAGAAGGGGGGATCATGAACTGAAATCAGTTTTCATGTATGTATGAGTTTGTTGGGATGAACCCCACTACTATGCAGAACTACAAAGCTCTAATTTAAAAAAAAAAAAAGTATGTGCTGAATGAGTTAGTTAATCAACAAGGTATATGCAAGGAAACTGGAGGGCCACATATTCCCAGACCCTCTCTGGAGACCTGCAGGTATGCTGAGAAGCAGCAGCAAAGGAGTTTGGAGACAGAGGGTGAAGTCCCCTCCCTCCACGTCTCTGCTGCACACCCACTGTGGAAGCCACAGTGGAAGAAACCAACTTGAAATGAACCCTACTGGGGTTGGCCTTGCCCTCCTGTGTGTGAGCACACAGACTCCGCACAAGGACAGTGCTCAGAACCTGGTCCCTTCCTCCCTGTCTGCATGACACTCAGGGGCACTGGGCATGCAAGTCCTTATGTCTGTGTGGTTCCAGGGGCACCCACATGTTGTGCACTCAGCAGGTACCCCTGGGTTTCCCTCTGGCCATGCTGAGCAGCAAGCAAGTGGATGATGGTCTGGGGCATTGCCTACCGATGTCAGCGCAGGTTTGCCCTCACTCCAGCTGTACAGCCCAAGCCTACAGATACTTCTGCTTTAGAAGCTGAAAGCCCTTCTTTTGATTTATTTCTTTAGGAAAGAGGCTCAATACCATCCATAGGATCTATGGGACAGGGGCTAGAAGTATGGCCTCTGGCCTCCAACACAGCCCCAATTCTGTCTCTTTTGCTGTATGCTCTACAACAAATCACTTCACCTCTCTCAGCCCAGGTTTCTTCTTTATAGAAGAATAGTGTCTACCTCATAGGCAAATAAGAACATTGAACAAGCCAAAGCATGGAAAAACACCTGGACAGCTTCTTACTAGAAAAATCTCAACAGTTGTGAGCACCTGAAGGCAGGCAAATACCTGTTGAGTTCAACCCTGTTGCATGGATGTTTAATAAAACAATACAGAGTACAGATATATACACAGAGCATGTAAAAGTCAAAGGCATGTCTCAATGATTATATTACAGCAGTTAATACACCAGTGTAGGTCTCCCTATGCCTCATTGATCTATTCACATTTGGTCATAAACAAAGTTCCCGTAGCACCAACTTCTTGTGTGAAAAGCACTGGTGAGACTTTAGTGGTACAGAGAGGAGGACCATGAAGCACACACTTGCTAGATCTCATCCTAATTAGTTCTTGAACATACCTTCAAGACCACAACCTGGGGCCAGAGGTCTTCCTCTCCATGGCACCCGGGACAGCTGTGCACACCCAGGAGTGTGGCACGGAACGCCACAAGCACTCCAAGCTGCTGCTTCCCCTTCCGTCTCGTCCTGTCCTAGCCTAGCCTCCGCCATCCCGCAAGTGCTGCTCCTAGCCCACCCAGCTCACCTCACCGTCTGTTAAGCGGTGGCGACCTCCTGTTGGAGAAACACAATCTAGTGCATGCTTCAACAATAAAGGGCTCACTGGGCAGTCTGGCATTTCTTCATGTCTGCCCTGATTCTGGAGCACAGTTCAGCCTCCTGTGTCAACAGGGCAGCCTCCCCGAGGCTCGTCCTCTCCCCAGACCCACCCTCCATGGGAGCCCACCCTTCTCATGCACAGTTCCTGGCTCTCCGGTCCCTGTGCACCAACTTATCCAAACGTCACTCCTGCTCACAGGACCCTGAACCTTTTCTCTGCAATTTTCTCCATCTGCAATGAACTCTCCCTCTCTGTTCTACGGTTTTACCCTGGAGGGCCTAGCTAAAAGTTTTTTTCCTTCTGAGCAGGAGCCCTTCCTAGTCTCTGCCTTGCGTTAATGTCTACTCCTAATTGAATCCTTAAAAACTGCTCTACCTGACCGCTACATTACAGGACCAAGGTATCTGCAGGGCCCAATCTTGTACCTAATGCCAGCTTCCTAGGAAGACCTTCTCTGACAGCTCCTTAAACTAGTCTCATCTGTTCCCCTCACACTGAGAACTATTTCACCATGCACATCACCATTGGACAGATCATATTTATTATGTGCCTTCCACCACTAAAATACAAGCCCCATGAAGTAAGGAATTTGTTTCTGGTTCACTGATGGAGTAGCCAAGAGTTGAAACAGTGTCTGACATGTGCTCCATGCTAAATAGTTGTTTCTTGAAAGAAGGAATCTCCTTTTTTCATGTCTAAGAAACCAGGTAAGAAAGATTCAGTAACTAGTGGGATGCCTGCCACAAGTATTGTAAGTTGCAAAATCAGTATTTTAAGGCGTGTAATGAAATTTGAAATGCTGAGGTCCATATTCATTTGCAGGTAAAAAAGCAGAAATTACTCTAGGTCCTCCTTATCCCCTGGCCCTCAAGGCCCCACATGGCCTGTTCCTCCTGTTGCTCTGAGTTTCCCCTGCTCTTCCCTGCTCCTGCACTCCATTCTAACTGCACTGATCTTGTGCTGCTTTTCAAAGATGTTCTGTTTTTATCTCACCAGCCCAAACTTTTCCCACGTCACTGCATGACCTGCTATAACTCTAACCTGCGTTCAGATGTCACATCTGCAGAAAGACTTTTTCCCATCCTTTGGGGAGGAGCAGGGCCTGAAACTCAAGCTGTCATCCCACTAGTTTCTGAATCTTTGCCCTTTGCACAAGAGGCTGCCATTCAAGCCGGGCTCTTTGAGGGGAGGAGTCCTGGCCTGTGTCTGTCACCTCTGCTGGTGGGCACTCCTGGAGCCCATCTGAGGCTAACCTCCTGAACTCTGGGAGACCATTTCCTGCAGCCATTCTGGTTTATAATTTTGTGCTGTGGCCCCCCAAGCTATGTTTACCCTTGTCAGGCTAGCTCTTCTGAAGTTAGTTTTGGAAAGTATCTTCTCCCAGTTCTAGCTGGAGCCTGGAATGAGGGAACGGATTAACGGCTGAGTGGAAGACTCTCAGGATCTCTAGACAAGCGGATTCAACATGCAGTTGTGTTTTCTAGGAGCCACAGCTCACTTCCAGAACCCCTGGGACAAACTGTAAATGTCACCATACTTTGCAAACATAAGGAAGCCCGAGGAGAAAACAAGCTTATAGAAGGGTGTGAGAGCTCCCATGTCCATCCCGTGCAAAGCGGAACGTCAAGCTCTGCTCCTGGTGGATTCACTTGGCATCTCCAACATTGTTTCACCCACCTTTATGTTTTGAGGTGAAGCATTATTCAGAATCAACAGGAGAATGTGGATGTGTGCAGCAAAAGCCAAAAGACCCTGGAGGGATCTCTGCCCCTCTTCACCGGGGTATCCCCAAGGGACAATGGCCTCATCGCCCATGAACCCTCTGACTTTCTGAGTACTAGAAGGTGGCAAACTTGGAAATTCACCAGTCCTCCTAATTAGGGAGCTCAGCCTTAATTACTATGCTAAATGCATTTTTTAGTTACTGCAACATCTAGAGCAGATTGTGTGTTTTCTGACGTAGCCTATGACCACACCACCTGCTTCGACTTCACTCTGCAAGGATTCAGCACAGATGTCTTGCAGAACTTGGGAGTCTTGATTCTGTCTCTAGAAGCATGACGACACTCAACAAAGGAAACCTCAGCCTGCTGACCTCTCCCACTGGGCACTGTCTAAATCTTTTGCTTGTCTGGCGCTTCAGACTGGAGGTGCAGAGGTGAGGAGATCCAGAAGGTGAAAGGGAAGCTTGAACAAAGAAAAGAGGTGGACTGTCCTGGGGGTGGGGGAGACTACTTTACATGGCAGAGTAGGCATGCGATTCATTACTTACAGATTTTCCTGAAATGTCAAGACAGCAAGTTTTTGGTGCTCCATATAAAAAAAGGCCTCAGAAAACCTTCGGACCTGAGGAATAAAACAGAGTAAATGGCTCACTTCTTTAGGTGGCTGTGGCCTCCTCTGTTTAGAATTGAGGGTCATGGAGATAAGTGTTATGCACTAAGGAAAGCTTGTCCTTCAACCAGAGGTCTGAATCAAAGCTCTTAGCCCAACCCTGGTTTATAGACACAGTTCAGTACATGTTTATGAATCTGTTCTTATGTTGCTTTTTATCATTTTTATATGTAGGCTTTATTCCTCCTACTGGAATATGAGATCTTTGCAAACAGCCACCATAAATAAATGCAGAATAAACAGAATTTCCAAATCCAGCCTTGTGAGTGTGCTTGCTAAGCATTTGGTGAACCTAATTCTCAGACATTTGCTTTTCTTGCTCTAAATGAGAAGACCAATGTCTTTCACTATGCATTAGTACCGACACAAATGTACCCAAGCTTGTGGCCAAAAATATACTAAGAGCAATGCCTTCCCTTCCAAATTACTTTTTCAAATGTTGTTTTGATTGTTTATTTGAAGTGCCCTGGATCTAACCAAGGGCCTTGCTCATATGATGCTGGTACTCTACCACTCATCTCTATTCCCAGCCCCTCAAATACTTTTTAAAAGTACTTGGAGTACCCCTATGATAAGGGTAAGGGTGGTGTTTTATGAAGGATGGAGCAAAGGCTTGTGTGGCTAAACAAGCTCCTGATGTCATACTGCTTGTTCAGGGTGGGGCTAGGGTCAGTGCTCCAATCTAGAGCTCAGGACAGTCCCAATTCTTACTCAGTTCAGGGAACTGACACATGCCAAACTTCCTCAGGACTTTAAGTGCATGTAGGAAGTTTATGCCATGAGACAATTTACCCTCAGGCTGTGGTGCTCCTGGGTGAGATAAGTAGTCACTTGGGAGTGGAGTGTCACCGTATCCAGGAACTGTGTCCACAGAGCCATCAGGTGGGAAGCAAGCCAGGCGAGATCCTTACTTATCTGCTCAGCTATCTTCTCTGGATTGTTCAGCATCTGGAGGCAAAAAATGCAGCGGTCAGGCCCCCGCTCCCTGGGCTCCTGCCATCTCCACTGACTCCTGTGCACTCGGTGAACATCTGCACATTGGTGGCATGATATTAAACCATCATGAGACTCTCGGGATCACATATCAATTCACTTAGGTTGCGGGACTTAAAATAGTCATGGTGGTGATAAATTATTTGTAGTCCCTGTCTACAAACAACATCCAGGCCTAGTCTCACATGAGAGATCACCAACGGCCTAGCTCAGTCTCTCGCCGCTTTGTCTTGTCTTTGTGTCTATTTTAAGCCCAACCTAATCCTGGATTTCTGGACATGTCTTGCACCTTTGATGTTTTCTCTTTCCCCTTGGGTCCAATGGCTTCTTCTTTCAACTTCTCTACTCAACCCTTTCCACAGTTCATGCTGCCTATCGGTGCCCAGATCCAGTGACTTCTCCTCTGTGAACCTTGGCTTCACAACCATCCAGCTGAAAACCCTCCATCCCATCCTCCCAAACCCCCTGGCACTGCAGATCCTCACACTGCACTCCACTCTGTCCTGAGATTCTGAACTCAGTCTTCGTAGTCATGATGGCTTCCACTCATTAATACCCATCGTTTGGCAGGTAGAGTGCTGGGTATTTTACATAGGTTTCCCATGTAATCCCCACAGTTACTCTGTGGTGGAGGCATCGTAAACATTCTTCTACAAAAAGCTAAAATGAGAGTGAATAAATAGCGAGAGTACACAAGTCCACACCAAGCTGGGATTGAACTGAAGAACTGTGGGACCACAAAGCCACATTCCCGCACCACAGTACAGGAGTAGAGACCTCCAGAGAGAAGAGAGTCCATGACCTCATAGCACTTAACTAGCTGGGAGAACTGCACATGGCGGGGGCTCCCTAGCCCTGGCCTACCACCATCCTTCCACCATCACCCACATTCCTTAAGAAGGGTTTCAGGTGGCTTTTAAAGCTAGGAATTGGACTAGAGTGGGCCCAGAGCCTTTTGGGAAGACCCCAGGAACAGAAATACTTTGGTTCGCTGTCACTTGATATGGGATAGCCATCTTCCCAAGAAGCATGCTGGTTGGAGAATTCAAATAAGTTCCAGAGAAGTGAGAAGAAAGACGGTGTCTTTGAGGAGCGTGAGGCAGCCAGTCCTCAAATCCTGACACCAATCTCTAGGCTTAATCATTTATACAACAAGCATGTGAGGGCATCGTGCGGGTCTGAAGCACGTGTGTTGAAGCCATTGGACCCAAGTGGAAAGAGCAAACATCAAAGGTGTAAGACATTTCCAGGACGAGTTGGAGAGGGCCTCTGCCTTACTCGGTGGTGGAGATAGGGATGTGGATGTGCAAGAAAGAGTGGTGTGGCACTCTCTACCACACACGATGAAGTGGGCACATAGCCACAGCCCTTCCAAATCCTGCTTCCCTCATTTATCCTGTGCCTCAGTTTCCTTAAAGGGCACGCAAGGTAAGTGACTCCATTTGAATGCAATGATACATGGGAGGATCTAAGTCCAGTGCCTGAATCACCGACAGTCTTTTGTTGTCCTTGGACTGAAGGCTGATGCTAGGCGGAGGCACAGCAGGTGGCGTGAGGAGTCTAACAATAAGAGAAAGAGGAAAGGAGAAGTTTGATGCACAGTAACACTCCAAATTTTGAATATTATTACTTTACAATGAATGATTAGCTTCCAAATACAAGATTTTATTTAAAAATACTACTCAGAGCTGCTTCTTCCAAGAGGCAAGGTCAGTATTTGATGACCACTCTTGGCTGTGTTGCATACACCATGGTCAAGAGACGGAAGACAAAGGTCAGGTGGGGGCTCTGGGGAAAACGCAGCCACTGAAAATCCTCCAGGTGGAGAGTGTGGCTTTGGATGGACTAGAAGTTGCTCAGACTTGAATTCTCCAACCAGCATGACATGACTCACTGATGACAGCCAAATTCCTGTGACAACACTTGGCACCATTTGCCCCAGAAAACAATCCCTACCGTACCATGGACCCCTCCCCTCCTGGCCTGAGCATGCCCATTGCTCCAGCCACTGGGCCTGCCCACCAGCACCAGGTTCAAGCTGCACCCTCTATCTGGAGTGCCTCCCCTCTCCCCTTCCATTTCTCTTCTTCTCCTCTCCACCTTGGCCTTGTCTATTCTCTCCAGGGAACCTTGACAGAGACAGTTCTGTGTCCCCTCATTTCTGCTTGCTCCTTTGAAACTCTATTGGGCTCCAAGTGTAAGACTGACCACTGGCTCCATAAAGGACCCACCCATCTCCCATGCCACCTCCAGCCACATGTGGCCTGTTTTACCTCCAACATGCCCTCTGGCCTGCATTCTGAGCTCTGGCCCTCAGTGTTTCTAGTGCCCAGCACACTGGCTGATGATGGTGTGAACTTAGCAGCCTGGATTGACTGTGTAGGTGACCTGGCATGGGTGGGAGGTGCCCTGTGCCTCAGTCATACAGACCTGCCTTCCTGGGCTGCTTCTTCTGTCACCCACCCATGACAGTGCCCCTGTACCACCATGGTATGGGCAAACACAGCATGAACTCTGAGCTCAGCCAACACAATGAAAAATGGAAAAAAAGGATAAGCTATTAATGAATTGTACCTTTGGGAGAATCATTTTTCCCCTAGTTGGTTATAGAAAGGGTTTAAGGTAAGGTTTATAAAGCTTCAAATTAAGCCACAGAAGGACTTTCCCAAGCTCACAGACACCTGGGCCTGTGCAAGCGATCCCAGCCCCGTCTGCATGGGTGAAGCTCCCTGAGAAGAGGCTCAGCCTCTCACCCTCCTCATCTGGGCTCTGCCCATGAGCTTCTCTCTACTCCCCTGTTCCCTGGTTCTGCTTATTGAGTGATCTGTGTGTTCAGGTGTTCAAGGACCCAAATGCAAATACACACGGTCCCAAAAGAGGCATTTGGTTTCATCATTGTGACATCCTTAGGTAGTTATGATATATGGACAAAGGACTATGAAAGAGATGGACACCGAGAGCTGTGGCGGGCCGTGGCAGGCTGCGCAGAGGAGGTGGGGCCCCACTGCATCTTCAGGTTAGGCAGGCATCAGAGCGGCCTGCCTCACGTTCCCTGAACAGCTGAGCTCTCTGACAACATCCCGGCTGCAGGTCAGACTCCCTGAGTCCTCACAGCTACAGCCCTCTCAATCTCTGGGGTGCCACCAGGCAAGAGAATTTTTAAAGTGTGAGCTTAGCAGCCTCGATGACCCCAATGTGCATCCAGCACTGCAAATTTCTGCTTGAACAGAACCCCTGTTGTCGTATGTGTTCTCATCCTTGACAAAATCCCTCCCATGCTGCACATGCACATGCACCTGTGCACGTATACACAGCCACATGCTCACACTGCCTGCAATGTCCACTCAGGGTTCAGACCTTGGTTTAATGCCATGCAATCAGGAATCCTTCCCAAATACAGGAAAGGTGGACCCCCAGCAGCAGCAGCAATGCCAACCCAGAGTTGCTGGGCACTGTGGGTAAGCACTTTGTAGGGGTGGAATCCCAAGAGTTGGTCCTGATCACCATCAACCCTTTATGCTTGGGGTAGAGGACACCAGCATGTGTAGTAATCTGCCTAAGCTGGTACATGTGTGGCCCGTGTGGTCCAGCTCCCGGATCTGCTGCTCACCATGTCATACGGTTCCCCATACATCCCTCCATGTCCCAGGCAGATCCCCTGGTCACTCCCTCCTTCTGCCCACAGGATGTCAGCATGCTCCTGTGCCTACTCAACCCTCCACTGACACGGCACTTCAGTGTGTATCTACAGAAGTCAGGAGGCCCTCCTGCAACCTGTCCTGTCAGACTCTGGAAGCTCCTGGATACCCAGAAGTGTGGAGCCGGGAACTCTCTGAATACCCACTGTCTTGGCCTTTCCCTCCTCCTCAGAAGCTGACTCCTCTTTCTGCAGCAATATGCAGCAGTGGTTTTACAAACCCTCCCACCCCAAGACCAGGGGGACGTGAGGGAGAAAGCTCTTCTCTTAGGGAGACTTTCATCCCATCAGTCTGAGGGATTGACGTAAGATCAGGATGGCAATGAATTTGGGGGCTATCGTCTTTCTAACTGGAAATTCGTAAGTGCCTCGTATATTTTGGTATGAAAGGACTCAGGGCCTCCACAGCTTGGTGGAGGGGAGAAAAGTAACACATATCATGATACCAAGAAGTAGTTGGAATAGAGCACAGTGCCAAGAGACACTAGCCCATGGGGGACTCTTGGATCCCAGGATCTCAGATGGTTCCCAGAAAAGTGAGCAGCTGGCTTAGATCTTGCAGATGGGGATTGTGTCAGGAATAAAACAGGGTGACATGGGACAGCCCAAGCAGAGGTGAGAGCACATAGTGGCGCTGGGTTGCAGAGCCCAGTTTCTCAGCCCTGGAGGAGCTCAGGGCTTAGGAACAGGTGAGGGGGCATCACGTGCCCTGGCATTGACTTCCATGCTAAGCAGTCAGATCCTCATGTTGTGGGTGACCAGCAACCACTAGGGCTTTCAGTCAGCATAGTGAGATCTGGGGCTGGGCAGGTGTCCATGCACACAGCCTGACCCTCTGTGATTTCTGCATGGGAATGCTGTGTGGAGCAAGGGCTGAGTCCCATGAGGTCCCCACCACACAGGGGCTCTTGGTCACCAAGAGGCCTTGGAAACAGCTATCTTTCAATGTGGTGAGGTCTGTGACTCTGCATTCTAGGGGAAGGGACCTAAGAAGTCAAGCTGGGCATTGCTGGCCCGGCAGAGATGCTCTGGAGTGCAGCCCAGGGCTGCAGAGCGGGACAACATGCTGTGGTGAGGAGCCAGACTGAGAAGATCAGAGCCTGTGCTTGGCCTAGTGGAGCGGCAGAGGGAAGGAGCAGACAGCTAAGGCCTAGTGCTCTCCACACAGGGCAGCCCCCAACTCTCCCACCCCCATAGCCTTTTAAAGTTGAGAACCTTTTCTTGAGGGAACTTGTTAAAGAACCTCCTGCTCCACCCCAGGCCAGATGAATTAGAATCTACATTTTACTAGACCCCCAGGTAAATCATAAGCACATTAAAGTTTGAACATTCTAGAATAGAGGGAGAAATGGATGCTGTTACTCAAACCAGTTGCCTCTGGCTGAGCTCTGTGCCCCTGACTACCCCAAGCAAGCTCTAAGCCATCCAAGCTGAATCACCTTTCAGAATTAGCACAGGAAGTAGGAGGAGAGCACACAGCAGGTGCTCAGTTTGTACCAATCACATTCTTTGGTTTGTTATTGGAAAGTAAATGGAATGTGGTCTGGGGCCCTGTGGTACACCACTGTGCCCCCTTGAGTTTGAGGTTAGCTCCTCCATAGCAGGGTCTTGAGAAACTGAGCATTGTTGAACTCCTGGAGGATATTTCCAGGCTTAAATGAAACAGGTTATTTCAAAACCCTCTGGCAGGTGGACTAGTCAAAACAACGAAGCACACAAAATAAACAATAACAAAACCCCCCCAAACCATGCAGAGGGACTGCCCCAAGCAGCCACCAACGGCGGTTCACAGTTATCAGCTGAGCTTCTTTCCCAGGTCCCACTAGGAGGTGCAGCTCTGGGAAAGACTATTAGGCACTTCAGCATCTCCCATAAATTATGGGGGTCAATAAGGGAACAATTTTTTTGTATTCAGAAAATCCTGTTGGTGTATTAAAGAACAACCAACCAAACAAAAAGTGTCACTTCTCAGTAGCTTCCCTGTAAGTTTCCGAATGTTTTCTGTCCAAAGCACATGGCTGAGTGTGGACAGAACCATCCCTCTGCAGAGAGCACATCTCCTTCCTGACCAGCGCTCAGCAAGGAGCCTCATGGCCTGCTCCAGCCCATCTTTCCAGCTCGGCTCTACAGCAGGACTTCAGGAACACAGCGCTGCCGCCATGCTGGCCCCTCTCCCATGGTGCTCCAGTCCTGGTGCCCTGGGCCTCACGGGGCTGTTCCTCTGTTGGAATGCCCTCCCTCCCTCCCTGATACACTCCCTCCTGATTCCTGGCAACAGCCCCTATGGAGCATCCCCACCTCCCCAGAGAGAACCAGGCCCTCCCCTCCTCCTGGCCCACCACCCTGCCTCACTGTGGTTCTAGTGTGGCCGCCTCAGAAGATTCTGCTGTCTGTGGAAACAAATCTGTTTTTCACTAGGCTGCAATTCCCAATGGCCTTTTCTACTTATTCCTAACAGATATCCAAGTAGCTGGTGCTCAGCAGAGGCTTAGTAAAACTTCATGATTTGCTGAAGCACAGAGGCACCCAAACTCCACTGCTGCAGAGACCTAGCTTTCCAATCCTCTGGCGTCACGGGAAGCCTCCAACCTTCTCCACCAGTGGCAGGCCATCCAGATGGAAACCTTCACTGCTGTTTGTCATTGGCCACAAGGTGGCGATGTTCTCTCTCTAAACAGCTCGGCAGGCTGTGAGCTTAATATGGGGGGCTTCTGGGGAAGTGGGGTGCTGCTTCTACTCCAACCACAGGCCAGCCCTTCAGCAAACCAAGGAGCAGACTGATGGCCAACACATCACCCTTTCCACCTTTGTCACCAAGCCACTCCCTACAGCAGTTGCGTAATAAAAATTTTCAACAAAATTTGGTTATAAAATAGTCTGTGGTAACAGGACCATAGGTTCCTGGAACGCAAGAGGCAGCATCCCTGCAGTATGGGACACTGCAGAAAGGAGGAGGCAGCAGTCGGCCTTTTGTGAAATACGCTTGATAAATGCTTTGGCAGGCTCTGTCCAAACCTCTCACCTGAACCAGAGCAGGCAGCAGATGTGGAGGAACTTCAGCAGGAGGCGGGGCCGGGCTCAGACCCTTGGGGGGCTCACCCCTCTGACTCACCACCTTAAGGAAGACCCACTCCTCTGTGTCCACTTACCATGAAATAAACGTGGACCTGTGAGCACTCCCCCGAGAGCCCAGGGCTGCTTCGGGCACAGTGCGCAGAGACCCGTGGGCAGGGAGCCAGCCTCCCTCTGGGCAGGGCCTTTGCTATTCCTTTGTTTTAACTTCACCACCCAAACACCCTTTCCTGCCCCAGCTGCTCTCTGTTTGTGATTCTGTGAGATGCAGCTTAGTCTCCTTTCTGGCACCCAGTTTCTAAAGCCCTCGGAATTTCAGGAGTTTAGATACATCTTTTCTTATTCTACCTTCCCTTCCCCAAGATTGAGTTTATGCTAATGTAGAGACCCTAGACAGACCCCTAGACAGCCTCAGGGGAGAGGCTGGCTGTCTGAGAGGCCAAGGAAGTCAGGAGGTTGGAATTTTCTCTCCAGGCCTCTGGGGAAGGGAGAGGAGCTGGGGATCTTGTGGAGGGCCAGTGGTCACCTTGGCCATGAGGCCATGCACAGGAGCGCCCGTAGAAACCTTAAATGATGGGGCCTGATAGCTTCTAGGTTGGTGATTATACCCAACTGAAGTGCCACCCTTGGGACGCCCTTGCAGGTCTTGCCCTATGTCGTATGTATTCACCTGGCAGTTTGTCTGCATCCTTTCTGACATGCTTTATAACAAAGTGGACAGCCCACATCTGGCTAGGGTCAGAGAAAGGACAGTGTGCATGAGGTACCACCTGATGGCAAAGTGTTTCGTGCCGGAGACAACTCTTAAGTGTCCCTTTGCCTACATAGCCCCCTAAGGACGTGAATCCTCCTTCCTGGCTCCCTGTGATCTGGAGATTTGTCCAGGCACCCTGGTGCAGGGGGCACCCAGGCCTCTTGGTCACTTGCCTGGGCTCCCTCTCCAAAGCCTCAGTCATCGCACGTGGCCCCTTCCCAGGCCCTTCTGACTGTTCTAGCAGCACAGCCTTGCGCCAGGCCCTCCTACCTCTGGGGTCCATGGGCTGCACTCCTGCAAAACCACAAGGCTCAAAGCCAGGATCCAAAACAGCTTCCTCTCTGGGGTCCACTAGGGCCTACCTATCATCCTGAGTAAACTTAGTGACACCATCCACCTGAGGTCCCACAACCAGGTAGAATGCCTGTGTCCTCATCCCTTGCCAGTCTCATGCATAGTAGGCAAGATGACAAGGACGGAAGTAATGGCTTAGGGCAGTGTTGTATGCCAGGCTGTGTCCTCCACACTGCAGCCAGGTGACCTCATTTCATCCCCATAGAACAAGGGCATCACACACAGGAAAACAGCCACCAAGGGGGGAAAAGACCTGCCCAGTGCTTGTTCAGAGGTGGAGGACCACACCCTGTTATTAGGACAGAGGGCCTCTGCCCTTTACACACACGAGGTACATGACCCAGGACAGATGGGTCTGCAGACTGATAGGCAAAGGTGCCAAGTCCTGGCTCCTTTTGCAGAGGAGCCAAGGGTCTCAGGAAGCAGCATTAACCACTCCAGGATCAGCCTCTTCCTCACCTTCAGAAGCCTGACCAGCCCTCAGTGCCTTTGTTTACCAGCTCACTCCAGCATTTATCAGGAGCTTACCAGGTGCCAGGAGTCCTCCCAGCAGCGAGCAATGGTGGCCCAAGAGTATACGAGCCACTTTCCTAAGCTGTCTGCTCCAGGAGGGAATGGGTCGCCACTGAGAACCCATCCACTGAATATAACAGGATTGCTTATTTTATAGAACTATTCAATTAAATAAATGAACAAAGCACACAAGACACATAAAATACAGACCTGGTAACTTGCAAGTGTGCACTACACTAATTGGTTAAGACAAAAAGATGTCATCAGTAAAATCCTGATGACTTCTGGCTCCACTCTACAGATGGGAAAACCAAGCACCACGAAAGTACTGGTTGGCCTTCCCCTCGCCCTGACTCATGGGCTTCCTTCCAGCCTCAACCTGGGATCTCACTCAGGGGGCCGTGCAATCCCCGGGAGGTGGAAGTGTCCCAGAGACTGTACCACACAGTCGTGTGCATCGCCAGGTTTGTTAAAGACATGCTCTTAATGCACACAGCCTCACAAAACCACAACAGAGTCCCCAGGACAAAATTCATATCTAATTTTTGTTTCCTCTTGTAAGTGATGTGAGCCATTCTCTTTCCCTGAAGCCAGAGGGAGAACACCTTCTGTAGGGGGGCGGGGATTCTGCGGTGGCCTGCCAGGCGCACTGACTGCCTTCCAGCTCCTTGCTTCAGAAGTCGCCCAGCTGAGCAGGGAAGGAGTGGACTGGCTGACTGCCCACAGCTCACAGCCCGAGCAGGGATGGCTGGAGGGGATCTTTCAGGAATTTGGGGTAACCTAATCTAGCTCAAATGGGCTGAAGTAGCTGACCCCTTCACTAGGCCTGCACAAGTGTCTCATGGGCATCCTTTTAATGGCAGGGGTCTCAATTCCACTCACACATCATGCAGAGGCTGCTGGTTTCTGGACATGCTTCCTGTGAAGACAATGACCACCTCCTGCTACTTCACTTTTGCTGACCTCCAGTCACCGTTCCCACACCTCAGACCACCCCGCTTCTTTGCCCCATAAAGATACCTGAACCCCATTCTTAGGGAGGCAGATTTGAGGCTCCTCCTCCATCTCCATGGCATTGGCACCTGTGAGCTAACTTTCTCTTTTGTAAACCTGGTAGCTTCCGTGACAGGCTTAATGCCCTGTGGGCATGACTTCGTTCCATCAGACCCACAGGGTCAGCCCTCTAGTTACCTGGAGCTCTGAGCATAGCTGGGAGAGCGTTTCTTCAACAGCAAGGGCCTCTAGGAAGAAAGAAGTAAATACCATACAGTTAAACGAACATGCCCGGAAATGAAGATGCTGCCAATTATAAGAAGAACAAGTTTCAAGTTCTCATTAAAGTCACAGGAACAAACACGATTGATGAAGGCTCCTCTCCATGCATTCCTAACCAGCTGGGGGCACCGTGCTTACAGACAGAATAAACCTGATTTGGAACCAAGGGCTAAGCCCTAGGTAAAGACCAAAGTCCTCTCATCAATGCATTTATATAAAAGTAGATCCTCCTAAACTGTATAGAGCTTTTTTGGGGTCAAAGTGATTTTTTTTCTTTAGGTACTGGGGATTGAACCCAGGGGCACTTAACCACTGAGCCACAAACCCATCCCTTTTTTGTATTTTATTAGAGACAGAGGGTTGCCAAGTTGCTTAGGGACTCACTAAGTCCCTGAGGCTGACATGGAACTCAAGATGCTCCTGCCTTAGCCTCCAGAGCTGCTGGGATTGCTGGCATGTGCCACTGCACTCAGAGTGATTCCATTTTTATTTCCACTTTTTGAGGCCCATGGATACACACAACACAGATATATCTTTCCAAGACATAAAGAGCATGGATTTGTATCTCCATCTCACCCATGAAAGATCAGAAGCCTAGAGAAGTGGGGTGGCAGATCTGAGTCCTCTGCGGGTTCCAGGGACTAGGACACTAAAGAACCTGACTTTCCATGCCAACATGGTCCCTGCAATGCACTGTTTCCCAGGTGAGTGTGAGCCATCCCTTAGCACCTGGGATCCTTCCTGCAACACAAGTAGCACAAACCTCTCCACCTGACTGCTGACCTCAGGTCTCCAAGGTCCCCAGCCCAAGGCAAACAGAGCTTTGTCATATTGGTTTTGTCTGCATCCCCAATGTCTAGCCCAACTCCTGCACACAGTAGGTGCTATGTGTCAAAACAAATATGCTGAGTTGGTATAAACAAACTTGGTTCCTTTGGGTTAAAAAAAATGCTACATCAGAAAGCCAAATGCAGCTGAAGAATATCCATTTTCTCTCTGAGTGATGTGAATTGCACCGATTCTCTGCATGTCTTTATAGCATGCATAAGATTGACACCTGAAAAACATTTTGAGGATTGCCTGATTCAAAGAGTAGTGCTTGAGCACAGGATTTGACTGGGGTGTCAGAGCTGATAGTGATGGATGGCCAGAGGCTTTGGCATTCCATCCTGATACCCCAACTCCATACCTTCTCCTTCAGGCCCAGTGTCGGGGGAGTGGATAAGGGATCGGAGGAGCGACTGCTCTCAAAGATCTCAAGACTGCTGGGGAATGGAAACATGCAAATACATCACTACACCATGTGTCCACTGCCATGATGGACACTGGGTAAGACGTGGACACTACCTCTGCCTTGGTTTTTGTAGCAGTTGATTTCCAGGGGTGTAGATGGGGAAGTTAAGGCCTCTGACACTAGAACAGGTGTTAACCCTGAATTTCAGGTTAAGGACTCAGACGCTGCTCTAGAGATCTATGAGCAGAACTGCGACGCAAGCCCTCTGTAACTCAGGATGACATAAGACCTTCCAGGGGTCAGTACAGGGACTCCGAGCCTTGCCATGGTTCTGTCACACACAGGGCTGTGCGACCCTGTCCCTTCTACCTCTCTGTGCCATCATCTGTCAATCAAGAGGGATTTAGGCTTAATAATCTCTATGATGTCTAACCGTCAGAAAATCCATGTGCAAGAATCTATTTGTCTCAAGACAGCTAAATCTGATGGATATTAGTAGGTTTCTGTAATCATCCAGATTAATTATAAGTATTTAATATTTACATATACAAACATATATGAATGGGTGTATGCGGCTTGCATTTCATTCTTTACTATGAACATGTAGCTCTTTATTAGGATTGTTTTCCACTCGGAAGCTGCAATTCTGTATTACTGCATAGTTAAGGAAAGACTCTAAACCCACACTCTCCCCTAGAAGGCAGCATAACATTATGTACTAGGCAGGTATGCACTACATGTTCTGTTTTGGTGGATAAGTGAATGAGTGGATGAGTATACTCTTAGACACTAATATCTAGACTTACACATTGCCCTTTGAATACTGCCTCCTTCTAGAATGAGGTAGGGCACACTAACCCTCCCTGAACAATAGATGTTACCATGACTTAGCAAAGCATGATACCCTCTCTCAAGCCCAGTGACCAAGGGGCAACATTAGCTTCTGGTCTTTTCCCTGCCCTTGGCCCCTTACCCAGCTCCATGTGTGGCAGCTCTGGGATGTCCCTCATGATGAGTAGGAAGTAGAGGCGGAGGCCCCGGTAGGCTTGTAGGAGCAGGAGACACAGGTCGCGGTGCCACTTGTGGGCATGCTGCATGCAGTTCTCTGAGGGGACATAGAAGCTTCCCTGTGGGTGGAACAGAAACAAAGCTGAGGAATGTCATGCCTGGGCTAGTAGCACAGGGATCCTTCCCTCCACCTGCTGTGTCAACCATCAAGGACTGTGTAGAAGAGAGAGACCTGAGTTCCCATGTTTTCTTTGTCCCTCTATGTGGGAAAAATAACGAAATCCAAAATACTCCTGTTTTGCCATGTTCAAATTAAAATGATAATAATAATATAATAATGATGATGATGATGATGATGATTGTGGTGGTGGTGGTGATGATGGTGATAATGGTGGTCATGATGGTGATACGGTATTGATGATGATGGTGATTGCTAAAGATGGTGATAATAATAATGATGGTGATAATAATGGTGATGGTAATCATGGTGTTGATGGTGATGATGGTGGTGGTATTGATGATTATATAGTGGTGATTGTTGAAGATGGTGATGATAATAGTGATGCAGATGATGGTGGAGGCATTGATGGTGATATGGTGTTGATGATGGTGGTGATTGCTGAAGATGATGATGATGGTGATGATAATGGTGATGGTGACATGGTGTTGACGATGATGGTGGTGAATGCTGAAGATGGTAAGAATGGTGATGCTAATGGTGATGGTGATAATGATGTTGATGGTGTTGATGGTGATGATAGTGGAGGTGTTGATGTTGATATGTGTTGATGCTGATGGTGGTGATTCCTGAAGGTGGTGATAATAATTGTGATGGAGATGATGGTGGTGGTGTTGATAATTGTGATGATGGTGGTGATGATGGTGAATGATGCTGGCAATGGTGGTGGTAATGGTGACATTGTGTTGATTATGGTGATGATTAATGAAAAAGGTGACTAGTAACAATGTTGATGATGATGGTGATGGCAAAGGTGCCCTGACAAGGCAGGTTTGTGAAACTGAGTGGAGCCCACTTAAGGTCCCCTTCCCCTGACTGTGCCAGGGTCCACGCTAAGAAGAGGCAGGGACAAAGGTAGGCAGGCCTATTGGCACAGAGTGATAAAAAGAATTTGAAAGACCCTCGTGGCAGTCAGAGGAGTAGCAGCTATTGCTTAAAAGGAGGGAAAATGTCTTGTAAGAAGAGTGAGGTGCTGAGGAGTTGCCTAAGCTGTGTGGAACACGCCCCTGGAGAGCTCTGGATGTGGGCACACGTGTCAGAGTGCTCTGTGTTACATATTTAGTTGGTGGACATGGAACAGATCACACTGGTAGAATTACAAAGTGTTTTGTCAAATGAGAAAACGATGCTTACATCCACAAAGAACTTGGAGACCCAGACGTGACAAAAAGGAAGAAATGGGACAATTTTGACTCTTTTTTTTTTCCTTTGGTACAAGGGATTGAACTCAGGGGCACTTGACCACTGACCACATCCCCAGCACCCTCCTTTTTTAAAATTTTATTTAGAGACAGGGTCTCACTGAGTTGCTTAGCATCTTGCTTTTGCGGAGGCTGGCTTTGAACTCATGATCTTCCTGCCTCAGTCTCCTGAGCCTCTGGGACAACTTTGACTTTCTTGTCAACCCAAGAGACAAGGACATCCTGAGGTCAATGTTGGAGAGATGTGTTCTGAGAGCAGAGAAAGGAGTCCCACAGGGAAGTGCTCAGACGGGGAGAAGGGAAGCCGCTGGGCAGAGGGCTGGAAGATGGTGGAGTGAGGACCTGTGTCCCTCTATTGCCCACATGGCCAGGGTGGGGGGAATCAACGTCTCTGTGTCCTGTTGAACAGCCAGGCAATTGGTCGGTCTACTCTCCTGGCTCTGAGCCTTGGTCTACATGGTGGGTGACTATGGTAGCCTCGGGCTCCAGGTTTTCTCCTTTTCCCTTGCTGCCACCTGAAAGGGCATAACTGGTCCAGTGGGGGCAGAACAGGTCTGATGAGGCCAATGGCCATCCACACTTCATCTGTGCTCCCAGTTGTGAGCAGGCGATGATGGGACTGATTACACCCTTTGTCCCCACTTGTCTTGATGACTGGGTAACACGGGCTGCAAGGCAGCATGCATCAGACCAGATAAAAATCTCAGGAATGTCATCACCTGGTTCTAAGATGCCTTTAACCAGCTCTCTAAGACAGAGAGGTCACTGGGTGTGCTTTCAGGGGCACTAAATGTGAGGGAGGGAGATGCAGAGGTGGAGCATGGCACTCCACTCTCTTGGAGGCCTCACAGAGGCCTCACTGTTCGCTTGGGCTCTGGACTTGCAGAGAGGCCTGGCCTCACAGCACGGACCGTGTCTTGGGACCCAGCCATTGACCAGCACTGGGTGAGGGCGACCCAGGGCGGATGTGAGCAGCTGTCTCTAGACGGGCAATCCACACACTCAGCTGATTGCTCTTGGCCCCCAGCTTCCTGGCAGTGTACGGAAGGGCGCCTGCAGCCCAGGGAAGGTTCTGGATGGCAGACCCACCCATGTCTGCTGGAGACACCCTCTGTGCCACCTCTTCTCTGCAGGGCCTCACTTTCCTCAGTTCTGAATCCTAGCTTTGAATTATAAAGATTCCAGGTCCCTTTTGATTTGAATTTAAGAGAGACATTCAACAAGGTTTGCAGTCAAAGGACTTGCTCATTTCACAACCAGAAAATTCAGCCCCTGGAATGTCTGGGTCCCCCAGAACTCAGGCTAATGCACACACTGCCATTTCCCTTCTTTCCTATTGGGCTAAAATCAAAATACAGAGAAGCCAGTGCAGCTGTGGAAAGACCAGCAGAGCTTGCACAGAGAGGGAGCTCATGAGAGTCCCCAGGCCTGCAGAGCAAAAAGGAAGCCACTGTTCATAGACCTTGTGGACAGTTCCATCACCAACCTGCAACAAGCATCGTCACTGCTTCAACCAGCTCTAATGTTGCTTTTCAAAATAGAATGTAGCTGTTTAAATAGAAAAACTCAGTGTCACCAAAGAAAACACCACACAAAGTAAAGTGCAATGATTTCTTGTGGATCTTCTAGAACTCTTCCATACCCGTGTGTACCTCTGCTTTTGCATGTGTGTTCTCACAATGTATATGCATATTCCAAATTCTCGCACAGACATACACATGAGTTAGGGAATGCTCCTGTCATTTCTCAGTCCTTTTTTAAAAAAAATCTCTTAACAGGTCTCAGGTTCCCTCTGATCCTATGGAACAGTAAAGCATTTGGAACGCTTGTTTCCACTTTCTGGATGGAAAGACTGGCTCAGAGAGCTGAATGGTTAGCGCTGGTTCCTCTTCTTGGCAGCTGCAGAAATGATCCTGGAAGCTCAGGTGCCAAAGCCGGGCAATCCTCCCTCAGCATGCAGCACACGCCTCTGAAAACCGTGCCTGGCAGAGAACAGATGCTCCACAAAGGTCTGCTTGCTTTGACAGAGGCATTAATTTAAGTCCTGCCGTGTCTCCATTAGCTGTGACTAAGCAGACGGGACTGTAGAAAGGGCCTTATGAAGGCACCACACCCGCAGTCACGCATCCCCAGTTAGTCAGCTTCAAGGAGCCCTGGGAATCCTGTTTTCTGTCCTCCCTTCTGCTCATAACTCCATTTTCTTATCACCATGACCTTGTTTTTAAAGTGCTTCGGACCCCAGTGACGAAGGTAAGGAAGCTATGAAGCCTGTTATTAAATTTCACATTTAAAGCTAGACCCTGTGGCTATGATCCCAGCTACTCAGGACGCTGAAGCAGGAGGACTGCAAGTTTGAAACCAGCTGCAGCAACTTAGCAAAAATAAAAGGACTCAAAATAAAATGAAAAGGACTAAGGGTGCAGCTCAGTGGTAAAGCACTTGCCTAGATGTAGAGTGTATGAGACCATAAATTGAATCCCTAATACCAAAAAAAAGAAAAAAGAAAAGAGAGGAGGGGGGACCTCAATCCTAATATCATGAATGTTTCAAGAAAGAGAACTTTAGGGAATCTTCATAAAGTTGATTCAGTATGATTATTGAAGTAATAAATGTCAAAATGATAATCCAAAGAGAGAACCTGAAAAATATATGGGTAAAGATTGTTATATCAGACAAAAAAGAAAAAGGAGAAAGAAAGAAAAGAGAGACCTTCATTTTCCATAAACTACTCACCAGCATGTCTTTTGGAAAGTGAGTAATATATCACAGAAAATCCCATTAGCCATCCCTCCAGGCCTGCAGAGCCCATGTCAGTGTGGAAAAGCCAATGAGCGCCTGTTAGAATCGGATTGAAAATCCTTGCACAATCTCCCTGGCACAGAGAAAGAACACTCTAGCAACCTACTTTTCAAAGTCTGGGATAAAAACCCTAAATAATGAAACAGGACCCCAGCAGGCCAGACATACCATTAGGCTGCACATGAACTCACAGGAGAGGGCTCTTGCTGGGGCCCAGCTCACACTGGGGCACACCAAGGGAGTGTCTCTCCCTTCCTGAGGGTGAACTAAGACAAGTGTAAATAGGAAAAGACTTTTCTGATTGGAGTAAGGCATCGAGTCTGCAGTGCTGGCTCCAGCCAACATTGTTTTAGTTTTGGGACTCACACTCATGTTTGAGTTCTTGCTTTGCTTCTTCCTACCAACGTGGCTTTGGGCAGTTCATCCTATCCCTGCCCTGCAGATGCACCATCTGTAAAGAGGGGACTATCATAGCTGCTGTTAAAGAATAAATGAAACCATTCTGGAAAAATGCTGACTGATGCAATGTTCTAATGGAGAGTGGGAGCAAACAGAAAGGCATGTTTGTGCATCACGGATATGCACATTGATGGCCTCTGTCAACATGTCTATGGGTGGTACAGCATAAGAATCAACAGTGACCCACCAAAAACCTTGTAGCTTCATCTTAACTCAACAGATGTCCAGTAAGGAGCTCTGCAGGGATGTGGTTCCATTTGAATACAGAACCTGGAGTCCAATAGGTGAGTACCCTGCTGACGAATCTGCCCTTCAACCACCATGTGACCGAGCCAATCCCTTACAGCACCAGTTTCAACATGGAAAGTCAGGATAACAACGGAGTTAAGTGCTTAGGAAAGTGTTTGATATTTAGTTAAGTATGTTCTAAGTGGTAATTAAGAACCTTTAGTTTTTATTTCTTTTTCTTTCTCTACCAGAGTATATACAAATTGAGCATAGCTAAGTTTGATGTGGACTCTTTCTTTATATATGAACCTCTCAACACTTCATCTTTAAATCCAATCCCTGCCCTGGTCTCCAGATCTCTAAATTCCAAACTTCTGATTGAATAGCTTGCCTATTTGCCACAAAACCTTCTTAAAGGATATTATTTGTCCTCCTGACCTGATCTCACTTCCCTCTGGCCTTCACTTAGGATCCCATTGCCTAACACCCTAGAGCCAGGGAGTTCTCTTGGGCTCCTGACTTTGTCACCTCAAGAATCTGCTATCAAGTCTTGGATTTCACATTTGATATTCTCTTTATTTGCCCCAGAGTGAGTTGTCTTCACTGGTTACTTGAATTATTCAAAACGTCCTTCTCATGGGCCTCACAGTTCTGGTCTCCAATGGTCTGGTGCCTCAGTCCATGCAAGCCGGTTCACACCATCACTCATCACTGACAAGACAATTCCAGATTCTTGGGTGTGGCATTTGAGGCCTCTGCACCCTAAACTCCAGCCACGTTTCCACATTTGGATGCTGCCTCCACTTCTCTCCAGGTCTTTAGGTGCATTTCTCCTGTGCTGCTTCTGCCTCAAAGGCCCTCTGTCAGTCTTTTGGAATTACTTCCTGTGCACCACTGAGACTCAGACCAGATGTCATCTCTGGGCACTTGTACAGCCACCCCTACTCTGTGACACCTCATGCATGCCTCATCAGACCAACTATCCAGACTCTCTCCTTGCAGCCTGAACACCTGCAGGGTAGGTGCAGCGTGCTGCTTGTCTGTGAACCTGGAACACCTAGTGCATAGGCAGTCACTGAATGCACAGAGGTAGACAAAGTGCAGGGACAAATATAGCATTGTCCTACAGGTCACTGCAACTAGAATGCTGCAGACTGGACCAACATATGCACATTGAAGGCCACCTTATCCTTGCCTCTTCCCATTTCAGAAATGTGGGCTTTCACACTATTTGGGATCTGGATTAGGATTTCTAAGATTACCACTACAATCACGCTGTAGACACTTATGTTTATACACTTGTTCATAAGGAATATATAATGCAATCTTTGTTTTGCTTGGCATCTGATGAATGGCTATAATTCATAAAATAATTCAACCTTGCCCACAAAAGCAAGACATATCTTTTATCAAGAAATATCAATACATTTTATGTTAAAATTATGGGAGAATGCATAAATAGAGTTGATTTTTAGTATTCTAGATATTTATTTGAAAAAGAAATGTAAGCACTGTCAGACCTCAATATCTAGAGCACTATTACTACAGCTACCATTCCTTATGTGGCTGCTGTTGCCTGGTACTATGTTTTGTCTTTGTGTTACTCCTCTTGGTGGTTCAGTGTCTTTAAACTATTATCCCATTTGTACTGATAAGAAAACAAAATAATCTTGATCATAAAAATAATAAAAATTGGCATTTGTGATTTGACCCTGTTGAATGGCAGGCATGGTTCAAGTGCTTAGTTCTCAGGCTGCTCCTATGAAATAAGTCTGATTATTTGCACCCAAATTGTGGAGTAGGAAACTGAACCTCAGAGTGGTACATACTTGTTTTCAGGTCTCCTGGCAAGAGGCCGCTCAAGGCACTGGAAGCTTGCACACTCTCAGTCTGAAGACCTTCCTCTTTGCACTAGCTTCACACAATTTAAATATGTTGCCTGTGTCCACACATCCAGGAAGCGATAGAGTTGAATTTCTGACCCAGGTCAGGACCCATTAGAAAGGAAATCAGTTCCTTTAGGGAGCAAGAGAGTAAACCCTGTGATAACTAGCCTCAGCTTGCTGCCAGCTAGCTGTGACCTGGGAACTCACTTCCCTTCCCAGCCTTTAGTACCCGCTCTTCAAGCACAAACCGCTGAGGTCTTGTTCAGTAATTCCTAACTCTGTGTCCCAGGGCTCTGCCTGTGTTCACCAGGCATGAGATGAACTATAAGTTAAAAATAGGAGTTACATTTTAAAATACAAAAATCGTAAATGATCTTTCTAATAGTACAATTTGATTTGGAATCACGTTCTATCCCCTTGATGACATCTCACAGAGCTGAGGGCAATAATTGCCAGGCCAGGGCTGCATGGTGGGCATGAGGTGGGGAAGGCAGGCACCTGCCCTGTGTCTGCTCATGGCCTGCCCCAGGCATCTGCTCCACTCTGTATGCGTAGCCTGCCTGCCCTGCCTGTGGGTTCTGCTTCTGTGTGTTCCCCTAACCACGAGTCCAAAATACTAAAAAATTCTCATCAGTGCTGAACATGTACAGATTTTTTTTCTTGTCCTTATTCACTAAGTAACATAGTATAACCACTATTCATATAGCACTTACATTGTATTAGGTATTACAAATAATCTAAAGATGATTTAAAGTGTAGAGGAAGGTGTGACATGCAGATTATAAGCAAGGGTTGTTTCACTTTACAGAAGGAACTTGGACATCCCTGGATTTCAATGTCTATGTTGGGTGAGGTCCTGCAAGGACTCCACTGTAGGCACCAAGAGAGGACTGAACATATGTCCTTCCCTCTGCCCTCTCATAGCTCCTCTACCCAGGGATCCTACAAAGGGTGGTTCAGCCATCACCAGAGACCTCAGGCCATCGAGCAGTAGCCTGGTCCTGTGTCTCTCTATATGTACAGCTGTGGCACATTGGGCTCCTGGTGGAAGTCAGGGCGAGGATGCTCTTCACCTTCTCAGCTCCTCCCATGCCATTGGTTGAAACAGTACCTTAAAAACACGAGGTCTCTGTGCAGCAGAGTGGTTCCCTCAGCTTTCTAGTGCTCCCGAGGAATGGATCCCCGCACAGGTCCTACCTAGCACAGCTACAGCCAGTGGAGGTTGTGGGAGGGCAGGAGTGGGGTGAGAACGCCAGTTCCCCATTCTTAATTCTCTACTTCTAATTCAGCTTAATAACTTGGCTTCTCTCTACCCAGGTACTGAGAAAATGGAGAGTTCTGGATAAGACACTGGGCTCTCCCTGTCCTCCACAGAGAGGTAGCTTCCTCAGCCTGGTAGGCGGGGTACAGGAGATCTTCTGCAAGAGAGGCTGTATTGTGCAGCACCAATGTACGGGGGTAGAGTTCCATGTACAGGTGCCCCTTGTCCAAAGAGGCAGCCAATGATGTCCAACTTGTTTTTATCCAAATAAAAGACCTGAGCTGCACCCAGCTCTGGACATGAATGCATTGTTTCTCAGCGCCCCTTACAGCTAGAAGCAGGTCCCATCTCCTCTGATTGATGAGGTAGGTCACTGACATCGCTCATCATCCTCTATAGAGAAAGACAGCTGCAAAGGTGTCCCCCACACGGGCTTGTGGTGCTAGGGAAGGAGGGTCACACAGGAGAGAGTCCACATTAAGTAGAGGGTGGAAATAGACCAGTGGTATACACTCAACTTTTGGGGAAATCATGGGATGCCACAAGCATCAAGGAGGGCAAGAGTAGGTGGGTTTCTCTTCAGCAGCGCTTTCCTGTCCATGGCAGATTGAGATGCTGTGGTCTATATAGGAAGTTGTCTGAGAAAGGAATTCATTGATTGAAAGTAAAATCCTGAAAATCACTTGATTAAACCAGTGCCCCCAGAGGACTCAGTTCTATGGTGGCTCAGAGGTGAACACAAACTATGTGCCTGAGAATCGGACCTCAATCTGTGCTGCTCATGGTTTTCATTTCTGATTCCTAAATATTGCCCTTTCCTGTCTGCCTTTTAAAGTTTGTTTTCAACAGCAATTCAAATATGGGTTTTGATCAGTTTATTCCCAAGGTTCATTTCTTTAAAAAAAAAAACAAAAAACTTCCATTTGTGGGTGAAAAGCAGTATTCAGTGAACTTGGAATTAGAGCTTTAACCTAGGATCAAGAGGTCAAGTTTAGGATTTTCTACTCACTATGAATAAGGACTTGCTTCTGCAATTGGACAGGAACTTAGCTGCCCTCCAAAGGCAAGAAAGAGTGAGCCAGATGGTTCTTACTATCCATAAAGGACAATGAACTTGAAATCGATCTTCTTATTGTGATTATTATCGGTAGGAGTGCCAGATAAAGCCTTCCATTGATATACTAGAGTTAATACATTTTTTAAAAATAAATTGGTCACTGCCTATAATCATCAAGAGATTTTGACCGACTTATAACTTTAAAAATTGTAGCTAATTAGTAATTACACAAGTTGACATATTGATGATGAATAATTCATAACCATCTTACAAATTCCCTTCATACCTATGTGCACTTTGCATGAATATATAAGCTGTTGCTATTAAACTGTTTGACCTGAGAGAACTGTTCACATATCATCAGCATTATGATAGTTATCTTTATACCCTTCTGTAAGTGAGCAGGGCAGTTCCATTTAATTTATCATCAGGATCCTAATTGCTCTTTATTGGGTGCTTCCTGTGTGCTCATCACCATGCTGAGCACTTGAGTTCCAGAGGTTAATAAATACTGACCCTGCCCGGCAGGGCGTCTACTCAAGCTAGAGGAAGAAAGGACACGAACACATCCTTGCTGTGCACCATGGTAAGTGTGGCACTGGAGGCAGCCTCGGGGGCTGAGGGTGGTGAGTGCATGGGGTGGGAATGGGGGAATGGCGCCCTGAGAGAGACGATGCCACCATTGAGCTGGAAGGTGAGGAAGTCAGGGAGGGGTGTCTTTCAGGCACAAGGACCATCCCAGCGAAAGCCACAGAGTAAAGAAATAAAGTGCAGGAAGATAGGAAGTCAGTGTGCAGCTCAAGTGAATGTGTCCAGTACAGAGAAGCAGGACGTAACGCCAGTCAGACAGGCTGCAGTTAGGATGGAGGGCCAAGCAGATCATATTCATCAGAACACACAGTCAATGTGCAAACAGGTGACAGCGTTCCCTCCAAGGAGCAGTAGGAAAAAGTGATGGGAGTGGACTCCAACTCTCTCTGTGACTCTGGCTTCCTTAGTCAAGGCTGTTGGGTCTCTCCAGTTCCTGGAAAGGTTGGAATAATGATGCAAACTCATGAAGTAGAATAGGCCTGCACAGGTGAATAACTGACCCCAGTTCCACAGTCACAAAGAGACAAGCCTCTAATTCCAAAGCAGCAGAGCCTGACTTAAAGATCAATCTCTTGGTGCAAAATTCTACATCAACCCTAAGTTGCTTCTCAACTGAGGGGAAGGCAGTGTGAATAGAGATAATGGAAACAGCAGGAGCAAGAGGAAGCAACTGTTATCCCCAGGGCTCCCTCATGGACCTCAAGAACAGTGAGGTCCACTTGGTGCCTGTGCCCTTGTGACCACAGTGTCTGGTTTTACTTTGAAAGTTGCAGGTTTGCTGCGATGCCCCTCAGACAATGAAGACAAAATACGTGATCTTAAAAGTAGAGTTGACCATGTAGAGGAGATGATAAGAAACCATGAACAGAACATCCAAGAATTGTGGGATAACATGAAAAGACCAAATTTAAGAGTTTTCAGAATAGATGAAGGAGCAGAGATACAAACCAAAGGAATGCACAATCTTTTCAGTGATAAAATAGCAGAAAATTTCTCAAACCTAAAGAATGGATTGCAAAATCAAATATAAGAGGCTTACAGGACCCCAAATGTACACAATGACAGCAGACCCACACCAAGACACATTATAATGAGAGTGAAAAACACAGAGAATAAAGATAAAATTTTAAAGGCTACGAGAGAAAAAAATCAAATTATTTATGGGGAAACCAATTTGGATCTTGATGGATTTCTTAACACAGACCCTCAAAGCTAGGAGGTCCTGGAATAATATATTTCAAACTCTGAAAGAAAATGGATGCCAACCAAGAATTATATATCCAGCAAAATTAAGTTTCAGATTTGAAGATGAAATTAAAACCTTTCACAATAAACAAAAATTAAACAAATTCATAACTAGAAAGCCTACACTACAAAAAATTCTCAACAAAATATTCCATGAGGATGAAGTAAATAAAAAAGTGAAAACCAGCAAAGGGAGGATCAACACTACAGGGATATTTAACCAAATGAGAAACACTAAGACAAATCAAAACCAGAAATAAGTCAAAATGGCAGGGAATACAAATCATATCTCAATAATAACCTTGAATGTTAATGGCCTCAACTCATCAATCAAAAGGCCTAGATGGGCAGATTGTTTTAAAGATGAGACATAACAATGTGCTGTCTTCAAGAGACTCACCTCATGGGCAAAGACACCCACAGGCTGAAGGTGAAAGGGTGGGAGAAAACCCATCACTCCTATGGATTGTGTGAACAAGCAGGGGGCCGCCATCCTCATCTCAGATAAAGTAGACTTCAAGCCAAAGTTAACCAGAAGAGACAAAGGAGGACATTTCATACTTCTTAAGGGAAGTATATATGAGCAGGACATAATAATTATGAATAGTTATGCCCCAAACAATGGAACATCTATGTACATCAAACAAACCCTTCTCAATTTCAAGAATCAAATAGACCCCAACACAATAACACTGGGTGACTTTAACACACCTCTCTCACTACTGGACAGATCTTCCAAACAAAAACTAAATAAAAAAACTATTGAACTAAATAATATAATCAATAATTTAGACTTAACAGACATATATAGAATATTTCATCCATCAATGAGCAAATTTACTCTCTTCTCAGCAGCATATGGCTCCTTCTCTAGAATAGGACATATCTTATGTCACAAAGCATCTTAGTAAATCAAAAACAAAAACAACAACAACAAACAAACAAACAAAAAACAGAGATAATACCGTGCATTCTATCAGATCACAATGGAATGAAATTAGAAATCAATGATAAAGTAAAAAATAGAAGTTAACTCTAACAAATGGAGACTAAATGATACACTATTGAATGATGAATGATAATAGAAGAAATCAAGGATGAAATTTTAAAATTATTAGAGGTAAATGAGAACTCTAATAAAACATATCACTATCTCTGGAACACTATGAAGGCAATACTAAGAGGAAAGTTTATTGCACTAGCACATTCATTAAAAGAAAAGGGCAACAAATAAATGACCTCACACTGCATCTCAAAGCCATAGAAAAAGAAGCACAAATTAAGATCAAATGCTGTAGAAGATAGGAAATAATTAAAATCAGAGTTGAAATCAAAACAAACAATTGAAAAAATTGTCAAAACAAAAAATTGGTTCTTTAAAAAAAGAAATAAAATAGATAAAATCCTGGTCATGCTAATGAAGAGAAAAAGAGAGAAAACTCAAATTACTAAAATACAAGACGAAGAAGAAAATATCACAATGGACATGTCTGAAATACAGAAGATAATAAGAAACTATTGTGAAAATCTATATTCCAACAAAATAGAAAATATCAAAGAAATCGACAAATTTCTAGAGACATATGACCTACCTAAACTGAATGAGGAGGTCATAAACTATTTAAACATATCAACTTCAAGTAATGAAATAGAAAACTCCATCAAAAGTCTATTAACCAAGAAAAGGCCAGGACCAGAAGGATTCTCAGCCAAATTCTACAAAACTTTCAAAGAAGAATTAACACCAATATTCCTCAAAGTATTCCATGAAATACTTTCAAACTCATTCTATGAGGCTAATATCCCTGAGACCAAAACCAGAAAAAGACACATTAAAGAAAACTTCAGACCATTATACCTGATGAACATAGACACAAAAGTTCTCAATACAATTCTGAAAATCACGTTCACAAACATATTTAAAAGATAGTGTCATGATCAAGTGGGGTTCATTCCAAGAATGCAGAGTTGGTTCAATATACAGAAATCAATAAGCTTAATCATATTAATAGACTTAAGGATAAGAATCATATGATTATCTTAATAGATGAAGAAAAAGCATTTGATAAAATACAGCACACCTCCATGTTTAAAACACTAGAAAAACTAGGGATAGTAGGAACATACTTCAACATTGTAAAAGCTATATATGCTAAACCAAAGCCAATATCATGCTAAATGGAAAAAAATTCAAAATATTCCTCTTAAAAACTGAAATAAGGCAAGGATTCAACATCACCCTTGAAACTCTAGCCAGAGCAATTAGAGAAAAGAAAGAAATTAAAAGGGATACAAATAGGTAAAGAAGAACTCAAACTATCAATATTTGATGATGTTATGATTCTATATATAGAAGACCCAAAAATTTCCAACAGAAAACTTATAGAACTAATAAATGAATTCAGCAAAGTAGCAGGATATAAAATCAACACCCATAAATCAAACGCATTTCTATACATCAGTGATGAATCCACTGAAAGAGAAATTCGGAAAACTACCCGATTCACAATAGCCTCAAAAAAAAAAAAAAAACCTAGGAATCAATCTAACAAAAGAGATGAAAGACCTCTACAATGAAAACTATAGAACACTAAAGAAAGAAATTGAAGAAAACCTCAGAAGATGGAAATATCTTCCATGCTCCTGGATAGGCAAGATTAATATTGTCAAAATAGCCATACTACCAAAAATGTTATACTGATTTAATGCAATTCCTTTTAAAATCCCAATGACATTCTTCATAAAAATAGAAAATGCAATCATGAAATTTATTTGAAAAAATAAGAGACTCAGAATAGCCAAAACAATCCTTAGCAAGAAAAATAAAGCAGAAGGCGTCACAATACCAGACCTTAAATTACACTATAGAGCTATAATAACAAAACCAGCATTGGCACCAAAATAGACAAGTAGACCAATGGTACAGAATAGAGGACACAGAGACAAACCTACATAAATGCATTTATGTCATACTAGACAAAGAGGCCAAAAACTTCACTGGAGAAAAGATAGCTTATTCAACAAATGGTGCTGGCAAAACTGGAAATCCATATGTAGCAAAATAAAATTAAACCTCTATCTCTCTTCTTGCTCAAAAATTAGCTCAAAGTGGATCAAAGACTTAGGCACTAGAACAAGACCCTGCACCTAATAGAAGAAAAAACAGACCCAAATCTTCACCATGTCAGCCTAGGATCTGACTTCCTTAACAAGACCCTTAAAGTGCAAGAAGTAAAATCAAGGATCAATAAATGAGATGGATTCAAATTAAAAAGCTTCTTCTCAGTAAAGAAAACAATAATGTGAGAAGAGAGCCTACAGATTGGGAGAAAATCTTTACCAAATGCACTTCCAATAAAAGTATTAATCTCTAGAACATATAAAGAACTCAAAAAACTTAACACCAAAAAAACCAAATAACCTAATTAATAAGTGGGCTAAGAAACTGAATAGACACTTCACGGAAGAAGAAATATAATCGATCAAAAAATATATGAAAAAGTGGTCAATATCTCTGGCAACTAGAGAAATGAAAATCAAAACTATACTAAGATTTCATCTCACTCCTGTCACAATGACAATCATCAAGAATTCGGGCAACAATAAGTGTTGGCGAGGATGTGGGTGAAGAGGTACACTCACGCATTGCTGGTGGAACTGCAAATTGGTACAACCACTATAGAAAGCAGTATGAAGATTCCTCAGAAAACTTGGAATGGAACCACCATTTGACCCAGCTATCCCACTCCTCAGTTTATACCCAAAGGACTTAAAATCAGCATAGTACAGTAACGCAGCCATATCAATGGCAGCTCAATTCACAATAGCTAAACTATGGAACCAACCTAGGTGTCCTTCAATAGATGAATGAATATAGAAAATGTGGTATATATATTCAATGGAATATTGCTCAGCTTTAAAGAAGAATGAAATTATGGAATTTGCCAGCAAATGGTTAAAGTTGGAGAATATCATGCTAAGAGAAATAAGCCAATCTGCCCAAGACCAAAGGCAAAAGGTTTTCTGTAATATGCAGATGTTAATTCACAATAAGGGGTGTGGGACACTAGAGAAGAATAGTGTTAGATTAGGTAGAGGGAAGTGAAGGGAGGGCCTGGGAGGGGATGTGGGGATAGGAAGGATAGTAGAACAAAACAGATATTATTACTTTATGTGTACATGTGACTGCATGACCAGTGTAATTCCACAACGTGTAACCTCAGAAAAATGAGGTATTATATCCCTTCTATGTATGATATATCAAAGATGATATATCATATAGAATACATGCATTCTACTGTCATATATAACTAATTAAAACAAATTTTAAAAGTTGAAAAAAAAAATAGATTCAAATCTGATGTGTTGTATTTTTAATTGTAAAAGACATTCATTCCTCCAATTGACTCTGGAGTCAGCACTGAGTCAGGATCTATGGTACCCAGTGCTGAGTTCTGTGGTCTCCGTGAATTTGCTCTTTGTTTCTCCTAGGTCTCTCGACAGGCTTCCTGGGCACACTAGCACTGCAAATGCAATCTACATTCTGATACCAAACGTTCACACTCCCATGCATGTCCTCGTAAGCTCCCTTTATGAGCCTGAGAGCACTAGGAAGTATGTACAGGGTGAGGTGACATGGGGTGGGAGCAGAAGAGGCCCATCTGTGCTCAGACATGGACCATCACTATGGCACACAGCTGTGACTTGAATGAGATGTGCCAATCTGAGTCCACATGCCCACCCCCTCCCAGCACCACCTTGCTGTGAAGGTGCTCAGTGATAACCTTGGCCACCTCTTGGGATGTTCTGAAACTAGGTCACAGGGAAGGCTTTCATAGAAAACTTGTATAGAAAACCAGCACATGCTAGGTCTGGCTTTTACTCAAATAATCCTAGCAATCATAGAAACCAAGATCATGATACTTATGTGAAAAGCCATAGTTTACCTATAGCTTTTAAATCAATTCTGTAAGAATTTTACCATTATTAGTCTCATTATATGGATGGAGAAACAGTGACTGATCTCTCAGATATAGTGTCAGGAATCAAGCGTTTTCTATAAAAAAATATTAATTATCAAGTTAATTTATCAAAATTAGTAGACCAAAAATAACCTGAATGATTTTTTAGTAACGTTTCTACCCTGTTGATGACCATGTTGCATCCAAGTCTTGCCAAGCAGTTTCAGTAGCTGCATTTGCTTGGGGTTTAAGATCACGCTGTTAAACACGTGGCCACTGAAGGGGCCCAGCAGCGGAGTAATAGGCTCGTCATTAGACCCACCTACAGACGACAACCCTGCAGGAATCCTGCCCTCTTCAGCTGCCTGGAGAGACCGGGCATAGAAGGAGGGAGAGAGGAAGATCTGAACCCCGTTTCAGAAGTCTCCCAAACACAAGCCTCTTTTGCCCTTCAGTAGTTGGATGGAGCCCCCAGTTGGTATGCAGAGGCCATGTCACCACTGGGTCTATCAATCCTGACGTGGACACATCCTTCCAGTGCAGAGGACGCTTAGCACTCCATAGTCGGAAACGCTGCCCCTGTCTATTGACACATTCTCAGCTCTGGCCTTTCCACATTCTAGCATTTACTCCCATTCAGGCTTCATTAAGAGCCATTCCCCACACGGCATAGCATTCAGCAAACTTGTTAGCAGTTGGCGACTTGCATTTCTTAATATTTAATCGAATCAAGAAAACATTACAAACTCGAACAGAACACGTGATTAAGGTGTCACATCACCACAAGATCACAGATAATCTTTCTGATGAGTGTCTTTATTTTTATGGTCTTCTTTAAAGAAAGTTCTGATTTAAAGACAAAATTGCTCTTCTTCAATCTGATGTATACATGTTTCTGAAAAACAGTCAAATGTTTGCTATGCATGATATTTTAGAAGGGCAGGACCTTGTGTGTTATGACCACAGGGTCAACCTGCATTCAACATGGGCTTCTACATGGTCAACTCCAAGATCCCGGGCAAGAGAGGGGATGGCTCAGTGCTCCACTGCTCAGGTGAAAACACTGACTCTGTGGAAAAGAGTTTTGAAATAAGCTACAGCGGACTGTGTGCAAGTGTTGATAGGATTGATTTACAGAATGAATCAAATGCCTGATACATACATAAGTAGGTCACACTCACCAGTTATAGGAGACACACAGAGAGTGGGAAAGGGTAATGGCCAGGCTCCCTGGGATATTTTAAACCTATGCAGTTTCTTTCTTCTCTCTCTTGTTTACATGATGCCTGTTGTTCTTTTATTGCTTCAGGACTTAGCTCCCAAATTTGGAAGAAACATATTTTGAAGATGGAATTTGGCTTGTTATTGATCATCTGTGGAAGAAATATAGCTCCCTTACAGCTATCTATTTGTGGATTTAAGCAAGAGATGGGGCAAGGGGTGAAAATACATGGGAATGGACTGGCGCCTGTTTAAATGGGGAAGGAACCTACTCACTAGCAGTGGAGAGGGAGCGAGAAGCTCCACTGGGCTGGAAGCCTCCAGAGGACAGCACCAAACATCCCGGCAAGGACGAGAAGAGACTGGTGGATAGACACCCTTCCACATCCCGGAGATCTGTGGCTGGAAATCCCCTCTCAACTGCCTCAAAGTGACTACTGAAGCCTCCAGTATGTTCTGGATGGCTTCCTATGGAGGCCTTTCTAATCCTAAGGCCAGAGCCCAGGCATCCTCCCTGTGCCTCTCCTTGCCCTGACCTTCATTTCCCCTACACCAGCCTAGGCTGTCCCCAGCCAGTCTCTTGTCTCAGCCTGGCTGCACCTGTCCTCCTCACCTTCCTTCTGCTTACCAAGTCCTGCCACAGCCAGCCAGGCGATGGCCCCACCCTTCTCAACAGGGATTCTAGTCAAGGAGCATTGATCTCATCTTGAGCTGCTGCTCCATTGCCCCAGCTCAAAGCCATTTTGATTAACACTTGCACGCCAAGGCTTGAGTCATTCCATCAGAATGGAGTAGAATAGACATACAGAGTATGCTCAGCATCGTGTGTGAATGCATTTTTTCAAGGATTATTTATTGAGAGCTATATCTGAGCTAGGTGCTAAGCAAGAGCACTGTTAGGAAATGAAATAGCTGCCTGCACATGATTTCTGCATTCAAGACTCTCTTAGTCTAGATGATAGCACTTACCACACTGCACAGAGATGAACGATTTCAGTACAGTGTGGTAAGTGCTATGATCTACCAATCCACAGATGTTACTGCAGCACAAAGAAAGCCAACAGTATCATTCTGGGGCAACTCAAGGGAAATGACATATAAAAAAATGTCCAGACCGTGTAAAAGAAATAGCCAGATAAAGACAGGAGGAAGAAAATTCCAGTCATGTAGGTAAAGACAAATGAAAGATAAGCCTTTTGTAGAGTAGAAAACGAAAGTAACATGATTTCAGGAGATAGTCCGTGTGGGGATAAGATCGCAGTGGAGGCTACACTTTGAGGTGTCAGACAGTAGGAAGGCCTCTGTGCTTTGTCCTGATACAAGACCCATCACTTCACATTGGCCAGAGGTTGGGATGGAGCAGGAATAGGGTTCAGAAGAAGAGCCAGGCGTGGGGAAGCTGTGTATCCAGACAGGAAACAGTTAGGACATACACCCAGGCAGAGGCCAAGGAGGGGTCCAGCACAAAACAAAGATTTGTGTTTCTAAGAATCAGTCACTGACGTTGATGAAAGACAGAAACGGGGATCAAAGATGATTCTGAGCTTTCTGTTGAGTCATTTCATAAGCAATACAGATAAAAACATCTTAGGCCCTGAACAGATGGGTCCAGCTAAACAGATGTGCTAAGATTAAATCTTGAGTTATAGCTGTAAAATAAAGGAATAGTTTCCACATAGGATGCTAGAGGAGTAACTCAGATGATGTGTACAAAGGCTTAATACAGGGACAGAGAACAGTAATGACGTAATGTCATATTTTACTAATATTATTTAACTAATTGATTGAAAGATGGAGTCTGGTCTTCATATTATCTATGGGATTAAGTTTTCTTCAAATTCACTGCCACGATCACTGTAGACAATTTTCATGTAGCAAACAGAAGACTAGACTTGGAGTCTTAAGTCAAGCACCCAATCTTTACTATTTGGACAATCCTAAGCAAGCCACTACCCTCCTCTGGGTGCCAGGTTCCCATTCTCTGACATAGGACCTTAAATAAGAGGATACAATGCTTTGGGACATAGAAAACACCATAGATCCCCAAAGTCATGATGCATTTGCTCACAGTCTCATTGATAATTCTCAGAAAGAACTAACATAACTTGGGAGGTTTGCAGGGGCTCTCCAGTCTCTCACCCTGTGTCCCACCTGAGAACGACTCAGATGCTATGACCCATACTGAGTCAAGTTTAGGGCATATTCTTGGCATATTCTTAGGAGAGTGCTACAGTCCTAACCATCTTACAAGTGGGAAACTAAGGCACAAGGACACATAACTAGTAGATGGCATAACATTACCAGGCCCTTGAGCTATGAAATATTCCATCTCCTTTACTCTTCAACTTTGTGACCTTAGACAAGTAACACAAACTCTAATTGCCTTAGTTTCCAGATGTGTATGATGGTATGATAATAATAACCATATAGCTGTTGTGAGGGTTAAATGAGATAATCTACATAAGTTCTGTTCATCACCATTACTATGATCATCGCATCATTATCATGATCACCATCACCATCCCCATCATCATCACCACCGTTATCATTGTGGTTATCAACATCATCACCATCATCATCATCATAATCACCATTACCAGTGCCAACATTGTCATTCTCCTCATCACCACCACCATCATCACCATCATGATCAATCACCATCACCATCATTGTCACCACCATCACCATCATATCACCACCATTACCATCATAATAATCAACACCTTCATCACCACCATCATAATCATAATCATCACCATCATTATCACGCTTACCATCAATATTGTCATTATCATAATCATCACCATCATCACCAGCAACATCTCACCGTCAGCACATCACCACCATCATTACCATCACCATCATTATCATTACCATCATCACCCTCAGCATATTACCATCATTGTCATCACCATAATCATCACCATCATCATCAACCTCAGCACATAACCTCCACTGTTGTCATCATAATCATCACCATCATCATTATAATCATGAAAAGTATGCATGACCATCATCATCATCACCATTATCATAATGATTACCATCATCATCTTTACTATCTAGCATCTGAAAAATTCCAGAGGGGAATTGACTTAATTCCATTAGGTCAAGAGTCTGGAAATGTCATCTGCAACTTATGTTTATATAAACAGTAGATAAATGGAAAATATTTTATGGCTAGAAAAACGTATAATTCTAAATAGTCATATCTAGACCAAAAGTAACATAGTTCAAAGAGCTCTTATCTTACAAGTTGGAAGAACTGATTTATACTGCATAAAATGTCCCTGGTCTCCAGCTTGCTCCTGACATACCTGGCTCCCTCATGCATTACTTCATACAACAACATTTAGTGAGCTTCCCTGTGTCTGAAGCACTGGGGATAAATCAATCTTCAGGAGACGCATGGCCCCTTCCTTCACAGAGCCTTTGCAGCAGAGAAGATAAACGGAGAGAGTGAAGCTGAGTGAAAAAGCATGGGAAAAAGACAAGGACTTGGGAATTATTTTATGGAGGCTTTTAAATTTAAATAATTCTCATTTCTATATCAAACATTACCTTGCTCTTCCAAATGATGAAGACACGTGTGGCCCTCCCTTTCCATTCTAAGTACAATGGGTAGACTTTACTAAAGGAAAATTTAGTATTTATGGAAACATAACAACTCAAATTACTTCCAAATACATAAGCAATGAGACTCTGGAGAAAAATAAAAACCGAATCTACATAAATGTAGTTCTTGAATTAACTAAATATCATATGTGCACATGAGAAAAAATAGTAATAATTCTGCTTCTATTGCCTCTAATTGTAGATATACTAGAAGTAATGAGAAAAAATTAAAATAGTATAAGGATGACTATGTGTCAGTCACTCTAAAAGCTTTAGCCATCAAAGAACCCCAAGACTCCTATGAGGCTAGCAGTAAGTTCTGTTCACAGTCACTATTAATTTGTGCAGTACCAAGAACAAGCACTTCATATTCATGAACAAGTTGTTATATAGTTTGTTCGAGCTCAAAAAACATTCTTAGAAAAAGAAGTCTGGCTTCTTGATCCTTAGTTTGCTCTGTTGTGGAGTGGGGCTCATACTCATGTTCCTGGATGTTAGAAAACTCAGAAGAGATGCTGTTTGCAAGGACTGAACACTGTGAAGGACACAAGGAAATTTGTTCCATAAACAACTTTCCAAAGTATGCTACAGCCACTGAGTTCACTCTGCAGAGACTGTCCCTTGCCCCACTTCCCTCTAAAAACATGTGTGCACGTGTACCCACCCGCGTGCGCGCACACACACACACACACACACACACACACACACAAATGGCAACATGGCTGAAGACACTGCTTACCTGGCATACCAGTGTGCTCTTTGAGAAATTAAATTGTACCAAAACTAGAAAATCTATTTCTAAAACTTCAACAATAAACGTGAACTGGAATAAGTGGAGCCCATTGGCAGGGGGTGACAAATACCAAATGCTTATTTACCAGGCCATGGTCCACCTGGCCTATCAGCAACCGCCATTAATAACCACTCAGCGGTTCACAAGCAAGTTGATCTCCATGGGAACAGAAGATAATATCACACCACTGTTCCTGGATGGATCTTTTATTATTTCAATATTTGAAAAGTGATTTTTCAAGATGATAGGAACTATCAAATATATTCAATTATGCATAACATGGGAGATAGAAAGCATGGGGTTTAGAATATTCCTTTGGTCATGCATACTTTTCAGGGAGGTAAGAAGACACTGAAACTTTGGGGAAAGCATTGAAATTTTCCCTTCTCCCATAACTCCCAGAATTGCTAAGCCTGGCACCTGCCCCTGCTGGCTTTCATCACAGGCAGCTGATTTCTTATCTTTTATTTTACAGAAGCCATTAGATACCCATGCTCAGAACTCTGGGCTCTTGGCAGGGCCCTCAGCAATCACACATACAGATCATACAGTCTCCACACATATTGGTGATGGACAGTGAGAAAACACAGCTCCCAATGACAAATGGGAAGGCCACACCATCCTCCAATCCATGAATGCAGAACACCAGTCACCCTTGGATTTTCTCTCACCCAGGTCTCCTTCTTCCCTCCCTGTGACACACTCTTGTCCTGTCCCATTCCTGATGCCATCAGAATGGATCAGTTCTCTCCCTGATTATGTTAAGGGCTTTCTGTTTCTTCTGTCGCCTCCCTCTAGGGAGGACTTTCAGAGGTGCATCTGGCACACTGTAAGTGCTTAGCTTAGCTCCTTCTAGGAGCTCAGCTCCGGGGCACATGGTGGTGAATGCCTGTAAGCCATTCCATACCCAAAGGTGCAGAAGGCTGACCTTGTGCCTTGGTCATTCTGATGTGTTTGAACATGTCCACTCATTTAGTTCTCAGCCCAAACCTGAGTTGTTCTTATTAACATTATGTATTTCTATTTTGCGAATGAGTTTAACTGAAGTAGAGAGAGGACAAGTGACTTGCCTAAAATTGCGTGCGCACACGCGCACATACACATATACACACGCAAGCATATTCATGCTTGTGTGCTCATACACACTTGTGAACAGAAAGTGGCAGAGTTGAGAGGAGAATATAAGCAGTCTGGAACCAGAGTCCACAACCAGGACGTAATAGGTACTCATAGAGGTACATAATTTTAAATGTTTGGTTGCGTGGAGGTGGTCATCCTCCATCAAAAGCCCAGCGGCACATGGTTGGGTCATCCTTGAAGCCTGTAGTCCAGAGCAGAGCTGATAATTTCTTCAGAGATCAGGATAAGTGTACTTCATATGTCATCCCAAGCAGCATCTCAAGTGCCACTATTCTTCTGGGGCACCTGGAAAGGCCTCTGTGACCAGCTACTAGCGAGGGGCCCAGTGGCTGGGCCTGGACACTGGGCTGCAAAGCCAGGGCAGCAAGCCGCTGCTCATCAGCTGGCTTTCTTAAGTTTTCTATGCTTCTATTTCTTCATCTTAAACATGAGATTATTAATAACCTTCCTCATAAGTTGTCATTGTAATTAAGTAAGTAGATGAATGTAAAGGACTTTCAGGGGTGCATCTGGCATACTGTAAGAGCTTAACAAGTGTGTGATAATGACAGTGGTGGGGTGCTGCTGCTACTGAATTGAAAATAGCTATGTTCCCAACTCCACCCCACAGAGAATTCTAAGAAAACCCATTTTCAAGACGTTGGTTCAAAGTGACAGTGTGGATGTTGGCTAGTGGGATATTAGGAAATGGGAAATTCAGCAACAAATAACTGCTACATATCAATGGGGAAAAGGGGACAGAGAGGGGCAGACTACTGCTGCAACCAGTAAGGACAGAGAGCAGATTTGCTCACCATCTGAAATAACAACAACTCAGATTAAACATAGTGAAACAAGGCTCTGCAGTCATCTGACATCAGGCGGTATAGACTAAAAATCAAGGGAACCCAACTGTTCTAATCCAGACTCTGAGGCAGGAATATGGACCTGGGGCAAGCCCTGGTGGGCTCCCTCCTTTGAGAAGTGGAAAATAGCACAGGGCGGTGGTGGACAAGGGGGAAGACTTCATAAGACAAAGTGCTAGAGCAGAGAGCTGAGGAAAAATTTCCCAGAGCCCATGCAGAACCAGAAATAACTGGTGTACCCACAACAGAATGGAAAACCTCACAGCTCACGGGCATTGGTTAGAGAAGTCAGAAGAGCATTATCTCGGTAATTGGACAAGATCTGTCCCGGAGGAAAGGCTTCTCTCTTCACTTCAAATGCAAGACTCAGAAAGATCAAAGCAATTCCAAATAACTTACCCTGCCTCCCATAACAATGCTCAGGAATACCCTTAAACAAACACACAAATATCCAGCACTGGAAAAGGTACAATGGCAATGCCTGGCATTGATTAAAAAGCTACCGGGCATGCCAACAATCAGGAAGAGACAACACAGACTGAGACTCCTAGCAAGAGAGAAAGGTGGAGACAGGGGCAGGGATGGGGGGAAGAATGAAAGAGAGAGGAAGAGAAGCTGAGGGAGAGCTAAAGTAGGAAGTGAGACTGAGCAGAGCCAGCTGTGTAAGAGAGACGAGCAGAGAGATGCTGAGGGAGAAGGCCAGACAGACAGGAGGGGACACAGCAATGTCTTGCTCTACTTCTTCATAACTTGTACCACAACTGGAGCTCAGAATTTGAGTTCTAATCAAACTATTGATGAAATCAATCTATATACCACTCAAAATACAACTCCCCCGAGGAGAGGGACTCGGTGTCAATGACTACAGTGCCACCAATGATTAGCCCAGTGCCTTGGCTGCAGTGGGGTGAAGGAAGTTTCAGGATACATTTAAAAAGAAAAGAAGCAAGTATTCCTGTTATTTCACTGACCAGAGACTACTGAGTCTCAAGAAATTCAGTATCATGCTCAAGGACAAAAGCCAATATATAGTGGGGTTCAATTTAAGTAGGGGTGTGTATTTCCTAGGACTTTCCTAGGAACCAGAAACACAAATTAAGCTTTTTTTCAAAGTCTACTTTCAGCAACTCTTGATAAATCATTAACTGTTCAAGGAATAGTTTCTCTTAAATGATGGTGTGTGTATTGCCATTTGGGACAGTTCTGAGTACAGATGGGTTCAGGAGCACTTCTGCCCTACAGCGGGGAGCGGGGAGAATGGTAGGAACAAGGCTTGGCTGAGTGGGAGGCCACGGGGACTCAGGGTCCCCACACAGACTGCGCCTTTCCATGCGCAGGCTCCAGGATGTGTGTGCCGGGGTTGGCTAGAGTCTGCCACTCCCAGTTCTCCTCTGAAGCCTTTCTACTTGTGTCACCTTGACCAGTTTATTCACGTCTCTGAGCCTCAAATATCATGTGTCCAAAATGTGGATGTGATGTGCCTCTCAGCTGGTCCCCATGGGGTTCAACAGGAGAGAATGGAGAGCCACATGGCAGGTTATTCGCCCAGGTCTGTTGCAGGACTTCTGCTGTTGGGGAATGCAGTGAAGAAGAAGGTGCTTCCCACAACACCCCTGGCCTAGGAGCTCAAAATCTAGTGAGCCATTGCCAAGAAAATAAGCATAACACTGAAATACAATGGTTGCGATGACAGGAATGAGCAAGAACAATTTAGATTCCAATGAAGAGCCTCCTAACACAGCCAGGAGCCAGAGGAGACATGGGAAGTTTAGTTGGATTTTGGAGGAAAGAATATTGGTGTGGAGTTTAGAAGGAGAAATGGGAATTAGCCAGACAGAAGATGCTGGAGGGTGCCTCTGGCAGAGAGGCAGCCTGCAAAAGAGTGAGGAAGGGTCAAAGTGCAGAGGTACCCAGGACCCAGATGTGGGGTAGAGGTGGCCACAACTCTGTTCATTTAGAATTCTGCAATCTCAGAGATGTTGCTGAAAGCATCGGGCACTATTGTTGCAGAAATGTGTTACAAAATTTTCAGCCCTCAGGTGCTACATTTGACGTGTGTGTGTGTGTTTGTGTGTGAGAGAGAGAGGGAAAAAAATACACATATATATATATATATATATATATATATATATATATATATATATATAGAGAGAGAGAGAGAGAGAGAGAGAGAGAGAGAGAGGAAGAGAGAGAGAGAGCTTTTTCATTTATTCTGCAAACAAACACTGAGCACTCATTTTGCACTGAACACTACAATAAGTCCCCGTGATACTGTGAAGAACGGAAACACCTATGAAACCTGGTCATATAGATGTGGCCCCATTTGCCAGACCCACAATGGATCAGAACACAGCAGACTCCCAGGATGTCTAGTGACCTCTGATGTGGCTGTGGCTAAAATCCCTGCTCACATAGAGATGCCCATCTTTGGGCAGTTCTCTTCTTTGAGACTTGTTCTGAGTAATAGGGGGAAAGTCAGCTGTTTGGAAGTGAAGGAGAGAGGGAAGGAAATGCAAAGTGAACCTGCAACGCAAGGGCAGCCCAGGCAGCTGACAGGGGCACATTGGCACAGACTCACGATCACGCCCCTCTCTAGCTGTGCAAGCACCCCTCGTGGATCCAGAATTTCTCACTTCATTCTATTTCTCCTACCTTAGCCATCCTATAAGAATCCCATCACCTATTGTTTTTTCTCAATTTGTCATTTTTAATGGCTCTATAAGGCACAATTGACATACACACATCTCCCCGTGTTTAGTATCTACAGCTTGGTGAGTTTGGGCATGTGCATACACGCATGAAACCACAATCAAGGTCATAGTCCTGTATATCAACTCCAAAAGTTTCCCCGTGCCTCTCTGGTGTATTTTATTTTGTTTTCTGTTTTGGCTTTGTTCTGGAAAGTTTACTTAACATGAGATCTACACTCAACAGTTTTTAATGCACAATATAGATATTGTTAACTATAGGCACTACATTTTACAGCAGATCTCTAGGATGTGTTCATCTTGCATATACCATGTGAAAAATAACAACTCATTGTCATGTCTCTGTAATAAATCCTTAATCCTGCAAGCAGCAAAACCTAATAGCATATACAGAAGCTTACACATTACAACATCTACAGCCTTTTTCATGGACATAGGAAAACATCTCCAGGAGAGCCTTGGACGCTACTGAGCGCTGAACCTAAGTGGGCACTTTATGTGCACATCATCTCCAGCTCAGAAAGGTTCAGGAGATGAGATTGAGAACTGGAGTGACAGATTCAAGGTATGAACCCACATGTTCAATTCCTAAATCTGTACCTTCTGACCATTCCAGGAGACTTCAAGTGGAGGTACAACTCAGAATCAGAGGGAAGGTTTTAAAAATATATATTTCTATTTAACTTTCCCATTAGCCAGGATGAATGAGAATCTTTAAGGAAATGAACAAAATATGCATAGTGTTTTTTAAAAGACTCCCCAGAGATTCTGATATCCGTTTCTGGTTAATAACTATTCATTACCCCTAACTGCCAGGCAACCCCAAGGGATGGCACTCTCTGTCTGTGGCCTCGTCTCATGTTCTAGTGAATTACCATAAAGCTGCCATTTGCTAGTAAGAGGTAAAAATTTGTTGGACCTCTCAGATCTATGTTTATGTTAGAGAAGATACTGAGGGGCTGCAGGCCGTGGAGCTTGACAGACGTGGGTTGGTGAGGGTAGACCTGTGTTTGCTGAGGTGGGTTCCCCCAGCTCAGCTGAGCAAGAGACTTCCCTGAGCCATCTCATCACTGATGAAAGTTGCATGTGACCGAAGGCCAGCAAGAGACCTAGGAAGAGGTGGAGGGAGGGAAGGAACTTCCAGGCTTGTAAGTGCTGCCCACAGTGCAGGTCCTGAGGTCCCCTGGCTCCCAGGAATCTCTGCAGCCCTCCCATGGCAGCAAGTGCCCTTTGTGATCCCAGGAAGTTCTTGGACTGAGGATGGAGAGGAGGGGCCTCTAGAAAATAACTGTGTATTGTCTTGTGAGTCTGCTGACTGGCTTCAAACCTGAACACAGCTACTCATGTAGGGCTTAATTTATCCTCCAGCAAACAGCTGTGTGACCTAAATGAACACACACACACACACACACACACACGCATGCACACCACACTCACGCAGACATGGGTGACCCTGACACCAAATAACCACTAGGTGTTTTCATTATTGGGGAGGCATTTAAGGGTCACCGTCATAGCCTCGTGTCATTGCTCCCTTCATGCTCTACCCCTGCTATGTTCTTCTATTCCTGCAGTGGGCCTGCTAGAAACTGAGTCAGGAAAAAACCACATCAAAGGACGCGAGGGCCTGGCACTGGAGACTCCCATGACCTAGCTCATTTTCCACCAAGCCCCTCCAGGCACAGTAAACCTCAAAACCACACCCCAGAAAAAACTGGTTACGCACATAAGACTTCCAGCCTTTCCTAAGTACGGTCCTTTCATGTAGGGTACCTGTTCCCAGATGGCCTCAGTTACTGTCAAAGGGAGCTGGAAGATGCTGTATTGACAGATATTCCCTGAGCACTTGGTATGGGACCCTGTGCACTCTGAGTTGTCACTGTGGCAAAGATCAACAGGGATCAGCAGCCTTCATGGGCAGTTTTAGGAAAAGCAGGGACTCAGAACTTCAGGAACCTTCCATCTTGATATGGTGCCACCCTTCGCAGAAGGGGGTAGGAGGCCTGGATCCTCAGGCAAAACCTTATGTATTTGAAGGGGAAAGACTTACATATTTAAGCTGAGATCCAGACCCATGATCCCAAGATGACTGCATGGGAGGCTGGGAAATGTGCCTTCAAGTGTGCATGAGTATGTGACATGGAAGACAGCCACTCTGCCACCGTGGCTCTTCTCATCGCCTCCTACCCACCTCTTCTCCCAGACCCAGAGGCCCTCACACGAGGGGAGCAGCCTTCAGCTCAGGTCTTCTCTGAATCACGTTGGACGGCACGGTTCCCGGGGTCAGCAGTCTCGACATTATTTTGTGTGTGACTCTTTTATATCGAGCAGATTTCACTGTCCTTCCCAGCATGAGAGTAGAGGAAAAGTGCATAACTGGAGGAGGAGAGATGAAGGGAGCCAGCAGCAGTTCCGGCACACAGCAGGGCTGCCCCGGAGCTGGGCAAAGCCAAGGCCTCCAGCCAGACTTGGAAGGGTTGCATTGCTCTGCTGCCAAGAGCAGCACCCCACACCCTGATGATGTTAAAGAAAAGAGGTCCATCTGGGCTCATGGTTCTGGAGATCCCAGGTCAAGGACAACATCTGGTGATGACCTCATTGCTGTGGAGCCCATAAGGGATCACAGGGCAGGAGAAAGAAGCACATGGGTGTCTGTGCCTCTTAGGTCCCTCTTCTTATAAAGCCACCAGGATTTGAACAGGGGAAAGGACTTTATCTGGTCCTAATCATGTCCCCAAAGCCACCTAAACTCCATAGGAAGATTAAGTTTCCACCTTCTCTATACCTTATGATGGGGTTTAAATTTCAACACACAAACCCTTGGGGAACCCCCTGAAACCACAACAAGCCACAGCAGGTCTCTTGGTTATATACAAATTCGGTGCTGGTAGGACTTCTTGGTCCACAACCCAAACTCATGTCACCTGTGTCCCCTGGGTCCCCCTGCCATGAGACTACTCATTGTAATTTCTCTTACTCTCCCAGCCTACTCTAGGGTGGGAAGTAGTTAATGCAATCTTTTGGGGGACTGCCCAAAAATCCCTCCACCAGGGGTCTAAAAACAATGGGTCCAACTGATCATGCACTGGAAACTCTAAAATCATGAACCAAGATAGCCTCTTTACCTCTTCAGTTATCTCAGACATTATGTTGTAGTGACAAATACCAACACAAGAACACCACAGCCTTCAAAACCCATCTCTAGATCTGTAGCACTGAAAGCTCATCAGCTCCGAAGAGTCAGATGTTTTTATAGTTCCAAGCTGGTGGTCTCTTTGTATAATTTACTAAAACACTGAGTAGCCCTCAACTTGTTTGTTTCTGACTTCTTCCAGATTTTATTAAACACATGAAAAGTTCTTACATTTGGCTAATTTCTCTGATTTTCTGCCTCCTACCTCTTACATAAAAAAAAAAAAAAAAAAAAATGGCTGGGTATGTTGCCGTACATCTATTATCCCAGAAGCTCAGGAAGCTGAGGCAGGAGAATTGCAAGTTCAAAGCCAGCCTCAGCAACTTAGCAGGGCCCTTAGCAACTCAGCAAGACCCTGTCTCAAAATAAAATATATAAAGGACTGGGGATGTGGCCCAGTGCTATGCACCCCTGGGTTCTAACCCTAGTACACACACAAAAAAAAAAAAAAAAAAAAAAAAAAGAGAGAGAGAGAGAGAGAGAGAGAGAGAGAAGAAAAGAAAAGAAATGGCAGTGGACTGTAGCCAAGTGAGAGGGTAGGTAGTGGGGTCGGGTCCAGTCACTCTCACTCTGCTTGGTTTGTGTGTTGAAATTTAAACCCCATCGTAAGGTATAGAGAAGGTGGAAACTTAATGCAAGAGTTTGTTTGTTTGTTTGTTTTTCCTTCTGTTTTTTGCAAAGTCTAACCCAGGTCTGTGCATTTCATGAGTGTATCTCCCCAGTGGTATCTCCAGGCCAGGCTCTCTTCCTTTCTGCAACTACCAACAGAAACACATGACTCCTGGGGTCACCAGTAAAGAGAAAGAGAGACCAGAGGATCAAGCGTGGACTGGGAGAGGCTTGTGTCACTTGGTCCCCATTATTTGCCAGAATCTGGTCACACAGCTCAAACCTAATTGAATGTGTGTCTGGAGACGTGGTTCTCAGGTATAGGAATGGATGGACCTGGGGACTGTCTCACCAGTGTCCCTCCTGCCCACCCCAATTCCAAGGCTCAGCAGTCGATGCCCCTTCTGCATGTCGAGCTCCTTGCTGCAACCACACGGCACAGAAACACAGGAATAGGGTTTGGGAACCTCAAAATCCTGCCTCCCTCATCGGTGTCCCTTCCACTGAGACCTTGTTAATTACAAAAGGCCCACTCCTTTGCCACCAAACACACCCTGGGAGCACACCACGGCTGGGGGGTGAGAAGAACCACATGGATAACCAGCTTTCCATTCAAAATCAGGACTAGATACTGCCTTCAGCAGGAAGAGAGACTCTGGTCCCCACAAAGCCACCAGCAGTGAAACTTCTGTGCTCATGGAGTATTTGCAGAGCTGCACAACACCAAGCCTATAGGGACAGCACGCACACGTGTGCGGCACGCTGTCTCCACATACAGGGAGATGTGGTGAACCACTTCCCAGATTCCCACCTGCCCCCTCATGCAGGCTTAGAACACAGCACAGTCCCAATCTGAAATGACAGTCAATCCCATGCTCTCCTCTCTGTCCACCCAAGCACCCGTGTGGAGAAGAACCATCCTGTCCTCAGGCAGCCCCTCCTTGCCAGCCTCTAAGTGGACTCCTTGTTGAGCCATTGTCACAAACACCTGTGTGTGGGATGGCGACTGGAACCCTCTAAGACCACATGGAGATGAGGCTGCTGGAATCTGGCTGCTGAGCTGTGTCTGGCTGTCACGGGAGCCCCAGGGTCAGCCATCCTTCTATCTATGATGCCCAGACTTCAGGGTCCTGCAGGAGGCAGCTCCTGTTCACCACAGCAGCCTCCTGTCCTTCCCTCACCCTCCTGGTCATGAGGACCTGGCCCCTCTGCCTGTGCGTCCTCCACCTATTTCCCCTTTGCAACAGGGATCTCTTGGCCTCACCCTCCTTCCTCCAGAGTCCCCGCAAACCCACAGTTTGCCTTTGTACTAGCCAGAAAGAGGTTTTCCTCTCAGGTGGATGGATTGGAAACCAGGGTCCCTCCTCAGGGGACCCAGCCCTATTGATGCACAGTTTGGTCATGCAGACTGGGCAGGATTTCAGCCCCTGCTCCTCTGCTCTGCCAGGATCCTCGCTGTTGTACATGGCCACCCCACCCCTCCTTCGCTTAGACACTTCTCACTCTTTCTCCAGGCTACAGCCTGATTCTTCTTCCTGAGGTGCTCCCCTGTGTCTCGCAGACCAGACAGTTCCCTGTAGTCACAGCTCTGTGCTCAGGACAATGATTATTAGGTAAGAACTTGGGTTTTCTGGCTCCTTTCCTCCCTGGCAACAGGAGGAAAGGAGCCAGAAAACTCCTTTTCTTTTTTTGCTTCCAGCTAAATTCCTGAATTGTGGCACACGGCGCAGAATAGATGGCTCCATCAGTGCTTGGACAAAGAAGGCTCAAACCTGAGGGAGATGCTGTGGACAGCCTCCACGCAGGGACATCTGGCTCTGGAATCTCTGGGTTTTCTCCTCTCCCGGCCTGCTTCTCTGCTGACATCATGCATTCTGGTTCTTGGGCAAGTCCATGATGGAGACGGTTCTCTGAGTGCCCTGGCTGAGATGGCATGAGATGGAGGACTTTCCCCAGAGGCCAGCTCTTCCAGGCCCTCCATGCAGACTCTGGCTCTTTTGGTCCCTACTCTTGATTCCCACTTCCTGTTGCAACATCCACACAGGACAATGTACATGGCAGGGAAACTCACTGTCTGACTCCCAGCATCCCTCATCCATTTTCTGATTAAAACTCTGATTGTGACCGAGCTTGTCATCCGTTTGCTGCCTTGAGTGAGCGGTGCCGGCTTACCCCAGGAAAGGAGAGAAAACCCCCTCCAGGTGACATCATGGGGAATGTTGAAAGGCATAATTACATCCTCCAGGGACGCTCCCAGGTGCAGCAGAGGGAGCAGTCGGTGTGCTCAGTGGAGATTGCAGAAGCATCACGGAGAGCAGATGGAGTATCAAAGAGTGCCTCGGCTTTCCAAAAAGCCTCCCCAAGAGGGGGTGACCACAGTGGGTTCTGAAGGACAGAGGCGCCCTTCAGGCAGACAGGGTGATGGGAGAGGTCAGAAGATGTAAATGCCTAATGAGGGTCATCCAAAAGGAGCTTTCAGCCATTCACACTTCATTGTGAATCAGGTTTGCCAACCGTCCTTATTAGAAAGCTCGCAGCCCTTGACAGAAAACTACCAGATCCACTTCATCACACTCGGGCCAGGGCAACAGCTTTGCATCTTGTCTCTGCCCCTCCCCACTTGCTTCCAAGAATTAAGAAGAAGAATCAGATAACCTGTGTGTGGTTAATCTGGTTTATAGGGTCCCCATTTTCAAGATTCCTTGGGCTTTTAGGGGCATCTTGTGGATCCTGTGAATCGTGGGATGATGTGGAGTGACCTAAGCCAGCCCCACAACAAGGGACACTACCTGGTTCTGCCACTATGTGACTGCTGGGGCAGGAGGGCTGGGGCGAGTGGACGCTGCTGCTCAGGGACTGAAGTTTCACTTCTGCAAGGTGGACCGGGCCAGCCATGACCCGCTGCCCAGCACTGAGTCTTCACCTAGCACCGTCTGGGCAGTTAAGGTCGTGTTAAAATGGTAGATCTCAAATTAAGTCTTCTTACCAGAAGTGTCAAAGAATTTGAAAAATAGACACTACCAGAAAAACCATTTAAAACACAAGCTATTTAAAGAAAAAAAATTTATAGTTAAAAAAAGCTTTATATTTAATCATTTTTGTTAGATTTTAAGAATAAAGATGGCAAGCACTATGGTGCTTTTCCCATTACAATGAAATGGTTTAAATTTTCTCATTAAAGTGATTTTGATTTAATAAAATCCTACAAAATCAATAGCAAGTTTCTATATGGTGCACAGGCTGTGGTGGTCTTCGAATCTAGAATAGTCCCCATTAATTTCCATAGGAATTCAACATAATTCCACAGGTCATTTCCTAAAGAGCCACATAGATCAGTGAAAATAGGCTTCTCATGCAAAAGTGTACTGCTTATTTATGTATCACCTTTATCATTACTGAAAACTGCCTTAATTGCCCGTGACCGGCAAAGCTGAAAACATCACACCTGCGAATTTCAAAGTACATTCCACAGCGGCAGTAGCTAGAACAGCATGGTATTGGCACAGACAGACAGGAGACCAACTGTGCAGAATGGCAAGCCCCGCCAAAATCATTAATGTGCACACATTCGGTATGTGTAGCACATGGATAGCTCTTTTCCCAAGAAACAAACCTCAATAATGTGATTTTTAAAATAGTAAAAAGCCAAGGAATAAAACTGCTCCTATACAGTTGACTGATTTTTGATGGGGTACCAGGGACACACCATTTGGAAAGAATAGTTTCTTCAACAAATAATGACTGCAAAACTGGATATGAACTTGCAAAGGAATTGTACTGGACTCAGATCCCACAGCACACACAAAAGCAGGTTTGAAGTGGCTTACAGAACTACACATAAGACCCAAGCTGCAAAACTGCCTGAAGAAAACGTGAGGAAAGCTCTGTGACACTCATCGTGGAGGAAGTTTCTTGGATGTGACCTTGAATGCACAAGCAACAGAAGCAAACGCAGTCAAGTGGGATCACAGCCAGCTAGCACTGTCTGCACAGCAAGGGCGCCCGTCACCAGAGCCAGAGGAACCCGTGGAGCGAGCGGGGACGGCACCTGCAGGCCACATACCTGACAGCGAGTGACTACCCCAAACCCAGGAGGAGCTCCGACCGCTCAATAGAAGGCAGAAACAAACCCGATTCTGAAGGTGGGCCAAGGAACTAAACAGACCTTGCTCCAAAGTGGATACACACAAATGGCCTGCAACTGAAAGGTGCCCAATGCCACTCATCATAGTGGAATTAATAAACCACCATGGACCCCACGTGTGGCAGGGCTATTAGCTGGGCACAAAGAAGAGAGATGGAAGGGAAGAAAAGAAAAAGACACTAAGTGTGACCAAGAACACGAAGCGACTGGAATCCTATGCACTGTTGGTGGGGCTCTAAGTTGGTGCAGCTACTATCAGAAATAATACAGAGGTTCCTCAAAAAAAACTAAAAATAGAACTAGTGTGTGATCCAGCAACACCTCCTCTTTTTGGGGGGTAGTGAGTACTATATATATATATATATATATATATATATATGTGTGTGTGTGTGTGTGTGTGTGTGTGTGTGTGTGTGTATTTAGAGACAGAGGACAGAGTATCACTAAGTCGCTAAGTTTATTAGGGTCTCACTAAGTTGCTAAGGCTGACTTGGAAATTGTGATCCTCTTACCTTGGCCTAGTGAGCCACTGGGATTACCAGTATATGCCACGGCACCTGGCCAGTAACACCTCTTCTGCGTATATATCCAAAAATTATTTCAGTGAGTATTTCAAGGAGGTCTCTGTACTCCCAAGTTTATTGCCACATCATTCACAATATTCAAGATACAAAAATGACCCCGGTGCTCATCAAAAGATGGGTAAAGGTTACACACATCTCAAATACAATGGAATATCCTCCAGCCTTAGAAATGAAAGCAATCCTGCCCCATGAAGCAACACGATGGCCCTGGAGGACATCCTCCTATGACCCTGACCTTCCCCAGGTGCCAACCATGAAGCATGTTTTTCACAAATTTCCAACAGTGCGTGTCTTACACTCAGCCGCCTCCTCCACATATGAACGCTCCAGCAGTGCCCTCCCTGGCCATGCCACTGCCAGGAGTGGTGTCAGAACATAGGGCCAGATGGGGGACCGAGTTCCAGGTTCATGTCTCCCCACCCCTTGGTGAGACCATCAAGGCTGATGGTTATTTCTGCAACCAGGAGATAATAATGAGAGTGATAATCCTCTCCCAGGCCTGAATTGTGACTCTCCTGGGTCCCAGGTACTTTGATCTTTGTGGGCTTCTTCATCCATAAAACAAATATTTTAAAAGCTTCTTTTAAATGGGTTGGTGTAAGGATGAATGTTGCTTAGGTTGGACCATAATTGTCTTTTTTCTTATGAGTGAAAAACATTAAAATATTCTCTTAGCCCCTAAAACTGCTGTTCCCTGAGCATTGTGACTCTTGTGCCTGATGCTAAGTGGCTATGGTGAGTCCCCAGGGTGAAGGAGAAGCAAGTGCATCCCTCCCACCTCTGTGGCATCCATCGCCAAGGGAGGCCTGCCTGTGCCAGCCCCTCTGCCCCTCTGCCCCGCAAGGCTCCAAGATTGCAGGTCTTCCTGACACTGCTGCACCCTGGGTCCCAGACACAGCTGATGCTTGCTTATCACCCATTAGTGAAGGAAGTAATGATGGTGTCTCTGCTTTCAGAGAGGTCACAGGCCAGAAGCCACACAGTGACATGTTTAACAGGCACATGGAAGTGCGTGTCTTACCTGTGCCACTCAAAACCTCATGGGAGGGATCCAGGATATACTCAATAACAGGCTAACATCTATTCCAAGCAAGGACAAAGGACTCTGAACCCATAAAACAGGGGTAAAAGCATAACAAGGAGAGCACTCCTGGGAGAGGGGACATTCCTGCCTGGGAGTCAGCACCGTCCCTCAGTTTCCCTCCTGGGCCTGTCCCACCACAGGTACCCTCCTGGCAATGGGGCGTGGGCCATGGTGACACGGGGCTTGGCATGGACCCTTGTGGGCTAAGCTAAGCTCCCCAGGTAAGCTAGGGCACGAGCATTATTCCCTCCAGAAGGTTATTGTTCTGCAATTTTCTGCAGTTGAACATAAAAGGAAAATGACCTCAGAAGAGTGACCGTGAATGATGTCAACGATGTTTCCTCCTGTGTGTAGGAGAAGCCTTCCAAGTCGAGCCGAGGACAGGGGATTTCACTTCAGGGTCAGCTCTAGCAGCACTAGTCGGCAGCACACAGGAGATGAAGCCTGCCCTGTCTTAGGGTCTCAGGGGCTGGAGAGATGGGCTCATCTTTTATCAGGTTCTCCATTAACTTGGCAGCCAATGGCCAGGGTTGGGAGATGGCATCACATTCCCCAGGTCAGGCCACCAGCTTGGTCCCCCTCAGTTGTGTGCCTGCAGAGACCTGGCCCAGCCTCTCTGTGACTCCAGTTCCCCATCCGCAGAAGGAACACAAAGGTCACTGTGTGAACCAAAGGAGTCCATATGCACAGATAGCTCAGCAGGGACCTTGAGGGAGAGGGGACATTCAAACGTGTGCTCCAAAATGGTCATCACCAAACTCTGGACCCAAGGTTTGATTTTCTAGTTATTACATTGTCTCACTCTAGATCCCAGGGCCCACTCATCCCCATGGCTCTGCAGCACCCCATGGGGGACTAGCATTAGCTCATGCTCTTCTCAGCCCTTCCCAGGGCTCGCCTAGTGGTGCCTCTGCACCAGGGGCCACGCCTCCCTCTGCACAGTGGAACCTTACTTACTTCAGACCCTGCAGGGAGAATGGGATTCTCCTGACCTGTCACTGGACTCTGAATCTTCAATAAGGGCCTGTCAGAACAGGGGATTTATCATATGGGTGGGTGGCTGTGTGTTAACTTGGCCCAGCCGTGGTACCCAGCTATTTGACCAAACATTTCAAGTGTTTCTCTGAGGTCATTTTGTAGAAGATTAATACTGAAGTCATCAGACTTTGATTACAGCAGATGAACTCCCACAATATAGGTGGGCCTTGTCCCAGCAGCCACAGGCCCTGGTAGAAGGAAGACTGACCTCCCCCAAAACAGGAGGAATTTTGCCAGTAGAACGCCTTTGGATTTGAAAGCAGTTCTTTCCTGGGTCTCCTGCCTACCAGCCTACCCCAAAGATTCTGGACTTGCCAGCCTCTACAACTGCATGAGCTAAATCTTAAAATAAATATCTTTCTCCCTATGGGGGTGGATAGAGATGGCATCACACTCCCTGAATTAAAACTGTAGCTTTAACTGGAGATTGATTCTCTCTCTCTCTCTCTCTCTCTCTCTCTCTCTCTCTCTCTCTCTCTCACACACACACACACACACACACACACACACACACACACACAGTGGTGGGGAGCATGACATCCTCTGGGGTCTGTTGCTGTGGATCAACTGTATATAGCAGTTCCAGGGGGATTTCAGTAAAAGCAGCAAAGAGCAGGAGGAGGCTCCTGGAAGATTCCATCCAGCTTCTTTCTACACCTTGGGAAACTGAGAGTCAGAGAGGGCAAGGGGCTGGAGCTCACACAGCAAGCTAACGCAGAAGCCAAGAACAAAACCGCATTTAAGATGTTTGATTCAAAGTCCTGCCCACAAGACCACACTGGGGCTGGGGCTGTTGCAGTAAGAGTTTATTTAATCATATGGATAAACGATAAGGAAACAATATCAGCAGAGCATTTCTTGGGGATTTTTGTGCCAGGGTCTATGTTCTCAAGGCCCTTATAAGGTGACTCTACTTAATCTTCTCTCCACCCTTCAGGGCCTGCATGAGCATCTGTATTGGCAGATACGCTGTGAGGCAGAGAGGGTCAGTGCTTCCTCTGGTGCAAAGCTGACAGCTGGAGGTGGGAGGAACAGGAGCCCTGCTCCAGTAACTCTGAACACAAAGGGTCTAACACAGAGGGCACAGCAGCAAAGAGCAGCCATCAGGAGAGGGTCGGTGCTGACCAGAGGGGCACAGCATCATCTCCTCTCCTGATGCCTTGCCAATCAGCACGTTTTGCTGCAGAACTGGTTTTGCAAACACCTCTGCTGGGACTGGCTTCTTCTGAAGGCAGCCCCTGTCTAATCCTCCAGCGGAGGCTGCAATCTGTGCAGATTGCAGTGCTATTTGCTAATGCTCTGGGCTTCTTGGGGATTTGGTGCATGGCTCCCAGGGGAGTGCGGGGTGGATTTCATTCTCTGCTTGGCAGCCTTTGCCAGGTGGGAAGGCTCAGGGTGGGCGCACAGCACTGAATTATAGTTGGAGGGGACCCAAATGGAAAGTGCTCAGGAAAAGAACCAAGTCCTGAAAATAACCCATTGAGCTAAGTTCCATGGGCAAATTCAATGCCAAGCACCCACAAACAAGCCATTCTATCTGACTCTTACAAAAGACAGTCATGTCAGCTTTGACACACATCCCCAGAAAGAGCCAAGAATAGGAAACAACAACAACAACACGTATTTGGAGCCTGGTGAGTCTATTTCTGTAATGTATTTTGTTGTTGTTTTCTTTTCTTTTTTTTTCTTTATATTTTGGGGAGGTACCGGGGATTGAACTCAGGGGCACTCAACCACTGAGCCACATCTCCAGCATATTTTGTATTTAATTTAGAGATAGGGTCTCACTGAGTTGCTTAGCATCTCGCTTTTGCTGAGGCTGGCTTTGAACTCACTATCCTCCTGCCTCAGCCTCCCAAGCTGCTGGAATTACAGGCATGGGCCACCGCTCACAGCTATTTCTGTAATGTTTTTACACATGTTAACTCTGAAATCTTCTCTGAAGAAAAGACATTATTCCATTTCACAGTTGAGAAAACTGAGTTTCCGCAGGTCCCACAGCACGATCATAGCTGGCAACTACCCCAGAATCTTCTATGAACCGTATTACAACAGTGTCCAAGCTGAAGACTGAACGAGGCCCCACTCAGACATGTCATCTGTAAGAGTCCAGGGGGCTGAAACCATCCACAGTGTGCATCACACGCCAGCCCTCGGGTCCCCACGATCACCCAGGGCAGCCGCACAAGGCCCTCAGATGTCCATGGAGACGTCCATCACCCTGCAGCTCCTTCCCATTAGGATCATGACTGCTACCGTACACAGCAAGGATGGATCTGAGTGGCCCACAGCCTAGACTGTCCCCTTCTCCTCATGACTGTGACCATACACTTGTGCCATTCACTCCTCCCCCGTTGCTCAAGCACAGATGGCATCCTCCGCTGGGGGGATTAGACGGGGGCTTCCTTTAGAAGAAGCCAATCCCAGGCATGGTGCTTGGCCCTGGGGATGGTCAGCTAATGAGATGGTCTCCATTCCCACCATTCTGAGCCTACAGCACTGGGGAGCAGGTGTCCATCCTAGGAAATCCGAGTGCCTCATGCAGTGCTGACCTCTGAGCAGGCCCTGAGCACGTGCAGGGAGCAGGGGGCCTTCCGGGAAAAGGGCTGATCATATCGTCTTCATCTGCTTTTGTGGAACCGACTAAGGACCTCATCTTGGGAAGCAAGTGTTTAAAATGTTTCCAATTGAGCTGTGACTATTGGGTCACTGATATCCCAGGCCATGTTCCCTAGAAAGCAGTCTGAGCTGAAGATTTCAGGTGGGAGGCCTGCTAGGGAGGTCTAGGGTATAGCATGTGTTGGGATGGGTAGGACTGGTTGCAGGGAAAACTTAAAACTGTGACGTGTTCACAACACTTCAGCCAACGCCTGAGGATCTTTGCAGAGCAACTGGTCCCACAGAGTCGGCCATCAGTGCCCCAGCGGCAGGGAAACTGGGAGACAACTAGGGCTACACCTCGGCCTGGACATTCTGCTCTAGACCTTCAGGGTGTTGACGGGAAGATCACGCTTCTCCTTGTGGCCCATCCCAGGTTGGCGGCCCTCTCATGTGTGTGATGTAGTAAAGAGAGCCCCCTCCACGCTGGTAGGCTCACTGCTTTCTAGTCAGTTCCTCGGTCACTCAGTGACCCTGCGTTGATGCTGGGGTCACCAGGTTCTGGAATGGTCACCTGAGGTCCGGCATCTGTACATTATAGGATTCACCTGCAAACTGATCCTATTTGGCTCTAACATCTGCTCCTTACATGTCACCAAGTCCTGTGCTGCTTCTAGTTCCCTGTCCCTCAGGAAGACCGTGGTAGCCCTTCTCTCTGCTTCTCAGGATCTTGAGAACACTGGACACAGCAGCCGGAGCCACGTGGAGCTACCATGGGCAACTGCTGCAAGCCGATCTCCCAGCCAGGTCTCAGAGCTGGGAGAGGTGATGTCGGAGGTGAGTGAGCTGATGTGATGCTTTTACTCAGGACAGTCTGAGCATGGAGTCCCTCTGCACAGGAGGATAGAGGACTCCTGGGAAGTGGCCGAGCTCAGAAGGCCTTTCACACTCGAGCCACAGGCCATGTGATCATTAATTCCATAGTCAACTTGTCTAGATCATGGGTGCCCAGAAATTTGGTGAAACATTGTTCTGGATGACTGTGAGGATGCTTCTGAATGCAATTAACACGTGAACTGGTAGACTGAGTAAAACAGATTGCCCTCACCAGTGTGTACTGCGCTTGTCTAATTCACTGAAGGTCTGAATAGAACAAATGAGAGAGAGTCAGTGAGAGAGCATGTTGTCTCTCTCACTCTCCTTGATCTGTGATTTTTTAGTTCTTATGCAAAACAAGGAATGGTCCTATGGGTCCTGTTTTTCCTGACAATCCTGACTAATAAAAGCTGGTTATTTCTGAGCAGATCACTAATAGGAACACATCACATACTGGCTCAGGAGAAATATGGACAGTCGTCCATTTGCAGCTAAACCCTGCACATCACAGGAAAGTAGTAGCAGATGTTTCTGGGGGAGAAGGAGCAAGGGAAAGGACGGGAGATGCATAATAATTAGTGACCACTGAGCACCAGGAACGGTGGTGAGGACTTCACGTTGGTGGCAGAGTTGGCACACCTGATCCTCCATGACAGACTACCTCTTCCTGGTTCCACTCCACAGCTGGGGAAGGTTGCACTCAAAGAATGAAGAAATGAAGGATGGAGCCAGCCTTTGAGGTCAGGCATGACTCAAGAGCCTTTCAGTGTCCACACACCATCTGCGAGAAGCCCCTCACCACACAGCAGCCTGGCCTCCAGAGACCTCTCTCTCCAAGGGGCAATGCCTAATGGTACCTTCTGAGGGCCATATCACCTGAGCCCACCACAGGGCTTGGCATTAAGGATGTGTCTAATAAATGTTGCAGTAATAAAGAGGAGGATGGGTGGACAGCCAGGGGAAGGGATCAGCAGAGCAAAGCATCTCTAGGAGGACTTTAAAAGATGCAGGAATGTCACAGAACACACACTCTGCAAACCCAGTTGGCAGGTACAGGTCCATGGCCCCAGGGCTGACCTTACCTCTGAGGAAGTCGGCTTGCAATATCCAGCTCCAAAGACCAAGTTCTCCAGAGAAATGATGGACTGTTCTGTTCCCATGTCTGGGCCGCCTTTACCAAGCCAGGAGCCTCTTCCCGGACGAGCAAAACTAAAAGGAACACAGTGAAGGAGAAACCTCAGGTAAAGAAGGTGATGGTGGCCTTAACTCAGCACCCTTGAGGGGCACTGCTGGGAGCCCATGGGGCAGGTCACTTAGAAGGAGTCCCCCCGCTCACAGGGTCTGAACAGGCTATTTGGGGATGTTGTGAGGACAAAGGGGTCAACTGGCATGTACACTTGGCAGCCATAGACGACACACATCCAGAAACTAGGCAAAGAAATGCCTGCCTGAGATGCCACGGGCATGCCAGCTGAGGGAGACTGAGGTCTAGGCCACACCACCCCGAGCAGCAGATGGACGGGCACCTGGCCAGGGGCAGAAGGGCAGCCCTGCTCACACGGCTCCCCAGTGCTGTCACCTAAAGTGAGCCCCCCCTCCTGAGCCTTTGCCTTCTCTTTGGTAGAAGGATATAAAAGAATATCCATCTCCTTGAGCCAAGCAAGAGAACAGTCAGTGTCCAAGACAGCGCTGTTGATAGAGCCCTCCCTGAGTCCGTGGCAGCTAGCAGGACTGCAATCTGCTCAGCTGACAAACACAGACCCGGCCCACTCTGATTCCCCGTGGAGATCAACTGTCATGGTGTGGTGGGTCTGATCAACTCTAGAATCAGGGAGGGAGGGTGGCAGCGTGATCGTTGCTCCTCGTCTTACTAGGCTTTGGGATCACCTCGTCTACCTTGACCTTTTTGACGTTCATCAATTAACGCACTGATGCAGGTCTGCCTTCAGATCTCACCTACTGGCTACCTTAACATTGCATTATTTCTTATTGTTCTTGTGATAAACACTGCACAGGGAGACTGCAGGTCTGAGGGCAGAGGGTCTTCGTGATAAGCAGGTGGCGTCATCTTTATCATAGGTGATGAAAAGAATCCTGGAGGGTTTCCCCCAAGAGACCCACATTCCCACTCAAAATACTGACAGAGAAAAAAGTTGACATTCTATTTTGGCTTAATCCACTTATTCAAATCTGAATAGTCTCACACCGTGTGCCAGGCAGCTGAGGTGGTGCTCACCTTACTAATGGTATAGAGAAAGGGAGGAAGGTGGGCAAACCAGTCCCTGGAGAATGCAGTGGAGCTACACTGAGGCCTGCAAGCAGGGAAAGGTAGTTCTTCAAACACACTGGGTGACCAGGATGGATGTTCAGGCAGGGACTTGCTGCCTAATAAATGTGTCTAAATGAGCAGCTGGCCATAAAGCCTATCTGCCAGGGGACAAGTCCCAGAAGCATCACCAGCCCACTATGTGCCAGGGTCAGATTTAACCTCCTCTGCCTTGTCTCTCCATGGGTCAGAAGGGTTGATGATCACACTGGAACCGTAGAGTCACTGCCAGGACTCCCTGGCTTTAAGCACACCGTCTGGCCAATAGTGAAGATCCACAAAAAGTCAGTAACTCTTAATGATGATGCAACAATCAGCCTAGCTCTATCTGTGTATCCACACTAGTCGTGTCTAAAAGCAGGACTATTATAATCTCCCTTCCATGTCCTCCAGTTCCACAGACTTGACCACTCAAGGATTGAAAATATTCAGAAAGAAAATAGCATCTAAACTGAACATGTACAGACTCTTTCCTTATAATCATTCCCTACACAATACAGCATATCAACTATCCACACAGCATTTACATTCTATTAGACATTGCAGGTAATCCAGAGATGACTTAAAGTTCCCGGAGGATGTGTGTAGGTTGTATGCAAATCACACCATTTTATTTACTGGCCTTGAGCATCCATGGGTTTTGGTATCTGTGGGGGTCCTGGAAACAAGCCCCACCCTGTATGGAGGCACGGCTGTCTAATGTAATATTAGTATTATTCTGATTTGCTTTGAGTTGAGAGTTGAGGCAAGTTTCCCATTCAGCTAGAAGATGGGTGGAAGGAACCTTCCAGAAGAAAAGTAGAATAGATGTACCTATAGGTGTTCATATAGCAAAACAGTATTTATTTAAGTGTTGCCCTTGTTTTGTCTTTGTGAAGGATGGAAACATCTCAGAAGAAGTCCACCCGCTCCATTTGAGGGTTAAAACTTGAATTCTTTTCTTCAGTCTCTCATTGAAGGTTAAGGGTCTTTTGAGGTTAAGTTTTAATTTCACACCTCCTTCATACTTATTGGATCTGACTGATGCTGTTTAAAATTGCTTTTCTAGAAAAGCTAGTGCTTGTCCTATTTGACAGGTATTTCCCACAATCTTAAAGGGTTCCCTTTGTTCTCAGCTACCATGAGCCAAGATAGAAATTCTTCCTGCAAAATCCAGGGAACGGAAGACAGTCCTATTTTTACCTTCATCTCCGGAGAAGTATAAGCTCCCACTGTGAATTTATCTGCGTCCTTCTCCGGAAGGTCCTCAAGGCATACCTGGCAGACGCCATTCCTGAACAGGGGTGAGATTTTCTACCAAGAGTCCACAGATGCCCAATCCTCATTAGAATAGCATCAGGGCTGCCGGCGGCACAGAGGGAAAGCCCTGCTCGCCACTGCCACTTAAGGTGATGTGAACATTCCCGCAGTCTGTCTTTGCTCCTGCCCCCTCTTGATGGAACCTCTCTCCATCCAGCGTGCTGGAGGGATCTCTACAAAACACAGCTCTACCAGGCCACTCTGCTCAAACCTTCAGGTTACTTTACAGAGTAAATGGACTTTCAATTCCTTAGTGTCTCTCTAATTACCCTGTTAAAATATGGCTCTAATTCACCCTCCTGAATCCATCTCACCACCTCACGGAACACCAAGCCCATTTCTTCTACAAAGCTTTCCTCTGGGTTTCAAGCAGAACTGCTTCTTGCCACTCTCAAAGTCACCTGCCAGTTATTAAGCCCGTATTCATTTGGTCTAGATCAGAGCTTGGAATATGGTTGATGCTCAGTAACAGTTAACCTACTGGATGCCTGGCCAAGGGTTGTATATATACTCTCCGGCGTGCTCAGATCAACACCGCTGGCAAGCAGGCACTCAGGATTGCCACCTGGGCCCTTCTGACCCTAAAGCCCTTGCTTTTAACCCTACCCTATATGGGCTTTCTGGATACTGGGCAGACCCCTCAGTTTAACTGGCGTCACTCTGAATCGGGACTCACTGCTTATGTGGATCTCTGCCAGGCTCTGCACCTTCTGGGTTTGGGGAGCCTGATCTGCTCATCGCGGAGCTTCCAGGTTCAAGCTAGGAGTGGTTCAAGCCCAGCAAACCAAGCCCTGAGCCAAGGACATTTTCCCCAAGGGGGAGGCCCTCTACTTGTTCCATGGCATCCCCATCTTCTCTGTTGGCTCAATCTCACCTCCATTTGAAAGAAATTCCTTATTCATCATTGTTCACATGTTGAAACAGGTGTGGAGAGAATTTAGGTGACCTGCCTAAGGACCCCCAGGAACTAAGCGCTAGACCGGACAACGAGATGGCGGTGACTGCATCTGGGGAGGACGACCCACTGTCGAGGAGCTGGAACCACAGAGAGAGCTCTGCCCTGCCTCCCCCAGGCTGTCACCTGCCTTCGGCACAACGGCTGATCTCAGGACACCTGTCTCATCTCACTGACTCAGAGATGACCCTGAACTCTGCACCAGGCCCCATCTGCCAATCCTCAAAGCAACTTCAGGGCTGGGGAACCTGCTTCAGAGAACAACAACACTCTGCCGCTTCTGGAGTCTACTTTTCCTGAAATTTTCCAAGGCCAGGTCCGCGTCCCTGGGTTCCTAAGATGATAAATCCTAGAACAATTTCCACCAAGCTCCACTACAACAACGCATGCCATGTTATATTTCCACACCTGCAGATTGGCCGCCTCCTCTGTGAGTGAGCTCCTTGAAGGCAAGGTCTGTTTCGAGGACCCTGAGGATCCCACAGCAGGATGTGCAAGGGCAGAACCTGATGCCTTCTCTAGCACACCAGGTGCTCAGCAAGTGCTCATGGTGCAAGGAGGACCAACAGCCCCACAGACTCCCTGACCCAAGTGCCCCCTTAATCTTCAGAGCACAGTTGCTACCAAACAGCTCAGTCAAGGTTAAGGGCTTCTCAGCAGAGCACTGTGGGCCATGTGGCCGCAGGCTTGGGGGCTGCTGCTCACCAGCTGTCTGCACCCCTCAATTCCCCATTCTCTTGGGTTCTTCCATGTGCTCTGACTTTAGCTCCCAGGCACGATCGCCCTCTACGCCCAAAGCCCACACAACTGCAAACCCTCCAAAAAGTGATTCACTTTTTTTCCTCTCAGAGTCCACCTCACATTCCCTGTGAGCCCCACTTACTCTTGGCACTGAGAAACCATCCAGAAGAAGGAAATTGGGACAATTCCCTTTCCAAAAATCTGTGTTACAAGATTCTACCCCTAAATAGCTCGTTGTACACATTTGCACCTTTAGTCCACATGCACGTGAGATACTGTGAGATGATTTGGAGGCCCCCCGGTCTGCCATGCTGGGGCGTTCAAAGAGGTCACGTGCAGCACAGTGCACTTGCTATGGTCAGCTCTGTCTCTGCTCTGCCTTAGTGCTCCCTGGGAACTTGGAGGCTGTCCCAGGAAAGCCACTGAAGAGGAACAGCAAAGGAGCAATCGTACATGTGGTCACCCGCATTTGAACAAATAGCCACCGAGGAGGAGGGAGAGCATGGAACTCTTGCCATGTGGCTGGCCCTGTCATCTGGGAGTCACTACAACCCATGCAGATGGCACCCGTTAGCACTCCTTAGAGATGAAGCTCATGTGACTCAGGCATAAGATGACTTGTCAAATAAGACAGATAAAAGTGAGGCAGGTGAAGACTCCAGGCCCTCCTGGTGGGAGCCACAGTTGGCAGATTTTTAGCCCCCGGACTCCACCCCGTGCCCCTCTGCCTCCTGGTGGTCCCTCCACACGGCTCCTCTAGCTCTTCTGTGTCTCTCAGTGAGGCCCAAACCTACACCCGCAGCCTGGAGGCAGCTTCTCTGCTCAGAACTGACCTCCCTGGGCAAGCTCCAGGCCTCCAGCCACACCTGTGATGGGAGGTGACTCCCCATGACTCAGGGCCACCTCTAACTTCATACCTGATCAGGGGCTGCTGCAGAGCCACCAGGGCAGCGTGAATGGTCACGGAGATCACTGACAGGTGGAAGTAGTCGAACATGACAGGGACCTGGTGGTGCAGACCTCTCCGGGGGTGGAAGTGCAGGCCGAGTGTGCGGCTGCTGATCATTGGTGCCCCGGCCACATCCCTTAGCCTGGAAAACATGCAAGTGGCTCAAATTAATGACGTGGTTTTCCCCTGCTGTCGTCCAATGGTCCACAGGCCAAACACAGGGCATGCTCATCTTAAAATCTGCACAACTCTGCCTGGTAGGAATCATTTTCCTCATGATCAGCAAGTGAAGGAACTAAGGCTACAGGGCAGATCTGAGACTCATACTCTGCTGTCAGGGACACCACACCCACACTTCAGGTGACCAAGATGCCCAGCTCCCTTGCTGCTCCTCTCAAGGCCACAGCCTCCTGGCTCTCCTTCCCTTCCTCTCTTGATGCCCCACCAACTGCAGCACTGAGCTTACTGTGCAGATCCACTTCAGAACCTGTGCCTTCAGTCACATTTCTACTCCAAGGACAGGAGCTGCCACTACTCCGTCTTTCCAGCCCCAACACCCAAGTAGGCCTGGCAAGAGTAGAAACTGCACAGGGTGCTTATTGAGGTGGATGACTGATTGAGCAAAAGCAAGAATGGACCCGGAGCGCATGGCCAATTGGTCTGAGGAGTTTCATGAAGGCCTCCACCTTTTTTCTGACACATCATGACAGGTGTGCACTGGATGCTCAGAGGTAACCAACTGGAAGGAAAGACCCAGCAGCACCTTTGCTTACAAAGGGAGCTTGAGTCTCCTCTAAAAATAACTCCAGATACGGTGGACCTCAGGAGGACCAGCACTAACCTGCAGCTCTGGAAAGCAATCCCTCAGGCTCACAAGCATGTGAGAAAACTGGAGGAGTGTCTTCTAGGACTGAGTCAAGAGAGAAGCTTTTCCTTCCTCCACAGATGAGGAGGTGAGGCAAGGCACTGGAGTAAAGGGAGCAGCTGCCCACAGCCCCCAACAGCTGTCCTTCATTGCAGTCCTTGATGCTCCTGGGCCAATGGAGGCCTCACGACAGAGCTAAACCACAGGCCCCATGCAACTCAATAAATAAGGTGCAAGTGACCAGGAAGAACTAGCATGAGGATGGATGAAGTCTCTATCCCAGGAGCTCAGAGAGTCATTAGCATTGCACTTGATTCAAAGCTGATAATTCATGAGACCTGTCTAGGAATTGAACACACTGCTTTTCCCTTCCTCTATATGTACTCATAGGAGGTATTTACTAATGTTATTCCACTTACTGAAGAGGAAAAAAAGGCCAAGTGAGTTAATTAACTTGCTCAAAGTCACAAGCAAAATGGAAAGGTCAGACCATGTCCTTCTGACTGCACGGTCTGTTCCGAGTTACTTTAGCACTGCCCTGAGTCTGTTCAGACCCAGGCTCCTGCAAGTCACAGACACATTCTTAGGGCCTGACCAACAGGCGGTTGAAGAGGAGGTTTAACAGGTGGTTAAACAAGTCACAGGGTAGCACAGGTGTAAAAATGTTAACACGAATTTAAGCCACTTTGATTAGAGTCACCAATGAAGAAAGTGGGAGTTGACTGCCCTTCGTTGCCCTGAGATGAGTAGAGCCAATTCCTGGAGACCAAACTCAGATGCTGGGGGTAACTCAACTTAGAAAAGACAGAGATAAACTCAACAGCACCCAGGGGAGAATGCCTGGGTTCTTATAAATGACCCAAGGCCAATGAACAAAAAGCAAGTAAAGACAATAACAAACAAGCAGATCAGCAGGGAGAGAGCGCAGGGTGTAGCCTGGAGATGAAGAGGTGGCTTGGAGAGGTCTCCTGAGTCGAACAGCCATCCACACTGAGAGTGTTCTTTATGTAAGAAGAATCAAATTGAAGGCACCCAAGGAAGGACATAAGGATGGACTGCCCCTTCAAGGAAAGAATCTCCTGGGCAGCAGAGCAGTTTGGGGACAGAAAGGGATATGACTACAAGGCGTGTGCTCCCTGGCCTGAGGCCACAGGTGTGGAAGATCTCTGCAGGCAGGTATAGAGGGGCAGTTAGGCCAGAGCAGGGCGCCTCAGTCTCAGGGAGGTTGACTCTGGGGCCTGAAGAGACTTTGCTGGGATCGGGGCTGTCCTGTCACTGTGAGTCTGCACAGCATCTCTGGCCTATACCCACCAGATTCCAATATCCCTCTCACCCCTGTGTCTCTGGACAAGGACAAATGTCCCCAGGGGCCAGCTTTACCCCACCTGTATTAGAGCCAGTGGATGAGATGGGCTTCAGGTGCCCTTCCAACCTGCTCCATTTGATTCCTGTTTACTTGTTTTCCACCTGAGGCCAAAGAAGCCAGCTGACCTGGTGACGCTTCAGAGTCTAATGTCTTCCCCCAGGATGTGCTACAGATGCTTTATCATCCTTAAACCCAATTTAAGAAAATGAAAATCTATGGCATTTCCAATCTTCCCCAGCTGCTGGCTTCCTGTTCCTCTTAGCTAATCTTGTACTTCATGCAAGCCCCGTTCAGATTGTTATTAAGAGCTTCATATTGCACAGAGAAGCAACACATTGAAGCCTGACCTTACTTTCATCTCTAAAGCCATAAAAGCAGTCACTTGTTCAGCAGGCCATGCACTGGGACTGCTATATGTATTGTCCCTCTTAATCCTCATAACAGACCCAATAATAATGCCTATTTTATAAACAGGGCTACTAAGATTTGGAAAGACACAGGGACTCTCCCAATATTTCAGAGTTAATGAGAACTAAACCCCAATGGCTGCATCTTATACAAGGATCCACTCAACCTCCTGTGCACAGGCTCACCATCAATGACTTCTTCTGGAAGGAAAGTGTCATTTACTGTGTCCACTATGACTTACATTAGAGCTTCTTAAAGGGAATATCGAGGGAGTGATTTCCAGGCTGGGGCTGGAATCAATGGTAGGTTTCTGTGGATAACTGGGAATGCCTCCCACAGAGCCATGGATGAAAACCTCTGGAGGAAGTGGACACGGGCACATAGGGCACTGGTGGGTTCTCAGAAGAGTGAAAGATAAAGACCTCAGAGGGTGGGGGGGGCATGTGAACAATGGAAGCAGAGAGTTTGATTCTGAGAATATACCCAGGATTTCTTAAGCCTCCACTTTCCCACAAAATGGGAAGCAGATGTAAGGAGAGAAGCAGATGTCTAGGTGGTCCTGATAAAGACAAGAAGGAGGAGTCCACAATGCTGAGCCCGGACATGGATCAGGACCCTGGACAGAGACCAGGAAAGCCCAGCCACATCAACACAGGTCCATTCTCCAGTGCCCAGACACAATCAGGCCTCTCTTTGGTTCGGATCCTACCCCCAATCCCGCCTCAACTGCCCATGTTATGAAAACACCCACCACTACTAGGTAGGTTTCAGGGATTGGATCCGTGAGAACTGAGAGAAAGTCCTTGGAGGAAATCAGAATTTTGAAGGGATGGAGGCCTTCAAATACTGGTCTGTCAGCCTCCTAGTCCTCATTCGCCAAAGAAAAGGCAAGACCAGATGTGAGGACTGATTTTAATTTCTGTAAAGTGGTCAGTGTATCCGAGGTTCTCCAGAGGACAGTGGTGAGAGGGAGTCTGCTCCTCATCACCGTCTGCCAGCAGAGGCAGGGTCCTTGAGAGCTGACAAGAACAACCTGGAGGAGGAACAGCTTATTTAGCCTCAGAGTTTCAGCCCATGGTTAACTACCACCATTGCCCTGGCCTGAGGTAAGGCAGAGCATCATGGTGGAAGGGTGGGGCAGAGGGAAGTTACTACACTCTGGCCTGTATCCCCTAGAACTGGGCAAATAGGTCCTGGTGACTACCTCATCCTTCTAAGGCTCTCCGCTGAGCAGCTGGATGAGGCTGGACTAGTTTGAGGGAGAGAGAGCAGCCATGAGCGGGGTGATTCTCCATGAATGTGAGATGGGGGTTCAAGTGACTTTGTCTATTTCCCAGGAACTAGATGTGGGATCCTTGGAGGAGTGTCTGCCTGTTCTGTTTGGATATGAGATATCCCCCCAAAGCTCCAGTAACATGCCAGAAACACGGACTGTCTGCCAGGACACTACTGTCTGAGGACAGAGCCAGGCTGGAAGAGGGGCCATGTGGGCTTCGCCTGGCAAGGTCACAGAGGCAGACCACCCAGCCCTGCGGAGACAACAACTTGCTACCATGTGCACCAGATGCTAGAGGCAGAGCCACGGGAAACGTTTGCTCAGCTGGGTTTCAGTCTTGCTTTGGCCTCATCCTTCTTGCAACGTTCCTATCCTTCCTTTTTGGAATGGAAGTGATTAGTCTCTGCCATTATGTATTGGATGTATGTAACTTTTTGCAAGGCTCACAGCCAAGAGCTTGCCTTAAGTATCAGGGGAGACTTGGATTTGAACTTGTGGGCAATGCTAGAACTGTTAAGACCGTGGTGACTCTTCAAAGTGGGCTACATGTGTTTTTCCTTGTGACATAGACATGAGCTCTTGGGAACAGGGACAGAATGTCATGGTTATGGTTATGAGGTATCCCCTTAATGCAGGAACTTTCAGAGGTGAAATGATTGGACTGTGAGAACTGTAACCTACTCAGCCATCCTGGTTTGAATGGTCTAGGTGATGGGCAGGTGGGGCACAGTTGGGGAAGGCGTGTCACTAGGGGTGTGACCAGGAAGGGCGCATCTTCTCCATGACACCTTCTCTCCTCTCTCCCTCTTCTTCCTGGCTGCCCTGCGTGTAGCAATTCCCTCTGCCCCACCCTTCCACCATGATGCTCTGCCTTTCCTCAGGCCAGGGCAATGGTGGTAGTTAACCATGGGCTGAAACTCTGAGGCTAAATAAGCTTTTCCTCCTCCAGGTTGTTCTTATCGGGCATTTTGTTCACAGTGGTGGAAAGCTGACTAACACACTGCCTCCGAGAATGTGCTGCACGACACTGTCACCTGGCTGGAAAAGGCCCCACTGGATCAGAGAACTGCACAGGGGGCTGGGGAGGTGGCTGGGGGCCGAATGAGTGGATCTCCAAGGAACTGACAAGAACGCTCTGAGGCGGATTCAGCAACTGCCACAAAACGGGTCCTGCCTTCCACCAACCCAATTTCGTTCCATGCCATTTTCTCCATCTTCTCCCTCCTCACGGCCTGACCCCAAAACCACAGTGGAGAAGAAAGCTGGGGAAGAAATATAAAGCCCCACCCGTGCCCTGCCTCTGCACTGGGCGTCCTCACCCTCGGGAACCTGGATCCAGGGTGGGATAAGAAGGCAGGTGGAAGTTATGACCGGGACAAGAGTTTAGAGTTTTGACATTCCTGCTTGGAGTTTTCAATTCCGAGGTAAAGGATGGTTTACTTATTACCTGGAAGACTCCACTGTGCTAAATGAGATGACGGTTCACCTAGGGCTGAAGGCAGAGACCACAGAAAAGAATCAAAGGAAGCAGCCATGAGAAGGAAGAGAGTCACTTCCCAGTGATTTAATCAGCAGGTTATACATAAATGGATTTTCAATTTTCAGAGAGTTGAAACACAACAGAAGGTATTCAGTACAAAGATGCAGAGTCACCTGGCAGGGGAGGTACCATGATCACGAAGCTGGTTTTCCCAGGGTGAGGCTTACCCATTGCACAAAGATGCAGAGTCCTGGCAAGATTTCCTCTGATTCAGAAGAGGCTTTGAATTTTACAGCCTCACAGGGTCGTTATTCTAAAACCACCAATTACTACCGCCGTGAAAAGGTACTGAGTACAGAAGGCATCAGCCAGTGCAGCTGAGAAGTGGGGAGATTTCTGTGCACACAGAACCGGAGCCACCTGCCTCAAATGCACGGTTTGAAATGCCCACACAGACATTCTTGGCCCCTGTTCCTGGTCAGCTATGACTAGTGGGGGCCTGGCAGCTGCCATGAACTGGGTTTCTGAAAGGTGTTGTGAGGACTGAGCCTGGGGGATGCCCCAGGGTGGGGACAGGGCGGGGAAGCCGCAGGGCCAGCACAACTCACTGCTCTTCACTATCCGTAAAGTGCAGGTCCACCTTGAGCTGAAACTCCACTCCGCTCAGCGCATCTTCCACCTGCAAAAGAAATAAAGTCCGAGGGATTCAGAAACCGACTCTGGTCGACTTGAAATATTCAGCTGTTCTATTTCCTAAATTAGAGAAACAGCAGAGAATTCCAGCACAGACTGAAAGTCACTGTTGCTTTAAGCGGGTTCTCCCTGCAAGTTCTGTGGTATTCTGGATGAACAGGGTCCCTGGGTGAGTTCTGTGGAAAGTGGAAGGAGAGCATTTACGTAGCTGGCTTGGGAAAGCCTCTGTGCCAAAACAGCTAAACACGTTTCCTTAGGGTAGGACCCCTGGAGGCCTCATTTCCCTGTGGATGAGATGTTCAGTAGCACCTCCTTTGAGAAGGATGGAAAAGCGAACTTACAGTGAAATCTAACTCGGCTAGTGATGGGATAAGTCAGCAATAAAGTCTTCTCCAACCCCAAGTTCCCTTGCATGGCAGGGATGTGTCCACAAGTGCAGAGGAGGAAGTCCACACCCAGGAATGTGAAGCCATTTCCCAAGGAGGCTCAAGTCCACAAGAAAGAAGCTCTTCATTGTCATCTTGAGGATCCTTACATGTAACCATTTCAATTCCAAGACATTTCTTTTTAGCGTTTTGTGTCCTTTCATTGTTTGCAAGTCTGTGCTTCCCACATACACGGGTATCCCAATTTTTCTTTTCTCATGCTCAAAATCATCACCCCTGGTCACGAGGGAGTCTCACACTAACTTCCAGATGTCCCAGTCCCTCTACTCAGCTGGCCTTCCCAGCACCAGCATTGCACACAAGTGACAAGACTCAGCCCCCATCCCTGGGCCGGATGTGTCCTCCTTTGTACCCCACAGAACCCTGCTTCTTTTCTCTTTGCATTTAGTACTTCGTATTAGAATTGTTTGTTTCAGGTTTATAGCTGGAAGCTCAGGAACCAAATGTTATCTGTGAACATGTTTTGTTTAATCCCCATGGTATTTTAAAAAAATGTTTTGAACAAATTGCAAACATTTAAAATTCAGGCAATTTCACATTCGAATTGCAGGTTTCTAGGTTCTGGAAAAATCCCTGGATCTGGCAGTGCAGAGCTGGCGTTGGTTTGAATCAAGCAATTCTTCTGGCACCTACCCCTGCTTCACCACTGACTGCTGATGCCTGTCTGGCCTGTGGCTAAGCCCCCCGCCTACTTTCTTGCTGGATGTTCCTTCTAATCTTATCGTTAAAGGGACACTGCTCTTCATACTTCTGGACCTTAAGCTCAAGGAATAGGGCCTGCTACAAAGAAAGTGTCTTTGCATCTTCAAGGAATAAAGCCCTTCCCATCCCACCTTTTTTTTTTTTTTTTTTTTTTTTTTTTTTTTTTTTTTTGTGGGGATTGTTTCTTTGCAAGAATGTGCTCATCCTGCAGGGACAGAAGTCTCCTATCCAAAGGCCTCTTTGGAAATGTCTTCCTGGTTAAGCATAATTCAGGCAGAGACATATGGATGGAATTTATCTTTAGGTCCTTAGGGTTTTAAAAATTGTTGTTTAAAAAAAAAAAGCATTTAAAAGCCAACATTTTGCTGCATCCAAATGCTATAAATAACTTCTCCTAGATTTGTTTTGCATAATCACGAGCCTTACTTCACACACACAATGAAAGCAACGCAGCCTCTTGCCACCAGTTCCTTGGAAGTAAGACTGGCAAAGCAAGGCCCCAGCACCTTCCAAGATGCATTTGCCTGGGTGATGAAAACTCCCTGTGAGCTCCAGCCTTAAACTCACTGCAGCTCCCTAGGAGCTGTGGCTGGATTGAGCCTGGCTGTGACTTCACTGACACCTCAATAAATCTTACTTGCAACATATATTCCAAATGAAGTCATTACCTTTTGCAACCATTCATTTCATGAAGGGCTGTTACCCGCCCCTCCAAACACATATGCATGCACACAGACACTCTGCACAGCGTACGCGTCTTTCCCTAAGCCTGTCTTTTCTCAGGTAAAGACATCTCCTTTCAAGGGTTAAGTTCACAAGACCCGAGGTATTTTTGCATGATAATGGAAATAATGAAAGAAGTTAATACTTATGAAAGAGTTGCTATGTGGCAGACCTTACCTGATGTAGATAAAACTATGAATGAAGAAATAGTGTCCCCCATTTACAAGTGAGAAAACTGAGGCTCAGTATGGTCAAGCCGCTTTCCCAAGCTTGGCCCTTGAGCGAGTCTTATGTGCCTGGTTCTGTCCTGGGCTCTAATCCCCATGGTCAAACCTGTGTTCGAGGCTATACCTCCTCTCCCTGTTGGCTTCAAATCTACTCATGACAATGACTCGTCAGTTCTCCTCTTTCCCTTGTCCCTCCATCCTCATTTGGACTGGTGGCTAAGGAGGGAGCTTCTGAAGGCAGGCTACATAGGTGCCAATTCTGATGCTGTCTTGAGTCCACCTCTCAATTGATTTCCATCTGTAGAATGGAAGTAAATCATGCTTACTCCATAGGGTTGTTGTTGTTGTGTGAACTAAATATGATAATGTACACAAGGGGTTGACAGTTCTCAAAAGATATTAGTTATTATTATTCCAATTATTTCCTCTTTAATTCTGGGCCACCAACCCCACAGTGGTCCTACCCCCAGGGATTAGACTACCTAGGCTGGAAGCCTCTTTCTACCCCTTTTCCTTCCTGGTGGGGTGACTTTAGGACAATAACTGAACATCTCTTAATCTCAGGATCGTCATCCATAAAACAGGAGTAATAAAACACAATGTTGTTACAGTGAATCAAAGAGAATACTCTGCACAATGCCTGCCACACAGCACCCCCTAATAAATGTAAGATACCATTACTGTTAAAGTCATTATGATGGTTATTCCCACACAACCTGGATGCCTGTCACCTTTCAGTAGAATCTTTGCCTCTCCCAACTACCCTGGACAGCAACTTCGTGCCACAGAGCGGGGTCACATCACTAGCTGTCTTCTCTTTGTGAAGTCCTCCATCTCGGGGCTTAACCTGACCCGCTTCCATGGGCTATGCTGGGCCATCCTGCAGCACGGTTTCCGTCCATCCTATTGCTGGTCACCTGTCCAACCTCTACCTTGACACTTGCAACTCTTATGTGGGCAGCAGCAGTGACAGCTTCTACACCCTTAGTCTCCCGAACCCCATTTCCCATATTTGTGCAGGAATGACCTGTGCAAGCCCTCCTCCCACTGAGTCTGGAAATCCTCCTGCCTTTAGACCAAGGTGAACAGGTGGACTTCAGTGGGGTCCCTGTGACCCCCATGCTCTTCTTAACCTTCCTTTCCAGATCCGTGTCTGTGGTGCTTTCTGTGCCACAAGCCATGACGCTCTCTTCCTCAAATCTGCCCTGTTTTACTCCTCACTGTCCTGCTGTCCTGTGTCTCAGAAGTTCTTAACTGATTCATAGGGAAATCCCACCTATGCCTCCATTCCCAAACTCTGAATCAACCCAGTAACCCACCCTGCAAATCATAATGCTCTGCTAAATCATCAGGCCGGGGTGGCCTCTAGGATCTGCATTTTGTGCAAGTTCTACCAAAGAGCTATGATGTGGGTACTCCCTGGAATCCAACTTTGGGGAATGCTTTTTTTTTTAATTTCTTTAAACCCATATAATGCCATATTGTTCAGACAGACAGACAGACACACACACACACACACACACACACACACACACACACACACAATTGATGCAATCTGTTCTTCTTCCTCCTCAGAGCATCAGGCATCTTGTCATTGTAATTGTGTCTTCTTCATTTTGCCAGCTAGGGGTCTGTGCTCTGGTCCCAGAGCTCAGTGGACTGCCATTAGCCAATGTCCAGAGGTTGTGTGTGCATTTTGTTCTGCAATATTTACACCAGGCCTTCTCTCTCTTTCCATGTTTGTCCTCTACTCTGGCTTATTCCATTGCTTTTATTTTTTTGTCTCCTTTTACCATTCTATGTATGTTGTAAGCCTTCCTCAATCTTCTGTGAGTTTCCACAGCATTTTTATACAACACACACATACTACCTCCGCACTTGCTCTTTGCAAGTTCTGTTGAAACATCTCATCGCATTTCTTAACTGTGATGGACTAGTTCTCTCCCTGACCATCCCTTGCACTCCTCTGCAGCCTCACTGTGCGCACTGAATCCTCTCCATGTGGGAATTCCCAATGGCTCATGGCAAGGTATGCCTGATGGACAAGCATCCACTGTGCCGATGTCTGTTGTTCATAGAGACGGATGTATTCATTCCTGGACATATCCTCTGTCTTACCCAGCGGCAGGCTGTAAGCAGTATTTTGGCTGTCACAGCAGATAGATATGCACTGGAAAAGAATCCATGCATGCATTCCGAATACACAGTTTTACAGACATATCCAATTAACTTTAATTATCACTGATTTGGATATAATGATTAGTTGCAACATTGTTTGCTGCCATATGGATTACCGCTAACAATAATGAATTATTATTTTATATAAGTAAATAATTTGACATGGAGAAAAAAAAAAACAATATATCCTATGAAACAGGCTCCCATTTAACCTTGGGAATGTTTTAGGATCTCATGAGGTTCAACTCAAAAGGCTTTAAATTTTTAAGGGCCATATCAAGAAACAGGGAATTAAAATGAAATAATGCCAAGAGGTAACATTGAAATAGAAGCCCCAAACACCAGGTGTTCTCTTTCCCTATTTATCTCCAGTATGGGACATACGTAGCGAGGGTCAGTGAATCTTGGAGAAGTAGAGAGATGGGTGGATAAATGGGAAACAAGTGGCAGCCTTACTTTTAGCCACACAGGAAATCCTGGTCACTACCTAGAGCACAAAAGTTGGGCCAAAAGCTGAGGGACAGAAGAGGAGAACCACGTGGCCAGAGAAGCTGCTATGCACACCACATGGGAATGAAGCAGGAGGACTCTAATTAAGTTTTCCTAAAATAGGAGCACTTTTCCACATCCTGAAAGGAATTCTATCAAGAAATAATCAACAGGAATGTGGCACCAGGGATTTGAGGGGGACTAGGGAGTGAGAACAATGGTTTGGACTCCATATCCTCCTTTGAAATGTGTTAATTTGATGCGTGAGGAATTTTCAATGGCGAGCCAAGGTCTCTCCGCTGTCATTCCTGCCATTCCCTTTCCTGGGGTGTTCTTTCTCTGTCTCTGTCTGATAGACTCTTAGCAGGTAAGTCTGAAAGCCAGCTCCTTTGTGAAGGGGTTGATGAGCAGCAGCTTTGTGCTCCCAGAGCTCAGTTCTCCACCCTTGGCTTCCCTTTGTTCTCCCCTACGTAGCCATCATTTACCAAGATGTTTGTTTAAACATCTTTGTCCCTCCTGAAGAATTCACCCCTGAAAGGCTGAGATCCTGCTGCCTTTTTCCTCTCTGTCTCTCATCCATGAGCCCAACACAGGCTTTGCAAGAAGAAGACACTCAAAAGCCTATGCTGACTGATTCATGGCAGAGTGCCTGAATGGATGCACTGGCAGACAAGTGAGGAATGGAAGAGAGACGCTGAGTTGGTCAATGGAGATGTTTGCCCCTGAGACCTCATGAGATGAGCAAGCCCTTGAATGAAAGGATGAGTGAAGTATGCATCTGTAAGCAAGTGCATGAATGCCCTAACACCATGAGTTCCCATCTGTAAGATTTCAGACTTGGTCTCTGGCTTCACCTTCACTTACCATTTACCTAGCAATGAGAGGAACTGGTCAAGAGGGAGAATAGCGTCTTGGGCCGGTGGTTGATTCACGACTTACCCTTTCACCGTCAAGGAGCAAATGAGCTCGAAAGATCATGACATCATTTATGGGCACCTCTTCATTCCTGTATAAGATCTGGAAGACCCGGCTGTGCACAGTGCTCTCATGGACACAGGCAGAATGCAGAGTGCTGCTCTCTGCAAAACAAGAATCAGAAGGTGCTCATGAACTCCAACGCCATCCTGTGCCTTCAGCCCCATCAGGTGTCACTTTAGGAAAGTAACAATCCCAAACCCCAAACTGCATTGCAATTTCCAAAGCTTAAAACCATGCATGAATGACACCCCAACACATGCGGTTATCCAGTGGGGCTGGTATCTCAGTGAAACCAAGTCCTTGTCCTGGAGCTATGGAGTGGAAACCCGGGAGGGCTAGAGCATAGGTGTCATGGGCCTGATGTGCAGCAAGCGAGGGCCGTGGCAAGCCAGGGCATGCCAACCTGTTACCTTGTGGTAACCTGGCCCCGGCCCGGTGTGGATACCCACTGCACCCATTTCTCCGAAGCTCTGAACCCCCATCATCCACTGTCCAATGACCTCAACCTCCTACTTCCTACAGTAAGAAAATGTAAGTGGGGCAGACCTGAATGGAAGTTCAGACTTAAGGGTCAGCTAATAACATTGGTACTTTTCCAAACCCTGATTAGCCTAACTTGGCACCACTAGCATTGACCAAGTGCAATAGGAACCCCTAGACTAGTACTCTCAGGTGGCAAGTCCTATTGGGGTTCCCTCTTGCCCTTCCCAGAGTTCTATTTCTATTAACATTGGGATAAATGTCACTCCTCTACTCTCGCCTTCCATTGTCTGGGAGTTTCATTCTTTAGATTTAGGAAATAAGAACCAGGAAAGAAGTTGGTGGTGAGCTGCTGGGGTCTGTTGCAACACTGGAGGGCCTAGTGCACCATTTAGAGTTGTAACACCAAGAGCTTCAATATGCCACTCCACAGCCCTGGAGAAGAATTGAGCTTTGCTAGCTGTGACCCTCAAAGCTGATGCCAGTAGGCATCCCTGCTGTGATTAGCTGCTAACACTAAAATGGGGCTTTCTCAGCTACAGAGGCCAGCAGCTTACACAGGACCCCACACCAGGAGAATTGAAGAACTGAACTTCATCTCAAACTCTGGTTTCATTGGGAGAAATTCAATGTCTTAGAAGCCATCTGACCTCAACAGGCCACTTATGCTCTGGGCAGTGTTCCTGGCTGGGATTTAGTACCTGGCCTGCTAAATTTCTCACCCAGTCACTTGTCCCCTCCTCTGTGAGTCTTCCCATACTTCCCCCATCCTGGAATCAAGAAAGATAGGGAATGAGAGGGGTAGAAACCCACAGACCCATCTCTCCTGAAAGATGTTTGCATATCACATATGATGTGAAGAACTCATCTGGGTGTGTTTGCTCCAATATGTTTTTATATGCCACAATCCCTGAATACTATTTTCAATGTTAAGCTGAATTTCAGAAAGATAATGAGATTAAGAGACCTTACTGCATCCACTGGCCAGGGTTACAATGGGATACACAGGTGAATTCCTCCATAAACTTAATACGTACAATATACTGTCAGAAAAATATGTAAGTATTCTAAAATAACATTAAATTTGCATAAAGGAATACTTACTTACTCAAAACAATGACCTACTGGGTGGCATTTAGAGCTTCCAAAAGTGCTTTATAAGTGTTACTCACTTTAACCCTCATAGTAAATTCCTAGGGTAAGCTTCACTACAGATGAAAAAACTGAGGCTCCAAAACCAAGATGCAGATGTCTTCACACTTCCTTGTTATGAACTGAGTGCTGTGTTTCCCTGGAGTTCTTATGTTAGAATCTAATTTCCAGTGTGACAGTGTTTGGAGGGAGGGCCTTTGGGAGGGATGAGGTCACAAGGTGATGTCCTTATGAATGGGATTAGTGCCCTTTTGATAAGAAATCAGAGAATTAACCCTTCATTCCGTCATGAGAGAATGCAGGGAGAAGTCATCCATCCACAAATCCAGAAGAAGGTCCTCACCAGAGCCCCATGGTGCTGGCACCCTGACCTCAGGCCTCCACTCTCCAAAACTGTGAGAAGTGAATTTCTGTTACTTATATGCCACCCAACTTATGGCACCTGTCGCAGTAACCTGAGCTAAGACATTATTCTCTGATGAGGCACTGTGTGGACTCATCCTATATCGACCTATTTAATAACTGAGTCAATAAACTCTCAGGAGAATGAGGACATTTATCTAATGTTCTAGCAAAAGGCAGGCACTTGATAAAGCACAGCAGAAAGAAAAAAATAGCATGGCAGGAAAAGGTGTCAAAAAATACAAGAAAATCAGTCCAACCAAAAAAGAAAACCTGCCCTATGACCTCGTGCAGCATACCCCATGGCTTAAAGCATGCCTAGGAAGCAGGGCTCTCTGTCACCTCCCAACATACAGTGACATCTAAGTGGCACCTGTTCAGCTACATGCAGCATCCAAGGATGATCTCAAGGATGCCAAGAGGAGCCTGCTCTGGTCCGCACGGCACGGTGGAGCCCTGTTGAGTCCTGCTGGATTCAGATGCAGGTGGCTTTTAAATAGAAAGAACTCTGCACAGAAACCCATTTTTATTTGCTGTCCCAGCCCTTTCTCTGTCACCGTCAGGGCCTAGTTGATCTATAAGCCAGCCTGACAACATGGCAGAGGATGGATGAGGTAAATACTCTGAAGGTCAGAGCAGCACGGGCCATCTGCTGCCAAAAGGGACAGCCAGGAAAACAGTTCAATCACCTGCCTTTTGGGGCAAGTGACATCACCTCTTATAACAGAAGCTTTCCATGTGAAAAAATGGGCATGTCCACACTGACCTCCTGGGATTGCTGTGGACAGAAATGGGAGAAGCGGATCGAGATCCTCTGACCTGGCACACAGACCTGCCATATCCAAGGCTACCACTTTTTAACTGTGTTTTCAAGAACATTCTGAGAACTTGCTGGTGAATGTATTTCCATCAGCCACATTTTTTAGGGAAGGGAAACATCTCTGGTTTTGAGCAGATTGGCAAAGGGGACCCCAGGGCTCAAGCCATAGTGACTGAAAATTGCTAAATGTCAAGGCTAAATGTGAAGCCCAGGATGAGGCACTATTCACGCCCTGGAGGATTTTCTATGTCATTTTCCCATCCTATTAAATAGAACCTAAAGCAGGAGTCTCTTTGCTAGGGAAGGCTCACCCATGGGACACCCATCAGACCGCAGAGCTCGCTGAAGCTGCGGTCACCTGTGGGATCTCTGCTCTCCAGCAACAACAGTCCACATTTGGACACCTGCCCCTGTCCTTGCTCCTTCTTTCCAACATTCTGTGGGAATCACTGCTGTCCTCTACTCAGCAAGCCACGCCCAGGGTGCACTGTACAGGCTCCCTGCTCCTTTGTCACAGCCTTCCCTATCCATGGAAGGGACCCATCTGCATCGTCTGCACTTCCCCTTCTTCTCCGGAAACAAGGCACCAGGCACCCAGAGAGAAGTGTCCTTTCCTACCCTCCAAGACCTAATGCACACTTGCAATGCTATCTGAGGGTGAAGGACCACATTTGTCTCCAGGGCATTTTTACTTATTATCTGACAACCAGATCCATTCCAGTGTGTCCTACAAGGTGTAGATGCAAGTCTTCCCAAATGTCTGTCTTCTCCCTGTCCTGTCTGTGTTGGGCCCCCACTTAAGCACAGTTGGAGTTTTAGGAGAATAAGGTGAAAGATGGAAAGAAGGTTTGGCAGAGGGAGAAGAAGAGGATGGGGAAAAAGAGGAGGGGAGTAGAGGACAGAGAATGGGGTGGAGGAGGGAAGAAGAGCTCTTCAGCAGTCTCCATTGAACCAGGAGTGTGTTTTAAACAATGTAATCTGGAATTTCAGGCCAGAGGACAAGAGTAAAAATAGTTTTAGGTCTTGATATTTCCTCCTTCCTCCCCCCAAAATGAGTGACGTGAGTATTTAGCATGTTCAGGAATCTCTGAATGTTTGAACTTGCAATGATGAGCCCCCTGTCCCCTGAGTCCCCTGAGGCACCAATGTGGGTTGCAAGGGCAGGAGCTTCTCACCTGACATGGGCCCTGCACCTCAGGGCCTGAGCCGACACACTCTCACCAGCACTGAGCTGACCACGGAACCCCAATCCCAATTCCAAGAAGTGCTTATGGCTCTGCCTGCACATAGGACCCACCCGCTGCCCAAATCAGTTCTGTGCTCAACAACCAAAACCTGAGAGCTATCCCCTCAGCTCCCCAGGAAAGGGCCAGCCAAGTGAGGGCTGGAATGTAAAATGTAAATGAAACACCCAGAAGACATCAATGAATCTCTTCAAACCGAGGCCACACCAAACCCTATAACATATACCAAACCAAAGAGCCCGGTTAAAAGCACCATGAAAGACTCCTCCTAGAGGTCAGTGCAGTCTGAAGTGGGAATAGGTCAGGATCTTGGACTGCATATAAAATGTTGCTTAGAATCCAATCTCCTTTAGAGAGCTCTAGACTGGCCCCCTGTACTTTCCAACTGTGTGTCCTTGGATTGACCAGTAAATCTGAGCTCAAATGAGGCAAGAATCAAGACCTGTTTAATTTCCATAATAAAAATAAGGTATGGATGAACAAAGAAGTATGTTTTTAACTGTAAAACTCTCAAAACCCAAATCAGCTTCCTGGTAAGATGAAGGTGCAGATAATAATGGCTCTTTACACAGGTAATTTCCTGGCTGTTTCCAGGAACGGGAAGGACAGAAAGTCATCTTGAAGCCAAGCGTCATTATTTCTCCTCACCACTTCCAGGAAGAGGTGGAAGAGAAAGCCACTTTGAAACAGACGTTCACTGTGTTTCCAGAGGACAGAGGGACTTCCTGTGGTCAGGCGAGCCTGCCAGCTGGCGGGGCAGGAGCACTGCTGCCAGGGTGGAGATGGATGCCCGCTGAGCCTCCATGCTGGAGACGCTGTTGCTGGAACAACCTGAGTAGGAAACCAGGACTGGGAAAGAAGGACCCATGAAGGAAGGAATCATGATCTTGAAGCTTGAGGCTCCTCCTCCTCCTTGTCCTCCTCCTCTTTCTTTCTGAGTTTGAAATTTAGGGAGCTTTTAGATGGGGACTGAACTTTCCCTGCCATGGAGGTATTAGCATACCATGTGGAACAGGCACGGACAACCCATTCCAGGGAATAAATGTGGAGCCCAGGATGAGGACTCGGACATCTCACAGAGCCAACCCTTTATGGGTAGATGAGTCGTTGGTTTCATTGTGAGCAGGCAAGTCTTGTGGGCCCACTAGCCCAACATAAAGGCTGTGCTTTGAAGAGCAGTGACCTTCTGAATGCTGTCACACACCACCACAGACTAGGTATACAATGAACAAAGGTTCGCAGCTCCATTCTGGAGGCTGGGAAGCCCAACATCAAGGTATCTGCAACTGTGAGGGCCCTTTTGCTGCTCACTGCATTGCAGAAGAACCAAGAGACTAAAGGGGCTGAATGTGCCTTTTGTAGTGATAGTCATCACACCCAGAAGTCCCCATAGCCCTACCATCTCTTAAAGGTCCCACCTCCTGATATTGTTACCTTGGCAATTAAATGTCAGTGTGGGTTTTGGAAGGGACACATGTTGGAGTCACAGGAGTTGACTAATGAGTTATAAACCATGAGCACACAGTGGGGGCCCATGGCCTGTGCAGTCACCTGGACCAGCATGCAGTTCACCATTAAAGTTACAGAGTCTTCAACAGAGATCCTGTGTGCCAGGGGTGGGCCCCAGCAGCCAAGGATTGAGGTGATTCTGTTCTCTCCTAGTGTGGCTTTCAGAACAGGACCCCATTTCATTACGTAAGCCCAGGGCTTCTTGAGCAATGTGTGATTAGGAAGAGGTTGTCCTTTCTGCTAAGAAGATATTGAGACACACAGGCACTTATCTGGAAATTAAAGCAGTGTAAATCTACTTGTCCCTTCATTTTTTGAAGCACACATCACATTGATGACACATCAATAAGGTGAAGTCATTTTAATGCCATTTCAGTGAATGTTTTTCCTTTCTACTTAGACTACCCTACTGTATATGGAACAGTGAATATTTTGCTTTAAAGTACATGCTGTAAGTCTGTCTTACCCATAATTCCAGATTAATATATTTATATGATTTTTGCTACAAAACATATCCATCCATTTATTAATTAAATATTTATTAATCATCCACTGTATACCAGGTTCTGAGCAGAGCGCTGGTGTTCAGCATTGGCAATCAGGCTTCCCCATGGGGTGTGTCTGTGTCGCACTTGTGTCCATGGAACAAGGAATGACTAGTCCCACAGACATCTCCTTGTACAGATGGTCGTCCCATCTCTCCCATGTTGCAGTTATTTGAAACATCTCACAAGGCTAATTTGAAACTTTTAATTGAGGTGGTAAATTATATATGACAAACTGAGTTGGATATTTATGTACTATATGATTTGGAAAAAATTACTTTTCTGTAATGTAAGTACAAAATGACTTTATCAATTGCAAAATTATATGCAAGAGTCAACCTTGGAATGGCTGACCTGAGTTTTAAATATTTTATATTCCTTATGCCACTGGGTATGACCATGCTATGTATGTTTTCATTTGAATCATGAGGAAACTCAATGACCTTCTGAATGCTGTCACACACCACCACAGACTGGGTATACAATGAACAAATGTTCTCAGCTCCATTCTGGAGGTTGGGAAGCCCAACATCAAGGTATCTGTGATCCTAAATGACAACTGTTATAGTAGAATATGGTGACTCCAAAACTTATTTTTTTAATTCTTCCATTCCTTAATTTGTGTATCTAATCATCCACTATTTAAATGACCACACGGGCTATGTGTTAAGTAGAATATAGCCACTGGTGAGAATCTGACAAGAAATATTCTTCAACATTTACTACATCATTTTCAAAGATTTTTCTCTCCTCATTCTCTATTCAATTCACTTGCATGACTTCATCAGTTTCAGGAAAATAATGCAAGTTCTAGCAGATTCTGCAGAAACCACAGTTACTCAACAATGAAGCTGTCAACCAGTCAGTTCATCATTAATGAACACAGGGGGAAGGAGATGGCTTGCTGAAGCCACATGGCAGTGGTAGGTAGTTGATGGTTCCAGGACCCAGGATTTCTGAGTCCTAATCTACTCTGCAGCAACACTCAAATTAAAAACAGCTACCATGGCCTGGCAGATATCCGCATTACATAATTACATATGATATGATATGATATGAAATTCATATACCAAATCAAGGAGCCCAGTTAAAAGCACCGTTTCTCTACAATTCAGCAGTAAGCATTCTCCTAACACTGAGTGGGCCTAATTACTTAATTATAAGCCATTGTGGCCTCCGTATTAGATTCAGCCTGGTAAATTCAGCACTTGATAACACTTTATTAGCTAATAATGTGCATTGCTCTATAAACGCAAAGCAAAAGGCCAGCGTGTGGCCTGGAGCACTCTGGTCACCCAGTGCTTCCTCAATCAGGTTTCCTGCAGATTGATTCCAAGGGCTGAGCCATCCTAGGTACTGCAATTTGAATTCCAATGAGTCCAGTGCAGCGTCTTGCCTCATGATTTTGTGAGGGCAGCAAATGGATCTGAATTAACAGATGTGAGCTTGCTCTTGGCTCCGACACTTACCCTCTGTGTACCTGTGAACATGCACTCAGGGGTCTATGCCTTGGTTTCCCCAATTGTGAACTGGGGAAAGAACGACTGAGATGACCTAGGACAGTACTTGAGGCTGGAAGTAACTCACAATGGGTGGTCAGGGAAATGGCAGTGCATAGATAATGCTGCTAGGTACCCAGGAGTGTGTAGATAACGTGACCACTAACAATTATCTACCATAGACTTTTACAAGCTACTAGTAGAAGTCGTAGTGTGACTACTGTGTTGGTGTGTGAGATCTTTAACGTCTGTCCTTTGACACTGCGAGGAGGGCAGGCTTGGTCCAGGACAGTGGGCACTGCCTGGATGGAATGTAGGGAATCTCCCTATTGAGTCAGGGCATTTCCACTTTGGGAGGAACTTTAGTTTCTTCCAGCCTCACTTCTTTCAAATGAGACAATGGCATAACATCATGATTGCTGGTATCAGGAAAGCCCTTCACACTCTGCCTGGCACTCATGGACAGCGCTAAGTACAGGGCTTCTCTCTCACCACACTGCTGCCCCTTCTCCCTTCCACCTGCACTCAGGTCACTATCACAATGGCCTTCTCCTTCATAAGCTGGGATCCCTCCTAGGGAAGCTGAGCCATCTCCAAGGCTAGCTCCGGTGCCTTTTCTCCCAGCTGGTCATAATCTGTTACCCCTGACATCATTCCTTTGTTGTCAAAGATAGAACATCAACCTAATATGTCCAAGATAGAACCTTATACTTCCAAATAATCTCACCATCTTACCATAATAGTAATAACAGCCTTTCTGCTCATTTTGAACTTTCTTTTCCTTTCACTTCCTCTACAAATCATTAGCAATTCTGTAGGTTCACATTCACAATATGGTTCTGATGAATCTAATACTTTAAAAGTGTTTTTCTTTCAATATTACTTATTGAAAACTTACTTTCTACTTCCACTCTTACCAACCATCCTATTCTATTTATAGAGAGTATAAACTAGATATTATTACCCCCTGTTGCACTTAGAGCAAATCAGAATTCTCCGCTATGGTTTAATTGGCCCTACGGGATCAGCAGGAGAGCTGCAGACATTGTGAGGTCCTCGTGCAGTTCCAGGCTGGGCAAATATTTATAGAATGTATCACGAACCAAAGCTCCCAGTGACCTGAGCACTGAGAATTTGGCAGCAATATTTAACATTTGTGGTACTGAACTGCATCTTAGGTGAAGAAGCCAGCTCACTGAGGCCATCTCTGTGTCCTGCTAAGTCCTCACAGTGACCCACCTCCAAATCGATCTGTGTTCCCTTGCAAACAGCAGGCATGAAGAAGGCCTGAAATGCACAACATGGACTTTCTGAGAAGAGTCTAACCACGACTCCGTCTTCCAGTCTGAAACCATCCTGTTAATAAGTCATCAGGAGATTGAGCAAATGGGAGGCCAAGAGCCTGTTTATGTGATCAGGCTTTCCCGAGCCATCTGCCTCAGCCATATGCTTCCCAAGGAGAACCAAGTTTAGCTACAATTGCAACTAATCAAATATTTGTAAGAGCTGCAGTATCCCCGCCCAGTCATGGTCCCCAGAATGTTCCAAGAAGCACAGAGCTGTTCTGTGGCCCACGATGACCTTGGCCTTAGTTTGAGGCCACAGAATGCAAGGGAAAGCTGTGAGTTGCTACCAAAATAGCAGGGGACCTCAGAGCCACAGCTGAGTAGGCAAGGCCAGGTGGCTGTCCTGCCTTTGTCTTCCACTGCAATGCAGAGTCATGCAGGAAGGGCCGGCCCCACTGCCAGCGTCTGAGCGGAGCCTGGCCTGCCCAGAAAGGGATCGGGAGCCTCCAGCTCTTTGCATAGGCTGAGTCTTCCCTTCCTCAGTGCAAGCCTTGAATTAGCTGTCCCAATTGCACACACCTAGATTCTCTCTCCCCTGCCATCTCCTAATTCTCTTCTCCTGGTGCCCTCTCATCTGTGCATTAGGGCATACGCCAGGGTTATATGAGCACCCATAAAGGGAGCCGAGTATTCAAAAGATAGGCCACAAGATGAAGCACAGACATCAGTCCATCAGAATGCAGGCCAGGTGTGGTGGGGAGCAGGGACCTGCAGGTCATCTGCTGCCCGGCCATAAGTCCTTTATTCATGAACTGTAGAGAACTCGAAGGTCTCAGGGAGGGTCTTGGCACTTGGCCTCTGGGGTGAGGACAGGAGCACTGAGAAAGCTCAGGACAGTGGCTGCTTGGGCAAGTGTTCATGCCTGATGTCCCGGCTGATGGGGCACCTGGTTAAAATGAACCAGGTGTGTGCATGCCACGTGCAGGTCAGGTCCCTGCAGCTGGAGCTGTCTTCTCATGAGTCAGCTCCATGCCTTCTCCTCTAAACTCCAGGGAGACCTGAGCTCCTGTCCTCCAGGACACTGGGGTCTGTCACCAAACATCTACCTCCTCCTTAATCAGCAACGTCTCCCACTGCAGGTACACCAACAGCAAAGGCCACAGGTACACAGCTGATCTAGGTTGGACCTGGGAGTTCCGCCAGGGCCAGCTATCCCCTCTCCAGCTCACACCTTCTCTGTCCCTTGATCTGGAGCTCTTCCCATCAGCCTGCATTAGGGCACCTGTGCATTAGGGCATATGCCAGGGTTGTATGTGCATTCATAGAGGGAGCAGAGTACTCAAAAGATAGACCATAAGATGAAGCCTTAGAGTCCCATTGCAATGGGTGACCTGGCTTCCAATGGTCACCTTGACTCACACCTGGACTTGCTGAGCCAAGTCATTAGCTTTTCACTCTGCACACACTGAATGCAGAATAGAATGTTCCAGGATACTTCTTCCAGGATACTGAACTTTTACACTTCCTATCTCAGCTTTGTGCAGTCCCAGAAAGAGCCAGAGTACCTGGACTCACACTCTCTTGGGGCTGGAGAGATCCATGCAGGCTCTGTTCCTTCCTGTGTTTCTGCTCTATTCCCAAGGTCCTCCTTCCAGCAAGCTTTCTCTCCTAGCTTGGAGCGTGTGTCTTCCACTGTGGGTCCTATGCTTCCATCACTCAACACCATTCAGCATTCAGAAGGTGCCCTCTATGTATTCGGTCCCCCCGCCATACACAATGCTGGTCTTCAAATAAATTAATCCAGAATCTATGGCATGTGCAGGATCTGCTGACCCAGATACTCCTCCTCCAAGGCCCAGTATTATTCTTTCCTTGAGTGATTGTTATGATTTCTCAACAGTAATGCCTGTGGAATTTTGTCCTTCAAACACATAGTAGGTGATGAACCTGCATCTGATCAAGTATGCAGATATGGCAAGATGACTACAGAATGTCCCTGAACTGCTTTAGGCTGCTGGGACACAGGGAGAAATGAGAGACCTGGGTTAGTGCTTTCATTTTTTCCTTATAATAAGGAATGATTTTTTAAAAATCCTCTTGTTTTTTTTATAAAATGGAGTTTATAATCTCTAATTACAGGGTGGTTATGAGTATACAATCAGACAAAGAAAATGAATGTTTACAGTTTACTATACAAGAATGCTATTGTTCAATGTTCTAAAATATTCTAATTACTTCCTTAATTTCCATCCTCCTCCCTACCCCACGTCCCCTTCCTCAGTATGGAGACAGAACCCAGGGCACCCTACCATTGAGCTACATCTCCAGCTTATTATTTTGAGACAGAGTCTCCCTAAGTTACCCAAGCTGGCCTCACATTTTCAATCCTCCTGCCTCAGCCTCCAGAATCCCTGGGATTCCAGAGTGCCTCAATGCAAGTTTCTTCCTTATTAGAAAAATGTTACTTAGTTACTTGATGAGGACTTTCAGCAGTCCTACCACATGCTTTCCTGACAGTGGGTAATATGAAAATATTCTTTGAATATTCTATTTCTCTGACATATTTTTCTCACCAAGCTTTCTTCTCACCCATGAAGATCCTGCTGATTTCCCCTTATCTAGCTGTCCTGCCCTCGTACTACAGGCAATGAGTGCTCCCTCTGCCACGTCAACCTGCACCCGCTTTGTTAGGATGCCTGTCACTGGGACCCACAGTTCTGTGTGTCTTTCTGTCACTGAACCAAGGGCGTCCCCCACACTGGCAGCTACATTGCTCTCAGGGTGTTCTTGGCTTCCACCAAGGTGCTCTGCATGGGAGGTGTGTGATTAGCACTTTTTAAAATTAATTGATAGCCTTGGTCTCAAAATCCTGCCTGATTCTCAGTGGCCTCTCATGCTCCCTCTTCCACAAAGATTTTCCCAGCAGGAAAGTAGCATTTACTGTAGCACTAAATGCAGTCACAAGCAGCATGGGCTCTTGTAACAAGGTAAGTCTTGATTCCAGTTTGGGCTCCTTGCACCTGCAGATCACATATGCTCTGTGAGTCTTGTTGAGGGCCACAGACAAGTCAAGATGGCGCCTGGAACTTTGCTAGAGGGAGTGGTTTGTGAAGTAACGCCAGCGAGCCACTGAGATGATGGAGATTCCTTAATGACTGACTGCTGTGTCTAGATTGTGTTATTTAAGTTAAGCTGTGTATAATTGATGAAGATTCCTTAATGACTGATTGCTGTAACTGGATGATGTTAATTGAAACAAGCTGTGTATTCAGTTATGTATATATACCCCTGCTGTCCTACAATAGAGAGGCTCCTGCTGTATCAACCTTCACAAGTTGCTTGTCCCCCCCACCCCTCGTTACTTTGCCCGGCCAGACTGTGGCAGAGTCTGGTGTTGTTCATAACAAACCAGTGGCCATAGATATAACAATGATGCATGGCATTGTCTTTATGAAAAACACATTTGCCCTGACCATGTCCAATCTTGACACCTTTGGTATGCACCACATAGTCTACCTGTTACTCTCCTATCTCCCACTCCCCTAGACCCACCCACCTCTCCCCTCCAATTCTCTGTTCTATAAGCAACTTAAGGACACCAACAATGGTCTCTTCCCCATGAAGAGATGCTCAAAAAAGAGTTGTCAAACAAGTGCTGCATGTTGGCCTGGGAGCCTTGATTATCCCCCAAAGAAGGCTGGGAACCAGGTCTGTATTTTCACCTCTGAGCCACTATCCTACATCTGACAGCTAGAGGAAAGTCACACAGAAACACAGTTCACACATAGGAACTGGAGGCTTGGAGAGATGGGTTACTCAATCCCGGGGCAGCAGAGAAGTCCAAATCCACCTGTAAGTCCAGGTCTTCCTGCTCACTTACATGGCCCTGGACAGTCATCCGGGCATGAAGGAACTAACCCCAAGACACGTTCAACCCATGGTGTAGGGGCCAATTCTACAACCACCATCTGGAGGTCACAGCAATGCCTGTCTGGGTGCCACTTGCCTCCAGAATCAATGCACATATACACACGCTCTCAGAAGCAATCGCTGCAGCTGCGGAGTCCGCTATCAGGGGCCTGTTCCCCCAGGCTCAAGTCCCTTCGCACCATCACCTTGGCACAAAGACCAGCATCTGAGCTTGCTGTTTTAGACACCATGGCCTCTGTCACCAAGGCTCCAGAAAATTATGGGGACCAAGACCAGAGGACAGCTCACCCTTGGTTGAATACCCTGGACGTCTCCAGGAAAGGCCAGTCCACCCCACTGCTGAGCTGTCACACCTCATTGCTCTACCTTCCTCAAGATCACTCGCCACCTGGTAATCATGCATTGGCATGTGGGTGGGTGTCCCTTGGGTCCAGTCATGCCATTTACCCCAGTGCCATGGGAGTCAGTCCTAGGCCTGAGAAAAGCAAACTCTTAATTACCCCAAGGTTTTGTCTGACTATTCTTTCTGCTCTGTGTAAGACATTCAACCTCTGCACCTGGATCACATCCTTCCCACTGTTGCTGACTGTTTTCAATATTCTCTCACTAGAAACCCACTCTGCACCATGGTCAGCTCTGACAGTACCTAAAGGATGGTTCTGCTGACCAGGCCCTGTCCCCACTGCCCCACCTCCTGGAGCACCTGCCCTCTGCCCATTCCTGTCCCCACTGTCCCACGTCCTGGAGCACCTGCCCTCTGCCATGCCCTTTTTCACTAATCTATTGGTTCTTGAACACCCAGAATCTAGTCTCTGTTCTCTTTCTACCACTAAAACGTCCGTCCAGGCAATGGGTGCCCTACCTGTCTAAAGTCCAGGGACCCTTGGTGCATGTGGATCCTGAATCCTCACTGCATGCTGCAGCCTCACAGCCTCCCCAGACGTCCTCTCTCCTCGTGCCGTGAGGCAGCTGCTCTCCTCTTCCTCTGCACTCTCTGGCCCCTGTTCACGGCCTCCTCCTCAGCCCCTGCCCTATGACTTACTTGCCTGCCCCTAGCCCAGCTCACTCCTCAGCCCCATGTTATCTATGCTTTATCTCTCTTCATAGTCCATAAAGCCACTGGTATATATCGACTCTTCTATTCCACCCAGAGTGTATGCTCTGTGACAGCACCAAGGTGTCTGTTGTGTGCATTCCCCAAGTCCTGTGATGAAATGGCATCAGCACATAGGCCCTGCATGAAATCCACATTTCTAGCTCAGATCTCTCCTCTAGATTAAGACCTGAATGTTAAGGTGCCAACTTGAATTCTTTTGCTTAGATTCCCAGAGGTGACATGTGTGTGACATGTTTCAAAGAGAACTGTCTTCTTCAAAGATAGCATAGGAGAAATATCTAAGTGCCCTGGTTCTGGCACTATGTAACAAAACTGTCACACATGTAAGAAAAATTGCTAAGCTGGACCTAATGAAATTAAAATGTTTTTCTAAAAAATTTAAAATTTTCTACTCTGAGACAGATGCTGCCAAGAGAATGGAAAGATAAGCCACAGACTGGGAGAAAATATTTGCAAAATACCTATCTGATAAGACTATTACCCAAAATATATCAATATCTTTTTACTTTAATTTTTATTGGTTTGTTAAAATTATACACAATAGTGGGATTTGTTGTTACATATGTGCACACAACATAATTTGGTTAGCAACTCTTAAAAATCCTCATGAATAAGAAAATAAACAACCCAATTTAAAAATAGGCCTAAGCTCTTCACAGACACCTCACCAAAGAGTCTATACAGATGGCAACTGAGCATAAGAAAAAAATGTTCCACAGATACGTCATGAGGAAAATGCAAATTAAAGCAATGGAATACTACTACACACCTATTAAAATGGCTGGAACCAAAACACTAACAGGAGCACATACTGGAAAGGATTCAGAGCCATAGGAACCCTAATTGGCTCATGATGGGAATGCAAAGTGGGGAGGGAGCTTGGGAAAGCCAATGGCTGTTCTCTTTCAAAAATAGACGTCTTCTTACCACGAGGTGCAGCCATTGTATTTCTCGGTATTTACCAAAGGCAAGTACTACATACAAACTCACACAAATGTTCATGTCACCTGCATTCCTAACTGCTAAAATTGAACCTAACTAAGACAAAGGTTGAACCTAACTAAGATTCAGTAGAGGAATGGATAAATAACCTGGGGTCTATCCCAGCAATAGATTATTACTCAGGGATAAAAAGCAACAAGTCATCAAGCCATGAAAAGCCATGAAAGAAACCATAAAGCATATTACTAGGGGAAAGAAGCCAATTTTCAAAGGCTACACACTGAGTGACTCCAACTACGTGGCATTCCAGAAAAGTCAAAACCATGGAAACAGATGAGTGATTGCCAGACTCCAAGGGAGGGAGGGGTAGATAGGTGGTGCACACAAAGATTCCTAAACACTCTGTAAAATACTACAGGGGTGCTTAGTTTTGTCTGTACTCATAGAATGTGCAGCACCAAGAGTGAGCCCAGTGCAAAAATGGACTTTGAGTGCCAATGACATACCAGTGTTGGTTCATGGATTACAATTCATGGCCACTCTTATGGGGCAGGTGGATCAATGGGAAGCCGTTGTGTCAGGGATAAAACAGGCAACGGACTATCTTAGGGCTTTTCTCTCAATTTTGAAGTCAACCTAAAACCACTGCAAATAATAAGAGCTCTAATAAATAAATCATCTCCCCATACCATCAGTAAAAGGGAAATTAAGAAAAAAGCGTGTTTCTGCTCCAACAGTGTTCAGTTGGGTGAACATCTCTATACTCCAGCCTCAGTGGAAGGCAGACATCTAAGTCACCGGGATCCTCCTGTAGCCTCACTTTCCCTGTGTGCTCCCCGAGTAGTGCCCCCTTTCCTCCACCTCAATCACCAACAGACTGTGCACACCACCTTGCCTCTACCTGGACCCCTGATGACCTCCTCTGCTTAGCTTGACTCTTGTGCAGATGATCTCTGCACAGTTTTGCCGAGAACAATCCGTTCAATATGCAAAGGAGATCAAAACCTTTCTGGATCTTTCCATACATCTTAGGATAAAGAAAAAAAAAATGTCCTATACGGTCGTCAGAGCTCCTGTGTCCCTCCACACCCCTTCATTTCTCAGAACACTCTGGGTCCCTGCTCACTTTCTCCAGCCACACTGGCAGGTCCGTCCCTTCCTGTCCCCATGTCACCTTGGCCTATGCTGCTCCCTCTGCATGGAATGGTGCTTCCCCTTGCTGGGGAGAGAGTTGACTTCTGCTCATCCCTCAGTTCAGGCTTCTCTTCCCCCAGAAAGCCTCCTCTATTCCCCCCTCTGGCCAAGCCTCTCTCCTGGCTTTGTGACATTAGTTGGTGTAGAATTCCTCCACGCGCTCATTTGCATAGCAATGGCCTCTACTCTGGACAATCCTCTGTGAGAGCTGGGATCCTCTTGCGCAGACAGATCCAACATATTACATAGAATGTAATATATTACATAGCTGCTTCACAGAGAGTGCTCAATATGCAACTTTAAAAATACAGTAATGGCCTGAAAAGGAGTATAAAAGGACTAACCCATCAGCCTTTTTTTTTTCTCATTTGACATGGCAAGTGCTTCACATCAATTTATTCACTTGATGAAATGAAATTCACAATCACACTGCAGCAATAATTCAGAAACACCTCACTCCTTGGCCCTATTCATTTTTTTAATTCTCTGAGACTCAGGATCCTCCTTTGAAAAACTGGAAGAGAAACTTTTCTTCAAAACAGTGATGAAGATGTGTAAAGTAACACCCACAATAAACCTCGCCAGTGCTTGGTATTTTCAGTTGTGCCATTGATAGAAGTTTATTAGTGCCATTACTACCAATCCCTGCAAAACGTGGGCCCACACTGGCATTATTTTAGAAGACCCAGGCAAAGCACATGCACTTCAGGGAAATGAGCAGGAGCTTTAGCTTCCAGGAGCCATGACGTTTATTATGCCTTAAACTTTAACAATGTTGATCTGAATTGCTGTAAACCAAACCACCCATCCCTGCAAATGTGTTCTCAGGTGGGGCTTTCAAACAGGATTCAGGAGAAAGGGATCGGGGTCTCCGGGGGATGCTGGAAGCCTCGTGAAGTTCTTGTCACTCATCTGCTCACCGAGTCATCCACCGTCAACTTTTGGACTCAAAACTGAAGTATTGAGTAGAACCAAGATGGACCAGGTAGTCCCGGCCAGGACAAGACAGAGTCTCTGACCTCATAGGACTGACTCTACAGGAAAACAAACAACTTCAAGAAAATGCTCACATAAGCATTTGATTATAACGTCATGGATGTTATAAAAATGAAAACTGAAGGGAACACAGCACCCTTAATTTGTGGGTGAAGAAATTTATAATCTGAAAGTGAAAACAGGTATTTCCATAGGTCATTACAACTGGAGCTTGACAGAGGTCAGAACAGACACTGAAAACCCATGTCGGGATGAAGAGTCACAGCAGAACCCATCACCAAGCAGACGGCAATTGAACTCCCTGTCAGATGAGGTCAGGGTGATGTGGTGCCAGATAGAAAGGGAAGAAAAGATTTTGGAGGGGTGTGTGTGTGTGTGTGTGTGTGTGTGTGTGCGCGCGCGCGTGCGTGCACATGTGTGTTTGTATACATATATTTATTTATTTTTTTAGAAAGCTGTCGCTCTGCAGTCTCCACACCAACTCCAATAGAAGGAGAAAGGACGTATCACCTCCCTTAAACCAAGTGTGGATGGTGCACTTGGAGAACTTCTGTTCACTATGCACAATCTGGAGACCACAGGGCCATGCATATTTCATTCCTCAGAAAGTAAGGCAATGCCAGGCAGCAAGGCAGAACCAATGCAAAGGGATAAGTGATGATGTTCAGAATTTGTTGAGGCACAAAACCATGGCTCATGGACCAGAGGGGGACACATGGGGAGTAGAGTCGTCCTGGTGCCGGTTTAAAGGCTGTCCAAGACTTGTGCAGGAAATGCCTGTGGGGATGAAACATCCTGTTGCAAGATGGAAATCCAGGACAGGCTGAGCCGTAAGGGAGCTGCTAGGGTGTCACTCATGAAAAACTCCTGATGTTGCCCCCAGTAGCCACATGGAACTATGGCTCATAAACACCATGATTTCAGAGCCAAGTGGATGTGGGAACAAATACCCAACCATTTCACCGCCCAAACCTCAGTCTCTCCAACAGTAAAAGGGACTGATGTCACAGCAACAGGTTGCTGGGAAGAGTATTTGCATGAGGAGGAAAGTCCATCTTAAATAATCTAGTCTGCAAAAACTTCGATGCTTAAACTTCAACATTTAAAATGTCTGTGTAATAAAAAAATGACCTAAAACAAAGTGAAAAGAAAGCTATAGACCAGAAGATACATTCTATATCATGTCAAAACTGACTATTAAAGATATTTGGAAGTAAGTATGAAACAAAATTATTTAAAGAGCAAATTAAAGAATAAGTGGCAAAAGTTGAAATGGAAAATTCTTAAAAGGGGAAATAAAAATAGCTTGGCCCAGAGCTGTGGAGTTGGCTACTTACAGACTGAGACCTCTGAAACCTGAGTGCCAAATAAACTTTCTTCCTCTAAAATCGTTCTTGTTGGGTCTTTTGGTCACAGTGTTGAGAAAGCTGACTAAAACACATGGAAAGACAGCCAACCCTCTTCATAATTAGGAAAATGCCAACTAAAGCAAGATAACTGCTTTTACCCTTCTGGATTGGTTTGCAGAAATAAATGTTCTGTTTAAAAGGACTCTTTGAAGTACAGTTAGGCAGTTTTTTTCAAAAATATTTGAGTCTGCATACCCTGTGACTGATTATGAAACCAAATTCCTGGGCTCTCCCTGGAGAAGTTGTTCATGCACTTGGACAAGGAGGCTGGTACAGAAATATTTAGTGAATCGCCATCATTTGTAGAAGCCCTCTGAACAGTGACACACTTCTTCTGCTTGGCTGGCTTCCCAAGAACAGACCAGAATTGTAATATTTGCTGATCTCATGATGCACACGGTCCTACCCATGGCCAGTTTCAAGCTGCCCAGGCAAAGTCACAAAACAGGAAAATGTGTCCATGACCACACTCTGGCACACTCTGATTACAACTCATCATTGTCCTTAAGAGTACACAGGATGAAACTTCATAAAATGACAAAAACAAAAATCTGCTTGTGACCTATTAGTGGGAAGAGCACAGAAAGTAATACAGATAATATATATCAACACACAAGGGGAAGCTTCTTTGAAGTAGTAGTCTAAGACATCTCTCTCTCAGTTTGTTTTAAGTAATGTTCTCAAGGAGAATAGAGAATTGTGTAACAAACTTAGGAAAATAATGAAATTATTGAAAGAACTTAGTTGTGTTACTTATGAAGCAAAAGTAATGAAAAAGTAAAGTTAATGAAATAGTCAACCTACATTGTTCTTTGATTAACCCATCTCCCATCGCCAGCTCTTGTGCACACTGACCAAAACAAATCAAGCTTGTTCATCCCTTCGTGAAGCAAATTCTCAGTGCACCGTAATGCTGAGCCCTGCAGGAGAAGATGGCGGTGCAGAGGATGCGCGTCCTGCTCCCTGACGGGCAGGTTTCAGGCTGTCACTGGAGAAGCAGAGACTCATGAGCAAGTTCCATTGTGCTAAAGTGAAGTTTAACTGAGGAAGAGAGGACAACGGGGGCCCACAGCAGGTGTGACACTGGGGACATCTGGGGTGCTGTGAGTGAGGTAAGTCCACAGGGCAGGGTTCCAAGGCCAGAGAAGCCCTTCTAGATGAATAAAACCTCCTAAAGGATCCAGAGGGAGGAGAGGTGGGGGCAGAGGGAGAGCGGAGACAGGGAGCAGCCCCTTGAGGGGGTGCTGCTGTTGGGTCGCACAACAGGAGCGAGCAGGAGCATCTGAGGACGTGGGTGTCAGCAGGGTGGACTGAGCAGGGCTAGCTGAGGCCAGGAAGGCGGACAGCACTGGCTGGGGCAGCGCTGTCCGCCAGGAGCATGGTGAGCCTCAACGTATTTTCCTGACGGAGAATGAAAGCAAAGAGATGAGTTTAGTATTCCATGTTCTCTCTCATTTCTGGAAGCTAAAAATCTCAGAGAAGAGGCTGGAATAGTGGTCATTGGAGACTGGGGCAGGGGCTGGAGATGCAAGTTCAGAGAGAAGTTAGATTCCACGAACCAAAATACAGCCAGAGAGGAGGATGTGCCATCACGTAGGAAGTGCAAAGTGTCTGTGCCACAGAGCATAGTAGGGCAGCACCAGGCTCCAACAATTTATGACGTATTTCAGAAAAAGCCACAAGAGTCAAAGGATCCCAACACATGGAAATGATACACGTTTGAGGAGGTGGAAATGCCAACTTCCCTCATCTGATCATTGCACATTGTGTATTGTATATATGTGTCAAATGATCATACCGTACTCCATAACTCAAATTAAATATTGGGACAACTAAATATATTTATTATATATTACAAAATAGAGACAGAAAGGAAGAAGATAAAATTCCTTGGAAACCAACCCCATGCAACAAAGTCTGCTAAGATCATTTATACGGCATGTGTTCAAGATGATCTCGCGATGGCATGTCCTCCTCTCTGGCTGTATTTTGGCACATGGAACCTAACTTCTCTCTGAACTTGCACCTAAAGCAGAGGTCCTGACCAGACAAGTCCCTGAGAACAGTCGTGAGCATGTGCTCACCTGTCTTTTCCACACCTTCCTGACAAGCCGGTCCTTGTATTACTAGTGGTCTGAGTTTCCTCTGGACATTTCACTTCATATTCCTGGCTACATGTCCAGTTTCTCTATGGATAAAATCTGCTCCTTTATCATTTTTCCCCAAATATACTATCAGCATAACCAGCAATATCAGGGCTTTTTCACCTGTCAAGTAAAACTCAGGTATTGCCTGTCAGAGGAGATGGGTCCTTGCAGGCAGCTGTACGAGCCTCCACAATCAGGATGCACGAATGTCCAGTTGCCATGAAACCTCACCTAACAGAAGTCTCCTTGTCTCGGAATCACAGGGAATTTCCTTCTCACATCTGCCTTATCTTCTCCCCTCAGCTCTGTTGAGGGACGTCTAATCACTGACCAGTAGATCAATTTGATGACCAGTGACTCATTTCCTTGTTTAAGGAATAGGCACCATGCTCTGCTCAAGCTTGCACAGGTGTACTCCAGTTCCACCTGCTTTGGCCAGAGCATCCTTGTCCCTGGGCCGTCCTCAGGACTCCCCCAGTCCTGCAGTGTCTTCTCTGGAAGTCCTCTTAGGACACAGAGGAAAACTCCATTTCCCCACAGGCACCTGAGAACATTGCAATCTACCCTTCCATAGGGGGCACCTGTGCAACCATCAGGCTCAACTCCTGTTTCTAGACCGACCCTTGGAATCTGCATGTGCCCACTATCTCAGTTCCGGCTCACCTGGGAGGCTGCGCCCCTCAGCAGCTGCCAGCACACTGCATGTCTCCCATGGCCTGTCCACCTCAGTCAATCTGAGTTAGTCAAATGCTTTTTTTTTAATGCCAGAAAGAGTTGGGGTTTAATTCTTTTTATCTTTTTGTTCATTTAGTGATTACCCAATATGCAAGTGGCACCACTGAGGAGCACCATCAGAGCTGCTGAGATGTGACCTGTTGTCCCCATGTGGAGGGAAGAGGAGTGGAGCGTATCAGAAAGCTGAGATGGTTGAAGCATCACCCAGGCAAACATGAGCCTACACACTGAGTCAGGAAGACAGGGTCTGGAGCCTTGAGACCAGGGCTTAAAGACACTGTGATGCCTCCCAGTGAGAGATCCTTAGAACAGTCCAGAACCTTGCACAAGGTCCCGTCAGGCATTGATGAGACCCTCCTATGTGCTAGGTGCTTATGAGATTCAGAATCTACATGCTTGAGTCAGGTCAGGTGGAGCTAAGGGGGTACATGCCTGGTCTAAGGTGCCTGGTAGGTGGCCATACTATGTGACTCTGAGCAGGTAACAGGCTTAGAGGTGAGCTGGATTTAAAACAGCACAGAAGCCACTGAAGTCCCTCTCTTGTCATCTCTCATTCCCTTATGAGCTGTGAATACCCAGATTTTGATTCTTCAGAATGAGAACCCAGCATTTATAACTCTGAATTTTGGCTTTTTTTTAAATCCCTTTGAACCAAGGTTTTATCTGCTGATTTCAATGTGGAAAGGGCCCATTTAAGAAATGAAACTGTAGAGACAGGGTGTAGCTCAGTGGAAGAGCACTTTTTTTAGTATGCATGAGGCCCTGGGTTCTATTCTCAGCACTGCAAAGAAAAAAATATATACATAACTTGGTTTTGGAACTCCAAATTTTTCTGCTGTATATTATTTCTGTTGATCTTTTACATCTAATGGCTTATGGTGTCATTATAGCAGTGTCTGGTCTGGAAAAAACAGAACTACTGTAGTTGGAGCAGAGAGATCCACTGTAAGGATTTGTTCACAGAGGTCTTGGGGTGGGGTGCTAAAAACCCAAGGGAGGGAGCATATTGTTGCTAATATTGATGCAAGAAGTTGAGTTTAGCATGGTAAGAAGAGACAGGCAGAGACCGAAAGCAAGTGGTCAAAGGCCCCCTCACCTTTGTTCCCATAAAGCCCAAAATCCAGGTGGGGAGCAGACTGCATCATTAACCACGGAGACTCAGCTTCTCCTGCCTCCAACCCACATCTCATCAAGCCGTGCTGCATGTCATAGGTTAGATGATGAGGGGTTCAGTGACCGCCAGCTGGACTTTCTCCATCTCTGTATCCCGCTTTAAGTGCTTGCAAAATTTATCGAATGTCAGCTGTTTCTTGTTTGGAATGTTCCAAAAATGCCACATGCAGAGCCACCTGACAATAGCCTGAATCTGAACAAACAAGTTGACTGAAAACTGACTGGACAGAGGTAGACAAAATTAGACTGAGAAAATGGCATGTGTTGGTATGCATGTAGGTGACCATAGAAGGTCACCTACATGAATACCCGTTGACCAGCATCTGACTGATGGAAGACATTTCTCAGGCAAGAGACAGAGACACTGACAAAGCTTAGGCACAAGATGTCACCACACAAACATTCAAGGAAGATCAAATGTCAGTCCTTCTCAAACTCTCCCAAAATCTGAAAGAGGAGGTGGTAATACTTCCAAATTCATTTCATAAGGCCAGCATCACCCAGACCCCAAATACAGACAAGGCCACTAAAAGAAAAGGAGATTACAATCAAATATCTCTGAAAATCATAGGTACAAAATTTTTCAACAAATTATTAGCAAATTTGATTCAACAGCACATTGAAATGATCATCTACCATGACTAACTAGGATGGCTCGGCATAGACCAATATATAAATATGACACATCAGATCTAAAGAATGAGGACAAAGACATGGGGACATCTTGATCAATGCAGTCAGGACATTTTACAAAGCTCAACATCTTTTCATGTTAAAACTCGCAGCAAACTTGGAATAGAAGGAACACGTCCTAACACAGGGAAGGCCGTATGTCACAAGCCCACAGCCTGCCTCCTCTCAGAGTGAGGAGCCAGAAGCCCTCCCCCTGAGGCAGGGAGAACACCAGGTGACACTTGCACTCCTCCCTGGAACATGGAATTGGTGGACAGCCAGAACCGTTAGGCAAGAAAAGGCATCAGAATCAGGAAGGAGTAAGTAGAGACCATCACTGCTGCAGACATCATGAAACATTGTTAGAAATAATTTTAAAATTCAACAAAAATGCAGGACACAAAATTAGTATACAGAAATCATTTGTGAATCTATGCACTGATAACAAATTATTGCACCAGAAACCAAGAAAAAAAAATCCCACTCATGATAGAAAAAAAAAATTAAATATCTAAGGATAAACTTACCCAAGGAAATGAAAGAACTATATGCTATAACACGTGAGTGAAATAAATTGAAAAAGACACAAACTCTATCTTTATAGATTGTAAGAATTAATATTATTAAAATGTCCACACTACCCAAAGCAATCTGTAGATTCAATGCAACCTCTATCAAAATATCAATATAACTTTTTTCACAGAAATAGAAAAAAATATCCTAAAATTCATATGAAACTATAAAGCAACATGAATAGCTAAAGCAATCTTTAGCAAGAAGAGCAAAGCTTAAGCTGTCTTGGTGCCTGATTTCAAAGTATATTAAAAAAGATATAGTATTACAACAGCATGGTATTTGGCATAAAAAAAAGAAACATGGACCATTGGAACAGAAGAGAGAGCTCAGAAATAAATCCATGCATCTATGGGGAATTGATTTTATACAAAGATGTCAAGAGTGCAGAATGGGAAAAGGACTGCCTTGTCAATAAGTGGTGTTGGGAAAACTGGACTTTCACGGGCTTAAGAATTAAATTATATCTATCATGCCATAGGCAAGAATCAACTAAAATAGACAAAAGATTTGAATCTTAAGATCTAAAACTATAAATCTATTAGAAAAAAAGCTCCATAACATTGGCCTGGGCAAATACTTTAGACATGTTCCCCAAACCACAGGAAACAGAAGAAGAATCAATAAAAGTAACATCAAACTAAAAAGCTTCTGCACAGCAAAGGAATCAAAGAAGTGAAGAGACAACTGAGGAAATGGGAGAAAATACTTGTAAACTATATGTCTAATAAGAGATAGATTTAAAAATATTTAGATATTTCTAAACCTAATAGCAAAAAGAATAATCATAATCCAACAATCTAATAATTCAATTTAAATATGGGAAAAATGGAAACAGAAAATTCTCTAAAGAAGTCCTACAAATGACCAGCAAGTATATGAAAAAATCCCCAATATTATTGATTATCAGATAAATGTAAATCAGCCTCATTGAGTCATCACTTCTTACCTACTAGACTGCCTATTATCAAAAGTTCAAAAGAGCCAACTTGATAGTACAAGCCTGTAATCCCAGCAGCTTGGGAGGATTGTGAGTTCAAAGCACCCTCAGCAAAAGCGAGGTGCTAAGCAACTCAGCCAGACCCTGTCTCTAAATAAAATACAAAATAGGGCTGGCGATGTGGCTCAGTGATTGGGTGCATCTGACTTCAATTCCTACCCCACCCCTGCCCCCCCAAAAAAAGTCAAAAGAAAAAAGCTGTTGGTGAGAATGTGGAGATAAGGAAATCTTCTGCATTGTTGGTAATAGTGCAAATTCTCAAGGCCTTTATGCAAAACAACAGGGAGGCTCCTCAAAGTATTAAAAATAGAAGAACCATAAGATCCAGCATCCCACTTCTGGGCTCACATCCCAAGGAAACCAAATCACTGTCTTGAAGTAATATCTGCTCTAGGTGCTCATCACAGTACTATTCATGGCAGGAAGGCAGCAGAGCCATCTATGTCCACTGGTGGATGAATGAATAAAGAAATGTGGTATCCACAATGGGGTGATATTCAGTTATAAAAAGAAGAGGGAAAAGGACAGTTGCAAGAGCAGGGATGAAGAATGAGAGCATTGTGCTAGGTGAAATACTGCCTGACTCACTGGTACGGGGACGAAGTGAAAGGACGAAGCCATAGGAGAGCAGAAGAGCGGTCTCCAGGGCCTGGGTAGAGGGGCAATAGGGGTGAGTGGGTCACAGGAGAAACGCTGAGTTATCAGATCCAGCAGCTCTGGGAATATAACATCCAGCATGCTGAACACAGCCAACAATTCCGTGGTGCACATTTGAAATTTACTAAGAGTAGACTTCAAACACTCTTACCACACATAGAAGAAAGGCAGCTACAGAAGGCTGCAGGTGTACCACCTGACGATGACGGCAATAACCGTGCAGCACTATGCATATCCATTCACTCCATTATGTTCCCTAATTCTTTGTAAGTACATTCAAATAAAGCCAGAAGAAATGAAAAATTAAAAAAAAAACTATTATATCATCACAAGAAGTGATTCTGAAATCAAAGCACTCAACATAAAGGGAGTAGTTAAGTGAATCCTATGAAATGCATTAAAAAGAAAACAATGGGGCAAATGAAAAGCTTAGTTTCTACCGTCATGACCGAATATCAACACATTCATGGTAACAAAATCAAAGTTATATTAACTGCTTAATTATCTTGGGCACCTTACACAAATTCCTGACCATTCAAACTGCAAAGAAATGGAGGGCCTTTGTCATGATGAAACAAACACACAAACAAAAAACTGCTAAGGTGGACAGTGTCCACTCGGTTTCATGTGGCTGAGTTGGAGCCCAGATTTGCCACAGACCAGTGACCTTAGTTAATTCACTTCCTGACTCTGTGCCTACAAGGCCTCCACTCAGTCTTTAAATCTTTCTGGTCTCAAAGCATTACTTCATTTTCCACAGTCTGTTCCTCTGGCTCCTGTTTCAGAGCTTTCGAGTCAAGGACCTTCAGAGTCTGTTCTCTGTGAGAGCCAACTAGCCTGAGAGTGGGATCTTGAGAGTTCCGCACACTCTCTTGACTTGCTTCTCACATCTCACCCTTGCTGGCTCATTCCTTTGGTTAGAGACCCCTTCACCCACCTTTCTCAATGCAGGAGCCCAAGGATGGCCAACACTCAGCTCAGGACAGGCCTCAGATTCTTCCACTTGTCCTCCCACAGAAAGTGGCAACCTCATCTGGGAAGGAAGACGCTGGGGGAACCCGGCATGCAAATCTCACCGTGGCTTTGGCATCGAGTCCCGTGGGCTACAGCTTGATACAGAGCCCCAAATCACCTGCTGTACATGGAGGCACATGGAGGCTGGCCAATGCATGTCTACCCACTAGATCATGTGCCAAGAATTAAGAGAAGGAAAACGTAGTCCCTGCCTTCACTGAGCTTGAACCTGTGATGACCAAGGGAGGAACAGGACCTTTAGTCACATGAATAATTGCACACACACAGACATGGTTGGCACAAAGCAAAGGTGCCTGCCACTCAGCCAGGCTGGGGAGAGTTCCTGGGGCAGCAACCTGTGGGCAGAGATCTGAAGGTAGAGTAGGTGGGAAGAGATAAAGGCAGGGGAAAGGCAGAGGGGACAAGCGTCCTGTTTCCTGGGTGTGGCACCACTGGTCTGTGATGACACATGGTGATAAAGCTGAGACTCATAAGGGATGTTCAGGAGGAGTGTTATGGAAATTTTGTGAAAGTACAGTTATCCATTTGTCTGTTGATGGGCCTCTGGGCTGATTCCATAGCTTGGCTACTGTGAACTGTGCTGCTATAAACACAAAGGGGCTGTATGGTTATAGTATGCTGGTGCTACATCTTTTGCATAAATACCAAAAGTGGCTCATACGGTGGCTCCATTCCTAATCTTCTAAGGAATCTCCATACTGCTTTCCAGAGTGGTTATACAATGTAAAAGTGTACCTTTTCCCAAAAAATGCTTGCCAGCATTTATCATTATTTATATTCTTGATAATTGCCATTCTAACCAGGGTAAGATGAAATCTCTATATAGTTTTGATATGCCTTCCCTGTTTGCTACAGATATTGGTCATTTTTTATATATTTGTTGGCCATTTGTATTTCTTCTTTTGAGAAGTGTCTGTGGGCTATTTGATTTTTTGGTGGTAAGTGTTTTGAGTACTTTATATATTATAGATATTAATCCCACATCTGAGAAGCAGGTGGAAAAGACCCAAAGGCTCTTTTGCAGGCTCTCTCCATGCTCTTTCCTTTGCTGTGCAGAACCTCTGTGATTTCAAATCTTCTCATCGATTGGTTCCTGGTTTTATTCCTTGCACTTTAAGAATCTTGTTAAGGTTGTTGAAAGCTGTGCCAGTATGTTAGAGTGTTGAACCTACATTTTCTTCTAGCACTTGCAGAGTGTCTGGTCAAATTCCTAGATCTTTGATTCACTTTGAGTTGACTTTTGTGCAGGGTGAGAGATAGAGGTCAGTCTAGTTTCATTCTACATAAGGATACCCAATTTTCTCTTTGTTTGAAAGGCTATCTTTTTTCCAACATATGTTTGGGAACCTTTGTCAATCATCAGATGGCTGTATTTATGTGGGTTTGTCTCTGTGACTTCTATTCCATTGGTCTTCATGACTATTTTGGTGTTGATATTATGCTGGTTTGTTTGTTTTTTGGGTACTGGGGATTGACTCCAGGGTTACTTAACCACTGAGCCACATACCCAGTCCCTTTTCAAATATATTTTATTTAGAGATGGGGTCTCACTGAGTTTCTTATGGCCTTCCTAAATTGCTAAGGCTGGCTTTAAACTTGTGATCCTCCTGCCTCAGCCTTCTGGGCAGCTGGGATTACAGGCATGAGCCACTATACTGTTTTTGTTACCAAGGTTTTGTAGCATAATCTGAGATCAGGTATTGTGATATCTCCAGCATTGCTTTTCTTGCTCAGGATTGCTTTGGTTATTCTGAATCTCTTATTACAAATGAATTTTTAAATCTGTTTTCTAGCCCTTTAAAGAATGTCATTGGTATTTTGATGGGGATTGCATTGAATCTGTATGACACTTTTGGTAGTATGGTCATTTGATAAAATTAATTCTGCCTATCCAAGAACTTGGTTTTTTTTTTTCCATCTCCTAAGGTCTTTCTCAATTTCTTTCTTTCATGATCTACAGTTTTCAGTGTAGAGGTCTTTCATCTCCTAGGCTACATTTATTCCCAAGTACTTTATTTTATTTTATGAGGTGATCATGAATGGGATAGTTTTTCCAATTTCTTTTTCAGCAGATTCATTATTGAAGGAAACAGAAGTAATTTATGTGTGTTGATCTTGTATCCTGCTACTTTGCTGAATTTGTGTATCAGCTGTGGAAATCTTCTGGTAGAGTTTTATGGGTTATCTAGGTTGAAGAAGATGTGGTATATAAACTTAATGGAGTTGTAATCGACCATAAAGAAGAAGGGAATTATGGCATTTGCTGGTAAATGGATGGAACTGGAGAACATTGTGTTAGTGAAATAATCCAGACTCAGAAAAACATGCATTGTATATTTTCTCTCATGTGCAGAAGCTAGACAAAAATAAGGGGAAAAATGGGGGATCTCATGAAAACAGAAGGGAGATCAGCTGAGTTGAGGAAAAGAAGAGGGGCAGAGAGGAGGGGAAAGGAAGGAGAAGTATGGGGACTGAATTAGAGGGCTGTTGTATAATTATGTCAAAATAAACCCAATACCATATATAACTACAATGCACTGAAAAGTAAATAAATAAAATTTCAAAAACAAGCATGATTATTCTTACCTGGAGGATTAAAGGTTGTATGTATGGGAGGGAGGGAAATTGTACTGGGGCACTGGATGATCTGGTGGGAGGAGAACACAGAAGAGCAGCTGGAAGTCAGTCACCTGGTGTGGAACATGCATGGGCAACCATTTCCTGACACCCGGCATGTGGTCCGGCCTGAGTGGAGGGCACGTGCCAGGGGATAACTTGGAAAGTTTTATTTTGCCAGCTACTCAGGAGGCAGTGGCAGGAGGATCAAAAATTCTAGGCCAGCTCAGCAACTTAGCCAGAGCCCTTAGCCAGAACCCGTCTGAAAACAAAAAATAAAGAGGGCTGTGGTGTAGCTCCGAGGCAGAGCCCTTGCCTAGCATGTGTGAGGCCCTGAATTCAACACCCAGCACCACACCAAAAAGACGAAAAGAAAAAAAGGAAGAAAAGTTTTATTTCAAAGGCTTTGAAGATAAGGTTTAGAAATTTGCTGCTAATGAGTGCTTTCTAGTCTATATCAAAAGCCCCTCTGTAACTCTTGGTACTATGGACTGAGATTCCTCTTTGAAATTCCCTGCTGCTCCTTCTTGTTCTCTTGTTCTCGGCTGCCCATTGCCCGGCTCCCCTGTCTGGTTCTCCCTGCCCACCCTAGGTGTTCAGGCTGACTCTGAAAGGCCTGGCTGCCTTCTCTCCAAAATCCACAGATGCACCACGTGTGGTCTCACGCTCACCTCTGGCCGGCCCCTGTGTGTTTGCTGGTGAGTCCACAGGAACTGGCCTCTGCTGAGGTCTTCCTGGAGACCAGCTCTGGGGCCCTGGCGCTTGGCATTTAACACATTATTATAATTACTTTTCTGTAATGGAGCTCTTTCTTCCCCAAGCCCCCAAATCAATCTTACGTCAAAGTCCAATTTAGAAAACATGCAAACATGATTTTATGAATATAATTTAGTTCATTTGGTTCAGATGTAGAATATTTTCTGAGACAAACTAAGGAAACTATAAGGCAATTCTGATTGTCAAGCAAGTTTGAAATCAGAAGCTATGGAGCTTAGGTCAGCGTTGCTTTCCTGGCAGCACAAGAAACAGCATATGCAACATTTAGAATAACTATTGCAAGTGTATAAATATTTTGTTTATTTCATATTTGATTCTTTCCTTTCCTTTTTTTTTTCTTGTCTTCATTTTTACCTCCCAGGGTCACTATATTGCCTTTGATACTCTTCAATAACTCCAAAAATGATTAAGAAAGGGGAATCCAGTGTTGTTTCTAAGTTCCATATCTAATTCTAAAAAGTGTCCACACTCTTCCTCATGAATATGAAAGTTAAATAGGCAGCTCAGGAAGTGAGAGGTAACCATAGAGAGCCACAGGTAACCATATTATCACCACCTGGTAGTGATAATATGGTCACCTGTGGTTCCTTCATATGAGACCCATGTGGCTGGCGTCCAGAGGCTGTGTGTCTGCTTGCCCTGTCACCTGTGCATACTGATTCCTCTCACAGTGACAGTGGGAACCAGAAGCCCACCCAGAGACAGGGCACAGAGATGGGGGCAGAGAAGTAGCTGTTCCAGAACTGCCACAGTGATGAGGACCTGCCTCCTAACTGAACCCCCAAAAGGACCCAGGTGGCAGGGTCTGCTCTGGCCATCATTTTCACATGTAGAAACTGATGCACGTGGTATTGTCCAAAGTCTCACTATTTCAAAAAGGTGGAGCCAGGATTTGGACACAGACAGATGCTGGAAATTACACTATTAAAGTAGGTCTTCCATGTATAAATACTAACAAAAATACTAACATTGTATTGGTTCAAAGTGTAAAAAGTAAATTGGAACAAGGTACTGTGTACAGCACCCTAGAAGCACATCCACAGAACCAAACAGAGTCACTGTGAATGTCTGATGAGGGCTGGGGCATTAGACTGAGGTTGCTCAGGAGGCTGATTCTAGGAAAAAAGAATATGGACCTGGGCAAGAGCAATGCACCTGGGCATGCACCCGAGCCGAGAGCTGAGGAGGAGGAGAAAGACCCAACTGATAGGACTTGAAGAAGTGACAGAGGTTGGTCTTCCTGTAGCAGTGGCTACACAACAAGCTGAACTCTCCCGAGGGCTGGAGAGGCTGCACCTGGCACACATGGAGGAATCGCCTTCTCAGGCTGGATGGCTCTGTGCACCTGGATTTCAAGTTTCCCTGAGAATGTACGTGTGCTGGGTCAAGACAAGTAAAGGCTTCAAAAAATCACCACCTACTAAAGTAAATGTGCTGTACCCGAACCAAACAAGTAAAAAGTAGACGAGACAGAACGCAAGCGCTCTTCCTTCAAGAGCATCCTGAGTACAGACTACACTCTTCAGAGATGTCCTTCCTCTTCTCTCCAATTAGCTAACAAGTCAAAATGGGGAACAATCTCTCTGTGAGGGTCCAAACACAATGTGGATATAAAAAGTATGGTAAATGTTTCCTGATCATTTTCTTGCATGAGAAGTTGTAACATACGACCATCCTCCCTTTTTGGCTGCCGTCAGCAAGAAAGGGCATTCGCCAGATGTACTGAAAGCTGGTCTGTGGGAGGCTGGTCTTCTAACAGTGCTCCCCAGGGCAATTCTACTTCGGTTTAAATTGTGTTTCATTGTTCAGATTGTTGGACCTCTGTGGGAAAATTTAGCTCTGTTAGATTGCCTGAAGTAATATGTTCCTAATTTTTTATTGGGCACACTTAAATAGTACAATGAATCAAAGGCCTGCTATAAAAAACAAGAGTTCCATTGATTCCTGATCTTTCAGGAAATAAAAATGCCTAGCAGAATTATATAACACCCAGATTCCGAGCAGTGAGATTCATGTCTGTACAGACCCTGTGTTAGTCAGTTTTTTGTTGCTGTGACCAAAATAGCTGACAAGAACAACTTAGAGGAGAAAAAGTTTACTTCAGGATCAGAGCTTCAGAGGTCTGTGAACAGCAGCCTCCATCGCTTTGGGTCTGAGGAGAGCGACACATCATGGACAAAGGGCATCACAGAGCAATGCTGCTCTGCTCCTGGCAGCCAGGAAGCAGGGACAGGGAGGGGGCCACAGGGAAGAGGCACACTTCCAGGAGAGCCCAGTGGCCCACCCATCCAGCCACATCCACCTGCCTACAGTTACCACCCAGTCACTCCCTTCAAACTAGGATGGACTGATGAGCTCACATGACATCATCACTTCTCCTCTGAGTATGAACAGAGGAGCTTGGGAGACACCACATACGCCAACTGTACAGGTCCAAACAATCCTTAACACACACAATTTCATACCCTCCACTTCACCTGGAAACCAGCAGTGGGAGGGTCCCTGCCACGGAAGACAATATGCCCATGGCTAGGCAACTGGGCTCAGAGGCCTCCAAGACCAGTGCCCAGAGCTCAGGCGGCTGCAGGAAACAGAGCAAGCACAAGGCCCCCTGGACTAATTTCAGCCCCAGAACTTTCCCTCCTGCCCATCCACTCTGGCTTCGGAAGCAGACTGAACAGCCAGCGCTGACTGACAGCTCACGGTGCCGGGGCTTACACGTGCTGACAGTGTTCTCCATTCCTAAGGCAACTGCATCAAGACAGTGTTGTTCTTCTATTTTACAGAGAATGAGGCCTGGGAGCTTGGCAAGGAGTCCAGGGGGTCACCAGGGTCAGTGATGGGTCTGTGCTGGTGCCTGTCTCTGCTCTGGAGGCGGCTGCTCTCCCCATCCACGGGAAGGCGCTGAGGCCTCGTGCTACCCTCTGGACACAGACCTCAGGGGCCCTGCCCTTTGCCCTCACCTGGATCTCTGGGTTCCTTTGCCTAAAACCTGGCCTACACCTGCAAGCTGCCTGCCTACAGGTACAGGGGTTAGTGCAGCTGCCTGGGGGAGGGCAGGCCGTGGGAGACTTCCTCTGTGGGGATATGGCCACAGCAGGGATGTGATTCTGGCGAATTAAAGTCCTGGAGACCTGCTGGGGGACTGTCTTATTTTCAGAACAGAAGGAACCCTACAGTGATGTGACCCAGGACACCCAGAGGCAGGAAGAGAGCAGCTTCCTGAGCCTGTGCACCCGCCTATCCTCCTCCTGAGCTTCCGCCACTCACAGCATGACCGCCACTCCCCTCCCTCTGCTACCACACCCAGCCTTTGAGCTCCATGAGGCCACAAGTCAGCCATCAAGTTTTGAGGTCACAGGACTGACTTCCAGGAACCAGGAATTTGATCCCATGAGGATATCTCAACAGAATTCACACCACACACGGGGCAGACTAAGGATCACTCCTGCGGAAGCTGCACAAGGGTGGTACCCTGATGTGATATCCCAGCGTGCACATGTATGCTTGTGAACCCAGCATGGGTGGGCTCCCAGCACCCCAGGAAATCTATTAAATCTGGCATGCGTTCCCCCAGCCCACCCCCAGACAGCTCTGTGGATCTTTCTTATCACAGGTAACTCCTCTTGCAGGGAGCAGCACTAAGATCACTGGCAACGGGTGAAAGGAGCCAGGTGACTCAGGTCTGGCTCACTCCCAGGCTATTCCCTAACTCTGGACCACATCTGGAGGTTTCTGGATACATGGCACGACAGCAGTCAAGGATGCCTGTGTCAGGAATTTGTGGTGAGTTTGCCCTCCGTGAGACCACATGGGTGGGGAAGGGAGAGGGAGACAGGCCTGGCATGTCCTAGAGGCCCTGAGCAGAGCCCTTCAACCTCACCCTGTGGGACACTCTGGAGCATTGTCCCATCCTGAGACAAGGGAGCTGAACTTCCATGCCCTTCAATTAGTCATCACGGGTCCTCTGCAGGGACCGCCGGTAGGAAGGGGGACAGTGGGATTCAAACTCTCAGGCAAGTTCAACTTCAGGACAAAGTGCATCCTATAGCTTGGAGGTGGTCCTCCAAAGTGAGGTTCCAGGTTCTGGTGACTGCAAACAATACAACAGGGTAGGAGAGGCACAGGGGCAGGAGCAGGGCTTGCATGGGAGGGATCCAGGCTGCATGGATCCAAGTCCTGTCACAGAGGCTCAGAGGAGGAATTGTTAATTCTGATGGGGTAGGAGATGGCTGCTGGGCAACCTGGTCCTTAGTGGAAGACCACATGCAGTCTTCCTGCCAGTCCAGAGGGACAAGAGACGTGGAGCAGGGGAAAGGAAGAGAGGGGCATCCAAGGGGAAGGGACAGCAGGAGCAGAGAGCAATGAAAGCACACGAGGCTACAGGAGAGGAAAGAGAACTTCATGAAGGGGTCCTGAGGTCAAGCAGCTTCAAGGTGAAGTCTCAAGGACAAAAGAGGGTGAACGCCTGGCCTGACCCAGGGGAAGCTGGCTCCCTGGCCAGCTGGCAGAGTAACTTCCTGTGGGTTCTACATGTGAAGGGGAGGAAGCATCACTGTCTGAGCTGGGAGCGGTGACTTGGCAGAAGCCAAGTCAATGAAGAGGCTCCTGGAAGGCTGTGCCAGGCAGGGTACCCTCTCTGCCAGCCAGAGGCTGGTTCTCCTTGGGCCCAGGCAGGAACTGAGACTGCCCCCCCCCCCCCGGCTGGAGTGTTTTGCCTGCTTAGCATTCTCCATGAAAACAGGCATATTTGATATGTAGGTGCACTTTAATGGACCCTGAAAAGAAATTAGATTGATTCATTTGAAGAATAAATGTCTCTCCCCCGCCCCCTACATAGCAAAGCTCTTAAATGCTTCCACTTAATGGAAATGGAAATTACCTCTCAAAACATTACTAAAACTAATCATGGCAATTTTTATACATTTCCACTATTCACTGTGCCATCTTTTCTCCTACTTTGATGAGCAAAGACTCACACGTGCCCACATTATGCCTCATCGTCCATGGCAGCTTGATCTACTTGGACAGTCCCCTCCCCAACATCTGCCCTGATTGATCAGCTCCCCAAGGGAAATGTCTTTTTTTTTTTCTTTTACCATCTCCAGAGAGGAAGGGACTACAATTGCTATTAAATAAAACCCTTTGGTGGAAAGAAATAGCCAAGGTTAAGTATACTTAACATTTCTTCACAGTCAGGGACCTGTCAATTATTTATAATTCTGAACTCAGAAGAAAAAAGAAAACAAGGCTTTGAAATAATGTAATTATAATTTTAAAATTTTTTCCATCTAGGTCCTCTTCCTCTAATCCTTAACTCTCACATTTCAATTATCCATCATTCATCTCTATCTTGCTCAGGGCATGATATATTTTCTAATTTGTAAGATGCATCTGAAAATTTTGGTAAATATTGATTCGAATCAAAATGTCACACACCTGACTGACAAATATAAGTTTAGTGTCTACTTTAGCAAGAAACAGACTCTTCGAATTTAATTAGGCACACTATACATACACATGTATTTATATGCATAAACATATATGTACATAGAAATACCAATTTGAGTACTGAGAACCCCAGTGACATTTCTGAGAGTCCCCATCACATGTAAAGGAAAAGTGTGACCCCGTATGCGTCAGTTCTGTCTCTGCAGTGTCTCTGCAGTTGTGGGTAAGCTACACCCTGTTGTCAGGCCTCATTTTAGCAATTTCAGGAGCTCAGGCACAGCCTGGCTGTGGCTTGCATGCTTAGACCCAGTCTCTCTCTAAGGACAAACCCGGACACAGCAATGATAGGAAAATCCTGTCACAGCCTGAATTGTTCAGTCGGGACGTCCATGGCACCCCTGTCCCACCCTGGACTTCCTTCATCTGCCTGCAGGGCACCTCTGTTTCACATCAAATCCCCTCTCTTCATTAACTGATTTTAATCAGAGTTACACTGCATTTTTTCATTATGCACCAAGCACTATCCTAGGGCCTTCCCCATCATGCTCTCAACCCCCGTCAGCAGCTCTGTGTGGGAGTTATCATTAGCCCCGCTCTAGTGAAAGAAATTAGGGCTCAGAGGGTGAAGGGCTTTCTCTGCTCAGACAGCCCTCGGGTGGTCAAGTGGGATTTAACATGAGTCCAGGCCCCATCGGCCGTAGGACCTGCTTCCCCAAGAATCAGATCTTTTCATCTAACCATAACCATATCCCCAATTCAGCTGAATTTAAAGTAGAACAACAGACAGGTATTGTGATGGCTTTTCTTGTGTGTTTTGGAATAGTTCAGGGGTGTCCTGGGGTTGGTTGGTTAGTCCTTAGAAAATCACCTGCTATGTATACTTGCCTCTTCTGGTAGTAATAGAGACCCTGTGGGTCTTAGATTCATCTGGAATCCCCGGGCCAAAGCCTGCAGTGGTCCCCCATCCATGGAAGCTGCTCCCTTTGTACCCTGCTCCTGGGCCCATGAGCATGAACTGTTAGAGCTGTCATCTGTTCATGTACCTGTCACTTCTGGGATGCTGGGATCTTTCCAGAATGCCCAAGGGCCTGGTTGTCCTACCCTGTCATAGTCGACTCACTGACATGTACAACTAACTCAGGGACAAGCCATCAGTTTTCCAGAGAAATCTTCGGCAAGTTACCATGTAAAACAGTGTAACAAAGCAAAGTGCAGTCGCAGGATCTAATCGTAAAGAGAGAGCTTGGGAAATTCAATAAGACATTGTTTCCCATCTAAACAATCTGTTCACAGAGCGCCTACAGAATTGAAATATGTTTCCATAGAATGTGGCTGTTAGAGGACTGACATTCGAGAAGACAAAAGCATGATTCTGTCCCTGATTGATAAGACAGCCACGGGTCGCACAGTGCCGGGTTCTGCTGTCACAGTGCCACATTCACCTGACTCTGCCTGTGGAATGGAACTGATCTCCCCAGTGTGGCTGGGAACCACTCCCGGTCGGACCCCAGCTCTGCTTCTCCTCTCAGGATGGTCCTGTCAGTGGCCAATCTGGGTGTCTCATCAGTCCATGAACGGCTTTCCTCTGGTACTGGTCACTTTCCAGTGGTACTGGTCACTCTGTCACCTCTGCCTGGAGCGCCCATTCCTGACCTTGTCTGTGGGACCAAATTCTCATCCTTCCCAGCCCCAGTGAGGACCCCTTCCTCTACCAAGATGCCTGGCCCTCGTCTTAGGCCGTCCTGATTGGACCCGCCACTTCATCTGATGCCATCACACTCTGTATTCATTTGACCACTTCCACCTCCTGAGATGACCCAGTGCCCCTCCGGGGCAGAAAAGGCAGCCTCCTGTGCCTAGGGCTTTGTCCCCAGGGTGGGTACAGGAGAACACTGTGACAAAGACAACACCTCTTTGCATTCTAGCAAAGCCTCTGACAGTGATGTGACCCTGGGCTTTCTGAGTGCCCAGTGGCTTCCTATCATGTTTCTTAATTAATTAATTTCACCCTGACCACAAGCCTCTGAGACAAGTACCACCTGCATCCTCCTGGATAGAGGAGGACCTGAAGAGCAAGTTGGTGAGGTACCTTCCAAATGAGATGGATGGGAACCTGGGAACAGGAGCCCGTGGCCCTCACTGCTCCTGAAGTCTCCTCTCCAGAGCCAGCGGCTCTTTTCTACATCCATTTAAGGCCAAGTGGGGAAAAAACCCAAATTAAAGAATCTGCTCTGACAAGACAGTTCAACCAAAGGAGTCTTGAAGACATTATTAGGTTCTGCTTCAAGGCTCCCTGCTTCTTTTCCAATATACCCTACTCTGTTTCCAAAAGATATTTTTATTTTCTCTCCAGAAGTACACACCTGTCACGGAGAATGTGTTTTGGATGCTTATCTGCAAACATGACTGCCAACGTCCTCCTGACTCGGACACGCAGACGGCACCTCCCGGAAAGGGCCAGGGTCTGCTTCCCCGCCTGAAGGTGGGCTGGCCTTGTCCCTGGCCTCCCCTGTGGGCCTGGGGTCTTCTGTGTTTTCTTTCCTGGTGGCAGAGCCACCAGGTAAGGAGTCTGGGTCGCCCACCAGAGACAGAAGCTCGGCCATACCAAGCAAGGGTCAGACATGAGTGGAGTCCCCCTGAAAGCTCTGTCCCCGCTGACCCAGCCAACTCAAGACACCAACAAGAAGAGACCGTCGTCTCAAGTGCTAGCTTCCGGAGGGTTCTGTAATGCAGCAGAACCTCGTTGAAAATGATATAATTGGGAAATTCACTTTGAAGGAGAGATTGCACATGGCGTCTCTCCCTCACCCGTGGAACCGTCAGGTGGTAAACGATGGCTGGCCTCTGTTCGCGATAGCCTGGGGCACGCAGCACAGGGGCTTGCCACCTGCGTCACGATGACTCTCCTGCCAAGCCAGACCAAGTAAGAGAAGAACTTTCCCCTGAATCACATTTTGCTTTCCTTTCACTGTTTCTCCGCAGCACTCTCCTATGTCCTTCTCTTTCCCAGGCTGCTGCTGGGCTCTGCCGTCCCTGGATGCCCTGCTGTCTTGAGGTCCTCAGCCAATGAGGGAGCAGAGCTCCTGTTCCCAGAGTCTCAGGGAAGAGGTGCCATCCCTGGTGGCAGCCGGTGGATGGCGCTCCCCTGGTCAGCCGGGATGTCTTTCCAGGATCTCACTGGACTTTCACCCTGACGCTGAGATGAGGACCCTGCCTCCCACTGCCGGCACATGGCCACTCACTGTTCCTGTCCTGGTCCATTGGCATTTATGATTTCTATAAAATGTGCTTTTCATTTATAAGCTGTAAATTAAAAACTCGATGGAGGATGGTTTTTGTCCCACATTTCAGGTGAGGAAACAAAGCTCAAAGTTCTGATAACTCATCTGGGGTCACAACCTAATTCACAAAGTTCAAATCGCTTACTCTCTCTGTGACACCATGGGCCTCCCTCTGTTGGAAGTCCGTGGAACACAGGCTGAGAGCAAAGGAGGGGAATCATCAATTCCTGAATCGGCCTGAGTTTACACTGGGCAAAGAGGAGTGAGCGGCCACTGTTCCTCATCTCAGACGCCTGGTTTATTCCAGGGAAGAGAAGGGGAGTAGAAGAGAAGCAAGGTATTAGAAATACAGTAACTGGGCTATTCCTTAACACACTGTGAGGGTCCAACGCTGGTAGTCAGCAGTGTCTTTCTCTTTGTAGATCATGGACTTGAGTTGGCCATTGGCCATACATAGGCCCTTCCTGATGTCTTTCTGCTATCTTGAGGAACCATGGTCCCCCACCTCTGCAAGGTGAGCCTAAGCAGAACAGCACATCTGCACACGGAACTTGCTGGAACTCAATAGCACAGGATTTCACTCACCATATCACGTCAGTTCCTAGAGAACTCTATAAGGGACAGCTCTGACCTCACACGTAGCTCTGCTGGATTTGATTCCTATGATATTCTTGGCTACTCTGTTTAAAATTAACCAGCTTTTTGTGCAGCTCTGCCTTTGCATCTCCTCACTTTCTCTCCTCCACCCCTAAGCTTTCCTCATGTGAACAAGAAGTGTGAGTCCCCACAGTGTTCCCAAGTTCACTATCATAGCCTCCTTGGGTCTCCACTAATTCATTTTTGCCTGTCTTTATTTCTTGTGCGATGAGTTCCGTATTTCTGACTCAACTCTATTGCAGAGTGTCTGCTCAGAGCCTTGGTCACCACTTAATCTTCAAGCCCCCTTTCGATGGGCCCTGAGCTGTCCTTGGCAGCCTCCCCTGCTGGCTGCAGGGCTTTGGGACCCCTGATGGTAGGTACATGAAAAGTGCCACCCTGACTGTCCACTTACCCAGTGCTGTGGACCTAGCTGACTTCCAGGCGCTCTTGACCAACAGGCTTCTCCTTGCCTGCATGCAGATGCCCTCTCTCACCCATCTTGTCTCTGACTTGGCCTTAACCAACCCTCCACAGCCAGTTAACCCTCAGGTAGCAGCGATCCCTGGAAGGGTGTGTTAGGTAGACACAAGGCCACTTTCCACCACAAGCCTTCACTTCCAGCAGGCATCCACCCAGTGACACCTGACGGTGGCCTCCTGAATGCCTCCATGCCCTGTACCCACCGTGCCCTGGAGCACTGGGGGAGACGGAGGTTAGGCACCCAGGCAAGCCCTGCTCCTCCCTCTGCTCACCTGCCTGTCCCACGATGGAAGCACTCAGTCTGTGAGGGATCCTGGAGGACACCTTCAAGGTCATTCGGATCTGGTAATACCTAAGAAGAGGGCAAATGAGAGGTGGTTGAAGGTTTGACTTCTCAGTGTGACCTCTAAACAGAAGGTCACTGGAAACCATGGAGCTCTCTGGGCAGCATGCAGCATTATCCTATAGCAAAGGGAAATGCTTTGCATCTGCAGAGCTGAAAGGCAAAGGGGTGGGTCACAGTCAGAGGCAGGAAGTTGAATTCTTTTGAAATCATACAAGACTGAACAAAGTTGGAAGTGAAATAGAAAAAGAATAGATGAGTCACGTGACACAGTTACATTAAGAGGTGTGGTTCCTCTTTAGTCAGGAAAATTCATCACTACAAGAAAAAAGTCAGTATAAAAATGGTGAAAAACTCACATATAATATAAACTGAGCTTTCTTATGTTGTAACACACACACACACACACACACACACACACACACACACAGTGGCTGTCATCTCTGGAGATACTGCCAAACATGTGCCCCAGTGTATTTATCTTTGCTTGTTTTCAACTCATCACTCCCATTTCCAAATCCTGTCATCTGGGGACACTGTAGTCTCTCATGCTCTACGTAAACTCTCTCATGTGCCCTCTCATTGCAGACGTGTCTTTTTGAAGTTCTGTGCTTTGCCATCAATGACCCTTTTGCTGATGAGCACTTGGGGACATTTCTGACGTCATCATTGTGCTTGCCGACTGCTGACTCGAGCCCGTTATGAAACGGACTGTGAATGAAACAAAGTGAACTCCAAGGAGAATGGACCATGAGCCATCAGCATCCGCCCCACGGCTCACTGGGCTCTTAACAGGGAGCGTCCCCTGCCAGTGACTCAGGGGCAGCGCACACACAGGATGCTTCTGTTGGTGGGCTCATGTCTGTTTGGATGTGTATGTGACAGACGAAGGGGATATTGAGTAGAAAGCACAGCCTTGGATTCGTGAGCATAGTTGGGTGTCACTTGTGAGCTGCGTGACTCTACTGTGTAACTTTTCTGAGTTTGTTCCTTTATCTTTAAAATAGGATAAAAACGATAACTATCTGCCATGACTTTTGCTTCTAGAAAGATGGAGTAGACCTACTTTTCCCTATTCGTGCCACTAAGCACAAGTACATACTCTAGATAACAACAGAACAAGCAACAGAAGATTCTTAGGGAATAGAGACAAACCAGAGACCTCAAGAAACAAGGAAAACTAGGGTGGTAAGTTCTCTGCATTTTCTTGCCTCCATACTGGGGACTGGAGAAGCCAGCAAGTCAGAGAGGCTAGGATCCACAGACAAAGCCCCACACAACCAGCCTTCTCCTGAGCCCAAAGGACTCTAGGTGGCAGCCTGGAGGAAAGACACTCTCCAACAATAGCTGTTGTCCCCAGCTGAGCAACACAGGAGGAGGCGCCCCACCTCCACCCACACCCCCAGGCCAGGCTGCAAGGAAGCACCATCTTCACCTCCAGGCGTCCTGGAGGAGGTCTGGAGGAGGGAGCCAGACAGTATGAAGAACCCACTGAACCACTGAGTACATGTTAAGGGAGACCGTAGAAGGAGTCCAGCCTCCACCTGCCAGCTAATAGTGACAAGGGCATAAACATGCCTGTGACTCTTTACAAACAAGGAAAATAAATTTCCCTGAAGCAATTGGACACTCGTAGGTAAAACAGCACTAACAAACCAACCTCAGATTTAATGTCACACCTTATGTAAGAACTAATCAAAAAGGATCTCAGGCTTAAATGAGAAACAGAAAATTGTAGCATTTTTAGACAAAGAGAAAAAGCTTCTAAATATATTATAAATACAGAGTTAAGACGAAATCTTAGACTTACCACCAAACCATGATCTACAAAAGAAAATATTGATAAATTTGATTTCACTAAAACTTCGCCCTTTTTATTTTTCTTCGACTGATGCCTTTAAGAGGATTATAATACAAGCTGCAGTGTGGAAAAATATTTGCAAATAGTATGCAGCTGATATTCAGTATTTGTGTATTCCTTATTTGTGGATTTGTCTATTTGTTAAAATCTGTTAACCCAAATTCAATATTAGTAGCACCCTCATGGTCATTCAAAGGCTTGAGCACTGTGGCAAAAAATCCAGTCATCTAATCTGCAGGCCCCAAATCAGCCTGAACAACTGTGCAAACAAGGGTCCTCTTTGCAGTCTGTTTCATGGCACATTTTTTTTTTGTGTGTGTGTGTGTGTTTTTGTGGATTTTACTGACAATTCTGCTATTTAAAATAGCCCCATGTGTTAATTAGTGTTCCCAAGGGAAGGGCAGAGAAAATACTGTGTATCAGATAAACTTTATTGAAGTATGGGGTAGGGTACTATCGGCAGAGATCAAGGTTAACAAATCAGCAATACATGTTAAGCGAAATGTCTTTGAGAGAAACACACATGAAGCACAGCTACGTGTTGGTCAGTTGATGGAAACGGGACCAGAGGCTCAGGGGAACCTGCCCGCATGTGTACCCGGGGAGCAGTAGCTCAGTGTTTGCTAATTCATGGAGGCATTTCAGAACATTACGCCCTTGAACATGAGAATTGACTACCTGACAAAGGACCATTACCTAGAAAAAACTCATAACTCACGAATCTTCATGATAACAAACAAAGTAAAAGTGGGAAAACACAAGAAAGAACTTTCCCAAAGGAGGACTCACAGGGGCACATAGCTCATGAAAAGAGGTTGGAATACTCTCTCCACACCCATCAAGGTATCAGCACACTCCCATCAAAATTCCAATTACAGTTTTTTTTTTCACAGAAATAGAGAATCATAAACACAAATGAAAGTCACAAATATTTTTAATAGTAAAAAAATAGTAATAGAAAGATTGACAAAGCTTCAGGCATCAGATATCCTTATTTCCAATCACATTACAGAGTTACAGAAATCAAGACAACATGGTGCTGGTATAGAAGCAGACATATTCCCCCGGAAGAGAAGAGAGCCCAGCAGTAAGCCCCAGAGTACACAGACTACCAGTGTGGGACCAGGACCTCAGGGATGCACGATGGTGAAAGAAGAGCCACCAAAGAATGATGTGGGGAACCACAGGCAAGGGGACGGAAAACCACTTCCCTCTAATACCAGGCACAAGAAGAAATGTGAAATGTATTAACACCTAAAGGTGAGTCCACAAACCATAAGACTCCAAGGGGAACACATGGAGGAAAATCGCCTTGATATTGTCTTTGCCATGGTGTTTTGGATGTGGCACTGAAAGCACAGCAACAAAACCAAAACGGAACAAGCAGATTACATCAATCCACACAGCAAATGCCCAATGGGACGGGGGGCAGCCTACAGATGGGAGGAAACATTTTCCAACCTTATAGCTGAGAAGGAGGTAGGATCCAAAATACATAAGGAACTCACAGAACTCAATAGCAAGAAAAATAAAGAACCCAATTAAAAAACTTGACCAGACATTTTTTTTCAAAACACCACCATGTGCCTGAAAAGGTGCTCAACACCATTGATCCTCCGGGAAAAGCACATCAGAAGCATGACGAGATGTCATCTGCCACCTGTTAGGATGATTATCAACGAGAGACAGCCAGCGTTGGTGAGGATGGCAGGGGAGAGGGCCTTGTGTCTGTCGGCAGGGATGGAACCTGCTAAGCCATTAGGTACAGTGACGGAGAGAACCCTCCAAGAGGTGGGAGCCCAGCTGTGCGTGTGACCCCTCTGCTGGATGTACTGAGGGGGCTAGGGGGGCTCCTCCTTGAGATCTCACAGTGAGAGCTACACCTCTCCAGGTCGTCATTCTTCAACAAGGAGATACTGCCGTTTGCAACAACACAGATGAAGCTGAAAGACAGGATGCTGAATGAAATAAGCCGGACGCAGAAATAAAAAAATACTACATCATCCGACAGATGGGGAACATCTAAAGAAACTGCTAAATGCATGGAAGTAGACAGTCCAATGCTGGTTACCCATGGTGAGGAGGGAGGGAAGAAACGCAGATCAAAGGATATAAATTTCCAAGCGCATAGGATGAATAAGCCTAAGATCTAGTGGGCAGCAGGAGGGCTGGAGGCGAGGACATTGTATTGTGTGGTGAAGATTTGCTAAGAGAGTAGCTTTTAGGTGTGCTCACCACGAGCTATAAAAATTTAAAATGGGTAACGAAGGAAGCCGGCGGATCTGCGACTTGCTTGCCTGTAGTGATCCTGCACTGCAGTGGGGGTGTCGAGGCATCGTGCTATGCACCCCGGACATAGGCCATTGAAGATTTTTTTTAAAAAAATGTTTGACCTCATTATACAAAGTGCAAATCAAAACCACAAGGAAGTACTACTACACGTCCATCAGAATGCACTATGAGAAACAAGGACAACATGGAAGGCTGACAACTGCACAGAAAAACTGGATCATTCACACGTGTGTGTGTGTGAGAGTGTGTGTGTGTGTGTGTGTGTGTGTGTGTGTATGTGTAATGGTAGATGGCACAACCACTTGGGACAATACTCGTCACACTGTGCTACCACTTTGTCAGACGCTGCCATAGAGGAGAGAGGGGAAGAGTACATAGGATGTCTTTCTATTCTTTGCTAAAACTGCCTGTGAATCTGTAAGCATCTCAAAATCCAAATTTTAATTGAAAAAAAAATAAAAATTAAAGCACCAGTAGAGTTCAACAGCACAATCAGTGACTGAGCAAACTCAGATGTCCACAGGAGCCAGGAAAATAAGTGAAAGAAAATCTAAAAAGATACTCTAGATCCCACTTAATCTAGCTTTTCTTTTTTCACTGTTGATGGAAATGTGGGTACAGAAACAATGCTCTACTTCCATGGTACAAATGTCCCCATTGAGACATGTTGCCATTTAGTTCCCATTGTGAGTTATTCAGAGGCAAGACCGGGGGACCTTTGAGAGGTGACTAGGTCATAAGTGGGTTGATGGATTAATTGGGTGAATGGGTTATCTTGAGGGTGGTTCTGACCCTGAGTCCTACATCTGCCCCTCACCATGGGATGCCCCGTTCTGTTTCAGAACTTTGCTGAGTCCCCATCAGTAAGAAGGCCCTCACCAGAGATGGCCCCGCCACGTTGGACTTCCCGGTCTCCAAATAACTTCCTGTTGCTTACACATTACCCAGTCAGGTATTCTGCTATCCCAACAGAAAACAGACTTAGACAACCACCATAAGGAAATCCCAGTAATAGCCATAAGCAACTGCATCTGAGAGGGCACTGTGGCAGCAGAAGGTGGCCACCCCATCCACAGGGGTCACCGTGACTTAGCAGTGACTGGTCACCACTGGGAAAAAAATGTTGATGGTGTGATGCTAGATCTTTCTGTTTTTCAGGGAAAGACAGATTTTTTTTTTAAGTAAACCTTCTATAAAATGTCAAGTGTTAGTTTGTAAATGAGTGGCAATGACAACACAGCATCAGAAAAAAACAGCTAAGAGCAGCAACCACGCCACAGCGTCAGCAGGACAGCCGGGCGTCAACAGACTGTGCAGGCGAAGCCCGGTGGCCGACAATCGGCAAACCCCATGGATAAAATACAAGATGCTGCTTTGATCTGTGAATCTCAATCTCCGTCACCAGGAGAATGGGCACAAATCTCATGGGCATCACCACCAATTGTCACATCCCGATGACTTCTTCCGTGAACCCATGACAGTCAGATCATTGCCAGGGGTCGTGCGTTACTTTCCTCAGACTGCTCTCACAGCAGAACAGCTGCATTCGAGATTTATGAAGCCTCTCTGTGTCAGGACCAGCACTAGGAATTTCCACTTACACCATCTTATTTGGTTTCCCAGAAATCCTCTGTAAAAAATAGCTCCATCTCAGGTGTTAACTCCAAAAGAAATGGAGCACTGGAGAGATCTAGCCCCTCGTAACAGCCACAGAGCTAGGAAAAGGGATGCAGGACTCTAACTCTGGGATGAATGCATACCTTTTTGTCCCACTACACCTCATCAGAATCACATTTTTGTGTGTGTGACCTTTTATAACTAATGCCAAAGCTCTCTAGAATTCTTTCTTCTTAAATGTACTTGACCCTACTGAATCTCACTTTGAGAAATTCATCATCATCCTGAAGTTCACGAGCTGTATGGGCAAACATTGAAAGAAGTTAATTCCGAGTAAGTTGAACCATGTGGCTATTTTCTAAGTAAACAGATGCTGAAGCTCCTTTAGTAATTTTCTTTTGTTTCATTACGAATTTCTGCCCGTTCATATATCTATAAACCACACTTGGATGATATCATTTGATCGCTACAGAACATATGTGATGCACTTACCATGATTTCTATACGAAAGAGAGTAAAATCAACATCTGGATGATGTTAACATCTGAATCAGAAAATTAACATCTGGAGAGAAATGTGTTCAAGTTCACGTAGTACACAAGGTAGGCAAATCTGGAAGAGCAACCTTACCATTTCCTATGGGGGTCCCTATTAACCACCTTAGAGCCACCTCTTTCCAGCCAGGATCGTTGAAAGAAGATTCTGTGATGAGGGGAGCATTACCTTGAGTCCTTGGGACTAGGCTTAGAGAAGGGGCCATGAGTTCCAGTCATCAGGCACAGAAGAGCCTGGAGCAGGAAGACTTGGGAATTCATGCCCATATAACCCACTGTCTGGACTTGCACAGGATTCCTTTTGGGAAATATACTCATCCTGTCTTTCCCTCCATCTGTAAAAGTGACATGGAACTCCACCTTTTCCATAATGTGGTAGGCAGAATAATATCTCGCCCCCACGATCTCTGAGTCCTGTTCTCTAGAATCTGTGACTATATTAGGCAAAAAAAGAGTCTAAAATTGCTGAAGAAAGTAAGGCCTCTAACCAGATGGCCTAGAGGTCTGGAGAGCATTCTGAATGACCAGGACACACCCAGTAAAATCACAGGGCTCCACATAAGGGAAGATTCCTCCACTATGGGTGGCTCTGAAGCTGGAAGGGCCACCAGCCACGGGAGGTAGCAGGCTCAGGAAACCGATTCTCCCAGAGACTCAGAGCAGCATGCAGGCCTTCCCACACCCTGATCTTAGCTCAGTGAGGCACGTTTCAGAGTTCTCGCCTCCAGACCTCTAAGACAACAAATTCAAGATTTAATGGCATTAAGATCATAGGAATTTGTTACGCTGTTACAACAGTGCCATGAATGTACACAGGCTTTCAAATCTCCTTCCCATGAGACAAATAATAGGAGTGATTATCTCCACGCTAACAATACTCAAAATATGGTTCAGAGAGGACAGAGAATTTGCCCATAGTCACAGAGCTAGTTGCTATAGTTTGGATCTTGAATGTCCCCCAAAGGCCAGATGTTGAAGACTTGGCCACCAGCTTGTATGCCACTGGGAGATGATGGGATTTTAGGAGGTGGGGTGTAATTGGAGGAAGTTAGGTCATTTGGGATGTAGCCTTGAGAGGGATTCTGGGCACCTGGCCGCCTTTACTTTCTTGCTTCCCAGACACCATCACATGAACAAAGCTCCTCAACATACCCACCGTGACATACTGTGCCACCATGGCCAAGAGACCATGGACTGAAACCTCTGAAACTGTGGGCCAAAGTGAACCTTTCCTACTCCTAAGTTAACTAACCTCAGGAATTTGTTATAGCGATGGAAAACTGACTAACAGACCAGTTAGTGGAAATGTAAGGGATAACCTACAGAACCATTTGGTTAAAACCAAATATGTGTTAGGGAACATAAAGCCAGATCATTTAACTTTCACCAGTTTCTCTGTTTTTTTTTTTTTTTTTCCATCGCTCTTCTATCACTGGGAGGCCAATCACACCACTGCTCTGATCACTAGATTTCTAATGTCATTGTTATGCCCTGGATTCCCCTCTGTCTTCTTGGGGCACCTTGAGAAGAGGAGTGCTACATTTGGGCTTCTTTTGCATTCCTTAGAGCTCTAACGGCTATACAAGGAGGAGAATCGATCAGGTAAGCATCTGTCCTCAGCTAACCACAGAACCGTCCATCCCCAACAGCCGCAGGAGGAGATGAGACATGTCTTGTTCTTCTCTGTGCCTCTAGCAGCTAACACAGGCCAGGAACACGGTGGTTGTTCAACAGATGCCAAGTGAGTGGACAGAAGAGGGAGATTCCCTCAGTAAATAGCAGGGCTGGACAACCGGATCCTGACTTCTACAACTTTGCAAGTGACTCAGAACCCACATAAAAACCCACAGTTTTCATAAGGCTGATAAAACCAGAAAGTATTCACCTACAATAGGCACACTGAACTCTATTTTGTCATAATTACTTTCACTTCAGTGTATTATGAATTAGCCCCTCTGACCCAGGGACATTTGACATGACCTGGAATATAAATCACTTTTCTGCAAAGGTCAAAAACTTACGCTCTGGTGTTGCAACTCATAGGTCCCAAAGCCAAGTAGGCAAGCTCAAGCTAGTGACTAGTGCTCTGCGCCTCCGACTCCCCCAGATGAGAAAACCCATACCTGTGGCAGCCTTTCAGAAACATCATGGGGTGAGGGTAGGAGAGTGCACGTAAAACACGGGAAGTGTGTGATATCCAACCCCATGTTCCATCAATGAAACAATGTCTGTGGGGTTTTTGTTAATTTATTTTTGCTTTGTTTTATTTTGTTTTGTTTTGGTACCAGGTATTGAACCCAGGGGCACTTAAACTCTGAGCCACATCCCCAGCCCTTTTTATGTTTTTAATATGGTCTCAATAGGTTGCCTAAGGCCTCACTAAGTTGCTGAGGCTGGCTTTGAACTTGGAATCCTGTCTCAGCTCCAAGGTCACTGAAATTACAGGTACATACCACTGTGCCTAGCTTATCTTTGTTACTATTACCTGAAACGAGTGAAACAGATACCTCCCACAGCTGTGGTCCCCCATCTATCCTCCAGCCTCACAGCTGGGGTGAAGCTGATGGAGGAGCTGATTACCCGAATGGAACAAGGCTCAGGGAGGCCCACGGCACCCAGTACCTGACCAGACAAAATGTCAGACACAAGAGGAAATGTTCTGTCATGACGTGGCTATGCCCACATAGCTAGATAAAGGTTCTCTATCCTGTTGTTCTCAGTGTGATCTTGACTAAAGTATCTAATGTCCCTCTGCTGAACTGCCTCTTTGTATGAATGAGGATAGCAATGATAGTCACGCACTCATAATGCCACTGTGAAAATTAAATGATTGATATGTGAAAGGTACATGGGAAATGGCGAGTCTAAGTGAGAGTTTGCAGAACAATAATAAAAATAGGGGAGATCCTTTCCTGAAAGCACTGCAGGCTTCCAGCCTCTCACCCCAGGGTAATAGAATTGTTCCCTTCCCTGTCTGAATGTTCACTCCGATGACGAGGACCCTGGGAACTGGTGAAATGTCTTTGCTGGTAACTTGAGGATGACGAGAGAGCCAAGCACATGGTGTCAGCCAAGGTCACTAGAAAGTGTGGGCATGACTATTCTGAACTGGGTCTGCTCTGCCTGAGCCCCAGGAGGGAATAGGCAGAAAGGACTTCACAGTCCCACAGACCTCGGTTCAAACTCCCAAAGACCCTATACTTACAGAGGCCCAGCTTCCTTGCATTCACAGTGAACATTGAAACATGAATGTCATATTTAAAGAGAGAGACATCACATTGTATGTGCCAAGGACCCTGTAACTGGCAACCACTGCCACAGCTCCCTGCAAGGCATGCTCACGTTTGTGTAAGACTTGGAATGGCTCTGTGACCTCCACTGGACAACTGTGGGGCTTCCTTAGGAACATGGGTGAGAGGGCAGAGGTTACAGGACTTGGGGAGCTTCCTCTGGATGGGGAGGTGACCCTCTTGGTGACATGGGTCCCTATGCATGGCTTCACATAGGGTTTCCCATGGGGCTTCCAGAATCCCATGCAAAGCACTGCTGGTCCTCTCCAGGGCCTCACCCTGACAGCCACCTGCCATGACAGAACCCACACTGACGCAGGCAGGGAAGTCTGTATAACACTTTTGGTAGGGTGGCCCTTGGACAATATTGACTCTGCCTATCCTGGGGCATGGGACATCTTTCCATCTTCTCAGGTTTTTTTCAACTTCTTTCTTTAGTAGTTCTGTAGTTTCCACTGTAGAAATCTTTCACCTCTTTTGTTAGATTGATTCTCAGGTACTTTATTTTATTGTTTTGAGGCTACTGTGAAGGGGGTAGTTTTCCTAATTTCTCTTTCAGTAGATTCATCACGGATGTATAGGAATGCATTTCATTTATGTGTGATGATTTAGAACAGCATTACCTTAGATTAGTAGAGGAAGGGGATGGGAGGGGAAGGGAGGAGATTGGGGATAGGAGAGATAGTAGAATGAAACAGACATTATGACTGTATGTGTATATGTGACTGCATGACCAATGTGATTCTGCAACATGTACACTCAGAAAAGTGAGAAATTATATCTCACCTATGTATGATATATCAAAGTGCATAAATGCATTCTACTGCCATGTATAACTAATTAAAACAAAGTAAAAAAAAATAAAAAGAAGAAAATGCAGTGGCCTGTGATCTAAGGCTGGTCATCTGTAGGGAAACTGCCTGGGAATATATAAATACTGGAGTGTGCAGCGACCTCCCTTCTGGTCATGTAAACATGAATTCTGCTGCCTCCGTGTTATCAGGAATTGCTGTTTGCTATGTCTTAGTTCTATGCCACTATCCTGTACTTGTCAGAGTACAGTTCCCAGAAGGAACCTGGTACTGCTGGGAAACACAGTCTCTCATATCTGACCTTGGCTGAGAGTAGAACATGCCCTGAAACTCAGGTGAAGTTCCCCAGCAGGGAGGTGCTGCCAGGAAGAGGCCCTGGTGTTCCAAATGCACTAAAGGAAAGGACCCCAGAAGCTACATGTAGTTTCCACTATACAATCTATTCTCCAGGACTGAGCCAGCTGCTCTGTGCATATCTGCTCACCACTGCAGGATTACAAACCTTCTGTTAGGTTCTGTTTACCTCCAAAACCAAAAACCAATACTGAATTCTTTTTTTTTTTTTTTTGAGAAAAGACCACTAACATTTTAGTAGAACTCATCTGGACATTTGGACGTTGTTAGACCCTAATAACTACAATACTTCACCCTGATTCCACCCACTGGTAAACACTTTGGTGTTGTCTACTCCTGGATTTCTGTGGCATCTTATGATATTTGAGCAGGAGTTCATCAAGTATCTGATTATCTGAAAAGCCAAACAGAACCCTTTCCTTTCTGATGGAATCTGATTCTAGGATTCTCCTGGGCCATATTTTGTGTAGGAAAAAAACTCAGAAGTAGTGAGATAGGCAGTCTAACTTCTCCTACCCACCCCTTGTTTCTCTTTGTTGGTCTGGCAGTGAAAAACTTAGGTTTTCCTTGCATGAGAGCCTCTAAAATTTAAGCATCCAGGTTGGGATTTGATGGGTGAATGCAGCAGGTTTTCTTGTTTGCCACGGTGTAAGGTTACTTAATGGAGGAGAAAGGTTTCCTCATGTGGCTGAACCTGACCTACTGGCACTCTCCAACAGGGCTTGCAGCGAGAACCCCAGGTGACAGTAAAGTGCTCTTGCCAGCGCTGTGAGCACTACCTGTCCTAAAGACTCAAGGCAAGCAAGGGGTCAAGCAGAAACTGCAAACCTTTGTGTCCCAGGCAACGGGAAACCACCTGCAGCCTCTGCTCTTATTTCATATTGTTTTTGTCTGAAACTATTTAGCATTCACACCAAAAACGATCAATTTTAATTTCCATGAAAACTCTATGAATTACTTGTTGTCATTTCCATTTATAGGTAATGAATAAGAGTTTTCAAAAATCCCAAGGTCACGTGACTCCTAAATCAAGCAGAGAGTCCCATTCCACTCTTCAGAGTTAGCTTTATTCCTTGAAATAAAGCGACCATCTCTAGCTATAATTTTCAGGAAAGCATAAAACCTAAACAAACTCCCTCCTTCTCCCCACAGAACTGTGTAGGAATATTGACTAGTGTTCTCCCAGAGTTCACAGAACTGAAGCAACAGTGACAACTGTCAGTCACTTTGACTTCTAATGTCGCTCTCCAAGTGCTGCCTCAAGCACATCCACAGATCATCTCAGCTGGCCATCAGAGTCCCCACGTGGGGAAACGCTCACAGTCACAGTGTGTTAAACATGAGGTGAAGTCGTGGGGAGTAACCATTCTGTAAGGTTCTACAACGTGAAATCGCAGAGCTGAGGAGAAACCTAGAAACATGACTTCCTAGTGTACACCCCTGACCACTGACCGCCCATCCTGACTGCAGAGCCAATGCCTTAAAAGTCCTGGCTTTATCTACGAAGTCTCTGAAAAGCAAAATAATTGGGACATTTGTTCCAAGTGACATAGCTGTTGAATGGGACGACTAGGACTACTGGACAGTGCCTCCCGTGCTTCTGAGATGGGGCCAATGCCAGAATTCCACAAAGGGCTGGGGATAGTCGTTAATGAAGGAACTCATAAAGCATAGGGCAGTGCGTAGACTGTTCAGAGGACACATTAGGAATGGGGACAATTTAGGAGACATTAAAGACCACTTGGAACCAAAGAATAATCCTCAAAATGATTCTGCTGGTTCTAAATGACTTAATTTCATTCTGGTACAAAACCCAGTAACACTAGGAGTACAAAAAAATCCCAGCAAATAATATAATGTATGTGAAGAAACAGAAAATATGACCAGCAATGAATAAATATTGATTAAAAGAACCAAAAATGATATTATGATAAAAATGGCAGAAAGAACATTAAAAGAGTTTATCCTAGAGGCCTTGGGTTTGATGCACACCAACCTCTCTGACCCCCAAGAACAAAACTATTAGTAATCTACTGTATATATCCTAGAAAGTAAATATTATCTTAAATATTATGAATAGAAAAAAATAAATGACATTCAAAGAGCCCAAGTTGAACTTCTAGAAATAAAAAATGAAAATAGGATTGAAATTTAAAATATACCAGATACACTGCACATCAGACAGAAAAACAGGGGGAAAAAGTCTCTTTACAGGTATAGTAATGAAAATTATTTAAAATGAAGCACAAGAGAAAGGAAAAACAAACAATCAAACAAAAAGACTGATGAAAGGAAGAACCGTAGTGAGCTGAGGGGTGAATTAGGCATCTGACATATGGATGAGTCCCAGAGATAAGGGGGCCAAGTCAACAAATTAATTTAATAAATATGTTTACATTTTTTAAAAATTTGATGAAATTATAAGCTCACAGGTTCCATGAATTCTGCAAATACTATGAAAATTAAACTGAGACCTAGCAAACTCAAATGGCCTAATAAATATGGTAAGCAGAAATTCAAAACACACACATAAGAACAGAGAAAAGCAACTGCCATACATTAAAAAAAAAGAAAAAGGGCTAATTGATAGTGACTCTCATCAGAATCTGGTATCCAGAAAATAATGGAGAAACAGCTTCAGGCTTCCAGGGGAGATGTTTCCACATAATTCTGGATTCCATGAATATATCTTCCAAAAATGAAGGCGTTTTCAGATGGGCAAATCTAAGAGAAAGAGAACCCTCTCCCAGAGGTCTCAGTGGGTGTGCCTCAGACCACTGGGCTCTTCACAGCAAGTCTAGAAAAGGTAAAGGAGGTTCCTCAGAGAGGAGAGAGTGCCAGATGAAGATTTGCATCTGCACAAAAGTCAAGACCAACAGAAGTGAGAGATAATTTTTAAAAATCTTATTAAAATAATTAATTTCTCAAAAAAAAAAGACTCTAAGAAGTTACAGCAGACATAGAAGGAAAATGCAGGACAAGGAGAGCATGGAGGAGCAGGTGGTGATTGGGCACACGGGTGCGAGGTGTTCGCACACTAAGGGGTTGATGCTCTATGACGGGCAGCCGTGAGGAACGCACATCCCATCCTGACCACTGAGCAGAGAACCACAGCCAAGAACACAGACACCAACAGTGAAAATAATAATATGAAACTTGCACAATTATTCTTCAATGGCAGGAAAAAGTGGAAATGGAAGACAAAGAGAAAAGGAATGAACAGCAAGATGGTAGACCTGAGCTCAATCATATGGAGACTCACGTGATGCAAATACTGCAAACTGGAAGTCAGTGATTGGTAGATTGTATTAAAAAGTGAGATCCAACTATCCACAGCTAAGGAAACCAAGTCCACTTTCAATATAAAGGTGCAATAGGTTAAAACACAAAAAGATGGAAAACCCCCAATGCTCCCAGAATCTCTCCAACCAAGTGTGAAGTCTATTTGGCACTCAAAGCTTCTAGCATGGTCCAAATCTAAGTTAGGGGATGCTCTCTATCGGTCTCCATCAGCATCAGCCTTTGTAGGCAAACTAGATCCTCCCCTGTCCCCTTCTATCTCAGAGCCTCTGCATGGCTTTTCTCACCACACTGCTGACAGCTCTGTTTGGGGTAATTTTTGATGTTGTTAATATTGTTATCATTTGTATTGATTCTCAGTGTGTGCTAGGTTTATTCTCCACAACTTACACATAACAACACATTTAATGCATGCAAACACTATTTGAGTGGAGGACCGTTATTTTATAATTTACATATTAGAAAATTAAATCACAGAGTTGTTAGATAACCAGCCCAGGACAAGTTGTAATCGGGATTTAAACACAGACAGTCTGACTTCTAAGTATGTCTTCTTTCTTTCTTGTTTTGGACATTGTATTTTTTGTTTGGGACTGAAGGAGTCCCTAGAGATCATTCATCCCCTTAGGCGATTAAAAACAAAAACAGACTCAGAAAGTCAAGAGTCTAATGTTTTCTCTCATGTAGAAGCTAGAGTTAAATGGGGGGGGGGGGGGTGTCTCACGAAAATAGCAAGGAGATCAATGGAGCAGAGGAAGGGCATTGAGGGGAAGGGAGGGGGATGAGAGAAAGGAGGAACTGTAGAATGAAATTGACCAAATTGTGCTCTAGGCATATATGAATATACTACAGTGAACCCCCACCTTTATGTCTATCTTTAAAGCACCAATTAAAAAAACAGTGAAAAAGGGTAGAGCACTTGCCGAGTACATGCGGGGTACTGAGTTTGATCCTCAGCACCACATAAAAAATAAACAAATAAAGTCATTTTTTAAAAAAAGTAAATAAATGGAGAAATACCCGCGGGACAGAGGATGGGGAATAGAAAGAGGGAAGAAGGGAGAGAAAGAGGAAGTACTGGGGATCAAAGCAGATAGAGTAAATCACCTTCCACACATGCGTGAACATGTCAAAATGAGCCCCACTGTTATGTATGACTACTATGCAGCAATTAAAAGATTTTTAAGAAAGGAAAACAAAAGCAAACCAGAAAAAAAAAATCTCTGAAAATGTAAGTTCTATGGCCAACATCTCAGCATTTACTGGCATATCTGGGTTGTAGGCACTTAATAAACATTTGTTCAAATTGTTTTCACTAACTGAATTTCTAGTGAAGGCCATTAACAGAGTGATTGCATTGTAAGTGGCTTTCCCCCACCAGGCAGTGGTAGGTTGATGGCACATAACCTCGTGGGTGTGACTTCAATTTGGTGTCTTGGAATGGACCATGTGGGAGGATTCACAGCATGGAAACAGACACATGCTATCAATCTTTTTTTTAAGAGCCAGTTTTTAAACATTTATCAGCATACCACTGTTCCCCCATCTTCCATCCTGCCACCACTCTGTCCTTCCAATCAAAAGACATACAAAACCCAAGCAGAGCAAATAAAGGAGCAATCTGGAACAATTCTAAGAAATCCACTGTTGAGCCTTCAGGAAAAACACATTTTATTGCCCAGAGAAATCTCAGTGAATAAAGCAATATGGATGAGGCTCCTGGGTGATTCTCCTACAAGCTGGAGAAAACCATGATCCCCACCACCTGTGACACAAGGACTTGGACTTCTGAAGGGCAGGTCTCTAACTTGGCCCCTTGCCTTCTTTTCTCATTCATATTAAATCAAAACAACTGCAGGGGTAACAACATGGATGGTTCTCCTGGAGACTGAAGGCTACCTCAGCCCTAGGAGCTTCAGCTCGTCTCTTTGCCAATGAAGATTCCAGTTGTCTTCCCAAGTTGATTTGGACATCAAGATACATAGGCCAAGCAAAACTGGGTATCAGTTACGTGGTGGCCTTGTTACAGCTATGGTTATTCTTGCCTATAACACCAATATGTTCAGAAACAAATGCCTGTGTCTGTAGGAGCAGGACCCTGAAGGAACTTGAGTCAGCAACAAAAGGAGCTTAGTTGGAGTTACCCTATATTAAAAATAAAAAATTTCCAGGCTGCAGGAAGATCGGAAGTGCCCCTGCCTAGCCCTCATCTCTCTCTGTTGTTTTATTCCCATTGGCTAAGGACCTGTTGTTCCTGCTTAAAGACTCAACCCAGACACAGGTTCTAATTTGCATGGGTGGACATAGGTCAAGTTTGCTCTGAAACAGTGACTGGCACCAGTCCCTGTGTCACCCAGAAAAGCACCATTTGCAGATAAATCAAAAGCTCCTTTCTTCCAAGATGCCTGGCGCAAGGTGCACGCTCAGCAGGTGTCTGCTCTCTTCCCTTCCAGAGCGAGGCAGCATTTGATTTTCTTCACATTTGTGATGCTTGATTAAATGAGCTTGGGAGAAAGCAGGCCTTCCAGCAACTCACACAGCTTGAAATGACATGAGTAATTTAAAATCTCAGACCAGAAAATCCGCTGTGCAATATCATGCCGTGGTCTCTGCAGAGAGGAGCCTTCTAAATGGCAAGACCAGAACCCACAACTGGTTCCAAGCAGCCAGAGGGTCTGGGAAAGTTCAAGAAGCAAACACAACTCACATGGCTTTCATGCAGAGGGACCAAAAGCATGAAATGAAGGTACACTTGGAACCCCAGCACTCCAGCTATGTCTTCAAATCGACCCAGTTTTAAATGCTGGATTTGTCACTTTACTGATGACACGTGTCCTTGAATTGTTCCTGTTACCTTTTATCATAGGATTCATCATCTTAAAATCAATTGTTGTGAAGAACAACAACACAGAGAGACCCTGCACTGTGCACAAGACACAACTGCAAGAACAGTCATCCTTCTAAGAATGACTCATTCATATGTTGCTTGTGGGAAGTAGACACAGAGTAGGGGAAGAAGTGCCTTAAAGATTTGCAGAGACCACGCTATGGTCCAGTCTTGCTCCATTGTCCAATACATTTGTATAAGATTGAATATGCACATATGGATATTAAGTGATTTAAAAAATTCCTTCTACAAGAATGAAGATCGGTTGTCTTCTTGTTGCTTTCAGATGCTCTATCAATAGCAACAAGAATAACCACAATATTAGGGTAAGAATAATGGTAACTGCTGGTTCTTGCAAGACAACCTTGTATGACAGACAGTTCTAATTGAACATTGACCATAAAGATGGCCATTACCTCCTCTACTATTCCTATGAGAAGCATGAAGTTCAAAGCGAAAAGTAACTTGCTTATAAAGAAGAATTGAGATGCAAGATCATGTCTGTGAAACTTCAAAAGTATCCTTAAAATTGGGGTCACTCACGCATAATAAGGAGTAGCTGAAATGTCACTGGAGCACAGTGAAGGTCCAAAATAGCATGAAAAGCCCAAGCATTAAAAAAGCCAATGCCAGAGCTGGGTGTGGTGGTGTGTGCCTGCAATCCCAGTGACTTAGGAGGCTGAGGCAGGAGTACTGCAAGTTCAGGGCCAGCCTCAGCCACTTAGTAAGACCATATCTCAAAATAAAAACTAAAAGGGCTGGGATGGAGCTCAATGGTGGAACACCTGGGGTTTGGTCCCAAGTACAAACAAACAAACAAAATGTCATTCCCATTAAGGTAAAGCAGAAAGCCATCACAAACTTCATGTCCACATGACTCACGTGCTTGCTTCTTGATTATGGTCATTGAAAATTGACCATTGGTAGCAAGGAGGTACGAGAGCAGCTGAGGACACAGGGAAGTACCCGAGCGGGGAAGTGTGGCTTTGGCAAGGCCACATGATTTCAAGGTAGCAGGGAAACTGAACAATAAAAGTCACTAGAAGATAGTGAAAAACAAGGGGTCAACTTTGCATTTTAAGAAATAATGGTGTGACTTCTCAGTATTCAGCCTAAAGAATTAAAGTCATCTTATCACAGTGACATGTGCATACTCATGTTTATAGCAGCACAATTCACAACAGTCATACTATAGGACCAGCCCAGGTGTCCATCAACAGATGAATGATGTTTTGAACAACCAACAATAAAAATTTAAAAAATTAAAAATTAAAAATTAAAAGAAAAAGAAAATGTGATGTATATACACAATGGAGTTTTCTTCAGCGAGAAAAACAAAATCATGTCATTTGTAGGAAAATGGATGGAACAAAAGACCATTGGGTTAAGAGAACTTAGTCAAACACAGAAGCCCCAAAGGTCATGTTTTTCTCCTATGCAGAAGCAAGACATGAAAAAGGAAAACAAAGGTGAGGGTGGGTCTCATGAAAACCAAAGGGAGATCAGTAAGGGAAGGGGACCAAGGGGTGGGAGTAGGGAGGGAAGTGGGAAATACTGGGGAGTGATACTGGCCATGTTTTAGAGCTACATTATGCTCATGTATGAGTGTGTAACAACGTAACCCATCAGTACTTACAACTCTAATGCACCAATACAAAAAGAAAAAAAGAAAAGAAAAGAAAAGAAATAATGGTGCGAGCTAAGAGCTCAGGACTAATGAAGACAGTAGAGAGGCTGGAGAAGAAAGAAATATAGTCCATGTCTCCAGGTTTCCTTGGGGCCTTGCCAAAATGCTGCCCTCAGAGGACCGGAAGGAAACTGTTCAACACTTCCATATTCCCCAGTGAGCCCCACTGTTGCCAGGCAGGCTTTGACCCAGGGACAACTGAAATTGTGTGCCTGTTGAGAATTTTTACGCATGAGTTCTCCTGAGTCGTTCAGGGTTGACCCATTTCACAAGTGTAAATTAATATAATGAGGCTTACATGCCATCTCAGCTCATCCTTTAAAAACGGGCAGGTTGCATCCTGGGTGGGAAGGGAGGAAAGTCCTCAAAGGTAGATAAACAGCTTGGAAAAGGTACAGGGGTACCCGCCGGTGCGCATGTGTGGAGTCCCGGGAAGCTGAGTTTGGCAGGAGTACAGGATGGGAAGTGAGAAACGACAAATAGATATTTCTTTTGCAAACATTTACTCTGGCATTTGTAACTATATAAATAGGTGGCCCAAGATACCTTCTACTGTGGGGTGCAAGTGAAGCAGCTAAGGGCATCAACTGCAAAATCAGAGCTCTATCTGACTATCACATTCATTTCCTCCAAGCTGTGTGGCCTGGGAACATTACTTAACCTTTCTAAACTCTTCTCACTTGTAACATAAACAGTTAGCCCAGGAATCATAGGGTTAGTGAGGGTGTCATGTGCCAAATTTAGCCCAGTCCAGAATAAGACTTTGGTGATAATTCCAAGGACTAACATTACTATTACCATTATTCTCCTCATAAAGGAAATTGAAGTTAGGTAATGGTGCTTCCAGGAGTAGTTATGGTCTTTGGAGTCAGACCTGAGTATTAATTCTGGCTCTGCCACCTACCAGGTATGTGACATTTCAGTGCCATTTCGCCTCTTCAAGCCTCAGTTTTCTCATCTGTCCAAGAGGGGTAAAACCACTTATCTGGTAGGTCTGTTGTGGAACATGAATGAGGTCATATGGGAAAAGCCCATGCATAGTGTGTGTAAGCAGAAAACATCCTTCTGGATGATATCACCTCCTACACTGCGTCCTTCCTAAAAGGACACATGCATGCACACACAGACACACTCAGACACAAGTTGTCTAGAACAAGTCATAGTTCATATAGATGCTACCACTAAAAGCTATGTAAAAGAAGAGGTAGATAGATCATTGAGGGAGAAAGGGGAAGAGAAAAAATGGATAAATGGATGGATGATGGGTGGATGGATGGATGGATAAGTAGAAAGATGATAGAGGAACAAATAAACACACTTGCCAATTGTTCCTCTGACCAATATCTCCTTCCATCATAAAATGCCTCTTACACGAAGATACTGTAACAACTCTGGCTTATTTTCCTGTCCTTATACCCTTGTCTCTTTCATATCTTTTGATATGAAAACTACCAGGTGCCTGAAGACATTCTGGAAATGTCAAGGGATCTCCTTGTTTGTGTAAAAATTTCCATTTCCTCATCAATCGAATCATCATTTCTGCAAAGCTGTTCAGACATAAACACAACAACCACAAAATGCCCCTTCACTCCATGTGACTAAGAGACATGTTCTGAAATTCCAGTGGAGGAGGGTGATCTAACCAAGAGATCACGCATGAGGCAAGCGATCCTGCGGAACACTGTGCCTACCAGAGAGGGGCTGAGCAGAGCAGGGGTTCCGGGGTCAAGTAGGGGTGCTCTAGGCTCAGCCCACAATAAAGCTGTTAGGATTAAGTGAGAAGATGGCTGGGGGAAGGCAGCACCAGGCCCCACAAAGCTAGGCACTCTGGTCACAGTTGCTAACATGCATAAGATCATACTATCATTCCTGGGCTCACTGGGAAAAGATGGGCCAGGAAGTTCAACAGCCTGATGCCACTACATACATATGGAGTTGAACAGATGGGAAAAATGGAGAAAGCCCTGAATGCTTAAGAGGAAGGTGCAGAAACCTCTTGATAAAGCTCACACGGACTGGGGTGGGTGACCCGTTGACTGATGGCTGGCTCTTGCTTAGTCTCTCCCCTCTCTCTCTCTCTCTCTCTCTCTCTCTCTCTCTCTCTCTCTCTCTCTCACACACACACACACACACACACACAGCTACACATCTTCTCACACTCACTCCCTTCTCTGAACAAACTGGGTGCTGCCCACTCAGGTTCATCACGGGCTCCTGTTCTCAGCATCTCTCCTTCATCTGTAATCAGGTGTCACAAGTTGAAGGTGCTGGCTGCATGCTCAGTAGTTGGGGCCATGCCAGCCTCTGGCAGATGGAAACCAACCCCTTCCCAGTGCTGTCCCTGTCCTTGAGTTTTGGGGACAGCAAACACCAAGTCCTATAAGAGCACAGCCTTGGAAAGAAACACACACACACACACACACACACACACACACGTACACACACACACTTTTATTTTAGAATATCCGTGTTTCGACAAACCTTAAACTATGTAGAGAAAAATGATATTCAAAATATGACCGAACCAAAGGTGATCAGCATAATGACTTATGAAGAGATAAAGAAACAGTCAGGGACCTTCTGCTCAGTTGGGGGGATTTATCTCAAAACCAGATACTGCAGCAAAGAGAATCCCAAGAGCACTTAAATGTGTGCCTTGGGGCAGTTGAATTTGGACCTCATTTGTTTTGCATGGGGTGCCTGCCTCTTGCCCAACTCCCTCTCTGAGGTGGGGCCTCTTCCTTCTTGACATCTTCCAGACAACCTTCTTCCTGTTTCCTGTGAGCCTGGTGTACGGTGCTATTGCTCTACCAGTGCATCCTGCTCTTCCATACCCTTGCACCTGCCACTCCTCTCAAAGGCTCCCTCCTTGATCCCCAAGAAGGACCTCCGGCTGCAGCACACACAGCTCGCCGTCCAGCCTCAGCCATCTAAGTGCCTGGGACTGACCCCCATTCCTGAGGTACCACGTCACCATTGCTTGCCTTCTAGGAAATCTTTCACGACCATATTGTGTTCCTTCTTGCTTACACCCCAAGTCCCAGCACAATGTCTGTACACAGACACTCCTGAAGGCACGGGCTAGGAGAGCACTAGTAAGATGTTGAGAATTGATATCTGCTTAACCAACCCGAGATCCCGACCCACACTGTGAGCTTGCTAAAACTCAGGCCTTACTGATATCTCCAGACAGCTCCAGAACACTATCCTGTGAAAAAGCAGATGACTCAGTCCCGAAACCATTCTAGTGGCCGGAACCTGACTTCGGACCTTGGCCCTGACCTCTGTCTCTCTCTTATTGACCCAACATAGCAGGGCAATATAGAAATCCTTGCTTTGGCAGTATTTTTAAATTTGGCTATCACTCAGACTTTGTCCTACAGCCAGTGGCTATAGATCTCCTTAGCAAATAGCCATTTGTTTAAGTGCAAATAAATTATCAGGAGAAAAGGGATTTGATATTCACAAGAAAATTTGATTTTTTAAATACATGAGTGCATATGATCTCTATTCATGCAGAAGATCAATCTCAGTTTTTTAAAAGTTTAGAAATTATTTTGAGGAACATGATTTTTATCCTGCATTTTCCAATTTGTGTAAGTGGAGATGAATTTTGTTCAACAGGACTGATGTCTGCTCTGTGATAGAGTCCTAGACGTGACCTAGAGCACAGGATTATGAAAGGAGATGAGACTGGCTCAGGGGATCCAAAGCCAGCTCTGCTTCTTTTAGAGGATTCCTGGCTTTGTTGGTTCCCAGTGTCATGGTCCAGAAAAGGGGCCTCATAATGAGATGAAGCAGCTCTCCACAGCTATGAATTCCAGCTGGCATCCTTGCTCGACCTCCCAGTACTGAGCCCAGGTACAATCACGTGTTGACCAAAGAAAGGAGACATCAGCCGCATGTGAACCTTGTGACTCTGTGGCTTAGCACTGTGAAAAGTCTCTTCCAGTGACAGGGAATGGATCGGTTTTCAGAGTCCTGTGGAGCTGGGGGGAGACTTGGCCACACTTGGTACTTGAATCTTAGTCCCCTCACCTGCAGTCCAGCTGCATCTTCTATAGTTTTTTAAATGTAAATGAAAAGAGTCAAGCTGTATTCCGCACATATTTTTAAAATCCTAAATGATCACACATACACCTGGCTAGGTGGTCTTTATTCAGATTTGACAAGCCAACTGGATCGTGTTTAAGCTACTGTGTTTCTTATGGTCAGCCCTGTAGCCTGCCACCTGAAGTGCCCCCACTCTGCCCACTCTGCTTTATGCTGCCCCACACCCAGGTGCCGCATCAGGGATGGATCAGTGGGAAGCACTAACATCTAATGTTTCCACCATGTTTTCAGGATGTCAGAAAAAAGGAGAATGGATTGTGGAGACAGGAGAACGTCAGTGGACAATGACCCCTAGATCAGTGTGGACACTGCCAGCAGCAGCACTTTTCCCCTTCAGACCAGGGAGGGGAAAGTGCTTGGTTATGCTCCTGACCAAGAGTCTTTCACCGATGTTCCACGTACTCCTCCCAGGGGCTTGCACTGCTGTGTCCCTGCCAGGCCATGGCTGCCTGTGCCCTTGTCCAGTGCTGATCTGTGAGGCTGGTGCCTCTGGCTGCCTCAGCCCTCCTGTCTTCCTAGTGTCAAGCGCTCACCTCTGCCCTGTGAACCGGGCAGCTGGGCCTGCCAGCACACGCCTCTTTGGTCCAGACACCACATTTATTCTGTAAGGCTTGGGCTGCCAGATCCTCCCGGATCCCTGAATTCTCACTGGTAGGAATCCTCCTTCTCCTTCATTCTTCAACCAATCTTTGTCATATGCTGGTCTTGGAAATATCAGGATTTACTCAACATCCCCAAACCACTCATTCCCACATCATCCATGGACCAAAACTTCCTCTCTCTCCAGTTTACTAGTTCGATAAGCCAGGGGTCTGATATTGTCAGAATCCTTAATCCCTACACAGCTGGCTTCAGATAGAGGCAAGACCCCTTGCTTCCTTCTTGGAAAGAAATGAGGGAGAAGGTCTGGGTACAGAGAACCGGTGTCTGTTTGCCTGTCTTGGGAAGGGCAGGGGCGTCCCATCTAACAGGCTCCAGGCTAGCTGGACCAGGCCCGCCCACTTGGCTCATTCAGTTGGTTGAACGGGGACTGTGTATTCCTCATGTGTTAGCAGCCTTCGTGCTGAGCTGCAGAGAGAAGAGAATGCATGCAGATTCCTGCCTCTGTGTGCTTCCATGTTAGCAGGAAGCTCAAATATCAAACCCAGGGTACATGCGTCATTTCCTGGTATGTGGAAAAAGGTGACGCGTGAAGGAGGGCACCCACTGGGGGACGAAGCAGTGTGGGGTGTAGTCAGGGAGGGAGACACGAGCAAAGGCTGATAGCGGGGAGGCCTGTGTCTGTAGACACACAGGGAACAGCTCCAGGTATGGGGAACAGACGTGGCACAGGCTCTGGGGACCACGCTGAAGGTGCATGAAGGCATCCAGGGGGCTGAGATGCTGTGAGGGACGGAGCTCGGGAGGGGAGGAGGACATGGCCCAGCAAGTCAGGGGTGGGCTGAGCAGGCTGTATGAGACCTTGGGCTTTTGTTCTGAGTGAACCGAGGACTCCTTGAGAGGCTGTGAGCAGGGGAGTGACCCTCTCTGGATTAAGTCTGAGGACGCTCTCTGGCTGGTCTCCTCATCAGAGTGGGGACAGGAGGAAACAGGGAGCAGGTGGAGGCAGGAGCAGGCATCAGGTAAGAGAAGAGAGATGGCCACAGTGAGGATGGTGAGGAGAGAGGGGAATGGGGATGTCTCATGAATGATAACGTGTGTGTGTGTGTGTGTGTGTGTGTGTGTGTGTGTGTGTGTAAATTGTGAAGTGAGGAAGGGTGTTAAGAATGACTCTGAGGTTCTGTCCTGAATGGCTGCCTGTAGCTCTCCAGGGCCAGCTATCCAATGCAGTGCAATTAAAGATCCTCAATATGACATCATGGCCATGTGCCCCCTGGCACCAGAAGTCACTGTTCCTGCTCTAGAGCCCCCTGCCTGCCTGCCTCACCTGGCCTCTGTGCTCCCACCTGCACTTGGCTATCGTTTAATTCACCTCTGTGCCTCCTCTTCCATGTTCCCTCCTCAAGAAGCCTTTGCTGAGCCTCAGTCTAGCCTAGGAGCCTGCTGCCAGGCTTCCTGTGGCACCTGCATTGCAGCACGTTGTCCAAATGGCACAGACTACTTGAAAAAGAGACTTTGGACTGAATGCTTGTTCTCCCACTGGATCTGTGTACCAAGGGCAGGGGCTGTGCTGTCTGCGTCACAACCATGACCCAGACATTGGCACTGTATCTGCCACACAGCAGACGCTTGGGAAGTGCTGTTTTATGGCAGATAAACAGATGAGGATGGTCAACATATTTCAACCAAATCACTCTTTCATCAAAAAGCCCTGCCTGAGCCCACTGAGTGCCAACCCTGCCTGGGAGACACAGGATGTGTGAGGCTGGCTTCCAGGGTGACAGGGAGGCGCTTAGCATAAGACGTAGGACAGAGGACAGCTGGGGAGACTGTCACCCAGGACAAGGCACCAGGAAGTTTTCCAAAATAGGTTATATGTGAGAAGAAACAGAAATCAGAAGCAGGAGGCAGCGGGGCCATGCTGTAGGTGGAAAGGGTGCTTCTAGCCACTGCTGGGCAGGTGGACAGCTGGGAGGCAGCAGAACACACAGAACTCTGGCAAGTCTGGGGTGGACGGAGCCTGCCTGAGAGTCAGTTTGCAAAATCACAACAGAAACGCGTGGCTTCACATGGTGCCCTCCATCCCTTCTCCAGAACCTGATCAGCCTGGACTCTGAGGACTGTGACCTGGGATTAACCCAGTCAGCTCTCTCCAGAGACACCCATGTACCAAGCCATAGAGTCTCCCAGCTAAATAACAGCTGACATTCCCAAGTCCAGGCGGGAGGGGACCCAATCTTTGTTCTCAGTCTTTCCATAGTCCACCAAGGGCCAGCTAGATGCGGCTGGAGAAGAGCCCCACAGCATCACGCATGCAGCTCCCATGCAGATAAAGTGCTAAGCAGAGGGCTGGCAGGTAGCAGAGCTCACAGGTACCTGTCATGGTTACACTGAGCTATTCTGTGCCTGTTTCTACCACGAGGCTTTGGTAGCTCAAAGGATATGTATGTCACTTCTGGGTCCCTGATTTCTAGCACCCTAGGTGGTATATAGGTATTGAGTCCAGTTTGCTAAGTACATAAATGAGTGAGCAAAAGAGAGAGGGAAGCTTGCACTGTGGCTCTCACCTGTCATCCCAGCAGCTCGGGAGGCTGAGGCAGGAGGATGATCAAGAGTTCAAAGCCAGTCTTAGAAATGGTGAGGTGCTAAGCAACTCAGTGAGACCCTGTCTCTAAACAAAATACAAAATAGAGCTGGGGATGCAGCTCAGTGGTTGAGTGCCCCTGAGTTCAATCCCTGGTACCCCCTCCCCCCACCAAAAAAAAGAAAGAAAGTGAGTAGAGAGAGAGTGGTGAGATCTGAGTAGAATGATGTCTCTCCCATGGAGTGGCTGGCCAGCATCGATGGGGACCTTCAGAAGCAGCATGTCCTAATCCCCCAGGGCCAGGATACTTTCTGGACAAGAGTGCAAATGGAGCCCAGCACTTCAGAACACAAGCCCTCAGTTCCTGCAGCATCGATAGTCCATGGCCCTCGACAGGCTCAAGGTTAGACAATAAGAGGGATGCACATGCTTTCAGGGAGCCTGGGAGCCTTGCTCCAACATCAGAACCTGCTACAGGGAGGCTTCAGAGTCCTGCAAGTCATTCCTGCATCAGCACTGTGCCTGGGAACCCAGGTCACAGAGGGACCACAGAAGAATATCCACCCCTACGCTGGCAAAAAAAAAAAAAAAAAAAAAAAAAAAACGGTGCTCTGTTAGGAGGGGAGTCCAGAGAAAGATAGCCTGCTCTTTCATGATTGACAGCCCTCTTAAATCTCTGGAGATTTTTGTTTTGTCTCCAGTCAGCCCATCCACTTCATTTGTGGATCTCCAGGGGTGGTGAGTTGGGGCAGAGCACACAGTTTGGGGAGAATCACAAGTCTCTGAATCCACCCAGGACACTCTCCAATCTGTTCTAGTGACATGCAGCAATCTCTTTGCAGTGCCACCTTGCAATTCACATAATTTTTGTGGTCCTTTTCTACAAAATGGCAAAGGGATCAGAGTCCCGATTTCCTGCAGTTAAGAATTAAGTGAGATAATAGATAGAAAGCCTAGAGACCCAGGCTCATGGTGAATTCTGGAAGTTATTGGCTAATTCTGTGGTTACCACTTCCCCTTCCAAATTCCAGTGCTGGAATGTGTACACTGATGTCCTCAGGGTCTAAGGAGTGGGCTCCAAGGTGGCCTCCCAGTGAAATGTCAATCAGGCTGGCTGCATTCTCCCCCTACCTATTTGGCTCTTCTGTGAGATTCAACCTGATAAAAAGTTGAACTTGAGAAACAATATCACCTGAAGATTCCCAACCTCTAACTTACCCTTCACCACCTGCTTTCTGCCCAGTGGATGGCTCTGTGGGAGGTCATCCATCTTAACCTCACCTTGTCCAGCAACCCCGTGCATTGAGGGCAAATCCATTATGGCACATTTTCAGATGCTGAGTATTAAAAAAAAAAAAAGCCCTGCCCTCCTTCCATCCCAGGGTCTTTGTTCTGGCCTTCAGAGAAACCATGAGTCACACACAGAGACTTTCCCAGGACACCATCACTGATGACAAATGGGTGCTCTTGCGGTTCTGAATCCTCGCCACCACTCCTTTTGGGGACATAGTTAGGAATTAATTCACCAGGTTGGGCGGGCTCCACTCTGTCAACACACTTCTAGGGCCTGTGATTGACACACAGGGAACACAGAGCCGCAGAGATCCAACCAGCAGAAATGTCGTGCCAGGGCTCCCTGGCCTCAGCACTGAACAGGGCATGCCCAGGAGAGGCAGGTAGACACTCCCAGGCTCACTGGAGGGAGGCCCCCTGCTGGACTACTGCTGCAAAGGCAAAGGGGGCGCCCACCAAGCTTCCTCTTTCCTCAGCTGGCTGACACATTTGGAAGAGCTTCAGGGTAGGGACCCAGGATGTGGGTTTGGGAAAGAAAGCAGCCAACTCCTGAGACAGTGGGCTTGGGAGTGAGACACTCCTAGGAGGGGACCATGGACCTTCCCAAGGGGCCCACATGGCTTCCTGTGAGTCATTTTGCTTTATTCTTGGTTGAAGACTATTTGCTCATGCGTAAAATGGAAAGATGAGATCTGGCTCTCAAGGATAATTAAATGAAGTGATGTAGATAAAATGCCTGGCACAGCCCTAGGACCGAGAAGGACTAAGCACAGTGCGGTTCTTTCTTTCCCTTTCTTTCCTTCCTCTTGTCTTTAATTCCCCACTGTTTACCATCCTGCTGTTCATATAGGCATGGTGAGAGGAAGGTGGCACGGATAAATGAGGGGAGGAGACGCGCAGATGGGTGAACAATCTCCCCATAGAGGCAGCCTGGCTGCTCAGGCATCCCTACCTCAGGCTCCGCTGAGCAAAGCAGAGCCAGAAATGCAAAGTACGTCCAAGAAAATACCAGCTTCAGGTGAACTAGATGCAGGCTAACCACACACTAGAGTAATGCTCCCTCGCAGACAGTGCAGAGCAACTAAGAGGGGGAAGCGAATAAATAGCAATCATGGAGCCAACAGTAGCAAGAGCAATATACAGGCTTCTCCTTTTGTCCACAAAACTCCATGAGGCAAGTGCTGTCCTTATCTCTGTTTTCAGCCCAGGAGCAGTGAGGTAGTTTGCCCTGACCATACTGCTCAGAGGTCTTGTGATCAAACTCAAACTCAGCACTCTGAGCTACAGCTTAGACACCGAGCAGACCTCTTTGAATCCCCTTTGCGCCCACCTGAGAAGGCTTCTTGCTTTCACATTTCAAATATTCAAAATAGAGCCTGCCCCATGAAATAGTACTGTAAACAGAAAGTGCTCAGTGCAATCCCCCCTCCGACCTTCACCTCTGTCAACATGCATGTGTCCTTAGTACTCAAAAGAAGGCAGAGGATAGCAAGGACACCGAGCTGTCTGCCTCTCCAGCCGGCTCATCAATCCAACTCAGTGCAGTTTGCAGATCTGTCCTTCTGATGGGGGACATGGAGGCAGCCTGAGGAGCAAAGCCAGTCTCCACACGGGACCCTTTGGAATGCTCCTAGCAGGAGCTCTTACTGGATTCTCTACCCAGAGGCACAACGTGCACATGTCTACGGCACAACGAGATGGAAAGAGCTGCTGCTGATCGATCCCAAGAGAGGGAGGATGGGGCTGCGTTCAAGGGCTAAGTCCCTCTGAGCACCCTTGGCCGTGTTTTAGTTGTGAGAGAAAAAAGGCCTTGCTTAGGAATCAGGAGAGCTGAGGTCCTGAGAGCATTCTCCATCCCCAGCTATTTGCCTGCTGATCAAAAAGGACCCTTTTCCTGGCCTGGTTCTAGGCTCACCTGTCAGGGAAGCTGAACGGAGCCATTTACAAGCTCCATGAACCGTCCCACTTTTCCCCACATGCTCTCTTACTCATCCACTTTCAGCTCCGGGGTGCTAGCCCTCCACCAGGTCACAGCCAGGGCTTCCCCTCCAAAGTCAGAACAGTGGCAGCTGCTTAGCTCCCCAGGGCTGTCACTCACCAGGTGCTGCTTCACCTCGGTCCCCATGGGGTGACCTGCACATTGCCATTTGGCACAGGACTTTTCCAGGAACCCCCTTCAGTCCTGAGCTAATGCAGGCAGACTGCCCACGACTCTGTAACTTCACACACAGCTCATGTTTTCTCACGCTTCTGTGAATTCCTTTCTGTCCACACGCACCCGTGACACTACCTTAAGGATTAATTTGTGTCCCCACACAAGAGAGATGCTGAAGTCTTAATCCCAGCAGCTCAGAATATGACGTTGGGGTCTTTACAGAGCTGATGGAGTTAAATGAGGTCATCAGGAAGGGTCCTAACCCAGGGGAACTGGGGTCCTCATAAGAGGAGAAATTTGGACAAAGAGGCAGACGTACCCAGAGGGAAGACCGTATGAAGACAGGTGGACCCAGCGAAGGCAAAGGGGGGGCAGAGCGATGGGCTTAAGGCCAAGGACATTAAAGACCTCCAGGAAACCGCCAGAAGCCAGGGGCGAGGCAGGGAACAGAGCCCCCACAGCCCTGGAGAGGGACCAGCCACCCCTTCCCTCAGACTTCCAGACACTGGATCTAGGAGAGGACGCCTCCAGACACTGGATCTAGGAAAGGACGCCTGCTCTTGTCCGCACGCCCAGGGTTTTGAGCTTTGTTCCAGCAAGCCCCGGGGACCCAGCAGCACCGACTCCCCCTGGCCAGCAAAGCCGTTTTGTGTTATCAACAATGCACGTTTCCCCACTTACCTTGGATGGGACCTTGGACCCCTCAACACCTGTACAGGACAAGGGACTACATGAAGGCTGAGCTGGTTACGTGAACTGGGAAGTCATTGGCACAAGGATGGGGCTTAAACCCACGGGGCCGGGTAAGCCGGTAAGTTAGATGGAGAAGCTCCGCCAGTTTGATAGGTTAAAGGCGGAGACATTGACTGGCACCGTCTCACTAGTAGACACTATTACATTGTTTAAATATAAAGAAAGATGCTTAGTCTCATGGTTAGGTTTTTCCCCTTGAATTTATTGAGTACAGTTTGGGGGATGGACCCTGGGCTCTCCCTGGGAGCCAGGTATCCATTCATTTTCTCTCCTTCCCACTTTCCTCTCCCTCTGTCTCCACACAGGAGGGTGGAGAAAAAGAGAAAGGAGTCCCATATGGCATCCTTGCCCAATCCTTATTACTCTATCATTCTTCTTCCTCCATGTCCTGAACCAAGAGAGTGCTAGAAGCTTTCCCAGTTATAGATAAAGCACATTGCTCCAATTTTGTTATACTCTTTCCTGTGGTTCTATTGCTCACAAAGTCGTAAGAAGAGAGAAATCAGTAGTGATATTTGAGCTTACTAATGTGAACCCAACTTCTCAGAAAGTGCTAATCAATTGGGCTTGGAGTGCAATGAGAAACTTCTGTGTCACACTGCTTAGTAAGTGTCTTCTTTGGGTTGCCACCTAAGTGACATGAATTCAGATATGTAAATACCAGCTATGGACAGGCAGGCACTGTCTTATCCTGACACAATCTATTCTCCACCCTTCAGCAAAATGGTATTGTAACACAAACATGATCACATGTAAAATAGTCTGTATTAGTCAGCATTCTGTCACTATAACAAAACCCTTGAGATCATTAGCTCATAAGAGAAAAGATTTATCTGGCTCACATAGTTCTAGAGATTCTAGCCCAAGGTCAGGAGCACCCATTGCTTTGAGTTCCAGCTGGGGCTACTGGATGGGGAGTATGTAGAGTGTGTGACAGAGCAAAATGCCTACATCAGAAACCAAGACATAAAAGAGAAGGACTGAACCAAGCTGAGGCTCCCAAATCCCCTTTGGGGACATCTTTCCAATTACCTAAGGACCTCCCACAAGGCTCCACCTCCCAAAGATTCAGCTCTGAATAGCATCACTCTGGAGACCCAGGTTAAAACACATGGACTTTGGGGACCTTCATCCAACCAGAGAGGCATCCATACTCAACCTTCCTGCAGTGTCCTTGGAAGAGAAAGTCTAAGTGCCTCTGTGGGCCTTTCCCCTTCCTCCGAGAAGCCTTTCCTCTGTTCCTTCCACTGGCAGTGTCAATCAGAGAGAGCATCGAGTGGCAAATGACTATGTCCATTAGCTCCACGTTGACTCCCATCACAGTGGATGGAAAACCTAGCTACATGTCTGGTGTGCCCAGCCCTCAGTGAGATTCTCTGCAGCACCAGCTCACAGCCATATTTGCAGACCAAACTCTCTGAGTCACTTTCATAGCACAGATTGTCCTGGCAAAGGCTAGCTTTGACCTCCTGAGGCCAAACTTAAGGTGGTAATACTTTTCGGTGCTTGAGCCCTTGGCTCCTCTGTGACTCTTGTGCCAGGAATGCTCCTCCCCAGCTCTCACATCCTTGGTTGCTACAACTTCTTTACCCTAGTTCTCCTTGCCTTTCCCCAACAGATAGAGCTGACTCTTTTGCAAGTTCCTCCACCTTCAAATGTATTTACGTTGTGAATTTACTCTTTGGAGTGTGGTCTCGCCAACAAAATAAAAAGCAGTGCTGATGTTATCGACTCTTGAGAAACACAGTTATAAATTCAAACCCCGACCCTGTTATGCAGTAGTAGGTGACCTTGGCCTTGGTACACTCATCCGTAAAATAAAAAATCATAAAGCCTAGCTCATAGGGCTGACAGGAGCATCCAGTGAGTGGGAGCGGTAGAAGTCCTGGACACACTCTGAGCTCACAGAGCCTTGTGGGTGCTGAGCCAGGCTGAGGAATCTCATCCCAGACTCCAGCTGGCCTCAAGACCAGAAGCACAAGACATCCCAGTGCTTCTGGACCCTGACCCAATCTATTCTACCCCCGTTGGCAAAATGGTATTGTCACACAAACACGATCACGTGTAAAATAGTTCTGGCACAGGCTAGCCTTGACCTCCTGAGACCATGCCATCTGGCCTCCCCCAGTTTTACTGACTACTCGACCCACTGATAGGAGCAGCTGAGCGTCCCAGGACTGTGCCCTGCCCCTTCACTGCTGACACTACTTTCTCCCATCTCTCTCCTACAGGACATTGTGAACAACTTGAGTCCACATCTGAGTCTTTCTCAGTGTCCTGTCCAGGATCTCCAGGTCAGAACCAATAAGAGAACAGGAAGCTTGATTCATCCCACTGAAGCTGGTGAGAACCAACCCAAAGCCCATCATGCTGTCCCTGGCAAGGATACCCCTTCCTGAGGGATTGGCAGTAGTATGAAGCACTGCTTGCAATACAGCAGGGACCCCAAGTTCAGACCTGACCAGACAGGTGGTTTGGACAGTTCTGGTTATAGGCGATGGGAGAGAGGCAACAGTGGGCTCTGGCCGCCTTGGTAAAGTACTGGACAGTTTTACTGGGTGCTTTACAAGTATTACCTCATCAATATCTAATGAAATTGTTGCAAAACAAATGAAGAAAATGGGATCTGAGAACCTTAGAAACTTGCCCACGGGTTCCCAGCTGGTAATAGGAGAATGGAGCCCGAGTCAAGGTTGGTGCCTGCTGTCTGAGGTTTCCAGGTCACTCCCTTCATGGCGGTGTGCTCCACTCACCTCCAGAGACCTGGCTGAAAGCCGTGGATGCCCACACTACCCAGAGGCAGTCTGCTCTGCCCTTGATCCCCCCGATAGGAGGGGAGGCCCTGGGTGGCTCTGAGCTGCAGAGGCATGTTACATCTCTGCAGGGTGACACCAGCTCCCTGGGGAGGCCTTTTCCTTGTGCACCCACTGAGCATGTCCTCAGCCAGGGGTTAAGAGGATAAAAGGCTCAAAGCAGCAGCGGACTCATGAAGTCAAGGATTAAAAGGCAGATGAACTAAAAGTGGGACAGGGACATCGTTATATGAATGTGGATTTGCTAGGAAAAATAATCTATAATATCCACGTACATAAGCACTTGGGTAACCAAAATCTATTCACAACTCACAAGAATAATGATAACAATGACATGTCATGAAGAGGGGTCAAATATTTATTAAAACAATAATTATGAAATGCTAGAGAAAGAAAGACTGAGAGGTTGTCCAATGTATGTGCTCTCTTGGTGTTAGAGAAAGTCCTGACTTTCAGCAATAAATACCCTAAGTCAAATTAATAATTTGATTTATTTAAATCAAATAAAACATTTAAATAAGAATTTATTAAATGTAAAAATAAAGGGAATGTACTGTTTGGCATAATTGAAAAAGCATTGAACTGAAACAATGTATCAAATCCTTCTCTTCTCAGGTGTGTCCAAGTCCTACCTGGCCACCGTCCATCATGCTGGACACAGCCTTTACAGAGCCTGTCTGTGGGAACCCAGGCCACTCCAACCTCGCATGGTCACCTCCTCCTGCCCTGCTGGCTCTACCAGGGCCTCTTCTTTGTCCTGAAAAACCTGACACTCAAGGGGTCTGTCAAACAGTTATAATCCCCACTCCTTTTCCAAAGCATGGGGAGAAATGAAAAGGATCTCAACATATATTAATAAAGGAAGTAATAAAAAATTGCTTTTGACAGAATCAGACAAATCAATTAATTGATCTCTGGCAAGCAAAGATAATTGTATTTCAGAGTCTATTAGGGCACCTCAGGGCTGGTTAGCTGATTTCACAGGGGAGCCGGCTGTCATTGGGCGTTAGGCAGGGATGGCAACTGCTGGGTAGAAGCTCAAGACAGTGCAGGAGTCACTTGACCTAGGACTCCACTGTTCATTCCAGCAGAGGAAAGGCAGGTGCATCTGCTCAAAGGGTGGTTTAATCCCTAACATTTCTGTGAGCCTTTGAACTTTACACCATATCTGATCAAACTGATCATAGGTCCTTCTGTGAGGCTATTCTGTGGATAGGGATAAATTTTTCTGTGAAATCATCTAAAACCTTTGAGCAGAAATTCATGAGACTACAAACAAGTAGAGGAAAGACAGGAGATGCATTTGAATATCAAAAGAAGAAAAACTTCTCTTGGAAACCAGCTTGATTTACAGCCTTGATTGAATTAAGATTTAAAGCCAAATTCAAATTTGTGTTCAAGGACAAATGTTAGCTCCATGTCAACTAACAGCATTAGAAATGAAGGTTTATGCTCTCTTAAATAGATACATGGGCTATGAGTGTATATTGATGATGGACAAATATGCATGTAGAGGATTTTATAATTAATCATTCAGCTAAAAAGTATTTCTGTATGAGAAAATTGTCAAACTGCATATGAAATAGATCTTCCTCCTGCTCTCCTACCCTAGCACCATGCTGAAAAGCTAGGGCTACATCTGTAGTGTCTGCAGAATAAAGACGTGCAAAGGGAATGATGGCCCAGTCCCCACTGGGGAACGAAAGTCCCAGTCCCACTACCAGAATGAATTGGATCCCGCTTTCTTTATGATGAAGTGATCAACAAAGAAAGGCTGAGGCTCCCCGGCATGTGGAATCCTCAGTTCATCTGAATCCTAGCATTTGCAGCCTGGGAACTGCCTGAGGAACTTTGATAAGTGCTGGCACCTTGGTCCCTCTGTGCACACTTCTATTGCCTCTGTCTGTAGGTAGTCTCCAGGTAATTCCAGTACATGACCAAGGTGGAGGTTTTCACCAAAAACCCTTCAGCAGGGCTTCCTGTGCTCCAATCCTCAGGAAAATAGGTTAAAACATGGTCTCCTGAAATTCACACTTAGCAGGTCTTAGACAGTAGCCAAGAATCTGCATTCCTAACAATCTCCCAGGGATGGTGCCCTGGTCCACAGGCTACATTTTGAGTAGCAATAGTTTTAACCATACTTTAGAAATTAGGACTCATCTTATATTGATAGAATGATACACTGTATTGATGAATTTGTAGAATGGCAAAGTTTAAGGCAATCAATTATAAGCTATTATTTAGCTTCCAGTATGCACCAGGTTCTGGCAACATAAAGGAAATAAGCCCAAATCCTCACGCTTATCGAGCTCCCATCTGCGGAAGAGAAAACTCACTGCACCAAACACCGTCAACCCTTAGCTGCTCTGCAGCCCTAAGTCAACCACAAATACACTGTTATAAATAAATAAGTCATCATTCCTTTACCTTCCATCCCTTCCTGCCCCATTTCGTCTTCACTCCAGCCATGAATATCATCTTTGGTCTTTTGGGTGGCCTCTGCTTCCCGACATCACTGAGTCACTGGCTCCTGCTTTTCCAGGTCCTCTGCAGGGCTGACCTCCCTCCATCCTTCAACAGCACCTCTGCTGCTTCACTCCGGGGTGTTTTTCTGTCTCTGCCTACAGATTGGATACCCACGTCTGTGACTCTTCACAGTGCAACAGGTCTGTTGTGGTGACAGATCCTGTCACACATAATGGCCATTTCCTGTGGGCTTATCTGTCTCCCTCATCAGCTGGTAAACACCTTGAGGGCAGGGGTTCCATCTTTTCTGATGCTTGCTAGTGTCCATGGTGATGAACTTGGAGTAGATGATGGCACAGAACATCTTGTTGAAGAGCTAAGCCTCCGGGATAGATGAGGATGCATGAAACACAGGCTGGACAGAACTCTGCAGGAATGTTCTGCAGAGGACAGAGTCCAGCTGCAACTTACACAGGGTGGTTTTCAAGGGGAGCCTAGGAGGAGGACCAAGGAGGACCTGAGCACTGATGATTAAGTTGAAGTTTAGGCCAAATCATTCAGGTTTTGAGCACAAGGTAAGGGAGTGAGAGCAACAGGAAAACAGAGAATTTTTCAGAGGAAAGTAAGGTGGCCACATACACCATTTGGGGTAGTAACTGCATGAATGGTATTAAGAACAGGTTAAAGGCAGGTGTGCTCCAGTAATTGTGACAGTTTACACAGTATCTACTAGATGCAAGGTACTGTGCTAGCTTATCTGCATGCATGAACGGCATGACCTTTCATATTGCACCCGTGAGATGGGCTTTGTTATCACCATTTGACAGGCCATAAAATGTTGCTTCTATGTGTTTTCCCAAGTTCTCCCAGCTCCTAAGTGGCAGAGTGTAGCTTCACGTTCATGTCTGATTTCCAAAGCCAGGTCCCCAGCCCCTCTCTGCCCCTCCCTTTTTGTCAGCACAAGTATTACTGCTGAGCATAGGAGTGGCACCCTATGATATTTGTTGACTGCTTTGAGGACAAGTTTTCCCTCTGAGAATTTGCCTCAGTCAATATAGACTTTGGATAAATGCAAGTTGACTGTTTGCTCAGAGCAAACATCCTCAGGAAGCAGTGTGCGCTCCAGACCTGGTAAAAGGTCCACAGTGTGAATGTGCAAGTGGCTCCCCATTCAGGGAGAACTCCCAGGCAGTATGCTGAGCTCTGTCCCCGGGGCCTCCAACTCAGCATCTCATGAAACCCTGAGACCAGGCTGCTTTGTGTCCAGATGAAGGAACCAGGAGCTGGGACCCCAGGATGGAGGGACAAGCGCCACTCTGATCAACTGGAGAAAGAGGGGAGCCTGGGTGGCCATGGGCACACTGGGTCTGAGGAAGTACACCCCCCTCTTGCAAACCCCAGCCCTCATTTTCTCCTGCTGTAGTTCGGATCTGGAATTCCCCCCCTAAAGGCTCAGGTGCTAAGGTTAGGTCCCCAAATAGCACACTTGGGAAGCGGTGGGAAGTCTCAGAGTCAGGGCCTGGTGGGAGGTCTCCAAGTCACCACAGGCTCTTGAAGGGGATTGCAGGCCCCCATCCTCTCCCCCTCTTCCTCCTCCTCTGCCTTTTCTTCTTCCTTTTCCTCTCACCCCTTCTCCTTCCCCTTCCCTTCTCTTACTCCTTCTCCTGTTCTTCCCCCCACCCTTGTCAGACATGAAGTAAGCCACGGGCTCGGCCAGGTGCTTCCATCACCACGTGCCACCTCAACACAGCCCAAAGCCACCAGGCCAGCTGGTCATGCACTCAAACCTCCAACACTGTGAGCCAGAACAGACCTTTACTCGTTCTGTGTCCATCACCCCAGGTTTTTAACACAGAAAATCGATACCAAGAAGCCAGGCCTCTACCATTACTAGGTATCTGATGGTGTGGAAAAGCCTTCAGGATGGTTTTGGGAAGTGGAGGAGCTGGAGAAAGCCGAGGGCACTGTAAGTGCAGCACGATGGGCAGTTCTGAGGGGGCTCAGAGAGGAGAACGTGGACAGGAAGGCAGAGAGTGAAAGCCAAGATGAGGAAGCTCCAGAGGAGAACGGGGCCCCACCCACAGGTAGAGTAGGGCACTCGACCACCCCTAAGGTCAAGGCACGGCTGCACATTGCCCGCATCCTGAGACCTTGTGGGAGGCAGTGCTCAACTGTGACAGGCTATCGGTGGAGCAAACGCCAAGGCAGTGGTACAGGCAGGCAGCCGCAGGGGCATTACTGGCTGCTTTTAGCTCGACTAATAGTGAGAATTGGGAGCAAAAAGGAACAAAGTAGGAAGAGTGAAAAAAAATTGCAATCCTGGCTAAAAAGTAGTGTATGTACATTTTCAGCCAAGCAGTGTGGGGTTAATAAGCCCTGTGCTTTGCACCAGAAGGATAGGAAAGCTGCCCTGAGGACATCTTAGAAGTGAACTGGCAAGGCCACAGCCCTCTGGATGTGGAGGTACAAATGCACAGTAATTTTTTTTTGGTTCCATTACTTTCCAGGGCTGTCTTTGGAGGAGAGCCCTGGGGCACCCTAAGCCAGCAAGGCACCGAGAGGCTGCTGCAGCCGTGTGGTTCGGGTAGCCCAGAGGCAGCCTACCCTGGCAGTGGGCCCTGGAATCACCCATGTGGAGCTGGCTTTGCAGACGTGCAGAATGCAAGAACTGAGACATCTGGAGGCTTCCACTGAGATTTCAGAGCAAATCCATGTGGTACGTTGTAGGATGAGAGCCCCTGGAGGCAGCCCACGACAGGGCAATGCCCGGAGCTGTGAGAGTGAAGGAGAGGTGGCAAAAGAGAGCCCAGGAAGGTGGAATGCATGTTGAGGGAAGATGATGTGGGCACCAAACACACCTACCGGAGGGAGTGGCCACGGGCATGGGCTACAACCAGCGAGGCTCTAGGGGTGGAGCTTCCCAAGCTCTTGGTGCCCTGATCCCGCCACAATGTGCTTGGATGCTGGACACGGATGATCCCCTCCTGGGTTTTGCTCTTGCCTTGATCCAATTCCCCCTGCTATTTTCCTGCTTCTTCCCTTTGAAATAAGAATGCTCGCCTGTGTCTGTCCCACAACTGTATCTTGGAAGTATATGAATTTCTTGTTGATTTTTATAGGGGCTCAGAGACTTCAGACTTGGACATTTGAACCATGCTGTAATGTCAGGACTTTGAGACTCTGGGGTTAGAATGAATGCACTTCACATTGTGAGCTGGACATACACTTTTGGGGGCCAGGGATGGAGTGCAGTAATTTGGATCTGGAAGGTTGCTCACAGGGCCATGGGTTCATCGGTTACTTTCCAGCTTTGTGCTACTAGGAGGTGGTGGGACTTTAAGAGTGGGGCCTAGAGGAAAGTCTCTAGATGATCACCTAATAACCTCGAGATGGATTGTGGGACCCTGGTCTCTTCCTCTTTCTTCTTTTACTTCCCAGCCATGAGATGAGAGGTGTTGTTCCACCATATGCTTCCATGATGTTCTGCCTGGCCACAGGTCCAAAGAAATGGGCCAATCGATCATAGTCTGAAACTTTCAAAATTCTAAGCCAAAAGATACTTTCTCTCTCTCTCTCTCTCTCTCTCTCTCTCTCTCTATATATATATATATATATATATATATATATATATATATGGTTTTTTAGTTGTAGTTGGACGTTTATTTATTTATTTTTATATGGTGCTGAGGATCGAACCCTGTGCCTCATATGTGCTAGATGAGCACTGGACCGCTGAGCCACAACCCCAGCTCCAACCTTTTCTCTTTATAATTGATTATCTCAGGTATTTGTTATAGTGGTGGAAAACTGACTGACACACCATCCTTATGACTCTAAAGAGAAAGTATATATTCATCTATCCTTTTTACCCCAAAATGACTCAGCTTCCCTAAACCCTACATTTTATCTCTTTCCTTCCTATAGGGTTCATTCACTGTCTTTCATAAGCTTCCCAAGGGCCTATCTTGCCCACCATGCCTTGGTCTGCAGCCATCCCTTCTCTGTGGAGCCCTCGCTGGGAGAGCAATCAGGTTCCACTTTAAGCTTGGGCCCTGTGGGACTCAGAGCATGAAATCTTTGACTCTCAGCCATCAGGGGCCATGCCGGTCAGGGGCGGCCTGACAGATGCACATCATGGTACCATCACACCCAGCCTGTCCATAGCTCCCTGGAGGCAGGAAGGCTCACTAACTTCAGGGCCTTACTGCTGATAAGAGTTCTAGATACTAGAACTCATGCCACCCCCCTAAGAGGTCTAATTCCTCCCCCCAAATCACACCTAGGCCTGTCCACAGAAGCAGCTGCCTTCGCCCACCCTTACACATGTTCAATATATGATCTCTCTCTTACCCACAGTGCCCACTCCTGGGAACCATGGGGAGCTGGCATGGAGAGCTGGGAGCTGGGGAAAGTCTTCCTGATCTCCTGGATGAGGGTCTCCAACTGTTTTCTTTTCCCCCTTGGAGGGAGTGGTTATGAGACCGTAGGATTATCTCCCATTTTCTTGTCAGTACAATGTAACTAAACATAACGGACGAATTCATTGTTGCACATTTATACAAGCACAGTATATGACAATAGGATTTGGTCAAGATCTTTTCCAGTGTGCCCCTTTCCTCTCCTTCTGCCTCCCCCTGGTCTCTTTCCTCTATCCTCCTGGTCTCTCTTCTGTTTTTAATCTCCAACTCTTAATGATGTGCATCCTTAGGAAGAATAACATTTTTGAGCATGCAACCCAAATATCTCTATATTTATTAATATATCATGAACATCTATATATGCTATATACAACATGCATCAGAAATATAGAAAATGTCTTTTAGAAGAAAGAATAAAGTAACCTATTATGAACAGACACTTCTCAGAAGATGATATACAATCAATCAACAAATATATGAAAAAAATGTTCAACATCTCTAGCAATTAGAGGAATGCAAATCAAAACCACTCTAAGATATCATCTCACTCCAGTCAGAATGGCAGCTATTAAAAATACAAACAACAATAAGTGTTGGCGAGGATGTGGGGGAAAAGGCACACTTATACGTTGCTGGTGGGACTGCAAATTGGTGCAGCCAATATGGAAAGCAGTATGGAGAGTCCTTGGAAAACCATTTGACCCTGCTATCCCACTCTTTGGTCTATATACAAAGGACTTAAAAGCAGAACATTACAGAGATGCAGCCACATCAATGTTTATAGCAGCACAATTCACAATAGCTAAACTGTGGAAGCAACCTAGATGCCCTTCAGTAAATGAATAAATAAAGAAAATGTGGTATATATACATAATGGAATATTAGTCAGCATTAAAAGAGAATAAAATCATGGCATTTGCAGGTAAATGGATGGAGTTGGAGAATATAATGCAGATGTGAAATTATCCAATCCCCCCAAAAAACAAGTGCTGAATGTTTTCTCTGATTTAAGGATGATTATTCATAAAGGGGTGTGGGGTGGGGGTCAAGGGAAGATAAGATAAACTCTAGATAGGGCAAAGGGGAAGGAGGGAAAGGGAGGGGAAAGGGGGTAGGAAAGACGGTGGAATGAGATGGACATCATTACCCTAAGTACATGTATGAAGACAGAAATGGTGTGCATATACTTTGAATACAACCAGAGATATGAAAAATTATGTGCCATATGTGTACTATGAATTGTGCTCTATACGTGTACTAAAAACTGTGCTCTATATGTGTACTATGCATTCTGCTGTCATATAAACAAATTAGAACGTATAAATAAATAAATAAATAAATAAATAAATAAATAAATAAAATAGAGTTTTTATATGAGAACACCTCACCTTTTCTTATTAAAAAATATATACATATTACAGTGATTGCAAGCCCTGGCTCTAGTTTAGCATAATTTAATATTACCTTTTATCAGTGAGCTCAGCTAAACAAGCTGCCCCCCCCCCTGCAAACATGCAGCTCTAGAAAGAGACTATCAAGGCCTGGTGAAGAGTCATGATGCCCATACTCAGTTTTCACCTCCTTGGCAAATCCACAGGGGTTCACTGGTGTCTTGGATGTGTCATTTGAAATGTTTTCCTAATGGAGATTTTTTTTCACACAGCCTGCCAAGACCTCCAGGCCCAACACCCAGGTAGGCTGAGGTTTGCAGGGAATGATGCTCAGGAGCATGTGTATATATAAGAGTGAAGAACTCCAGACCTCTCGGCCCACTTACTGTTGGAGCTGGTTAGCTTGTCATTTTTAATCTCAGTGTGTATCAAGAGATTTTTGCAAGGAGTCGGATCAGCATCATTCTGTGGTTTCCTGGTGTTTGCATTCTTCCTTGTTAATATCCCCTTAGCTCACGATCCCCTCAGAGTTCTAAGGGGCTTTTTGTAGTTGGAGGCAGAAAACAATTTGCAGATTCATACAACGTGAGGGTGGCCTCAGCCGGGCTGTGCTCTGGCTGCGCTCTTTGTTCTTGGTCTCTGAGTCACAGGAAGGGACTCACCAACTGTCTGACCTATGAACAAAGTAAGGTTTCCAGGGCCAGCCTGGATTCTATTTATCAGTGAAGCTTCATTTCTTTCTTCTTGTGGGCTTACACAATTGCAAGCAGAAGTTCTAATATTTCCTTTCCATTTCCTGATGGCTGTTCTGTGCACCTGGAGGTGAATACCGCCCACTTTGGAAGTTAGCCTTAAATAATAGAAAAGAGCTCAAGATTTTGAGAGAGAATACCGCCCACTTTGGAGGTTAGCCTTAAATAATAGAAAAGAGCTCAAGATTTTGAGTGAGAGAGACTTAGCCGCAGCCTCTCCCCACCTGGCTATGTGAAGGCCTGGGCTGCTCTTCTCCTTGACTCCAAATTGCCTATCGAAATTGAATATCATATGTCTTCCTTCTGTAGTTGGTCACAAAGAGCCAAGAGATAATGAATAGAAAAGTGTCAAACCCCAGGATGACACACAACATCATCAAAGCTGCTTCCTTCCCTCCTAAATGTGGAACATGAGGAGCAGAGGGACATACCCACGGACCACACAGAGGCAGGAGCAGGGCGGCTTTGGCATCTTGGTCCCCAGCTCAGGGCTCTCATCTCTGTTGCAGGAAACTTCTGACCAAGAGGAGCTTCCAGGGGGAAGCACAGAGCTCTGCCTCATTACGCCCAGCTCCTGAGCCCATCTGAAGGCCTCGTGGGCCTCCTTTCCTGGAACAGAAAGCCCGTCCCAGAATCTCTCCCCATCTCTCACACTACACGGCCTGGTTCAGGTCACCTTCCCAAACCACTGAATTTCACTCTTCTGTAAGAAGGGACCATGGTACACAGAAGGCACTAATTTCATAACTATCATTTTGAAACTGGAGTCTAACCTTGGTGGTAGATCGTGGAAATGTGCATGGGTTCTTCCTCTTTTCTCAAGGGATAATATCTCTTTCTCTGAATCTGTACTAGCTTTTTGACTTTCTGTAGCCAACAGAATTCATGAAAAATAACCTTATGAAAATTCCAAGGCTAGGCATCAACAGGATGGGCAAATGATCTAAATAAATATTTCTCAAAAGAAGACATACAAACGTCCAACACGCATATGAAAAACTGCTCAACATCATTAATCATCAGGGAAATGCAATTAAAACAATGAGATATGGCTAATACAAAGGGAAACTCTCATGCATTATTGGTGATACCAAAAATTAGGATGGCCATTAAGAAGACTGTAGATGTTCTTCAAAAACCTTAAAATAGAACCAACTACCCTATCCAGCATTTCCAGTACTGTGTATGTAGCTAAAGGAAAGGAAATCAGTATGTCAAAGAGACGCTCTTCACAATAGCCAACATATGGAATCAACCTAGATGTCCATATGTCCATAGATGAAAAAACTGCATAAATAGTCTCTCTCACACACACACACACACACACATGAACACAAACACACACATACAGAAATACTATGTGCCCATAGAGAATAATGAAACCCCATAATCGGTGAGAGCATGGATGAGCCGTGAAGACTTTATAATAAGTAAATTAAACCAGGTAGAGAGACAAATACCACATGCTCTCACTTTATATGTGGAAGCTATAAAGTTGATCTCGGGGAAATAGACTAATGGTTGTCAGAGCCTCGGAAGAGTTGTGGGGAGGAAGGAAGAGAGCGAAGGTGGCCAGTCGATAAGGGGGACAATTAGATTGGAGGAATGACTTCTGACATTCGGATGATCATGATAATAATGCGAGGCTGACAGACAGCCACAAATTCTGTATTTCACAATAGCCAGAGGAGAGGATTTTGAACATTCCCAACATAAAGAAATGGTAAGAGCTTGAGGCGAAGGACGTCCAGCCACCCTGACCTGCCCATCACACACCATGCACATGCATTGAAATAGCACACTGTACCCCATAGATGTGTAAGAATCTTGGAAGTAAAGAAAAACGAGTTTGTGTTGCCTCCGCTCTGGCTCTTGGAACCAGGCCCAGGATGCCCTGCTGGAGGGGGAGAACCAGCAGCCTCCCAGCCCAGGGCCCCAGACCTTGTAGGAGCCCAGCTGAGACATGCCGAGCCTGTTCCAGTTGAGCAAGACCACTGGGCCAAGCTTAGCCCAAAGTGCTTACCCTTAAAGTCAGGAGATGGACTGGTTGTTTCAGGCTCCTACATTTAGGGGAGGTTTTTATGGAGCAAAAGCAAATGGATAGATACCCATCATTTTGAACTCTCGTCTGCTGTTAACATGAGCGTCAAACAAATTCAGGTTTTATAGACTTTGATTTCTTTGTCACTAATGAGGGGAGCATCACTTGTGGCCATTGTGAATGCGTACAGCTCCAGTCTGTGCTAGCTGCCTTCTGCAACGTCAGGGTTTGGGTCCGGAGTGCATCCCCAGGTTCACGTGCTGCAGGTTTTGTCCCTAAGGCCACAGTGTTCAGAGATGCAGCTTTGGGGAAGTGACTGGATCATGAGGCTTCTGACCTCATCCGTGGGCTAATCCTCCAATGAGTCCTTAAGGGAATGGACTGTTGGACTGTGGAGGTGGGGTAGTTGGAGGAGTAGACCCCTGGGGACATGCTCTGGAAGGGTAGATCTTGGCTCCAGGACCTTCTTCCCTCTGCTTCCTGGCTGCCATGAGGAACCACACTCTACCATGACCTCTCTGCCATGGTGCTCTGCCTCCCATAGGCTCAGCAATAAACCAGCTTACCATGGACAGAAAACAGGGACCAACATAAACCTTTCCTCTCTCTAAATTGTTTTCCTCAGGTATTTTGACACAGTGGTGAAAAGCTGACCAACATAGTGACCATTTCATGATCCTGAGAGGGAGTCTATCATGAAGACCTTGCAGGTTCACATGTAAAATGTCATAGTCAGACCATGTCCCCCCAAAATGAAAGCAACTGTATGTTTGTTACATTCTTAAAGGGGCATTATTACATACAAACAGTCTCAGTTTTTGAAATATCTTACAATATGTAGCTCAGGAGAGATGGCCCAACAAGTAGCAACACACACATTTATCAGTGGTACACAAACAAGTTTCACTCCCCATAGACTCACTTTTCTTTAAAATTTACATATCTAAAGAGGAATTGAAAATAAGTAAGATAGAAAGGGGTGTGGGAAGGATAAATTGGCATTTTCTAGGATTGGTCAGCAAATGATTTATTTTCAGATGAACTAAAAGTTTGAATTTTTCAATTTGCAGGAAAAAAATAATGAAAATCCTTTCCTCATTAATTCCCAGTATATAACCTCCCCCCCCACTCCCTTTCAGAAAAGATGCACACACACACACACACACTCACTCACACTCACATATACACACTCATACTCACACATATACTCTCATACACACTCACCACACATTCTCTCTCACACATACACACTCACACACACACACACACACACACACACACACACACATCCACAGATTGTGCAGTATACTCACCCTCTCTGAAAGAGATCCACATTATAGAATTTATGTAGCTCTACAGAAAACTCAACCGTTCCTTGAACTTCAGACATGATCTTTTTGGTTCATTACCTGGAAAACAAAGAGAGAAATTAATAGCTTGAGATGACATTGGTCCTACAAGGAGAACCCAGCAGCCCCAAAAGGAAGTCACGTGCGACTCAGTGGACCAAGAGAGCTCCATGTCTCTGCTCACTGTCACCACTGGACTCCTATTATAAGAGACAGCACAGATCATTGAAGTGACTTGGCGAATGTCATGCAGCTCACACCTGGAAGGGCTTCGACTCAGACTCAGGTGTGCTGACCCCAAAGCCAGGCAGGTCCACTGCCCTTTCCTGTCAGGACAGTGGCAGCAAGCCCCTCCTTCATGGCTCCAGTCCCCACTCCCCTGCTTTCTAGCCATGTGACCTTAAGCAAGTCACTGAACTTCTCTCTGCCCATTGTGTTCATCTGCAACATGGGGACTGGTACTAGCCCGCGGCATTGGTGGATGATGGGAAGATTAGGTAAACCCTCCACGCTGTGCACCGCAGAGTCCCGACACCCAGCGCACACTCCACGTGTAGTAGCTATGATTAATAACCACTGATAACACCATATTGTGAATCTGGTGGAGGGAGTGGCAAGGAAAATGTGTGTTCTAGCAACCCCGGGAAGAGAGCCAGTGGCTGCTGTTTAGGCAGAGGCTGAGCCCAGCTAGACACGGTGCTCGCTTTTCCAGCCCAAGACAAGAGAGTTGAGTGACAAGACAGGCAGGAGTGAAATTAAAACAGTCCAGGTCTGGGATGGGAGAAAACTCAGAAGGAGACTCAGGCAGGCTGGGTCTTCTGAGTACATGAGATCAGCTAGGGATTTGAAGGCAGGAAAAGAAATTGAATTTACTAAGCACTCCTATATTCTTGGTGCTGCATACAGTATTTGATATATGATTTCCAGTTTTTTCCAAAAGGAAATTTCTGATGAAGATCCTTGCCTCGTTGTGCGGATAAAATGATTAGAAAAGGTTCTGACTTGCAGCCACTCTTCGACTGTAGAATGTTCTAGCGCTGCATTCTCTTCTCTTTCCCGAGTCTCAGTTTACCACCATGGGGACAATGCCAGTCACTCAGTAGGAGTCCCAGTAGGACAGCAAGCAATGCCCCTGGCCCCCAGCTGTTCTGGCTGCATGACCTCTGGGATAGAGGGGGAGTGGGAGGGAGGGAGGAGGAGACAATGTAGGAGAACCCTTAGAATTTCTGGGTGGAAAGTGGAGTCGTGGGGTCTCCTTCCAAGCCCTTCTCCTTTCTGCTCCAACATGCTTCAAGTGTCAGCCCATCACTGCAGTTGACAGCTGCCTCACTGCACTTAGCAGCGCCCTGTGAGGCTGGTTCCCAAGAATAATAGCACGGGGGATGAACCGAGCCCAAGCTCGGCTCTCAGCCCTGGCAACATTCTTCCGCAGCCCTGCTCCTGATGGTGCAGAGCTGCCGCTCAGCAAGTGAAAAGGCAGCGGGTTCTGGGAGCCACGTCTCTAAATTTTGCAACATGGGATTTCCACCTGGCAGACCTGAAGTCCTGGTGGATGAAACGTGCTGCAAACCTGTGGGAGAACCACACTCCTGCCTGAGGCCCGCGGCCAGTCCAGGTCACCAACACCACTGGATTTCGATCCTGAGGCATTCCCAGTGAAAGCCGGATGGAGCGGCCAGCAAATAGAAGCCACTTTGCTTCGTTTCATTAGTGCATTAAGAACAACATCTGCACTCCTCCCCGTTTCCTCACCCCCAGCCAGCCTCAGTCCTCAAAGAGCTGACTCCTTGCCTGTAGCTGTCAGCCATCACTGACCCCAGCCTCTGTCCTGTTCTCTGATCCTGATAGCGAGAACACACCGAAAAGAAATGAAGGGGAGCAAGAAGAGCACACGGACAGATGGCCTCCATCAGCCATGCTGCACCCGGGCACGTCCACACACCATTCCACCCAGCCCTCAAATCCTGCCTCAGGCAGTACTGACTCAGATTCACACAGGGCACAGACGCCATTCAATGGAAGTGTAAGACTGGGGAGCCCAGTGTCCTTGATCTTCCAGCTCCAAAACATATAGGCAAAATGACTGAGTCAGTCTGTTCTGGGGAATAAATACAGAAGAAAAGATGCCCGGTGCTGGAGAACACCAGACGGTGTGTTGTTCCCTCCTTAGAAAACGCGACTTCCCACCCTGTTGTTCAGAACTGCCAACAGGACAGAGTTCCACAACTTGTCATAGTACAGTTCCTAAGAGGAAAGCTGCCTTTGCCTTTTCAATAACACGTGATTTGCTAGATTCAAGCCCCCATCGCCCAGGGAGGAGGATGAGCTTCCATGTAAAACACCAACTTCAGAACTCGCCGTTGGCTCTGCTGGGACCCACACAGGGCTCTGTGTGTTCAGCACCCCAGCAGCGCTTCCTTGGCCCCAGCCCTCTCTAGAGACAGTGCCTGGAGCAGTGGTTTCCGGGTGTGGTCCTCAGACTGACAGCATCAGCATCCCTTGGTTAAAAAAGGATAAATCTTGAGTCCCCCTCCTGCCCTGCTGAATCAGAAGTCACCAGAGACCGGCTCAGGGATCTGGGCTCTAACAAGTCTGCAGGGATTCCAGGGCAAACACTAGCCTGAGAACAGCTGGCTCCGAGACCAGGGGTTTGGAATGGACCTGAGCTGACCAGGTTCCTTGTGAGCTGCGTGACCACTGCTCATCATTTAAACCCTGTTCCTCAGTTTCCTCATCACCAAAGGGGGCCATCAAGAGCACCTCACCCATATGGTCATCTTTGTGGTTGAGATAAAGTATGTGACATGGTTAATATGGTGTCTGGCACTTTGTAGAAACAGGCATTTGACATGTACATGCAGAAGATACGTGACACTGACCTAACACACACAAGTATGCACACACGCATGTACCACATACCTAATACACACCAAACGCAGACACACATGTCACAGATAAGGTAGACATATAACACACAACATTCATCACACACACAAGATGTCCAGGACACATGTCTAGCATATGCCCAACACAAACACACCTTGACTCACACCCAGCAAGCACTTAAACAGCACACACAACCAACACACCCAACCCACAATAAATCTACACACATACACCATACACACACACACCCCTCACATACCCATACGTCTCTGCACCAACTTCCTACTACACCCAGAGCCACCTACACTCTGAGATGTTCCACTTGAAACTTGCATTTGCTGAAAGACATGCATCCAGGCGCTGTGCAAAGGGAGGAGCTGTTTTTCTTGTAGATATACATGACAAAAGTATATTTTGACATATAAAATATACATGGAGCAATCTCTTCTTCTAATTAGGATCCCATTCTTGTGGCTGTACAGGATGTAGAGATTCACTGTGGTGAATTCATATATGTGCCCAGGAAAGTTATGTCTGGTTCATTCCACTATCTTTCCTATTCTTTCCCCCTCCCCTTTCCTTCGATCCCCTTTGTCTAATCCAATGAATTTCTCTCTCTCCCACCCTTTCTTATGTCTTAGAATCCACATATCAGACAGAACATTTGACCTTTGGTTTTTTGGGATCGGCTTATTTCACTTAGCTTGATAGTCTCCCAATCCATTCATTTACGGCAAAAATCACAAAGTCATATGGGTGAGGAATATTCCAATGTGTGTGTGTGTGTGTGTGTGTGTGTGTGTGTGTGTGTGTGTAACATTTTATTTATCCATTCATCTGTTGAAGGACACCTGAGTTGGTTCCATAGCTTGGCTTTTATGAGTTGAGTTGCTATAAATGTTGATGTGGCTGCATCATTGTAGTATGCTGATTTTAAGTCCTTTGATATATACCTAGGAGTGGGATAACTGGGTCAAATGGAGGTTCCATTCCTAGTTTTTTGAGGAATCTCCATACTGCATTCCAGAGTGACAGAACCAATTTACAGTCCCACCAGCAACGTATCAGTGTATTATTTTCCCTACATCCTCAGCAATATTTGTTATTACTTGTATTCTTGATAACTGCCATTCTGGCTGGAGTGAGATGAAGTCTCAGTGTAGTTTTAATTTGTATTTCTCTAATTGCTAGAGATGTTGAACAATTTTTTATATATTTATTGACCATTTCTTCTTCTGTGAAGTATCTGTTTAGTTCCTTTGCTCATTTATTGAATGGGTTATTTGTTTTTTGGTGTTAAGTTTTTTAGTTCTTTATATATCATGGAGATTAATGCTTTGAGGTACAGGTGGCAAAGATTTTCTCCTGTTCTGTAATCTCTGTCTTCACATTCTTGTTTCCTTTGCTTGAATAACCTTTTAGTTTTATACCATCCCATTTATTGGTTCTTGATTTTACATCTTGCACTTTAGGAAGTCTTGTTGGGGAAGCTGGTTCCTAAGCTAGCATGATATGGAGTTGGGCTTGCATTTCCTTGCATTAGGCACAGGGTCTCTGACCTAATAACTAGGTCCTTGATTCACTTTGAGTTGAGTTTTGTGCAGGGTACGAGATAGGGTTCAATTTTATTCTGCTACATATGGATTTCAAGTTTCCCCAGATTTCTGAAGAGGCTATCTTTTCTCCAGTGTAGTTTATGGCACCGTTGTCTAGTATGAGACAACTTTATATATGTGGGTTTGTCTCTGTGTCTTCTATTATGTTCCATTGGTCTTCATGTCTATTTTTGTGCTAATAATGTGCTGTTTTTGTTACTATAGCTTCATTGTATAATTTAAGGTCTGGTATTGTGATGACTCTTGCTTCACTTTTCTTGCTAAGGATTGCTTTGACTGTCTTATTTTTCCAAATGAATTTTATGACTGTTTTTTCTTTCTCTGAAGAATGTCATTGGAATTGTAATAGGAATGGCATTAAATCTGTATAGTGCTTTTGTTAGTATTGCCATTTTGACAATATTAATTCTGACTATCCAGGAGCATGGAAGATTTTTCCATCTTCAATTTCAGAGACATTTTGAAATGTATATTCCAAAAAAGGAAGAAAGAAAATCTTGAACTTGAAGACATCAACAAATATCTATAGACATATGACCTACCCAAATTGAATCAGGACGACACAGAAAATTTAAACAGATCAATTTCAAGCAATTAAATTGAAGAGGCCATCAAAATCCAACCAACAAAGAAGACCTGGATTCTCAGCTAAGGTTTAACAGACTTTCAAAGAAGAAATAAAATCAATCATCCTCAAGTTATCCCATGAAATAGAAAAGGAGAGAACCCTTATAAAATTCTCTGATGCTATATCATACAGATACCAAAAAGACACATCAAGAAAAGAAACTGTCAGACCAATATCTCTGATGAACCTAGATGCAAATATTCTTAATAAAATACTGGCAAATCACAAACAAAAACATGTTAAAAGAAAGTGCACCACAATCAAGTGGATTTCATCCCAGGGATGCAAGTTGGTTCAACATATGGAAATCAATAAACATAATTCATCACATCAATAGACTTAAAGACAGAAATCACAAGATTATCTCAATAGACGCATAAAAATCATTTGGCAAAATATAGCATTCATTCATGTTCAAAACACTAGAAAAACTAGGCATAGTAGAAAGACACTTCAACATTATAAAAGCTATATACATTAAACCCAAGGTCAACATCATTCTAAATGGGGAAAAGTTGAAAACATTCACTCTAAAAACTGGAACAAGACAGGGATGCCTTCTTTCACTACTTCTATTCAACATAGTCCTTGAAACTCTAGCCAGAGAAATTAGGCAAAAGAAAAAAAAAATAAAGGGATATGAATAGGAAAAAAAAGAGCTCAAACTATCCATATTTCCTGACAACAGGATCCTATACTTAAAAGACCCAAAAAACTCCACTAGAAAACTTCCAGAACTCATCAATGAATTCAGAAAAGTAGCAGGATATAAAATTAACACCCATGAATCAACTGTGTTCCTGTGCACCACTGATGAATCAGCTGAGAGAGAAACCAGAAAAACTACCCCATTCACAATGGCCCCTCAAAAAAAAAAAAATAACTTGGGTATCAATCTAACCAAAGAGGTGAAAGACTTTACAATGTAGAAGATGGAAAAGCTTCCCATGTTCATGAAGGACCTTAAAGGCAAACAGCCTTGCCCTCTAGATGCTCAGTGACTGCGGTGGTTTGTGCATGAGGTGTGCCCCAAAGCTCATGTGCAAGCCCACGCCAGAACTTCAGAGGTGGAGAGATCAGATTATGGGAGGCAGGACCTAATCAGTGGATTAATCCCCTTATAGGGATCAACTAGGGGGAGTAAGGTAGGCAGATAGGGTGTGGCCAGAGGAGGTGGGTCACTGGGAGGATGTCTTTGGGATTTATATTTTGTCCCTGAGGAACATCTCTCTCTCTCTCTCTCTCTCTCTCTCTCTCTCTCTCTCTCTCTCTCTCTCTCTCTCTCTCCTTCCTGTTTTCCTTCCCCACAATATTCCACCATAATTTTCTGCTGAACCTTGTGCCCAGAGAAATGCCATGGATTTCTGAACCATGAAGACCAAAGATGCTTTCCTCCTCTAAAATTGTCCTTGTCAGCTCCTCTGGTCACACCGATGACACAAAAGCTGGCTAAAGCAACAGCAGTGCCAGGGTGATCAGGTGACTCCAGGAAGTGACTCCCAGGGCAGAGAGGGAGGTTGTGGGACTTGGGCCCAGCAAGGCCTCCCTGGGACACTGGCTTCTGGGTGAGGAGGCCTCTGCACAGCTCAGCCCAGGTCATGCATGCCCGTGTCCCTGTCCAGAGGTCAGGTGGGTGCCCTCAGCAGGCTCACAACCTCTGTCGACCTGTAGCCAGCACACCTGCCCTTGGTGCTTCCTCCCGAGCTGTGCAAGGCTCCTGGGGTCCTGGGGCCTTGCAATTGACTGGAAGCTCTAGCATCAGACACCTCAGGTCCCAGGTCCGGGTGCCCTGAAGTGACCTCAGGCTCACATTTACCTCCCGGCCCCATTTCCTCATCTGTGAAGTGGGAATAACAATGCCTTCTTCCCGGGGTATTTTTATTGTAAGAATTAAAAATGCTAATTCACGCGAGGCTTTTAGGACAGCCTGGCATATCATGAATCCCAGCAAACAGACTATTTTTAGTTCTGCTTCAGAAGACAGAAGTGGGAAACAAGGTAGAAGAAGATGTAGTGAATTTATAGTCCTGTTTGGTTTCCTTCAAGATAATCTTGAGTGGTGAGTTTAAAAATACTTTGGCTGAGTGCCCCTGCAGTCCTGCTCTGTGCTGGGCACTTCCCAGCCACCCCACTGCCCAACAATGGTCGGAGCCATCTTGTGAAAGAATGAACTGTCACTGGGAGGTCCAGGCAAAGCAGGGGGTCCCAGTTCTGTGATGCTGGGCTCCCACCTTGAGTATAAATGACAATAAAATTGCCTTTTGCCCAAAAGGTTGTATGATGATTCTGTCCCCAGGAAGGCTATGTCTATCTTTAATCAGCAAAGATTGATCCTAGAGGCTGAGGAAGGAGCAGTGAGCCAGGAGGGGAGCCTCACTTCCTATCTGGACTCCATAACAAGTTACCTCATCCTCCACCTCACACACCCTGCCCCAGGGCCTGGGCTTCTGCTTCTGAGGGTCCAGAGAAAGTACCTCCCACCCCAGAGAATGGCATGCAATGGTAATCCATGAAGCAGATATCTGTGAAGTATTCAAATGTTTTCATTATTAACAGGGTTTCATTAAAGTAATGAACAAAAAATACTTGGGGAACATAGAGTGTTCCCCCTTCTCCTTCAAGGAATGAGACGGTTGGGTGGAAAGTCCTAGGAAACAAGGAGATTTCCTATGTTTCCAAACTCTTCAGGCCCCACACATCATCTGGCAACCAGCAGAGGTTCACAACCACATGTGAGATCAAGAGATGAAAAAAAAAAAAAAAAAAAAAAAGAGCTCAGGCTAGAGTGTGGGCTAGCGTGTGGGCACGGGAGGCCGTGAAGCTAACGGAAAAGCAGCCACGCTGATCGGAACCGGATCACTTCAGAGTTGGGACAATGACATGATTTGTGGTGGAAGGAAGCAAGCTCTTTGTCATTAGCGCTACCTACAGAGAGGCTTGGGGCTGGCCCTTTCTGGAGTGTCCAGGACTGAGGCCTGGCAAGGTTCTGAGAATGCAAAAGTCAGACTGAGGAGCTCAAGATGGGTAGTGAGTTCTGCACTCTCCCTCCACAGCTCCCCGGAGGTCCCTCCTCGGGCCTCCCACAGAAGAACCGCCAGCAGAACTATCCAGCGTGTGTGGGGAAGGGAGGGAGGAAAAGAGGAGGAAAGAACGAGTCAGATTCTTGCAGTCTGCACCTAGCTCTCCCCCTCCAGGAGGGATCTGGGAACATGGACACTGACGTTCACTCTCCCTGCAGCTGTTCTACTGCCACCTCCCACAGGGACACCGTGTGTGGAGCCTAGAGTTGTGCCAGGACCAGAGCCATGTATCTATCTCCCACTGGTACGACCCACGGAGGCAAGAAGGCACCATTTGGAAAGAATATTCATGCTTCTCTTCTAGGAATCAAATTAGTATTCTTTTACTATTATATAAACTGTCTGGATCTCTAAACCACCATGCAAAGTGCAGCCAGGGGCCGAGGCAGGGTCTCCATGATCGTGTGTGTTGGGTGCGGGTATCTGTGTCCATCTCAGGTCTTGGGAAAACCAACCAGGATTCAGATACCTATTTTATAACTTGGTTCAATGTCTAGAATGTACCAATCCTCAGGCTCCTCCTCTGTAAAGCTAAGACAGCAAACATCCCCAGGGGGAACGTGGAGGTTGACAATACATGTCAGTCTCAGCCCACCCAGAACACATAAAGCTTAAACCACCAAGATGCATCTAATTAACTGTAGGAAGGCTTTATTTGAACTTTCTTTATTTGTCCCATTATCAGATTTCTTCAAGCCCATTCTCTCTGTGTGTGTTTCCTTCCTGTACTTCGTCATTGTTATCCAGACTGGTATACGCAAAGCCATTCCAAATCAGGCAACATGGTAGGGAACAGGGAGAGCTCTTGCTCTCATCACAAAAATGACCTGCAGCTCTGTCTCCATTAGGGGGGCCAGCAGAAGAAGTCCTTCCTTGCAATGGAGGCCTCTGGACCCCAAATCTGCACAATATTGCCCCCACTTACCTAGTTGTCTCCTGCTCTTACCCCCAAAGACAACGAGCTGTTAATTCTCACCATCTTTAGTTCTTCAAGTGCAGCCCCTCTTCAATGTCTTCAAAGCCACCCACATAGGAGGGCGAGTCCCCACCCTTTTGCCTGATCACCCCCTCTTTCAGGCCAATCTCTGTGTGGCCTTAACACCTTAGCATATTCTCCACCCTCTCGCTACGGTGACCTTTCTAGACCACCAAGCAGCTCATGTTCTGCACCTTCCAAAAGCCTGCACTGGGTCCTCTTCGCCCTCAGCATGACTCCAGAGGGGCTCATGCTCCGTCCATTTCCAGGCACGGCACCATCCCCCTCCTCCCATGCCACATCTGAGCGCTAACCTGCTGCCTCAGGTTCTACACCGTGGGACCTTTCAAGGACTCCAATTCTGGAAGGGTGCCAGAGAGAACCCAGGCACGAGGATGGTCCTGGACGTGGAGAACTTCAGTCACCGCCTGGCAGATCCGCATGTTCGTCAACAGCAGCAATTGCCGATGCTATTTCTGCCTTCGACGCAATTGGCAGGAATTCAAAGGGTCTTTCATGCCATCCAGATCCAAAGAACTGGGCCTCCCTCTTCACTTGCAGGCTCTGGAGTCCCTGGGAGCCTGGGCTTCCTGTCAGTTAACACTGAGTAATTGTCTATTTTCTGGCTAAACTGTTTAATTAGTTATTTACACTTTCCAAAATGTTTTAGAGCCTTCTCAGTTGCCCCTGAGGAAATTCGATAAACATTAATACTATTTTGAAAAATACCATGACTCTGGTACCTCATTAGATACCAGAGAAAAGATTAGGGAAAAAATTCTGTTACCAACATGGTTTCCTTTAACGGTAATTTTTTTTTTTTTTTTTGAAACTTCGATATTCAAAGTGTGTGGCCTTTGACATTTGAAACGAACACAAAAGAAGATGTCGACCTCCACACACACCAGCATTTACCTTGTGGAAAGGGCATGTGTGTTAGTGAATGTGCTGAAACAATGAAAGCAGGAATTCCAACATGGGAGGAGGGCGGCCCAGAGCAGGACCTCTCTTGCTGCAGAGAACTCTGAGTGCAGACAGGGGACCCAGGTGTGACCCAGTAAGCCATGGGAAGTCCACACTCGCACCCAGACCTGCCAAAACATGCTGCCCTTGCTCTGGGGCCTGAGAGGAGCGGGAGAGACAATCTTCAGGGCACATCCTCCCCCCACATCTCCAGGCAGCCTGCTAATGAAGTAAATTCTTCTAGTTTCCTTCCTGGCATGACCACATCAGGAGAACTTGCTCCTCGCCAGGCGAATCATCTCATTAGGAGATGGAAAACTGGCACTTCTTCATCTTTGAGGGGGTTCCCTAAAGTCCCCTTCTTTCTCTCTGTGACAGCATTTCATCTACTCCCAGTGATTATCAGCCCTGGGTTTCACCTCTATGTGGCACCTTGGACAAGTCACACGAGATCTCCAAGCCTCAGCGTTCTCATCTGGAATATGGGACAACCCTGGCCTCTCAGTAGGTGGCTAGGCTCCATCACAAGTGAATGGGGCCTGCTGGTCATGAGGAGCTGCCGCAGTCTGGCTGGGCACAATTCAGGAGCCACTTGTCAAAAGAAACTAACTTTATTTTTAGAACCACACACGCCAAACAAAACCACTCCTCAGGAAAAACCCTCAGAGCCCAACTGCCACCACCAGCTTCCCACAAGCCACTCTCCCCACCACCAGCCTCTCCACCTCCCACAATCCTCCTGCTCTTGAGGCCGATTGACTGGGTCGCATGGGCGGAGCCAAAAAAGTCCCCCAATGAGCAGCTCCGTGGCCTGAAAGGGCAGGGAAACAGCCCAATGAGCATCACCGCAGAGGAGCCAATCAGCTAGATGTTGCTGGGGCCGCTGTGAGCCAATCATCAGCTGGCAGTCTGAAAGTTTGCTGGGGCCCCTTCAGCTGTGGCTCTCAACAAGGAGCCTCTCCAGATGTGCTCTTTTTTGGCAACATACTGGGGTCCCACACCTAGAACTGGGGGGACACATATCTGTGGATAATCAGCAGACACAGACAGAGGAGATACATCAAGTCTCGGCTGTGTCCCAGGGATAAGTATCCTGACATCAGGGTGCAGAGAAGGCAGCAGCACCTGGTGGTGACCGCCATGATGCACAAGGTCACCCTACCTTAGCCCAGCGCACCAGAGCAGCACAGAGGTCAACCCCCCAGCAACAAAACCACCTTGAGGCAAGACCTTAATCTCTCTGTGACTCAGTTTCAAACTCCAAATGCACACTATGTTGGAGCCAGGCATGTAGTAAATGTGTAATAGGCGCAAGCTATCACCACAAGGAGGGAAATGGAGGTGGAAGGGGAGATGTGATACTTTCCTTCCTGACAAGGTACCTCTACCTGGAGGACTGAAAGCTTCCCTCCCAGCTGGGTGGGGCAGGGGGAAGCCAGGACTCAGGACTCTGACACTCACCCATTAAGCAAATGCTGCCCCGGGCTCTCAGCCCCTGATGTTTAAAAAGTGTTCTTTCCAATGGTGCAGAAATCAATGTGGGCTCTGCATGTCCATGTTTCCTACCTGAAGACAGTGCAAATGGAAGGATCCCACACACTGACAGCTTCCTGTTTCCCTTAAGATTCTATGCCCCTCATCTTAGGCTGCATGTGAAAATCAAAGCATGAAGGCATATAAGATTTCACAGCCTCCTAGAAGGACAACTCACTCATATAGAGGCTGTGGCCTCTATAGCCAAAGACAAGGCAGTGCCACTAAGGCTGACAGCCAGCACCGCCTTCACCTATTAGGTAAGGAGCTGACTCCTCTTCTGACAGTGCTGGAAGCTGCAGGGCTGCTCACCAAATTAAGCTTGTGACCATAATGCGTGGCACCCTGTCGCTCTTCCACCCCTAAAATGCACACACACATCCCTAAGTACCCTTGTAAAAAGGCACACTGTGAGCTTGCTTCCTGCAGAGGTAGAGGCAGTCAAGAAATGTAACATGGTCACCTCCCAACCACTCCACAGTCGCCTACCCATCAAGTGTCAGCCCTGGGTTCTGCAGCTGTAGCCCTACCATGGTGTAACATCTACCAGGCAGTGAGTTACCTTTTGAAAATTAATACAATGTTATTTTTCAGCAACATTATGGCTATTCAATAAATAGTGAATAATGCTAATAGTTGAATCACTATGATAGCAATAAATATGGGTGCTACGCAATTAAAAACTCAGCAGGACAAAGATGAGCTTTGATGCACAAAGAAATCCACTGGATGGGCAGGTGGGCAAGCAGAACTCCCTGGAGTAAGGGGCCAGTAAAGACCTGGGTAAGCAGTGTGCAGAACCCATGAGCTAGGACCTTGTGCTGGACCAAGCACACTAGGTGCCCAGGCCAGGTCCACGGAGGAGGGGTTCAGACTCAGGTTCTTGTGTTCTCTGGGTCCTGGGGAAACAGAAACTTCCTCCCTCCTCCTGGAGAAACCCAAGACAGGGAGACCATAACTGCATGTTGCAGTCACTAAGGTTGGGAGCTTTCAGAACAACAACAGAAATAACTTGAGTCAGAAATAACAGGTGCCACACACACCTGCCTTGAAAGACACAGATTCTCCATCTCCAAAAGAATGCTGGCAGATGTCGTCTGCCCCAGAAGCTAAAGAGGGGATTCCTGTTTTGGGATGGAGCTTCAAGTAGACATTCTCTGTGCTTCCTGACAGCTTTGAGAGTCTATGAATATCACAGCATCTAATTTTAAGGTTCTGCATTCATTAATGGCTATAAATGTTTTATGGGCATTTCCTCTGCAGAGTGACAGCACCCAATTTGAGTTGAGTCACGTGAAGACGTCAGCAGGCTTAGCATCAGAGGTGTCTGTTGAACCCTGGGAGGTCATCAGCACTCTACCGGTATTGAAGCCTCATGCATCAAAGGATGGAGACTCGGTGGACCCTAGGGTCACCTTGCCCTCTTCACACAGGTAATGCATGTGAGGCTCGGGGAGGAAACTGGCCTGCCCAGAGTCACAGAGCATGTGACTAAGGACTGCTGCCTCCCAATCTAGTCCAGTGACCTTTATGGTCCTAGTGGTAGAAGTTGTCACACCCACGACTTCATCTGATCACAAAAGGAACCCCAAGAGGTAAAGGGAACAGAGCTCTCTCTCTCACACACACACACACACACACACACGCACAGTAACGTGGAAGGAAGGGAATGCACTGAGATTCTTCAGGATCCTGGGACTCTAGACCTGGTATTGAAGTCAGGGATCATGCAGCTTAGCCCCCTTACATTAGGACTGAGGAAACAACGCCTGGATAGCTCTGGGCCATAAGCAGCATCTGAGAGAAAAGCCATGACTGCACCTTGAATATCTGGGTCCTTTGATGGTCGCGAGGGTAAGATGGCACAGACAGACATACCTGTGCTACAGGTGCAGCCCAACATCAAGCAGAGCCTGAACCCTTATTGCGGTTCTTCAAATGCGAGTCCATTCTCATGTCACCATGTCACCATCCCCCCCAGGTGAATTCTCTCCAAATAACCTCATCAGAGTGTCCACTGTCCCTGATTGTTCAAACGGTCATCTCCACCTGGATGGCCCTCCTGTCACCCTGACTTGACATGCCTCCCATCCTTAAGTGTCATGTCCAGCTTCCCTGGGGAGTCCTTCCTGAATGGCCACCCCACCACCCTCCCCACCACAAGTTCCCCACCTGCCTTGTGCATGCCAACCCACCCCTGCCCATGTTATGCTCTGGAGCATGTCTACCTTTCCAGTTAGATTTGAGCTACTTAAAAGAAGAGTCTTCCCCTGAATTGAATAAGAAACGCAGCAGAAACATTGGCATGGAATGACATTTGGGGGACAAACAAGGGAAGGAATGAAAAGCCAAACCAATGCAAGAGAAAAGGCACCCATGACTGAAGGGACAGGTTGATTACTCTTCTTTCCAATGTGGTGTAGTTTTCTGGGACCCTGGGAAACAGCCCTAACTTAGAACTTGGTGACCAAAATAATTATCCCCTGAGCTCCCTTTCTCCTCTGTGTCTGCTGAGAAGAGAAGGAAGGTGTGCACCATTCATCATGCCTGAGAGGGTCCCACGGAGGAGCCAGCAGGGGAGGGATGCTGTGTTTGCACAGGAGGAAGCCCGTCCATCCCCCAAAGCCACAGCATAAACAGGAGAGGAGGTCAGTGCAAGACGCAAGGCCCCCACCAGTGAGTCAGGCTGGCATTTCAGAAGTGCTATCTGTTTGTGCCCTGGGTTTGGTGGTTTGGGATCCAATTTTGTTTAGCATCTGTCATTAGACTCACAAGTGCAGCCGTGACTCAGCCTGCGTCAGCGCATTCCCACACTGACCACCCACCAGATCCGTAAATCTCCATTCCCACCTTCTACACACTCCCAGGCCTGCCCTCCTCCCAGCCCAAACAGACAGCAAACTGTGGAGGCCTTTACAGACGGTGCTACAGCGTGTTTTCTGGAATGTCCTGGGAGCCCAGAGGAAGGGAGCACAGTCTTCCTCTCAAATTCTGGTTAATATGAGACGCACTGCAGGCTCCTCCTCACTTCCAGGGGTGCAGACCACACTGGGGCAGGTCTCTGGCAGCTTCAGTTGTACCCAGAGTCCCGCAGAGCTGGGGGGCCTTTGGGAGTGAGGAAGCCCAATGCCCACCTTTAGCATAAAGAAAATTGAGACCACAACTCAGTGCAGGGGGAGCTGCGAAGCTCTGCGTCACACTGTCCCGGCCAGGAACCCTGTCCTTTTCATTCCTGACCCTGTGCAGGAGCTCCTGTTTCCCTATCCTCTCATCTGTGAACAGGGGCTAACGGGGCCCTTCATGCAGAAGTCAAAGGACATATATGTAAAGTATACATGAAATCCGGAAGACAGGAAACACTTAGAGTAGTTGCTACTTTCCTTAGCACTGTATTTGTGATGACAGTGGACACTCTGAATAGCAATTTAGAAAAGCAATAACACTTTCATTGAAAGTGGGTTAGAAATTGTCCCTCTTTAAAAGGAATGGAGGCATGGTGGTCACCCCTGCATTCCCACACTGACCACCCAACTGGGAGGCTGAGGATGGAGGCTTGCAAGTTGGAGGCCAGCCTGGGCAACTTGGCTAGAGCCTGTCTGAAATTAAAAAGAAAAAAAAATGACTAGGCTCTAGCTTAGTAGTAAAGCACTGTGGGTTCCATTCCTAATACCAAAAGTAAAAGAAAGAAAAGAAGAAAAGTATGGTGGGGCTGCAATTCATAGTGAACATTTCCCCCCAAACCTGCCCTATAGACATGTTCTTACTGGGAAAAAAAGTCACTCCATGGTGACAGAGAGAAGTGAGATGGAGAGGGTGGAGATGAGGGTGATCACAGGCATTAGGCTGGCCTGGACATGTCCACAGTGAAAGGAACCAGACTGAATCACTGGCTGGACAAAATCCACCCATATGAACATCACATATTATGTGTCCACCAATTGCAGCCACTAAAGTGCCTTTTTCTACACAGTCAACTACTCATCTTGACGCCAGGGACACTGATGGCCTTCCGTTCCAGAATCAGCACTTCCTGGGTGCAGAGGCTCTGAAGCTGAGAGCACCCAGAGTCACTCTGCTTTGTGGACTTTCCATCAGCGCTTTTAAAGGCGGACATGTTTTGGTTTGAACCTTGGCTCCAATGAGTGTTTCTGTGCCTACAATTCAATACCGTGGGGCTCAGTTTCCCTTCTCTGTGGAAATACGTGTGTCCAGAGGGAAAAGTGAAGACTCAGAAGATATCCGTGGAGCCTGGCGTGTGAGGGTCTCTTGCATGAGCTGGTGCGTCCTGAGCATCCTGTCTGTATGTCTGTTTCCCCGTTCGGCCGTATTAAGTCAGGATTATGACAATGAGAATATTAGAGTAAAGGGCGGAGGGAAGGCACAGATCCTCAGACACAGTGACACCAGACACGCCAACACGGATTCCACTGGATCTTCAAAACTCACCCTGGAGGTCATCAAAGAAATACCTATTTTCTTTCTTTTCTCTCTCTGTGAGAGGTTATCGATGTTCAGGAAGACACTCCTGTGACCCGATTCTTGCATGATGCTTTTTGAAATCATGACATTTATTTCTTAAAAGGTGGTAGATAGGATTTGGGGTTTGCTTCTTCCTTCCATGAGGCTCTGCCCACTGCTGTATGAACTCTGTGTTCCAGTCATGCTGGGCTCATGACGACAAGGGAGACCATGGTCATCCTGCTCATGGTAGTGCCCGTTCCTCTGCTCTCTCCCTCTTGACCTCTTCCCAGCCACCCACAGATCCACCTTATGTGCCAAGCTTCCCAGGCACCATTGCTCAGCCTGTCCTCCCCTGGTTGGGAACCAATGAGCCCTGATGGACAGAACGCACAAGACACTGCACCCGGAGCTGGGACCTGGTCTCAGCCCTCACCCAGCCAGAGGCCCAGCTCACAGCACGCATGTCTACACTGACATGTTCCCACTTACTACATGTGGCTTGAGATTGAGGACTGAGCCTCACAATGAGCCAGGCCTGACCCAGGTGGCTATGCACCCATCAAGGAGGCTTCCACCTCTTCCTGAGAGGCTTACCTGCTAGTGGTAACCCAAGCCCTCATACTTCCAGTCCCTTATTTATTTCATTACTTACTGACTAGGTGCATTGAAGGCCCACTGAGTGCTGGGTTTTCAAAATGGAGCCTCGGATTTGTCCACACAGGATGAGCTACAATTAGGTACCTCCAGAGATACATGAAGGCCAGGGCTCTGTTGCAGCTAGGCTGCGTGGGCTGTAATGGGAGAAAGACCAACGGCTCTCCTTTTGATTTTGCCAGGTAAAGGGTGTATTATGGTTCAGATAGTAGTTGTCTCCTAAAAGCACATGTGTGAGACAATATAAGGACGTTCAGAGGTGAAATGATCAGATTATGATAGATGCAACCTCATCAGTGCAGTAATTCACTGACAGGGATTAACTGGAGGGTGACTATGGGCAGGTAGGGTGTGGCCGGAGGAGGTGGAATATCGGAGGAGTGCCTTTGGGGTATACATTTGTTCCTGGTGAGTGAAACTCTCTTTCTGCTTCCTGATGGCCACGTCCTGAGCTGCTTTCCTCCGCCACACTTTTCCACCATGATGTTCTACTTCACCTTGTGTCCAGAGTTGAGGAGCCAGCTGTCTATGGACTGATACCTCTAAAACCCTGAGCCAAAATAAAAATTTTCCTCCTCTAAAATTGTTTTATCAGGTCTTTTGGTCACAGTTGTGGAAAAACTGACTAAAACAAGGTATGTGTGTATATGTGCGTGTGTATGAGTGTGAGCATGTGTGTGTAGACTGGGGGGCCAGATGGAGGAATGTAAGGAAGCCCTGGCATTTTTAGCCCCCAAATCTACTTAGAGGTCAGTGAGTGGTCACCTCCTGTCCTGCTGTTATCCTCAATTCTCATTTGAAGGGTAAAAGTCTCCACAGTTTTTCCACTTCTCTTTTTGCTCCTCCTTCCATAGTCCCTTTTCCACTGGGCAGCAGAGGGTGAGGCCTCTCTAATAAGCAACTAATAATCATCTCACCTGCAGTGGCCTCCCGTGCCCTGGGTGGATAAGCTGCAGACCCTCTCCTAGGCCCACAGGAGCCAACACGGTCCAACATGACCTCCTCCCCTTCACTTAAGATGCCCTGCACACAGGGCCCTCATGGTTCCTCAAGTCTGTCCATCTCAGATGTGCCTGAGGCTTTTGCCTGGATCTCACACTTGCCTCCAAGGCTCTTTCCAAGGCTGTTCAGAGATGGTCCTGAAGTTTGCTCCTGGTTTCAGCTCAAAGACCATTTCCTCAACTTGCCTTTTATGGGCATTATATTCACGATGCCTATAAACTCCCTCCCTGAGGTCCCCTCTAGGTACCGCCCTGCCGTATTGTGGTCTGAGTACCCATGATTCTAGGAAATCACCTGCTTGCTGGATTTCCACCTCTGGTGGGAACAGCCCCTCCTCTGTTCATGGACTGCTGTGCCCTAGGTGGGCAGCACAGGGCTCAGCGACCCAGAAATATTTGTTGAATGAACTGAAGGTTGAAATGGAGCAAAGTCCTGAAAAAAAAAATGTAGGATTCAGGAGCTCCAGGTTGATAGAAAACATAGCCAAGGGGACAAGGGACACCTGGAGGAAAGTGGGTAATACCTGAAAACTTCAACAACTCATTTCATTTAATCTTCAGAACCCAACCTACCACATCATCACAAAATCTCCATGTCTTTGTGTAAAGAAATTGACACCAAGGACGGCAGCCACAGCTACCTTAGGCCACCTGGTAATAAACAGCTCCACAACAGAGTGGACTGAGCTAGGAGTCCTTTGATCAGTGAGGAGAGGGGACAGTGAAGATCTCAGAAGATGCAAGGGGGAGTCATGGAGATTTGCAGGGGCTACTGGGAGCACAGTAAGGAGAAGGACAGGGGAAGAGCTGCCGGTGCTGAGGGTCTTGGCAGCTGCCTCCAACTGTGACGCAAAATGAACTGAAAGTTGGGAACTTCATACCACCTTAGACATCAATCATCACAGAGGGACAACATATCCGGGGAATGGATTAATCATGAACTTCCGCTTTTTGCGTTTTACAAAGAACCATCCTATGTAAATGTCTCTGTGTAGGCTGCACAGCACGTCCCTGGTGGTGACCAGACCACTGGTTCATTCAACCATTCAGCAGATAACTGAATATCCACTAAGAGCCTCGATGGGGGCTAGGGAACTGTGCATGATAAGACAGGAGTCTGGGGCAGGGAGACACCATACCAAGAGAGCACCAGGGAATTGAGAGGCCTGCCCCAGGGTCAAACAGGGGCCTAGTCATTCCTTCAGAGGCAGAGGGATGTGGAGACGGCCTTAAGGACCTGCTCCCTGTGGAAGCTGAGCAGGTGAAAAACTTAGCGTCCACTTACTCTGACATTTTTAACCATATACAAATGTTACTGGACCTTTGGAGAATCAAAGGTGGATGGTAAATATTTCATCAAACAACTGTCAGCACAATGCAGCTCACGGCCCGGCCCACACCGTGGAGCTAGCTGAGCAGGGAGGGAAGACTGAACTTTCTAAGTTCTGCCCCTAAGGGTCCCACCTGGCCCAGGGCTCAGCACCTTCCTGTAGCCCCCTGCAGCCACCCCTCCCACACCGTGAGAACCCCTGGAGGACCAGGCTTCCGTGCGGCTCTGTGGACCAGGGGTGGGGAGTCCACTCAAGAGGAAGGACAGAGGCAGAGGGAGGGAGGAAAGCACCTCAGATGAGCCCACCTCTCCACTCCATGTCCCTCTCTTGCCCCCTTTTGCTCACTCTCCCCCAACCCAGCAAGGAGAGGACAGAGAAGGAATAGGAGACCACAACCTCATACTGTGCCAGTAGACATGGGAACTGTCCACATGGAGGCTGGCTGCTGCTGGTAGGGGGCACTGCCATTCCCCAGGTTCCACCACAGGCCAGACCCGGGAGGGCTCTCCTAGGCCATGGCTCTCCTTGGTCCTACACTCGTGACGATGGTGCTTCGCTCCACTCCTCAGAGGGGCCAGTGAGGCACAAGCTGGCCTCATGCACCCAGGTGTACAGTTCCAGAGAGAGAGAGAGTGACAAAGTCATGAACCACTATCTCTAGAGGCCCAGCCATCTCTCCTATCCTGAGTCCCTTCATAATGGTGTCCCTGCTTCCTCCAGTCTCCAGCCAGAAGCCAGAGGATCAAACCATGGAATTCCTGGTTGCAAACTCCCATCGGCTTCATATCACCTTCTAAATGAAATCGAGATCCTCCAAAGATGCGCAAATGGCCAAGAAGTACAGGACAAGAGACTCAGCATCGTGAGTCATTAGGGAAATACAAACCAAAACCACACTGAGAAACACAGGAAAAGAATAGGTCAGAGGCTGTAACAGACATCTCAGCAAAGAAGAGCGACACAGAGGGCAAATAAGTACAAAAGGTGCTCCAAGTCACCTGACATCAGAGAAATGTGAGTTAAAATAACAATGGCATACTACCACACACCCATGAGAGTCCAGTCCAGAGCCTGCCAACACCAGAGCTGAGAGAATGTAGGGCAACGGGAATCCCATTCATTAATTATGGGAATGCAAAAGGGTGCAGCCATTTTGAAAGAATTCGGTTCTCCTGTGCAACCAAAGCTACTTTCATAACAAGATCAGCCACCATGCTCCTTGGTATCTACTCAAAGAAGCTGAAAACTTACCTCCACACAGAAGCCTGAAGCCAGGTGTTTTCAGCAGCTTGTTCCTAATTATGGAAGCAACAAGTTTGCCCTTGAACAGGAGGAGGAATACACGTTCCTATACCCAGACCATAGAATGTTGGCTAGGACTAGAGACAGAGGGCCGCAGTCCATGGTGACACACGGAAGAGTCCACAGGTGCATTACTAAGAAGTCAGTCTGAGAGGCTGCACTTCACAAGACTCTAACCATGTGCCAGCATGGAAGGCAAAACTGTGGACACAGGTAAAGGCCTGGTGGTTGTCTGGGGTCTGGGGCAGGGAGCCATGTACAGGCAGAGCATGGAGGATTTAGGGGGCAGTGAGAATGCTGTGAGGTACCACAGCGGTGGGGGTAGATCACTATACATCTGTGAAGACCCACAAAATGTACAGAATCAAGCCTGAACCCTAATGGAAAGTGTGCACTTGGGATGAGAACAGAGTGCCCAGGTATGGTCATCAGCTGTAACACACATGTCCTGCTCTGGTGAGGGCGTGGACAGCTGGGGGGCTGTGTATGTGTGGGGTAAGGGGGTAAATGGAGAATCTCTGTGTTTTCCACCTTATTTTGCTATGAGCCTAAAACTATTCTGAAAAGTAAAGTCTATCAACACACACATACACACACACACATGCACACACACATATACACATACGCGCGCACACACGCACACATACGTGCACACACACACACACACTAACACAAATACAGTGAGATATTATCTCATATCCACTAGGATAGCTATAATTTTTAAAAAATACATAAGAAAACAAGTGCTGACAAGGAGATAGGGAAATTAGAGCCCTCTAATATAACATGGAGCAGTCAATGTGGAGAACAGTTTGAAGGTTTCTCAAGGAGTTAAACACAGCATTGCCACATGACCTAGCAATCCCAATCCTGGTAACCTTTGTTCAAGCAAAAACTTGCACATGGACGCTCACATCAGTATTATCCATAACAGAAAAACATGGAAATAAACTACTAGCCACCAACCAAGGGATGAATGGATGAAACCAAGTGGGTTCGTCCACACAATGGAATAGATTCAAATAGAGGAATGAAGTTCTGACGCATGCTACAACCTGCAGAAACCTTGCAACAGCATGCTAAGTGAACAGATCCGACACAAAGGACAGATGTTGCATGATTCCCTTTATAAAAAAAATCCAGATCAAGGCAAACCCAGGGAGGGAGGGAGGGAGGGAGAGAGAGAGAGAGAGAGAGAAGGCAAATCAGTGGTTGCCCCAGGCTGGGGGAGAACGGGAAGTGGGGTGTTACTGCGGATGGATGTGGAGTTCCTGCAGAGGCCATGGAGATGCTGTGGGCCAGGCGGGGCCAGAGCCCACACAGCAGGCCAGCTGAAAGCCTTTGAATTGCTCACTTCAAACTGGGTAAGATGGTGCATTGTGTGTTATGTGCAGCTCACTGTCACCGTGAGAAACACAAAGGACACCAAACCAAGCCCTGCCTCCTGCCCTCCTCTGCAATTTCCCTCCTGGAACAAGTGGACACACAGCCACTGGGGGCCCCACGAGTAACGACAGGCTGAGCGGTCCCCCTGTAATCACCTCACTGCACGCTTCTTTACCTGTGTATGTCTTTATTTCTTCCTTATTGCAAGTCGACACCCACCGGAACAAAGCTGGCTTCTCTGGTTCACCGGTTAGGATTGCCAGACCCAGCGAGTAAGAATAAAATGCATAATGCACTATTGGTGGCATATTTGTATCAAAAATATCAAATATGTCTGTCTGAAATTCAAATTTAACTGAGCATGCTATACTTTATCTGTCATCCCTGTCACTACTGTATTCCGAAAGCTCAGAGTAGGTGCAGAAAAAATATTTAGAGAAAATTGAACTAATAAATAATGGTGAGTCCAACATCCATGAGCTCACAATGAAGAAGCCATCATTCATCAGGAATTTCTCTGTGGCCCTGTAATATCCCATTGTGCTGAGGGAGCGAAAAGAGAGGGCAGAGTGAGGGGAGGAGACAGCCAGACCTCAATGGGCTCCTTTTATAGGATTAATTTAACCATAGCCAGAACTTGATGCGGTACACACTGTTATCCTCATCTCCATTTTACAGGCAAGGCACAGACAGGTTGAGCAACTTGCCTGAGGGTCACACAGCTAAATCCATAGCAAAACTGGATTAGAACCAGGGAAGCTGGGCTGTACTCCCCAGCTCCTCGCTACTGTCAGGCAACTCCAGGTAAGCACTGCCCGAGGGAAGAGGGTGAGTCTCACTCAGTCACCACCCTGGCACTGAGCCAAGCTAGGCTGGTGGGTCTAGACATTAGCTCAGTGATTGCAGGGGGCTGAATCACATATGGAAGAGGCCTTGGAGGGGGATGTTGCATATTCAAATAAGGCGAACCATCCCGGCTAAAGACAGGACTACCCCTGCAAACTGCTTTTGCACCTTCTGGTCCCTGGCCCAGGAGGCCCTCCATCCACATCTGGCTTCTACTCCCCACGTGTAGCTCCAGCCCCCCTTTGGGCAACCATGTGGGGCAGAAGACTGGCACTTTGCTACCTGTGAAGATATTAGCTAATTAGAGTAATTCACACTAAAGTGTGAAAGCAGCCTCAAGCTGAAGAGGAGCTGGGAGGGGCAAGTATTTTAAAGCAGAGAAGAATAAATCCTGTTTGTGGGCTATCTCCGACACCCACTGCAGTTCCTTCTGAAATGTGGGGTCACCACAGGAACTCCCAATTGGCCCATCCCCCTGCCCCCGCTCACCTCTACGTCTCCTAGCCTAGCTATATTACTGTGGTCCCTCTGGGTCAAGATGAAAAAAAGAACACTGTTCTAGAATTAGACCTGAGTGTCAACCCTCTGATTTCCAGCTTTTTGACCAGAGTCAGGCAACGCTTGTAAGTCATCGTCTGTGAAGTGTCCAGAACACAGAGTCAGATAGGTCCAGCTGAGTCCTGGCAGGAGCAGGTGACAGCAAGCTGCCTGTGGCTTCCCTGTCCTCTGCTGGTCCCTCTGTCCCCTGCTTCTGCTCACCACCACCGGCCTCTGGGCAGGGATCAGAAACAGCCTCCTGACTGTGTTCCGACAGGTGTTTATTTCCAAAGATTCTCTTGGTTGAATAAGTCTTGGAATCTCCAAGCTGAGCAGAGTTAATCGCTGATCCAACAGGACTCTTCAGGGACTCCGACAGGGCCCCATTTGCTGGCAACCTCCAAGGTGGAAAAAGCACATCTTACGAGTGTGCTCTTGAGACAGGCTGGTGATGCTAAGACACTGGGTGATTTACAATTAAGATGAGTACGAAGACCTCCCAGCCATACCCCTTGTTCAGATAATCGACTCGAAAATATCAAACTGATACACAAGAAATGGCACAACATCTTGACCAAAAGTAACCAGGACCCTCATTGAAATATATGTCACTGTGCCTCCCTATTAAAAGATACATACACTCAGGAGGATACAGTTTGAGACACATTTTTGACCATGTGCAAAACGGCAGGGGCAGGCACACTAAGAAACAGCAACCTAGTCATGATCATTACCACCTAACATACAAATATGCAAATTCCTGACCTAAGACCTTCTAACTTCCTCGCCACTGCGTGGGGTGGTCCCTTGGATGCCTGCCACTCTGGCTATAGGGTGGCCACCTTCCCATAACCAATGCAGTAATGATTCTTTCTGACCCTCTTTGATGTCTGTGCTTGATTTCTATCCTACAGGAGCTAAAGAACCTGCAGAGACAGCAGCCCTATGTCCCTGGATGAGGCCAGGTCCTCTCTGCACAAAGTGAGCGTGCCTCCTGACTCAGCTTCAGGCTGCAGGGCAGAGGTACAAGCAGAAAAGCCCTGAGCCTGAACCCAGTGGTGAGGATTTCATATGAATTGAATGGAATTGTGACCTCAGGGAGCGCAGGCTGGAATGTCAGGCTATTTGCTTTGTATCCCACACTGAACTCAGGCTTTGCCCCCCGCTCCCCCAGCTCATCCTTCATTCCTTTACATCCCCCCCCCCCCCGCCGTGTCTCTCCTAGATTCTGCCGTCCTGTGGAGCAGGGCACTGTGAGAAGCATCCATGCCAGGCCTGTGGAGTGGATGAGTGGACAGACAGATGACATGATGTGAGGACAACCATTCTGATCAAGGGGTCATCATACCCATACCTGGACTCCAGGCCTTCTCTGAGCACACCACCCACCCTCTGGGCCTCAGGGTCTTCATGTGTGAGGTGGAAAGTCAGGCTAGCCTGGAGCCAAGCAGGTGGTATTCTGAGCACATGGGACACTGGGGGTCGACGACAGGCTAGGGAATCACTGCCTTGTCCAAGAGGACCCAACCCTAAGTCCGAGGGTCTCCAGTCCTTAGCCAAGTAGGGGCTGCCAGAAACACTTCCCCAAAAGAAGACCCCAAACCCATTTGCCAGGCAGACATCTTCTAACTTCAATTGTCGGAAGTGAATTTAGCACCTGTCGGAAATACCTGAGGTCCAGACCAACTTGTCTGTGGAGTGTGCTGGTCCCATGACCCGCCAGGTCCTTAGCGGTGCACCCGATCATTCTGAGTCAATGTTTATTCGAGTTTCCCTGTACCAGGACTCAGGCCATGTGCTTTGCCACACACCATCTTATTCCGTCTCCCAGTAATCCTGGGCAGAGTCTCCATCACTATCCCTATTTCAAGGCTGAGGAAAAAGGCTCAGGAAGACTAAGTAACATAGCCACGGTCAGAGAAGAGAGTTGGAGTCCAGATTTGGATCCAGGCTGGCCTGATGCTTGATTCCACAGACATAAACAAGAACATGCGCTCTCCTGCTGCTCCCCGGACAGACATTTGAGGGGGCCTGCAGAAGGAGGCAGGAGACCTGGAGGCCTTCGTCCGTGAACGTCATGTGCTCATCAAGTCCCTCCCACGTTAGGAGTCCTTGGCACGGGCTCCCAGTCCGCCCACAACAGCCTTGTGAGGGGGCCTGCTCCTGTTTTACTGCTGGGGACACAGGTTCAGACTGCTCATGACGTCCCAGGACTCACTGCTACTGACTGGGAAGCAGATCCCAACTCGGGTCTGAGCAGCTGAACAGTCCACGGAGGAAAGCCGCAGCACTGGAGGGAGGCCACAGCCCTGTGCGGCGAGGACGCAGGGTCACACACGCTGTGCACACACCAGCAGGCACCATCCCGAGAGACGCTGGGGAGCAGAGAGCAGAGCACCTGTGGCCACTTGAGGCTGGTTATTAATGGGCACTTCTAGGTCCCACCTCTTAACCCCCATCTCCCTCCATTCTGTGCACTTCTCCACGCAGCCCCTCTTGGCCACCCCATGACTGGCCCCATGCGTGCGGTGAGCTGTCACCTGGCTCTCCTCCCCACAGCCGTTGCCATGAGGGAAACTTGTCCTCAGTCCCAAGTGCTACTTATCTAATGAGACTGCAGTTATAGTCATTCTATTCAAATGTCTCCACTTACACAATAAGTGTGCCAGGGCAGCCCTGCCTTCCTCTCTGCTCTCTAGCTCTCTCCCAGACGCTGGGTCCTCAGAGGAATTCCCAGCAGATCTGCCAGCCTGGGAATTGAAAGAGACTCCAGATGCACCTGCCTGGTGAGCCTGAAGGTGGGCTAGTTTGCATTGCAAATGTCCCATCCAGTCAACAGCACCCTTGGGAGAAAGAGGGAGCTCTGGGGGAAGGGGCAACTGAGGGTCAGACACTCCCAGCTGCACACATGCTGTACTACTGACCACCTGGGTGGCTAGGAGCCATCCTCTAGCCTCTGAGAGTGTCCATCCTACTAGATTAGGCGCCCCGCCTAGGCCGGTACTAGATGAATCTGATCTTTCTGGTTCCCACGTGAGTCTTGGGCATGGATGTCTCATGTACACCAATAATACTCTGGGCCCTGAGCATTCACAGAGGAAAGAGAACAGCCCATCTCTGCACTTGGAGGACAGAAAGAAAAAAAAAAAATCCTCTACTCCTGAAGACTTAATTTTAACCACTTTACTGCTGCTTAGCAAAGATATGACATTGGGCAGACAGTGGCCCTTCACTTATATCTGCAAAATGAGAATAATACGTTGGATGATTCAAATAGTATCCAAAATCCCTAGTACAGCCCATGGGTTTCAGTCTCCATTAACAAACTGGTGCCACTTTTCAGTTGATGTCCAACAAACAGGACTCAGGACACCAGGGTCATGATCCCAGTCATTGGGCTCCCCTGGAGAGAGATTTATGCCACGTGTTTTCCTGTGTATGGGCCTCACTCTACCTATCTGAGCAAGGAAGGGGCATCTCTGCTCCCTGAAAAGGACCTGGCTTGGGGTTAGACTTGGAGGAAGGCCGGCACTGCCACTTCCTGGCCCTGAGGCCTGGGAGCCTGGCACCTCCGAGGACTCTCTCAACACCTCCCCACTGAACCCTCGGCCCTGGCCACACCCTTGGTCATGTGTCTCTGGAGCAAACACATTGGCAAGAATATGACAGGAGACAGGGCATTTAGAGTGGACAGGAGGGGAAGAAATGGAGGGAGAAGCTTCAGAGCTTCACAGCCTCACGGGACAGCCCACAAGAGACAGCACAAACAGGCTCGAGCTTGCGTGCAGGCTCCTCCTGATCGGCTGCATCCTCGGCACAGAGTCGCTAGACTCTGTCCTCTCTCTCAGCATCGACACAGCCCTTAGAGGCCACTAGTGGATGCCCAGTAGACACCAGTCCATGGGTGCACCCACTTATTCATTTAAACTTCACAACAACTTTGTACATGACAACAACCATTAAAGGTGGGAAACTGAGACCCGCAGCTGAAAAGGAACCTGCCCCATAGCTGTGGAGAGGCGGTGTGCAGGAGGTAGGCCTCCCTGCCAGCGTTCAATCTGTCCACTTTACCCCACATGGACAGACCTCACTCAGAACCAACCAAAGAACAGCTCACAGCTTTGCAGAGCAAGAGGCCCATTTGGTTTCCTTCCCTCTATACCCAACCCAGGTAGCACCAATTCTGCTTTAAGACACTCGTGCCCCTAGGCATTTACCCACAGGACAGATGTGGCTCACTCAGTCACATAACTGGAGAATTCAAGGAGGCAAGCTAAAAATATGTCAAAACAGGTTTTTTTGTTTTTTGGTTTTTTTTTTTTTTTGACTACTTTGCCAAGACCTCTGCTGGCTCATGTCCAGGCCAGAGGGTGCTGCCTTAGGCTGCAGAGCCATGCAATCCATCCCTGACCCGGTTCTTAGCTCTGTCATCAAGCCACCTCAGCAGGTTCAGACTCCAGGCCCATCTGGGATCCTCCATGCAGCAGGTTCTATGAGAGGTGAAATGTCTCACACTCCCCTGGAGCCAGATGGCCGGGTGCCAAAACACCCCACAACATAGAGGGACTTTAAAAACAGCATGCCAGGTGAAAGAGGCCAGACACAGGCTCACTCATTGTAAGATTCCATTGTGTGAAATATCCAGGGTGGGTCAGCCCACACAGATGTGGGTTTGTGGATTCCCTGGACTGTGCATGGGTGGGGTAGGGGGTGGCTGCTTCATGGTGTGAGCAGGTGTGCAACATGGAGAGTGTGCTAAATGTCAACAACTTGGACTTTATAATGGCTGATTTTGCTATGTGAGTTCCACCTCAGTTAAAAACACACAATCTCCAATATCATGCATGCTTGCATTATGCTACATACCTATCCAAGGGCTCAGTGGAAATAATTAAATTGTTATAGATTCCAAAAACAATTAGCCAAAATCGTGTCTTGGCTCTGATTTTATGGTTCCCTGTCTCTTCTTGGGTTTCACTTCTTGGGTTAGAGTCCACAGATTGGGCCTCCTTCCCAGGGGGCTCCAGGGTATGAAGTCTAACCTCATGTCCCTGCTGCCCCTTCCTCTGGAGACCACCCATGCTCAGGTCGCCAGCTTTGGAGAAGGAGGCACTGCCAACTTTGCCCATCACAGCCCTGGAGTGCCTGAGAGAGAGGCTGCCTGGTCTCTGGGAGCTACCTGGCTGGCCAGGGCAGTCACTCCCTGGCCTGGACACTGTATCTAGCCTTACAGCCTAAGGAAATGCACTGCAGCCTCCAGCCTGGGCCCACACCCTGGGCTAGGGAAGTGGGAGATCTCCTGGAGGTGAACTTGGATTGGCTCCCCTCCCTCCAACTCCCTTCAATGCAGCCCTGAAGGAGGCCACCATTCTATAGCTCAGCTCTTCAATTCAAGGACTGTGTGACCTTGAGTGAGCTGCTTCCCAACTGCTGTGAACCCAGCACCATCATGTCATCCTGGAGGGGTCAGGGCCAGTGCTGGGGATTCTGCAGCATGATGTCTGACACCCAGTGGGGCTCCTTCGGGAAGCACAAGTTAAAGGACCCAAGGGGAGAGGAAGTGCCAACTCCAAGAGGAGTATAAGAATGTTTCCATTGCCAAAAGGATGCTACTAAATATAGCATGTTCCATGGATGGTTTCATATTAAATCTGCTCAATTTACAAGTCAAAGCCTGTTTCCTTTCCTTCCCATCCCTGTGGGTCTCAGGAACCAGGTGCACACAGGGCAAGGCAGGGTGAGCCACAGGTGTTAACACAAATCAGCCTCATTCAGAGTGCCGGGGGGGGGGGGGGGGGGGGGGGCAGCCCATCAAGCAGCAGATTCAACCCAGGGTGCCCATTTTGATTTGGATAGGATGCAAATGGAAGCTCCCTGTGTGGGGCAGGAGGTTGGGTAGGGAGCAGGAAATGGTGACGTGCATTCCCCAGGAGTGAGGGCTGGGAGTGAGGGCCACTTATTACTTGTAAGGCAGCATGTCCAGGCAACTCTTTTAAGCCTATGATGAAAAAATGTTTGCAGCAGCCACTGGGACATCATGGTGAGACCAGAGGATAAGTTGGTAAATGCTTTGTCTTTCCTGTGTTTGTCTCCAGACCTCTCTTCTCACCCCAGGCTCTGTTTCTCCTAATACAGAGTCGGGTATGTTCTTTGACAGACGAGTAGAAGACACCAGGAGAAGTGCACACGTTCATTAGCTGGACTTGGATCCAGCCCCCCAAGACTCTAGAACAGGACTCATTCTACCACAGCACTGGCTTGTGTGTATTTAGCCTCAATCTCATTACAAATAAAATAACAGCAGGAATAATAATAGCAATAATAGTGTTTTAGACCTCCACTTCAGGGCCACTGCTGCAGAGCATCATTTTAATTATTCTGCATGTCCTCATTTTCCTCTGACACTCCCAGCCAAGGTCTAGTGCCCTGGCTGAAATGTGAATTGCATCCCTGTGCATTCTCAGAGTCCCTGGGTTTGCCTAATACATTCTATGATCATCCTACCACTGCAACCCTGCAAGATATGCCTTGGTGGGCTTAGGCGATTAGTGGGTTTATAAGGAGAGAAAGAGAGACCCAAATTTGTCTGCCTCCTGTGTGGCACTGTAGGATGCTTCCACCATGTTACGACACAACAAGAAGGCCTTGATGGTGCCAGTGCCTTGGTATGGGCCTGCCCAGCCTCCAGAACCATCAGCCACATCAGCTTCCCAGGGCTATCATTTTATGCAGTCGTGTTATTTGTTAGGGCAATATAAAATGGACCAAGATGTGTAGGGTAGTGGGCATTGGGTGGCCCAGCCCAGCTGACAGAAGACAAAAATCTCTGCCACCTATCCCAGGCCTGCTAGAGTGACTTGCTACCAAGCTTCCATTCTGAAATGGCTGGGGTAGGATGCGGTGTTCAGGATGAGCTTAGGGGTCACAGACCCTGTGCTGGACCTGAAGCCTGGTCATTCCCACAAGGATAATGCCCCAGTGTCTCCCCAGTTCATCTCACCTCACCCTCCACCCACCACTGCTGGAAGAAGTGGGAAGAAGGGAAGAAGAGGAGGAGGGCCAGGAGAGATGACTCAGGGAAAAGTAGGTCAGACTCCCACTCTCTGGCAGCAACCGAGTGTGGAGGGACTGCCTGGTGCAAGCCGAGGGATCCCCGTTCCCTCCACACGCACTGCCCGGCCTTCGCTAAGCCCACCAAGGCAGGGAACCACCCCAAGGCTGCCCCCGGACTTCCCACAGCCCGTCTCCACCTTGATGTCTGAAACAACCCCAATCCTACACTCCAATACCCCTGTACACAGTTCATGTTTCAACCAACCCGAGTTCTGAGAAGGATCACCTCAGAGAAAGGGTTGAAAACACAACTATTTGCAATCAGTTTCCTGAAGTTTGGTGACTCTGCAGAAACCGGGCCATCAGCCATTTCAAGACCTCTGATGGACCTGCCCAGGGCGATGGGCTCAATGAGCACCTTGGAAGTCCAGGAAATCCACAAAAGGTTTGGGGTTCAAAGGCAGAGCCCTTAGGGATCCTCTAGTGAGCATTTATTTCAGGAGTGAACCTTGACATGTTCTCATATAAAATATGATTGGGTTTTATGACAAGAAAGGCTTTGATGTTCAACCCAACGTGGGACCCTCAGCTTCAGAGGCTGACATTGCAGCTCTCGCAGCCTGTGGCTCACTGCACTGTGCGAGCGAGGACACCCCCTCCAAGCAGCTCTGGGACGATGCAGTCCTACCCTCCCGCTTATGGAATTCTTACATGACTTGTCCCCTGTCCTGGTATCCCACGCCACCCTCTCTGAGGAAAGCTCCCTGCCAGCTCTGCAGCCTTGTGTGAGTCACTGAAACCTTCTGAGCCTCGGTGGCCTATTCCGCCATTCCTACTCCACAGCTAAGGACACAGGGTCATAGCTACGTGACCCACGGCAGACACACAGGAGGCACATGGTGATCTGTTGATCTTCTTGCAAAGTGACTGACAGCCACGAGCTTGAAAAGAACCCACTTATTCACAGCCCAGGCTTGGAGCCCAGTGTCAGTCCCAGGGGCCCTCCCACATCTGTGTTCCTTGCCTTTGACAAAGGGAAGAAGAGTGGCCTTTACCCTTGGCCAATTGGGAAACAGGACCTGGGATGAGTCCTTCTGTTTAAATTCTTCCTTCTGATTTCCTCTCTCATGAGCCAGGTAACACATATGACCCAGAGGTATGCAAAACCACCCTGGACAGAACATCTTAGAGGAGAGCAGACAGCAGAATCAGCCCATCAGTTCTGAAAATCCTCAGGCTCAAATGGATCTTCACAGGAAGAATCAGCTCAGGAATACAGGTGTGGTTCACCTGGGCAGGCCCCACTCCCCAGAGATGCTTATAATCCTCCCACCAGTCCAGCAGCCTATAAAGGGCTACCCACTGCCTGCTGTGCGCCTGTCCCTGGTGTGTGTGTGTATGTGTAGGGCACATGCTCTCCAGATAATAGGGGCTCTTGTGCAGAAAGAACAAGGAGGAAGCTCAGCTAAGGGTCACTTCCTAACTCCGTGGGGCCTTAGACACCTGCAGACATAAGAGTACCTAGAACATTCTTTTCCAGACTGATTCAAGCCTTCCTTCCCAGAAACACTGAGTATTTGCACCATGATGCTAGATGCAAATACTGTCAAGTAGGCACTTACTGATAAGCAATTTCTTATTTTTCTCAGGAAATAGAATACACATCTTCAATTAATAGTGATAAGCATGACACTCAGAGCACTCACCCGGGGCCACACCTGGAGCTCAGTGATTCCCTCTTGTCAATCACTCCACCCAGGGTGTCAGGTGCACCTGACTGAAGATAAGGAGACCAAAGCACAAGGAGAGCAAGCTACTCGCCCAAGGCCCACTGCAGGAAAGGACAGTGCTGAACCCACCAAAGCAGTGTGTCCCCAGAGCTGCTGCTCTCAGGCACTAACATTCTGCTCCTGGTGTCAGAGTGAATGGCGCAGGCCAGCCTGGAGCATGCAGGAAATGTGGGCTAGGGTGGAAGGTCTGTTTCCGAGTTCACACGGCAGACCCTGCCCCGACAGGATGGTATGTGGAGGTGCAGCCTTTGAGAGGTAAGTCACGAGGGTAGAGCTTCCATAGACTGGATTAGTGACCTCAGGAGAAGAGACAGGAGAGATGAGATCTCGCCCTCACCTGAACAGGAAGCAGGAAGAGGGCAGTCTGCAAACTAAGCCGGTCCTCACCAGACACTGAATCTGCCCACATCTTGATATTAAACTTCTCAGCTTCCACAACTAAGAGACGAGTGTTTGTTAAGCCATTCCGTCTATGGAGTTTGTTATAGTAGCGCAAACCCACCAGGACTGCAAAGTGCTTTATCTGATTCACTGTACAGCAAAGTTAAATAAGGATCCCACAGGACATGTTGGCATGGGCTTCCCCTCCAATTCCTCTTTGCATCCAACCTTTCACATGTCCACATAATCCCTCTGGCCTGCCACCCACATGCTCCACTGGGCTGAAATGGCCCTGCGGGTAGCCACATCTGCCCACCAGGGAGCACAGCCCAAGACCATGCATGGTATCAGAGTCATATATCTGGGAGGCCTCATTCAAATGGATGGTCTAATGTTGACCCAAGAATGCAGAGCTCTTCAGAGAGTAAGGAGACTGCTGCTGCCACGGAGAATGAAGTTTCTCCCCATGGTTTCATGGGGCTCCTTTGATTTCATTCTTACCATGATCCAGAAAATAGCAATTTCCATCTCTGTGCTACAGATGAGCCAACTGAGAGAGAGAATTGAAGTGGTTTCCCAGCACCAGTGGAGGGCTGGGTGGGAACCTGACCTGTGCTCTGGGCAGAGGGAGGCTCTGAAAGCTTGTCTCATGCTACGTGTTCCTCTGGATCTTTCTCTGTCTGTTCCCCTCCCGTAAAGAGACCCACTTTCCTATCTACCCAGTGTTAGGTTCAACCAAATTTCCAAGGCTTTGTCAGCTGGGGTGGGGTGATTTTTCTGGCAATGTGTGAAGACACTTTTGGTTTTCAGCACTGTAGAATGTCACTGGCATTCAGAGGGCAGAGGCCAAAGCAGTGGCCAAACATCCTGCCTCAGCCCAGTACAGAGGAGGAGAAATCCTGAGAAGGGATAGACAGAGAAAATTATAGCTAATCTTGCACTGTTTTGAGTACTTTTTCATACTCAATTAGCCAACTTTCAAAACAGTACAATGATATTGGTGATATTACTATTCCCCTTAAGAGGAGGAAATAGGAGTCTGAGAGTTTATTTCAGTATCTCAAGGGCACAAAGCTGGAACGTAAACACAGAAGCCCAGCCTCAGGTGCCACACCCTGAAGTGTTGAGTGAGACTGCCCTTCAGACTGAACACCACACCATCAGTCCTTCATACGGTGGCGGGTGTAGAAGGTTCTGCTGCATCACAAGCAGAGGACCAAGGATGGAATACAGTAGGTGGTGTATGGAGCTTCCTCTAGGCAACACCAAATCAGAGAAAGCAGATCTCTCTCCAAGAGGGGCCCAGAGATTTTCGGAAAGGGCTTTTGGAGGAGAGGTTGGAAAGACTGGGCTGATTTCCACAGTTGGACTGTGTCCTATTAGGTATTGTGTGCATGGAGGATTGACTCTAAGGTGGCCCCGTTGACCCCTGACTCCTGATATCTATACTTTTGTGTAGTCCTCTGCCCAAATTACAGGAATTCTGGTTCCTGCCTTGCTCAATCTCTTGCTAGCTCTGAGAAAAGCCAGGTATCATGTTATAAGCTTCCCCGTAGAAAGAAGCTGAGGGAGGCTCTCAGTCAACAGCTTGTGGCAATTGAATTTTGTCAATAGCCATTTGCATGAACTTGGAAGTGGATCTCCCTTTAGAGGACTACAACCCGCAACACCTCGATTGCAGCGTGGTGAGACCTGGGCCAGATCACTGAGCTAAGCCACAGCACAATTCCTGCCCGAGACATCAAGATGTTGACTGTTGTAGGCTGCTAACCTTGGGGTGATTTGTTATGTGGCAGAGATAACTAATGCAGTGCAAATCAACAATTTTCTATGTACTGTTTTGGATCCTCTTGGCCTCATCCAGCTCCAATTCCCATCATCTTTGCAGTGATCAGTTCTTTGGGGCATTGCTCTCACCTACCTGCCTTGGACACATGCATGTCTGCTTTGCAGGGAACTTAACTTGCTCTGGAGCAAATTTCGACCAAGGGAAGAAAGGAACAAGAGCAATGGTAAGTGATTTCCCCTTTCCTACCCCTGGGGTTGGCGTCCTTCAATGCACTCTGACTGCTTCTTAGGCACTGCTCTCCGGTAACTGCAGGACTATTGCCCAGCATCCATAGACATGGCCACCTAGATGTCACCCACACTGGCTCTCTCTCCTGGGCTTTGCTCCCTGACCCTCCTCCTGCTCCCTGGGGCCATGCCTTTCTCAGTACTGTGTGCACATACTGCTTTGTCTCAGGCCCTGCTTTAGGGTGACCTGTAGGCTAGGATGGGCGCTGTCTCGGCCATCCTATGTGTGCCAGTGGTGGCAACTACCCAGTCCCTGCTCTCTGGCTGGGTGAACCTGCAGTGTCCCTTTTCATTTGAAGATAATTCCAAGTATTTTTATTTTGCTCTTGTAGCCCCTCATCTTCACCATGCCACAAAGAGGAGGAGATACAAAGTAGCTGTCGGATGGCCAGGTTTGGGGTCATGCTGAGGGGGAGTCCTTTAGCAGCCCCTCCCTGTCTCCTGCATCTGCAGCTTCTCCGGCCCTCCTGTCTTTAGCCTCCTTGCTGCACGTTCACTTTCCCGCTCAGACCCCGAGTCCCGCCACCTGTCTCCTGCTTCCAAGTTTTCGCTCTTCTGTTCACTTGCCCTGAACAGCTTCCCGTCTTCTGGTTAATTCTTTTTTTTTTTTTTTAATTATTTTTTCCCTGTGGTGCAGAAGATTGAACTCAGGGCACCTAACCATGGAGCCACATCTCTAGCCCTTTTTTATATTTTATTTAGAGACAGGGCCTCACTAAGTTGCTGAGGCTGGCTTTGAACTTGTTATCCTCCTGCCTCAGCCTCCCAAGCTGCTAGATTTACAGGCATGCACTACTATGCCTGGCCCTTATGGCTAATTCTTAAGCATTTTTAATGGTACACCTTAAGGATTGTCCTTCCAGTTATCAAGGAAACCTTCCCTGTTGGCCCCCTTTTTTGGTCTACATGTCCCTTCTCTGGGATGCCTGAAGAACTTCAAGCATATGATTGCCTAAATTATTCAGTTGTGTTAAAAACACTAAACCCAGCTGGAACAAGGACCATATTGTATTCATCTTGCTTTTCTTACTGTTGAATTACTCTTATTACCCTTCCTTGAATGAATCCAATGAAGTAAGAAGAATGGCAAAAACTAATTAATTTTCCCCTGGAACACAGCATTGACAATTTCAGCATAGACCTGAAAGCTACTTGCCTCCATTGGAAGAGGGCGAAACTGGAACCGAAACACCCTCCTTCACCCACTTCCATGCCCAGCCCCTGGCTGGATGCTGTGATGCAGTCCAGCAAAGCCACCCACCACCTTGTGGAGCACCTGAGATCTTATGGGACACAAAGCAAAGCCTACAGAGCCAACCGAGGAGTGCAGGCAGCAATTGCTTTCCCTTCCCTCTATCCTCAGCTCGTCCCACAAACCTCACCTGCCAACAGCCCACCTAGAATGCTGACTTTATTTTCAAGAGCAAGAATACAAAATAAGTGAATGTAAGAAATGTCTAGAGGTCAATGACTTTAAAAGCTAAAGAACTTCTGTGATACTGAAATCATGTAATCCACTCAACACCCTTGAGTACACACACACACACACACACACACACACACACCAATTCGGGAAGCATATTACCACTCAAAGACATTTCACTGTTTCTATCTAATTAATGGAGACACCCTTTCCTAGGATAAGTGCCTATGATGAGCCTCTCGACTAACTCAGCAAGCCTGTTTCCTCAAGGGTACGACTGAAGCTGTCATCGGCCTTCAGAGAATGGCAGTGAGGGTCACCACATGAACGGAGGGAAGCTCTGAAGTAGGAACAGATGCTTTCTTCAGTACAGACTGTTGTCCCTCCACGACAGTCCTTTTGGGGCCATGGACCACCTTGCATTCCCCACAACCCAGGACAGACGGCACATTAGAACACGGAAAGGTCGGTCTGCTTCAAAAGAGACTTTTGAATTTAATAAGAAAGATTGTAACTTAATAGCATTTAATTTGGAGTTCCAAAAGCCCTAGAAATCTGGGTAAGAACAACAGATAGAGCACATTTTTAAGACATTGATCCTTCTCCTTTTCCTAACTTAAAACGAAGGTAAGGTCTGAAGGGCCTGGGGCAATTTGAGGGAGTTAAAGAAGAGTGGACATGGTGGTCACACTGATGGGTTCCTTCTAACAGGCCAGCTCAGTGTCTTTATTAGAAAGAATGAATGAAATGACTTGAGGAAGCCCTCTGCACAGAGCAACTGAGGATATGGAAGTCTTCTGAGTTCTCCACTAGTTTCCAACCAAGGACCACAAAGGCCTTGGGATGCACAAGTGGAGGTCTTGGGTTGGGGTGAGAGTCTAACAGCTGAGGTTCCTGTGGGAAGATACAAAACTCTACAGATGCTGGTTTGGCCAGGTAATTGTCAGGCCAACACACGCCCCATCATTCTTGAGCCCCATCTTCAAGGTTGTGGCTCTCTATAAACTGAGAACTTAGCTTCCATCTCCCAGAAAAATGAGCAGAAATTCTGGATTTTTCCATTGCTTTTGCCTATGGCCTGAAGTTTAAAGCAGAAAGGAGTCTCAACCACAGAAAAACAGCTACATTCTTGCAAATCTCAGTTGCGGAGCTATGGCTCCTCCAGTGAAGGAACCTAGAGTCTCTGGTTCAGGACAGGAGTCTAGTAAGCCACAGCTCCCTCCTGTGACTAGACACTGACCTTGACTTCCTCACCTGCTCCTGCAGATCCAAGTGTGGCTATCAGTGGTGACAATGACAACAGATTCCATCACAGATCTTTGCCCAGGAGGGAACTTTTCAGGTCAGCTGCCTCAATTTGGGGTTGGGAATGAAGGGGAAGAGATAGACTGGGCACACCAAAGTGCATCAGAGATGGGGGATGGGTCTATTGAATCCCTGCCACCACTCCTTCCATTCCCCAAGTCTTCCCAAAGAGCAGAGGTGAAGATCACGCATAAGAGAGCATCAGTGATTTGGGTGGCTAAGTCACAACAGAGGGACTGTGGTACTCAATCAGCATGAAGAACTGATCAAGGGGTTATGACCTCAAAGGCAATCCTGTACTCTCCAGAGCCCCAGGATGAGAGACAGTGACATAGTAACTAACTTACACTAACCCTCCATCCTCATAGGCCCTGTCCTGAGAAATGCCTTCCGTAGTCACCTCTCCATCCGCATCTCCTTGGCTTCCCAGTGTCCAGAAACTCCAGTACAAACTCTCTGGCATGGCACTCCAGGCCTCTCTGGTTGGCCTCCCTGCACTTCCCTAGCACCCTCCTCCTTCCCAGGGCCCCACGGTGCCTGGTCTTCAAGCATGTGCCCAGTGTGCAATGATGCAGTGTAGAGGGTGGGCACATTTTGTCCTTCCCTGCACTTCCTGAGCACGCGATGAAGGGCAGAGCTTAGTGGAGCCCAGGAGAGGTCAGCAAGGAGCTCGAGTCCAACCCACCGGCCATCTTTCAGTCACACAATCCTGGACAAAACCCCTAACATCTTTGAATCTTTAAAACTGTAAATCAAAATGTAATGTAGTCATCTTCTAAAGGCAAGTGACTTTAATGACACACAGAACCTGCACTGCTCAGGACACTGTCCAGCACCTGTTTGGTTCCCTTCACTGTACCATAGATGAAATAAAATAGGGCTGTATGCGTAATCCCGTTAAATGTCTCACTTCTGAGCTTGTTTCAGCAGCATTTCAGTCTTTCTCCTTTCTCTGCTTTAGGTAAATTAGGAGGGTCAGATCTACGTTCAGTTCATGAAGTATCAGTGTATGTCAGCCAGTCTTCTATGCACCAGCAATACCGAATTTACACACCATACAATTCCTGTTCTCAGCAGCCTCATTTTGCATGTGGAGGAACACATGTAGCCCTATTCACCTTTACTGTCTTTCCAGATTCTTCCTCACTGAGCTACACAAAATTGTGGGTTTTTTAAAAATTTTTAATTGTCTACCTTGATGAAATTTTCTGTTTCTCCGTGTTAAACATTGCACTAAGATATTTCTATGCATTATTTCATAAATACATATGAAATGATAGAAAAGAAAATGATAGCCCTATTGGAGTAAGTGATTTGTTCAGGGATCCATAGGTTGGAATCAATAGCACTAGGAAGCCCAATTAGGGAAATCTTTCCACTAGACTTGGTGCCTGTCCTCATGGATATTCAATCATTGTCTCTATTAATACATGGATGGGTTAAATATTAAAAAGAGGGGGGAGAAATAGGCAGGATTCCATTTTTGATGTGCATTCTAAAATTGGAACCCGTGACATTTTTGAACCACACATCACTTTGAATTTTATGAATATTATTATTATATTATATTATATTTCTCCAGTGGCTTCTTACAGTAAACTTAAAATACAATGGTACAGGGATGGGGCTGTGGCTCAGTGGTAGAGCACTTGCCTAGCATGCATGAGGCCCTGAGTTCAATCCCCAGGACCACATAAAAAAACTAAATAAACAATATAAGGTATTAAAAAAATACAATGGTACCATTTAATCTCTACACTGCTCAATTATCCATTTTCTACTTCCCTGATTTGTCTTTCACTTCAAAACATGCCTGTTGCTAGTGCATCTCAAGGCCCCTTGCATCCATAACATGCTTATCATTATCTTTTACTTAATTCCAACCTCATGTATTTCAAGCATTGCTACCAACGAGCAGAGCTGATGTTGAGTGAGAGTTCACTACTTGCCGGGAATGCTCCACAGTATTTTACCCATGTGGACACATGTGATCCACACAGCAGCCTCGGAGGTGGGTGAGAGTACTCCAACATTACAGAGAGCACAGGCCATCTGGCCAAGGTTCAACACTAAATGGGAAGCAACACAGGATCCCAAAGCCCCATGTTTTAGGTTTTAGGTATATTTCAGCCATGAGCACATGCTTAGAAACCTCAAGCGCTGTTGATGGGAAGACACTCAACCAGTAAGCCAGGCTCCTCACCAGTGGGATGCGGTTGGGGAGGGAGTGGGACAGAGCCTCATCCTGTACTCACAAATCCATTCAGAGAATGAAGTCCTGGCCCTTGAAGTTGTGCTCCCTAGAGTGGCCATATTAGAATGCCCATTGTTCACAGCCTGGCCCCACACTAGCTTAATTAAACATTCCATTTGGAATGATTCTGGCACAATGGAGAAGGAAGTGTGAGCTAAGCCTCGTTCACCCTCCTGAGAGCAGCAGGACTTGGCATCAAGGGGCCTGGCTTTCCATCCTGGCCCCACCTCTCACTCAGTGAGGATCCAGAGTTCCACCAAGCTGCAGTCAAGCAGCGGCTCCTCTGGTGCTGTCCCAGGTGCTGAAACTTGCAAAGGAATGAGACTCAGTTTGCACCATCAAGGAGTTCATAGGAACTGGAAAATGTTAGTATAGAACAGCGAGAAGAAAAGTAAGCCTCGAATTGTACATCAAAATTGTACATCAAACTTTTTTATAACAAAAATTAGTAATTATATAAAAGTCCAACTTCATTTGTAATTGGTAAATGCACATTAAATTCATAATATGATACTACTTCTGACCACTTGGACCAGAATGACTTCTATTTAAAAAACAGGCACATCAAGTTGAGGTGTAGATGTGAAATATCTAAACTTTCATGGGCTCTGAATTAAGAGTACACTGGTACAGGTACTTTGGAAAACCACTGAGTGGCATCTACTAAAATCAGACCTGCACATCTATGCTACATGGCTGTGCCATTCGTGGTAAGGACTCACCAGAAATGCCTGCGTTTATGCATTAAAAACATATGGATGTGACTACCATTACCTGGTGCTCCGGTGCTGGAAACGGCACACTTCTCATTAGAAGGGTGACGAATTGCCATGTGTCCATACTTTGTGCCACATGATGTGGCGGGAAATAAGGTGCTGCTGTACACGTAGCAGTATGGACAAACAGAAAAATAGTGTTTGAGCAAAGAAGCCAGCCACAAAGAACTCCTACCCAATGCCATTCATACAGATCTGTTGAAGACCAGTCAAAAACAAATTAAGCTCTTAGGAGTGAGGAGAGCAGCTACCTCTGGGGGTGAGAAGTAGCTGAAAGGGGTACCCTGGGGTTGCCAGGGTGAGAATTGTGTTTTGCATCCTGATCTGGGGTCTGGCTAACTGGATCATTATGTGTGGGAAAAACCATCAAGATCACACACACATGCACACACACATGCACACACTTGCTTTGCATGTACATTTCAATATAATGTACATTTTAATAAAAAATTTCTTCCATGGGACTGATATTTTTACATGTGTCTTTTAACTCACTTTCTCCATGATTACTATGTTTTGTCTGGAAGCAAAGACTAAATTTCAAAGATACAATTTAAATGATCTGATCCTTGACCTATGAGGCAGAACTGTGTGACCAATTTTACAAAGTGGATGAGAGGATGACATTGGTGAGCTCACACTGCAACAAGTCTCTGGCACAGCAAATGCTGGCAGTGATGGGGAGGGAGTCTTACCTCACCACCACCTGTCAGCATGAGCTGCTCCCAGTTTGGGAGGCCATGCAGCAGTGCCCCATGACACGGCCAGGCTTGTCCAGCCCCAGAAGGCAGGTGGTGCAGAGAGGCGCCACTCCGTGATTCTTCCCCATGCTTCAAATTCTATTGCCTTGCACACCCCTGATGCACCTTAATTCTTCCCATAGCCAACTCTCAACGTATCCAAAACACACTCTACAAGTTTCTGCATCTGGTCTCAACCCAGATGGTTCCATCTGCTTGAAATCCTCATCCTACCCATCCAAAGCAGGACTACTCTCCTACGGCCTATGCCACATGCAACCCCCACCCCGAGTCCTCCCCCTCTTTTTAATTCTCACTGTACCCTATTTCTCCAGTTGCAGTGACAGCACCACCATAATGGACTCCCATTAATTGGGTGCCAACCAAGTGTCAAGCTCTTGGGTAAATGTTTTACATTAACTTATAATCCAATCATTTCTGAAGACATATGGATACATTCTTGATTTTTTAAATGTGGAATTATAAAATACATAAATAAGAGCCATAGACATGCGGTATTATTAATCCACTTCAAATATAAGGAAACCAAGGCTCCAAATGAGTGACAGAGCTCTCCTACACATGAGGGAACCAGAGGACTTGGGATTCAAACCCAGAGCTGGCAGTCTGCAGTGCTGAGCGCTCTGTCCCAGACTTCCTTCTTTGCCATTGGTCCCTGAGATGATGTAATAACATAGTAGATCCAGACATGAGGCTCTGTGTAGAGCAGGGCCAGGGAACCTAGGCAACTTGTGTAATGGAAGGATAATAAAATTGGAGGCATGAATGTCTAGAGCATCATCTACAGCGGCCAACAAAATCACCTGTGCTAGCTCACCTGGTTCTGAGAGGAGAAACAGTATTTTCAATGTGCAGAAGTGTTAACACTGGATCAGAGATCATGCAACATATTCAAGACTACCCAGAAAGTAGCAGCAGGGATTGGGTGTAGTAGTGACTATTAATCCTTTTAAGCTGAGTTTTTTCCAGCACAAAACCTACCTTCTTAAAGATGTGAATGTCTGTGAGCTTTAGTATGGGACATTGCTAATTCCATAGGGCCCATGAGGTGCCAACTTTCCTTTCAAATTGACATTATTTTAAGACTGATTTTGTCCCTGATATCTTGGATGCAGGCTTCTATTCACCCTTCAAAACCTAATTCCACTCCCATTCTTTGAAGAGTCTTTTCAGACCTTCTTCTCTGCTATTTCATACAGCAAGTGGCCCCCAGGGACCTATCATGCAGGAGGCAGTCACGGTGCTAGGGATTCCACAGGAATAGAAGTCATAGTCTTTGTTCTTCTGGAGCTTACAGTAGGGCTGTGCCCACATTGGTCCCTCTCAAATGCAGTTTACAACTATGGTGAACGCTATGAATGAAATACCAGAGCTTTGACAGTCTACTGGGCACTGGAGCTAGTCCGGGAGGTCAGGGAGGCTTCCAGGTGCACGGGCAGATAATGAACCTGGCACTCTCTGTTCTCTGCACTTGGACTCATCCCCCTGTGCTATAATTTATTTTCCTCTTACTTCATGAGTAGCTCCAGGGCAGGATCATGCCTTATCCACACCTTGATCCCATGTGCCAGAAAACCTGCATGACAGATTACAGGCCACCAACAAATCTGTCTTGAGTTGGATTTTGTTCTCTGGCCATTATTCCTTCTATCGCATGGCTGCCACTATGACTGAGGAAGAATGTGGGAGGTGTCTGTGTGAACACAGGCCCTGGGGTGAGCTCTACCTGCTCCCCCTTTGCGCCTCAAGAACAAAACAACAATTTGTTGATGACAAAAGAAACGAGAAATCGGGCCACCCTAACTGCCACTGGGAAAAGTGCTTTGCTCTCAGAGCCTCTTCTCCAGCTCCGTTGCAGCAGCTTCCCAGGCTGTGGCTTTCTGGTAATGACAACCTGCAAATCCAATTTGGCGGTTCTGTTTTGCATTAAGCCTGGTTAACAGCAGCGGGGAAGGTGCAGTCAGCAGGGCCACGGCAGAGGCCAAAGAGCTCCCGGGACGTGCTCCTCGGACCTCTGACTTTCAGAACCAGATTCTGGTTTTGTCTTTTTTTTCCATCGAGCGGGGCCTCTTTCACCAATCCTGTGTGTCCACCATAATGAACAAGGGACTGACTGAGGCCTGAGAAAATAAACTTCAGATCATACACCGAGAGGGACAAAATTGAGATGTGGGGCCCCAGATTTGTGGGCTTCTTCCTTCACCTACTGCCCAACAGTTCTTTTAAGAGTGTACCTAAAATATGAAATTGCAGTGGAGGTGCACTGTCTAGAGAAGGGCTACGGTTATACATTCAGGTAAACCACCCTCCCCAACCACACGGTGTTCAGTCCCTTGGCCATCCTTCCACCCCTGTCTTTAGCTTACTCTGAAATGAGCTGCCCTCTTGAGCTCTTTCACAAGCACCTTGTGATCCTGCTGTCTCCATTGCCATCTGCACTGGTAATGGCAGCCATTACTGATTGATTGCATAGAGTGAGCCACACCCAAGAAGTTCCTTGGCATACACACGCTCCAAAGCTCAGCAGAACTTGCAAGGACAGAGTGTATTTCAAATACTAGCTGGACACCAATCACTCTGAAGCTCATGGGTGGCTTAGAGTGAGAACCACTCTCTCTGCTCCCCATTCGGCAGGAGCAGGAATTTGAGCAGATCTCAGCTGGGTGACTCCATGTTCGCCTCAGAGCTGCGACTGGGATGTGCCTCGTGAACGTGGCCTCTCTCCTCCTGGGCAGAGTTCAAGATGATGCTGTTGCCTCCAAGAGGAAGCACTCATGGAGGTGAGGGTGGGACCTGAGAATCCCAAAAGCACACTTTGGAAGGTGAATGGCATCCCTTCTGCCACATTCTATTGTTCAAACCAGGAGACAGAGCTGGCCCAGGTTGGATGGAGGGGAAGGAGATTCTACCTTTCAATGGGAGAGTGATGAAGTCAACTTGTAAAAGAGACGGTAGAACCAGATAGGAGATGTCATCATAGGCATCTGTCAGAGTACAGTGGTGAGGACGAGGTTCTTGGAGTTGGACATCTCAGCTATGCCAACACCTGTGTCCATGGATGGCTTATTCTGTCTCCTGGAGCTCCCGGATCCTCATCTCTAAGATGGGATAATGGCAGCTACCCCACAGGATTCCTTAAGGGAGTTTATAAAATGAGGTGAACACCATGCCCAACAGGGAAGCTCTGCCAGCTGCTGTTGTTACTAGAGTGACCTTTACTTCACTAAACAAATCTGGGTCCCTCGGAGGGAAAGGGGATTGGCCACTTGAAGTAATTTAGTTAGTGCAATAAGTGTGCATAGAGACTCATGTTCACGTCTAGCTAATATCACCAGTAGCTGATGTAAACAGGGGGGATCAACTGCAAAATGAAACAAAGAGAGATGAATTAGCTTGTCCGAGTCCACCCCTCACTCACGCTCTCTCACACACTCAGGGAGCTCTGCTTCTGGGCCAGGCATTGCTCAAGAGGATGCATGTCCCTGCTGGTTTGGGACTTTCAGTCTAGTGACATGGACACTATAATATGCAAGTGATATGCTTCTTACAATATGTCCCTTGAGTAAATGAATCAATGCAAAGGAAGAGACAATATGTTTGTGGGCACAGTTGCCTGAAAGAAATAATCCTGATTCAAAAGGCTTAACCAGAGATGCATGCACCCTAGCCACGGGCCTGGTCTGACACATGTGACTGTTTTTATTGAAACACAGACACACTCCCTGGTTTATAGATTCCTTATGGCAGCTTCCATGTCATGATCTCAGGATTGAGCACTTTCAACAGATAGTAGGGCTCAGGAAGCTTAATGTACTTCCTATAAATGCAAGAGAGGAGGGTGGGGTAGAGAAAGACAGTGGAATGCATCTGACCTACTTTGCTATGTACAAAGACAAATATACCACAGTGACTCTCATCATCATGTACATGAACAGAACACTGATTTGAAAAAAAAACTATAATAGCAGAAAGATTAATAGAGTAGAGAGAAGTGAACAGGGGAGGGAGGAGGGAAGGAAAAGGGGAAGTACTAGGGACTGAACTGGAACAAATTCTATTGCTTGCTTTTATAATTATATCAAAATGAATCCTATTTTTATGTATAACTAAAAACAGCCAATAAAAATCTTTTAAAATTTTTCATCTAGCCCTTTACACACAAAGGTTCCCATCCCAGGCTTAAACAGTAGAGAAAAATCTGTCCCCCTCCACTGAAGGCTTCCTGGGGGAAGGAGCTGTGCCCAGGAACACTGCTGCAGGAGGGACTCGGGGTCCTCACAAATTCCTATCCTGAGCCCTCGAAGCTGCAGCTTTACCCAAGACTGAGTCTCTGCACGTCTGCAAGAGAGCTGCACCTATCACAGGTTATACTGATGTAAAGGGCAGAAGAGACAAATCCCCCTGGAGCGACTCTCCTGCGGGGGATCAAAATGAAACGTCCTTCTCAGAGTTCTCCAGCAACGCTCTCTCTACCTCAATGCCCAGAACTCAGTGCCTCCCTTCAGTCAGGCACATGTGATTGGCTAGTGTCAATCACACTAATCCTGGAGGCCAGCTCAAACCCACAGCACATGGCCTCTACTGCCCCAAGCCTCAGCTGACCAACCTCCACTCAAACGGCACAGACTCCTTCACAGTCTGGCACATGCCCTGGGAACCAGGCGTGCTTCCTTCGGATGCTGCAATCCCCTACCAACCCAGCTCTGTGGGTTTCTCACTCTGCTCGGTTTACATTTGTGGGCAGTTAGTTTTGCCTTCCCACTTCCTATTAAGCCGTGAACTCCTTAAGGCCAGTGACCACAGCTTACTCAGGTCTGTATCCACCTGGACCCCTGGCACAGTGTGAGCACCCAGTGCCTGCTCCAGGGGGCCTGTGACAGGGACATGATGGCCTCCATCTCTGGCTCTGCTTGCTTCAGTTTGTTGTGGGTGATGAAATCCTAGAAAGCCTTGATGTTCTTGGGGGCAGTCCAGGTGCCCACAGAAAGACAGTGAGAAGGAATGGCAACGGAGTGGTGTCCGTCCTCCAATCAGTTCCCAGAGGACATGGATGGTAGAATATAAAGAAATGCAGAACAGTGAGGCAGGGAGCAGAAGGGTAGTCTACGGCACGAAGATAGCAAGGGGTACAGGGCACACATGGATGGCTTAGAAGGTGTGCAGTGGAGAGCCACAAAGAGTATATGGACTTACTGATGACCTACTGCATTTCGGAAACTGAGTCAAATAGTGGGGGTGGGGTATGCTTTATCCTCTTGGAGATGGCTAAATAGATGTAAAGTCTATTTCAAAAATGATGAACTTTGTGCTCAGCAAGGTCAAGTGCTTAAGGGTCAAGTGGTGAGAAGACAGTAGATTCAGAATTCCACCCAAATCTCATTGGTGCTCAAGTAGGTCACTTTCTTCTCAGCCACACAGTTGACCTCTGACCAAAGATTTAAGGAGTTTACCCCAGTGGGAAGAGAGGATGGGTCTGTAGGAGAAGGAGCGACACGAGAGGTTGGGGCACTAACTGGAAACGGCCGCTGTAGTCTAGGATAGAAGATGAAGCCCATGTTGTGCATCGCTACCAGAAACCAACGCACTCGGGAACTAAGTGAATGGAGGGTGCAGTCGCTGCATATGGCACCGGCCAGCTTGGGAGGAGGGTGACGGGGAAACCACCATCGTTTCTGCTTGTGCCACTTAAAAGCAGCATCAAGATTGCCCTTGGGATCCTTGCTCTGACTCTGGGTGCACATTCTAAGCTTAGAGGAGCTATAGTCACAAGGATGGAATATTATTAGTTTAGCTGTGTTTCTGCTCCAGCTTTCTCTGTGAATCATGTGTGCATGAATCATAATCACCACTCTTCATATTTTAGAAACAGATGTATAATTTTTCTTACCCAAGGAAAGAAATCAATTGCTGCCTAAATATGAATCTAATGTTGTTTCTGAATCTCTTTGATTTATTCAATTCTGAACCTTCATTTTAGGGGAGAGTGAGAATAATTAGGAAAGTTTAAAAGAAGGAGGAGGAGGAGGAAGAGAATACATCTATTGAGTATTTGTCTGTGATTGACTTTTCAAAGTCAAGGTAGGTGTGAGTGTTCCCATTCTAAAGATGAGGAACCTGAGGCTGCTCTCAGCAACCTGCTGGCCTGGGTCTCATGCTGTGAGCAGCAGAAGCTAGAATTCCAGTGCAGGTATGTTAGACACGAGGGGCCAGCGCCCTGCCCTAGCTGGTCTGGTCACAGTAGAAATGGTAGCAGGCTGCTGGACTTAACGGAATCTGTGCTTCTGTTCCTGTCTTGGAGATGATGTCCAGCTCCCTCTCCAGTGTGGCTGTGCCTTTGTGGTCCACTGCCATCTCCCCACAGAGCAGTCCCTGAAGCTGTGAGCAGTGCGTGAAGTAGGCAGACCAAGCAAACCTGGATCCTGGAGCTGCTGTGAAGCACATGGTCAAGGACACGGGGTTCCAAGCCAGTGTTGCCTAAATACTAGAAATGACTTCAGTCAGATGCTTCCTGGGCAGTCCCACCTTCCTGCTACCAACCACAAGCCTCTGGCCTAGAACCAACCTGCTCTTCTCTCAGACATAGGAAACTTTCAGCCCCCAAGAGTGACTGAAGCCATGCTCCAGGCTCTGTGCTGGTACATGTCATCTCACTGACACCTGCACAGGGCCAGGCTTGGAGCATTACCATCATCTTACTGGTGAGGGAACTGAAAGTCCACACAGCTACCAATACAGCATTGTAATGCAGCATCACTACTGTCATGGGATGCAGTTAAAATACTATTGTGTTAAACCTTGTAATTTATTAAAATGCATTAGCTGTATTAATAATATTACCAAATGGAATAGCAGTATTAATAAATTGTGTATAGAATTTTAGAACTTTTCACTGCTTTCCACTGTATCATCCCATCAGGTCTCAACATTTCTAAAAAAATTAGGTTCACAGTAAACATTTCTAAATAAATCAAAACAAATGAATCCAAACACATATTTGAAAATCACAAACTTCCTTTGGTCTATTCAAAATGACCTTTCTAAATTGAAGTTTTGATCATATCACCCTTTTGCTTAAAAAACCATAGAGGAGACATCAAATGGGATTACTCAATGGCATTGAAGTCCACAGTCATCTATGTAAGACTGGATTCAGCAGATATTTCACAATCACCTTGTTCTCTTTGCCTTGTTGACAAGGGCAATGGCCAGTCTGCCTTTCCTAATGGCCAGACTGTGCCGCCTGAGACCCCTGTGTCGACGAGGGCTCTGGTGCTTTCACTTTATAACACAGTGTCTTCGTGAGGCAAGCCTTCACCTTCATACAAGGTGAACTTCAGGGAGCATGTGAGTAATACTAACCTCACATGGGCTATCAGGAAGTGGTGGGCAGGGGGAGACACGGGACCAAGCAATGATTTTGGTGACAAACGGATAAGCATTTTGGAGAGCAAGAGGAGACAGCCATTGGGAAGAACTTAGTAGGTTCAAGGCGTATGGATTGATGAAAAGGTCACACATTTGTGGTCACTCCAAACATTTCCCTGGAAACAATCCCGACTGCGTATGATGTGTGCTGTCCCTGTAGACAGAGGAGGTGGTGGTGATGTGAAGGGCTGGCCCTGCAGGGCTATTTGTAGAAATGTATTAGGTCACATCAGACACCAGGTATCAAAGGTGCTTGTTTTGCCACTGGACACCACGTTTTGAGTAGAGCCTACTGTGAAATGCACTGTGCTCCCATAGGCTGCCTCCTGCAATCTAACACCCCAAGTCACCAGAGGGAATCCAAACCTCATCATCAATGGTACCAACAGGACGCAAAGGTGCACCCTGGGCTTCCATCTGCGCAAAGCCTTCCATGGATATCCTATGCCAGTGTGAACAGGATGAAAGAGATGCTCTGCTGTCTTGCTGGTCTGGCCAGGTTGGAGAATCACAATAGTCTCTAAATGCAAACTTGGCATCGTGTGTCTGTATTAAACAGGAAATCCTTATACAGCAGGCCAACATCGGTGGAAGATTTGATTCAGGCTGATTGGCCATCAAATATGATTAGACTTTTCAGACAACATGAGAATGGAAGGAACTGGTCTTAGGGTTAAATGACTTAGGGACATTTTTCAAGGAATATGCAACCTTGAGCAAATCCTTTAGCCTTCCTGCATCTTAGCTTCTTCCTCTGTAAAATGAAGATGAAAACCTGCCTCGTGGAGTTGTTTTGAAAACAACATTTAGCAACATCTCTACTGCAGCAACTGATAAATGATGCCCAAACAGAATGAGGCTTCCTTCCCCAGCCCATTGGACCCTGCAAGCTTTATATTAGTACTGATATGCAGGATGACACATATACAGAGAATGAAGTCAAATGCCTTGTGCGGCTTCTCAAGGCCCCTGCATCGGAGCTCCGCCAGCAGCTGGCTTCACCTCCTTCACCTCCTCCAGCTGTCATTAGGACATCCCAAGCCAAGGCTGCCCACCTGTGAGGCACTGCTAGTTCTGATGGAAGTGCCATAGTGGTCAGGAGTTTAAAATAGAGAAGTAAAGAACAATACAGTTTGGCAATAATAATGGTAGAGAAGAAGAATACAGAAAACTGTCTAATAAACCTGATTAAAACACCATTCCCACCCCTTCAGCAGCAGGACCATGTAACAAACTGCTTTGAATCTTAGGTTCAGAGGCAGTAAAGTGAAGATGAACGTTACCCTGCAGTAGTGTAGAGGGAGATAAGGCCCATCTTACAGTGGCATTGCAGGGACACACGTGCTACTGCAAAGCAAGCACCAGGCATAACGCGTGACTTACTGCAGCCATTCAATAAAGGGGAGCACCAACAGTACAAATGCTCTTGACGCGAATGTCAGCACTCACAGATCATTAAATTATCATTGCTATTGTTATTATTATCATTAATGAAAGGAGCAATGAATGATATTTGCAATGTGGCTGCCAAATCAGCTAATACTGAATTTGCCTATTCTTAGAATGCTTCTGATTAGTCAAAGAACACACTTGTGCCTCAATTCATTCACCTGTTAAAACACCCGAAGGTGAGGGGGAAGGGAGAAAGAAAGCCATTTACCCTCTTTCACAGGGGAACCTGCTCATTTTAATTAACCTAAAAGGTTTCCAGCAATTTATGTTTGTAAAGCACTTTGTCATTCTAAGAATAAGAGACAATTTAAATGCACAGTTTTATTCTAACATCATTTTTGTGATCATTCCTCACGGGGCTCTCAAGCAAGACAGAGTCCTCAAGTTCTACCCCTTTCATCTAGGAGAGACCACGTGGTTCCCCCTTGAGAGCCAGGTTCTTAGGAACTCCCTAAGAGTTCTTGTGACCCTACTTCTTCAGCAAAAATATGGGCACAATCAGAAACTACCATAAAAGAGAGAACTAAAAGGAGGTAGAATTTGAGCACCTTCCAACACCGGCTCAATGATGATTCCTCATAAATCTGCAAATCAAGTTCAATTGCACTTTTGAACTCTATCAAAGCAAAACCAGAGACAGACAGTGAAATAGAAAAAAAAGAAAAAGAAACAGATTCTATTATGGACGATGGGAAGGGAAACCTCGATGGAATACTGGGTTCAATTCTGCATACAATACAGGCAAGTGAGAATTTATAGCCAAGGAGCAGGTTGGGGTAATCGATTTAAATAATCACTAAGAAGGAACGTAAGGAATGAAGGAATTTGTGGATAAACAGGACTGGCAGGAATCTTGCTGAAGGCAGGTGAAGGTGACCTACCACCACTTGGGAAATGGTGGGATGAGAAACCAGGTCAGATAGTGAGGGTGGCCAGACACTTGATGAACTAACAGAGCTGAAACTGTTTTACAAGGAAATGCACAGGTGGCATAGGAGGAGTTTCAGGAGCCTGTCTGAAGCTCCGCTGGGCAAAGAGTCTTTGTCAACTCCAGACACACTTGTTTGGATATTTCAAAGGGGATTCAAATTCACACTCAGGAAACAAGGACGGTCTCACTGTGTCCAGAGCGCCCTTGACCCCTGCTCCCATCGCAACATCAACGACCAGTCCCCCTCCTTCTCCCTTCTCAGGAATGTGATGGCCTGCCCTTCCTGTCTTGGCACTGCACCAATCCTCTTCCTTTCTATAATAAAAACAAGGCAGGCTTTGGAGACTGCCTGGGTGTCAGTCTCCTCATCTGTAGAATAAGATACTCATCTCTGCCTTAGGAAATGTGCATATGCATTTTCATGGGCAATCAACCAACGGGTGCTAGGTAAATGAAAGCGCTTGACCTTGGCATCATTCACTACTCTGGGTTGCTTTAAGAGGTGATTCTTTCTAAATCATGATGTGATAAGGGATGTGCTTTTTTATGACCTCAAAATCTAGACTTCTGTAATAGTGGGCAGAGACTGCAAGCACTGGAGATGGTGACAGAGTCATCCTTCCTTGGGGCTTAATGGTAGCAGGACAAGCCCTCCCACAGAGCACATTTAACAGCACTGGACGGTACGCAAAGCAAGTTCCCACAGCCAATGCAGCATGGAAAAAAGCAGATGGTTCCCAGGGAGAACTGACTTGGGGGAGCTGGGAGGACATGGTCAGTTTCTGCTCATAGAGATTTCAACATGGGCCAGGGTGCCATTCCTATAAAACCTGAAGGACCAGAGGTCAGAATCCAGGGTAACTTTGGCTTCTGTAAAATGAGGGAGGAGCCTAGAAAGGAAAGAACCTGACAGAGGAGCAACACAGATCTCTAACTGACTCCAAATGAGGTGCTTGATGCACAAACTCCAATCAATCTCCCCAGATAGCACACTGGGCACTTCAGAGATGAGGCTCCAGGAAGCCAAGGAGAGGTGACTCTAGAGCCACCTTTCTGGGTGACACAATCAATAGAGACTGACTGCAGATAATCTAGATAACGGAATTATTTTTGGGGCTGACAATGTTGCCCAGGTTGGCCCTCAACTCCCAGGCTCAAGCTTCAGCCTCCCAAGTAGCTAGGACTAGAGGCTGCGTCTGGGCACCCAGCTTTAGATATTGGCATCTGAAGACATTATAACTATCCTCGATGACGCAGTGCTAATAGCAACAAAAATCGGCTATAAAACTTGCATGTCCCTTGGATTTCCAATGAAAAATGACAGGGCCTAGGGTGTGGCTAAAGCTCAGTGGTGGAGCGCTGACCTAGCATGCATGACACCCTGGGCTTGATCCCCACCAAAAAACAAAAAGGGAGAAAATCAAATAAGAAATAAATGAAGAATCTTAAGGGGTGAAAAGTTTTTATCACAGAAAGATAATAGTTATAGGAAAGTTATATTTATCTGGGGACAAAATCTTTGGATAGATTATCTATTAGGAGCTGGGAGACAGCTAACATACTGTAATCATTAATAAGTCAACTGACAGGTAATTATTAAGCACTTATTATGTTTCACACATAGTTCCAGGACCATAGACTTGACCTAAATAAATTAACAGCTCTCAGTTTTATATTCATTGTCAGTTTCATTGCTTGTGTGACAAATGGGTTTCTGTCATTCCATCTCAGCTATTGAGACCCTTTATTGGGGTCTTTGTAAACCTTGCTTCCTGCTTTCAACTTCTCCTCCAACTCCTGCTCTGTTGATCTAGGTATCAAGAAGTTGCTCTCCATGGAAAATCTGCTATCTTTTGTCTTCAGACGTATGTCGAACACATCTATGTTTTGGTCTCTGGGCTAGGCACTGAGTTTATAAAAATAAGAACAGCCTCATCTGTCCTTGAGGAGTTAAGAGACCGGCTGGCAAGAAAACTAATTATTATTGATGTTCAGGGAGCCAGAGAAACCTATTCATCCAGAGGGTTGAGGGGACTTGCTAGAGGAGACAGCACATGAGTTACGCCTTGGAGAATAAATTTAGAGTGTTCTGGACTGAGGATCGGGTATAATGTGCAAGACTAAAGGAACATCACCACAAAGGCCTGTGCACAGAGTTTTAAAATATTTAACACACACATGTGAGCTCCTACTACCCACCAGGCTATCATTTAGGCATGAAAAATGCGACCAAAAGGGACAAAATTCCTGTTCTCAGGGTTCTCACTTCAGTGACATGAGATTTAAAAATGAATGTTCCATGTTTCAGGTTGTGATCTTTCTAAAGGAACTAGTGGGACAAGAAACCATGGGATGGAATGGGTAGGAAGAGGATGCTCTAGACAAGGTGGCCAGAGAAGAGCTTTCCAAGGAGATATTTGAAGAGGTAAAATGAAGTAAGAGAGTGTGCCCTTTGGTCATCTATGGCAGATTCTCATATAGAAGAAATAGCAAATTGTCAGGGCTTAGAGTTCTGAAGAGACATCAATAGGGTGGATGAGGCTGGAGCAGAGTAAGGTGCCAGAGAGCCAGGAGACAAGGTCAGAGAGGGCCAGGGACAACTCATGTGGGACGGAATACAGTGTGACTCAAGAGGGGACATTGGAAAGTCTTGAGATGGTGCAATCTTATTTGCATTTCAACAGATCCCTCTCACCAGCCTATAGAGGACAGATTATATGGGAGCAAAGTTGGAATGAAGGTTACTAGTTAAAAGGCTATTCTAGTGAACCAAGTAAATGGTGGCGGTGGCATGGACCAGGGTGGTACTGCAGGAGATTAGACGTAAAGGGTGCAGGTACACGTTGAATGTCAAGCTATTGGGTTGGCCATTGGTTTAGATGTACAAAGAAGAACCACAGGAGGGCATGAAAACAGCCACCTGTGTTTGGGCTCCTCATTGTCATGGCTGGGCATATGTCCCCACACCTCCTTTCCATGCGCCCCATCCCAGGCAGCCACTGTAATACTGACTCCAGACAAGAAAATGGAGGCCCAAGGAAATTAAGCAGGTGGCCAAAGGGCTGCTATCAAAGTGAAACCCATGCTAACCCACTACCTTACCTCCAAGAACAGGTCCCAGGGCTGGGGACCTTTAGTTCCATCACTGTGTATATAGGGAGCACCTGGGGACACAGTGAAGAAAAGACAAGGGCTTACACTAAATCACAGAAACCCACAAAAAACAGAAGAACATGCGAACAGGCAAGCATTTGTGTGTGGATGTGTGTGTGTGTGTGTGTGTGTGTGTATACGATGCACCCATACACATTATGTAGGACTGTGTATATGTATCCACAGGTGGTGTGTGTGTGTGTGTGTGTGTGTATGTGTGTGTGTGAGATCTACACTTTATCCTAAACAGCTGGCACTCATCAGGGATACCAATAGAGCTAGAACTTCCCTAGATGATGTCCAGTCCTCAATTCACACACGCCTCATATTGAACTGTGGCTATTCTTCAACTTTTCACTGATACCTTGGTTTAAATTGCCCCCAGTGAAAAGGCAAGCCCTGAAAGCCTAGAGGCCATGGTGCTTCTCCTGGAGCCTGGGCCTAGCCCTTCGCAAGCAGGGCTCCAGCTCTGAAATCAAATGTTGCAACGACTGACACAAAGGCTTTCATGGGGCTGCATTTTACTCATGAACAGTTTTGTCTTCTGATTGGGTGATTTTCTTGTCCTGTAATTGCCATGGAAACCTTGTGGGTGGGATGGGAGAGATCACTGCTAACAGGTTAGCAGAGACAGATGTGACTTCCGCCTGATAATTGGTACCTGGAAGAACAAGTGGGTCATCCTATTACTCCACACAGAACATCTCTCACCAGGCCATTAGCCTCAGAAAACACAGGTCTCAATTAACTTTCATGGAAATTGGATTATTTCCTGCCCACTTGAAGGCCTTCATTTATCCACAGGGAGCTGCACAATGCACAGGTCTAGTGCCCGTAGCCTTGAAAATCGTTGCTGAGACCCAAGCACAGAAATGGAGTTCTTCCAGGTTCAAAGCACCTTCTCATACATCATCAGTTGTCATCGTGGACTGGCCCTGTGTAGTTGCATGAGGGGTCAACAACAAATGAGGTTTGGGGGTAAAATATTAACCAGGCATGAGCCCAGACTGCCCTGCTCCAGACCCCAAGCTCAATCCACTACCCCACGCCACCTCACTTGGTTTCCAGTGTCCTCACTGGAAACCGAGCACAAGGCTCATCTTCCGTCCCCTGGAGTGCTCCGCACGCTGCTGTGCATAGCAGGCGGATGTAACCTAGGGGGATGAAACAGTCTGGGTTTCCCTTGCCTGGAGTAACCAGGGATCCCCAAGTTCTGTGAATAGGGGTAATGCATATTAATAACTGATTAATGCTGTTCCAGCTCCCACCATATGCCAATTTCTCCTCCAGGGTCTCCACAGTTGCTCTCTGATTCAGGCCTAACTCCTCTGATAGGTATGCACTGGTGTGTCCCACATGACTTATGGGGAAATTAGCACCCAGGAAGGTGACTGTCCATTGTTACAACATAGCTAAAAACGTCACATCTGAGACTTGAACTCAGTTCTTCTCAGCTCAGCAGCCAAGTGCCTCCCATCCCTCCAGGTGCTTCTATGAGTCATGGATTATGTGGCTGAATCAATCATACTTCTTGGGATGAGATCACTAGTGCTGGCTTACTATACAAGAGGAATAATTTTGGGTAATGGAGAAGGTGCAAGGATCATGATGAAGCCATCAGAGAGCCAGGCTCAGAATCAAAAATCGTCAATCCTCCTGAGACTCTCACAGGTGGGAACTCCTTGTCCTGCTCTCCAGGTTCCCACCACTGAGCTGCAGGAAATGTAAGGATTTCTCTGTGGTTGACTCAGCCCACTGAAGACCTGAAGCCTCAGGAGCATGCTCAGGCCACCAGCCCAGCCTTGGCTATGCTGGGTCAGCAAGGGCAGGGCTGTGGTCCACGGCTCTTCCTGGCCCCTCAAGCCACTGCGATTCAGTCATCTGCCTGAATTTACTTCCAACCAAGACCACGCATTCAAGAGACAATTCGTCTAGATGAAGAACTGGGTACTATTGGGAAGAAGAAATGAGAGCTAGAGAGGGAAGAAGGTGGATGGGACTATGGTCTCTGTAAAACACAGAGAACCCATGAAGGTAAAATGAGAGCTTTGTTAAACATCTATAAAATAAGGCCTAGAAGTGCTGACCCACTGCATTACGTCCTTCCCACATACTAGAGCATCCTCATCACCCAGCCTCTGAATCATGCTGCCGGCCTCCCCTGACTGACCAGAACCATGGCTCTGCTATCTCCCAAAATAGGTGTAGACAACTTCCACCCCCGGGGTCCCAGCTCCCCCTGGCCCACTTTACATAGTTGAAGGCCCCCAAAGTGACCCTGTGTGAGTTCCAGAGCCTCGCTTCTACTTTTGCCCTCTGGAGTGCTCCTGCCACTCTGTCAGGAAGCGGTGACTAGACACTAAACACAGACCTGAGGGAACTCGAGAGACAGCTAACACCCAGCACCAAGGCCCCACATGGCAGAAAAACCACCTCTCAGACCCACAGCCTGGGTGAGGAGGAAGCACCATTCTGGCAAGCTCCTCAGGACCAAGTGGCTACTGTGCTTGGCTGCACATGGATGAGGACTCCACGGACACTGGGTGGCAGGGACAATGCTCACCATGCGGAAGAGGTCCCAGAGAGGAAGAGAGAAGGTCTGGGCCTCAGCTCCAATGAGAGCGTAGGGCCCACTGCTGGGCAGCCCTCAGAGGACCTCTTACTTCTCATGGCCACAGGGCAGATCTGGCTAAAATTCAAGACTGCAACTTATTTACGCAGGCGGCAGAGTCACAAGGAGTCCCCTAGGTGAGCATTAGGGCAGAGTGGGGCACTGATACTGTGAAGGGGACTCGTAACCGGATTAAGAACAAATGGAATCTCTATCGTCACCTGCATCACGATGGTGACATAAAGAGCTTGACACGCTGCCCTCCACACAGCCTGACATGTTGTTTTAGTTTTTTAAATTTTCCTCCGTTGCTACATATATTCTTAAACAACAAGGATTTTTTTTTTCTTTATCCACTGCCTAGATAGTGCACAGAGCAGAGACCAAATAAAAAATTACCTAGCAAAGGAAAGAGGAGTTGGGGGATTGGGGGGGAGGGAGGTGGGGGGAGAAAAACTGAGGACTGGGAAACCCACATGCATCTGAATAGCCACACCCCAGCAGAGGTGCGGCTGGGAGCAGGGGTAAGAGCTTATGTGTCAGGGTGGACGGGTGAGTCTCAGCGCTGAAGACAAAGGATGGGGAGGTTGCTTAGCTTTCTCCTTCCTCTCGACTTCAAAGAGAAAGGAGAGGTTATAAAATATGACATGACCTGTTCATGGGGTGTGCCATCGGGATGAGAGTCCAGCTTCTCCTAGTCTGGTTGCTTCAATTTAGAAGGACAGGGGTCCCTCAGTATCTGAGGGAGACTGGTTCTAGGGCCCCTGGGATACCAAAATCTGCGATCCTCTAGTCCCTTGGATGAAATGGGTTAATATGCCTCTAACTCAAACACTTCCTCCTATGCACTTTAAGTCATTTCTAGCTTACTTTTAATACCTGATAAAGACAAGGAAAAATGTCTGGGACTGTTTAGTAGAGACGGACTTTTTGAATATTTTGTCATGCAGTTGTGCAGAACCTGTGTACATGGAAGGCTGACTGTAATATGAAGAAGAATTGGGGAATTATAAAACTCCTGACAGTTGAACATCTCTCTACAGGCGTAACGTGGGGGGTGTTTCTCTGTTTAATGTTTCCTTTGCACGACACACTTGGTGAGCACCTACTACATGCCAGGCACATGCAGCATCCCTTAGAGTGGATACTGTACGTGGATACTCAGTGAGTTCATTCTTCCTGAAGGATTTGCTAAATATCACTGTTGGGATGAGCCCTGTCCAAGAGACTGGAAGGAGACCAATGGATGCAGATGGCACACAGGCATGGCACCCTCTTAAATGTATGAATATAAAGAAATACAACACATCAGGTAAGCCCCAGGTCACCCAAAGACAAAGGAGGGCAGGGGACAGAGTGCTGGCAAAGCTGTTCTGAGTACCAGCAATCACAAAGCATCCTACAGTCCACATGCAACAACCGAGTTTCCACACCAACCCTCCCACACTGCCCCTTTCAACAGTTTAAAAATGCCAAACTCATTGACATTCCTGGACTTAGGTTCTGCCTTTCAGCTTCTAGGATGATATTTTTTTCATTGTATTATCTTCATCTGACCTTCACTACCAAACACAAAGCAAAAAAAAAAAAAAAAAACAGAGGAGAGAGAGAGAGAGAGAGAGAACTACAAAAACAATCAAAAAGATTCTGGAGCACATCCAGGACACTGGGCCAGGCACTCCATAGGAAGCAGAATGTAAAAAGTAATAGATCTTCAGTTCCCAAGCCTTGAGTAATGAATTCCAGGCAAACCATGTTGCATCCAAGAGCCTGACTGTGCTGGGAGTTCCCACCCCCAGGGGGACGGGATGATGTGCTGCAGCTGAGTCTGTGATTCAATAAGACAGCAGTGGGGTTTGGCAAGTGAGTGGATCTTAGTGTAATGCCACCCATGAGTCTGGAAGGACTCTGATGGTTCTCAGGAGAACACGAGGGAGCCACCCCAGCCTGTGCGTGAGGATGAGTGTCCTTTGAGTTAGGGGATTGCAGCCTACCTCGGCTTCTCCTGCAGATGACTCAGGATTCACCTTGAGGCTTGATTTGAATGGACCGTGGGAACCCCTCCAAGGCCCCGTCTCCAGGCAGGACTGTGTTGGTGAGTTATGTGTGGTGGAGAGATATGGTCCATTATCTACCCTACTGCCAGGAAGTAATAGCCTCATTTTTCATCAGATCTGGGTGAAGCAGATCTTGTCAAACCCCCCCCAAAAATAGAATAGGAAACTAATGTTCCAGAAATAATAAGTAATTGAGACGGAAATTGAAATCTAGTCTATCCAATTCAGATACTTTCTTTTTATTTTTTTCTTTTTCTGTTGGTTCCAAACAAGTTCTCTAAACCAGAGCCAGAAAAGCTGAGCTCCATTCATTCTCTGAGCATTACACGGCGGCACTCACTGGCAAACTGGAAACAAAAGCAACCTAAGAAAGACATTGTGCCCTCTCCCCAGACCTCCTGTCACACCTGGAAGGCAGCACTCACACGAACAGAACTAAGTAGTCACTCCAAGACATCTCTATTGTCAAAACTGTCATTCTTCCATCCATCCATCCATTCATTGCCATCGGTGAGTTCATTCTTCCTGCAGGATTTGCTAAATACCACAGACGGGATGAGTCCTGCCCGAGAGACTGGAAGGAGAGCAGTGGGTGCAGATGGCACACAGGCATGATGCCTTCTTAAATGTATGAATATAAAGAAACACCATACATCAAGTAAGCCCCAGGTCACCCGAAGACAAAGAAGGACAGGGGACAGAGTGCAGGCAGAGCTGTTCTGAGTACCAGCAATCCCAGAGCATCCTACAGTCCACATGCAACAACTGAATCTCCACACCAACCCTCCCACACTGCCAAGAGGAGGAGTCCACCTGTGACCCAGTTGGTGAACTGAGCTAGGGTCTCCCACAAATCCAAGGAAGAAATAGGAGTGCTGAGAAGCTACACACCAAAGAACAGAAGATGGAGAGGGAAGTCAGAAAGCCACCAAAACGTACTTGGGGGTAGTGTTGGGAAGCCTTTCGGTTAGTTAATTTGCTAAGTCAACTCAACTGGACCATGGAAAGCCCACATATTTGGTGGAACATTCCTCTCGGTGTTTCTGTGATGGTGTTTTGGATGAGACAGACAAATGGCCCTTCCTGCTTCAGGTGGGTCTCATCCAATCAGTTGAAGGCATGCACAGACCAAAAGAGCTGACTCTCCCCAGAGTTAGGGTAGGCCCGTCCTGCCTGGCTCCCATCCAGCTGGGACAAGAGTTATTTCTAACCTTAGGACTAAGCCTGAAATACCAGCTCTTCCTGGATCTCAAGGCTGCCTGCCCTTGGACTGGAGCTACATCCCTGGCTACCTCCCCAGACCCCAGCTCAGTGACTGCAGGTCTTGGGATTTGAAAGATGATTTCCTTTACTTTTAGAGAGAACCTCTCCTCACACACCCATCTTTGTCTGGGCAACACTTCCTAAAAGGCTAAACACATGTCAAATTCTCCCATTTGTTGCTGCAATGGCCCAATTGTCACTTCTTTGATACAATTATTTGTTACATTTACTGCAAATGAATTGAGGCCACTTGAAACCCAGGTGTATTCACAATACAAAATTGTTATCTAAGTATCTGAAACGTGCCAATCCCAAATGGTACTTGATAAAAAGGGAGTCATGAGTTGGTGAGAAAACCATTCAACAGCTCACAGAAGCATTCTACTAGAGTTGGAGTAGGTGGGATAAAAGGCAACGGCAGCCACTATCAGAGCTTCTTCTGCAAGCTGCCCTTCTCCAGGGTGCTGTGATGGGGTCATGCTGCTCCGGATTACAGCAGGGACCTGAGGGCCAGGAGCAGGCCAGGAGAGGACCCTGCAGGAGGAGACAAGGCCTGGCTCTGGGTGGGGCAGGAGCTGGCAGGTAGTGTACAAAGGACTGTTGAGGGGCTGAGGGGGGAGCAGGAAGTGACAGGAGGCGGCAGTGGTCTGGGTGAAACCTTGGGAAGAATCAGAGCCCTTCACTCAGGACCAAGAGCACCTTCCAGACGCAGGCTCTGCTGAGTCAGCTCAACATTGGAAGTCACCGGCCTGTTAAGGTAGGGAGGGATCTGCTCAGACTGATCACTGCAAAAGAAGAAGCAGGCACAGATATCCCATGCCCCCTGTGTCCCCACATTATCAACATCCCCCCTAGAGTAGACCATTTGTCACAGTCCGTGAACCTGCCCTGACAAGTCATCACGACTCAAAGTCACGGCTCACACTAGGGTCCGCTCCTGGGACTGCACTTCCTGTGGGCTTGGACAAACGGATAATGATGTGCATCCACCATTAAAATACCACACAGAGTGGTCTCAAGGCCCTGAAGCTCTGCTCTGCTCAGCCTACCCATCCCTCCCGATCCACGATCTCATGGTCAGCCTTTCCCAGGGGGCCTTAAGCAATATTCATTAAGTTTCCTCCACTTCTTCTCAGAGCCCGACCGCTGAGTTTGGTCAGCCTGGAGTAACGTCCCCTTGTCTGGATGGCCCGTGGCTTGTGTACTCATTTACCTGCTGGAGGCCATCTCGGTGCCCTCTTAGTTTGGGCATTATAAACATCTGTGTTCAAGTTTTGGTGTGGACATAAGTTTTCAGCTCCTTCCGCAAAGCGAAGGGAGCTGACATCTGCTGGGTTGCACACCAACCTGAAAGCAGATGTTTATAAAAAGCCCAAACTACAGAGGGCAGACCTTCGCCTCCCACAGGTAAAATGAGTACACAAGCCACGGGCTGTTTCTCTTCCTCACCAGCTTCCCCGGGGGGTCACCTTCTGGATTTTAGAATCTTGTATTGGCCTCGTTTATATTTTCCTGATGCCACAGGATGTGGAACATTTGTTAAAGATGATTTCCTTGATCATCTTAATTTGTGTTTGTATATCTTCTTTGGGGAGCTGTTGGTTAAGCTTTTGGGTTCATCTTAATGCGGTAGCTTCTTTCCTGATCATGGAGTTGTGAGCTTTCCCGTGTGTTATGTGATAGTCTTGTGTCAGACGCGTCGACTGCAAATATTTCCGCCCAATTTGTGGCTCGTCTTTCCACCTTTCCACAGTGTTCTTTTCTTTTGCGGAGCAGGAATGTTTACCGTTAACAGAGCACAGCTTATTGACTATTTTCTTCATGGCTGGTGCTTTTGATGCCAAACTACCCAGTCATACCCAAACAGAAACTCAACTCTATTTTCCCCTATGTTACCTCCTATGAGTTTTACAGTTTTTCCTATAAGATTTAGGTCTCAGAACCATTTTCAAGTTTTTGTTTGCAAAGTGTGTAAAGTTTGTGTCTAGTTCCACTTTTTTCCTGTCTACATGGAGGTCCAACTGTCACAACATCATTTGTTGAAAAGATCTGTTTTTTTTTTTTTACATTTTATTGCCTTTGCTCCTCTGTCAGAAATAATCGACCACATGGTGCAGACGATTTCTTGGATCCCTGTTCTGCTGCACTGATCTATTAGTCTGTTCTTTCACCATAAGTACACGGTCTTGATTACTGTCTCGAAGTCAGGTGGGGTCAGCCTTCCAGCCTTGATACTCTTCTTTAATATTCCACCCGTTTCTCTGGGTTTTTGGTTCTACATAAACTTTAGAATCAGATTTCCAATAATCAAAAGATAAATTGTTGGGATTTTATTGGGATTGCATTAATTCTATAGATCCAAGGGAAAGAACTGATAATCTTGACAATATTGAATTTTTCTACTATGAACATGGAATGTTTCCCCAGTTACTGAGTTCTTTGACTTCTTTCACCAGAGATTTGTAGTTTTCTCATACAGATCTTATAGATATCATATGAGTTTTTAACCTAAGTGTTGTATTTTTGGAAGTATTCATGTAATTAGTTTTATGAATTTAATTTCAAGTTTCACTTGTTCACTGATAGTATACAGGAAAGTAGTTGACTTCTATGTATTAGTCTTGCATCCTGCAACCTTGTTACACAAATTGTGGTTTGAAGTCTGCTCTCTGGATGTCGTGGGTATATACACTTGATGGTGGCAAGGACGAGTGTTGGAAGACCTTTTTGGAAGCTCTAACTGCAGTCCAGGTGAGAAATAATGGTGGTTTAGACTGCAATGGGGGTGGGTGGGATGGTGGTAGAGGTGGGAAAGAAAGACAAGTGAACCTAAGTTAGAAATATGTAGGAGGAATAATCAACAGGGCCTGGTGATTAAATATGAAGTAGGAGGCAGAGAGAGAGGCAAGGGTGACACCTGAATTAGAATGTGTGGTTCTGAGGACCAGGGCCTTGGGAGGTCCATTAATTAATCATAATAGCAGCTCACATTTGCCAGCTGCCCACCACACAGAGGCACTGTGCCTGACCTCATTCCACTCTCCAGCCTTTGGGAGGAAGGCATAGCTTATGACCACACTTCACAGGCAAGAAAAATGGAGACTCAAATAGTCATTTCATCCACCAGTATATTATGTAAACATGGTGGAACTAGGGTTCAAATGCACATCAGTTGACTCAGAGTTTGTATTCTCAACTTCTATGTTTTGAGAAAATGAAAATCAACTTGGATGACCCCAAGTCCTTATATATCCTGTGTAATTGGATATATAATTCATGAAACTCCATCCACTTATCTCCAGAATATTTTTTAAATGTAAGGTTCTCATTTCCCAAATTTGGTGATCGTCGACTCTCCTTTATTTCCTGCCTGGATCATCATAACCAGCTCCTCACCAGGATGGTCGTCTCTTTTCACTTTTCTACCAAATGCATCCTCCGTGAGCCTCACGTCCATCTGATCACCTCACTCTCTTGCTAAAACTCTGTAATGAAGTCCTATTGCTTTTAGGGTAAAGCCCACATTCTCTGAGACCATTCTTGAGTTCCCTACCCAGTATCCTGTGCCATTACCTCACAGCCTGCCTAACCTCGCTGGTCATTATGAGGTCCAGGGAGGGGTGATCCAGAGGAAATGCAGCACTGGCTCAGGCAGAAATCATTTGTAAGTTGAAAATCCAAGAAAGAAAATATTGATCAACAAAGATTTCAACTACAGTGGTCATTTTATTTCATTTAAATGATGCTTAGAATCTAGCTTCAGCTCTCACCCCTTCTGTTCCTTTGGAAGATTTTGCCACTGCTGTAAGTTCTAGTGGCGTTGGTGACCACTCAGCCGACTTTCAACATGGAACCAAACACCCTCCTCCCTGTCCACTTGGAACCACCCTCCTGGCATTTGACTCCAGTGCAGCTGTTCCTGTGTTCAATACCGCAGGGAGGTTGTAGCCACCCCAGGCCTTTGCCGGGTGCTTCCCTGTGCCAGGCACTGTGCTGCACGTGCCACAGGGGCCATCTGGATTAATCTAACTTTCACCCAGTGAACATAGTGCTTTATTACCACCACTGCATAAGTACTAATACCAAGGCTCATGAGGTTTAAGTAACTTGGAGAATATAACAAAACAAATAGGTGGAGTGCTGGGGTCCATACCCAGGCAGTGTGGCTGTGGGGTCTGCTCTGTTGACCACACAGCCCCTGCTCTAAAAGGGGGGCTCAGAACAGCACCCAGACCCTGCTCATCCCCTGGAGACCTTACTCCCAACCCTGCCCCACAGCTCTAGGGCTACCCAGCCTCTGCTCATTTTTTGGACTAAATCTCTGCCATTTTACTAGTTCCGAAACTTCTTAAAACCCTTCCACTGCATTCCCTTATTATTGAAGATGGTCACAGTGCGATCTTGTTTTTTATGGCCACTAGCACCCCTCTCTCTGCACACCCCATGTTGTTTAAAGAGAGACCTCTAGGACAGAAGGAAGAGGTCTGCCAGGGGCCCTGAATGGAGGAGGTCCTGAGGATGAGAAGGAAGCAAAGTAGCTGCAACTGCTGAGGGCACTCAGACCAGGGCCCAACCCCACGCTGCAGAACTTCCTGGCTGCACGTGAGAAACCCGGGAACCAGGAGGGCCGCACAGAGGTGTGGGGAGTTGGCCAAAGGGTAGCTGACCCCTCCATCAACTGGGGTGAAACATTGTGCTGTGAACACCCTGACTCACCTTCTAAGGACCTCTCCTCCCCGCTCACTAGAGATTCTGCCTTCTGGACCCCCCTGTGAAGGTGTTATTCTTCAATGTGTCTCCACATAGGTCCTGAGAAAGAAGGACCAAAGGCAACGGTTAACAAGTGGTGGAAGAGCACATCAGCGGGGCCTTTGCCACGGTGTTCTGGTATAAAGGTGTAGGAAAGAAATGTCACGGTTCCTACTTCTCCTTCCTTCTTTCCTGTGTTGGTCATAGTTTGTACAATATGGATTACATTGACAGACGGAAGGAAGTATTGCTTCAGAGGCATAAATTTTTTAAAAATATGACTTCTAGTATAATATGAACTATTTCTTATTTCATCCATATTATCTACCTTTCAGAGTGGAGATGGCCATAGTCCATGGAATAAAACGAGGAATGAGAAGCCCAGGAATGTGAATGACGCTCACAACAAGAGATGGAGGGTGATCTTAGTGCCCTCTCCTAACTAGAATTCCCCGGTCTTTCTTGCTGTTGCACTATAGTAAAGAGGGGTGTGTCATCTGTCACCTATGCTATGTGACAAATGACCTCAAGATTCAGCCGTTAAAAACAGCCAACACCTACTATCTCACATTCACTGCAAACCTGGAATTCAGGACTGGATCAGTGGAATTTTCTGGTCCAGGGATCCTCATGAAAATTTAAGCCCAAGTGTCAGTTGGGTGGCCCTGATCTAAGGCTCAGATGGGGCTGGAGAATCCATGCCCCAGAAGATTCACCCACAGGCCTGGTAAGTTAGTGCTGGTGGTGGGCAGGGCCTCTGCTTTTCCCCATATTGTTTCCACAGGGCTCCTTGAGTGTCCCGTGACACCAAAGGCAGTTTTCCTGGGGCAAATGGTTCAGGAGAGGAAGGGGCAGCGGCTATGTCTTTTATGACCCACCCTCATAGGTTCAGCTCTGCCACTTCCAGCGTCCTGATGGTCTTGAGGCTAGTGTGAGAAGACGGCATAAGCACAGGAACAGAACATTAAAGTCCAGGACCACCAAGAGCCATCTTGAAACCTGGGTACCATCAGAACGCCAGTCAGAAGCCAAACGTGAGGCAGAGGAAAGGTGCACGTCTGTGGGACAGAAAGCCAAGAGACCCCAGGCCTGCTCCCATCAACTCATGAAATTGCTCCTTGGCGGACATCAGTCTTCTTTTACTCACATTGGGAATCACATGTGAAAAGCCCGAGTAGGGACAGGTGTTTCTTTTGGTACAGTGCTGGGAGGTGATCCACCAAGGGCCCACATCTAAAATAGCCCCCTTCACACAAGAATTAACTAGAGAACACAAGCATCTTAATTACCCCCCTCCAACTTCTTCAGATAGGTCCAAGTGAAAAAACAACAAAAACAACCACAAAATAGGCGGACACTCCTCCCCATTGTGTAGGAGAAGGTGTGCTCATTTCCTATTGTCTGCCGGCCTCTCAGCTCCAAAAGCAAAAGAAGTTTCCAGCTGTGGCTGAAGATTTGCTCTTTTAGCAGAATGGTGAAGGTCAGACTATAAAATGAGCAAAAGCCAGGAAGCCACCTATGGCTACGGGGCAGAGTAAAGGCCACTCCACAAGACCAGCAAGGTAAGGCCCTGTGCCATTCTGAGCTCTGTTTTCAGAGCAGTGGAGGGTGGTGATCCAGAGAGAAAGCCATGGAGCCAGACTTTCTGGGCTTAGATGTGAGCAATCCAGGTACTCTCCTGGTGAGAGCGTCCCGGTCACTGAAACTCATGAGCCTCGGCTTCAGTATATGTATAGTGGAGATGATAATCGTGCTGGTTCCATCAGATGAAGTGGAAATTAAATCAGGTACTAGGTGAGTCAGCTCTCCCTTATTGTAACAAATGTCTGAGCTGAGTCAACTTAAAAAGAGGGAAGGTTTACGTTGAGTCAGGACTTGAGAGGTTTCTGTCCATGGTGGCTTGGCTCCCTTGCTTTGTGGCCTGTGGTAGCACAATATCTTAGCAGGAGTGAGTGGAGAGAAGGCTGTTTGCTGGGAAGCAGAAGAAGAAAGTCACAGATCCTTCCAGTGTGCTTCCCAGGACCTAATTTCCATCCACCAGGCCCAAGGCTCCACCACCTCCCCATAGTGCCACAGGCTGAGGACTGAGCCTTCAGCACAGGTGCCTTTGGAAGATATTCAAGATCCAGAGAGGGCAGGAACTAATCCCTGTAAAGTATGAGGGTCTTTGCTACATTCCTCCCACTCTCTCCATTTCCCTAAAGAAGAATCCAATTCCCAGGGAAGGTGTGGGGGGGTCCCACAGTAACACAGATGGCAGAGCTCCCCGCCAGGACCAGGCTGGGCTGCGCCGGTCCAGACGCAGAAGAGACAGAGGCAGTGGGGAGGGAAGGCACTTGCTCACGAATTTCTTTTAAGTCCACTTCTTTTAAAATGGAAAAGCATAATTTTGAAAATGCCTTTTGGGCAAGCATCCTAAGCACTGAAGCCGTTGAGTTGGCCAAGGTTCTCTTCAAAGGCCAGTCCTCCAAGCCGGGAAACGGGCTCAGGTACAGGTAAGTGGATTAATGGATCACAGCCATGTTTTAGGGACCCATTTTCCCCACCATCCATCAAGTGGAAAATGACTGTCCTAAATGCCTCCCTCGAGTGAGGCTTTTAAGGGATTTATAGTCTTTGAGCCACTGACAGGGATTATGAGATGACCGTCAAGGACAGCGTTTTTCTCTTGGAAGGGCCCTGGGAGTTCATCTGTTTGAATCACCTGCTAAAGAGAGGAAGACACAGAGGCCAAACTTATTGTAAGATTGTCTTGATATTCCAGGTCAGTAAGTGCAGATCCAGGGCAGGGGCCAGGGTCAGACCAGGAGCCCATTCCTCCTGTCACTCAGCCCTAAATAAAAAGGGAGGGGTTGCTACAACCACCGGTTCCTCTTCAGTCCATCCAGAGGGGAACTTCACGCATCATCTCATTTAATCCATGTCAAAACTTAATGTTGCACAAACTCCTGTTGAGTCCACCTTTTTATGATGATCAAGCACTTTGGTGCTGTTGTGGCTCCAGAGATAGAGAGTCCCACTGAACACAAAAGGGATGGGGACAGAGGGTGATTGGACTCGCCCTGGGATGGCTCCTTTGCTACCTATGCTACCCACAGGACTGCAGACCCCATGGACACCAGAGCTCTGTCCTGTTTCTCTTCTCAGCCCAGGGCTGGGCAGGGAACAGGCATCCAATCACGAGCGATCTCACTTAAATCCTAAGATAACAAATGAGTACTAAGTTATAGATGAGAAAATCAAGGCTCAGATTCATTGAAAGATTTCATCATGTCACTCAGGGTATGAGTGACATGATGAAATCTGTGGCCTTTGGAGAGAGGAAGTCCTCAGGAGATTTTTTTTTTTTAATGTAGAAATAAGATGCTTCAAATCCAACCAATACACCACTGTTGGTACATAGGTCCTTCTGAAGTGCTTCAGAGATTTAATGTCCCCAAGCAGCTTCGTGGACCTTCCCCAGGGATGAGAGAAAGAGTAAAGGCAATGGGGGCCTTGGTTTGCACAGTTGTCACAGATTTCAAGGTAATGGACATCCAAATTAACCAGGGTTTCATATTCTTTAAATTTCAAGCACTTGGCCTCACAGCCTGTCTTAAGATTCTACCCAAATTAGCATAACAGTTTAAATAATAAATAGTAATGACATAGCAATTACAAAATTCTAGCCATTGTTCTGAGATCCTCACACTACCCCATTTAATCCTTATTGTAATGTAACATGTAAGTTCTTACTGTTACTAAAATAATACCTATTTTACAGAGGAGGTAACTAAGTAAGAGAGAAATTTCTAAGTCCACTAACAAACTACTTCTAAATCCTGACTCAGCCTCCTCTTGCCTGGCATTATTCTCTTTGTGAATGGATGGGTAGGTGGTTGGATGAGCAGATGCACTGGTGGATGGTGGATGAATGAAAGAATCAGAAGACAAGAGACAGGAGCAAACTAATCAGGGTAGTATGGAGCTGCAGCCTCCAAATATCCAAGGCAATCCACAATTCACACATGGATAACTCTGGTTACTGGATGTTTTGGTGAGGCCAGAACAGTGACTGCGTGAGATGGTTCTGAAGTCAGGCGCACCCTTCCACATGCCAGCTCCACCCCTACATGCCATTTGCCTTTGCATGTGACGTCTTTGAGCCTCGACTTCTGTTCCAGAATAAATGGGAGAAATAAATTTTCTACCTAGAAGGGTGTGAGAAGGTGCTCAACAAATGTGTGTTGAAAGAATAAGAGAGGGTCAACAATGTATCATTGGCATCCCTCATGGAGAAGAGATCTGCATCAAAACCAGGATTCGGGGTCTTCTTTGTGTTGTGGCCAGAGCTACAAAATCACCCAAATGCAGCTAAACCATGAAAATCTCCATGATTATGTGTCAAACCCATATCTGCGTCACTGGATATGTCCAGAAACGTTCTCCCTTTACTTACATTCAAGTCGGCAAGGAGCTAATTGGGATCCACCAAGTCAGGTCATCTTCCTGATCCTCGGTATCTTTAAATTGCAGATTTGCAATTTGCCCCAAACAAGTGCATTGCTAAGAGGTCACAGGGAGCGGGGAAAGCCTTCCCCTGAGGGAGCACGGGGTTAGGACGAGGGGTTCCCTTCTTTGCAGTTTCTACGGAAGCCTTGCACCCAGTCAGGAAGGAGGCATCACCGAGTGCCTCCGTGGGAAGTCCCTGCCCTCAGGGTCCTGAGCTTGTGAGGGGTGGGCTTCTCTGAGCCTGCTCTGGGCAGTTCCGCCACCTCCTAAGTCACAGTTACTCATCTGCGTCCAGCGGAGACGGCATGACTGTTTTAATGGGCTTGTGGCCTTCCTCCTCAGGAGAACACACGCCAAATGGCAGCTTCCCCGTGTCCCTCACAGCACACTTTATGCATCAGAGAGAAGAAGATTGAAGACGGTCGTGCTGTGGGAGTGAAAGCAGAGGACTGGCCGCTCTGCCGGACACACGTCTGCCCTCAGTAGATGAAGGGACCTGGCTGCAGGGGCCTGGCCCCAGCTGCCTCTCTCCCTCCACCCATCTCTCTCATCTGCGACAGGGAACATGAAACGTGGAGGGCCAGGAAATCATCCTGGGAACCTGGGACAACAAAAAGGATGTAAAAGGAACACAGGGAAACTTTAAATGTGGTATGAGGAGCCCAGAAGGTAAAAGGCTGGGTCACCTGTGCGGGGACAGGAGGGAGGACTGCAGCCAAATCTGCATCTGGATCTCCAGGAGGAGCAGGAGCCAGAGAAAAAGGCCAGGGGCTGGGGGGCGGGTGTGTGCCACAGAGGGGGGGGGAGAAGAGCTTGGCGGTGTGCCAAGGCAGGGTGGGGAGCCCCTGCTCCCCATCACTGAGCAGAGGTGACAGCCACAGCAGAGCAGCTGGGAGCATGGGCACCAGGACCAGGTGCTTGAGCCCAGCAGCGTCTTCCCGCCCTGAGGTCCAGGCCAGAGCTTCTCCAAGTGCAGTCCTCCAGCCAACTGCCCCAACACCACACAGATGGTCGCTGAAAATTCAGATCCCAAAGCCTTCCTATGGCTGAGCGAATCAACAAACCAATACAGATGGGCAGCTCGGGCTCTGAGCCAGTGACCCGCAGCAGGCACCAGGGAGCCATTGAAGGGCTTAAAGCAAGAATCTGACTTTCATGTTTCATTTTACAGGGATTTTCATCATCCTTTGTGCTTTATAGGATACGCAACGAGCGTCCGTTTCATATTTAAAGTCGCATCCCCTCACGGGGATGGCTGCCTATTGGATTTCCACTGCACACTAAGCTCCATGAAGGAGGACGCCACACCTTCTCCTGGGGTTTGCAGGCTCCTGTGGCTGGAACTCCATCCCTACTGAATGGTGAGGGCAACACGCACTGCAGCACAGTCTGAAGACAGACTGGTGATAGGTGAGAGGAGAGGAATCTGAGGTAAAGGAGCCGACTCCGCATGACCCAGGCAAGAGGATGTGGCCTGAAACAAAATGGTCAGGCTATTATGGGGAGGAGGCAGCAGAAACAAATGAATCCTGGAGGTGGATGGGGTGGCTATTAGGCCAAAAGAGTGCTATATCCTGAGGACTTCAGGATTCCTTCTTGGCTCCAAACCTGTCAGTGTCGATAAAGCTTTATTGGAACACAGTCACAGCCCCTTGTTTCTGTATTGTCTGTTTCTGCTTTCTCACTGCAAGGAAGAGTCGAGTAGTTGTGACAGAGACCATATGTCCAGAAAAATCTAAAATATTTACTATCTTTCTGGCCCTTTTCAGAAAAATGTTTGCCCACCCCTGATTTCAGAGCTCATTTAATTCTCTGCCGTTTTAGGAGTTACACTGAGTTCAGAAGGAGGGACAAATGATGCTTCTCAAGCAGACATGGCTAATTTAAGAAAAGGGAGAGTGAAGTGTGGGATTCCTGACTTGCAGCTTGCCAGAATGCACTGGTGTCCACACAGTACGTGGCGTGGGATTCCTTTCACAGAAAAGCCCAGGCAAACACAGCAAAGCTGGGCTTCTAAATCGGCTCAGCCGCCCACAGAGTCACAGAGTCAGCTGGAGAAGGTCATGACCACAGTGCCTTTGAAGAGCAGCATGGACTCTTGAGGAGACATAGCTCAGGGGAGAGTCAGAGAAGGGCAGCACAAGACCCAGGACATTAGCATCAGCAGGCTCCAAAAGGACAGGGACAGGTCCTGGGGCATAAGGGAACCTGTTGACACTGTTCCAGAGCCACTTCACATAACTGCCAAAGTGGGTGTGTGGTGGGACAAGGCAGGAAGCCAGACGAACAAGGCAGAATTGGCAAGAAGACAAGATACAAGGTCTTGGTGGCAGGGTCAACGGGGACCTCTAGGGCTACAAGATCCTGAAATCATAAAATTGTACAAGTTCTTCAAAAGATCCCCCAAGACCTCGCCCACCGTCCATCAGAGAGTGCTGCCTTCAGCTCACCAACAACCCTGACACCTCCAGGACCTGGTCAGTAGTCTCCCTGAGGACCAGGAAGACCACGAGAGACACAGACGGCATTGGTGTGACATTCCCATTTGGCAGATGGCAATCAGGGGTCAGCCTTTTCCAATTTTTTGAAAGATATCTCCTCCCTGAAGCTCAGCTCTTCACAGGCCTTATTCCAAAGACAGACTGAGGTGAGGCTGAGAAACCCTGCATGGGCCCTGGTGACCCACAGCCAAAGCTCATGACTCAGAGGCCTCAGATTTTCCTGTCTTTATTTCTACCCAGAACCTACGGAACAGGGAAGATAATAACTGAACTCCCTTTAACATCGACGTGGTGGTGTGGTGGCCACTGGGTCCACACTGCCTTGGTTTGAATCTAGGTGACCTGACATAGATTCTACCCATGCCTGTGCTTAGTGTCCTCAGCTATAAAATGAATGTAACAACAGAACCTATCTCTTGAGTTTGTTGAAATGATAACTAATTTAACATAATTTGACACAAAAACTCTTTGGATAGGGCTGGGCCTATAGTAGGCTTCCTGCAAGTAGTACTGTGATTTGCTTAGCTTGCAGTCTAAGCCCTTGTGAGCAGCACATGGTGCAGCACTTTGCATTCATTGTCTGTCTGCTATTCAATCATTTCATCCAATATGAAGTTCATTTTCATTCCTCATTGCATTGATTGCAAGGAAGCAGGTGCATTATCCTACTATTGCAGATGAGGATATTGAGGCACAGGTAAGGGATCTAATTTCTCAAAGATGCACAACCAGCTAAACAGTAGAGCCAAGAATGGAAGATTCCATGGGATGCCTGGCTTCAGAGCTCCTGAAACCGCCCAGCACTATACTGCAGAGCCTGAGACACCTGCAACCCGAAGCCAAAGCCTTCCTCCAGGTCCAGCACTAGCCCAGGGACTGAGACCCACTCACAGCTGGAAGTGAAGGGTGAAAGGGACCTCAAGAATGTTCTGGAGCAATTCATACCAAAGGAAATCACCCAGGCATGATGGGTGCTGCTGGCTGTCTAACCCATAGACTATTCACTCTCAGCCCCTCCTCTCTGTCTGATTCTGACTGTAAAGTTGGGGCAAAGAAAACAGGTGTTCACCTCCCAGAATTTTCCCTAGATTATATGTTAGTGTGATCATGCTTTAACTAATGAAATAAACAGGAAATATTCTAGGAGGCATCAGGAAAGTGGTTTATTTTTTGATGTTGTTATTGTTTGTTTTGTTTTGTTTTCCTATTTAAAAAGGTATGGAGAAGGGAGAAGAACGGCTGGGCTGCTGCTCCCTTTTCTTCTGCCTGGAATAGAGATGCGATGTTTGGAGCTGTGGTCATTATATCATAGCAAAGAGAGGATATACTAGCTAAGGATGGCAAAGAAAAGTCAGGAACTGATCAACTCTAGGATTGTTATGTAAGTAGCAGCTGAAGCCACCGTTAGTCAAGTTCTCTGTTCCTTGGTTCTGACTGCAAGCCTGGCTGACACACAAAGCAGCACTAAACTGCAGGGGTTAAACTCCAGGCGGTGGACCCAAGGAATCCACTCCTCTCTGGGATACCAATCCTCAGTGGAAAACTAAGGAAACAGGAGGATCAGATGTCTGTAAAGTCCATGTGTTCTGGGAAGTCATGATTTTGTGCAATGAGGAAATACTGCAGAGGATTTGAGCAGTACTGTGAAATGATAAAGAGAAGAAACATGGCCTCAGGATGGACATCAGACTTCTGCTGTTTTTAAGTTTGTACTAAAGATATATCAATGAAATTTTAACCAATGCTCTGTTCTACAGGATTATCATATGTATGATCTCTAAAAGCTTTCTTAGACATATCTCATTTAATCTGCATAAGAATATCATGAAATGAGCCGGACAACTCTACATAACAAAAGAACAAAAGATGGAGCTCAGAGTTCAAAAGGCTAAGCAAGTCACCCCAGGCTCTCACAGCCAACTGTGATTATGCTGGGATCTAAGGCCAGGCCTGAGTTCCTCTCTCAGCCATGGCCATAGTGATCCCATCCATTTCCTCTCAGAACCAGCACAAACTCAACAATGACAATCTCCTCTCCATTGCACCCAACCCACCAGGGTGAGAGAGGGTGGTTAATAACCACCCACCTAGAGCAGCATGACGCATGTGACTGTCATCCTGCCTGAGTGACACAGGTGCCACTGATGAGTTGTCATTCCTTTCTCAGAAGCTTGAGTCAAATTTAAGTCCAGCTGAGTCAAGTATCCAAGGTTACCTTGATAGATGTTGATGATGGTGATGATGGTGATGGTGGTGATGGTGATGGTGGTGATGGTGATAGTGGTGAAGTCCAGCTGAGTCAAGTATCCAAGGTTACCTTGATAGATGTTGATGATGGTGATGGTGGTGATGGTGGTGATGGTGATAGTGGTGAAGTCCAGCTGAGTCAAGTATCCAAGGTTACCTTGATAGATGTTGATGATGGTGATGGTGGTGATGGTGGTGATGGTGATAGTGGTGAAGTCCAGCTGAGTCAAGTTTCCAAGGTTACCTTGATAGATGTTGATGATGGTGATGGTGGTGATGGTGGTGATGGTAAAGATGATGATGATGATGGTAGTGATGGTGGTGATGGTGATAGTGGTGATGTTGATAGTGGTGATAGTGGTGATGGTGATGGTGATGGTGGTGGTGGTGGTCGTGGTGATGGTGAAGTTGATGGTATTGATGGTGGTGGTACTGGTGATGGTGATGAAGATGGTGTTGGTGGTGGTACTGATCCTTATGATAAGGAACCATCTTATGTAAAGGCTTTCAAAAACAGAAAAATTGTGTGTGTGTGTGTGTGTGTGTGTGTGTGTGCGGGTGTGTGTATTCACTTCTTTTCCACTGCATTCTACTTGGTCATATGCCAAAGGCTATCCAGAAACAATGCATTTTGTCCTATTGTTCTTTGCATTTATTTTCGTTTTTGTAACCTTGCAGAACACTCTCCTGCTTGGTAGAGAAGGTCACATCCAGGTTCTTTCAAGGATGTGGAGAGCTGGGATTAAGGCCCTAGCATTCTGCTGTGAACTAAGGCGGCTCCACAGGAGGCAGCTTTACTGCAGGACCCATATTTGTAACAAGAGCCAGGACAGAAACTTCGGGGCTTAGGTTTCCAATCGTCCTCCCGGGAGCCTGCTGGCCCTTGACAGCTGCCCAGAAGCAGAGGAGAAAGGTGGGTAGTGTGAAGCCAGGAGGACCAGGGCAGCTCTGGGCCCCGAGTCGGCCCAAGTAGCTCTCCTCGCCTCAGTTCATTTCCTTGCAGAGTGTGTTCAACTTTCAACTTCATTTGAGAAACAGAGGGTCAAGGGGATGCTCAGGAGTTGTCCATCCTGCCAGGACCAGCGTGAGAGAAGAAGACGCGGGTGAGGAGAGATGTTAAAGACAGGAGGGCCGTGGTGCCCGTCGGTGGGGTCAGCGGGGCAGGCTGCCAGCTCTCCAGGTGGGCTTTCTCCACCACTTCTCTGGGGCCTGTGAGTGGCCCGTGTCTATGGTTTCCTCTATATCTCACAGGAAAATGAACTAATGACAAACCATTCACATAGCATTTTTAAAATAATCAAGAGAGTAAGAAATAATAATGGATGGTGACTGAAAGAACCATCTAACTCCCAACTTTCCTGTGATCTCAGGTCACAGTCACCTTTGTCAGTAAGTGAAGTTGAAGATACCAAAGATCTCAGCCCTCAGAGGAAGTTTCTGCTGATGGATTTTTGGTGAAAACGTGTACTGAGTTCTGTTGCTCCATACATTGCTATAACACTGTACAGCAGGGTCTACTGTGACACAGGCTGGAGGAAAGTGAGAAGGGACGGTCACAACCTTCAAGCTCCTCAGAGTGCAGGGGAAAGGCCCACTATCCTGTCATCACAATTCAAGGTACAGCATGGGTGGCAAGGGCAGTGAGCAAGAAGAGACAGGGCCAGCCAGGAGCTGGGGAGGGTGGAGACCGAGGCGTCAGGGGATTCGAGCAGGACTCAGGATGAGATCAGGACTCCATTACCAGAAGTCCGCAGCCTCACACAGCAGGAAGCCGAGGCCCCCTCCACCATCTCCTGGCTGCAGCCTGCCTGCCTCAGCTCCCGGGGTAAAGGACCCTTGGGATGATTTGGTGACGTCATGGCAGGGTTCACCCCACACAATCCCTGGGGTGAACGTACAAGGATGCACAAACACCTAGCTCCTTACAGAGAAACCTACTGAGGGGTAATACTGCTAGAAATTATTATTACTAAAATAACAAACATGAATTGGGCACTGAAAACTTCAAGTCTATCCTAGCTTGGGTTCTAGGATCTCATTTAATTGCTTTCCAAAGTGTAGGGTAAATACTTGCCTCCTCACTGTGTTCCTCTTGCCTGCACCAGATGTGAGTTGACTGTCATCACTGTGCCCCAGACACGGCAGGATAACAGACAGACGGAGATGGAGACCGACCTTGACATCAAGAAGACTGTGGTCCAGTGTGGAGGGTCGGGGAGGCTGAGACCCCACTGTGCAGGGGTCAGCTACCCAGATAGGAGAGGTGGGCAGGGAGCTCAGGCTGGGTTCCCCCCTCTGTGGAGATGGGAGTGGACATCTCCCTGGTCTGCATGGTTAGTTCTTGGGGTAGGGCTCCCCAAGTAAACCCCTCTTACATCCAGCCCTCCCCGTCTCAGACCTTCTCAAAAGCCTCTGTGCATGGGACACAGGATACCAAGAAGGAGTAACACGCTCCCACTTGAAGCGGGGGCCCAAGGTGTGTCTCTGGGCCCACCAGCCCCAGGGACATCCGTCCTCAGACCAAGTCCCCGTCTCTGTCTTCTGAATCCATAAAGGGTCATCTGTGGAGTCCCGGATGAGGTGACCCCCCGAAAAGCAGGGAAAGAAGGCAGGAGGCTGCTGAGGCCCCACAGTGAAATTCCAAGACGGAAAAAAACAGAATGGAAGGATTTCAGGACACTCTGCCCCTGTCCCAACAGAGACACTTGCGTCTGGATGGCAGTGGGCCTACTGCCCAGAACTCAGTACCCAAAACAAGTCAGCAGCACACACCCTCGTGGGAGATGAGTCCCCTGGACTGCTGCCCTAGGTGTCCCGCCAGAAACCCTTCCTCCAGCCCTGAGGTGGCAGGTGGCACAGCAGACCCTGCCTCTCCCTGGACCTTGGCACGCGGAACCCACTGGCCACAGAGGGACTCTTTGCAGTTGTGGAAGAAACCACACAGAGGTGGGGGACAGCTACCGGCCACACGTGTTGTTTAGAGAACAATTAATGAGGACAAAGCCAAGAGCTGGAATCACAGACTTGAGGGCAATTTTGCAATTAAGAAAATTAGAGGCTGCAGTTTCAGGAGAAAACTGTCAAGTCAAAGCTGGGAAATGGATACACAAATGGGGCCTGGCCCTTCTGTTTACGACTGGGTGTTGGGATGCGAATTAGGCGGGTCCTGGGGATGGGGGCAAGATCATCATTCACGGATGACATTTACAGCAGGTGTTTTACAGCAGAAAGGTGAACGGTCAAGGGCCCACCCCACCCTTTTCTGGTGGGTGTTCGAGAGGTGCCCCTTGTGTCCAGTCCAACGCTAGAGTCATTCAGACAAGCCACACCTAGAAACCTTCAGCTTTCTGTGAGGAGTTCATTGCACCCCCTAATTACATGTGAAGTACCTGGGGTTTCAAGGTCAATCTCCTTGTCCTAAGGTCACACAGTAAGGTGAGGGTACAGGCTATTCCATTCTAGACACCGTGTTCTCTTCACGCTGTTGAGAGGCCTCTCCAAATTCCTCTTGCGCCCATGAGCCCATCCTAACCCCCAGCAAATGCAGTCACCACCCTTCAGCTGCCTTGCTGCTCCCCGCACCCTGTGCCTGTGTGCCAGACACCCTCTCAAGCAACTGCTAGCAGCAGGTGGGAGTTGCAGGAGCCTCCCCTGAGAACAGTGAAGCCTCTGCTCAGCCCTTGCATTCCTCTGGCTGCTGCCTTCTGGCCCCACGTGCTGGTGCATGAATCACTCGATTTCTTCAACTTGACCCTAAGCCTTAGCCTAGGTTTGTTTCCCTCTAGCTGAGTGAGTGACAGGCCTTGACTGTGTGCAGAGGGCCTGGGAAGAGGCACAGTGGAGGGCTGAGCCCCTGTACGTTAAGGAGAAGACAGAGTGCTCTTGACACCTCTTATCTGGCTCTGAAACTAAGACAGGTGGAAGCGAGCAAGGGAGGCTGCGCTGTGACCCAGTTAACAAGAGTGGGTCAGAATCTCGGTCAGGAGGGAGAAGTAGGACAGCATCAGGCTCAGAGTGAGGCAAACCCAGAGATGATACTAGAAAATGGCCCAAGAGGTGACAAGAGTGGGAAAAAGGCTTTGCAAAGGACCCCACAGCCAGATGGGCTGGTGGGGACAGAGCTGAGATCCCCAGGACAGAGGCAGCCGCAGTGTGCCCAGGGAGATGCTGTGGGAAGAGCTGGTGCTCGCTCTAGGAATTAATGACCAAACAACAGAACTCAGAAAAGAATAAGGCGGCATCTCACAAGAGAAGTGGTGAGGGCAAATTAATATATCTGTGTCAATGCAGCAAGAGTGGCTTATTGGAAACCCTTCTATTTTTAAAGCTTGTAGTTAACTACATGTCAGGCTGTGATGTTCTGTTTAATTTGCTTCATGTCTCGTCAGAAGAGAAAAGTTTTGCATTGCTTCGGTTGCTAAAAGTTCTTTCCCTGATAAGTGTGGTGTGGCAAATGTATATAAACCTGGCTTTGATGATTCAGGGCCAGACAGGGTGTCACCACTGCCAAGCTGACCATGAATCTGTGTGACAGGTGAGAAGAACAGAGAGAGCCTGAGCCCAGAACCACAGGGCGACTAAATCCTCCCTCCTGGTTGTTCTCCCAGAGCCCCTCTCCCCGGTCAGAAGGCAAACTCCAAACAGGTGCCTGGCCACCGAAGAGTGCAAGCAGCATGGTTCCCCCAGAGGTGGGTGAAAAGACAGCTCGTGACCTGGGCTATGAATGAGCCCAGGGAATTGCAGAACCCCATCTGGGGCCCATCTGTTTCCCTAGAACGGTCGCTGCTCAGTGTAAACCTGGTGTTATCTGAGGATGTGCAGAGTGGCAGCCTTTGACACCAGAAATTAGGGCAAAGCAATCTCAGGCACAATGGATGGATGATTTAACTTGGGTTTATTCAAGGCTCTGGACCCATGTGTCAGTGACTAGCCCCATATGGTTACTTAGACTTAAATTAATTAAATAAAATTAAAAATCCATCTCCTTAGTCATACTCGCCACATTTCAAGGGTCCAATAACCTCATTGCCGCTAGTCACAACCACGCTGAACAATACTTTCATCATCATAGAATGTTCTTTTGGAGAGTAGGGCCTTAGACCTGCCTGCTGGTGTTTCTGAAATACAGGGTCAGAGAACCAGGGTAAATGACACCATAAAGAAAAAGACAACTCCTGCTAGTGGGAATTTGTAAAAAGACAGCTAATCTACAGTGTCAATCAGTGCAGGTCAAGAGTGGAGGGTTGTAGGGGAAATTTGAAAGACTATTCTCGACTTAAAATATGCAAACATTTTAAATAAATGTATTTAAACATTTAACATCAAAATACTCACATACACTTTGGTAGGATTCTTCTAAAAATATCTCTAAGCAGAATTTCCTGAACAATTGAGGAATTATGAATGTGTAGCATGCATCAAATGTTATTTGAAATATTGAAATTTTCTTTAGTAAAGTGACATCCTTGGCGTCTCATTGAAGAATACCTTTTTCTTCGAAGCCCGCTGAAGTATCTGGGTTATACTGCCTTGAAGTCTGCAACTTACTTTCAAATGATCTAGAAAATCATGCATACATTTCTATGCCACTCGGGCAAATATTACAAAACATTAGCAATTGTGAAATCTGCTATAGAAACTACGGGCATTCATTTGAAAATTTGTATAACAAAATATATGTGACAGGACATCCCAGTGGAATTTATAGAGCCAGATATGTGTCAAAACTCATAGGCAGTTTACATTTGAAGGCCCTTTCTGCTTCCCCTACCTGACCGGAACACTTGCATTCCTCTAATGCCATTTTATTTACACGTGTGTCAAGGAGATGGAGTGAGAAGAAGAATCCTACTGTGTCTTCTGACTCATCAGCTGTCAGTGCCTCGTGACTCATTATCTATGGACGGAAGAAAGCCTGTACATTCCACTAACATGAAATTTTCTACATATGTCTCTCAGTCCCAAACCAATCCATTCTATTAAGATCCCACTGGACTGTCTTTATTCGCCTGCTCCCACTCTTTCTTTTTCTTTTCAAATAGGATGTTGAAATTCACACACAGCATTTATGATTGCCCATTAGATACAAGGCACCTGGTCTCTCCTGTGTCTGTCATAACTTGCTTTTGACTCAGCAAGCTCTAATGAGAAGGTTTTCTCTTAAACATCAAAATTCAAGATTTAAAAATTCTAAGGAAATAAAGAATGGAAAAGTAGAATAATTTCCCATGTCAGGAAGAGGAGAAGAAAATATAAAAAGGTAGTCAGGCTCCTGGAATCAACAAACTCAGTGACCAAGGATATCAAAAGGACAGGCATGATTGACCTAGGAAGGGAAGACAAGGGACCTTTTGTGAGAAAACTCATGACAAGGCATTTCTCTAAGCAGTCCCAAGTACTGTCTGTGGCAGATGATTTGATATAAACACTGATTGGGAACCTGAGAAAGCAGTGTGTGTCTGCAGGGATCAGGGGCCAGTGAAATCAAGGAAGGAAAGTCTCAGGACACTGGAGAACAGGAGCCCACTTCGCACAGACAAACAGCAGGCTCAAGGGGATAGCAGAGATGGGTGTGCAGCCCCAAGCCCTAGAACGCCAAGTGTGGGAGGGCCCTCAGTTAGCCCTGTCATGGCATGCTTTGACGCAAGGAAGCAGGACAATCACAGGAATGAACGGATGAGCAGACACAACTCTCTGAACTGTATGCTAATGCCACCTAAGGATTAGTATCATTGGGAGGAGGGGGTGGGGATTATATCCTTGGCTTTCTAGCAGGCTTAGATGACAGTTCCCAGCACAGAGCTTCCAGCATACTCTGCAATGAGCAGCATTAATTGGAAAATATAATAACTGCAGTGCAACTAGCCCAGCAACTGATGGGTATGCACCGACTATTCATTCAATACCTATCAAGTTGACACTTAGGATGTGGAGCCAGTGCGCATGGGCAGGGGCCTCCTCCTCCACTGGGAGCATGCAGCTAGAGAAGGAGGCAAAGGACTAATTATAGACATCAATGTCGGATCGAAGGTGATGGCAGCAGTATGGAGGAAGTAACGTCTGAATAGGAAAGACACAATGGGAGGAGCGTGTCCCTCAGGCAGAGGCCCCGCTACAGGAGGACACGCACAGCCTCAGCAAGTGTCTGGCAAACACGTCACAAGCAGGTAACAGAAACCACAGGCCCCATGTCCACAGACACATGTCAGATGCTGTGTAGCCTTTGTACTTAGAGGTAAACGAGATTCAGGTCTCTGCGTATTTAGAGGGCAGGGTTCAGGGAGGATGTGGACAAGTGTGAAGCCCTACTTTAGATGGCCTTGTGATAATACTCGTAATTTATCATGTAACTTAATTAGATCAACTTTGCTTTTTAACCTGCAATGTGACTGGAGGAAGCTTCTCCTTGATTTCCATGCCAAGTGTGATTATCAGCCTTGTCGTCAATCTGTGGTTTCCTTGCAGGAGTCTATTAAAATCACCTGCTTGTTTTGTGAGGACTGTTTAATTAAAGCTAAATACCATAATGCACAAATCTACATAATGAGGCCCTGTAGATGATATATTGTCACAGCACACTGAAACAGAAAGGATGTCTGAGGACACCACTCAACCTGCCTTGCAGGAGCCCCCTTCCCTTGGGTTGCTTGCCCTTCCACACCTGACCACCTGGCGCCTGAACTGAGGGGGAACCAATATGCAGAATACTAAATACTGAAGCCTTTTTTTTCTTATTTTTATGATTACAAAACCAATATAGGTAAAAGTTCAAGTATCTTCTGTTTGTGTGCCAGCTAACTCTCCTAAGCATTCCCTGGAATACCCGCCTCTTACTCCCAAAATCCCTGTTAGAGGAAACTGCAGTGCAGAGACTAAGAGGTCTCGTGGGGTGAGGGACAAACAGCCACAGGCACACAGCCGACACTGAAGCAGAGGCTTCCTGGTTCCTCCAAGCCTCCAGAGAGTTCCAGGGAATGGTGGGAGGAGCAGGATCTCATCCCCATTTTTGAGACTGTCAGATCCTCTGCTGGCTTGGGAAGGGTGTGCTGGGTTCTGCAGGGAAATCAGGTGGAAGACTGAGATGGCAGAGCTGTGAGCTGAGAGTGGCGTCTCCAGAGTCACAGTGAGGAAAGTGAAGACGGAGGGAGGCAAGGACAAGAGAGGGACAGGTGACTGGGGGCGGGGGCATCATACAGAGAAGGATGGTGTCTGCCTCTGGCTCAGGGAAACACGGATGAAGCACCCCTTACCCACTGGACATTAATCTCGGCCGGGAGGTGGGAGGGGGGTACTATCAAGAGCCCCGTCACACTTGTTGAAGTGAGGGTGATTTGACATGCACTTCTGGACTAAGCCTAGCAGAGTGAACAAGCCAGCCTTGAGAACAGAGGTTGCAGGAAGCAACGGAAGCCTCCAGGGTCCATAAGACCACCTAGGATTTTCAGTTACCATGAAAACATCAAAGGAGAGAAATACAGCAAGCCGAGAATTTAAGGTGATATGGTAAAGGAAGGCAGGAAAATGTATGCCAGGAAGGAGGGAGGTGAGAGAAGAATGAAGCCGGAGGTCACCAGTGGCTCATAGACATGATCATCCTAGAGCTCCCACTCCAAAGTCAGTAGAGTCTGGCCGTCAGAAGATGGGTGATCTGCGCTGTTGTGACAAAGAGTGGGAAAAGAATAAATAAAAATCAAGGAAATGAATTCAGCACGTTTAGCCACCTTGTGGAACCTGGCCTTGCAGGAGGAGAGAGAGGAGTGGAAGGGACACCATGCGTATCAGGATGTGGGGGTGGCCTGTGTTTAACAAGAGAGAAACGTCCATTCTATACATAAGCTGACAAGCTAACGAACTGGGGCCAGGAGGCAGGACGAGGCTGACCATTTTGAAGTAAGAGGGAATTTCACCGGGAGCAAGCTCTGGGAAGAAGTGGAAGAGGCTGGGAGCCAGGGTAGGATGGGTAGGGAGGGTCTGCACAGAGCAGGAGGCCCACTCTTCAGGGAAGGCTGCACACAGATGGAGTGACATGTGCCAGAACAGGGGGATTAAGGAGGGACTTCCCCCTGTGGGGGTGTTTCATTTGCTTTCTTAGTGCAGGGAGGAGGTGGAGTCTGCTCCTCCCAGTGTGAGGAAGGGTTGAGGAAGACAGACAGACAGCACAAGGAGGCTGTGACGTGGAACATTTCCAACTGCTAAAATTCCATCAGGGAAAGGGAAGGGCTCCCCAGGCAAGGTGAAGAACCTGGCTCATTTTAGGACTTAAATGTCGCCATCCCACAGCGTGTATGTGGCTTCCTGGGCAGCTCCAGTGAAACTTGCTGGGGGGTGGGGGGGGCACACACAGGGAGGGTCAGCCTGGTGCTGCCCAGGGGCTACTAGGGTTCATCCTGCTCACTGGTATGTTAACACAGATGTGAGGGTGAGTGCCGCCATGTCTCTCCTCGGGAAAGAGGAAGCACGCTCCGTCACCAATGGCACATGATATCTAGAGGAGATGTAGCACATGGGCATCGGAAACTATCTGGAAGCCTGGCCATTCACATAAATTAATAGATTTGAAAAAAATAAGAATAAACTGAAATGAACTAAATTCTTCTCAACTCAAAAAGTATTCACCTTTCATTCCATCTAAGACTGCGACCATGTGACCAGCTTTCCTCTGGACGATTTACAGCTTTGCATTAATAATGAGAGAGAGCATCATAAAAGAGAATTTTAAGCATTCAGAATAGAAAGTGCTGACCCAGTGTCCACTCTGGCCCAACACACAGCCATGTTCTCACGGCCAGAGAACAATCCATGAAAATCCTAAAATTTGCTCTGCCCTTCCTTTGTTTAAAAGGCCTTGAAAGATCCACCATGCTCGTAGGGTCAAGCATAGAATCCTTGGAATGCCTTGTTCAGCCCTTTCAGACCAAGGGACCGAGTCCTTCCTCTTCTCCAGCCTCTACTTCTGTCCCTTCCCACACAGACCCTAGAAGCTTAGAACACAGAAATAGACACCTTGGAGGGTTCTAAACCTCGAGGCCATTTTCTTTATAACTTGTAGGAGATGGCGTTCTTGAAATATGAACAATAAGGAGTAAAAGCCATTTCTCCAGCCAGATCCATCCTGCCCCCTTGACACATTTCCTGAAGCGCCTCAGAAGTCTGAAGGTAGCCTTTTGTCCAATGACTCATGAATACACAACCAGAGATGGGCCCAGTCACAGAAGGCTTAAAATTCAATAGTGAAAAATGCTTGATCTATTGGTAATCATGTCTATATTGCCTTTTAAACTATTATGTTGAGAGAAAGGGAGAGGGAGAAAGAGAAGGAGAGAGACAGGGAGACTGAAATTGGAGAGGGAGGAGGAGAAAGGGAGAGAGATCTTTTCTAATTGTAATATTATTTTTTTAATTCAGTCCAACTATTGTGTAAATGTGCATAAAACTAGAAACATCATGGGCTTCCTCAAACATAAGCCACCCCTGGAGCCCTTGGCACAATGAGGGCCTTGGGATAGATTTCGTTTGCACACTACATAAAGATCAGTATTCCATATTTTATTTGACTATATAAATGTGTCTCAGGCAAAACTTAAAAATAGATTCAGTGATTCTATCTGAGGTTTGCAAATCCATTGTAAAAAGCCAGCTGGTCAACCGAAAACAAATATAGCCCCAGTTCCTTCTTTGCAGTGCAGAGAGGGCTCATCTGCTCTGTGAGCACAGTCCACAGTACTGGCTGGGCCATGCATGCAGGAGGGTGGGTGGCTGAGCAAACGGTAAATCTTTGAAGCCAGACAGACTGCAATGATCATTCCAGTTCTGTCACCCATTGACTGTGTGCCCTGGGGCAAATTATTTACTCTATGAGCCTTATTTTCTCTCCTGCCAATTGTAATAATAATGCTACCTATTGCTGTAAGGGACAAATAAGAAAAGCTATGTGCTAAATAAAATGTGCCAGCACCTAGCAGTTCCCTCATTCCAAGCCAGCTTGATGCCTGTTGTGCCAGATATAAAAAAGGAGATCTCAGAGAGAGTCAAGGCACAATGTGACACAAGCACCCAGAGGCCACCTTGGGAGCTCCTGGCCAGTGAAATGTCTTCCTCCTAATCACATGACTTTCCTCCTAATTTTCCAGGTCTTTGCTCAAACAACTCCTATCAGAGAGGATGTGCTTGTGAGCTCCATCTGAAATATCAGTTGTTGTTTTTTTGTCTCCTCTCTCCCATGTTGTATATTCCTGCATAATACATATTGCTTCCTATTGTATTTGTTCTTAAACTTATGTATTGTTCAATTCACTCCACCAGATCTGAGGTTCTGGGGATTGTAGATTTGGTCTGGTTTTTGGCTCTGTATTTCCAATGTGTTGAACAGCGTCCATCCCATAGTAAGTACTAGGATATTTGCCAGTAATATGTGAATAGAATAAATCACACATTGCTAATTCCTAACCACTCAGCTCAGCTCATCGTCAGCCTCTCGTGGGATGTGTTTCCAGACCATTCTGTGCACAGATTCTCAGAAGCACTCACTGGGGACAAGAACTGGTGCCACCTTATGCTATTACCAAGTTGTGCAAAATTCACATTGCATTTTCTAATTGCTGTTAGTGGAAAATACACAGCTTAAAAGCCGTAACTTAAGTTTGCTAAGAACAACAGAGACCCAAAAGTAATTGGGTAATTCAGCTTGGCAATTATTTATTGATGCACCAAAACTTGTGTAAGACATAGTTGGTTTCTTTAAGCTCTCCTTTCCTGAGACCCCTTTGAAGTTGATTTCTTCACCACTCACAATTCTGACTCCTGCCCCTTCTTTTATTTTTCTACAGGAATAAATCCAATGCTCTACCTGGGGAGTCACATACATAATAGTTCATAAATCCAACTGCAACCTTCACATTGGCAACACCTGTCTTTCTGCGTCCAACCCAGATCTCTCTCCAAATCCACAGGCTATGGATAGCTCCTAATGAGGTCTCATACTGAAGCTTCAGGCTTCAACTTCCATCACTCATTCTCCTGTTTCCAAGTAGCATCACTATCTTTGCATCCAAACCAGAACCTCAGAATCATTCAAGATTCATCATACTCCCTTGACACCCCAAATCAATCCAAAGTCAAACTGGGTGATTTAAGATCACCAATAACTGTGATCTTAATAGTTCTAGAACTATGGCTAGATCTGTAATAGTTCTAAATCTGTAATAGTTCTAGAACTTGCTAACAATTCTTCACTGCCACCTCCTTAGTCCAGGCCCTCGCCAATTCTTATCTTGAAAACAAAACATTAACAATACAAATGTTGCTATGTGGAGAAACAGGAAGTTCTTTTCACTGCTGAAGGGAGTGCAAAAAAAGGGACAGCCACTTTGAAGGACAGTTTGGCCATTTTTGTAAACCTAAGAATACTTTTAGCATACAATCTACGAATTGTGCCTCTTGGTATCCACCCAAGTTGAAGATTTATGTCCACACAAGAATCTGCACACAGCAGATTCTACAGCAGAACTTACAGCATTTTATTCATAATTCTCAAGACTCGGAAGCTACCAAGATGTCTCTCAGTAGGTGGGGAAGTAAATCAACTGTGGTGCAGACTCCTCCAAACCTTGAAACCCCACAGAGCAGTGGTCTTGCCTTATCAGGCTTGAAACCCAGCTCTGGAGGATGCTGCTAAAGCAAGGCCTCCATCAACCAAGGTTATGAACAACTTCTATATCCTCTACATCCTTGTGAAATAGAGTCCTAGGTTGCTGTGTAACACAACTGAAGGGACACTGCATTGCATGTACCAATGCCCCACCTCAGGTGCATCTAGAAGTCATAATGACACCCTAAGGAGGAAACAAATCATTTTTCTAAGCTCGGAGCGGACACTTCTGGCACCAAATATGCTTGTTTTCTACACCAAAGCTGACACTGACCACCTGAGGTGAGCACTGACCCCCAAGGTAAGGGCTGAGTTCCACAAGACTGCCCAGTTTTAATCAGCTTATTGCTTCGGTGACTAAAAGACCCAACCAGAATGGTTGCAGAGGAGGAAAAGTTTATCTGGGGGCTCATGGTTTCCGAGGTCTCAGTCCACAGACAGTATTATCCATTCCTCAGGGCTCAAGGTGAGGCCGAATATCATGACAGAAGAGAGTGTTGAAGGGAAGCAGCTCACATGGTAGTTAGGTAGCACAGAGAAACTCCACTCACCAGATACAAAATATGTACCCCAAAGGCACACCCCCCAGTGACCCACCTCCTCCAGCCACACCCTATCTGCCTTCAGTTACTACTCAATAAATCCCACCAGGGGATTGAGACACAGATTGGGTTAAGGCTCTCCTAACCCAATTATTTCTCCTCTGAACCTTCTTGCATTGTCTCACATATGAGCTTATGGGGGACGCCTCACATCCATCCAAATCATAACAGCCCCCAACATGCATGCGTGCGCACACACACACACACACACACACACACCCCACACACATACACACATTCAGATGTCAACTGCCCATCCAAGTTCCAGTCTGAACTTACTGATAATCAGCTATAAGTCAGAGACTCCTGTGACCCAATCCTCAGGTTCACTAATTTACAACAACATGTTCAATAACTTACAAGAACTGCTCACAAAACCCTAGAAAACTTGTATTTATCCTATTGGTTTATTCTAAAGGCACCGCCCAGAGGAAGAGATGTACGGGACAAGCACACGAGTGGGCACAGAGCTCCCAGGCCCTGTGCAGGCAGCCAGCATCCCCTCCCCTGTGTTCACCAACCCTCAAGCTCTCCAGAACCAGAGCCTTTGGGTTTTCCTGGAGGCTTTATTATGGGGGCATGGAAGATGAAGTCCCTGGCCATTGTGAATAAGTTATTCTCCAGCCCCCCATCTCCTCTCCTGAGGTTGGGTGGGGTCTGAGAGCTCCAACTCTCTAAGCACAGGGTCCGTCCCTTGGCAATCAGGTCTCAGCTCTAGGGACCTGCCATAAGTGGCCTTGTTAAGGTCAACTCAGATGTAGCCGAGAGTAACCAAAGGTGTTCATTTCACCTTTATTGCTCCTATCAGGTGGGATACGAGGAGTTTTAGGAACTCTGGGCATCCATCTGCGGACTGAGACCAAAATGCCTATTTCTTATTACATCACAAAGCCACATACCTCTGGAATTTAGCACCCCACAGAATAAACAGATAATGCCCTCAAAGTGCTTAACCTAACGCCTGCTAAAATGTGTTTGACAAACACAAGCTCTTTGGGATGGTGGTGGATGCAGCGGTGGTATTTTTCTATCCTTGGCACTGGACTTGGCCTAAGGTAGTTGCTCTGTGATTTACTCTGAATGAATTAAAAAAAAATTAAATTCAGGTCTTTTATTCTTGGTTCTAAATTATAAAGCACTTTGAAGTCTTAGTACAAAAAAGTGACATGAAATGGAATGGTATCCCTGTGTTCCTTATTTTCCACCACAATCCCTCCTGAGGTTTATTCCCTGGAGCCTGCACCATTAGGCAGGCTCGGAGACTGTTTGAGACAGGCTGTTTCTGAGCACAGTGGAATCCTGGGCAGGAACTTTCTGGGGAGGTCCTCAGCGGGGCCAATTGTGCTGGCAGGATTGAACCAATAACAAATACCGCTGAACAATGCAACTGTCCCTTGGATCCGGTTGTCTCTGGGCCTCTGGGAATTCAGCTCTGGCTCCACCATGCTTGACAATTTAATCTTCTCATACAAACTCCATGGGACTCCCTGGGACAAGTGAGGACTGCAGAGAAGGAAGCAGCCTGTCACAATCAGAGGTCAGCTCAGGAGAGCATGGCTGGGTGACCAGGTCTCCGCCTGGGCTGCAGTTCAGGGGAACGACAGGACCTCACTAATTCTAACAGGGTTCCAAATCATCTGTTCCTTGACATGATGAGATCACTCTTTCTGTAGCTGCTGTCATCTGGTTGTACAACAGACTCTGGATTACACTACTGAATCATATTGACACTGAATGTGCACCTGTGTTGTGAAAGCACTGTGAAAAAGGCAGACTAATAAATAGGTCCAACCTTCACACTGCTGACAGTCCAACGTGAAATCTTTTGACACCTAACTACTTTAATTAATATTTTTCTATATTTTAATTTTTGTTGGTGCCTAATAATTACACATAAGAGTGGATTTATTGTTACACATTCATACATGCACATGTATATGTATAACAATATAACTTGATTAATACCTCCACTGAAAGGGAGAAAGGAAACAAAAAATATGTGAGAGAAATAAGCAAAAACATGAAAAAGTCTCAGAGAAGGAACAAATTTAGAGAAATTACTCCATGGTGGCAGAAAGCCTCTGGGAAAGAACACTAGGAATCACCTCCATCTCTAGTCACTTAAAAAGTGGGGAAACTAAGCCTTAGAGAAGCGAGTCACTCTGAGCAAGGCCACAGTGCTGTGTGAGCACTTCCCTCTCTGTAACTCAGCCTCCTGCAAAACCACTGGATTCAGAAGGCCCTAAATTGGAATTTGGGTTCTGGGACCAAATGTGCATGATTTGGCACAATGTATTCAATCACTCTGAACTTCAGAATCTTCTTTAATGAAAAAATGACAAGGAATTCTTTTATCTTATGAAACTGTTGGGAAGATGACATGAGAAAAATCCATATTTGTTGAATGAATATGTGTTTAAGTGCATATTTGGAAAGAGAGAGAGAAAAAAAGAAGCCACTGCCTGTTACTTTTGGCTTTTTTACTCTCCCCATTGGGACAATTTAAGTTCTAGAAGATGGAACTCAAGTATGCCTGCTCTTAGCATCTGCAGCATGTGGCACGGTGCTTGGCACCTACTACACTTAAGACTCCTTTACTAATAAGTGACTATTCTTTCTCAAGTCTTTTGCTCTGTGCATTTGTGTCTGGCCGTTGGCTAAGGCCACACATGTAGCCGTGGTTGTATCTTTTGCTTGTCCAGGCCACCAAGGACAAAACTGGTCTTGTTATCCTCATTTTACAGACGAGGAAACAGATTCAGAGAAGTTACACATGTTTCCAAATCAGAGCCAAGGCGGGCAGAGTGAAACCGGGGCAGGACCTCTTTTATACAAGGACTCTGCGGGCATCATCTAGGCCCACTGCTCACACCTTGCCGCTGGCGTACCAGGGCAGAGAGCGACTGAGCTAACCCAGCAGGGCAGGATCTGAGAAAGAACCCAGGGCTGTTCCTTGGGTGAACCACTGTGTGGACAGGGCCCACTTCAGAGTAGTCCTGGAGTCCAGCCCCTGGAGGGTAACTCCCACTGCCAGTCCTGCTCCTGCTCTACTCTGTGCTGGATGACAGCCCGTCCTTCCTACTGCCGTCCTGTCCAATCCATGTCCAGTCACCTGCTCTCTCCCAGCTGCTTCAGGAACCTTCCATAGTGACCAGCTCCAGGAGCCAAGACCTCCCATGGGACTGGGCATCTGCCAGTGCCAAGGACAGGGGTGAAGAGAGGGCTGGAGGAGTCAGCATTGTTTGTGTGTGGTGCTGAGGATCGAACCCGGGCCGCACGCATGCCAGGCGAGCGCGCTACCGCTTGAGCCACATCCCCAGCCCCGAGGAGTCAGCATTGGACAGGGGTCCAAAGGAAGCGAGTCAAGGACCTCCACTGGAGGAGGGGACAGCTGGAGGAGGAGGGTGTGAATTCCTGCAGTTTGATGGACAGCCATCAAACAGACTCCAGTCAATGCTTAAAGCATCAAAGGTGGCATTTACTGTGTCTTGCTGAGGACCAGGCACTATTCCTCACTACACTTCTATATGATTTTTAATGCTACCAAAATTGGAATAAGGCATCTATATAACCCCAATCTTATAAATGAAGAAACTAAAGCGCAGAGAGGTTGAATCATCTGGCCAGGGGAGCACAACTAACCAGGATAGGAGGCAGGTGGTGAGAAGTGGAGCTCCCACAAACAATTTGCTGCCGTGGTCTACCTGAGCCCCACTGCAGTGAGATGCCTGAGGGGTGGGGCAGGCTTTGCAGAATCCATGACAATAAAGGTGAGTCTGGACACCTGCACCAATGAGGAGCAGGTCCAGATGAAGCTGGTGGGTGGGGCATGGGGAGAGGCAGGAATGCATTAGGCTAAAATTGCAAATGGGTCCACCAGCCTATTCTTGTGGATGCCTCACATTCTGCCCCCTCATACTAAGTACCCCAGAATTTCTGCAGGGGAATCCCCCAGGCCAGGGCTCCTTCTCTGCTCCTGCAGAGACCCAGGGCACCAGACAAGCCTCTGGCTACCTGCCACTGGTGGCACCCACCTGAAATGGGATGCACCTCAGAGCAGAACACTGACTCAAGTCTAGGTGTGTGCAGTGCGTTCCACTAACATCTCTGAAGTTTGGGCAAGTACATTAATCACCAACTTTTGAATAAAAATATCCAGAAGGACCATGAATTAAACCATATCAACAAAGAAGAAAGGGCACAGTTGCAATTTAATCGCATGCATTTTTTTTCATTTGGGCTCAAGGTAGTCAATAAAGTATTGAAGCCAGGCCTGGTGGTGCACACCTGTAATTCCAGCTGCTCGGGTGGGGTGGTTGAGGCAGGAGGATCAAGAAATCAAAGCCAGATTGAGCAACTAAGTGAGGCCCTAAGCCACTCAGCAAGACCCTGTCTCAAAATAAAATACAAAAAAGGCTGGGGATGTGGCTCAGGGGTTAAGCGCCTCTAGGTTCAACCCCCCAGTGCAAAATAAAAAAGTAGATCCATAAATAAAGAAATATATATAAATAAAGTATTGAAAAACTGAGCTACTAAACGTTTGACTTCTTGACTGAATAAGTGGGGCGGACACAGATTGCCTTTGCATTTTTGTTTTAATCTTTTCATTTTTTAACCTGAGCAGCTCCTCATTCTATCAAGCATCTTTCTTAGGGAGCTCGTTTGCCGTGTTCCCCGTGCTCCTGGGGCTGAATGTGCTGGGGACAGACTTGGCACCAGCACTCATCCAAGAAGCCCTAAGCACAGGACCCCCTCCAAGTTAAACAGGAGTCCTTCCACTTTCCATCACGTGGATGGGCGGTTAAAAGTCAAAGATCTTGGTTACCTAGAAGTTTTTGAGGTTTTATTTTGGTTTGGAGGGCTTAGGGGTGTTCTCTCTTTGGTTCTGCCTTTATGATCTATGGCTGAATTTTAAATAAATTTCATAAGCAACATTTGCAGAGTGATGGGAAGGAACAAGTTTGGGGGTCAAACCAATTTGGGATCAGGTTCTGGCTTCCACTCTGGCTTAGCTGTGTGACTGTGAGCAGGTTTTTTGTCCTCTCTGTGCCGGTTCTCCTGGGCTTTAACTGGGGCTAATAGCTCCCACATGAAGATTAAGTAGAAAGATCTCCTCCAAACACACGTTCTTCCAACCCTAGCACACAGTGGAAGCGTAGCACTTCCTTCTCCCTCTCATCTGCACCAGGTCATAACTCAGTGCTAGTCTGTCACTTAAAGATGATGATGCTAGAATCATTCTTTGTTTCCAATAATCACATGCTTTCAAGGTGGGGGGGGGGGCAGCACTAGGGGAATCTCATTTTAGAATTCAGAAGCAATTATATTATTATTCATTTTATTCTCCCAAAAGGCCAACAGAAGCCAGCATGTTAAAATACCAAGCTTGATGGATTCTACTGTGGGCACAGGATTCCAAGGATAATCTTATCTTTATACATTTTCTTTAAACAAACTAAAAATGGCAATTTATTCTCTGGTGCATTTTATATTCTTATTTAAAGTCAACAATGTTTTACAAAAGCCATGAGTTCAGTTGGCTTCTCTTCCCCTGCAGTGACTCCTCAGCTGTGAAGTTGCATGCCCCAGAAATTAATTTCCAAATAACTTATACCAAACCTTTTAAACCTCAAATACTTTTATATTAAATTTCAGCAATTTCTAATGTAACCTATTTTAGAAACTCTCCTGCTCTGTCTTACTCCAGCAGAGTTTACAGACTGTAATTTAGCTTTTCTTTGGTGACTCACAGCCACACTTCTGAACATAAATTATTGCTTTGTGCTGTCATAGGTAGATGGCTTCAAAGACCCCTAAGGGGCAGCCAGCGCTAATGGCCCTCACTCAGGGTCCCAAGGCCCTGTAACAGTCTTTCCTTGACCCATCCCACAGAGTTCCCATCAAGGAAGGACACCATCAAGTGCCTTGGTTTCCATGGCGAGATGCCAGTTCCTCCATCCTCCTGGGTGATAGGAAAGTATTCAGATCAGTCTGTAATCAGAATGAACACTGACTTCCTTCAGCATCTCAAATATTACCATAGGAGTTGTTCGGTTTTATTTATTTTTTTTCATATAACTTTCAAATTTAATTCCATGTTATTTTAAGGGCAATTCAGGTAAAGTCACATGACTGCAGTCTTACCATATTCTAAAGAGAAGTTGAGATTACAATGAGGTTATTGGGAAGAGTATGGCTGAAACTGTATTCCTGAAAGCTATGTGGGGAAGGAACGGGGTCACAGAAAAAGAAGGCTAATGTGTTGAGAGAAAGAGGAGAAAGAGTTGGCTGGAGATAGCCACAAAATCACAGGATGGAGGAGCTCCTACCACGTAGGAGCTCAGCAAGCAAGCCAGGAGGGGAGGCTGTGCCAATAGCTCATCTGGGGCGTGGAGCAGGTCTAATAGCACTGTGAGGGTGAGTGAGGTGCAGCTGAGCAGGCTTGTGGAAAAGCTGCCTGAGCTGAGAAGGTGAGGGCCAGGATGGCACTATGGTCATCTGCCAGGACATGGAAGCCACTTAAAATAAAGGTCAACTCAGATGGTGAAGGAACCACATTTCAGTTACTTAAGTTACCGGAGTTGGGGGCAGCACAGGAGAAGACAGCTAACCATAACTCCATCTGGAAGGCCCCCCAAAGCTCAGTTGAAAATATGGTCCCCAGTGCATCGAGGTTCCGAGGTGGGCGTGGTAGGAAGCAGGTCACCGGAGGCGTGGCTTGGGGACTATACCTGTCCCTGATCCCCTTCCCCTCCTGCTCTGTGTCCGCATCCTGCTTGGCCTAAGCTGAGTAGCTTTCCTCCACCACACCCTCCTGCTGTGGTGCTTCTGCCTTGGAGCCAGTTGACAATGGACCGAATCCTCTGAAACTATGAACCAAAATAAATCTTTCCTCTGCTAAGTTGTTCTTGTCAGGTATTTTGGTCACAGCAATAAAAAGCTGAATGACACACTAGTGCAGCCAAAGGTGGTTAGGCACCAATGTAGCACCAACTTGCACTGATGCTTTTTAGAGGTGAACAGAAGGTTTGGCTAAATTGGGGAGGGAGTCCACAGCAGGGCTTCCTAGCATGGAGGGGCTTAGGGAGACCATTTTATTATGTCTTCAAGGCTCTTACCCTCAGGTGCAGACCTAAGAGGCTCCAAGGGTGGTATGGCTGTATCTCATGAGCATCACAGTAGTGACCTTGAGAAATTGATTTGTCTTACTGGAAGGCTTGGGGGGGCCTCTAATGGAAACATCAGTTGGAATGAAGTGGATGCAATGGGTGTCCCATTCTGGTCCCCTGTGGGTGCACACATCACTCAACAGCTCTGGGAGCTGACAATAGCCCATAGTCAGCCTGGTCTTCTGCAATTGGCCTTGGCTGACAGGAGCTTCTCTTCCCAGAAATACCAGGGAAGATATGCTGCCAAAGCCAGGCACACTGCAGTGACAAAGTCCTGGACCTCTGCCTTGAGTTGGGGACACTGTGGGCCTGCAGGCCCAGATCCTCCTGTGTAACCAGCCTGGGCACTCTCAGCTGAGGGCACTCCCTCGTGAATCCCCATCTCTGGATCCACATACAAGAACCCTGGCCTAAGACGGGGAGAAAGCAGCACCACTCTACAGAGACCAAGTAACTGCCCAAGCTCATTAGGAGAACCAGGGTCGGAACAAGGGTGACCAATCCACGGAGGCTGTCGAGGGCTACAGGGGCTCCAAGGATGGGGGATTTTTGATTTCCAAATTGGATCAGTCCTAGGAAAAGGGTTACAAGCTGATCACTCTGGTCATAGCTGGGATTCAACCCCAAATCTGTCGCATGCTAAAGTTTGTGCTCTCACTACCACAACCCTGCCTCAGGTCCACTCAGGAGGCCCGATGTGCGAGCTTTCACCAGAGAGTGCAGCCACCACATAATGCCCATGCAGGGATGTCTGCAGGCTCCCAGCAGCTCCTGACTTCTCCTAGAACATGCATACTTAGCCGGAGTTCACAGGACGACTTCAGGGGATCCCTAACTTGAGCGATTGTCCAGGAGATCATGGCTTTTATCTCTGGATTAAGTAGAAGAGTGGGGTAAGATATATCCTGAAGAGCTGGTCCCTAGGAAGTGGCCAAACATCTAGCCCTGCATCCTCTAGAGCTTCATGGGTGGATCATCAGCTGCACGGCTCACCCCGCTCTCACCCTAGTCCTGTAGTGGGGACTTTCTCTTCTGTTAGAAACTAGAAAGACATTTATCTGAGACAAATGGGCAGGCCACCCCGGGAGAAGGAGCAACAGCAGGGACCAAGCTTCACTGTGTCTTGAACTAGATGTCCACCTTCTGACCAGTAATATTAAACAGGTCTGTGGTCTTGAAAAACCAAAAAGTTTCATTTCCCTATTGAAGATTTCTGGTATTAATTCTTCTATTTGTTTGATAAATATTTATTGCATGCTTATTGAGTATCAGGAACTGTTCTGTTTGGTGCGATATAAACACCCAGAGTCCTGGCACCATGGATGTACCCCCTTGCAGAGATGGGCAACAGAAAATAGGAACCAATATACCTGTAACAACATGTCAGAGAGTAACACAAAGACAATTCTATGAAGAAAAATAAAGGAAATGAACATTGTCTTCTTCACTTCTTGGGCTCCTATAAAAACTAGAAGGGGATAGAGTAGCCTGACCCAGAGAGACCCCTGCAAAGAAGGGGCATGGACAAGGGGAAGATGACAGCCCCAGGAACATCAGGAGTGATGTCCCACTCACGTGGGGACACAGTCAAGTCTCTAAGGCAAAGGAAACGACACAGTGTGTGGGGTTTTGTTTGTTTTAGTTTGGGATGTGCAAAGTTACAGTCCTTGTGGGTCTAGAAGAACGTTTTCATTTCCTCATTTTATACACTTCCCTGGGGCAATGGCTTCTCCTCCCAGGCTCTCAATTAGCATGTGCTGATGATTTCCTAAACCTATGGATTCAGCCAAGAACTTTTCTGAGCTTGACTGATGTCTCTATGATTGCCTAAAAGGTACATGGACATCCTCAGAGACCTAAAATTACCTTTCAAAACAGAACTCTTCATTCCCCCTTAAAAACTGTTCTTTCCACTGTGTCTCTGGCCACTGAACAGCAGCAGGCCCAATCCATTAGACCATGTCACAGAACCGACTGTCATCCTTCATCCCTCTCCACGCCTCCACCCTGTGTCAAGTCATTGAACTTGTCCCAAGATTCTAGTGACTTCAAATGTCTCAAGTTTGTTCTTCTGTCTCTGACCCTACTGTCTTCCCCTAGGTTTGGGCCATCTCTACCTCCACATACCTGTGGTCCCACAGAGTCTCCACGTCTGCCAGCGTCTCTCTCAACGCATCCTCTACACTGGAGCCAGAATGGACAGTTCCAAAGGGCATGTGTGTATCTGTCTCTACCTAGTTCACAATCCTCCCATGATGCCCGTTAGCTTCCAGATGAAGAACGAAATCCTGCAGGAGATGCGCAAGCCCCTGTGTGCCCCCCCCCTCTGGGTACCTCTTCAGTCTTTTCATTTCCCACCCTTGTCTTAAGCTCTCTCTCAAGAAACTTCACGTCTGCAAGTCCTTCTGTGTGCAGGGCTCTGCCCCGACTCCGTGCCTTCACACTGGTTTCCTTCTATCTTGTGTATCTATCTAACTCTTGGATCTCATTTTTGTCTCAGATGCCTCTTTGCCCAGCTGGGCTCCTGCTCTCTATTATGGTTTGCCCTCATTGTGGAATATTATACCTGCTTGTTTACTTAGTTGTCTTGTTTGCAAGCTGTCTCATTCTTAAGGAAATGAACATCGGCATCTTTACCTCCTGGGCTCCCAGAACAGAATGAGGCACTGAGGAAATATGTGTTGAGGAGATCAGCAGCACTCAGAGCCCTTCAACTGCCCAGTTAAGAAAATGACCCCAGGGAGTTTAAGTGGCTGCTTAGAGAACACAGATCACTCATTTTAGCATTAACCCGACAACATCTGTCTTAGGTCTTCATACAATTTTCTTCCCAGACCTCAGACTTCTTATGTAAACTAAACCCAGCTCTTAAGCTCACAAAGGTGCACCAGCAGGACTCAAGACCTAGCACCCAGAAGCAGATACTAAAACATGGCAGGCACTGAGTGTTGGGAGGAACTGAGGGGCTGGGTGTCTGTGGAAGCACCATGGGGGCTATGAGCCCAGTGCTGGACACAGCAGAGGGTGTGTCCAGGAGAGGCAGCCATGTCTGAGAAAGACCAACAGGTAAGGGCCACCCCTGCCATTCCAGCCAGAGCTCACTCCACATAAGAGCCTCCTGATGGAGGCACTGTGCCAGGAAGATGTCTCCTCAGAGGGGCACACCGGGGGCTCCCTCTGGAATGTTCACACACAGGCGGTCACTGCCATTCCCTCTTCTCCACCCCCTGGGGATAACACTCACCCTCTGTTCTGGCCCATCCCCCCGTAGCTGAAGACTTAGCTCAGAGGCTATGACGTCACTTCAACATCTGCCTAAGTCAAACAAAATTAGAAACAAGCTTTCAAAGAGAAATATCTTTTCTGTATAACGAAGCCAAATGAAAGAGCTGTACCTTCAATTAACACATAGGGCGAGCCATCAAAGAGGAGTGGAAGGAATACGTCTAAAGTGACATAAAAATGAGTGTCAGATCTCATGCAGCTCAGGCTTCCCCATCCCTCACTCGGGGGCTCTTCTATTAGTGAAACTGCAGTTCTCAGTGTCCCAAGAAATGCTTCATAAGAGATTTATCATTGGTAGTCTTGGTATCTATCTAACTGCTTACTCATGCCTGAAACATTGGACGAATATAGTAAGCGATTGCTTAATTTTTCAATCCACTGTTCAGAACATGTCTTTGTTTCTCCCCCAAATCATCCCTGTCTGAGCTGGGAAGAGCACCTCCCCTGGACTCAAGCTAATCCTACATTCATTCATTCACTCAACAAACATGCATTGAACACATATTACAGGAAAGGATTTGTTCTACCAGAGGGAGTTCTGCAGTGAGCTTTATATATTGATAAGTACTATAAAGAAAGGTAGGTCAAAGGATGTAACAGCTGCTTTAGAAGTAGGTCCAGGGTGGGCTAATGTTCTGATAAGGCTACATTTGAGCCACAGCCAGAATAAAGTGGGCATAACCATGTGATTACTGGAAAGGAGGCATCCCAGGCGGAAGTGGTGGGAAGGAGGCCAGAGTGGGGGCAGCAGGCGGCTCTGGGAGAAGGAGGAAGAGCCATGGCAGCACTTGGGGTGGAAGGGCTGAGGACCTGCAGGGTACAACAGCCCGCAGCCTGGGAAGGGAGCCATGCAGGGCTGGGAGCAGATGAAGGTGACGCGGTTCTGGTTCCCTGCAGTCTCCCTGGCTGCCCCAGGCAGAGAGCAGGGCCAGGTGGGGAGGTTGGGTCAAAGCCTGGCTTGTGGGGCCTGAGAGAGCCTAACCAGAGAGAGCGTGGAGAGGACGGAAAGTAACGCCCAGTGCCACCTGTGACAGTGCCACCTGTGAGCCCCTCCTGGCCCGCATCACTGGTACCAAGTCCCTAGAGTGTCCCAGGACATCCTCCTGAGAGGTGACGCAGTGTGCTCACTTCCTTTCCTCCCTCCCTCACATTCCCTCCCACACCATTTCCTGTGCATCCCCTCTCCTCGTCCCAGCTCTCATCCCTGAATTCAGGGACCTCTGATCAAAGAGGCTCTTGGCTCCATCCAGCTCCCCCAGTCTGGCCTCCACTGTGCAGCTGGAAGCACCTTCCGCCCAACTCCAAGCCTTTGTGTGGCTCCTGGTGAGGGGAGGAGCCCTGCAGATTGGCTCAGGGAACTCTGGGAGACCAGCCCTGTTCCTCTCCCAGCCTCACGTCGCCCTCCCTAGTGCTCCTGCCTCCAGCTCCTGCATGGTACCCCCTCCGCTGGCTTTCTCTTCCTCTGTTCTCCATGGGGAAGTTCAAGACATCAGCTTAGACTCCTGTTCTGTGAAGCCACCCTTGGCCACCCCTCCCAGGAAAGGGTCAGAAGTCCCCGTCTTGACTCCACAGGCCACACTCTGAGCACCATCTGGTTCCTTCTCATCAGTTTTCATCTCTGATCCCCCAAGGACATCCCTCTTACCCCTTGAAAAGCAAGGACCTTGCCTTGTTCCTGAGGGACTCCCAGGGTCGGGCATGATGAGTGGCACAAGGCCGGTCACTTAGGCCCATTTCCCGTACCCCACGTGTCAGAGTGCCACTCCGTCCACACCAGAGCAGAGGGTCACAGAGCCTGTGCTCACAGATCCAGTTTCCTTTGAGATCTGAGCCCCCCCATCCACAAGCACTCCTGACATGGCTGGGCAGCCACCTAGAAAAATTTCATGTTTGAGCAGAAACACTTGACATTGCTGAGCCCAGTGTCTGGCAAGCTCAGCTGATATCAGCAATGTCATGAATTTCCGCCAGCCCTCTCAGGTAAGACAGGTGCTTGTGGAATAAAGACCTTCCAGGCTGGATACAGCAGCCAAACTTCTTGCCTGGAGGAAGTCAAGAATGGGTCTTGGGCTGGAGAGATGGAGGTGGGCATTCAACAACTCTCTAAGGCTCAGGATCACTTTGGACACTCTGGATGTCTCTAGCTGGGAAAATTCAAAAAGGAGAGAAATTTGGTGATGGAGGTATGGGTATAGAGCACACTGAAGTGTAAAACTAAGAGCCTCTAAGTAAAGGCTAGATAGAGAGCTACAGATGTCACCTGGGTGAGGAGGACATAGATCAGCAGAGATGAATGCTGATATAGAGCTAGGCAGTCACTGTCACAGGGGGACTCAGTGCCTGGATCTGAATCTTTAGCTTACCTTACTCCTCACGGAACCTTATACACCTAACAAAAAGGAGACTCTGGCAGGGGGGTGGGTACTGTTATCTATTTCCTTTGTAAAGGCAGGTGAAGTTCAGGGAAGAAATGTATTCTGACAATTTCAAAATATTCTGGGATTTTCTGTTATGGGCAACTGTACCTATCATTTGGAAATTACATGCCTGTTTTCTTAGTGTATATGTCCCCAACCTACCTGGAAAGGTAGCTGTCATCATAATACTATGCAGATAGAGCAAATGGCTGAGAGAGCAAAATGATTTCCTGAAGGTCATACAGAGCTAATGAGAGGAGAAGCCTGGATTTGAAGCTCATTTTGTCTGATGCTACATAATTAGGCAGAGGGATTTTGCTCATTTTCTAGAACAAAAGTTAAGGAAAAGAAAAAATATATTGGGGTAGAATATTTTACAGTTTATTAAAAGCTTCTACTATCCTACTTTTAACTCACTCCAAGTGCTTAGTCTCTTTGTGAGATTGGCATTAAGAATCACATTTTTATAAGTGAGGAAACTGAGGCACAAGGAGATCAAGGGCCCTAGTTCCACATTCTTTTGGAACAGATTCAAACCTAGACCTTTTAAATTCAATTTATATGTTTTTCCATTTATAGGAGTTGAAATCAAGGAAAGAAACTGAAGGGAGAGAAACACATTTTAAGTCTAAAATATTCTATTGGAGGTTTTCAGCAAATGTTATATGAAGGCCATTCAACACCAGATTACAGCTATTCTAAAGTGCCCACTTGAGAAAAAATGAGCATTTTGAGGCAAAGTATGTGTTTCTGTTCTCCTTGGCTCCGCTTCAGTAGATTGACCCTAAATAATGCCCAATAACCCAGGCATTCTGCACATGACAGGGAGAGCAGCCAGGGACAGCCTTCGTAATGGTCTTCCTGTACAGGTGGTCAGGCTGCAGGTAAGGTCCGACCATCATGCAGCTTATTCTCCATGGCATTTGCTGCACCAGGTTCTTGGCACAGCCAAGGTAGGATAGGGGGAGGCCCCTGCCCTCAGGAAGCACAGAATTTAGAGAGGGGACCAGGATGAATGCAAGCAATGACACAGCACAACCTGTCTCAAAACAGATCCAAAGTGTCCTAGAAGCACATGAGAGAGACCCTGGAAAGGTGTCCCACAGGAGGGAGGCTCTGAATCAGGTCATTAAGGGTGGAAAGAAGTAAGAAATGGTCTATCTCTGCAGGGACCAGCACAAGCAAACAAAGGAGTAGAAAAGATCAGGAAATGATATAACACAACTTAGGCTCCTTCCAGAAATTACAGTTCCCCCAGCAAAGAAATCAAGGGGCAAGTGTTCAATTTCACCAAAATAGGCAAACATTTGGTAAACTCTGCTCTGGCATTACAAAGCAGAGTTGGATGAAGGGAACCTGCCTAAAAGAAGCCTACAACGTATCCAGTGTATCCATCTAACCAACATTTAAGTGAGATCCCATTCTGTGCAAGTCTTTTTACATGATCAGCTGCTTATTTCCACTCTGGGATAAGCAGACCTCACTGTGTCAAACTAGACAAGTACTGCACATGATGGCAAAACTCTTGACCTTCAGCTCTTGTAAGCAAGAAGGATGACATGCAGCATACTCCCCCAATAAAGCCCTCTTTATATGGCCCTGAGTGTATCTTGGACCAGACTACAGTGTTTCAACCATGAGTCACCGAATAATATAGCCACTGCCTTCCCACAACCGTTACATGATTTGCTGATCTGAGAAAGGTGATTTCTTTGTAAGATGATGATAATACATTTTACTTGCACAAGGCATTAGGTTTTTAAAAGTCCTTTCCATCCACCCTCTCTATCATCCCACTTGATAGTTACAAGAGACTGGTGAACTGCAACGAGTCTTAGCATCCCATTCCACAGATGAGAGAAAGAAATCTGAGCAACTGGAACAACTCAAGGTCATACAGCAAGCGTGTGGTGAAATTAAAATTCAAACCCCTGTTTTCTGACTTCTAAATCCTGTCCTTTTTCCTCTATATCTTACCATCTGCTACAATATGATAATATTGTCCTCATTATGACATGATTCCCCAGATGAAATGCTGGCCAACTCATATCCCCTCAGGTAATATAACTACATCATAAATTAAAAGCCCAATTAAAGAACATAGCCTTTTAACTGGGACTTACCACAGTCTCCTGAGGCCAGGATATAAAGAGAGAACCCTTTCAAAGTCAACGGCTGTCCATGTTGGAAATTACCCAGAGACCTACTTACCTATATGAAAGAGCTTTCAGACCCAAATTACTCACCTAACCAAACCTCCCTTCTCTTACAGTCTTCTGGGGCCCTGTTCCCAGCTGAGCTCGATTTGGAATTATGTTCTAACCTCTGGCCTACAGATGTAGTTAACACTCCCTCATGCAGGTGGATAGCCCAGGTGCCTCTGGACTCTGAAATACCACTGAACATCAAGAGCATTCCAATCTGATAGAAAATAATCCCCCACCCCAGTTCAAAAGAAGAACTGAAGTGGGAATTTTGATTTTCAGAGAGTGGGCCGGTTTGCCAATGGCCAAGGGGCGAAGGCAACACTGTGCTCCATGCAGTAAGGAGGAAGTAAGGAGGAAGTAAGGAGGAAGCTTAACTGGCAGTAAGGAGGAAGCTTAAAGAAATTAGGTAAAGAGAAGGGGAGAGGGCAATCTCGACTGCTAGTTTAAGGATGTGTTTCTACTCCCACCCCATCGCCAAGAGTCAATGCTAACAGCATGAAAAACTCCAGGGATACCCCTGGTGTCCAAATGGTACGAGTTACTATTTTCCTTGTCTGCACATCCCCTCCAGTGGCTGGATTTGAAGCTGTCTTTATGGATGAAGAGCTAGTGTATGCTCTGGTCCCCTTCCATGCCATAGCTGAGCTGCAGTGCCTCCCCCCAACCTCTGCCCCAAACCAAGCCACTGGAAAGAACGGATTTCTGAGTCAGTCTGGACCACCAGAAAGTGGCTACCACTGCCCCCTCTGCCCCAACATCATCTTCTTCAGCTCAGAGGAACTGGGTGGACAGGGGTCCAGATGTGCCCCCTCAGGCACTACCTGAGACTTCTGTGGAGGCCACCTCATTAACTTAGCATCTCCTCACCCATCACCACGAAGCCCCTTCGTGCCCGCTGGAAGACCTGCCCAGATGTGTGGCAAGATCAAAGGACAGAAAGATTGGAGGAAATAGAAGATCAACCACATTTCGCGGCAGAATCCCCGTTCAGTAATAGAAAGCCATCCAACTAGCAACCACGCTTCCAGAAACGTCACTGCCACAGAGAGTTTGCAGCTGCAGACCCCGGAGCGCTCTCACCTACCTGTCTCCTACTGCAGGGCTCCCCTCTCTCACCTCCTAGGGCCCAGCTCAGCTGGCTCCGGCCTGTCACCCTCCTCTTTTTGCTTTCTCCAGCCGCCAACACTTGCAGCAGCGGTGGCGGACGGAGGAGTCCGCGGCACCTGCGAGCTGGGTCTCAGTCCCCAAGGCGAGGCTGCCTGGAGGAGGAGCGAGAGGATGCTGCCCTCGCGCCGCTGCCGCCGCCGTGGTGCTGATGCGGTTGCTATGGTTATGGAACTCCGCAGCTGCCCCCTCTCGGTGCAACAGCTGCCCGGCCACGGCCTCCGGACAGCCCCAGGAAAGGCGCCGGGAGGCCAGGGTGCGAATACGGTTAAGGGGATTCGGCCGCCGCCACTGCCGGGAGAAAGGACGGAGAGGCTGCGCGGGCGCCCAGGGCTCGCGTCCCGTGGGCTCTGCTCACCTCCGGCGCCCTTGCTCCTCTCCTTCCCCGCCGGGACGCGGCCAGACCCCCGCGCCGCACAGCGCGCCCTCGCGGCCTGGAGAGCCCGCCCGCCGCTCCCGCTGGCTCGGCTCCCGCAGCCGCAGCGCACCGCCGGGAGGCTGCGCGACTGGCTGGGAGGCGCCGCTCGCGCTGCCCCACCTCTGTCCCTCTCCCCAGCGATTCCTAGCTCGGAGACTCCGGCCGGGCAGGCTGCCCAGCGGACCAACCCCGCCCGCCCGCCCGGCCTGAGGAGGGCGCCAGCCGCTGGACAGACGTCCGGCCCTCACAGCCCTGCGGCCGCGAGCATGCTCAGTCTCCACGTCGGGGTTGCCCTCCCGAGCTGGAAAACCGGGATGCAACAGAAAGAGGGGGTCCTTTCCAGACCCCAGCAGCAGGGAGTTAAACCTGGAAGTGGATCCCAGGGCAACAAGTAGAGGCCGGGGCACCGGGTGAGATTGCCTGGCAATCCATACCTTCACCACGACGTCAGCGGGGGCCGCAACCAGCTAACTCACCCATCATTTGCTGGTCTCCTTACTTTAAGGGGAACATGGAGGCGTAAAGATGCGAGGGGTTCCGAAGAAAGAGAAGAGAACGCTGGGAGGCTAAGCTAACTCCCATCTACGGAGCTCCCTTCAGGGGGCATTTGACCCGGGGACACCTTAATTCTCACATCCCTGTGTTCCCATGGCATGTCAGTCACAGGCGACAAGATAACCTTAGAGGTGGAACTAAGATTGGGACCTGGAAGGCCAGTGCTCATTCCATTACACTGGGCTACACTCGCTCACACTCCAGTCAGAGACACAGGTTATATTGCCATCAGTGTGAGTAACCTCCAACCCAGTTGGGGGTGGTTATAAGGAATAAGGGCAAGACACTTGAAAGTAGGCAATGGAAGAGGTGACAGGTGTAGGAGATTACTCATTTTAGAACCTGAGGACAGGCAGGCAGAGGCTTGGAGCCCAGCCGGGCCAGCTGGGTGGTTTCATCCACACTGCATGCACACCCAGCATCCCTAGGGCAGAGCCTGCCAGGAGAGGCCAGGCAAGAGCCGCTGCACCCATCAGGAGCACTGGGATTCAAGTAAGAAGGTGGGACTTGATGCTGAGAACAGTGAGGACATTGAAGGAATTTCAGCAGGAGAAAGGCTGGATCAGAATGTTGGCAAGGTCATCCAGATTGACCACTGTGGCAGTGGACAGGATGGGTTCTAAGCTACAGAAAAGGGCATTGTGAGGAGACCATTGCCACGGGTCCTGGGCAGGTTATGTCCCTGGTCTGTGCTTTGCTTCTCCCCATAGCACTCAGTTAAGACGGGAACAGGAATGTTTGGTGAATGGTAAATAAATTAATATTTGTTTTTCCAAAAAGAAAATACATACCTTTAATTTATAACTTATAAAATGTGATCAAAATCATATGATATTGGGGCTGGAGTTGTAGCTCAGTGGTGGAACACTTGCCTTACACGTGTGTGGTACTTGGTTCCATCCTCAGCACCACATGCAAATACATAGATTAAGTTATTGTGTCCATCGACAACTAAAAGTATTTTTTGAAAACCATACAATTTTTATTTTAACATTGACATTGCATTTTTATTCACACTCATTTTTGCAAGTCAATTTAAGTCCTGCCCCAGAAGTTTTCCTCTACGTTTCCTAGTCTCTTGTAGAGGAGATGATCTAGGATCTTGGTTCTCTTGCACTAGAATGGGTTTCAATTATCTGAATGAAAGTAATCCATGATGTAGTAACTTAAAAGCCAAAGTTCAGAACATGTTTAAAGCAAAATTACTTTTTTGAAACAAGGAGACAGACATACACGTAAACATGTATTTGCACTGGCATGGAAATGTGCTAGAAGGCTGTAAAAGACCTTGGAGAAATGACGATTAGTTTGGGGGACTGGGTGGGGTGGAACTGAGTGGAAAAATTTGGCACAGTAATGAGAATTTCATGTTCATGTCTATCATATATTTTTTTTATTTTTTAATGAAAAAATAATACAGATATATATGTTTGGGTGTGTCTATGTGTACATATAAATGTAATATACATACATTTTATACACATAAATTTGTGACTAGGCTGTCAGCGAACCTTGAGATAGCATGATTGACTTTGTCCCAGAACCTCCTGCCCTGTCCTCCATATAACGGTATTACAAATTCTTACTGTGATGTCTTCCTCTCCAAATGCTGCTCATGGATAGACCAGCAGGACACCCATCAGACTTCCTGCTGAGATGATGGCTTTTAAGCCCAGAGATTCCCTGACCCAATGCCATCTCCTAGAAAGGGAAGACTCAATGCCTTGCCCCCACCTGGCACATCCCCAGCCTGGTAGAGTGAGCCCCTGAGAAGCTAAGGGGCTGCAAAAGGTGCAGAAGGGAAAGCCCCTGCCCCTGCCTTGCCCTTGGTGATCCTAGAAGAACCATCTCAAATGCAGAAATCACACTTGACTCTTATGCCCCCTCCCAGGGAATGAGGTGGTCCATTGAATAACATGACCAGAAACCTAACGTCATCCTAGGCTTCCTTCCCTCTCATTCTCTCTGCACCTCTCATCTTAAACATCTAATTAAATACCAACTCTCATTCAACCATGTGAATAGCATTCAAAGTTACCCATAACAGGGGCTCCAGGAGAGGGAGAGGTTTGTTTGTTTGTTTGTTTGTTTGTTTTTTCCATCTAGTTCTTCAAGAGGCCCTTGTGAGTGATGGTGTGTCTAAGGAAATCTTAACTTGATGTTTTGAGATAAATAGTGACAGATAGGACAGGAGGATTGGGGTTCTGGGAAAGATATTGAACAGATGCAGCCTCAGGGCTGGAAGATGATAGCCCATTTGAAAGAGGGGCACACTGAGACACACACCCGGGAAGCTAATCAGGGGACACTCTGGCTCTGGAGTGTGGCTCTGGGGTGTGGAGCAAGATGGCTCTTCTGCAGAGATCTATGGGGCTGGAGCCTTTTCGGGGTGAACCAAAAATCCCAGCACAGCGGGCCACATTTCTTCTGTGGGAGGCAAGTTTTCAATGGTGACATCCTGTGGCAGCAAGAAGTAACTGTAAGGAAAGGCTTTCAGACTTCACACACTCTACATTTCTGGGGCGGCAGCAGGGGTAGGTTTAGAATAGCCTCCCCTGGGGACCCTGCATCCCCATGGATTTGGGTCAGTTTAGGAGGCAAGACTTCCACAGAGGCAGGGAACTTCTCATCCTCTAATGGAAGAACTCAGACCAGGGCAACTTGGCCGACTGTGAAATCTGGCACCACTGATCTCTATGGACTGTCCTTGAAGATGGACTCCATCTAGTCATATCTCAATTTTCTTTTCTCTCAAACGAGGAGAATAAAATGCACCTCACAGGCTTGTTGTGGGTGCAAGAACTGGATAACACAGAACACGGGGCTATGCATGTGAGAGCTCTGATTGTGTTTAAGTGTTGGGATGAGTTGGAGAAATAGCAGAGTGCTGTGTTCATTGCTCACACTTTCCATTCTGACCACTCACTAAGCCACCCAGTTGGCCCAGGGTCATCCTGTTCCTTATCTGAAATAGAGTAATTTCTTAAGAGCCATCTCCCTTCACACCGTATTGATTTTTAGAATTGCCACTTTGATCCTCCTCTTTTCCTCTTAAGATCCTTCAGGAGGGATTCTGCACTTTCAGGAAACGCTCTGAATTCCAGGCCTGGCATTCAGATGAGTCTAGTTTCTGCATCCTGCTCTGGCACATCCTGGAATCCTTATTCATCCTCCAAGCCTTTTTCTGCACAGGACTTTCTTTATAAAGCTGCCTCAGACCTGTGTGAGAGTTAACCCTTGCTTGCACTGGGCTGCTTGCGAGCCTCACGCATGCTCAGAGATCAGGAATGCTATTATTCAGACTCGAATGCATTTGCTACTATAGGCTGAGGAGTCTTTCAATGCAGATCTGGAAAAGCTTGGGCTTTTCTTTCCTCAACTGGTAGCACAGGATCTGGAACATATAGAAGAGGTTCAATGCATCTTAAAAAATGATTTGAATGCATTTGGGGCTTATTTTCTTCTCATGTTTGTCTTGTCTTGCCTGAAAACTCAAAATCAAAAGTTTGTTTTGAACATCTTTGTACTTACAATAGATGCTCAATTGCTGTATTTAATTTGACTGACTGAGCTGGTGGCAGTTGTGCACACCTGGAATGCCACTACTCCAGAGACTGATGCAGGAGGACAGCAAGTTCAAGACCAGCCTCAGCAACTTAGTGAGATCCTATCTTTTTTTGTGTGTGTGACCCTGTCTTACAATAAAAAGTTTAGAAATGACTGGCAGTGTAACCCAGTAATACAGCATATGTAGGTTCAATCCCCATCAATGTAAATAAATAAGCAAACAAAAAAAAGTGATGAAATGATGGGTCTGTTTACTCAAGAGCTGGGTTGATTGGCACAGGGGTGGGAAGGGCCTTACGAGAAGCGGACTTTGTTCAGCTTTGAGATGGGTCTTATGCGGTACTGCTGTTCAGCCCAGAGCACGCCACCTGTTTGTTTTCCCAGAGGGTCTGGTCAGTGCTTTATTTGGGCCACATGTGACAGTGACCACAGCAAGCTCTGAGCTGGTAGAGTTCTTACTAGGCACCAGTGCTACCCTAAACACTGTACATCAGAATGGATTTCACCTTCACAGGGACCGTAGGAACCAAGGTGAGGGTGTTGACGTTGACTAAATCCACACAGCTACAGGGAGCTGAGCCCGGAAGGGGTGGGTCAGTCCATGTCATCACTACCTGTGTGCTCTCCTTGGTCCCTCTTCTGTGAGGTTTATATCTATAAATTGCACAGATGTCTTACTGTTATTACCTAGTTCAGTGACTCTGTCTGAGCATACTACTAAATGGGGATTGGACAGCTCCTTGTCCTGAGGGGCTGCCCTGTGCACAGCACCCCTGACCTTACCCTGCTAGACTCAGAAGCAGCCTCCCTGCTCAGTTGTGACCTGTGATGACCCAAGCGATCTCCAGACATTGACTAATGTCCCTGGGGGCAGCATTGCTCCAACTGAGAACCACTAATCTGACTGAGTCCTCACCCACAGTCAAATGAGCAGGAAAAGAGAGGTCATTCCCGTGTTGGGAAAGAAAGCACATGCCTCTCTCACTCACACACCCCTCTATTCTATATTTGAAACCGAACAACAACAACAATAAAAGTAAGAAAAAAACAAATGGCAAGTTTTCAAATGGGGTAGGTCAGGCCCTGAACGGACCTTGAAGCTCCTTGTGGCAACTGCCTGACCTTCATCAGACTGTGATGGGCAAGAAATTAGCTCTCATTTTACCTCACCAAGCTTTCTGGGTGCAGCTGAAATTTTTGCCGAGAATGGCCTGTTCTATCTGTCATCAGTCGAAAGCCACAGATTTTCAAACTACTAGGCAATCTCAAAATCCACTCCCAGATTCCACATGAGGACAGACAGGATAGGTGCCATTATCAGCCAGTCCTTTCATAGTGAGGAAACGGGGGCTGACTAATAGGACTCCCCCACGCTGGGAAGATGCAGAGCCAGGGTTCGGCCCTGGGTAGTCTTGGTCCCTGATCTACACACTGCACTTCTCCTCAGGCGCCTCAATATAGGTTTGAGTGGTGAGTGACTGATAATTCAAAGCTCAGAATTTATATTACTTATCACAGTTAATGACATCCATTTCTTTTATGCTGAGAAAGTTTCACTACTCCTCGCCCCCCCCCCCACAAAAAAAGAGGTTAGTTGATAACAAAACAATCATTTTTATCTTTAAGAATGTCAGGAACTTTGAAGGAAAAAAAAAAAAGAATAAAGGAGGAGTCTATTGAGTTGATAGCATGATGGCATTAAAACCAAATGCCCTGCTGGGTGGGTGGTGCACGCCTGTGATCCCAGAAGCTCAGGAGGCTGAGGCAGGAGAATTGCAAGTTCAAAGCCAGTCTCAGCCACTTAGCAAGACCCTGTCTTAAAAAAAAAATTATAGGAGGGTGCTAGGGATATGACTCAGTGGTAAACATACTATTTTTCAGCCCAGTAAAGATAAAAACATATATATCCATCCTTCAAAGTTGGTGAATCATTACATTAAATGACTACATACTTTGGGGACAAATTCTTCCTTTTATAAGGAACACAGCCTGGGGAGTTGGCAGGGCACTCTCGCTTTTCTTGATGGAAATGTTTGGGGCTTCAATATCATTCCTGTCTGCAGAAATCCAGGCGCCATTCCAAGGCCTGCACTTGGTGAGCTACAAAGGGGGAAGAATTCATCTTGAGCGTGCTGCTGCTTGCCCCTGCTCTCTGAGACAAAATTCTTCCTCTGTGTAATAGAACATGAGCCCCACCTAAGTAGGGTGGTCCAGGGTACCGAAGGGCACTGTGGCATGTAGGTGCCAGCTGAAGTATTCTTTTTCCCCAGAGGCCTATTTCTTCCAGATCCCTGAAGTCACGTCACCTCCTGGGCTGCCCGGGCTGCGTGGTCTTCTTGGGAGTAATGAGGAGACCTAAGTCTTGCTTTAGTACTGAATCTGAATCTTGGGAAAACCACTCAGACCCTCTGAGCTGCTGTTTCCTATTCCCCGTGGTGGGCAGGGCTTGATTGGACCTTCCAGATGTCCCACAATCTGTTTCCCTGTCCACCCATGCCTTACTGCCCTGGATGGAAACAATACAAGTTCAACACAAAACCCCCCTCAAGTCAATTAATCTTCTGTGGTATCAATGCTTTTTTAATAAAATGTGATTAAATGCCTTCTCTATTGTTCTAAGAGGCTTTTGAAAATTATGAAATAGACCAGATAAGAGAAGATAGATTGCAAGAGGAAGAGAGAGAGAAGCAGGCTGTGGTTCCTTATCCATGTTATGTATCATATTTTACATTTTGCCATATCTATGTCATATACAAAGCATTTTTTTAAATAATTGAGCAGACAGAATTAAATTATGTGCATTCTTTTTCAAACATTTTTAGTTATAGATGGACACAATACCATTATTTTATTTATTTTTATGTAGTGCTGAGGATGGAACCCAATGCCTCACAAGTGCCAGACATGCACTCTACAACTGAGCCACAACCCCAGTCCAAATTATGCACATTCTTCAGAATTTTTTTTTCCTTTTGCCTGAACATGGTTTTGAGAAGCACTCTGTTGACATAGGAAGCTGTGTCTCATTGACTATGACAGAGGAAGCTCGTTGCTATCACTGCATAATATTCCAGTATAAGAACACATTTGTGCCCTCTGTGTGTGTGTGCGTGCACAGGTGTGCTCACAAGTTTCCAAGGGAGTGGCGGTGAGTACCCCTTGTGCATCTCCTGACACAGATAGGCCCTTCTTTCCTCTACACTTAGGATGACAATTGCCAAGTTACAGAACACACTCACCACCATATTTCCTGGGTAATGCCAAAGCTTTTGTAATGACTGCAGGGCTCAAATTCACATTAGCAGGGGGCGTGGCTTCCCATGGCACAATGTCTTCCCCTCACCCCTTAGGTCAGGCTTTGACATTGCTAATCTAATGAATGGGAAATGGGATTTGACCCAGAAATGGTTTTTATTTGCATTTTGCTGATTATAAATGACAATTAGGCCTCTATCTATGCTCACTGGCCATTCATGTTGCCTATTCTTTGCTGTTTTACCCATTTTTATTTTTGGATCACTTAACTTTTGTATTTGTAGGAATTGTTTTTATTTCATAGTATTTCGTAGCTTCTGTCTGTTCAAATATCATCTCAGACACTGAGGGTCTAATTTATCCACATTTCCATAGTGTCTTAATTAATAGAAATTGGTGTTTATGTCATTTATCTTAATATATTTTTTGGTTCTCCTTAGGGGCATTTTTATATTTTCAGGCCATTAAAATCCATATATATATATATATATATATATATATATATATATATATATATATATATATATATATAAACTTGCATATTATATATTTTACTACATTACATATATTATACGCATATATATTTATATATATATATATAATTTGTAAATCTTTGCTTTTTACGTTTAAGTCTTTGTTTTAGTCAGCTTTTCATCACTGTGACCAAATATCTGGAAAGAACAAGTCAAGAGGGAGAGTTTATTTGGGGTCATGGTTTCAAAGGTTCAGTTCATGGTTGACGGGCTCCAAGGCAGGAACATTATGGCGGAAGTGTGTGTCATAGGAAACCTTCTCAGCTCTTGACAGATAGAGAGCAGAAGGAGAGAAGAGAAGGGGCCAGTGGAAGATAAGCTCTGCCAAGGGCACACCACCAGTGACCTACTTCCTCCAATAGGGCCCCACTTCCCAGTCGTTCATTCAGCCACAGTGAATTAATCCATTAATGAGGACAGAGCCCTGTATTCTAATTATTGAATATTCCAGTCATCCCACGTCTGAACTGTGCTGCTTCAGGATCACACTTTCAAAACGAGCTATTGGGGGACACTTCAAATCCAAACCTAACCCTCTTCTATCTAGCTATCCAGCACTATCCACTGTCCTGCAACCCTTCTGCCTATAACCCGCAACACCAGCTCTATTAGGGAAGAGCCTTTCAGATGCGGAGGGGATTCACCCTGGGCTTGCTCTTTGGCTCCATTAGTATGGTGGGTTTTATTTTTCCCTCTCGAGTGCAATGCGCCACTGTTTATAATTCTCCCGTTTACAGTGCAACGTGTTATCTATCAGGGTGACACCATACACCTCATCCTTCTTTGGAAGTCCATCAGCTTTTCTTGACAAGAGCAGACTGTAGGAATTAAGGAAGGAATGAGACTGTGATTCCTTTCTCCCTTTGAATTTTTTACTAAGTTTGTTAATTTTTGTGACAATATTACTTAGGTTTGCTGTGGAATTGCATTAACTCTATAGATAAATTTGGGAATGACTGGCATATTTATGAAGAAAGATTATATATTTATCTCAGCCTTTTATGCAGTAATATAATTTCAAAATTTTCTACTTAAAGCACTTGCAAACATTTTGTTTGATTTAAACTTAGGTACCATGCATATTTTTGATGCCATTTTAAATATCCCATTGAAAACAAAAATTTCTCTTTTTTATTAACATATTATGATTATGCATAAGAATGGGGCTCATGATGACATTCACAAATGCAGGTAACATAACTTGCTCCATTTCATTCCTGGGTACATCCTCTTTTCCAGTCATTGGTAGAAGTGCAATTGACAAGAGTAGTTGCTTTTATTGACCCTTTTCTTAGTTTGTGTGGGATGCCATAGCAAAATTATCACAAACTAGGTGGTTTATGAACGAACAGAGATTTAGATCTTAAAATTTCAGAGCCTGGGAAATTGAAGATGAAGGCACCAGCAGATTGGGTGTCTGGTGAGGGCTGTTGGCTGCCTTGATGGAGACTTCTCAGTCTATGCTCACAGCAGGAAAGAGGCAAGCAAATCCCCTGGGCCTCTGTAATCCAGGGCACTAATCTCCTTCCTGGCCTATTCATGCTGGAAGGCCCTTAATACCTCCACACGGAGGATTAGGTTTCAACCCAGGAACTGGGGGTGGGGAGCATTTAGACAACAGAAATCCTGTTCCTGTAATTTCCTATTAATTCTAATAATGTGTTCATAGATTGTTCGGTTTCTTATGTAAACAGTTATCTGTGAATAATAGTAGTTGCCAGTCTTCCTTTTTATATTTTACACATATTATTTCTCTTTGATGTTCTTGTTTCCTGGCCAAACATAGCTTAGAGGAAGTGGTAATGAGCAATCTTGCCTTTATCTTTATTTTAAAGAGAATGCTTTTGAACAAGTCAATATTGTGTATATCATTTCATTATTTTGTTTATATATGTTCATTAATTATCAGTTTAAGGAAGGTTTTAATTTTTTCTGTTACTGAGCCTTTAAAATAATAAATGATCCTTGACATTTTATCAAAAACTTTTTCTATATCTATTATGACAAGACAGCTATTTCTCTCCTCACCTGGATTTAATGAAATATTGTATTAATAATATATTAACATGTCCTATAATGTTGATGTGCTCTTGGAATGAAAACTAACTGGTGGTAAGCTCTATCTTTTTGCAAACTGTGTTCTATTCAAGCTGCCCGTGTTTTATTTAGAGAGCTGTTTTGTTGATGAATGAGGTTTGAACATAATTTTCCTTTACTCTGGAAAACTTGTTTGGTTGTAGAATCAGTTGTGTTGCCCTCTTGAATTAAGTTGTGCAGTTTTCCTTCAATTTACTTCTTCAAATTATTTTGTATAACATTAACATCTGTTTCTTTAATATATTTGACAATCATGGGGAAGGCTAACATTTTCTTGGTAGGAAGTGTTTGAATTATTGACTCAGTTGCTAAATGGAACAAAGGAACAAAATTTCCAGAGATGAAACAGTTTCTTGGGGTGGAAACAACTTGAGCCTGTTCATAAGCTGAAAAGAAAGCATCATGAAGGGTGAGATGAGAGTCTCAGGAGAGAGCTGGAAGGGAGCAGAGGGCAGTCCCTAAGGGCAGGAGGGTCTCCAGTGCCTGGTGGGGTGGGATTTTATTTGAGAGGTAGAAAGAGGGCTTGCCTGCCCAGAGAGGACGAGTCAGAATGAGCTTTTGGTGAAATGGTGAACATGGATTGGTGTGAGAAACCAGAGCAGGACATGCTATCAGTTTGCTGTGAAGGGGCAAATGCGGGTCATGGACAGCAGCTTGGATCTCCAGGGGTTCTAGCAGGACTGAGATGGAGACAGCTTGGCGGTCTGTGAATTCAGGGTGATTACAGGATGTTGGTTGAAGAGATGGGTCATGATAGACTGAGAGAGGAGAAAGGAACTGGGAACTGGATATATCTGGGAAGGTAAAACAAAAAAAAGGTAGGAGAGAGGGAAGGAAAGAGGAAGCAGAAAGACAGACATTGTGCTCAGAAAGAGTATGTCTGAACTTAGGCTTGTCTGAGGGAAGTGTTCTGGGGCTTGGGGTTGGCTTAGTCCTGGGGGCAACCCTGCTGTCACAGGAGGGGAAATGGAAGGAGACCCCGTGGTTAGGAGTGTGGAGCCAGAGCTGTGTGAACCAACTGCAGGTAGTTTTCGTTATTTTGTGAAGCCTTATACATCGAGTAGCTGAAGTCCTCACAAGGGGATAATGAGGTGGCTCCTATTATCTCTGGCTTACAGATAAAAAGCCAGTGCCCAGATAGATGGAGCACCAGGCTCAGCTACTGAGATGGGCTTTCATTCCAGATCTTTCCAATTCCAAAGCTTTCACCCTTAAACCTTGTCCCACATGAGAGAGGGGCTAGGGAGTTGGGCGAGTCATTCCTGGGTCCTCAAAACCTCCCGGAATGAGAGCAGGAGAGGAAGTCTTTAACCCACAAGATGCCAAAGCAAAGACGGGTGGCAGATGGGAGAAACAGCTGACAGAGTCCAAGAACCTCTGCTGCACATGGGAGCAGACCTGGAGTTCATGGAGAACCATGGTGGGGAACTGGAGCCAGAGCTGCATTCCCTTGAGATGGTCACGGACAGGAGCCTTGAGGGAGAGGCCGGTGTCTGTGCGTGATCCCTGTCCTGAGGAGCTCTAAGTGTTGGTCTTGTCATTCAAACACAACTCAAGCCCCTAAATGAGTACTCACCACAAGGCTAACATGAGATTGTCATGCAATGGTGTATTGCAAAGGTGTGTAAGATCAGATACAATGGGAGGCTGCCCCAAGAGGTCAAGAGAGGAGCCTCAGAGAAGGTTGCATTTGAATTTGGACTTGAAACATGAGCCTTTCCAGGGAAGCGCAGTGGGATTCCAGACAGGAACTTCATTCTTTTGTGTGCACCCCTCAAAACCTAAGAACAGAGTCCTGCGGCTGAACACCAGGGCTTTTGTGAGGAGGAGTGGGTGACAGATATGGGGAACTTGCAGGGAGTGGCAAACAATGTTAAAGGACAGGTCAGGGTCACCTGAAGTGTAAAGAGCCTAGGGGAATGAGCAGAGCCGTGGGGGTGGGGAGGTGTGCTGGCATTGCCCACAGGCTTCAGAGAGGAGGCGATGTTTGCAGACTCAGAAGACATGCTGGATGAGTGGGTGGCTGCCAAGAGGAGGGGAGGAAAACATTCTCTGAGAGGATGGTGGTCCCCAAATGTGGCAGGGAAGGGAAGTTTCCAGTTCTGGGCTGTGTTCTGGAGAGGTGGGAATGAACACCTGGGCACTGGGGCAGCGTTCTCTGACCTGGTTTAGGTGACCCAGCCAGCGGCTGGTGGGTTCTCCTCATCCCACCACTAAGTGCGTCTGCCCTGCCTGGCACTAATAACTCCACGGTCCCAGGTAGGGTGATTGGACCCTGGCCCTGAGCGTTCTCATGGACCAAATGAAGGTAAGTGGTAAGTGGGTGTTCCTCGAACCCTCTAAAATGCAGGTCACCTTCAAGGCACAGTGGCACATGGGATCTGTAGGGGTGGTGGCGTCTTCCGTGTCTGTGTGCACAATGCAAGGCTCCCCTTCCCCTTCCCCTTCCTCTTCCCTCCACCCACTATCCACTTCTCAGTTCCCAGCACAGGCAAGAGAACCGAGTGCAGCATTTCACATTCGGACTCCTCCCTGGTCCCCATTGCCACCATGAGGCAGACATTGTTCCCAATCTACATGCTACAAAACTTAGGCTCAGGGAGATCAAGAGATTTCACTAGGTGTAAATATCCCTTGTAATTACAGAGCTTTTTAAATTTTTAAAAAAACTTCATTCATTTATTTTTTGGTGCACTGTAATTACACAGAACAGTGGGATTCATTGTTTTATGTTCATTCCACATGTGTTATGACAACATGATTTGGCTAATTTTGTTCCCCAGAATCCTATTTCCCTTCCCCTCCCCCTTTTCCCCTCCTGGTCCTTTTCCTCTACTGCACCCATCTCCCTGTGACTTCCATGAGACACCACCACCACCACACACACACACACACACACACACACACACACACACACACCTTTCTCATCCTTTTCCCTCTCTAGCTTCCACACGTGGGAGAAAAGACACAACCCTGGACAATCTGAGTCTGGCTTATTTGACTCCACGTGATATAGAGCTTTTATTTAAAAAAAGAAGTAATGCACTGCCTTCTTTGTATCCATATCTCCAATTTGTTCCTGCTAAACCCAGACAGAAAAGCCCTGCTATTTCCACTGGCAGAGAAGACATGCCCCTTACTCCGCGCCTGGAAGCAGCAAAGGCTGGAGTGGCCCAGCAGGATTCTGGCTTTGGGGATCTTTTATTTATTCATTTATATTTCTCTATTTGCAGTGCTGGGAATTGAACCCAGGGTCTCGTGGCCTTGCCCATGCAGCACCTCCCCTCAGCTTCCCCTCCTCAGTTTTTCTACTTTTAGGTCTCCATGTTAGAGTGACTCAGTGATAGGGGGCTCGCCTCCCTCACACCAGGCCTTGGGCTTGATCCCCAGCACTGCAAAATGAAAAATAACAATAATACATGAGAAGCCATGTTCTACCAGCACTCCACCTGGCTCCCCTGCAGTCTCCTCACGAGGATCACGGTGTCCTCCCAGACCCGTTCCAAGGTGTTGGTGACAGTTTAGCAGCTCAGGACTGGTAATGCATGGACAAGAGAGCCTAGCACACAGGAAACATTCAGGGTGTATCTGCCATCGTCATCACCAATCCCCCTGAGATGTAAAGACTGGCTCAGAGAGGTGAACTAATTTGCCCATGAAAACACAGCTCAAATGCTGCTCAAATCCAGGCCCTCCAGGTTCTGGAACTCACTTCACTGCTGCAGAGGAGAGTGCTCCGAAGGGCCCATGGTGGAGGTGAGCCCTGGGCGAAGAGCACCCTTCCAGGTACATTCTTGTCTATCTTACCAAAGGTTGTCTGAGCACCTCCCCTGCGGGGGACTCTGGAGTACTTCCTGGGCTCTGGTTCGTGACTCTGACCCCAGGTCAGTGGAGGACAATAGACACAAGAGAAATGAACAGAAACACCAGGGAAGAGCCCCCAGAATCCACCAGAGGGAGGCTGCAGGCGTTGGTGCCTGGGAGCCTGTGCATAGATCCTAAAAGTTCCATGGAACAATGACAGCTGGCATGAGACAAGGACACAGAGGGACATGGGAGCAGGGGCAGAGCTTGTGGACATCAGCTCAGAGCCCTGGAACCTGGCAGCAGGCTGGACCCACCACCAGCTCCCCCAGCTCCGTGTGGAATGCCCGGACCAACCTGCCTATCTGCATTCTAGCCCTGTTCTCTTGGGTGGGAAGCAAGACCCTGGCTGTGCCTCAGTTTCCTTGTGAGATATTCTTTATATCATTTCTGCTAGGTAGGGTTATTGCAGCAAATGTTCCTCAAATATAAGCATTCTGTAATTGTCATTTACAACAATAATTGTTTTCATGGACGTCATTTGAACAGATGTGAAAACAGGCCCTGAGAATTTCCAAGTTTGCCCATCCATCCATGTCTTATTTTTTATCCCCGCCCCCTCCCCCTGAGGATCAATTGGGGTGATATTTTTCTAGGGCTACAGTGACAGTATACCACAGACTGAGCAGCTTAAAAACGGAAATTCATTTTGTCATCGTTCTGAAGGCCGGAAGTCCAAGATGAAGGTGTTGGACTGGTTCCTTCCCAGGGCTCTCGCTTGATCTTCCCTGTGTGCCCACAGATGAATGTCCTGGAGGGGCACGGGGGAGAGAGAGAGAGAGAGAGAAACACCAACAACTCACCTGTTCTATCCATGCCTCCGGCCAGTTGGAGGCTCCCGCCCACACTGGAGGAGCATGAATCCTCCTCCTCACTCAATCCAATGCTTTGAATGGCAATTTCTTTCTGAAATAAACAAGCCCAGAAATAATGCTTTATCAGCCATCTGGATATACCTTAATCCAGTCAAGTTGACAGATAAAATTAGCCATCACGTAAGCTGTAGTTGATATACAAAAAAAAAACTTGCATACATTTAATGTACACAGCTTGTGTATGGGCGAATGCAGGCACTCATAATACCACCATGACCAGAGTACTAACTATATCCATCACATCCAAGAACTTTCTTATACTTTTTGTGCTCTTTTTCCCTAGAACACCTAAAATATGCTCTTCTCTTCTACCATATTCTAAGGTGCACAATACAGTTTTATGAACTGTATGATCAATGTTATCCAGTTATGATCCATGCTGGATAACACATCTCTAGAATTTATTCATTTTACATAGCAGAAAATTTGTACCCATAGAAAACCAATGCCCCATTTCCTCTTCCTGAGAGGCTGTGAGCGCTCTCTGCTCTCTGCCCTATGAGTCTGACTATTTTAGGGCCCTCATTTCATTGGATAATACTGGATTTATCCTCCTTGACCAGCTTATTTCACTCAGCACAATGTCTTCTGGGTTTATCCGTGCTCTTGAAGAATAAGCTGGCATTATGAGCATGGAGCAAAGTCAGACCTACCACCCTGGCCACTGGACTTGGGTCTAGCATCAGTGTAGGGTCAAAGGCAAATTGAGGGGCATGTGGGCACCTCCCCTCTGGATGGGGCATGAGACAGTCCTCTACCTGGTATCAAGCACCACATAGCCTAGTGGTGGAGACACTCTCTGCAGAGACCAAGAGACCAGAGTTGATTGTAATTGTATCTATGCCCCTCCCTTGACTATGTCATGTACAGTCCTTGGATTCACTTCATCCCCCTCCACCCATTTTCCAGTACCTTCGCCCTTTCCCTCACCCCAAAGCCAACTGTACCTCCTGTCCAGGCAGCACCCTTCTTCACTGTAAGGGGAATGACCGGGACACCAGAGCACACCTGCCATTCCATCCTGGGAGGAGGGGCTCTGGCTGAGGAGTTGGAGCTCCCAACCAGGACTGTGGCTCCCTCCCAACAGCAGGGACTTTGTGACACTGGGCATGCCAGTGAACCAGATGACAGAATAAAGTAATGCTCCAGTCCTTCCCAGCTCTGACACTCTGCTGGTCAGTCTAGGGACCCTGCCTCTGAGGTATGCATAGGAACCCCCTACCTGTTCCTTGCACATTCACATTATAGCAGAACCGACACCCCTGTAGGCAACTCGCCTGTGTCCCTGGGGGAATGGTGGATGGGGAGGAATTTGGCTGATTTCAGTGAGCATGTTGGGGTAGAGGCAGGGGTTTCAGTATAGAAGATGCAGGAGGAAATACCATGGCCACACGTTTGTTGACTCTGCACCGTGAGAGCCCTGAGAACACAGGGAATCCTATCTTCGAGGACAGGGTGCCAACCATGAACACATTGTCATGCATACAGTGGGGGCATAAGGTCACAGATACACCTGCTCAGAGGAGCCCTCCAGAGGATAGTGCCCTGGGCCCAGGTCCATCAGAGCATTTCAGAAGAGGGGGCTTGAGTCAAGTACATGCTGGGTAACCCCTGATCAGCCCTTCCACAAGGCATGGTTGGGAGAATACCAAGAGCTTTGGAGGCACTCCATAAACTGTGAATTGCATTATAAATGCTAATTATCAATTAGAAGGTGTTTGCTCTGGAATGTGATAAAGTTCAAAGTGCTTAGCATGACTATCACAGCAGCTGACAATCAGACTCAGGGTTGTCACCTGCAGTCACCCTGGGCTGCAGAATCCAGGCATGCAAGCATCCCTCACCAGCTGCACCTGGTCACACCTCTACACTGCTCCCTCGCCTGGGGCACCTGACCCTTACCTGCTTCTCTGTCAGAACTGAAATCCCTATCACCCTGCATGCACTGTGCGTGCCCAACACAAAGCTGGGAACATAGCTTCCCTCTCCTCCACAGACACACTTCAGCAAAGTCAGGAAGGACCAAATTGGTCTCTTCTCAAGATGCTTGTTTCTGATAATCCAGTAGGTGGGACGGCCCCCTAGCTGGGTCTTCTCGTGATTCTTCCTGCAAATAGAGTGAAGGGCAGAGCTGTGAGCCCACAGGTAAGCCTTTACTTGCAATGTGAGCATGTCCTGCATTTGTTACAGTAACACAAACCAGGGAGAGGGAAGTCATCCTAGTGTCCAATGACAGAGGAGGCTAGATAAATTAAAGAAAAGATGAAAACCTACTAGTCGACTACTCAAGTTATTCTTTACATGTATTTAAAAAATAAAGAAAAATGTTCAATTAAATGGAAAATCAGAGCTAAAAACAGTTTTATGGTGTGATCCTATTATTATACAAAACTAGAAAAAAAACATAATGAAATGAAGATATATAAAATCAAGATAGGGTATGGGAATGAGAGTACAGGTGATTTTAACTCTTTCCTATATATATATATATATATATATATATATAATTTCTCAATATTCTATGAGATATTATTCTGTATGTTATCAGGCAAAATAAATGTGGCTTAATTTTTTTTAATTACCTTGACTCAAATGACCCAAATGTATGTATTATGGAGTTAATATATTATAATAGTCATCCAGCCAGACAGCCTAGGAAAAATGGTATATCTTATGATGCTGGCTGTGCTCATGGTCACAGGGATGTAACAGAAGCAGAGGAGGACTGGGAATTTGCAGATGTGAAGTGGGGGTTCATGGACTGTGGAAGTCCTTTCTACACTAAGACCTGCACGAAGTGGACAGGCACCCACCACCTGCTCTGCTCTGCTGCAGTAAATTGGATGGCACCAAACTTGCTGCAGCCAGGAGCAGACTGGGGTGCAGGGACAGGATGTGGGAGGAGTGCACCATAGGCATGCCGAGCGGATCCAAGGTGACTCCTGTGCTGAGAGCCAGGAAATGGTGGATGCCAGTTGGAAGATTGCTAGAAGAGGGCCTGGGAAGCAGGCCCCTCATTGGCAGGCACCCCCGCTTCTGAGGAATTGCTCAGCCCCTGCCCTCAGGAAAATGGCCTTAGTTTTGCCTGCGTTTGAGGGATTTTTTAAGCAGCAAAAGGACTAACAAATGCAGCCCACTCCCTGCGTGTGAGAGACCTGTGATTGTCATTATCCAGGCTGGCTTCACGCTTACCCACTTCATTTTGAAAAAGCCCAAACCATCCCCTAAACAACAGTGTTCGCATAAATGCATCCTTGGAAGCCGTGAAGGCTCCAATTAAGATTTTGATGTCTAAAATAAAATGCATGCCATCTCTTCTGATAAAGTAATTTACTAACACCCTACATAAAGGATCCTTTTCATTTAAATAGAGAAGAAATCTTAATAATGGATGATTGCTTTATGAATATGAAAATTATATATTCATTGCATAATCAGCCATTTAATTGACACATCATTGCATCTCCTATGGAGTGTGTGGAACAGATTTGACACCACGTGACAGATTGTTCCATGCTTCTTTTTGAAAGCAAGAGGACTGCTATTTAGCTAAGATTATATGGAAATATGCAATTGAAATCCTCCATTATTAAGCATGTGCTATATGCAAGAAGAGATTGTTGGAGAGTTTGCCATCTTTAGAGAGAACCCCCCATCACAATAAAGCTCAGAATTCATGAGACTAGCACACAGAGTATTCTAATACAATCTAGATTAAGATCTGCAGCAGGAAAGACTTTCCTCTGAAATGAGGAAAGGGAAAAATGAGCAAAATGAAAGTGGAGCCATAGGGACCAACTATGGCCCAAACTTACCCTGCTGTTTAATCCACAGCAGAGCACTGTGGGGAGGGCATCGACACATAAGAATCCAAGCCTCAGCAATACACATCCACCTTCCTGAACACGGGTTATAGGATCAAGAAGAGAATCTTCCAGTTTGAAACACCCATTTACTGCTTGTTGGAGTTTGGACCTAGAACAGCCCGAGGCTCATGTGTTGAAGGGTTAATTCTTAATGCAGTAGTGTTCAGAGGTGGGCTTTTTGACCTTGAGGGCTCTGAACTCATCAGTGGGCTAATCCATTGAGGGATGGTTAAAGTAAGAGAGTAGATAGAGTAGAAACTCTCAGAGGTGGGGTCTAGTTGGATGAAGAGGTCACTAGGGGCATTGTCCACCACCCTTTAGTCTCTCTCTGTCTTTCTTTCTCCTTTTAGCTGCCTTAGACGAGCAGCTTTCCTCCACCACACTCTTCCCTCCAAGCAACACAGCCAGCTGACAGTGATTGAAACTTCTGAGACTGAGTCAAAACAAACCTTTCCTCCTCTTAAGTTGTTTATCTCAGGTAATTTGTCATGGCAATGAAAAGTTGAATAACACACTGATCTATACAGTGGCCTTCCACATGAGTTACAAAGAAGAAAACCTCACAATGTTCCTGGTAGGAACAACGTCAGAGCAATGGAACAGAGTCATCCCGAGAAGACTGGGAAGGATGGAGCAGTGTGTGGGCTAAAGACAGTGGGGTATCCTACAGGGAGGCAAAGAGCACTGGAAGTTCACTGTGATGTCCAGGGGAGCTGGTTACTACACGGACATGTGCCTAAAGAAGCAGGCCTGGACAAAGTGCTCCTTCCTGGAAGGGAACACTGAGCCCTCCACAAGACGCTCTGGGCTTTGTCCATATCTGTCCTTGGGGATCAGGAGCACAGGAGAGATGGGGAGGCAGGAGACCTCTCAGGGCTGTTCTATCCCCCACACGCATGCTAGCCAGGGTCCTGCCCAGGGAAGTGGCATGGGCAGATTTCAGGAGTCATTACCACGGGGCTCTGAGATGGGCTGCCTGTGGGGATGGCATTGGAATGGAGTCAAAGGATGTCAGCAAAGGAGCCAGAGGGACCCCAGAGAACCTTAGAATGCAGACTTCTCAAAAGAATAAGATTGCCAACTACAGCCAATAAGAATAAGGATGGCTCGTTCAATCTGAAATTCAGGCAAAAGACAATTTGCTTTTCTTTTTTAACATAAATATGTCCCTAAGATTGCACAGCAATGAAAGTTCTCTGAAATCCACGTTTAACTGAGTGTTCTGTATTTTATCTGGTTATCTATTCCAGAGGGACAAAAAACTCCAAGTGACCTAGTCTGTCTCCCTACAAATGGGCCCTTGGGCACCTCAAAGCAACAGCCCCCCACCACCTGCAGCTGGCTGTGCTTGCCCTGGGGCTGCAGGTACACTGCCCACAGCCCAGACACAGAACCTTGTGGCCAGTTTGCACGTCAATATGAGCTGACCCCCATTTTGAGTGTGTGTGACAGAGAACCATGAGGAAGATCAGTGACAGAGCAGTATGAAGAGCGCTGGGATTCAAGGGACACAAACACCACATAATCACTTGGGCTGTCCTCAGCAAGGGGGAAAAATAAGAATACTCCGGAAAGAAAAAATTACCTTCCCGCTGCTTGTCCTCTTCTTCCCCTTCAGTACGTATTGGCCTCTGGAGTGACAGGCCCCTTGCATCATGGCTACGAAGATGAGTGAGCCGCAGCCCCACTGGCTGCCTTGTGACCAGGTTTCATATGCTGGTGTTGCCACTCACGAGCCCTGTCACCTGTTATTGATCCTGAAAATGGGTATAATAGTACATTCATGCAATGTTGTTTTAGAGGTCAATTTAAATAACATAACCACTTGGGCAAAATAACATTTACCAAAAGCTGGCTTGCTTCTCTGACTCCATCCACATTTTCTGTTCATGGAAAAAGATAGATGACTTCATAATCGCAAAGTCGTGAGCAGATGATGCGATTGAAGGGGACCCAGGGGAACAGGGCATTTAGCTGTGTCTGAAGGTGTGAGGCGTGCCAGACACAGACTTCTAAACATCGGATCTGCGAGGCTTCTTTCCGGTGAGATGCTACTCTCCTCCACCCTTGTTATCCCATTCAGTCTATGCAGTTGTTTGAGACTCCTCCAGTCCCCAGAACAGGGCACATGACCTACACCCAGACAGTCACCTCTGGTCTGTTATAAGAATGATCTGCAAAGACTCCCAACTATCCTCTGAGATTTAGAACCCCAACTGGTCACCAAAGCCTAGAACTCTGGGGCATTCTGCAATCATATCTGAGAATGAAGAGGGACACTTGTGACATAATTCCGACCTGGACTGAACTATGTCTGAAGCTAGAGTCATCTCCTGGACTTCACATCCAGGACCCTACGGAGGCTCCTTTGTTCTAAGCCGGTTTGGTTCAAAGCTTTGCTCCTTGTAGTTAGTTCTCATGCTAGCTGACATCTTGCATTAAATTCTCAAATATTTAGTGTTGGCCAAACTCAATAAAAGATGCCCCGCTAAATGGAAGACACCATTTAGAGACAAGCAGTAAGAAAACCTATCAAAATTTATTTCTTTCATGACCAAGTTGTTATTTGACCAATGGGATCTACATTTCAAGTTGTTATTAGATGTTTCTATTTGAGTTTTATTTTGAAGGTGACGATTCCTCCAGATGTGGGACAATAATAAATCAAAAAATATTATTCTTAGTTAAACTATAAATCAAATTCCACTAATATACTTTAAGGAATCGTTGATATTTTCCAGAATATTTAATGAGATGTAGATTGTGGAAAAATCAAAGCTCACAATGTAGACGGTGATTCATGGTAAATTATGTCTTTTCCTAAATTCTTAAAACATTTCTGAGTTAGCTCCAAAATATTTTTTTTTTTTTAGTGTAGGACATTTAATTTTTTATGAAGTTCAGTTGTCTTGTATGCTGAGAAATTTCTATCAGCTCCACTTCATTTCAGCAAACCCATCAGAACAGAGCACCTTTCTTTATCCAGGAGGCTTCATAGTGTAGTTTATTAATACCTTCTGGACACGGAAACACATCACCCTCTCATCTTTTTGAACTATAGACGTAGACATAGAGACAGATTTGAACTTCAATTTCAGCCAAAGATCAAGAGACAAACACAAAAATATCACAAATCCAGATGTCAAAGACCAGTTGTCTTGGCCAGGGGCCATGAAATTCTCAATCTGATTTGAATGCAAGTAGACAAATAGAGATACAAGCAAAAAACCCTAAAACCCGGAATTCTCTGTCATTTCTCACCTAACAGACTAGATGTCTATGCTCCAGAAAGCCATTTACAGAGACTGCCAAATGGTGAGGCCATAAACCAAACCCTGGATCCTTGCAGCCACCAAGGGATGGCCATTGAGGTCAATGAATCAAAAACAAACAACACACAAAGTTAGTAGGGAGAGCCTCAAGACAGAGTGAGTCGAGTCCTACTGCCACTCAGAACTCACACTGTCATCAAGGAAAGATGCTCCTGAGCATGGCCAGTCAGCTCTGGCCCCTCTGGCCTGCCTCTGGCAGAGGGCACTCAAACATCCATAGAGCTCAGTGGATGAACTTTCCCACTGGAGAAGGACACTACTTTTAAAAAGGAAACCTCATGGCTCTTGTGCACATACAAAGTGACTCTGTGACAAAGATTTTATTTAATAATGAAGAAAACAATGATATGTGGCTACTGGCTCCGTATAATCATTTTAATTTTATGATGACCTCAGAAGATTGATTGAAAAGTAACCACTTGGCCTGTGAGTGACCTTTGTGCTGTGAATGTGCAAGTGGCCTTGTGCATTCCAGCTAGTGGATCACGTTACTGCATTCACCTTATGCTACAAGTGATTCAAAAGGGAACATCAGAGACAATGTGGATATGTGAATGGGGGAGGGGAGGTTTGGCACCTTTCCCAAGGGGAGGGTCTAGAAGTGGCACCTCCTCTACCTAGTTTGAGCAGTTTCACACTACAAATCCCTATTAAACAAATTATGAGAGGCCAATAGTATAGTGTTAAATTCCTTGGGATCATGCAAAGAACTGGAAAACCCAAAACAGTTCATAGCATTTATTCCTATCTCCTCAAGAAAATGCTGCAGTATTTTTGTTAAAAAAAAAAAAAGAAAAGAAAAAGAACTGAAACAGAGAGTAATGTACCTACTAAAATAATTTAACCTAAAATAGATTCAGAACATTTTATTACAAGATCTATATATACATGTGTATACGCACGTGTGCATGCATATCTATATCAAAAATGTATAAATAGCATATAATGTGTCATGCCAACTTATGGTACACTTGCTGAATACCAGTGATTCAGGAGGCCAAGGAGGAGGATCACAAGTTCAAGACCAGTCTCAGCAACTTAGCAAGACCATGTCTCAAGATAAAAAGAATTTTAAAAAATAAATAAATTAAAGGGCTGGGGTGTAGCATTTGCTTGAAAATGTACAGCAAGCCAGCTCTTCAGTAATTTCTTTGAAAGATAAACCAAGGGACAGTGGACCAAGTCTGGGCTTCCAGTCTTGGCCATGGAGGCGTGAGGTATGCATGTACCATTGATGAGCTTTGCATCCTTTGTGTCTTGGGGCAAGTTTCTTTCCTTCTCTGACTTTTAGTTTCCTCCACTGTCGACTGCTCATGGTGCTGGAAGCTTTGTCTGCACCTTATTTTCCATTGAGGACTGAATAAATGGCAGCAAGGAAAGAAGGGAGGGATCAGACAAAAGGAGGCTGAGGAATGAAAGAAAGAGAGCCCTCTGGTTGCTACACCTCTGGGGAATTATTCAATCCACGCTTTCCAAGGATAATCTTGTAAGAGATTAAAGCCCTCTCGGGACACATGAGGACATCCACAAGTAGATTGGGGGACCATTTGGGATAGAGCATCAGTACAACTTTCCCAGAGTAGCGAGCTCTTTAACACTCCTGCCAGCCTTGCAAAAGAGCGTGAGGATATTGATTTAAGCAGTGCTGGCAACAGGAGAAAATTAGCCAAGGAATGGATAAACTGTAATTCATTTATAAATGATAAAAATGATACTAAAATGATTGATGTAGACTGTGTGCTATTGATTGGAAAAGAAAGAATTGTAAAGGCCATTTTTGTAGACCTTTCAGATTCATCAGCCTACATTTGAGGTTGCTTGTAGCTAATCATTGATGTGGTAGAAGTCCAAAAACACACCTGAGAATGACACATGTCAATTTAGAACGTGGTTGCATGTAGGAGATGACAGCTCTAGCTATTGGAGCTTTCATGACTATTCTAAGTGGTAGGTGCCATGATGTCTGATACACTTTACATACATTTCTATCATTTTTTCATAATAACACTTTTTAAAACCCTGTACACAAGTATTTCAGTGTGAGATGCTTGCCTTCAACAAGTCAGCTGTTAGATGGGGTACACTAACTTCCACATTCTAGGAAAAGGTCACCAACATGAGCCCAGAGTCCTTTCCTGGCCAAGTGTGATTATGTTATTTTTTGTTTATAATTAAAAAGAAATTATCCATGACCTTCTGCATCATGTTCTCCAAAAGTCCTCCTTTTCCACCTGCTGCTTGGTTCCACAGCCACTTCCATCGCAGGTCCAGTTGTGACCGACCCACTTCCAGATCCTGGCCACTCATTTTCAATCTGTTGTTCCCTAACGATGTTATCAAATATATAATAAATTAAAACAGACACACTGATCTCACAGTTTCTGTGGAGACAGGAGTCCAGGACAGCTCAGCAGAGTGCTCTTCTCCAGGGTCTCACGAGGTTATAATGAAGTCCTCGGCCAGATCTCCTGTCTCATGGGAGTTGGGCCAGGGAAGGACTTGCTTCAAGCTTGGGGCACTGATGGAAGTGTTCAGTGTTTTCAGATGTTCAGACTGAGGGTGTCTGTTTCTCACCCTTCTCTGGCTGGAAACTGCCCTCAGGTCCTTGCTACATGGTCTTCTCCAAGGGCAGATCACAACATAACATGGTCTTTACCACCAGCAAGAGGGAGCAAGTCTCCTGCAAGAGAAGCAGACCCTGCAACTTCCCACACTGTTACCATAAACATGTAATCATGGCTTACGTGGTCCTCATCCCTTGGCTGTAATCTCTTGGTAAGGAGCAAATCCTGGGTTCTGCACCTACTCATCAGGACCAGAAGGCAGGGATCATGGAAGACCTCTACATTCTGCTCACCATGGACCTCTGATCTTAAAATCTTCTTTCAGGCTTGCCTTCCTCTGATCTGACTTGTATATTTCATACCTCTTGAATACATTTTCCATTTGCATAATGACTTTATTTTCTAGTCCCTGGCTTTTGGCCAGCAACCCCAACCCACCTCTCTCCCTTGTGCAGAGGATGGTCTCCCTAAGCCTGGGACCCTGCCCCTTCTCTGCTGCAGAAATGCCTCATGCAACTGCCTTCATCAGCAGCTCCAAACAAAACTCGCTGAGTAACTGCTCTACCCCACACTCTGCAGGTGACACTTTCCCATATATTTTCTCTAAACATGTAATCTTGCTATAATTGAGGTATTTGAAATCCATTTTACAAATGAGAAACTGGAGATGCAGATCAATTGATTGTCTTTCCCATAGCACGTAGTAGACAATGGCAGGCATGGGCTTGAATCTAAATCCCTCTATTTTTTCCACTGCACCCACCACCTTTTAAATACCTATCTCCCTGTATTTCCAAGGTTTCAAGCTGTTTATAAACAGCTCCACCCGTCTCTAGGCAAACAGCTGGTATTAATCACCAACATTGAAAATCTCATTCTTCCACCCCCCTGGTTTCTCACCCACAGGTAAAGCTTCTCCTAGCCTTTGCTTCATCTCCCCTTTTGTCTCACCCTGATTCATTTACAAGGTAAAAAACAGAATAAGAGTGCATGGGGCGAGTGTGATACTCTACAAATACTTAGGGAAAAGAGGCGGTTGCATTGCTTATATTTTTCAGTTATTGCTCAGATACTTGCACATCTCGTTAGAAACTGTCTCATTCAGAATTGAATATTCCAGATACCCATGGTTCGCTTAGTTCAAAAATATTTTATAACTTTCATTTTACTATCAAATGGAGAAGTAACTAAGATCTGGCCTACAACTATTTGTGCTAATACACAATGGAGCAGAGAAAAGCAGGACCTGCACCACCCAGAAGACCAACTGTAGATTGTTGCTGGGATTCACTTTCTGAGTCAGACCCTGTCTAGGCCATTTGGTGTCTCAGGTCCCAAGGTTATTGCTCACCATCAGTGTTAACCAAGGCAGAGCTTTGGGGTAGGGTGACTCTGACAGGGAGAAAAAATTAGCTTCTTCTGCATAGTAGAAGATCCACGACTCAGGGCTTAAAGCCACAGTGAGTCTGTAGTTTTGTGAAGTCAGACTCAGCTGAGTAATTCTTCTACTTGTCTGGTCTTCACTTATGCATCTGTAATCAGATCCATGGCAAAGCTCTGCTTCTGGGAGTTTGAAGACCAAGGCAATTATAAGGGGCCTAGGATTATTAGGGTCAACTGGACCATTTGTCCCGTATCTCCCAACAAGTTACACTAGCTGAGCTCCTCCCCATGACAGTAGGGTTCTGAGAGCAATAAGGAGCAAGCCCCAGGTTGCTTCTAGGTCCTGCTAGTGCCTTGCTGGGTACTGTTCTTTTCTCCAGAGCAAGGCACGTGGCCAAGTCCAGGTTCCATGCAGAGGAGCACACCACAGGGAAGACTTTCAGGGAGGTGTGTGCGTGTTGGGACCAATGTGCAGTCGACCCCTCAGGACCCTCCTGTGGAGCCTTGTCAAAGACCTGGGAGGAAGACTGGCCTCTGCCTTTCTCCAAGCTTGTTCCCATGCACTGCTTTCACATGCAAGCATGCTTCTCCCCAGCAGTCAGCTCTGCATCCTTTCTCCTGCAACAAAGACATGCACTCCATTTACATTTCTGTGACTAAGAAAACATTCAAGAGATTCTTTGCAAAACAATGAAGATCTGCTTCAAGGTTATTTTTCTCTGAGATGATTACTGAGAAGTGGCTGATAACTCCTCTTGCTGAAAAGCTGAACAAAAGCTCACTGTCCACAGTGAAAGTCTAAAGTCCTAATGACTGACACCCAACTTAATCATAGAAGGAAAAATGTAAAAAGTAACGACAAAGAATAAATAAATGGAAATGTATTGATCTGGACCATTTGTCCCATATCTCCCATAACTGGGAAATCTTCAGAAGGTCACAGAAGACCTAATCCTGATTTGGTTTCCTTTGTCTCTGTTTGACCACATTCATCAGAAACCTTCCCCATGTGGTAAGCAAATGGTCCCTGAGGAGTCCTGACAGGACCAAACTCTCTGCACAGTCTCAACACAAGTGATCAATCTTCACCAGACAAGAATCCACAGGCTTTGGGGCTCTCTTTTCCACTGGGCAGAAATCATTTGCTTCATTACCCAAACAGGCCAACAGGTGGACAGGAAATGGAATGCAGAATTTGATGCCTCAAAAGAAAGCTAATTTCCTGATTTCGATGAGCCTTGGGTGCCCCAGTGAAGGATGTCCTGTTCTGACATCGTGAGGACTCACTCTGAGCTCTTGGTCTCCACTCAAGCCTTGCGTGTGTTTTCTCATCAATCACAACATGATAACAGGAGGTGTAAGCGCAAGGAGAACTGTGAAAGGGGAACCCAGTCAGTGGAGAACAGGAAGAGCTGGTTACCAACCCTTTGGTGGCCTTTACTTTTTACTAGTTAGTCCTTATGCCAGAAAGAATGCTCTCAAATAATGTCAGTATGCTAATTTCAAGTAAATCAAATGTGTTGAGTAATAAGATCAATGGGTTCAGGCTGAGCAGGCTAATTATTGCAAAAAAATAAAAAAATAAATGGCAAATTTAACCTCTTTTGACAAATATATCTTATATTAAATAAAGATACAACATAAATCCCATAATTATTTAGTTACAAGCCAATAGGTCTGAAGACGATTCTAAGACTAAATCTTGGAATATGACAGAAAGTTCTTCTTTCTGTTAGAAAACAGGCAGAAATTAAATGTTAAGACAAGCAGATGCAGACTAAGCTTCGGACTTTACTATCTCTGTTTCTCTTTCTAAACAATGGAAAATGGCCGATGGCTTTGCATCTTCGTCCTTTCAGATTTTTCTCATGAACTTCCAGTGAAAACTGGGGCTTCTGCTTCAACTGAAAGTTTAAGTAAGGCTCTGTTAACAGTCCTGTGGTGTCACCACTTTATGGCCACATCAGCAAGTGAAGGAGACTCATGGACCAAATGATTATTACCCTGAGGTCTAAAACCCAAGCAGTTGCTAGGTCAGGGAGCCCGGCGTGGGGATAGAAAATCCTAGACAGTTGTAATTTTGTGGATTGGTCTCTGTGTCTTCTATTCTGTACCATTGGTCCACCTGCCTGTTTTGGTACTAGTACCATGCTGTTTTTGTTACTATTGCTCTGTAGTACAGTTTGAACTCTGGTATCACTATACCTCCCGATTCACACATCCTGCTTAGAATTGCTTTTGCTATTCTGGGTCTTTTGTTTTTCCATATGAATTTCACGATTGCTTTATCTATTTCTACAAGAAATGCCGTTGGGATTTTAATTGGCATCGCATTAAACCTGTAGAGAACTTTGGGTAATATCGCCATTTTGATGATGTTAGTTCTGCCTATCCATGAACAGGGTACATTTTTCCATCTTCTAAGATCTTCTTCTATTTCTCTCTTTAGGGTTCTGTAGTTTTCATTGTATAGATCTCTCACCTCTTTTGTTAGGTTGATTCCAAAGGGTGGGGAAACAAGGGAGAGAATTGAACAACAGCACAAGAGGTAGAGAGGGAAGATGGGAGGGGAGGGGAGGGGGGATAGTAGGGGATAGGAAAGGTAGCCGAATACAAGAGTCACTAATATGCCATTATGTAAAAAGGTGAGTGTGTAACTGATGTGATTCTGCAATATGTATTTGGGGTAAAAATGGGAGTTCATAACCCAATTGAGTTAAATGTATGAAAGATGATATATCATGAGCTTTGTAATGTTTTGAACAACCAATAAAAAAAATAAAATAAAAAAAAATAAAATTATATTCAGCAGAAATGAGCTTTTATCCTTAAGATAGGCCACAGTCAGGTTAATAAGACAAGTTTTTCTTTCAGCCATATGTTCCCCTAAAGGGCTGTGAAGATGTATACACTGTGGTTCTTTTGTTCTCCTTTAATTTTGCTAAATGCCAATAAATCAAGGACATCGTTCTGTTTTTTTTTTTTTTTTTTTTTTTTTTAAAAAAAAAAAAAAGAAAGAAAAAAAGAAAATCCCAGACAATGGTGAACCCCTGCGAATGCCTCCCACGGGGCTGGGGCTTCCCAAGGTGGAGGAGCTCACAGGGGGTAGGGGCCGCTGCATAACACAGCCTCCAGGAGGGGGCATGAAGTACACAGAAGACTGCCCTTTAGGATCAAGGAGTTTTATTCTTTATCCTAAAAACAATGGGATGGCATTCAGGGCTTTAAACCTGATTCAGAACGGGAAAAGACTAGATTTGCCCTTTGAAATGACAGTTTGTCTCTTACGAGGAATGGATTGGAAGAGGCCAAGCTGATTTTGGCTATACCCATAGGAAGTAGGTGCCTGCAGCAGAGCAAGAGGTGTGAGCCCACCTGGGAGGGTACACCTGGAGATAGGCAAGGGAAAGCATTTAGCTGGCACAGCAAGATGCCACGGGAGGCTCCACACTGGTGGATCACGGCATGGATTCTGCAAACTGACTGACAGAGTTTTGGATTTAAAAGGAAATTTCACATAAAAATTCAGATCTTTGTCTTCTCTTGAAAAAAAATGAGATGTGTTAGTATTTGAATGCAGGCCTCCTTGGCAACCATGTGCTGGAGCTTGCAGGTGGCTGACTGTGAGGCTGCGAATGACCTCTGCACCGTCCTTCCAAGGCCACCACTCTTGGGATTCTAGCACCCGACTTCCTGCATTTACTCTCCGACCTACTACGTACATTTACAGGCTTCCTACCTACAAAACAGAATTCTCCAAGAGTTGGAACATGAATCCCATTCACAGAAAAACATGTGTCAAAGATGTGTTTGACTCATTAATGTGGAAACTGCAAGATGGTAAAGTTACTTCAAATGAAAAACAAAAACCAGGAAAACGTGTGTGTGTGTGTGTGTGTGTGTGTGTGTGTGTGTGTGTTTGTGTGTGTGCGTGTGAAAGACCCCAGCCCAGAAACCCCAGGCCCCATTGTGAAACCATCAGGGCGTGTTGCTAACCCACTAAACACCGGAGAGGTCTATCTGTTAATCAGTTAAGGGTAGTCTATTGTGAAAGGACAGGATGGTTGGAAAAAGAACAAAAAAAAAAAACAGGTCCCAGGGCATTCTTAGGCAAATAGGAACTGATAACATAAAGTGAAGAACAACTTTGCCCTTTAGCTAATCTATATGCTGGGTTCAAAATAACCAATAAGAAACCTGTTGCTTACCGCGCGCGCGAAACCTGCCCCATTATCCTATAAAAGACCTGTACCCCAAAGCCCGGTGTGCCAGTTCACCAAAGCTCCGGCTGAGGTTTTGCTGAGCACCCACAGGCGTCTGTGTCTGAATAAACCTCTTGCGTTTGCAGCCAGTGCCTCGTGCGTCTTTCTTGGACAGGGAATCGGTGGGTCTTTCATTTGGCGAGCCAGGCAGGAGAACTCCTGTAACCCCGTCCGGATCCCTGCCCGAGGAACACCCGGCAACCACTGGGAGGTAAGCTGGCCAGCTCGTGTCATTTTGTGTCTCTTTTGTTCTATGTTTGCAGTCTTTGGTCGTTATCTGTCTGTGCGCGGCGTCTGTACGATTGCGCGTAATTGCTCTGTTTTCTGGGCAGCTTGAGAAGGAGTTGACGAACTCGGACTTCTCTCCTGCCACCCTGGGAGACGTCCCAGGGATTCCTGCCACCCTGGGAGACGTCCCAGGGTTCTGAGTGGATTGCCTGTAGTAAAGTATTTTGTGAAGTATTTGGTAAAGTATTTTGTAGCTGACGGATCCATCTGAGCCTTTAGTTTCTGGGTAGCAATCCACGACGTGCTGCGAATTTTGTGGCCGCGTTGCGAATTTTGTGTTATGTGTTTCTATTGTCCTGTCTGTCCCCAGCCCAAAACCCTGGCAAGAGAACTAATCTCCCAATCTGGCGTTGTCAGACCCAATCTGAGGGGGATGCTCCCCCAATCTGAAGGGAAGGCCCCAGTTGGCTTGGGGCCAACACCCACTTTCATTTTTTTTGACAATCTGAAAAGGGAATCTATGTCTTTGTGTGTCTCTGTGTGTCTTTTTATGTCTCTGTTTAGTGTGATGGCATTGTTTTACTTTGGACCGATGCAGAGTCCCAAATTTCAATCTGCCTTAGAGGTGTGGAGATAACTTTAGCTAAATTTTAACCTAAATTGTAAGCGAGATTAGGGAAGCAGTGTTTTCATTTCTTCCTGTAGTTGGCTTGCGTGCACCCACTGCGGTTAAGAAATGCCTGCTGGGGATCTAAAAACTTTGATATCTCGCTTTAACTTTTCTCAAAACCCTGTCCTCATTATTAAATTGGCATTAATTGGCTTTGGGAATGGGAGCCGAACTTTCAGTCATAAATTCTGTCCCAGACTGAGATTCTACACCGAGGTAAGTGCACGCACCCCATGTCTGTTTGAGGTGCATCTTTCTCTCTCTTTCTCTCTGGAGGGTAAGATGGGCACCCGACGGCTACTTAAACGCAACTAGTGCAGCCGCCACTCTTCAAGACTCGGGTGAGAGGTTTCTCGGCCTAGGCAGCTCTTAATCACCTGTTCAATACAGAGCAGGCATGTTGGGTTCTGCCAAAGCCGCTTCCAACTTTTCTGTCTGGGCCCGGAGAGCAATTGGCGTGAGTACACAGTGTCCCGAATCCCGATCTGCCTCAGATGCGTGGAGGTGGAGGAAGGAGTTTGGAACAACTGCGGAATTCTGGTCTGGGCTACTCTCAGACGATTCTTAAGGTTCCTTTCTCTTGAGCCCCCTCCCGACAGCCCTAAGGGGTATCTAGGGTGATCGGTAGATGAATGGCACTGAGGGAAAGCCCCAATCACATTTGCCTCCGTATGGGCTACGCAACACTCCCACAACCTCGCATCCATTCCTCCTGGATGCTCCCCTTCCTTCGCAGGTCAGAAATGTTAGAAAATCAGGTTGCAGGACTAAGAAAGGCACGGGATAATTAGCAAAATCTGCCCAGGTTCCCTAAGGTGCATAGGTAACTTTCAATAGTCTGTTTTACCACCCCAGTGTTTAAAATGAGCTGTGTTCTTTAAGCTGCTAGAGAGGCATTTTTAGAATCAACTCTTCCGGTAATCTGCTACCTTACAACCAGTAGATATCCCTTAACACTTAGGCGGCTCCTTTAGTCTACAGTTCTGCCATGAGAAAAAGAGTCAAGAAAAAAACTTGAGCCAATCAAAGTACATTCCCTCTTCCCCCTTCAAGACCTAAGGCAGATAAAAACTGACTCTACTGGAAAAGTTAGGAGATATGCCAGATTGCCTGGGATTGGGTCTATCCAAAGGTGCTAATCCTATAAGTAAAGGGGAAACTGAGGATTTCTCAGCAGCTGCCAGAGCCATCTTTGCTCTGGGGAATTTCCTCATTCTTTCCCTGCACTGCAAGGATTACTCCACCTGAATGCAGTAAAGTCAGTCACACTGAGACCCTTGATTTTACACCTATAGTTGCCCCTATGTGAAAACATCTGGTCCACTCCTGGGAAAATCTATGGTGCCACTGATAGGAGTCATAATTAAATGGAAGTTCAAAACCTGGAGAGATATTTTCTTATCTAGTTGTCTGATTGTTTCTTGGGGATAATCTAGGCTAAATGTGTCTAAAAGAGGATGTTTCATTGTAACATCTGGTATCTAAATGAGTTTGAAGCATTGCACAATCTTGCAGTAAAAAGTTAGGGTTAGGTAATTGTTTAGTTTGATTTCAGATAATTCATGCCAGAGAAATTAGATACTTAGGATAGAAAATTAAAAGAACTCTACTTCCAAGTTGGCAAGTAACTCCCAATCATTCAGTGTTATTTTTTTATCAATTTTGAACTGGGTAGCCTGAAAAGATTTCACTAGGTGTACCAGTGCATTAATTTGGGCAAGGATAGTAAATTATGATTTGGTATCTGTTCTCCTTAGTGTATAAGATTCAGGAAAAAAAATGTTGGATTGGGACGTTGGTCTGGCTTATTGAAATAACATTGAATAGCAACAGTCTTGGAAATTTTTTTAAAAGCTTAATTTTGGATATACATGGTAGTGTGTAGTTCTCTTTTAAGATTTTCTCCAGGTGATTTAATGAAACTTAATACTACTTTAGGAACTTCAGAACAAAGAAAGTGACTTAATGATCCTAAATAAATTTCTTCTGATGGTAGAGATCCTATTTTCAGTTTTGTGTGAGCAAGTTTTTCTAGTGTAGGAAAATGTAAAAGGTATGAAATTTTATAAATTGCATCTTAAACTTGTATCATAATTTTCAACATCCAAACCTGGAAATTGTGACTTATGGTTAAAATGCCTTAGGCATGAGGTTTGTGCTCAGAATTCCAGTTTTCCCAGACCTCAGCCAGGACTTAAGCTGATATGCAAATAGAAGAAGCCTGGAGCACTCAGTAGGAGACAGATCTGAGGCCCAAGGAAAAAAAAAAAAAAAAAAAAAAGTAAAAGTGTCTTTTTATGGGAACTCAAACTAGATTAAACCAGAGAGTAAATTGTATGGCATTTACTAATTACAGGCCGGTCAATTTTTTCTAGGACTTTTGCTTTTTTTTCTTAGATTCTGTATTTTTTTTTTGAGCTCATGATTTTGATCCTATAGACAAGTTAATGTTTTTCTGATAAGTTCTATTTTTGATCAACTATGGAGTTTTTTTAACATTGCAATGAGATATCACCTGAGAAAGCAACAAGGCCTTTACTATTGTGTTGTGTTACACTGTGTTACGTGTTGTATGTCAGTATGTCAGTATGTGTGTATGTATGTTCATATATCATGCAGTGATATGCCAGTTGACAGATGAGGAGCGCTCATGAAAAATTTTAAAAATGGATCCAAATATCTTTGATTCACGTGATTCAAATGGCTCAATTTAAATTAGGTAAACAGATGAGAGTAAAGATGTCTTTAAAATTAAGCTTATTATAAGTTTTTCTAGGTGTTCAAAAATAAAACCTAACAAAATGTTTATGTCTATAAAATAATCTGATTAAATTCAAAATTTACAAGTATTGTTTCAAAATGTGAACAGAAGGAGGTTAACAGATAAAAAAGAGAAACTAGAAGGTTCTAGGTATGGATTTCATAGAGGGAAAATGTGTTTCTGGATAAGAGTCTATATGATTAAGTAATTAAAAGAGTTTAAGTAAATGATATAAAGAAGGTCTGTGTAAGTTGCTTACAAGTATAAGTTTTTGAGCAAGTAATCTTAAAGAAATTAAACAGCTGGTTAAACAAGTGCTATTGTTTTAGAGAATTGTGCTATGTTATCTCTTTAAAAGCTAAACTTGGTTAATATAAACATCAATGTAATTGGTGCTATTAATATGTTCACATCTTCCAGGTATACAAGTCTGTTAGGTAGAAGCCTTAGAAAGAGCATTATATCAAGCTGGTGTTCTAAAGTTATATGGTAATTTTAGGCTTAAAAGAAAGACATGTTAAAGATATAATTAAATCATTTGTGTTCTATAACTGGACTTGTTATCAATAAGATGTACAGTTCTATGTTACCTTTTTACACTGAGATACAACAAATGTATTTTTAAGTTAATGAGGGCTTAATCTGTGTAAAGGTTTTATTGTAAAACACAAAAGTACTTTACTACTTTTCTACAAAAGGTTAAAAGTTTTCAACCTTTCTTTAATTCATGTTTTAGATGTGATATTATGTTGTGTTTGCTCAAGTTCACAACAATTTATGTAGGCTTTGTAAAATAATGTTTAAAAAGCAAAGATCAGTTTCAGAACTATAGTATTTAAGATCTATGAAGAGCCCCACCTTACTTGAGATAAGGCTCTGTGTCCCATCTCACTGCATGTGAAAGTGACTATGAAAGAAGTAGGCTAGATTTCAGTACATTTAAAGTTGTGCCCAAAAGTTGTTTTTTGTCAAGATTACTAGGATCTCAAACAGGGGATATAATGTATAACTCCACCAAAATTCAAGGTAGCTATTACATGAACTAAATATGTTTTTACTCTTGATAATTTTATCTTGTAGTTTTCAAAATGGCTTAAAGATTGCCTGTTAATGTTTTGCAGAGGTACTGATTTAAGAACTCACAACCTGGGTTAATGTAAGATAAGGAGTTATCACCTACAGGATAGAGAGATAGACATTAAAGCCCAGTGCTCTTAATATAAGGCTGTTAAAACTTATTTGCTGGATGTTTAAGATTAAGTTTTAAAATTAAAAATTTGGCTCTTGCCCTCTGAGTCAGTCTGAGTCAGGGGATAGGGGACTTTTCCTAAGGGCTCTGCAACTCTAGGCCACATAACCTCCTGAACAGGGAGATTAATGAGACCAGTGGAGTACAGAAAGCCAATCAGTGCATTTGCTGTGAAGAGGAGGGTCATCAGAAAAGGGAGACACCCCTGATGCTTCCGAGGGAAGCCACATGGTCAAGCAAGGCCTGGACCCATCCTAGCGCAAATGGCACTAGCAGATCTGAAAAGCTGCTGTAAAGTTCCCGAGGACTCCCAAGGAAACTCAGCTGACTGTTAACAATAGATAGAAACAAAAGTCAGTTTGACTTGCTTCATCTTAAACACTTAGCAAAGACAGTCAAAGCCAAAACACAGCTATTCCTGGGCATTTTTAAATAAAATAATAGTTAAATGTAACTTCCATAAATAAGTAAACTGGAGGCTTCAAAAGAGATTCTCAGACAGGAATGCCTGATAACTATCAAAAGGAACTGCCAGAGTAGTTTTTAGTTCAAGGCCTTTATTTCTAACCTACACAGGTAGGCATGGTGTTTGCTAGTATGGTTATCCAGCCCTGAGTAACAGAATTAAAGATTTCTCTATTAGACACAGAGGTCAAACTAGTAAAAGGATTTTGCAAGATCAGATGACATTAAATTATTAAACTGTGTCTTAAGGGAAAGGACATCTGTAACCCTAAAAGTTAAATGTTATGTTTACAGTCCTGGTAACTGAGGATGTTAAAGCCTGATGAGGGAACTTATGTATAGTGACATGTTCCAGCTTTTGCAACACTTATTCAGTACTCATGGTTTTTGTTTCTCTCATAGAAACACCCATCCCCAGATGACAATCTGTTTTTCCCCAACCAGATCTCAAATGGAACTGACTTCTAAATGGGAACTCACGTCCCCCAAGTCGCCCCCCACGTCTTCAAGCTCCCCTCATGTTCGACACCCCTTTTCAGCTCTGAAGCAGCCAGAACGAGTCATCGCCCCTTCTCCACACAAGTTTCTAAAATTAGGGGGAAACAAAGCCAAAAATGGAAAGGCAGTGTAGATAGGTAAATCGAGTCAGGTTGGGTCTAGGAGGCCAATTTTAAGTAAGTCTGGAAAGTTAAAGACTGTCCCCTGAGGATTACTGTTTACCAAGATGTAGAGTCTGCCTAAATAGGCCCCCAACTGAGGGAACCATGATTGGTTCCCAAGTTTCCAGACAAAGGGGGGAATGAAAGACCCCAGCCCAGAAACCCCAGGCCCCATTGTGAAACCATCAGGGCGTGTTGCTAACCCACTAAACACCGGAGAGGTCTATCTGTTAATCAGTTAAGGGTAGTCTATTGTGAAAGGACAGGATGGTTGGAAAAAGAACAAAAAAAAAAAAAACAGGTCCCAGGGCATTCTTAGGCAAATAGGAACTGATAACATAAAGTGAAGAACAACTTTGCCCTTTAGCTAATCTATATGCTGGGTTCAAAATAACCAATAAGAAACCTGTTGCTTACCGCGCGCGCGAAACCTGCCCCATTATCCTATAAAAGACCTGTACCCCAAAGCCCGGTGTGCCAGTTCACCAAAGCTCCGGCTGAGGTTTTGCTGAGCACCCACAGGCGTCTGTGTCTGAATAAACCTCTTGCGTTTGCAGCCAGTGCCTCGTGCGTCTTTCTTGGACAGGGAATCGGTGGGTCTTTCACGTGTATGTGTGTGTGTGAGTGAGTGTATGTGATCTAATAAGAACATTTCCTCTGTGTGTGTTTGCAAACAAACTCATTTCATATGGTGTAAGTTTGTCAAGTTAGAGATAAAACTAGTCTATATGCTTCCGGTCAATAAACTTTGTGGGTTACCTTCTTCACCAGAAATTATTTACTTAAATTTCTACTGAATGCTAACTTCATATTGACATGCATCCTCAGAATGTGATGCTGCTCAATAGTGACTAGTAAGCCAGAGGATTTCCGAGAATTAAGTATTCCTGTGTATTCCTGTCTGGTGATGTCCACCCATTGTTTTTAAGATAAAGTGGAAAATTGACACAATTATCCAGTAGGACACTGAAGGACATGCAGACATTCTTTGCTAATTTATAAGTATTGCAAAATTGTTTTTTAAGCATACTCCTGGTTTGGATGAGCTTTAACTGACAGTTTTATTATGCTACGGCTTCTTTGGAAATCCATCCAAATCCTTGTAACTGCTAGTTTGTAGGTACACTATTATGCCATTTGTCCCCTTAATTTTCTAAGAAAACACAAGCACACTGAGAACACATGGTTAAGAAACTCCACTCCCTGCCATTATTTCTAATCAGGCTTCTACCTATTGCTCCCTCTTTGTCCATTTGCAAATAATGCTCTTCAATTAAGCTGCTTCACTCTGAATGGAAATTGAGGCCTTGGGTTTGGCTGAAATTATACAATTTTCCAGCCCCTCCATTTCTCTAAATAATGACTGGTCCAATCTCCAAGTGGTTGTTTGTTGTGCAGTTTTCCTTTGAGAGCAACAGCAAGCCATGGTTATGTTTAAACACAATGATTAAAATGGAAAATTGACACAATTATACGGAAAATTTGGGCTAAAGGGAAAACAACAATTAAGTCGGAAACAATGCATTTTTCAGCAGACATTATACAAATGGGCCATGACACGGGGCAATCTCATCCCTCTGTCGACTTATTTCATAGATCCCCTAATGGGTTCCCAAGCCAGAGATTTTAATGCAGGTGACACAAGTCTCAGTTAATGTGCATTTGTCCAAGAATGGATTCCATTGAAATCTTTGCCACATTTTCTGTGGAGTAACAGAGCATGATTTATGTTGGACAGACCAGGTCTAATCCCAGTTGCATCCTTTACTAGCTGGGTCAGTAAAGTATATCTCAGGACTGTTTCAGGGCATCAGCCTGCGTGAAGCTGAGGCATCTGAGGAGGCCCCCTTCAAACCCTGATTCTTTCGATCATGCCAGAAAGATTTCAGACATGTCACTCAGAATGACAGGCATGAGTTTATTAGAAGGGATGGGAAAAGGGAAAGGGAACATTGTCAAGGGAGAGAGTGCATCCATCCTCTCAGAGATCGGTAGGATAGCACCCGCCTCCTGTCTTCTAGTTTTATTGATGATTCCAGGGAAGTTTCCAGAGAATTCTGCCCAGGTGTGCTTCATGACTTTTGGATGACAGCAGAATGACATCAGATTCTAGGTCACCTTGCCCCATGCTGACCTGTTCTAATTAGAACTTTTTCTTACACATTTTAAAATCAGGGGGAATTATCTTTATCTTCCTGGGTTCTGGGATCTGGTCACAAAAGTCCCCCACTTCAGGCTAACTTGTGTTCTGAAAATTTTGGGCTTGCATTTGTCCTAGTTAATAAGTAGTTGGCTGGGGAAAGAAGCCAGGCAGGGCTGGAGGTAAATTGCATTTAAAAAAGGAAACTGCATGGAGGTCAGCATGGTGGGCCTCGTTTATAGGATCATTCCTTTAACCTCGGGCACTCCCATTTGTGTCTTTTTGATTCCTATCAGGGACCTCCAGTCTCCCCTCTGCCAGTGGAGATGACAACGTCAGTATTTCAGGTTATTTGTATATGGCACGGTTTCCAACACCCCCTAGGCTCCTAGCAAACGCATCTCCACATCCCTGCCCCCTTTTCTTTCCAGAAGTTCTGTGCTAGATGGTGGGGCTCCAAGAGGTGGAGGCAGGGTATGGAGAGAGGCATCCTCCATACTCCCCTGGGACTAAGAACCCCGTTGGGTATTGGCTAAACATGTGAACCAGCATGGCCTGTCCCAGACGTACTGAACTGCATTCTTGATCTAAGAGAAGGGGCCTGGGGGGAGAGAGTACTCAGTCTACAGAAGACTTTAAGGGAGAGTCAGTCTTGAGTCTCTGAGTCAAAGAGAATTCTGCAATCTCAGAGAGGTAGGTAGCTCAGACTGACATGTAACTGACACAAACAACTTGCTTTTTGCCTTAGGAGAACATTTTCTTTAAACAAAGTGTAAATTGAAGTTGAATATAGGAAACAAAGAAAAGCCCCCCACCCCTGCCTGAGGGTCAAGGGGAGCTCCCTTTGGATATATAATGCCTCCTCTTAAAGATGTCCAAATACGAATTCCTGGAATCTGTGCCTACATCACCTTGCATGGCAAAAGGTACCATTTGGATGTGATTAAGGAAAGGGTGTTGAGGCAGGAGGATCATCTCTAACTCTATGGTGTCTTATAAGAGGAGCAGGATGGTCAGAATCAAATCAGAGGCTGTAAAGGAAGCAGAGGTCAAAATAATGTGGGTCATGAGCCCAAACCTGCAGGATATCTGCAGGAGGTCACCTCCAAAGGCTCGAAGGGGCTCTCCCCATGGGCTCAGAAGCAGCACAGTCCTGCTGGTGCATTTTGGATTTCCAGAACTGTAAGAAGATGAATTTCTGTGGTTTTGAGCCACTGAATGTATGGTGCATGTTAGAGCAGCAATGGGAAATCACTACACATCCTCCTGCACTCCACTCACACTAAGGTGGGACTGGACCCTGAGCTCAGATCCAAGTAAATGGTGGAAGGGGTCAGGGTGGAATCACAGTGACATTGCCATCAGCACTGACATCGGCCAAGCCCACATTGCAGTTCAGATTCCGCAGCCCAGCCCAAGGCATCATCAGCCACTGGTAATGAGGAGACAAGAGTTAGGCCTTCCTCAGGGAGCCGAGCACAGCCATGGAGCTTGTGATGTGCCCATCTTTGAAGGGGCCCCTGTGCCTGATCAATGTAATGAATGGCAACTGCTGGAGTTGGTAGTGTGACCTGGCATGAGAATCCTGGCATCAACATCAACACTGCTAAGTACTGAGAATGCAAAGATGGGCAGCCAACAGAACTGGCCATCTTGGATATGTCACACCAACTAACTCTTGATGATCAGATCCATGATGCTATGTCCCACTCATGTGCTGAAGACCAGCACTGTCCTGGAGAGTGGGACATAGCTAATGGAGGAGGGGAAGGCCAGGGGGGCCTCTCTGCAGCTGGGTAGATCTTGAGCTTCTCGAGAATTGCACGTGTTCATTATTCACCACTAGTTCAGCTCTGGCTAAAATGGAAACTCAATTTCCAGCTCACTTACTGCTTGAGAGGAAAAGATCATACGAAGCACTATTTAGTGTGGTGTTCAGTGCAGTGAGTCCATCATGAATAAAAAAAAAATGAAATTTGAAATGGTGTCTCTCCCCTTCTGATTTTCAGCAGGGCCAGGGCCAGGGCCTTGCCCTCTGAAAGTGGTTAGCATCCTTTCCCTCAAAGCAAACTAGGTCCCTGGGATTTCTCACAAACAAGTGGCCGGGCTGGTTCCACACTTAGGGAACAACGTGAGTCCCTGGAGGGCTCCTTGTAGCACTGCTGAGTGACCTTCCAGGAAATCTGTTGGAGAGACCCCCATGCTCAGTCGGGGCCAAACACCCTTGCTGACACCTGGGGTTTGGGAAGCCCCATGGCTGATGTGCTACGTCCAGTACCCGACCTCCCTGCCCCCGGGCTGATCTGGTACCCACGCTGTCCTCCATGGAGAGTGAAGAGGCCTTTCCAAGCCAGCTGATCCTTGACTGGAAAACTGGAGAGGAGCCCATTCTGCAGCTGCATTTCACACACATCTTGAGGAGCTGCATTCTGGCTTTGAAGGGAGAGGGAAGAACAGGAATGGAGTCAGAATACACACGGGGATGGGGGAGCATGTATTAAGGACCTGCTCGTGCTAGACACCTTTCCAAGAGCCACATACACAAGACCTCCTTAGCACCCCAGCAGCCACATGATGTGACATCACCACATCCACACAACAGGTGAGCAGACCAAGGCTCAGGAAAGGTAAGGAATGGTCAGGCCTTCAGACACTGAGGGTGCCAAGGTGGGCTCTGCACGTCTGACCAGTGGTTTGCAATCTTGCTGTTAGGCTCTTCCACATCTTAACCACCAGCTGAGAAGAGAGGGGCTGGGCCAAAAGACAATCCCTGCCACCACAGCATGCCCCCCACTTTCTCATATACACGACAAACAATCTTAGAAAGGGAGAAAAGAGGGAAAGGAAAGGAATGGGAGGAAGGAAGGCCGGTCCATTAAAGGGTGAATCCAAATCTTGGGCCCACAATTAAAAATGAGCTTAACCCTGTCACTTAGTTTCTGTGAGCATCCTTTCTGGGCTCTATAAGCCATGTTTATTGTAGGAAACAAATGAATCCTTTATAAACAATCTTAGTACAAGACCTGGGACACAAGAAGACTCAGAATGAGGCTGTTATCAAGTTCCTAAAAGAAGCTAACCCCACAGGGTTATTATGACTCAAGCTAGATAATATGTAGAGCATCTCTCCTATGGTGGTAAACAAATATTAGTGATCAGAAGCTGGCAGAGTGGTCAGGAGTCCATGGCATGAAGTAGACGGGGTTTCTTGGTGAAGGAGGTACAGTCTTCAATGAGTCAGAGAATATGAACACCTAGTTTGAAGAGCATAAAGAAAACATTCCCAGCACACGCCATAGCACACACTGCAAAGATTTTAATGGGTTATTTGTTCCATTCCAAAAGTAATATATGCTTACTCAAAAGGATTTAGAAATTACATCAAAGCCAGAGGAAGAAAATTACTCACCTGACAACCAGAAACACACTCTATCAACATCTTGATATATTATCCTTTAGAGTTTGCTTTTCTTCTTTATAGATTTAAAAAACAAACTATATTTTTTTACACAGCAGTGATAACATGGTATATAAGACTTGGAATTTCTAATTTTGCTCACTTCATGAGATAACTATTTCTTCATCTTTTTTTTTTTTTTTTTTTTTTTAGATTTTTGAGCATGATTCTCATGGCCTGCAAAACATCTCAAGTGTGTGTGCCTTTCCATTTAGCCACCACCATTAAGTTGTTTCCACTTTTTATTGCTTAGTAATGATAGATTAAACATCTTTGCACTTGGGTTTTCTTTCAAGATTCAGGAAATCCTTGGACTGTGGTCAGCTTTCTATTGCCTGCAAATGGGTTCATTTCACTCCCTGATTTGAGAAACATGTATTGAGTGTCCACTACATGGCCGGCTCTGAGAACTAGAATGAGATGGAAAAGGGCCCTGGCCTCTAGGTCCCCACAGAGTCTAGAGAGGGTAAACTCAACATCACTCCAGCCATTACCTTTCACTATGTTGCAGGTGCTTACTGACAGCGTGGTTGAGGACCTTGGATCCAGGTGGCCTCACTTACTGCAGAAGGCCACTGGAACTGGCCAACTTCCCTGCTTTCCTCCCCTTCCACCCCCGACCTACACACAGAACCAACTTCTGGCCATCCTCTGCATGGCCCTCCCTTTGGGGCCAACTTCTCTATGTGCATAGCCACCAGCCCACTGGCCTGCCAGGTCCTCAAGGGCCAAGACTAGCCCCAACCTCCCATATCCCCTCCTCAGCTCCCATTATGGCCCTCAGAATGTCAAGCCAGAGAACTCTGGTTCTGTCTCTTCTCCTTCCCAGTGTGGACCACAGTAGGGGAGGGGTGCCTTCATCTATCCCACCGTTGGCAAACATCTGTTCCCTCAGTCCAGCTGTGCACATGTCACCCATGCTCCAAACCCTTCCAAGAATTTGCCATCACCACCGACAGTGCCCTGGGCACTCACACTCACCCCACTGTGGGCCCCCATCACCTCCAACACTCGCACTGGGTGTCCTTGGTGGGTCAGCCGCCCATGCCCTAGGAGGTAAGAGCAGGGGAGGAACCTGAGAGACTGTAGGCAGGAGAAGCAGGGTTGGGTGAGAACCATGGGATGTTTTCCATCTGGGTGTGAAATGAGGTTTGCTCTGTGGTTAATGAGAACAGCCTGTTTTCAATATGACTGATGCCTTCCATTAGCGCTTTGGCATGGCCCAGTGAGAGGCACGATGGGGGCTTTGTTGCCATTTCTTAAAAGCCAGAAACTGCTTTGTCATTCGCAACTTTTTTTTTGATCCTGCCCCAGAATCTATGGCAAGATTTATTGCAGCAGATCTGAAAATAAAAAAGACCTATCTCGCCCTCTATTTGCTGGTGAGCCAGTAACCTTGGACAAGATTCCTCACCTCTCCGGGCTTAATTTTATTGTTGGGCAAAACAGGGATGGTATGTTAGTCAACTTTCTGTCACTGTGACAAAATGCTTGAGAAAAACAACTAAAGAGGAAAGATTTATTCTGGCTCACAGCTTCAAACCATGGTGCTTTGGCTCTGTCACTTTGCATCCATGACCAGGCAAAACATCACAGCAGGAAGCGCAAGGGGAAGCTAAGCTGCTCACCTCACGATGGCCAGGAGGCAAGGAGAGCAAGACAGAGGAAGGAGCCAAGACGAAATGTATCTTTCAAGGTCATGCCCAGATGACCTGCTCCTCTATCTAGAACCACATTCCATGGTTTCTACCTCCCAGTAGCCCATTGAGTTAGGTGTTCATGAAAACTCTCACGATCCCATCACCCCCCATGGCCCCTCCTCTGGACTCTGCTGCACGGAGACCAAGCCTTCAATGCATGAGCCTCGGAGGGGCATTTCAGATTCAAACCATCACAGGCAGCAGCACTCCCTAAACCTGCTCAAGTTCTTGGTGCAGATCAGATTTTGAACTGCTATGGCTGCCTCGCTCTGTCGAGCTCCTAAATGTGCCAGATACTGCGACAGGCATTTGAATCATAATATCTTTTTGGATCCTGTTATGATTTGGATGTGGAATGTCCCTCAAAGGGTAATGTGCAAAAGGCTTGGTCCACACTACAGCAAGTTTCAGAGATGGGCTTTTGGAAAGTGACTGGATCATGACGGCCGTGGCTCCATAGTGGATTAATCCATTGATAGATTCATGATCTGATAGCACTCCTGGAGGTAGTTGACTCTTGAGGAGCTAGGTCCTTGTTACAGGAAGTGGTCACTAGGGCATGTCCTGGAAGGGTATTTATCTTCCTCGGGCTACTGCTTGCTCTCTCCTCTCTCTCTCCCTGCCCCCCACCTGGCTGCCAGGAGATGAGCAGTTCTCCTACACCACATCCTTCTGCCATGATGTTCTGCCTTGCCTCAGTCCCCAAACCATGGCGCCAGCCAACCACAGATGGAAACCTCCAAAACCATGAGCAGCAGATGTCAGGGAAGCTGCCTCTTTCTATCTGGCTTTATCTTCGTTTTTGGTACTGGAGATTGAACCCAGGGGTGCTCTACCACTGAACTGCATCCCCAGCCCTTTTTATTTTATTATTATTTTTTATTTTGATACGGGGTCTCGCTAAGTTGCCAAGGCTGTCCTCTAACTTGTGATCCTCCTGCCTCACCCTCTCTAGCTGCTGGTATGGCAGGCATGCACCTCCGGACTAGTCAGGGAAGCTGCTTTGTCAAGGCAAGCTCACCCTTCCTCCCCTCTCCTCCTCCTCCAGCACGTCTTGCCTACTGGCCACTCCTTCCCCTCCCTTCTCCTTCTCTCTTCCTACTTCGCCTTTTTACCTGCCTTTGAAGAACATTTCACATTTCGGTTCTTTCCTCCTTGTCCCATCACGAGCAACCACTTCTTCTCTCTGAGCTTTAACTTTCTAGGATCTAGTTTTTAAAAGTTAAGTGGCATCTCGTGTTAAGTGCTTAATCATAAAAGACTCTCAGTAATGGCTCTCCTGTCTTCTTTTGTCTTTCATTTCTGCTTTTGGCTTCCCCCAGTGACTTTGTTGCTCCCTCCAACTCTCTCATGCCCCCACCACCTCCTTTTCTACCGCCCTATAGCTTGGCTGAAGAAGTCTGGGCTTCTAGCTCTTCCACAGAATGCCTCAAGTTCTGGGCCATCGGCTGCTGAAATCATCTGACTTATTTCTTTGGTCACTTGTCCCCACTACAACTCAAGTTCCTTGAGGCAAAGACATTGCCTGCCTTGTCTCTGGCTCTTCCGGTCACACTGAGAATAACATCTGCACAAAGCATCTCTCCACCAGTATCAAAGCATTCACTGTTATTGAATGGATGAATAGATGCATGGATGGGCCAGTGAATCAATGCATAAATGGAGGTCAATGTTATGACAGCGTCTCTTACAGCAATGAATAGAAATAAATAGAAAAAGAGTCCACAGATTGGAATTCTGTTGCCTGCAGCTAAAATACCTTCCTGCACCCTGCCTGAGTGTGGATTTCAGCTACTGGAGAACCTTGACAGCAAGAGATGGTGTCTAAAAATGTGGTCAGCTTCCACTAAAACTTGCTTACAGGGCACAGTCTAAAGCTAGGTTTTAAGATGATCCCAGCTCTCCTCTCTAGCAAAGCACACTTGGATGAAGCCTGGGCTGCCCACCTGCACCAGAGCAAACTGTAGACAGGCTTCCCCCTCCTGAGAATGGAGGTTCTTGGGCCAGACACAGCCCTAGGGGAATGTTTATAGACCTGCTAACTTGTCTCAAGGCCAAATTCATCAGATACATAACCAGGAGGGAAATATTTTTCATTTTATAAGTTAATGAACAAATGGATTTCTTATTCATTATTCATTGGCTTTTGAAGTTTAATGAATAGCTCAGGGACAATCCCTAAATTTTGGTATTTATAGAAAATCAGTGCCAGCCAGATTCAATACACATCAAGTATTCAAGTACCAGTTTATTATGTATAATGAATTTCACTTATAACTTCAACTGTGTTGTTTTTATCAACTTTAAATTTTTAATAAACGAGAAGTGGTGAATTCATTAAGGACACTCGCCTCTCCTTCTCTGGTTTGAGTCCTTTGTGAGAACCGCATGGCCAATGAGCGCCTGCGCTGCATCTTGTCTGCATCTGTCTCCGAAATGGATGTTTTGAATTGTGGTTTCCACCAGAACTAATATCCCCCATGACATTCATCCACTTTCCATTAATTCCTTCTTCTGCTGGGAAATGAATATCTTTCCTCCTCTTCTCTCCAGGAGGACAATCATGGATCATGTGTTCAATAATAAACAGTCAAAAAGAAAGATATTTTAGTCTACTACTTTGTGATAACTTAAAACTTACAGCAGAAATATAAGCAGAAAGAATAAACTCCATTTAAAAGTCCTAAGCCATTCCCTGTCACCTGCAGCTACAGACGTAGGATAAATTTAGAGATACTTTCAAAAGAAAAAAAAAAAAGTGATATTACCCAAAAGAGCCTCTTGCCATCTATTATAATCATAGTTGATATCAGAATCATTAAGCTGCTGTTTTCAGGAGGAGCCTAAGAAACCTGGAGGGGGAACAAGAAGTGCTTTTCCTTTTTGCAGTTAAATCCTCCCTGGGCAGTGGCCTTTGTGAGCATCTAAGTCAGACTCGGTGATTTTCTTTTTAGTTGCTCTCAGTCACTGGAGCTGTCTTCCAGCTATTAAGACTCCTGCTGCTCATTTGTCCTCTCTTCCTTACTCCTCTCAAGGCCGCCGACCTCCCCAGCCTGCCCCGCCCTCCCTAGGGGAGCTCATTGGTGCCTAATTGGTGACAAGAGAAGGGGGGGGAATAGAAGTGTGGTGTTCTCACCTTCTTTCTAGGCTTGGCCCCTGATTTAGGGGAGTGACTGTGGAGGGGTGGCCGGGTTAGAGGGGCTGGTGGACAGTGGCTTCTCTGTGCCTCTTTGTAAGGGACTCCATCTCAACAGAATGGTCTTCCTGCTTGCCCTCCCTGGCCCACCCTCGGGACACTGCCAGTTCTGCTGCTACGAGCACCTCAGCTCCCTGTGGGAGGCCCCAGTTCTAGCCCCAAACCCCAGCCTCTGGCCATCACAGATCTGAGTGTGCTGAGGCCTTTCCTATGACTCCAGAGTGTGGGAACACCAACAGGAGCTTGGCCCTCCAGCCTTTGTTGCCTGAGCTTGCTACCAGGCCAACCTTCCCCAAGGCTGTGTTGCCTGCTCCAAGATCAGCCACGCCGACAAGCACAGAGGACATGGGTTCCCACTGGGACGCCACACATTCTCTCCCATGTCAGATCCCCCACAGTGGCCCCCCTTATGTGAGTGGCGCTCTGAGGGTGCCCATCTTTGGTTTGGTGAGGAAGACGCTGCTCTACAGGGCACCCATCAAGTCCCCCTCCCTTCCCATAGCCACAGCCTGGCAATGGGACTCAGCTAAACACTTTTCAGCCACCCCTCAAACAAGGCTAATCTCACAACCTGCTTTGGCCAACAGAATGAGGTGACGTCTTCAAGAGGAGGGCCACTCTGAACCTCCTCTTGAAGAGGTCGCCCGCACTCCTGTCACCTGGAGTTCTCCCCAGCACTGTCCTAGTCCACAGCGTGTTGCTTGAAGAAAGTTCCAATGCTGAGCACTTTATGAAGAAGACTTAGCTCACAGATCTGGAGGCCCCAGAGAATGGGACCAGCACTGGCTTCCGATGAGGGTCTCATGGCAGACAAAGCCACACAGCAGGAGTGTGTGCAAGAGAGAGGTCACATGGCCAGGGCTGGAGCCAGAGGTCCGGGAAGTGACAGACAGGCTCTCCACTCACTTTTTTTTGTAACAAGTGGCTCTTATGAGATCTAATCCACTGCTGAGAGACCTAACCCAGCATCAATCCCTTCCTGAGGGTGGTCATCACCCTGTCAACTCCCATTAAGCCCCACCTCTTAAAGTCCCACTGCCTGTCACAGTGCTGACCAGCAAAGGGACCTTTGAGGAACAAGTCCTACTCAAACCAGAGCAAACAATTACTATTTATATTATTTAAAAATATCTGTCCTCTAAAGATAAGTTGTAACTTTCTTGAAAAGAACAATCATGCCTATTTTGTTGTTTACTGTGTATTTAGCTCCTAGTGTTTGCCTTAAGTGGCCTCAAAGAAATATTTTATCTTGCTTGGGGAAGGATGAACTATGGAGGAATTCCTAAAGGGAAATGAATGCTCCAATGTAATACTTGAGAACTCAAATATATACCATGAAGTTGTTTATGATGTATTGTCCTGCACCTCCCTGCTCCACCTATTAGTTCTTTTAAAAGTCTAATGTGAGTTGAATTTTGTGTGTCTTTGTTGCCTAAGAAGACATACTGAGGAGCTGAAGTGACATCTGAAGCAGTATCCTGGAGCATCAGACCTGGGAACAGGAAGTTGAGCTCAAGGTTAAGAGGAGGGCGAGGAAGAGGAAATCAACACTCTTCATCCATTTGCAAAAACTGAGGGAGGTTTTGGACTTCCGAATGCTGTGGAATTTGGACTGCCAGGACAGTCACCCCTGGCCAGCTGCAGACACGCTCCATCCCATACCTGTTTTGCATTCAGGTGAGTGAGAGCTGCTCCCCAATCTTGCGGCACTTATCCTCTCTTTGTACCTTAGATCTTATATCTCTTAGGTCCTATCTGATTTTTATTTGTGCACAGAGCTTCTGTGGTCAAATGGGTCTAAGACTGAGCTTCTCCAAATGCTGTGCACACCCCCTCAGTACCACAGCTCACAGAAATGCAGCAAATTAGAAATCAGAGGTGTGCATGCTCACCCTGGGCTGGCACTGGATCTCTGTGTTTGCCCACTGATCTCTGGGGCTCAGTGTAAGCCAGCAGCTACCCTGGGAAGACCCCCTCTGCCTTGGTGCCACGGGATGAGATGAATGAGGTGAGAATGAAATTCAGGGTTGGTTTCTTTGGGCTTTTGCACCTGATATATTCCCCCAGGGCCATTCAGAGATCACCCTAGGAAGCAGAAGAAATAATCGATGCATGGAGAGGGCGTGTGGCAGAGATGAAATAGACGTGCTCAGAGGAAGACCTGCTAGACCAAGGTGTCCCCTCTGGCAGGACTTTGCCTCCCTAGTAGAAAGGGGGACAGAAGCCGTGACAGCATCTTGATGACTAGATGCACGTTTTTCTCAATTGGGGTGGAGTATGCTTTAGTGACTAAGTCACATTTGGGAAAAAAAAAAAAAAATTTAAAGGATAGAAATTTCAGTGGTTGCTAGGCAGCCTGAAGACTTTAAAAATAAACGTACTAAAGTCTGCTGGCCACTTCTTTAATATGACTTCTTCCCACCCCAGGAGAGCTGTGGCTCTGGGAGATGCAAGGCCAGAGTCATTAGCTGCGGTCTCTTGGAAAAGGTTGGCAATGAGCAGATTTTTAAATCCTGTTTAAGATATTCCCCTCATTAAACCACAGAAAAGCTCCGGACTAGTGCCAAAGAATCCACCCATTCAGTTTGAAAGTCAACTCTCACCCACCCAGAGGGGTACACCAGGCTCAGGCTGGTCGTCTGAGTAGGGCTTTACTTCGTGGTCCCCCACAACCCTTTGTGATGGAGACCCTAATTCATTTGCAGATGATGCTGCCGCCTGAGAAACACACCCACTGTCTTGGCAGGGTCAAGGTGGAAGCCCAGTCTCCTGGTACCTTGTTTGGTGCTGTGCTTTGCCAGACACCCCCCTCCTTGTTTTTGATAGCCAGATTCTATGGCCCACTCATGATCCAAAGGAAAATGTGAGTCCTGTAGTCTTCATGACATGGGTGCTTGGCCTAGTGTCTGTGCGCAGGCCACAGTGCTGGGGGCTTTGGTGCACTGTTCCTTTCATGTTTGTCAAAATCTTAAGAGGAAGGAAATGTAATAGCCCCAAAGAGACGCTCACAGACATGGAGTGAGTTGTCCCAGATTATTCAGACCTGGTGTTTAAAGACCAGATCTGCCTTACTCCGATGCTCGCCTGTTCAACAGCTTTGCCATATGGCATCTTCCATGCCAGGGCTATATCCTAAACCCATCCTCCTCTGAGCTTGGTGAGTGGTGTTAGAGATTAACAAGTGCAAAGGTCTCTTAAAATCCCTCCCTCTCCCTGTCATTCCCATTACCCTCAACTCTGTCTTTTCTATTGCAATCCAAGTGTGATTTCTCATCAAACCCACCCTCTGCCAAGCACATCCACAACTCCATCACATCTCACCTCCCCTGCAGCCACCACCCTGAAATGAGTGAGTATTGTGTCCCATCTGGGTTATGACAATGACCTCCTTCCTGGTCCATACTCATGGGCTTGACCTCACTGGAGGTTGCGGATAGGGACATCTGGCTGGGAACTCCCGTCTCCTATCAGACAAGCCTGCTGAACTTCCACCAACTCCTAAGCTGTAGATGCTGACCTTAACCATTATGCATGTATTAAACTGCACTACCACTTAAAGTTTATTTCTTATTTTAATGCATCACTGTGGAAGTTTTCAAATGTTGTGCCTCTTACCCTGCATGTTCCTATAAGTCTTTGGGATTGTGTTCTATGACTTTGAGTAGTACAGTGATTTTTTCCACTATTTTATTTATTGTTATTGGTACATTAAAATTAAACATATTAGTGAACTTTATTGTACATGTTTGTACATGCTTACAATTTAACAATGTAATATGGTCATTCCTCGGAATTTGTGACTTATATCATAGCAGGATCAACTACACATAGACTTATAAATCCATTATTTGTTTGATCTAGTTTAGTTAGCCACTTTATCAACTCATGGGTTTGGGCGTGGTATGAACTACAGCCTTAACGCTATAAATGTGACTCAGGGATCTTCTCTATTTCAAGTTTGGTCAGAGGAGCAGGACAATGTTCAGTGAGAGATATGACAGAGTGTGTTATGGGATTAGCTGTGACATCACCCTAAGAGCTGGTGACAGACTCACCACCTGGCTTTTCCAGTGTCACCATAGCTGTTCAGGCCCATAGTTGGAGGTAAAATCTAGGCCAATGTAGCACAGAACAACTGAATTGTGAGGATGAACTGTAATCCACAAGGACATTTGTCCAAGCCCAGTGAGTTCATGACCACAGGGAGAGCTTGGCCAGGGAGCTGCACCCGAATCTGTCCCAAGACTCTAAAGCTTCATAGAATGACCTGGTGGGAGCTGGGGGAGTCTTGGGCCTGGTTCCACCTCCAGAATATCTCTGGTGATGTGAGCCACAGGACCTGGCGCTCCACACTAACCCCCAGAGCATTATAAAGGCCTCACCTTCACTGCCTCCTTCCAAATCCTGTGGGAAACGTGGTTCCAGATTTCAGAGCTCCCTAGGATTGGGAAGGAAGCTGCACCCACCACCCAGGAACCCACTGGACCCCCCACTGTGTTCAGAGAGTCCAAAGGGTTGGCAGGAACAAAAAGTTCAGACTTCAGGAGAATAAAAGGCTCTTTGGTTGAATTTATTCCTAAATAGGTTTATGCTGTTGTAAATAGAATTGTTTTCTTGACTCAGTATTTGATAGTTTGTTATTAGTGCATAGAAATGTTATGAATTTTTCTATGTTGACTCTGTATCCTGAAACTTTACCATAAATGAAAAGACACCTTGTAATCGAAGATCCAAAGAGTTTTCTTGAACCCAGGGAACTCTACCACTGATATAAACCCCCAGCTCTTTTAATATGATTTTATTTTGAAACAGAGTCTCACAGCATTGCCCAGGCTGGCCTCAAAAATTATAATCCTCTTGCCTCAGCCAACCAAGACACTGGGGTTACAGGTAGGTGCCTCCATTTCTGGCTTGAACGAGTCTTTCTTGTTAAAATGTCCATCATACCCAAGGTGACTTGCAAATTCAATACAATCCTTTTCAAAATTTTAATACCTTTTTCATAGAAATAGAAAAATACTCCTAAGATGTATTAGGAAGCTCAAGTTATTCTTGAGAAGCTCATGCATTCTTGAACAAAAAGAATAAAGCTGGAGATATCGTGCCAGCTGACCTCCCAGTCTACTGCAAAGCTACAGAGATCAAAGAAGCATGGTTCTAGCACAAAACAGACATCTGGACCACCACAACAGAATGCAGGACCCAAAGACCCATCCACAATGGTGCCAAGAACATGCACTGGGGAAATGACAGCCTTTTCACTAAATGATGATGGGACAACTGGATATCCACAAATAAGAGGGAAAAAAAATGAACCATTATCTCAGCCTACACAAAAATCAGCTCAAAGTGGATTAAAAATTTAAACAAGGTTGAAACTATGAAACGACTAGGAGAAAATATAAATGCAAAACTTTTGCCATCATTCTGGGGGAAAAATTCTTGATATGATCCCAAAAGCACAGGCAACAAAAGCAAAAATAGACAAAGAGATTGCATCAATTTTAGAAAGCTCTGTGCAGGGAACAATAAATGGAGAGAAGACACAACTGACTGAATGGGAGAAAGTATTTGTAAACATACGTCTAATAAAGGGTTAATTTCTGTTTTAGTCAGCTTTGCATCTCTGTGACCAAAATGCCTGACAAGAACAACTTAGAGGAGAAAAGGTTTACTTTGTCTCAGAGTTTCACAGGTTCAGTCCATGGTCAGCCAACTCCATAGTTCTGAGTCCAAGGGGAGATAAGACATCATGAACGGATGATTTAGTGGAGGAAAGTAGCTCACAACATGGCCATCAGGGAGCAGGGAGAGACCCTGCCCATGGGGTTCAAAATATATACCCCAAGGGCAGTGACCTGCCTCCACCAGCCACACCTACCCGCCTACAGTTACCACCAAGTTAGTCCATTTAAGAGGTTTAATATACGGATTGGGTTAAGGTTCGCCTAACCCAACACTCCACCTCTTAACTTTCTTGCAGATGAGCTTTTGGGCGACACCTCATATCTAAGCCTTACCAACAAGCATAATGGAATAGTTCTCCACCTTAACAAAGAAGGAAATCCCATGGTCTGGAGCAACATGAATGACCTGGAAGGCATAATACTAATGAAATAAACCAGGTACAGAAAGACAAGTGCCACAGGATCCCACGGTGATGCCGAATCTAAAACAGTCTCTAAACAATAGAGAGTAGAATGATGGAGATCAGAGGTCGGTCCTGAAAGATATGGAAATATATTGGTCAAAGAATTCAAAATTTCAGTTAGATGGTAGAAGTAAGTCAACAGATGTGTTGAATATCATGGTGGCTGGTTTGTACACTATTGTATCAAAGAGTAGACTTTACATGATGTCACCTAGAATATGAGGAGAGGGATACACTAATCAGTTTGGTTTAGTCATATATTTTACACTATAAGTATATTCAGTTTTTATTTTTAATACATTTAAAAAACAAAGATGAAATGAAAACTAGCTCCTCACATTTGAGGAACTTTTAGACCCCTCAGAAAATATCTACTAATTTCCATGATCCCCATACCCCAGTGGGAAAAACACTGCCTGTGATTCTAGATCCTATGACTTAGGTGCCAATGGCAGCACCAATACAGACACAAATGCACTCCAGGAAAATGATCGAGGCAGTCTTCTAAGGTGCCCCTCACCCAGGTGGGTCTGAACATGCTCATGTTGCGCTTCACTAACTTTGAAATGATAAATTTTAGAGAATGTATGTGACCATAATCCTATCTGGAGTAAATCCACATATAGCAGCTTTCTGGCTTTGAGTAATTCTGTACAATGTGGACTGACTAACAGAAACCCCTTGTGTTGGGGGATAGAGTGAACTCTGGGGAGGTGCTCCGTGTGGCTCAGGTGCCAGAGCAGATAATGGTTGCTCCTCGTGCTGTCTCATGGTCATGGCCATCCACATGGCTCCTGAAATTCAGCCTGGTCCCTCTGAGTTGAACAAGTAGCCAGGGCCAGTTGCAGAGAAGTCCTTCTCTGGGAGACTGCGGGCAAGTCCTGAGCTGGATGTCCCCAAACACAAAGCTGGACTAATGACCCCAGGTTTCTTGGTCTAGCCGGGGGGCCTCTGTGTCATGCCACACAAGCCATCTCCACCTCCTGGGAGAGGTGCCTCCTGATTTCAGAAACAGTCTGATGAGTCGGGGGGGGGGGTTCAGGGCACAGTGCTGGGGTCCCCGGTTCTGTCACCACTTTGCCACTCTCCACCATGAGAGCTGAGCCAACCCTTTCACCCTGGACTTCCTTATGTGGAAACTGACAGAGGGGTTACTAGGCTGAAACCTGATGTCAAAAACTGGTTCTCAGGGGCCATATCTTTTGTTTGACCCACAAAATATTTTGAGAAGTTTTTGATCTGAAATTGTAAAAATTCCTGATTCTCTTAAAAATGATGGGCAATCTGGCATTTCTGTTTGCTGCCTGTCTGCCGCAAGTAGGCAATGTCCACACTGGGTCACCACCCCCAACACACACTGACACACACACACACACACACACACACACACACACACAGTGCCAATAAGTGGGCTGTCACCTGGCATCATTCATCATTGCCTCAGAAGGGCTCTGTTATTATGTTACAATTATGGTTCTCTACATTGGGTTCAAATCAAGCCAGGGTAGCGAATGAAAAACGCATCTCCAGTCCTTGTATATCCTCTCCTGGCCTCATACTGCCGGTATTCCCATTGCTTACATCTCCAAGTATTTCCCACCTTTATACCTCCAGGGGTTTTTACTCTTTTTATTTCCAGGTGTCTCCAGTCCTTACACCCCCAGGTATTTCTGGAAAAACTAGCTGGAGAGTCTTACTTTGTGGAGCAGAAGCCCAGTCCTGCATGTTTGCATGCAGAGTCTTCCTGGGTCAGCAAATAGGTGCTCTCTCTTATGGGTCTGCCCCTCCTCATTTGCATGACTCCGAACAACCCACTTAATCCTGCCACCCTTTCGTTTGTTTGGTTTCCATTTGAAAACAGGCATAATCTGGAGAGGATATGGAGAAAAAGGAACAATTCTACCCTGTTGGTGGCATTGTAAATTAGTACAAGCACTATGGGAATGAGTATGGAGGTTTCTTAAAAGGTAGGAAGGGAACCACCATAGATATGACCCAGACATATCCCTCCTCAGTATTTACCCTGAGGAATTAAAGTCCATCATACAGCAGTGACACATGCCCACCCATGTGTACAGCAGCACAGTCACGTTAACCAAACCATGTGACCAGCCCGGGTATCCACCAACAGATGAGTGGTATATATGCACAATGGAGTTTTGTTCAACCATAAAGAAAAATGAAATGTATCATTTGAAGGAAATGGATGGAACTTGAGTCCATTATGTTAAGTGAAATAAGCCAAACTCAGAAGGTGAAGGGATGTATGTTTTCTCTCATGTTCAGAAGTTGGGAAGGAAAAAGGAAAAGAAAGATGGGGGCAGATCTCATGTAGAAGAAAGTAGAGGAAAGGGTCCAAGGAGGGGGAGGGAGGGAGAAGGGGGAGGGAGGGAGGAGGGAAGCGCTAGGGAGTGATCTAGGCCAAGGTATGTTGTTGTGTGCTGTGCATGTTCAAGTTCCATCAATGTGTGTAGCTGTAACACACCTATAAAATTGTGTGTAGGGGGGAGGATAAGCGTAATGGTGACAGGAAAGACATGTCATAAAAGACATGAAAGACTGTGGTGTAGCCTACGTGGTTCTGTTTGTTTGTTGTTAGCATGCACAGATGGCTCTCAATTCCTCTTCCTCCCTTCTTTCTTTCTCCTTCCCTCGTGCCCTTCCTCCTCCTCCTCTTCCTCCCCTCCCCCTCCAGCACTTGAGCTGTGCTGCTCTTCGTGGTCCCCATCAACATTACCCCTGGTTCTTATTCTGCAGAGCCTCAGAGGAAAGATGCCAGGAGCCAACGTCCTGCTTGAGGTCAGTGAAAACTTACATCAAAACCCAGTGACTTCTTTAATGAGAACCACGGTAAATGCCTGCATTGCCTGAGGTAGAGTCGACTTTCCTCTCCTGGAGTGCATCATAATTTCTGAGTGTGTGTTTATGCCCTTTTGGAGCATTTATAGTTTCAACCATAAAGGTTTTATGCCTTTCTTGCTAAACTGATTTCAATGTATTTTATTCCTTTATTGTAAGTGGAAATGTTTCATTACCGTTCCCAATTATGCTTGCTTGTGCTTTTAAAGGTGTTGGCTTCCTAAATGTTAATTTTGTGCACTCACTTTTAATGAAATCATTGTTTGTGATGATTTTTGTTGCTTATCTGAAAATTGACAGGTTTATACTATAATAATATAATGTAATCACTTGCCTATACATCATGATAAACATGCTACTTCTCTTCCAAATATCACCCCCCTAATTTAGACCTCTTTTCAAATGCCATTGGAGAATTTCTCCTATGTAATATAATATTATGTTTAAAAAATTATCATTTTATTGAGTGTTATCAAGTATGCATGACAAATTTTGTCAAAAACATATTTACAATTTATAGAGAAGGTCATATCACTTTAATCACTCTGTTCTAACAGTAAGATACATGTATCAGTAAACATTAATCCATTTCTGTCTTCTGAAATGAACTTGAGCATATCATGATGTACTATTATTATTTTAAGGGGCCACTGAATTCTATCGCCTGGCTTTTCGCTCAGGATTCTAAATTGATTTTCCTATGTAACTCATGCAGTTTCTTCTCTTAAAATACAATTTTGTCAGGTTCTGCTTTCAATGTCACAGTCCATAAAAATAATGGATTTTTTTCCTTTCTATATTTGCTGGAATAGTTGAAATGGAATTAAATTAAATGATCTTTATGCCTGGAGGATAGCTGATGTGTCTTGATTTTCTAGTTGCTACTTATTAATCATATTTTTTTCTAGGAAAATAGCTATTTAATCCAAAGTTCAAATGTGTTTCCATATAGTTAAAAATATCATTCTCATTATTGTTTTTGATGCTTTCTGTTTCCTACAGTAATTTTATTCCTAGGATTTTTTTAAATCTTCTGAATTGTGATTTCTCTCTCTTCATCTCCAGTAGAATAACTAGCTTTTTTGTGTGTTATTAGTCTAGAATCTTGAATTTATTTACTACCAGTTTTCTATAACTTAAAAAATCCTTGACATACTGATTTATGGCTTTTGCTGTTCCTCTGAACAGTGCTTTGATGAACGTCACAAATTCTCATGTTTAAATTTTTATTATCAATTTCTTCTAGAAACTTATCTGTTTTGATGTTTATTTCCTCTTGGACCCAAGAATTGTGTAGTTGTACTTCTTCATTTCCAGATGGCAAAGACTTCTTAAAATGGTGTTGCTATTAAAATGAAAGTTTGTTGCATCTTTATGAGAGTTTTGTCTACTATTTCTACTTTGGGGGACTATATTTAATATTTTTTCTCCATTGCTAAATAGATAGTTGGTTTTTATCACTGTTCTGTGAACACCTGAAAAGAAGTTGTATTCTTTTCTTTTTTCAAGAAGTGGAAGAAGTGAGAAGACTTCAGGTGTTCACGGAATCTTCTCACTTCTTCCACCTCTTTTCAGGTGTTCACAGAATGCGTCTGCCTCATCTGCTCCAAGAAATCTCCCTGTTCTTTCCAAGTAATCAGAATTTATCATTATTTATACACAAAATGCATTCTTGGAAATGATACTCAGAGATGCTTCAGTGAAACGCAGGTACAGCACTGTCCCCCAGGCAACCAGCCCTCCTCCGAGAACAGGTGGTTCCCCTACCTATACCTGCCTACCTGCACCATTGCAGAATGGCTCCATTTACAAGTGGCAACACAGGGTATCTTACCCTGGGTCTAGCACCTTACAGTTCCCACTGAATGTGTCCTAGAGGTTCTGGAACAGGGGTGACCACCCTATCCTCTACTCTGGGCACCAACCCTTCATAGTGCAGCCTCAGAGTCCTCTAGGTTCAAGGTTCATGTCTTTCCTTGAACACGGGTCAGGCCTTCCAGCCAGAACCCCACGGCCCTTCCCCTCCACAGAGCTCCTGTGGTTTTCTGAAGGGATTGTGGGAAGTCCTCTTCCTCCTCTAACCATTAAAGTTGCATCACTTTCTACATCACAGCCCTGACAGGGACACTGGTTCTGCTCACAGAAATAGCAGCGTTTCCTCTGTGACTCCGGGGAGGTGGAAGAGGGTGGGGCCAGGCATGGGGTCTGGGGCAGGATATGCAATAATTCCCTTTTTTCTCTCCCTCTCTCATCTCTGCCTTCTTTCCTTCTCCCTGGGAGAGTTTCTGGGCATTTCTAATATCTCAGACATGATCTCATCTCTGTCCACATGGGGTTTACGTTGCTATAGGGGATACAGACAGACACACCATGTATTCTCGAGAGACTGTAAGTCTCCTCAAGAAAAATGAACTAAGTCAAGTGTTTTCAGGGCTATTGTCCTGGTAGGGTGGGTGGAGGAAAGAGATAGAAAATGTAACAGCAAAATAAAATGAAGTCTAGAGACAGGAGAGCGAGTTGGTATCGTTCAAGGACAGGGTATGGCTGGGGAAGAGTGGAGAATAATAACCAGAGATCTCAGCCAAACCAGGCCCCTGAGTCCCTGAGGGTCAAGGTGAAGCTCTGATTTGTTCTGCAGATGCCATTAAATTACTGGAGAACTTTGAGCAGAAGAGTCCGTGACCTGGCCACGTTGTGAGTGCCTCTTTTAGCTACTCTTAGCAACCAGTCTGGGTGGCAGGAGTGGAAATGAGACAGATCAAGTGCTTTGCAGCATCCACAGCTTCAAAAAAGAAAAGAACACAACTTCTTTTCAGGTGTTCACAGAACATTTGCGGGAGGTGAAGTGGCCAGAATCCAGGGGGTGGTGGGAGGTGTGGTGGAGTGGTCAGCTCTGGAAGTAAGTGAAGGCAGAGGCGACAGTATTTATTGTGGTGTGAGCATCTCCTGGGTGCCCGCCTCCTTCATGAATGACTATCTAATCAATAGTGCACACAGTTGGATGAGTAAAGAGATGAAAGGTCTATAGAATAAAAATTACAGAACCCTAAAAAAAGAAATTAAAGAAGACCTTAGAAAATGAAAAGATCTACCTAGTTCTTGGATGGTCTCCCTGTTTTGACTGGTGAAACCATTATGGCCCTCCTTTGCAGCCCTCAACACACCTGTAGTTATCTAATAATCCACTTATTTCTCCAACCAAATCCTGTGTTACATATACACAACTAGAGGGAAATCTCTCTGTTTTATTCACTTTTGTATCCTTGGTGTTCACTGACAAATCCTCCATATGGTGAGACAATGAATGGATGTTTGTGTAGGGGACATGGGAAAGGAGATGGAAGGTCATCCCACAGTGCCCTCCAGGAGGACTCGTCAACTCAGCTTGGTGGTGGAGGCTCTAGGGAGACGGACATTTTGGAAGGGTGAAGAAGTGAGGGGAGGCAAGCAGGGTGGGGAGTAGGGAAGCCATCAGAGGTGATGACAGAGGTGGAGGGTGGCAATGGCATTGGCCACGTGGGCCTTTGCCAGTAGTGGAGAGAGGCTACAGGACACAGAGCTGGTGAGATGGGAAGTTGAAACTGAGACCTAGGCTGAAGAATCTGCCTGTGCACAGTGAGAACACAGGCATCTTTGAAATATCTCACCTCATCTCTCAATGACAGACCCAGAATTCCAATGCGAGCAGCGAAAGCCCTCAGAAGGCAGCAAATGATAACAAGTGAGTGTGAAATTACAGGTTCTTTTTCCCCAATAAAAATATATAACCAGAGCTTGTCAAATCATTTTAGGTCAAGATTTTTTAAAAGGTGTCCTTAAGAAGACTGTGCGGTTTAACATTTGTCTCAATGTGATGCTCATATCACGTGGGCTGCCAGGACAAAAAGGTGTATTCTTTGGCTATAGACTTGCTCTTTCTCTTTATCCATTTAACACACTGGAGTGAAAAATTGTGGTATGTATACACAATGGAGTTTTACTCTGCCTTAAAGAAGAATAAAATCATGGCATTTTCTGGTAAATAGATGGAACTGGAGGACAGCAGGCTAAGTGAAATAAGCCAGACTCAGAAAATCAAGAGTCGACATTTTCTCTCATAGGTGGAAGTGAGAGCAAAAGAAGGAAACAAAGCAAACTAAGGGTAGGGGTCCCATGGAAATAAGATTATTAGAGCAGAGGAAGGGGACTCAGGGAGAGAGAAGAGGGATGAAAAAAGGGAGGGACTGTGGAATGAAATTGACCAAATTATGCTGTGTGTATATTGGCATATACCACGATGAATCTTACCTGTATGGTCTCTATCAAGCACCAATTTCAAAAATAATAAATATACAGACGGAAAACCAGTAGAGGAGAAAAAAGGTGACCAGAGGTTGGAGGGTAGAGGAAGGACTGGGGACTGGAATGGAGCAAATTATATTCTATGTTTGTCTGATTATGTCAAAATGAATCCCACTTTATGTATAACTATAATTCACTAATAAAAAACATGTTTAAAATTGTTCTCAGAAGAAGTGACTTGGAGGGCTGAAGGAGGCAGGCACCTGCAGCTCAGATAGGAGCACTGTCCGAGTTTGCAAGAGCTTAACTCATGTCTGCAAGCAGGGGTAGATGAAGGGTGGCAGAGATGATGTGGGTGGAGCCGTGTAACTGGAATGCCCACACATTATTTGAAAGTTAGTTAGACAAAGGGGATCCTAGAGTCTTGAAAAGGAGCATCAAGAACAGTTGAGCTGTATAGGAATGACTTCTTGTTCAGAAGTCATTCATTATGTTCAAAATAATAACTTGTTGCAGAATTTTCTGCTCTGTGGAATATAAACTCCTTCAGTCAATTTCTCCACTTGTCCATGAATCTGCAACACCTAAGTCATCATGCAGAGAAGGAATGGGGTCAACCTTTGCAGAAGAAAACTCACTTCAGGCTTTGTCAGAGCTCCCATCCTCCCTGCCAGCCCTGGGCTTTGGCTAGTACCTGGGCTCTGACCTCTCAGATCAAGGGGTCTCTGGTGGCCGCTTAGCATTCTGGCTTCCTATCTACCTAACATCTCCCTTCACATTTCCTCCACTACCCTAACCCTGGTTCAGGTCCTGCTGTTGTTCCTGGGCCAGCCCTGGATGGATGGGTTGCTCAGGGACTTTGATGAGCATTTTCATCCTACATGATGACCTGGACTCCAGGTCAAGGTTCTCAACAGGAGCTAAAAGGAGACTCTTTGCCCCTCCACTCACACAGATGTGAAATATCACTTGGTCTTCACAACTGGGGCTAGTGCGGCAGATGATTGCATTTCTAAAGTGAACAGCACAGGTTATAATGAGCAATTGAGAGAAAAAAGGAAATATTAACTATGATTCATACCACAAATTGAAGGTAGGACAAGTAGTTCTTGAACATCTTGATTAGATTTTAATCTTGTTTTAGCAGCAGCAGCTCAAGTTAATGTTTGCTCGGTGCAATATCGTCATGTGGATTGACACATAAGTAATTATGCTATTTATCTTCTTACAAAACTCTCTCAACTGGGGAACTGTGATTATGTGGTGCTTGAGAGGTTGGGGACAAAAAGTCACACCAGCAAGAGAAGAGAGCAAGAAGTCCTTGACTAACAGAGTTGGCATGAAGCCTGTAAGACTTGCTCTTGCAGAGGGAAATGTGGCTGGTTTCTTGGGGTGCTCACACCCCATGCACTCCCAGCTGCCTGTGCCTGGTTTGCAAAGGTCCTGGCTAATGCTCTCTTACTCCCTGGCTCTTCTCCCCAAAGAGAAGCCTCCCATCCCTTCTGACCTCCCTGCTGTTCAGAATAACTGCTACCTTGCTTTTATTCTCTCTTTCCTTCTCTCTCAACTCTTAATCTCTTGTTATTTTATTTCCTGAACAGGTAAGGAAGGGCTGCTTTTCTAAAACATGGACCAAATAACATCACTTATTTGCTTATAAAAGTTTTCCTGGCTTCTTTCTATCAGTACATATAATGCTATGCAAACATTGTAGCATTCTCATATCAAAATCCTTCATCATCAGCCTCCATGTTATTTTCTAAAGCTTCTTTGCCTCACCTTGCAAGAGATCGGATCCTGTGCATCACCCTCTTTCATGTTGTCTTGGTCAGTGAACCAGGGTGCCATGGGTGGCATGTCCTGCAAGTTGGGGAACCCTCCTGATTGACAGTGATATGGAGGAAGGGTGCCACACCTTGGGGATGAGGCCAAAAGCAAGACTGGAAAATTTGAAGGCAATGAATTTGTGCTCCTGGAACCTAGATCCTAGGGATGGATGGATGGATGGATAGATAGATAGATAGATAGATAGATAGATAGATAGATAGATGGATAGAGATACGTAAATAGATAAATGATAGATGAATAGATGATATCAATAGATAATAGATAATAAATGGATAGAGATACATAAATGAATGATAGATGGGTAAATTAGATAGATAATAAATAGATAGATAATAGAAAGATAGATGGATAGAGATATACAAATGATGATAGATGGGTAGATCAGATAGAGAGATCTTTGTACACACATACATTTAGAGCTGTACCACCACCTTTCTTCCCAGCAAGTCCCTTAGGGCTTCTCGGCACCAATGCCTCTACACCCTCACTTCCAGTGAATTCCCACGTGACCCACTTAGGTCCAGGTGACTGTGAATCACTCCACCTGCTGAAGCCTGAGGCCAGGTCTCCATCCTCCGCCCGCTGACTTTCACAGCTGCCCCTTCACCGCTGCCTGGAAGCCTCCCTTCTCCGGATCTGCCTGGCCTCCGCCTGCTTGGCTGGCTCTTGCTCAAGGACTTTTGGACCCCTCCTTCTTGACCACCCCCGGGAATTGCTCTCTTCCTGGGAGTGGGAGCCCACGTTGCAGAGGTGGCAGCCCTTGCAGGGACACAGGTGCCATTTCTTAGTCCTTTTAGGTCGCTGTAACAATCTACCACAGACTGGATGGCTTGTGAGCATCAGGCATTTATCTCCCACAGATCTGAGGGCTGGGAAGTCCAAGGCCAAGGGCGGGCAGACTTGGTATCTGCTGAGGGCCTCCTCTGGCTTTAACCTCACCTGGTGTAGAGTAGCCGGCAGCACACAAGACTTCTCTTATGGGACACGAATCCCATTGTGAGCACTCACCCTCAGGTAATCACCTCCCAGAGGCCTCAGGGCTTGGTGCTCTCACTTAGGTAATTAGGTTCCAATGTATGAATGGTGGAGGGGGCGTGAAATCTTCAGACCATAGCAGTTACTCTGAGAATAAGATCCAAGCCTGATCCTGTCGCTGAAGGCCTATGACCTTTCTCTCTGATCTCAATGTTGTTCTCCCCTGCAGACCCTCCACTCAGTATCCTTCAAATACAACCTGCCATGACCTGCCACAGGACCTATTCACATGCTGTTCCCCCAACAGAACGTGGCCTGCTTGTCTTCTTCTCAACAACCAGTTTCAGCTCAAATGTAACCTCAGGGATTTTCCCGTTCTCCCTACACAAGTTCTGTCTTGTATTACCCTCTTCTGTCTTGTCATTGATCTTTTCAATGTCTCTGTGTGTTGAGAGTTCTGTTGTCCTTTTGCCCACAAGGACAAGACGTTGCTGAAGGCAGAGATATTTATTTAACTGCACCTTCCATGCACAGCTTGGCTTCTGGCCATACCCACCATTGTCCTCTGCTAAGTTGTGGACAGTGCAGCCCCTGGACCTAGGCCCTGGACGTAACCCACAAAGCCAGTCTGAAGCTCATGCTGTGTGTTCAGCAATATCCACTGATCCACGAAGGGCAGCCTCATAAGCACTGTCATCAAACGCAGGTGATCAGGGACTTGCCACGCCCATCACGTGCCGTGAAATACAGGAAACACAAGAACACTTCCAGAGCAATCCGCTGCCCGGAGGACGGCGCCCTTGCCTGGATGTGCATCCGTGCTCCCTGGCCCTGCAAAAGGGAGAAGGCCCTGTCCCCACTGATGTGTCCTCTCTGACCCCACGTCTCCACCTCTGAAGCGAGGAAGTGAGCTCACCTACGTGGAGCTTGCCTGTGCAGGGTCGTTCCTTCTTGGGTTTAAACCACAGTAACAGAAGCTCCGTTCTTTGTTCGTCCTTTCTTCGCTTTTCCTCTTTGGTGGTGAATTTGAAAGATCCAAGATGTTGGCTTGGCAGGGGACCTTGCCCTCTGCCACCATCACCCCTTGGCCCAGAAGGCTCTTTCAGGAGACTGTGAGCAGAGAACTCTGCCTGGGTTGGTCTGTTTGTTTTGTGGCACTGGGGATCAAACCTTGCTGGCAAGAGCTCTGCTTCAGGGCTATATGCCCAGGCTTTTAAAAATGATTTGGTTCTGGCTAAGTTGCGCCTACTGGCCTCAAACTTGTGATCCTCCTGCTTCAGCCTTCTGAGGTGCTGAGACCACAGGTGTATGCCCCATACCCAGCTCCAGGTTGGTCTTAAAAGAGGCCTATCTGAGTCTCTTGTGCTGCTCTATAGGAATACCTGAGGCAGGACAATTTATAAGGAACACGTATTTGTTTCTCGTGGTTCTGGGGCCGAGAAGTCCACAATCAAGAGCCCAGCAGGTTCAGCATCTGCTTGCAAGAAGATGCCTCAGACCTTGTATGCTGCATCCTGTGGAGAGGAAGAACCTGGGGTCCTCACATGGCAGAAGGTGAAAGGGCAAGACTGGCAGAATCCCTCCACTGAGCCCGTGAACAAGGACACCTAACCCATTCCTGAGGACAGAGCCGACACTCCATCACCTCCCAAGGGCCACACTTCCCTACACTACGCACTGGGCTTAATCCAACACAAATTCTGCAGAGGATAAGAATATCCAAACCATATCCAAACCATCTTCCCTGATGTGTCCTCATAGCTCCCAACTCCCCACAGAAGGAAACCCCTCCCCTGACAAGCAGCTCGAGAAGAAACCTGTTACGTCTAAAGGACGTTCTTGCGCCCCACCTGACCTGGCCCTCTGTGTCTGAAGGATTACAAGTGAAGGAACATCTAGACCAGGAAGACCATCTGATCTGAAAGACCAGGCAGCTGTGTGCCAAACCCTGGCTCCAGCACACACAGGCTGCTGCTTCTACAAAATCCACACGTGGTCCTGGGAGTGAGAAGGATGCGGTGTATCTCCTCACTGAGTGGCCCTGCTGTTATGGTCCCACACCCACGTGGACCACCTAGGGGTGTACATCATAGGCCTTCACATGGAGCTGGATTTACAAAGCTCAGCCCAGACAGGCCAATTGGGCTGCTTCATCTTATCTCCCCATCTGAAATGTTAGGTTCTTTATACCAAGAACAAAGTTTTGTGGTTCTCTTGGGTCTCACTAATGCTGAGCAGGAAAATGGTGCTCACCCAGTAAATGCTAATTGACCCACAGAGAGAAAAGAGAAGTGCCTCCTTCCTGGCTTCTACACTCATTTTTTTATTAGTCTTTAAAACTAAACAACCCATTTTAAGGGAATGCTCCAATTTCTAGCAGGAAGTGCTGGCGATGCAGGATGTTTGGCAAGATGGCAGCCCCTTCCCCAGGTGAGAGAGCTCTCTGCTGGGTGGTTGCAAAGCTCTGGGCTTGAGTTGGGATGCCTGGATCTAGTTCCAGCTCCTCCACTCAGTATTTGTTTAATTCTAGACAAGTCTTTCTGCCTCCATAGAATGTTGCAAAAGTTCATCTAAACCTACCTCCCTGTGAGAGGCAGGTAGAGTGTGGGTACATGTGGGCTTCCAAGAAATGGGTGGTTGTGGAAGGCCTGGCTGCCCACAGTCATGGGAAGTGTGCGACTGGGAGGAGGCTCAGCGTAGCTCTGGGCTTTCGGGACATGTGTTCTGGAGGCTGAAAGGCGAAGGCCAAGGAGAAGGTGCAGGGCCTGTGCGGGCAGGAGATCAGCAAGGCTGCACCAGGGCAGGGCTGGGGATGGGTGGAGGAAGAGGACAGGAGACGAGGGTGGTGGAATGAAGGGTAATGAATCTCAGAGCCTGAGAGGCCTTCTCATTCCATTGGGCCAGTATGTTCAGGGGATATTCACGCCCATGAGTGGGTGGGGGAAGGCCAGGTAAGCCCTCCGGTCTGCAGAGTAGCTGATCTGAAAGACAATCAGTGTGGACATCCAGCCTGGCAAGCCACGGTATTTTTCCTAGCTCTTTCCTTTACTCTCCTTGCTCTCTCAGTGTCTGGTCAGCTTCAAGTCCATCGAGCTATAGTAGCCATGAGAATGATGGCCTTATCTGCTTATTTACCTGTGCCAGATATTAAAGTCCTTTCCACAGAATAATTTATTTAAACTTCCCTCCCATCTTACGTGTAAAGAAAGCACTAATTCTTTTCCTTTCTAGAGAGGAGGAAACCAAAATACAGGGAATAAAACCCACCCAAAGCCCACACAAAGGAAAGTGGCAAAGGAAGCATGGACCCTTGGGGTCCAGCTGGAGGCACCCAGCTGTGCTTAGGTGCAGAAGGTGGGAGTGGCCCCCAAGGATGGGGGAACCAGGCTGCAGAGGGAGGAGCACGGGCAGGTGGGCGGTGGGGTGAGGACTCAGGGCTTCCTGGCCAGAGAGTGACCTTGCAGGGGACAGCAGAGCACCTAGGGAAGGAGGGGCCTTGGCGTGGTCATGGGGGAAGGACTTGAAGGTGTGATCCTGGGAGCTGGAGTTGGAGGGGTGTCTGAGGCCAGCTGACACTTGTCAGCCCACTCAGAGGAGACCAGTGGCCACACACAGGGGGCCCTGGAAAGGGCAGCTGAGCTGAGCATGCACCACCTGCAGCTTTGGATCTGGGTGTGGGCGTGCTGGGACGATGCATTTGGGAGAAGACAGGGCCATGGGGGCGGAACAATCGGCCATACTTCACCACCTCCTCTCTTCAGGAATCAGCCAACTAGCAGGCCCCGTGTCAAACTAGCAGGCCCTCTGTGCCTGGCAGCAGTTCCAGGAGGTTGTTGGTGCAGTACAGACCCTACAGGCCCCGCAGGTGGTCAGGGCCAGAGACTGCAGACCGCTATGCTGAGGTGGGCCATCAGGCTTGGCCAGGATACAGTTTCTGGTGGCAGCTCTGTGGGCAGCAGGATCCCAGGGAGACACCAGCAAGGGTGTGCTGGGGGGAGCCAGTTCTGTCCCTGGGGCTCAGGGTGCTCCCGTGGATCTTGCAGTGGAAGTGGGTGTGGCAGAGTGCTGGACCCTCCAGTCAGGGCCTGGAGAGGATGGGGATCCTAGGAGCTGCTTCTGGCCGGCTGCTAGGCTGCGTCTTCCTAGATAGCCCTTCCCCTCCCTGGGTCTCAGCAACTTGTCTGTGATAGAGGAGGGGGAAGGGACCCCCCCACCCCGCTTCCCCCGCCACCCCGCTTCTTGCTCCGCTGTGCTTGCCAAGTGACCTGCTCCTCACCTCATGATACCTCTGAACCAACTCAGCCTGGGCCCCGTGGACTGTCTGATTTTCTTGTCAAGATGGGCTTCCCCTGGCCCTAGGTCAGAACACTTCAGGAAATAGGGGTGATGATGAATTTTAGGGGGTGCCACAAATCTCACTAAACAGGAGGAATATTTGAATGAATGTTTTTTTTTTTTTTAAAAAAAAATCAGAATCTATGCAAAAAAAAGGCCATGGGGAAAAAATTACATTTTAAATAAAGACAGAATCACTGTTTTTAATTTTTCCCCTTGCCTCAGGCACCAGTATGGCTGAGCACAGCATGTGTATTGATCCTGTTTTGGCTTCAAATATTGTCCTTCATATGATCTTCTGAAAACCTCAGTAGAACCCTTGGGGTTCAGGATCAGCCCCCCCACTTACAGGCAAGAAATTGGGCGACTTCTCCCCAGTGGCTAGTGATTGACTGCAGGCCAGTTCTGTTGGAATCTCCCTCCAGTCTTTCAAACACACTTTCTGGCCGTGTTTGCCTGGGAGTGTGCATGAGTGCCTTAGGGACACGGATGGACAGGCTTCCACTTGTAGTAATTATATTTTTATTTTAATGTATGTTAGAAAAATATACTAACACATTGAGCTATGAGTTCATGGGTGTTCTTATGCATATGGAAGACAAATTAATAAGGGCAAACAGCAGGGGACTGGCAGAAGGCATGTGGCCACGGTGATTCTTGGCTATGGCAATAACCTGGATCCTGGGGCAACCATCTTGCAACTTAACCGTGGACAGGATGCTGGGAGCCATCAGCCAAGTAGGTATGACAATTTCCTTGCCAGTGTACCCCCATGTTTCTTTAGTGGAAGGACTCATGGAAATAGGACATTTTGCAGGACATTGCATGTAAGGTGACCTTGCTCAAGGACCAGGGCAGATCCATGTTCCCCTTTAGAATAGGGCGGTTTAGCATAATAGGAGATTAGGGTGTTCCCCCTTTAGAATAGGGCGTATCCTGCTGCTGAGCTCCTCTTGAGTTCTTAGGGTCAGACAGTATATTTGGGAGACAGAAGCCCAGGAGTAGTGGATTTGGGCAGAGTGTGAATTTGGGCAGAGAACGTGGATTTCCCCAGAACGTGTTTGTAGAAGGCCGGTGTGAGATCGGGAATAAAGAATTGCTGTTTGAATCTACAAGCTGTGGTGGCTCGTGATTTGTGCCCAGCCAGAGACTGCGGCATTTGGTGGCCCATACAGGGTTAGGGTTAGGGTTAGGGTTAGGGTTAGGGTTAGGGTTTCACTTTCCCTTTTTGAACCTTCATTGTTTCAGCCACGGAATGGCTCCAAGTCCCCTTGCAATGTTTTGGGACTCAGAGATCAATTTTGCTGTTGTCTCGGTGAGTGCCTCTCAGAACCCGCGGCTACTTGGGGTCAGAGCAGCTGGAGTTGGGTGTGGCTCGAGGCTCTGTCTCCACCCAACTCTGGCTCCTGCTTGGGCTCTGGCTGCTCCTAGTTGCCACATTAGTCCTGGAGGTCTCGAGTCTGCTAAGACACCCCCAGGCCCCTCCCAACCCAACCTGTGCTGCTACAGGAATGAGCCTAAGTCCCCTGGGGACTGGGAGGGGCTGGCCTCTGTCCTCCTTGGCAGCCAATAGCAGCTCCTGGTTTTCATGCCAGTAGCCCCTGCCCTTGAGCCCATTAAGCGGAACCCTAGAGGGCCTCCAACCTCCGGAGGGAGAGAGGGTGCCCGGCTTAGCTCCACCCCTGCTGTCCCCTGCTGCTGGACTTGGACAAGTCACTTCACCTCTGTGAGTCCTGAATGCTTCATCTTTCAGATGGCAATGGCCTTCATGGCTGCCTTGAAGCTGGTCAGGAGGGACACAGACTAACTTCTGCCCAGGGTCCAGGGTGCCACCTGCCATTTAGAAATAATTTCTAATCGTCAGTTCTCTCGTGGACCACTGGGCTCCTCTCCATCATGGTCAAGCAGATTCTTTTCAACACAACTCCTGTCACCTGTCTCTTCTAAATGTGTCTCTTGGTAACTGCCTATTACCTTGTGAGCTTTTCCCAGTGCCCTCTCTGACCCATTCCTGGACCCCAAACCATGACTCCCCAGAGCTGGCACAGTCTCCCTGGCTGGTCCCTGCCCAGCAGTGTGTCTGCTGACCCAGCACCTGCGGCAGCCTCTGCCTGACCATCCCAAATGAGGCAGGGCTCCTATTCTCTGCAGCTGTGCTCACTCTCTCCGCCACTGAGAACCATCCTCTTCCAGCTGCTCTTTGATTCTCCGTCACGCTCCCTTCAGGGTCTAAATGCAGCTGAGAGCACCGGCGCTCTCTTTTCCAGGTGGAAGACCACCATTCTTCATGTGTCGTGGGAAGCCCAGCTCATGTGCTCCGATGCACCCAGTGGTTCCAAATTCTTCCCCATGCCCTCAGGACCCTCCTCTGCTCTGCAGTCAGGGAGTCCAGGGCTGCAGGGCTGCAGGGCTGCAGGGCTGCAGGGCTGCAGGGCTGCAGGTGTGAGATGACTCCTCCCTACAGCTCCCTGCCAAGCTCCCATCAGGAAACTCTGGCTCCCTGGAAAGTGATTCTGAAAACCCCAACTGAACAGAGTCCGGCGCAGCATTTGGGCTGCACGTTTGCTGAATAAGTGAAAATGGAGAGGCCCTGAGCACAGTTCAGCCTTGCCCTGTGCCAGGTGGGGGCGGTCAGGCTAGAGAAAATGGACGTCAGGAAGCCCATACTCTTCACCAGAGCTTGACTACTTACTGCTGTGTGACCTGGGGAGAGTCACTTTACCTGAGTGCTACATTTTTACAGGGAAAAATAAGACTAAAAATAATGGCCACTGAAATTGTTATGAAAGTGTGGACGGATCAAGGCACACAGGCCCTCCAGCTTTCCAGAAATTTAACCCCATATGAACCCTGTGGCTAAACGCTGTGAGTTTCATTTAGCAGATGAGAACACTGAGGTTCCAGCGATGTCCCCAGGTTTAGGTTCACACCACTGGAGTGTCTGAGACAGGGTTCAGCCAACCCAGCTGGAAGCCTGTGGGGACCCAGGATCTCACCTGCAGCCTGGCTACACTCCGCCTGGGAAGCTGCGCCTGCAGATCAGCAGCCTCCAACCTGCCCCTCAGCAGTAAACCACAAATGTGCCCTTCACAGAGGAGCAAGCACACCCTGAATGTGGCAGGATTTGCATTCCTGGCTGGTGGGAGTCTGTGTTACCATTCCCAGACAGGAGAAACCCACGTGGGCCTGGATATCTTCAAGCACACCTCAGCCATCATGTACTGAGTAGCTTCATTTGTCAAGTAAGGATATTAAAAAAATAAAATAAATAAATAGACAACAATAAAAAACCCACCTCAGACAAATGAATTTTACACACAACACACACACACACACGCACACACACACACACACACACACACACACACTTTGCCATTATTTTTCGTAGTATGAAGGTTTTTTCTTTTTCAGTGCTGAGGAAAGAAACCAGGCAAGGCAAGTACTCACGTCCATGTCAACTCCGGTCGGAAGGAAGGACCAGCCTTTGATGGGACACATTGGGCTCAGCGCTCCTCCCAGCTTACCCACTGGGCCCTGATTCCATAGACTGTGTCAGGATCACCTCACCCTGGGCAGCCCGGGGCCTGGGGACTGCCAGGATTATGATAAAGAACTATTATCCAAACATGCAAAGCACTCTCGGAACTCCACAGTAACAAATCAGATAATCTGTTTTTTTAAATGGGCAAAAGGCCTGAACACACTTCATCAAAAAAGACACACCATTGAAAAACAGCCTGGGAAAAGATGCTGAATGTCATGGTCATTAGGAACTTGCTGCTGGTGACAAGGAGACGCCTCCATAAACCCATGGGCTGCTTGGCAGGTCAAAGTGAGCCAGGGCGGGAAGTGAGCGCTCCCCTCTGGGGCGGAGCCCAGTGGCACAGCCACTCTGGAGACAAACTAAGCCCGCCTTTGCCAAGGGCCCCAGTACTCGTGGCTCTTTGCATTTGTCCGAAGGAGCTAAAAGCTCTTGCCCCTCAAAAGCCAACACAGGGACATTGATAAGCCCTTCACTCAGAATCACCAGGAACACACAAGATGTCCCTCAGGACGGGAGTGGGCCCATCTGCTGCGCTGCACCAGGCCATGAAGTGCTACTTGGCACCCAGAAGAAATGGCCGCAGAGCCATGGAGAGGCCTGGGGGAGTCTCAGATGCGCACTTTCACCCAGAAGAAGCCGGTCTGCACAGGCTGCACACCGTGTGACTCATCTGGGTGACCTTCTGGAGAAGGAAAGCCATGGAGACAGGAGACCAGCGGTTGGCAGTGCTTGGGAGGAGCAAGGGATGGACAGGTGAGCACAGGATGGGAACGGCTGGGTGACTACTCTGTTGTGACTGACACATGTCATAGACCATTAGTCCAAACCCATCTCAAGAGCAAAACCATGAGGAAGCGCTGGGTGACAGGGAGCAGGCTGCCCAGCTGAACAGGTCTCCTGAGCGTGTGATCCTGGCATTGGGGCAGCCCGGGGAGTGCAGGCCACGGGGAGCACGAGGACCTCGGTACCTTCCTCTTAATTTCTCTGTGAACTGAAAACTGCCCTGAATTTAGTCTATTTAAAAATAACAACAAAAAACAAGAAACAGAACAGCAAATGTACAGGGCACTGTGCTTGCCCGGGGTACAGAAGTGGTGCCTCCTGCCACGGGTCAGGGAAAAAACTGCGGGGTTAGAGGGAGCCTGTGATGCTTCCTAAAACAAACCACAAAAGGTGCCAAAACAATGCTTTTTGTCATATGTGGTTGTGAAAACAGGCTGAGATGGCAGGTGTGAAGGGACCAGAGGAAGGTGGCTCCTTCCCTGGGGACACTTTTGCTCCCCTAGACCACACCCACCCGTCCCCAGAACCGGCACCAATTGAAGGAGCACAGAGCACAGGAGCGGCCCAGATCTTACTTTAAAACCATTGCAGGGACACCCGCACCCTGAGAGCGTCAGCCTCCTTTGGATGTTTATCGTTGAAATATCGACCACAGATGGGCCCAAAGTGGGAAAATGCCGCCGGGGGCTGTGGGAGGCTGACAGCTCCCAAGGAGACAAGGGATCACTCAATCAAATGTCAGTCAAGAGGGGACAAAAGCAGAAAGAGCCATTCTTCAGGCCGTGGGAGAGTCCCCCAGCAGATGCACTTTGGCAGGGTGGGTCCTACTGAAGCAGCATTCCGCTCCCGAGCTCCCCTCCCCACTGAGACCCAGCGTGACACAGGCTTCCATGGCTTCTTCCCAGCGCGAAATACAGAGAGCTGCTGGAAGGGGGTCTCGATGAGAAGCAGCTCCAGGCTAGCTCACCAAGAGGCTTTGGAGAAGGATGGGAGGAGGAGTCGCCCAGGGCTAGCCCAGTCACACACATGCATGCCGTCATTGTCGCCAGCATGCATGCGGAACAAGGGGACTCTGTACCCCAGTTTTATCCTAGCACTTGAGGAGGCCCAGGCAGATGCTGGAGGTAAGAAACGAATCTACAAGAGGAACTGAGGAGGAAACTCGAATTTATTGAGCACCTGTTTCTGCTGGGCATGTCACACACATGTACACCCAAAGCAATTATTTCAGCACTGGAACCCTGGAGACACAGCTCTGGTCAGTGCCCTGGCCAGTGGCCCACTGTTAGGGAACATGTGAGTGGTCACTGGACTCCTTTATTTCACAATTAATATGACTGACACCAACAAGAGGAGGTTAAAGGAGTCCAACCCGTGGTGGAGGAGCAAATTAACCTCCAGGCTACTTCAATACTGGTTTTCCTTTGGCCCACAGAGCCATTGCCAATGCCCCTGACATTTCTTGGCTTCTGCAAGCTTGAAATGCAGAGGTCGCGGTGCCCTAAGGGCCTAGCTCTCTCTTTGCACTTGCCCTCAGGAGGCCAGAACATTCTTCAAGTCTGCAAAACCCTCCCTCCTGCCTACTGCCTCTCTCCTGGGAGGAGGTGGTTTTAGATGATTCCTCCCTGGACAACCTCTGGGAGCAGGTGGAATAGCAGCTCACTGGCTCCACTTCCTAGTTTTTGTTTAAGGAAAGAGGTAACTTCGGCAGGTGTCTGGGCAGGTGTCTGCTCAGGGCTTCGTAGCACCAAGAGTTTCCGTAAAATTGCAGCTGCACTTCAGATGGGTGCACCTCCTGCCCCACAATCAAGTTTCCCCAGCTTCAGAGGAGAGGGAAAAACTCACAAGCATCAGAATATGGAATAATAATAATTAACAATAATAATAATATTAATAATAATCTCAACAGCCAGCAGCACCTGCTGGTTTTAATAATTCTGAGGTCTCTCAAGAAAAGACAATAAGAGAGAAGGAAAGAAGAAAAAAGAGAAAGAAAGAAAAGGGAGAGGGAGGAAAGTGGGAAGAGGGAAGCAGATGAGACGTTTCAAGGCCTCTGGCTTCCCACTGGGCACCAAGTTCAAGTTTCAGAAATCTGCCACAGTCTTCTGACTTTCAAGAAACTTCTAGGGGCCTTTCACATTTCCCGGCCGGGCAGCAAGACTGGCGAAGTAGGCACACTGGGAAGGGTCACACTGGCCAGGGGGCCCAGGTGGGCCTGGAGGGCCAGGGTGTCCGGCTGGTCCTGTCTCTCCCTGAGGGCCAGGACTCCCTGGGACTCCATCTTTAGCATAGCCAGGTTCCCCAGGTTGACCTGGTGCAAGAAGCAAAAGAAACAGAAGGTGATTTGTGCTTCCCCTGAGAGCGAGGATCCCTGCTACCTCCATTCCACGCGCACCAGGACCTGAAGTCTGCTCAGAGAGCCTCCCATCGGGGTACGCTAGTCTGAGTGATCACAATGGTCCACACAAGTGCTAGGAACCAGAAGTACAGGACATGAGGGAGTGCCCTAGTTTACCATGTGAACCAGAAGGTTAGGGCAGCCACCAATGGAGAAAGACAGACAGGGTAGGCCTGGGCCAGGAGGGAGCTTGTTCTCCGCTGGAGAGTCAGACAGAACCCAAGGCAGCCCATGTCCTTACATAGTTCTAGGAGGTGCCTCTGCATTCAGAGGGAGACACCAAGTCCTGACCACTAGCCATCAGCCCCAGTGCACATGACTCTTTCTCAGGGTGTTTTGTTCACTTACATTTTAATTGACATGGTAATTGCCTGTATTTGTGGGTATCTACGGGGCATGGTGTGCTATTCCTGGACATGTACACAATGTGCAGTGGTCATGTCAGAGCAGTCAGCATCCGTATTGCTTCCTACATTGATCATTTCCTTGGGATGGGAACATCCAAATCCTTTCTTCTAGCCATTTTGAAATATTCAATAAATTATTGGGGTTTCTGACTCATGAGGTTTGCCTCAAGAAGTTTAGAAATATTTAATAAAAATGGAGCCGCTCTGTCTCATCATCACTTGAACCGAACCCATCTCTCCCTTTCTGAGTCCTGCACGGCTGCAGATGGAGTGCATCTGTGTGTTTCTCCTCTCCACTCCCCCCACAGACCCCAGATGCCCCATACCTGGGATTCCGGGGGGCCCCATCTCGCCTCGGAGGCCAACTCCAGGTGCACCTGGCTCACCTTTGGCTCCTCGTTCACCTGTGGAGGAAAAACATGCTCCCTTGGTGGTAGAGACCCATGATGAGGGTAGAGACAGGGAGTCCCAGCTGCAGGACATAAGGCACAACACTGTGGCGGCAGCGTCCCACTCAAAACCACCCTGGCTCACACTCCCCGTCCCCATGTACACATGCGCTCTCTCTTTCTCTCTCTCTCTCTCTCTCTCTCTCTCTCTCTCTCTCTCTCACACACACACACACACACACACACACACACACACACACATACACATGCTCACACACACTCTCAAGGAATGTTCTATGTGATACAGACTGCAGTCAGTGCCATCCTAAGAATAAAAACAGGGCCATATTCAGAGATCGGAGTCATTCCCACAGGGGTTATTTGGACCATATTTGAGTTGAGATTTGTACAGATAGGATAATTAAATTGTTTCTCTCCCACTTCTTGAATCAATCACTTTTTGCCATGTTGTTTCCAAAATATCTCTTGGATACATCATATATATATTTTGTAATCCAAATTGAAATTCTGCTAGTTCGTGGTGTCTTTGAATCACCCGTTTTTATTGTTTTAATTATTACATTTGTTCAGGATTCTGCCAGTCTACTGTTTTCTAGGCCTTATGCTTGTTATGGACAATTCTTTTGTGTATTTTGCTTTATGAACTATTGTGGGTTGAACTAGAACACACAAATTTAACAAAAAAAAAAACATTTCATGTAGGAGAACTATTACAGAGAGTGAAAATTAATAATAAAGAAATGGTAGATGTTAGGGTCATCTGTTTCCCTTCCTCCCAATCACCCAGGAGCAGCTAGAGTTACCTGCACCCTCCTTCCCTGTGCTAGTCTTTATCAGAAAGGATGAATTTCAGGCTGGGGTGTCACCAGGCTCCTCCTCTCTGCTCTTCATATCTGCCTGGCTGCAGGGGAAGCCAGCATTCTGACCCGCTTCCCAAGAGGCGGTGGGTCAAGGGAGCCAGGACCCTCCCCTTGAGGGAGAGACGTACTGCTGTCCAGTCTGCAGTGTCCAGGTAGTGCTGGACACTGACAGTGGACAGTTAACAGCCATTTCTGCTGTAGCTCAAAGCCTCCTGATGTAATGTAAATGCTGGCACTTATTGCCCACTGCCTGGAGATTAAATGTCTCATTCCTCCTCGGTTACTTCTCAGCTCAGCAGAGGAAGAGGAGAGCATGTTACAGTACCACTGAAACATGATCGGGGGAGATGGAGGGAGGACAAGAAAGTGGGAGGGAGTGGACTCCATCTTCTGAGCACAACTCTGCTAAAATGTCAAGTATGAAAACCTCTTAAACATATGAAAAAATTACACGATGCCAAAATTCAGGGTGTGACCAAGCTACAGAGAGTGAGAACAGAATGAGGAACGTGGCTCAGCAGAGCTCGCAGCTCACACCCCTCTCTCCTCAGCCCTTGAGCGCCACCCCCACTGTGTCTACTCACCTTTGGGACCCATGGGTCCAGAGGGTCCTTCCAGACCCCCCTGGCCAGGGCGTCCAGGCTCTCCCATGGGGCCTGCTCGACCCGGAAGCCCATCTTTTCCAGGGGGTCCTGGGGGGCCAGGTCTGCCTTGAGATGCCTTCATGTGTGCCGGGGGCATCTGGGCCAGGAGGTAGGCAAGTTTGGCTATGGAGTACAGAAAACAGAGACACTCATGAAGAATGGATGGAGGATAAAGGGCAGAATGGGAACTCCCTGCAAAGGTAGGAAGCAAGGGGCCAGGACTACAAAGACAGCAACACAAACAGCACCTGTGACACCCAGAGAGCACAGGTACAGCACTTGAACGTGCATTTCTGACTGGACAGGCCATAGGGTGCCTTGATGGTGGTGGCCATCACTGGGGGCCCAAGGCAGCTGCCACCAGCCACACAGCTTTGGACAAACCACTTGGCCTCTCTCAGTCTGTATTTTCTCTTCATTTTTTCTTCTTTTAAAATTTTTTTTATTTGTTCCAATAAGTTATACATGAGAGCAAAATGAATTTTGATTCATTGTACAAGAATGGGGCACAACTATTTCTCTGGTTGCACACAATGTAGAGTCGCACCGTTTATGGAATCATACATCAAGGATGTCTGTCTCATTCCACCATTTTTCCTTCCCCCATACCCCATCCCTTCCCATTCCCCTCTTCCCAATCCAAAGTTCTTTCAATCTCCCTCCCCCCAATCATGGATCAGCATCCACATATCAGAGAGAACATTTGGCCTTTGGTTTGGGGGGATTGGCTCATTTCACTTAGCATGATATTTTCCAACTCTATCCATTTACCTGCAAATGCTATAATTTTATTCTCTTTTAAACAGTGGAATATTACTCAGCATTAAAATAGAATAAAATTATAGCCTTCATTTTTCTCTTCTGTAAAAAGGAGGCAATGAAATAACACCCACTCCCTGGTTGGTATAAGGACAGAGTGACATGATTCCAGCAAAGCTGTGCCTGACCCTTGGTAAGTGCTCAGCAGATGGCAACGGCTGTGGTGATGTTGACGCTGGTTGCAGTGGTAACCTCAGCCACAGTGGTACTGACATCATCTCTAGAGACATTATTGGAAGTAGCAGCTATAGCAATATTGGCAGTAGCAGCAGTAGTAGTTTTTGCAGTAGAAGAAGTATTGGCAATAGTACTAGTAGGATCAGCAGCAGAGCTAGTAGTAGTTTGGGCAGTAGAAATAATATAGACAGTGGTGGCAGTAGTAGTATTGGTGGCAGTAGAGTATTAGTTTTGGCAATAATAGTAGTTGTGCTGAAGATAGCAGTAGTATTAGTAATAGTAACAGTAGTAGTTTTTGCAGCAGTAGTCACACTGCCAGTAGTAGTAGTAGCAGCCACAGAAGCAGCTTTGGCAGTAGAAGTAGTCATAGTAGTAGTATTGCAGCAGCAGTATTAGTAGTAGTAGTAGTTCTGGAAGGTGGTGGTAGTGGTGTCATCAGTAGCAGCTGTAGTGGCAGTACTGGCAATAGCAGTAGTAGTTACACTGGCAGTGATGGTGGCCTCATTGGCAGCAGTATAGTATCATCCCTGGTAGTTGAATCATTGGCAGTAGCAATAGCAGGCACGGTGGGAGAACTGGTGGTAACAGAAGTCTTGGGGTAGTAATGGAAGTCTAATGGTGGTAATAGGCATAATAGGAGCAATTGTAAAACCAAGGCCTGGGGAGAGTTCAGTGGAGTATACAAATCTATTTAGTGACTTTTCTCTGCTGAGTGTCAAGTCTAAGGTTTGAAGATTACAGAATTCAAAAGTCCAGTTGCTGGCCTGGCATGCCTTTCCAATGGGCAGGACATACAATAGGCCTGGTGGCCACTAAGGCCATCTTTCTTTGCATCCAGTCACAGAGAATCTGGTCCTGCAGAAGTTGTTACTGTGACATAGACCAGCATTTCTGGAGTAAGACCCAGGCAGAGGTGGGGTCTTCAGCCTGGCCAAGCCCCCCTCCTGCTGCTCAGGGACAAGGCCCCACGAGGACTTGTCATCTATTTCTGCAAATTGGGCAATTTGCTCAACTTCTCTGAGCCTTGATTGTCTCATCTTCACAGTAGACTCAGTGCTTCCTCCTCAAAGGAGTGCTAGAAGGAAGGACTCAGCCCAGCAGAGGCTCCATCCAGAACAGCCAGACACAGCAGCTGTGCCCGCTTTTGTCTAGAAACTCTGTAAAGTGCAGAGGCCATTTCTAACCCCCAAATTTAATACCCAGGAGGAAGAACTTGGAGTTTCCACCCATGATCCTTCAGACCCACCACACCCAGCTCCTTCTCCTTCCTTCGAGTGCCCCCTCATCCACTCCACCTCTCCCTTGCAGTCAACTCCAGGTGATGACCTTTTGCCCGCCTCATGTGGATAGGGACTATTTCCAACTGGACTCCACGAGGGGAAGGAAGAGGCCTCCTTGCTTACTTCTGTGTCCTCAGACCCAGGAGTCTGGAACGTGTCAGATGCAGAGTAACTGGGACATGACCCCATGAATAAACCTATAAATGAGCCCTCTCCCTTTGTCCATTTGTGCCTGAAATAGTGACAGGTTCCTCCTCTTTCCTGCAGTCTATGACTTTCTGCTAGGCTTTCACAACAGAGGCAATTATTTGAGAGAACCTTGTGGTTCAGAGGATGGATTATACAGCCCAGGTACAAATCCTGGCCAGGTGCTGCCAGCTCTCCAGCCTGAGGTAGCTACTTAGCATCCCTGTTCCTCGCCATCTTCCTAACACCACGCGTTCCCTATGAGGATGCTGGGAGGCCCCGGCACCTGTGTGTCAGCTGAGTGCTGCTCCTGACCCAGGGCAAAGCCCCCGTGCTGGGGTCAGTGCTGCTGCTGCTCTAGCTTCCCCTCCTCAGCCCTGCTACTCCACATGGGAGCTGCTCCCAGGGCACTTTCCAAACAGGCTGCCCAAGCACTGGAGGAGGACAGAGGGCTACTTACTCACCTTCCAACTGCTTCTCAAGCTCTTCCTGGATGAGCCGCCGCAGGGTGTCCATGGACGGGGACTCCCCCTAGGAGGGAGGTGGGTAGGTTATTCCTTTCCCCGTGGCTCCTGCCACCCAAGCCCCCAAGACTCGGGAAACCACGGCGTCCCCAGCCACCGTGTCAGGGGGAAAGCACAGCCTCCCCATCACTCTGTCCTACATCTCTCGCCCCCTCCTCCCTCTCTGCCCTGCAGGCAATGCCACCCACTTCCATACGGAGCCTGGACTCTCCCCGAGCCACTGCTGCCCTTGCCTCCACACCTTCCAGGTCTTCCGCCAGGTTTCCTTCTAGCACAAACCACTGAGCCTGTGAAGTCACTCCCTCTCTTCCCAGCCCTGGGCCCATGGGGTCTTTCACCCAAGCTCTCTCTGCCAAAGTCCTGGCTTGCAGGCATAGCCAAGGCCTGCCCCGCACTGGATCATGTCTGAGTCCCCTGTCGGGCCACCTGGCCCCTCCAGCTCCCAGGATCTTCTTTCCGGCCTGGCTGGTCTGTGCTGGCTCGTAACAAATGTCAACCAAGTCCTGATGCTTGGGCCAGGCCTGGGAAGGTCAGAGAGGCCAGAGTGCTGTCCCAGGCTCCCAAAGTGGCAGCCGTTCTCAAAAGGACCTGGGAGAGCGGTGTACACGCCTGACGGCTTTGGAGCAGAGTCGCCACTCAAGGGTGGGGTCCTACTGTGCTCATCTCTATCCCTCAAGCCCCTGGCATGGGCTAGTGTGGAGGGGATTCCATCTCCTTATTCTCCTCTTCTTTCCTGGCCAGGGATTCTGTGTGAGAGTCTCGGAAGGTCCTTCACGACCCACAGCAGAGGGTGTGCAGACTAGGTGAGCTTCCTCGGGCTTCAGGAGTCAACCAAGACCTCCTGCCTGCCCCTGGATACGGCTGGGAGGCGGGCTCTGCTGCCCAGCCTCCTTCAGACCAACCACCAGGAAGGGAGGCACACACAGTGACAGAGCAGACAGGGATATGGAGTGCCCAACACTGTGCTCAGGGCATGTGAGGGATCCCAGATGACCAGGTGGGCTCTGGTGGGGAGTGTGAGGTCATGGGGCCTGGGGAACCAGCTCCCACCAACACATACACCCGGGGAACTCTGCTTTGTCGTTTATAGGCAAGGAGGCCTGTGTAACCAGGCCGGTGAAACCAGAGTCCTGCCACTAGAAAGAAATGTGCTAAAAGGAAAAATCTACCCCTACTCCACAAGCCTTTCCTATCACACTTGGGACAAATGAGACCCAGAGGGCAGAATGAGCAGCCCAGGGAGGCAGAGTGCAGAGGTGCAGTTGCAGGTGGCAGGCACCGGGGGGAGCTCGCATGTCTGGGAGTTGGTCTCCTCTCAGTGACCTGTGCACAGGGTCCTGGGACAGAGGAGCTCCACAGCCCAAGGGATGAAGCCTGGAGGACTCATCACCACGGTGACAGACAGCAGGACAGAGGACTCCATTTTTGCTATTTTAACTTAGGCCACCCATGTTATTTCATTTAATCCTAACAAATGAGAAGAAAATTTACTCATCCCTTTTGCAGTAAGAAAGGGCAGGCTCAGAGAGGGGAGGTCACCAGCCCCTTGTCACACAGCCAGACCCTGGAGGACCAAGGCCACACCCTTCCCTGGCTTCTCTTCAGGCTCACAAAAGCCCAAGTCTGGAGTAATGTTGGCATCCTTACCCTCAGTCCTGGAAAGCCTGGCTGGCCTGGAGGCCCTGGGGGCCCTGCTGGTCCACTCTCCCCAGGTGGCCCTTGGGGGCCCATCTGGCCTGTGTGGCCTTTGTGGCCTGGGATTCCAGGGTCCCCAGGCTGGCCCTTCCCACCAGGCAGTCCTTTGTCCCCTTTGATCCCGGGGTCTCCCTGGAGAAGGAGAGAAGCACATCAGTGTGGGTGCAGATGGGGGCAAACAGGAGGTGAGCTGCTGGAGGTGCCGGGCTCTCCTCCAGGAACCAGAAAGCAAGCCCAGTCCAGGCTGACCTGTGCACAGCCTGGGGTGAGAAGGGCCCAGAGCCATCCCCCATCCTGACTGTGAGCATGAGGACATGGCGGCCCAGAGAGGGAACACCACCTGCCCTTGGAGTCGGCGGAGGCCAGGAAGAGAAGGCTGACTCCCAAACCCCAGTCCCAGACTGAGCCCACTTGCATTTCTGTCATTTGGGGAGCAGGAACAAAGTGCTGGCCCATGGACCCAACAGAGCATGCTGTAGCTGCTAGAAAGATGGGGTGCCACCATGGTTAATTGGGAGGGGTGGAGGGGAAAGGGGAAGGAACACAACTTTTCACCTTATACCTTAAAAAACAAAGAATTTCCCAATCCCAGGCTGCACCCTCAAAATGCAGCTCCTCTGCCTGCCCAAAGAGGGCTGGCTGGCCACAGAGACTGGGGGCCCAGCTGCCAGCCCCCTCCGGGTGCAGTTTGGGCCTCCGTCAGCTGGGGACAGTGCACCCTCTCACCAGTGCTTCCCATTCCCAGTCCTGGCTCTAGGGAGTCCGCAGAGGGTCATCTCCTGGCCAACGCACTGCCTGAGGTTCTTTCTCCCCTTCCCTGACCCTGAATCAGAAGTGCTAGATCCATGTGTGGGAGCACAGTGGGTCTAAACACAGCCACATCAATGGCCTCAGAGTGTACTAATGGAACTCCGTTGCTGGGATGTAGCAAAGAGAGGGGGGGGACAGTGAGACCAAGAAGAGGAGCAATAAGGTAACTGGATTGTGGCTTAGCTAGGACTTGACCCAAGTCTCTGAAAAGGAAGACTTCACAGTTCTGCAGCCACCAAGTGGAAATGACAGGAGCAAGACCTGTGGAGTGTGCCGAGGGTAGAGGAGAAGGAACACACAAGGTCAGAAACCCAGGTGTATGCACAGACTCCAGGGAGATTCAGAGCAGCCACAGAGTGACAGCCTGGGAGCCAGGGCAAAGGTGGGAGATGAAAGAGGAACATAACTTTCATTGCAGTTACTTTTCTTGCAGTTTTCATTGTTTAGGTATGCCCCTATGTTGCTTTAAAACTGTCAATACTGCCAGATGTGGTCATGCACACCTGTAATCCCAGCAGGGAGGCTGAGGCAGGAGGATCACAAGTTCAAAGCCAGCTTCAGTAATTTAGCAAGGCACTAAGTCACTTAGCAAGACCCTCTCTCTAAATAAATGTGTGTGTGTGGGGTGTGTGTGTGTGTGTGTGTGTGTGTGTGTGTGTATTTTTTAATGGCCTGGGAATGTGGCTCTGGGGATATGACTCAGTGATTAATGCCCTGGGTTATATCTCTGAAAGAGAGAGAGAGAGAGAGAGAGAGAGAGAGAGAGAGAGAGAGAGAGAGAGAGGAAGGAAAGAAGGGAGGCAGGAAATGAACATTTTAACACTTATCAGAATATCAGTGAATGAAGCACCAGTTCAGCTGGTGTGCACTTCGTGGGGGCACTGTGATGCTGTCACATCTCGTGGTGATTTTGAATTCAGGGGCCTATTAAGTCACTGGTCCCTAACCACCTGGATGCCAGGCCCTGTCTCATATACAGTGTTTCCTATTCATCGCGCATCTCCGTATCACTTTGCGGTGAGAGGACTTGTCCCACATTTCCAGTGTTCCCAGGAGTGTGAAGGAATGGGGAGTCTCGGCTCCCTGGCCAGGTTCCATGAAACCACTTACCAGGGAAAGATAAGCTCTCAGTTTATCGATCAGATAGGAGACAAGCGGTTCCCACCTGCGGTCCAGTCCCCTGGCTCCCCTCCAAACTCAAGTCAGCGCCCCCACAGGCGCCTGAGGGACACTCTCTGAGGGAGCCAACCCTGTCTTGGCCACAGGCGTGGATCAGTGGACTCAAAGTCAAGGGAAGGAGAGAGGCGGGCGGAGAGCGGAGGAGGGAGGAGGCCTGGGATTCTCTGCTTCCACTTCCATCTCCTGGGGCTGCAGGAGCAGCCCGCCAGCTCCCCACCCATCCAACTTGCAAAGAAAGCCGAGATAAATTCTCTGCAGGACCATGGAAAACAAGCGGGGGTGGGGAAGAGGGTGGGTGACATCTGTGTCCTCGCAGCACGATGGTGGCCCAAATGCAGGACTGTGGCAAGGAGCCCTACTAAGCCGTTCAAGGGAGCAGCTGTCCTGAGGATGTCCCTCTTCCAGGAAACAAACAACAACAACAAACCTTTCCCCTGTTGTTTTTTCAAGAAATGAAATGTAAAGGAAGGCTCTCTGAGTGTGGCGCCAAGGCAACTCATTATGGGAAAATCTGTTCCCTTGTCACCTCCAGCAACAAATCCGGCTCCCAGCACGTTGGCACTCTGGGAGCCAGGCACATCACGCACACGCGTTCACACATGGAGAGGGGATCCGCCGAAGCCGCCCGGCACTTTCTTTTGCATTTGTAATTATGATGATGATTTTATTCCTCAAAATAACAACCAAAAAGAAATGGGGGAAAGACGACAGCCATCCCCAGGAAAGAAGCTTCCTTAGTGGAGCTCCAAAGTTTCCAGGAACAGGGAGCAGAAGCCACTGCACAAGACGGCTGTCCAGCGGGGCTATGTGTTAGCTGTCCTGGACCTGTCCCCTGGTCACTGTGGAAAGGTCACTTGCAGCCTTGCCAGGGGACTGAACTCCCCACTCACCCTTTCTCCTTTGGATCCAGGTTCTCCTGGCTTCCCGGGAGCACCCTGCAATGAGACCAAGGGGACAGCAGTCACGCGCCAGGCCACCTGGCTTCTCTGCTTTTCCTGGTTCTTCTGGGAGCTGAGGACAAGGGATCCTGAGACCCCCAAAGAGCTCCTCTCTAACTTGTCCAGACCCTGGGCCTGGCCCTCCTCCTCTTCTCTGCTGTCCTTCTGTCCTTGCCCACCGCTGACTGACGATGGCACCAGCCCCGTGTGGACCCTCAGACTCCCCCTCTTCGTCTCTCAGAACTCCACTGCCCTCGGCAGGCCCAAGGCCCAGCAGGAATCAGCCCTAGACAAGCTCTCCTCACCTACCCTCTGGCTTGGCTGCCATGGCTTCAGCAGAGGTGACAGGCTTGGGCCCCAGGCAGGGAGCTCTCAGCTCTGAGGTCTCCTGGCTCCACCTGTCAACTTCCCCGGCTCGGGCTATGCTCCTGCCCTCTGTCCACATGGCTCACTGGCCTGGCCACAGACCTCCCCTCCAGGAAGCCCTCTGTACCTCCTCCCCACCTACAGAAGTGGCCTTCTTCTACATTTCCCAGCCTGCAGGAGGGTGGTCACCCTGGGAACAGGGTCAGAGCCCCATGGTTGACACCGCAGACACCTGCCTCCCTCTCAGCCCCTCTGTCCATGGGTCCACTCGGGATGTCTCTTTCTCCTTCTTTGCCCGCAGCGCCCCCCACATCAGCTCCTCTGAAAAGCTTTGCTAATCCCTTCGGCTAGAGTCCATCCACATGCCAGGGTCACTGGCCTGTCAGGGACAACTGACTTTCTTTCTGCCCAGATGTGGAGAGGTGTGCCTCTCCGCCTTCCCTCTGTCTGATTCCAATGCAAAGCAGACAGACCTGATTCCTGTCACAGAAGTACAAGGAGGTGCTTGGGGAAGCACCTTGGGGAGCACAGAGCCCCAAAGGTCAGGTAGAATCTACGAGGGGAGAGGAGGCCAGGAAAGGCACTCCAGGTGGGCAGAACAGGGAAGACCAAGCCTGGGAGATGGGGGAGGCAGGGACATATTATGCACGGTTGAGCTCCTGTCTTGGAGTCAAATTGGGGAAGACCTTGGATGCCCGATTAGTCTGCACTTTATTCTGAAAAGCAATAGGGACCCAGAGAGAATTCATGTAGGCAGCAGCCCAGCTCTGAGCACATGCGGCCGATGAATCCCTCAGAAAGGGGAACCAGGGCGTGTCCCCTGCATCTCAATCAAATAAGCAGAAGGAGCTGTGATTGGTCAATGAGTGAGTGCCCAGTGAGTGGTCGGCTGTGGCGGGGCCAGGATCAAATCCTTGCCAAACATGGAGCCATTGACCCAGCTTCAAGGAAGTCTGAGTTAATAAAGTGTGGCCCAAAGGCACAGAGGGAAAGTGTGTCTGGCCCTTCAGGAGAGAGCACAGTCTTTGACAGGGATGTGACAATTTCCAACCACTGTGTTCTCTGCATTTGTCCCTCTACGTATCTCTCAGCAGACACCTGTAGTGCCCACTCTGTGCTGGGCTCCTGGGCTAGGGCAGAGCAAAACAGGTGCTCAGGCAGCCCATGGTGGATCATCGGCTTCGTCCCTGGCCACCAGGGGAAGTCAGCATGGGAAGAAGGGACAGCAGGGGGCAGGCTTGCTGAAAAGAGGACCCTGGGAAAGAAATTTGGCATTTCCAGGACTAAAAGTCCAGAGTGACTGGAGCCGAGAGAGGAGGGGCGTTGGCAGGGGCTGCAGCTTCTTGGATCTCATTGAGAGGACCAGGAGAGGACAAGGCTGAGAGGTGACCTGCAAAGTGCCACTGCGTGCTTCTGTCCCACAGGTCTTTGGCTGCAGTTTGGACAGGTCAGCAGGGGGCAAGGCTGAGGAAACCTTTAGGTCCCCATGATGGTGCAGGTGAAGGGGAAGCAGGTCAGACTAGAACCCAGGTGGAAGTGATGGAGAGAACTGGGCACAACCAAGGTCTCTCAAGTCTGCGTTGGCAGGGCCTGTTGACAGGTGGGACGCTGAGGCAGGTCAGGACGCTCTCATCCAGATGGTGTCCACTGGGGCTCACTATTTGTAGGGTGTGTGCAAATTCATATGTGTCCATTCTTCATAAAGTACTTATGATTTCCACACAATGACAGCAGAGCATCAGAGGGGTCCTTCCAAGCTCAGGGCCCTGGAGACCACACAGGCTGCCCACCCAGGACACCAGACCCGTGGCCCCCATAGGAAGAGCTACCAGTGGAGGAGGGATGGACACTTGCCTCTTTGCCTGGTACACCTGTCTCTCCTGGTTCTCCCTGTAAGACAGAATAAAGTGTCAGCAGGCCCTTCAGCATCAGCAGACAGATAGAAACATGATGGTGCTCAAAGCAGACACTGTCACTCAAATCTCATTCCAGCAGAGACAGCAACCAATGGTTCCCCTGACCCAGGTCATTCCATGCAGGGGAAGGCAAAAAAATGTGTCCCCAGTAGAAAGGGGAGCCTGCAGCTGTGGGCTCCTTAGCAATGAGAAGTGTGTGACCCCACCAGGAGTGACTCCAGTTTTATAGGTTATCTAGCTGTGGGAGGGAGGCCTCCCGAGGAGCAGGCTCATGGTGTGTGAAGCAGGCTGCTGCTGGCTCCTAGTGCAAATCTCGGTCCTCTACTAGAGGCTCTGGGACCTTGAAAGCCCCCTTACAACCTCCTTAAGTTTCCTGTGCCTCGGTTTCTTCCTCTGTAAAATGGGAGGAGTAGCTTCATAGGGTCCTACGAGATTTCAATGTATTTGTAGAGGGATCAAAACAGTGGCAGGCACATCTTACAGGTTGGACAAACGATCCGCTATCTCCCTGACTGAGGAATAATTGTTACATGGAAGGCGCACCCACTGCTCAGGAGCAGCCACACCATTAACAACAGGATGGAGGGGGCACTGAGTGGAGCTGGACCCAGGGACCCCACACAGGTGTGGCCTCTGAGCCCTCTGTTGTCTCGATGTACTTTGACCCCACACCACATCATCATGACCCAAGCAAATGGACCCCAGGACACAGGAGGGGCCAGGGACAGTTCTGAATGTCAACATCAACCTGGAGCCAGACACCCTGGGCCGGGCTGTGGTTCTCTGCTTACCGGAGGCCCCCGGGGCCCCAGGAAGCCAGGAAGTCCAGGGCTGCCATTTTCTCCTTTGTTTCCCTTCTGGCCCTGCAAAGAAAAGCAGGATCAATCTCCAAGGACTCAAGCGGATTCAGAAGCCTTGGGACCACTCCAGACACCAAAGACCAGGGGCAGCCGCCTTCCCGGCAATGGAGAAGGGGTCAGGGTCCTGACAGCGCTGTCAGGGGCCAGCGGGAGAGAAGACATGGCCTCGGCATCCGCTGGAGGCCTTCCTTTTCAGAGCAGCAAACACCAAGTGGGACAGATATTTGGCAAAAATACCCAGGTGTGTGTGGCCCATTCCGGGGTCCTCCACTGAGGTGGGGCCATTCCACCCCCAGGATGCCAGGCGCATGGTGTAGGAGGCTCAGTCTTTGTGAATCTCCCAACTTGAACTTTCCTGGGAAGCCCCCACACGTGTGCCAGCTGTACACAGAGTGGGTCCAGCCCCATGGCACACCCTGCCCCCTCTGCTGTGCCTCACCAGCAGCAAGTCCTGCCCTGGGGCTGCTGACTGAGGAGGCAGACTCCTTTAGCAAGCTACCCTCATCTGGCAGGGGCATGGCCTCCACCAGGGTGACCAAATGCCCGGTTTCCTGAGACTGTGGCCCTGGCTTTCCATAGCACCCACAGGTCCGGCAGGCTCGCTGCCCTGGGCAGTGACTGCTCACTCACCACACAGCAGGTGGGGTCCTGGATAGGACTGCCGACTAGAGCAGTTATTATTATAAAAGTTCAAGAAGGCCTGGGCTGGGAGCAGACTGGTGTCAGGCTTGACTTATCCAACCCCAGATCCTATCAAAGAACATCTTCCCCACCGTGCCTCCCATCAGCCAGACGGCACCCCAGATCGGAATCCTCTAACCAGTGACCTGGCCCTGCTGGTTAGCCACACCACCTCTCCCACCACCTACCCACTGGTCCAGTCTGCTCTCCCCACCCCCTACGCCCACCTCCATCTGCAAGCTGCATGCTTACCCTGTCATCGTAGGCAGTCAGAGCTGCTAAGCAGGACACTACCCTTCCACTCTCAAAAAACATCAAACGCCCACCTGCAACCCCACTCCACCCTGTGTTTGGTAGGTGTAGACGCCTGCGGTGTGGACAACAGGGAACCAGGTGCAAAATCACATGTACTTTCAGCTGTGAAGGAGATGCTCCAGCTCCTGACCTTCCACCTCCCATTGACTTCCAAGGACAGAGGCCAGACAATATGGGACATGAGCCACAGCCCTCTCAGAGCGTGACCCATGCCATCAGGTGGCAGCAACCGAGTACTCACTGGGCTTCCTGGGCGGCCAGGGTCTCCTGGAGAGCCTGGTGATCCATTGTTACCCTGAGGGAAGAAACAAAGGCAATTCTCCTTCAGGGCTGTCAGCCAGAGCATCACCCAGCAGGGTGACGAAACAAAGAGACGACCGGATGCAGAGGACCAGGTTTCCCACAGAATCTGTCACCTGGGCCAATGTAGCTCTCAGGAAACCACTTCTTTCCTCAGAGGACACTTTTCAACTAGTAAAAGGAGCTCATAATATTTAATTCATAACACCATGGAATCGAATGAGCCCGCGGCCTGGTGATTGGTGCACACGGCACAGACCAAGGACACAGTCATGGCCTTGTTCATTCATTGATCCGCTAGCTCAGAGTCTGTGTGAAGAAGCAAACAAGCCACCGAACACGACCAGGCTCAGAAACACTGGTTCACATGACTGAGGAGCATGTCCTTATCTCATGTCACACCCCAGCAGGGGCTTTGACAAGGCTGGGAGAGGAGAGGACACTGGTGGGAGCCCTGCGGCTGTGGAATGGAAGGTCCATGCCTCCAGATCCTAAGGCTGACTGACTCTAACACCCGCTAACTTGATGCGGGGTTTGTGCACATGAGTAGCTTTGACATTTAACCAATACGATTCCTGATAGAGTAAAAATCAGAAACCATGAGAATGCTTCTGGCTGCCGCCTTTCAGGCTCAGATTCCTACTAAGCCCAAGACGCGCGGCTTCCCAGGCTGCGCTGGCCTCCTCTGCCCTGTGGCTTCCCTTCTGGTTTCCCTCCACTCAGGGTCAACTCCCACTGAGGCTTTATGGCTGGCTCTCCTCCCTGCCATGAGCAGCCAAGGCAGAGGCTGGGTCTTGTCACTCTATTCCAGGCATCTGGCACAGTGCCAGACACCACAACTCTCTGCTCAGTGAATGGACAAGCACACAGCAAACCCTTCTCCATTCACCTGTCAACCACAAGGTGCCAACACTCTGTGACCTGTGAGGCCCAGGCTCCCACCTGGGTTGAAGTGCATCCCCACCAAAAGCCGACTAGTTACATCTTCCACATTGGACACTCTTCTAAGGACTTCACATGCGTTAACCCACACCCTACTGCCATCAGAAACAAACACCAGGACCATTGTACCAGTGGGGAAACTGAGGCACAGTGACACTAAGCACCCTGAGAGGGAAACAGAGGAGCTGAGATCCAAGCGCAGGCAGAGGAGAAGACAGTAGCTCGCTCCCTGGTAAAAGAGGTAACATCAAAGGCTCTCTGTAACCCAGGCTCGGTCCTTGGTGTGGTTGCCTGAGCCCTGCGTCCCAGGAGCCGTGCTGAGCCTGGGCAGTGCTGGCCCCATCCATGCTGCTCATTATGGGCATGGATTTGGTTTGTGATCAAAACATGGCTTCCACCTGTGATCATGGGTGATGAAGGGGCCTCTCCCCACTGGATCCTCCCAGGAACCATGTTGCACGGTGTCTCACCAATGAGGAACTGAGGCACAGAGCAGCACGGCCCTGCCTGGGAGCCCCTATTGAGGGCGGATGCGGGAACAGCCTTGCAGCGAGTTCCCCGCGCTCCTCCGCCCACCTGCCCATCTGTGTCCCTCCAAAAAACGCATACTTTGGCTCAGCCCTGAGGAAGTCATCTCTCTTCCTCTTTCCTTTGGGCCAGATGCAGAGGCACAGGGTGCCAGCTCAGGCTCCAGGGGCCTGTCAGGGCCGGGGCTGGCTTCCTTCCCCCCATGAGCCACTCCTCAGGTCCTGTTCTTCCTTTGTCCCCTGTGCTCCCCCAGAAAGGAAGTCACAGCCCCGCTCCCCAAATGTTCTGAGTTTCAAACTCCAGTCCCAAGCTCCCTCCTCCTTCCAGGATGATCCCCAGCTCACACAGGCCCAGGCCCGTTACGTAAGCTGCAGGCGCTGAAGCAGCCTGAGTTGAAATCCTGACTTTGCTGCTTACGAGCCGTGAGATCTTGGGCAAGTAAGTAATTGTAAGTGGAGTAGTCACAGCCCCTGCCTCACTGGACTGGGGGAAAGCTCAGTGAAAACACTGTGTTAATGCTTCCCGCAGTCCCAGCCCTGAACTCCCTGGTCTTTCTTAGAAGCCAGGAGTCACAGGGGCCACCCCAGTCTGCGCGCTTGTTCACAGTCACCATGACTATAAGTGCAGTCGATCCCTAGACACAGTCCAGTGTTGCCGAACCACATATATGACATATATGACTTCATATATGACAGGGTCCCCCAGGAGTATAATGAAAGAATGACTATTGTCCGGTGACACTGTCACCATCCGTGTACCACAGTGAACACATCACTCATGCCCCTGGTCACCGAGCATGGTGATGACAAATGGCTGCTGCTGGCCCAAGTACCTGCTACAATGTGCTCTTTATCTTCAACAATACTTTTCTGCTTACCAAAACTCTCCTGGTGCAGCAGCCACGTTCCACCAGCAGCCCTCACACGTCTTGCGTCTCCCACGGCTCTTGATCACATGCCCTAGGCACTGTGTGTGTCCCCTTCTACCTCTGTCCCCTTCACTTTCCCAGGTTCCTCTTAGATAGGAGAAGTGCTTGCCATGGTGCACAGATAGGCAAGGGCCATGTCCACCATGTCCACTGGTGTAGGGAGTGTGACCCAGTGAATCACCCTCTCCAAACCCATATGCTAAAGTCCTACAGCCCAAGACCCTCAGAATGTGACCTTATCTAGGAGCAGAGTCATGGCCGATGTAAGCAGTTCACATGAGTTCATACCTCCACAGGGTGAGCCCTGTCCCATATGACAGGTGGCCTGATGAGAGAAATACTTGTAGACAGACTGGGAGAGCCTCAATCCAAGACAGAGGCAGAGACTGGGAGTGGGAGACCAACCCAGCACGTGACTGAGCTAACTCCCCTGCTGGGCGATGTGGCATCAGGCCATGGGTGTGTCTTCCTACAGCCCCATGGGTGGAGCTATGCTCACCTGTTCCTTTGTAATATAACCCCTTGGCCTGTTTAGGGTAGAATCCTCCATGGAAGTGCCTTGTGTGTCTCCTTCTCTTACTGCGCCCTTGAGTGTGGCCAACCCAGGTGTCAGTCAACCTGCTGACAGTGGACATCATGAAGATACTCAGCCCCCTGAAACCTGACCCCTGGCCTCATTTTAATAGCTTCTCCTCAATAAAAGGGGTCAGCGCAATAAAAGGGGTCAGCGAGTGCTCTCTCTCTCTCTCTCTCTTCCTGCGGATCCTTAAGGTCAGAGGAGCCATCACAGCGACCCCAAAGAAAAAGGTATTTTTGTCTCTTGTGTGGTTATTTTGCACAGCCCAGTTAGCCCAGTTTAACTAGAGTGACCCCTGAGCCTTTTAGTTGCGAGCAGAAACCCGACAACTGGGTGATGCATACAGGAGGCACGGAACACAAGGAGGCCAGCAAACCCCGAGAAGCTGCTGCAGATATGGGACGGTTTCCCCCTCAGAAGGAACAAGCCTGCCGATACCTTGATCCCACACTTCTGGCCTCTAGAACCACAAGGCAACATTTCATGTTCAGGCCACCCAGTCCACAGCACTGTGTTGTAGCAGCACCAGGATATCCGTGTGTAACCTAAGTACCAGCTCTTAGGATGGCCCAGAGCTAGAGAGACTGGCGGAGGTCCTACAGGCCCTGCTGGGCCAGGTGGCACTGTATGCAAATGGTCCCAGCAAAGCTCCTGGTGTGTGGGAGGCCCCAGGGGCTTACAGCAATGGCTGCTCCCCACCTGCTGTGACATATAGGCATTTTTTAATACCACATGGCTGTGCCAGGGTGAAAGACCCAAACCTCAGCATGCCAACATTGCTGCCAAAACACACCAGGACATGAGCAACTTAGTCTCAAGCAAAACTCACCGGTGGGCCCCTTGGCCCTCGGGGACCCTGTGGTCCTGATGGTCCAACATCACCCTGGAAAAAACAGAGAAGGGTCACATCATCACAGAGTCACTGGGTGGAGATAAGGAAGGCTCCACTTCAAATATGTATCAAACTTCACCAAAAGACCCAGGAAAACCAGCAGTGAACAGATGCCTTTTGTAGATTGTCTTCCAAACATAAAAACACTCACTTCACAGATTTAGAAATGCTCGCAGCTCTGCCTTCTGCATTAGTGTACTGATTTACCTAATCAGACATATTTCACCTGGTCCCTCAGTGACTTCAGATGGCCCCATCTTGAATTGAGAAGACAAGTGCTTTTGGAGTTCTCCTGACTCACTAGATAGCAACCTGGAACCACCATGTCCGCCACCCGGTGGGCAGAGCGCCAGCCACGCTCATAGCACCTTCTAGTTTGCAAAGCATGATGATGTGGCCTTCTGAGTAGCCTCCTGGACTGGCAGTCCCTACCCATGTGAAGGATGATGATGGAGAGGCTTGGATGTGACTCTAAATAAGCCCTCTGGAAATAGATCCTTTTTTTTTTTCTTTTTTTTTTTTTTTTTATTAAAACAGCCAGAGCGCTGAAATGGAGGAAGAAAGCATTTCCCCATGACCTGGCACTTGGTGCTGTCCCAGCCCCACCCTCGTGCCATGCAAGCTGAGCTTAGTCCCTTGCCTGCCTGGACTCCTTGCATTGCCTTTTATATAAGCTGAAGTGAGAGGGGTGGGCTAGATCAGCAGCTTCAGCAGCTGAGAGGTCCCCAGCAGGGGGACTGAGGTGTGCTGTACTTTAGCTGCATAGGGCTCTGCACTCATGGTTGGTTTTATAACCGCTAAGGGAAGACATGGGGACTACAATGGATTTCTCCTGAGATCCCGTCCAGGTACTTCATCTCATGGCAGCAAATCAGCCAAAGATAATCAGCTTCTGATAATCATCAGCTCCTGGGAAGAGTCTACCTTCCCAGGTCCAAACCTGGTCCTGAAGGATGCATAAAGTGGACAGGAGGCCACTTTGGACCTCAGGACCAAGTACCCATACTTCTGACCAGGCACCCAGTGCCAGGAGGCCAAGCTGTGATCCCACTTGCCTGGCGGCCCTGCAGGATGCCCTGTGCCATGGGTGATCAGTCACTGGGGGTGGAGTGGGGATGTTGAACTGACAGATGTGGCTCTAGCTGGCTCTGCCTGCCTCTGACACACCATGTGACCATGTCCTTAACCTCTCCTTGCCTCTGACACATATGACCAGGTCCTTAACCTCCCTGGATCTCAGGTCTGTTCTTCTGTGGAACTCAGATAAAACCCCTCCTGCCCTGCCCAGTTGCATGACCAAGCCAAAGCAGGAGCCATCTGAGCCGTGTAGAGCAGGACACTAGGAGGCAGTAGAGGTGGAGAGAGGCGGCGCATGTTCACGTTCAGCATGGGAAGCAGAGGCACTGGAGGAATGACCCAGAGCACCCTGAGGTGCCCCTCCAGTCCATGCAAGGCTGGGTCCGCGGAGCCCATGTTGGTCCCAACAGACACAAGATGATTAATCCAGAAAAGCCTCCCATCCATGGTAAGGCATGTGCACCGTCAGGAGCTACAGCCCTGCTCTCCGTCATGCCAGCCAACTGTGTGCCATCACCTGTGTCTTCACAGTGCTGTCACCACCCACTGTGATACGAGCATCCTTTCCTTGTCCCCCATGCCCATACCCCGCCAGGCCCCACCCCCACTCACATCTTTCCCTGGTGATCCTTCCAGGCCAGGGGGCCCTGTGGCACCAGGCTCTCCCTAGAAATGAAAATCCACTGTTAGGATTTGGTTAGTTAGGCATGCAGTCACTTCAGCTTCAGGTTGCCTCAAGCACAGGCCACCTGTGGACCTGGGTCAGACGCAGAGATGCAGGTGGAAGGTCCCAGCAGAGCAGGGTGCCTCTGCATAAAGAGCCCTGGCCCTGAGCTGGTGTCCATGTGTACCCAAGGCCATTGGCAAGTGCCTAGGGCCAACTGTATCTCCCCAGGCCTCAGGCAGGAAAGAACAGCTTGAGTCAGACAATGCCCTTCCACTCCTCCTCCTTATCCGTGGATCAATTGGCTTTCCTACCCATGGCTCCCTTCTAGTTTTCTACAATGTGCAGGGGACCTAACCATTGATCCCAGAGGCCACTTCTATTTGGGGCATTGGAAGAGAGAGAAAGATCTGAAGGATAAGAAATCAGACTCTGGAGCCTTCCGGTCTAGGAAAAAGTCCATGTGTGTCAATACAAGATCTGGACCCTGAGAAAACCACCCAGCCCTCTGGGCCTCAGTTTCCCTCTCTGAAAATCAAGCCCATTATCAGAACCTGCTTCACAGGGCTCAGGAGTGCTGTGCACAGCCCAGATAATGGAAACCAACCTGAGCCCAGGCTGTTGGACTAACTGGCTTTTGTCACGGTCAGGCCCCCAGAAGAACCATCTAGAAGAATCAAACCAAAAAGGGGATGACACTGCCAACTGTGCCCGCTATTCTTTCTAGGACACCATGGTACTGCCCTGCCTTGGGCCCAAGAGTCCTCTCTAGGAAGTGTCAGCTCTGAGTCACCCAGGAAAGCCTCCCAGGAGAGGAGTCCACTCACCCGGGGACCAGGTGCTCCAGAATCACCTGTGTGTCCCTTGAAGCCCTGGAAGAAAGAAAATGCAGTTATTCCACCTGTGAGCAGACTTGTGGGGTGGGAGGGCGCACCCAAGATGGGGTTCAGGTGTGTGGAGCCCTGCTCTGTGCCAGGCCCAGATGGAAAGAAGGGAACAGGAGCAAGGCAGGAAAGGGTGGGGAAGCAACGGGGGAGGGGGAGTAGGAAGGGCCTTGTGGGTCCCACCAGCCCTGTGCCATGCGGGTCTCGTGCACGCCCATCTCCAGGTCATGGGGTGCGGCAGAAGGGGATTTCCTTTCCTATTTCATAGATAAAGAAACTTGAGGCTCAGGCCTGCCTTTCCCTCAGATTCACACGCAGGCCTGCCTGCCTGCAGAGCACACCTCTGTATTTCCACACTCAACCCAGGAGGGGGTCTGTGGCCAGAGTGCCCTTTTCAAGACCAAGATAGCTGTCATCTGGCTGCCTCTATCAGGCTGTCCCTGGTTTACCTCCTGATGCCATCGCCTAATCTCACAAACAAGGGAAGACCCTACTAGGGAGGTCAGAAACCTGGGCAAGGCCACCTGAAGAGAACTCCAACTCAGAGGCCTCCTTGAAGTCACTGTGACCGCAAGGTGGCTGATGAGAAGGCGTGACCTTGTTGGACTCCAGGATGAGGCTCTGGATCTGTGGGAAGTGTCAGGACAGCAGGGAAGGGAGTGGGCAGTGGGAACCCAGGGCCCCGTCAGGGGCAGTGGAAAGGGGTCAGGAGGTGTGCCAATCCTGAGCTTTTCTTCTCTCCCCTGTGAGCCGCAAGCTTGTAACAGGGGAGACTGGTTCTGTCCTGCCAGGTTGTGGTGGGGATTCACAAAGGGGACCCAGGACTGAAGCCTGGTGAGCAGTCAGGACCTGGAAGTGACTGGGAAGGACTTGGAGGAGGAAAGAGGGAGAAGAGGAGGAAGAGGAAGCTTTCTCAGATCTGGATCCAGATTCAACCACTATAACCTCAGAAAGGACACTTAACCCCTTGCAGTCCTGATATCAGCTTGATCAAACCAGGTAATGAAAACCCAGCCAGGGGCATTGTCCACTGGAGGATGCCCTATGCCCCGCCGCCTGATGTGCTTGGGCTGACTGAGGAACCTGGTCTTGGCAGAACCATGCTCCCACCTTTGAGCAATGGGATCTTGGGGGCTTTGCTTCTCTCCAGTGGGACTCTGTTCTGACACCTGCTCAATGAGGCAAGAACCTATTCTACAGGGTCACCAGGAGGACTGGATAAGACATGAAGAATGTTCAAAAGGGCAGGGAACAGCCTGTGTCCCAGCATGTTCCTCAATAACACGGAGTCCCAAAGCCACAGAGGCAGGGACTCTCCTCTCAGGTGCCCAGCAGCCACAAGAGCCAGGGCTCCCGTCGCCCACGTGGACGCCCCACCTGCATTCCATCCTCACAACTCCCAGTGCAGAATAGGTCCTGTCCCCCTCCTCTGGAATCTGACCGTCATTCATGAGAATTGACCTTGACTTTAAGGGGGTGTACAGTGCTCCATGGTAAGCATTCATTTATCAAATTTAAAAAATGCCTTTAGAAAGGATTTAATGGGGTCATCAATTTAAAGTATGTTTGGAAAAAAAAAAAAAAATCAATCGCTAATTCTGTGTTTTAATCCCCAGGGTAACAGTGTCCTCCCTCTCAGGTTCCTCCTGGTGCAGGCAAGAGATTTTGGAAAAAGGAAAATTGATTTTTGTGTTTTATTTCCTCCTTATTGAATACTGGCCAGATGATTTATTGATTTTTTTAAATAAAAGCAACATTAAGGAAACAAATAGCATTCTGATACGCCACTTCTTATTAGATAACTGTGTTTTAGAATTTTCATTAAACAAAAGACACGAGTTCATTTTTTGCATTTTTATGTGTGTAATAGCTAGATATAGATTTGAATGTACAGATGTTGTGATTTTGCATAAAGAAGATTGGAGAAACTACACTGGAATATTAGCAGTGCTTTACTTCTGTTTTACAGGATTAGCAGTCACTATTTTCTTCTCTATGCCATTCTTTTTCTTACTAATAAAAACAAATTCCAAATGTCATCTTTGATATAAGGAGAGCAACTAAGAACAGAACAGGGAGGAAGAGCATGAGAAGAAGATCACCATTAAACAGGGTCGAGAGGGGGGAGGGAAAGAGAGAGAGAAGGGAAATTGCATGGTAAAGGAAGGAGACCCTCATTGTTATACAAAATTACATATAAGAGGAAGTGAGGGGAAAGGGGGAAAAAACAAGAGAGAGAAATGAATTACAGTAGATGGGGTAGAGAGAGAAGATGGGAGGAGAGGGGAGGGGAGGGGAGGGGGGATAGTAGAGGATAGGAAGGGCAGCAGAATACAACAGACACTAGTATGGCAGTATGTAAAAAAGTGGATGTCGAACCAATGTGAATCGGCAATATGTATACGGGGTAAAAATGGAAGTTCATAATCTGCTTGAATCAAATGTATGAAATATGATATGTCATGCTGGGAGCCACAGCCAATTAATATGATGCATGGCATTTTTGATTGAAAGGTGATGCCAGCTAGCCATTGAGATGATACGATTATGTTAAAAAGTACATTCATATGGATACCGGACTCCTGCTGCGGGACTCCTGGAGAGTTCCCATTGGTTGGGAAAGTGCAGTAGGAGGGAATTCCGGGGAGGCGCTTGCGCTAGAGTTCCGGGAAGGAACCAGCAGAACGCGGGGTGGGTGGATCGGGAAGCTTCCCGGGCGGACGTGTTATTGGCGGTTCTTTCAAATAAAGTTTGTTCCTGTTTGAGTGGCTCGTGATCTTGTGCCCAGCCAGACAGCGACAACTGGTGGCCCTGTACGGGGAGCGCCTGAAGCTTGGAGGTGAGTAAAATTGCTCGCCCCTGAGGGAAGGCGACAGAATGGGTGACCATTTCAAAAAACAATGTGTTCTTCTTTTGATTTATTTTGTTTTTGTTTCAAGCTGCCTATCCCTAGAATTTTCTCAGGCAAACTGGGAAAAATGGTTGGCTCAAGGCTTGAAGTTGTTTGGCCCGGAGAAAGAGAAAATTGATACAACTATTCTTTGCTCCGTTTTTGTTTCATTCTGTTTCGGCTTTGTTTTATGCTACCTTACTGGGTTGCGTTACCTTTATAGTAGATTAGAAACTAGTAAAAAACAAACCGAAAAACTGTTAAGTAAATTGTTAGAGGTCCAAACTGTGGTAGAAAACATGTCAGGTCAAGCAAAAGAGAAGGTCTCTCCAGCTAGTCAGACAGAGGAAAATTTGAAGAAAGAAAGCTTAGAGGAAAAACGACCATCAGTTGGGGAGTTACAACAGGAGGCTGCTACTAACTCCGTTCTATCACCAGAGGGCGTAAGAGCTGAGCGGCCCTCAATTCCTGTAGTTAATGCACAAAATCCTAAGGCAAGATCCCAAAGACTAGCATGCCCTGTACTTGAGCAGGCAGGAGGGCAACGAATTCATCGCGCTCTAGATTTCAAAACAGTAAAGCAATTAAAAGAGGCTGTAACAACCTATGGCCCGCAAGCACCCTTCACCATAAGCATGGTTGAATCTATTACCAACTTAGACATGACACCAGCAGATTGAGCTAACATGTGTCGATCTGTGCTAAATGGAGGACAATATTTGTTATGGAAGGTTGCCAATGAGGAATTCTGCATGGAGACAGCTAGGCGAAATACAGCAGCCGGTTACCCTCAAAGAAATCTGGAGATGTTGTTAGGAAAGGGACCTTATGAGGGTCAACGGCAACAAATTGAATATGATCCTGGTGTATACGCACAAATTGCTGCAGATGCAGTTAGGGCATGGAAAACTTTACAGGGGCATGGAGATTTACAAGGACAGTTATCTAAGGTAATACAAGGAACTAACGAACCTTACGCTGAATTTGTAGATAGGCTTATTCAGACAGCTTCTAGGATATTTGGAGATGTAGAACAAGCAATGCCATTTATAAAACAACTGGCTTATGACCAAGCAAATCGTTGCTGCAGAGAGGTCATTAGACCATGGAAACATGAAGATTTAAACACATATATTAAATTATGTAGAGACATTAATGAACAAGGACAAGTCTTAGCAGCAGTACAACAGGCTTTAGATGCCAGGCCAAAAACATGCTACAATTGTGATCAGACAGGACATTTTAAAAGGAATTGCCCCATAGGAGGAGGGTTTAACAAAGCTAGGTATCAAAGGAATAGAATACCAGGTATTTGCCCACGATGCCGTAGAGGGAGACATTGGGCTAATGAATGCCGTTCTCAAACCACCATAGAGGGCACTCCGTTATCAAAAAACGGACAAGGATCAAGTGTTTACCCACGATATCGTGGAAAAAGGCATCAGGCTCCATTGCCAAAAAACGGACTGGAGGGCCCAATGCTCCGGGGCCCAAAACCACAAATATACGGGGCAATGGAGGAACCCAGCAGCACCATCAAGGTAGTGCCCAGGACACATTATCCATTAAATCCCTCATCAGACAAACTAGAGGGAGCGCAGGGCTGGACATCTGCGCCTCCGCAAGAGCAGTACTAACTCCAGAGATGGGAATTCAAATCATTCCCACAGGAGTAAAAGGACCTCTTCCCCAAGGAACGGTAGGCTTATTATTGGGACGCAGTTCTTCCACACTAAAAGGACTTATGATAAGTCCCGGGGTAATTGATCCCGATTATGAAGGTGAAATAAAAATTATAGCTAGTTCTCCAAGAGGCATATCAGTTATCTCACCAGGGGATAGAATAGCACAGTTACTAATAATACCCAGCCTACATGATAAATTTTCTAGTCGTACTGTAGAAAGAGGTACCAGGGGATTGGGCTCCACAGGTGTAGATTGGGCTATGCTGTCTTTAAATTTAGATTCTCGCCCCATGCTAAAACTAAATATTCAAGGATACGACTTTAATGGGCTACTGGACACAGGTGCAGACCTTAGCATCATATCTAGTCAGGAATGGCCAAAACATTGGCCATTACAACAAGCCACTCAAACGCTTCGAGGCCTAGGAGTGGCTACTAATCCCCATAGAAGTGCAATGGTATTAGATTGGAAGGATCCTGAAGGATGTGAGGGAACTATACAGCCATATGTATTGGATCATCTTCCTATAAATTTATGGGGACGAGATGTCCTAGATCAATTAGGTTTAACGTTAACAAATAACATCAATCCTAATGCGCCCACTACTAGGGCTAAACAAGGTTTTAAAAAAGAAAAAAGATTAGGAAAACAAGGACAAAATATAGCAGCACCAATTCAAATAGATCAAGGAACAGACAGACATGGGTTGGATTTTCAGAAAGGGCCACTGAGACAATAAAAATTACTTGGAAATCAGAAAGACCAGTGTGGGTTCCTCAGTGGCCCCTGACTAAAGAAAAGATACAAGTAGCCCATGATCTGGTTAAACAACAATTAGCGAAAGGACATATACAACCTTCCATATCTCCCCATAATACTCCCATTTTTGTTATTAAAAAGAAATCTGGTAAATGGAGATTATTACAAGATTTAAGAGCCATTAATAATGAGATGGTTATTATGGGACCTGCTCAATCAGGGATTCCCCAATTGTCTGCTTTACCAAAAACCTGGTATGTTTTAGCTATAGATATTAAAGATTGTTTTTTTTCAATTCCTATTCATCCTGAGGATAGTCCACATTTTGCATTTACTATCCCTGCACTAAATCATGAAGGTCCTGATCAGAGATATGAATGGAAAGTACTCCCTCAGGGGATGGCTAATAGTCCAACTATGTGTCAAATTTATGTTAACAAAGCAATCCAACCACTTAGAAATCAAAATCCTGAACTACAAATATTTCACTATATGGATGATGTATTATTGGCACATAAAGATAAAAACATATTGCTGGAATGTTATGCCACACTTACAAACTTATTAAAAAATTATAATCTAGAGATAGCAATAGATAAAGTACAATTAAATCTTCCAATTAATTATCTAGGAGTCCTGTTATCCTCAACCATGGTCCGTCCACCAAAAATTCAAATACGAGTAGATCAACTCAAATCACTTAATGACTTTCAAAAGTTATTGGGAGACATAAATTGGATAAGGCCTTATCTAGGCATACCAACAGGAGAGCTAGGACCTTTATTTGATATCCTAAAAGGTCCATCAGATCCAAATTCACCCCGCATGCTAACGCCTGAAGCAAGAAAGGCATTAAAAATCATTGAAACATATATGGAAAATATGCACTTGGATAGAATTGATATAAGTTTGCCTTTATTATTTATTGTACTACCAACAAAAAATATTCCTACAGGAGTATTTTGGCAAGAAGGTCCATTATTGTGGATACATTTATCTTATTCTCCTAATACTATTCTTACTAGATATCCTGAGGCTGTAGGACAATTAATACTCAAAGGAATAAAAGCAGCAAAGGGAGTGTTTGGGATTTCTCCCAATAAAATTATTACTCCATATACTATGGATCAAATTGATGAGTTAGCCAATGAGTTAAATACTTGGGCAATAATCATGTGTAAATCTAATGTTTCATTTGATAATCACTTGCCATCTAATCCTTTGTTGTCTTTTTGGTCTAAGCATCCTGTAGTTTTTCCAAAAATGACAAGAAAGACCCCTATCATGAATGCTCCAAATATATTCACTGATGGGTCAAATAATGGTACAGCAGCAGTAGTTACCCCTGATCAAACTTTTACATTTTTAGTACCCAAACAATCAGCTCAAAAGGTAGAGCTTAATGCAGTATTACAAGCTTTTATGATGTTTAAAGATTCCGTATTTAATTTATTTTCTGATAGTCAATATGTAGTTAATGCTATAGTATCCCTTGAAGATGCAGGTAGGATTTCCCCTTCTTCTACTGTTTTCTCTTTGTTTTCCACTATACAAAGTCTAATCTGGGACAGAAAAGATCCATTCTTTATAGGACATATCAGGGCACATACAGGATTGCCTGGAGCCCTTAGTTTGGGCAATGAATTAGCAGATAAATCTACACATGACATACATATTTTCTCCACAATAGAAGAAGCTATAAATTTTCATAAAAGGTTTCATGTCAATGCTAATACTTTACAAAAACGTTTTAAAATAACTAAAGAACAAGCCAGACATATAATAAAACAATGTCAAAATTGTGTGACATTTTTACCACAAGTTAATCTTGGAGTCAATCCTAGAGGACTGATACCTAACCATATTTGGCAGATGGACGTCACACACTTGCCAGAATTTGGAAAATTAAAATATTTGCATGTTACAGTTGATACTTCTTCTGGATTTTTGATGGGCTCCCTTCATGCCGGAGAAAAAACTAAAGATGTTATAGCTCATTGCTTACAAAATTTTGCCACTGTGGGCGTTCCAAAACAGTTAAAAACAGATAACGGTCCCGGTTATGCTTCTACCTCTTTTAAACAATTCTGCTCATCATTTGGCATTACTCACATAACAGGAATTCCATACAATCCACAGGGACAAGGCATAGTTGAAAGAGCTCATCAAACTATTAAAATGTACTTATTAAAACAAAAGGAGGGAATTGGAAAGGGGTATATATCCCCCAAAGATAAACTTAAAATAACCCTCTTTACTCTAAACTTTTTAAATTTGGATTCATCAGGACTTAGTGCTGCGGAAAGGCATATGTATCCAAAAAATGTGCATAAGCCTAAAGTTCTTTGGAAAGATATTCTAACAGGACAATGGAAAGGTCCTGACCCAGTAATTGTCTGGAGTCGGGGCTCTGTTTGCGTGTTTCCACAGGGAGAACAGCAGCCGATTTGGATTCCAGAAAGACTAACTAAAACGATTTCTACAGATCAAAAAGAAGATAATTTGACTCAAATCCATAACAGCTGATATCCAGAACTCCAGCTTGGCCATTCTTACATCTGCGACTGATTAACCAGGATGCTTTTTTCAATATCTATTTTATTATTACATTTTTCCATATCATAGGTTCTATTTTATTTTTGAGCTCATACAGACCTAGGTTGATGTTTTTCTGATCAGTTTTATTTTTTAACTGTGGAGTTTTTAACATTGCAATGGAGATTTCACCTAGGTGAAACTACAAGGCCTTTACTATTGTCTTATGTGTTGTATGTTATATGTGCACACTTCTGTTTTGTGTTATGTGTCTATATGTGCGTATGTCCATAGATCATATATGAGGAGTGCTCAAAAAAAAAAAAAAAAAAAAAAAAAAATGGATCCAAGTACTTTTTATTATTCACGTAATTTTAATGGTTTAATTTAAATTGGGTAAACAGCTGTTAAAAATTATTTTAATATGTGTACAAATAAGCAGGTTAACAAATCTGTTTGTTTATTTTCATCTTTCCTTTTCATTATATTTAATAATTCTGTTCAAGATAATATAAATTGTTCTAAAAAAAAAAAAAAAAATGTTTTCTTAGTACCTGTTAAAATGTTACATTTTTTTTTTTTTTTTTCTTTCTCTCTTTAACATCATTGTCAGAATTCTTATTTTTCATCCCAGTGCCGGTGAAGACAAAGATGAAACCAAACTACAACTTCTTCGATAATTATCACAACAAACTGTATAAACTGATACATCAATGATCTTGGGAGGAAATGGACATATTGATAGATTCCTCCACTTTGAACTGCTTACAAAACTTGCCTGGACTATGTATCACTTGTATGCACTGTGATCTATCTGTTGATACAACAAATTATGGTAATGCTGGCGTATCTTTGCTGATGTGTCACCAGTGATGCAATTTTCCCTAGGAGTCGTCAATTGATTTGGTGTTGTGGCATTTCTGTATCCTCCTCCCTTCTACTAGTGATGGTCTAATTTTGGGGGCCAACAGAGGTGAGGCAAAGAACCTCACCCCCCCACTGGCACCAAGGCCAAATCTGGGGGCCAACAGAGGTGAGGCAAAGAACCTCACCCCCCCACTGGTGCATAGGCCTATCCACAAGTATGGCTATATGCTGGATCGGTAGTCAGTGACGGGTATGATCCAATTGCAATGGTATCAACCTAAGACAGGAGGCTGACGCCTAAAGGTCAGTTTTCCAATGACGGGTAAGAACCATATGTTGAATTGGACAAACCTAACAGGCACGGTCCCTAGCCACATTACTTGTTGCTTAATTAAACAGAAAGGGGGAGATGCTGGGAGCCACAGCCAATTAATATGATGCATGGCATTTTTGATTGAAAGGTGATGCCAGCTAGCCATTGAGATGATACGATTATGTTAAAAAGTACATTCATATGGATACCGGACTCCTGCTGCGGGACTCCTGGAGAGTTCCCATTGGTTGGGAAAGTGCAGTAGGAGGGAATTCCGGGGAGGCGCTTGCGCTAGAGTTCCGGGAAGGAACCAGCAGAACGCGGGGTGGGTGGATCGGGAAGCTTCCCGGGCGGACGTGTTATTGGCGGTTCTTTCAAATAAAGTTTGTTCCTGTTTGAGTGGCTCGTGATCTTGTGCCCAGCCAGACAGCGACAATGTCAAGAGCTTTGTAATGTTTTGAACAACTAATAATAAAAAAAAAAATAAAGTTGACACTACCTAGGAAAAAAAAAAAGAATATTGACCAGGCAATGAATGATGTGATTTCTTAATTGAAGCCTGGAGACTGGCTATTAATGACTATAGTTTTAAAAATGTAAAGTAATTCAATGAGACAAGATAAATGAAGTGGTTCATACATCTAGTACAAATAAGTCAAACCTTAAATAACCAGAAAATTCTTTATATTTTTCTTATTCCTTAGATCTTTTTCCTGAGTAATTGATGTGCTCTTACATTTTGATATTTTTACCTATTTATTAAATGTTATTCCTTAAGTGTATGCATGATTTTAAATCTTTGCTAATTCCCTTACTTTATGGGGCAATGTTGGTTAGAAATCATTAATAAACAGAAATCTTGACCTTCTGAAAAAAAAGTAATAATTATCAGTATGATTGTTATGCAATTAGAATGGGTTTCTTTCATAACTGGAAAAAAAAACCCATAGGTATGGAAAGCATTCAAAATACAAATTAAGATTCGTTTGTAGGTTCTATCATCTAGAGAAAAGCCCAAGACATTATAATAATAAAGAGGATAAGAACAGAGAAAACGTGGAACAGCAACCCGCCAGTGATGAGTGAGACTTTGAAATCCATCTCACGGCTATGGTATGGAGAAAGCAGAATGGATCACCCAGGATCACTGTTGCCCTGGAGGAGAGGGGCTGCAGATCCCCACGGTCGTCGGCCCCCGCCAGCCCGGCCCATCAGGATGTGAGTGGCTGATGGGTTTGCTGTGCTAGGGACCACTTACAGGTGGGCCTCGGGGACCCTCTGCTCCTGGTAGACCTGGCTCTCCCGCTTTGCCCTGGAGGGAAGAAGGAAAGAAGAGATTGAGGATGAGGTTTCTCAGGACTTCCCCTCTCTCAGCTGCTGCCCTTGCTGTCACTGTATTTCCACAAGCCCCGAGCTTGCTGCCAGCCCTTGGCCCTGGTGTCCTTGGCTGTCCCACACCAGTGTCCACTGGAATCCAGGTCTGTCATGTTCCTGGCTGCCCTGGGATGCTGCTGTTTATACAGATTTCATCTCCAGATTAAATTAAAGGACCGTCCCTTTCACTGTCCAAAGTGCTCTGGTCTGACAAGAAATCACATGGCCATCTTGGTTATAAGGGACCTCATTCACAAAAGCACTCAAGGAGGCTACCAACCACTCTACTTGTCCAATGGCAGCACTGAGGATCAAAGCAGTGATATTTTTACTGAGCTTCTAAAGGGCAAAGCCAGGCAGAATCCCAGCGTCATGCCACACCCAGGCGAATGCTCTTCTCCTGCCAGCAGCAGCACCCACTCACAGGGAAGCCTGGGATCTCCACGCCATCTCCCACCCATCTTCTCCAATATAAAGGAGCTATGAGACAAGTCTTGCTATTTAAAGTTCTTTACTTCCCATAGCTTGGCATTGCCCTGGACAGACAAGTCACCAAAAAACAAACAAACAAACAAATAAATAAAACAAAACAAAACTGATGAGGGCTGTGGGGAGGCTCAGGTCCAGATAAAGTGGCAGAGGTGGTTTGGAAAGAGAAAGTTAAAGGGCAAGTTTGGTTGATGGCCCACCAGGCAGCACTGGGGTCTTCCATTTGGGGGCATCCCCAAATGCTCTGAGCATCTTATTCCACAGGTTGTGAGCCCCGAGCCTAACATGGGGCACTCTGTGGGGGAGGTGAGAGGTAAAGCAACATCCTTAGGGTTAGAAGAAAAACTGCAGGGAGAAGGCTGGAGCTTAAAGCTCTGATGTCCAGGTTTATCTGCTGGTGCTTTCTGTCCTGGACCTTCCAAACCTAACTGTGTGTCCTTTCTCTTCCTGGATCTATTTTGCAGTTGTAAATTCAGGACAATCATCCCTCGTAGGTGTTTTGTGATTGAGCATACACAGGCCTAGTCTGCCCTGCACCATAGTCAAGTATGATGACCCACGTTACCAGCAGAAAAATGATGACCAGCCAGGCCAACTGGCACTGAGGGTCATCCACATGCCAGGCATAACTAGGGTGCTTTATACCACGATGTCAATGGATCCTCACTGCAGCCCAATGAGGGGCACGCTCTTGTTATCCCTCAGGAAAAACATGGGGGCACAGAGAGGTTACGTCAAGTGCTCAAGGACACATAAGGGGTTCTAATTGAGACGTCTTGTCACCAGGGACTCTGCACTTAATCATATACTATACTCAATGCTCAACTGAGTCTTAATGTAAAAATTAAGCAAAAGGTGATTCAAAAAGTTGTCTATCCATCCATCCATCCATCCATCCATCCATCTATCCATCCATTCTTCCTATCTCTTTGCCTATCTGTGTCCCCCACATAAGAACTGGAAGGAACAGGCCAAGGTGAAGAGGGCCATCTATGGCCAGCTGTAAGTTCTCTCACCTCCCAGCCATGTGCTTGGGCCCACCCAGGAGGGTCCCTTCCCACTGTCACAGCTCCTACACCTAAAGGGTGTCTGCAGAAAGAGCTCGTTCTCTGCCCCCAGGGCTGCTTGACTTCAGGGTGTGGAAAGGCCAAGTGCACAGCAGCCACCACAGGCTGGCACGGGATGGATAAGTATTCCAGCCACCACCTCCTGCCTCAGGGGTAGTGAGAGAAGGGCATTCCAGGAGCAATTCCCCTCCCTGCTCCTTTCTCTGGGTCCTCCTGGGACCCCTCCCGAGCATTCTGCCTGCACCATGTCTGTCTTGGTATCTCAGGGTCCCCAGATTCTATCCATCCTGTGCCAAACTCCTCCCCAACAGCTCAGAGTAAGGACACAAATGGATTCCCAGAATGGATCCACGGGAGACCTCTGGAATGGGCACCTCAGGGGTCCCTGAGCAAGGGCACTGAGTCCTCCAGGAGAACCAGCCCTGTCTCCTGCATGAGCTATTGGCCACAAGGACGAGCTGAGCTGCACCCCGTGTGCACCACCCCCAGGGACTGTCCTGTCCCCCACAGGCACTGGGCTGGGTGGCATGACTCTGCAAGAGCTTTTCATTTTGCTGCGGAAAGCTCTTTCTTTTCCTCTCAGTGGTGAATTCTGGCTTCAGCATCTGGCAAACTATGAAATGACAAAGGAGGTACTTCCAGCAAGTTGCATAAGATCGGAATGAATCATGATAGTTTACCACAAAGCAAATTAAATGGAGCATGCAGCTTGCTGTAGAGACGTTTATGTAATTTACATCAGGCTCTAAAGAATCCACAGCTCTCTCCTCACCAGGACTTAAAGTAGGGTAGTTGAAAAAGTAACTCACAAAAATAATTACCAAAGAAGCACAGTTTTGCCACCTCATCGGATCCTCTAGCAACTCTGGAAAGTTGGTATAATATCCTCATTCTACGTGAAAGATTCTGAAGCCCAGAGATGCTGTCTGACCTGCTCTGGGTCACACAGCCTGTGAGAGCAAAACGGCACCCTAAGTTACCTGATTACTACTGTAGTTGCTATAATTTTGGCATAAAAGATTTTAATTTAATTGCTATATTTTAAATGTAATTTTATAAATAAATAATGCATGCTTGTGTTTTGAAAAATTAAAGTGATAACAATAAAGTAAAACACCACAGAGCAGAGAATTGCCTTCCCACCTCATAGCCTGTGTTCAGAATCATCCTTCCATGGATGAATCTACTTTTGTTGGTGTCCTATGGGGTCTCACAGAGTTCCTTTATGTAAAAACTAGAAAAACATACACATACTCGGTTTTATATGCACAGCAGGGCAGACCACCCCCACCCTGTGCCTCTGCCCTTTCCTGTAACTTGCAGCAGCCCTACATCACCCAGAGAATGCCCACGTCCCTTCTAGCAGCTGCCTGGTGTCCCGGGGTAAACACCGTCATTCAGCTAGGACCCTGGGGTGGGTGTTTGGAGACCCTGCTGACTTCAACCTGAATCCTCCCATCCAGGTGTGGGATCTGTCTGCCTTGGTTGTGTGGTACCGGGGTCTAACCCAGGGCCAGGGGCTCATACACACTGAGCAAATGCTCTCTCACTGAGCCGCACCCCAGCCCCAGTCATGGAGACCAAAGTGCTGGCGGCATCCAATCAGGCCTCATCATCCCAGAGCCGGGACCTCCAGGCAGGAGAGACCACCCAGCTCAGGGAGGCCGACTTTGAGGTCTTAGATAAGGGCCTTTAGAAACCCCTGCACACTCCCCCCAAGCCAACAGCTAGGCAGGCCACAGAGACGTCCTACTGAACACTCTGTCCATGTCTTCAGATGTCCCTGAACGAATTTAAAACTAGAGTAGAAAAAGGGAGCAGGGACAAGGCCCAAATCCCGGGGCTGACAGGTGCTGCCCCTCAGTTCAGTGGGAGTGAGAGTGTGTGTGGTCTGTACTCCAGGCCAGCTTGCTCGCCCCAGCGTCCCCTCCCACATCAACAGGACCAAGAGCACCAGGCAGTAAAACAGAGAGGAGAGAAGGACAGGGCCCTGGACTCAGGCCCCCATGCAGCTGCCAGCCCATCAGACAACTTCAGGCTGGTCATTCCACCTCCCCGAGACTCAGCGTCCTCGGCTGTAACCCAGGGACAACGTGCTGACCTTGCAGGGCTGCTGGGAGAAGCAAGTGAAGCAATACATGAGCTTTTTCACGTCCACTGAGCCTGGTTCACAGAAGGCTCCGAGTGGCCACTGTCAAGACCCTGTGCATCTGACATGCAGACTGGTAAGAAGCATGAAGCCCCTTACCGGCTCTCCAGGGGGACCTGGCTTTCCATCTCTGCCCGGTTTGCCTTCTTCACCCTGCGAGAGAAACTCAAGCTAGTTATCAGGTCAAAGAAGATTAGAGGGGAGGGGACAGACACTGCTTCCAAGTGTCCTTCTCCCGCACGTCCAGCAGCTAGGTTCATTCTCCACGCACAGAGCTGGTCTTATTTCATGGTTTCCTTCCCAACACCAAGATCTGGCGCAGACCTCGGATTCACAGCGCCCAGCACGTGCTGGAAAAGTAACACATGGTGCAGAGGGTCGCTCTTCCCAGGCCTGATCTAAGGGAGACTCAGGACAACACACCCCCGTCTATTGACCTCCAGAGTGGAATGCGAGATGGGGGAGGTGAGAGCTGAGGAAGAAGAAGAGGACATGAAATGATAAGCAGGGGATCACAGCTCCCAGGACACACATGGGGCTCAGAGAGTGAAGGCGTCGGCTTGGGCGTGGACAGGACATGGGCACTTTGCATGGGCTCTTCACACAGCCGAGCTTCGACTCCCTCTCCTCTGCCAACCTCATCCCAGAGGGGGCACGATATTCCTCATGCTCCTCCCAGGGATGAGCAACCTCCTCAGGGTCTCTGAGGCATGGAAAGCTAATCTGCATGATGGCTCTGACGACAGAGGCTGAGGGTCCAACCCTGGGCACCTGGACCTGGTCTGGGAGAGAAAGCAGAAGGGAGGAGCAGAGGGGAACCAAAGTCACGGGATCTTGGGCAAGTTCTCCAAACTCTCAGCTCCTAGGTGCCGTCTCCCCTGAAGAGAGGCCAGCCTGCCCTGCAGAGGCACCGCAAGACGACGTGAGGCTTCCTTTCCCACTCAGGTGCTGCTTCTGCTACAGGGGCTGCTAATGAAGGTGGACACTTTTCCTGCTAGTGCTTGAACCTCAGTGGCTTGGCCCAAGGGAGCCACTGTGAGCATGATCAGAATGACAGACCACCCGGGCTGCTGGCCCGAAGCTCAGTGTGCACCTGCAGCCCTCTAGGAATGCTGCCCAGGGGCAGCGTGTGAATGCCGAGTCAGCCAGTTCATGCTCCGATCCTCTTTGCAATTCAAAGCCCAACTGCAGAACTATTCCCCCATGCATGGAGGTCACAGGGAAGGGGGTCAGGAAGAAAACCAGTGAAACAAGACGAAGGCTACCAAGGAGAGCAGCACACTCAGGCTGGGGAAAGGGGGGAACTGGGCAGTTCTGGGGCAGCACTTAACTCCTGAAGCAGCAACTCGAGAAAATGCTGAGGAGGACCAAATGCGGCCTGCAGGACCATCTCTGAAATAAGCATGCCTTTCTGGGACAGAAGAGCTGCCCCTTGCTAACTGTGTGTTCCTGAGCATTCTGGGTCTTCTTCCACCTTCACTGAGCGGGGATATCCCCCACACACACTGCATGGCGAGGACTTCACACTGGGCATGTGTGAAGGGTGTTTCTTGTGCTGTGCTTGGCTCAGAGCTGGTTCCCAACAAATAGGGATGCTAATGTCAGTGTTCTGAGGTCAGCAGCGGACCCTCTCCCTTCAGCACCCTGCAGAAGTGGAAGGAATTAGCCACTCCCTAATCGCACTCCTAAGGGACAGACACTCCTGTCTGTATCTAGACTGAGTCTTTTGCCGGGCATTTTTTCCTGAAAAAAAGTTTGAGGTGCTGGGGTCTAAGCCGGGTCTAACCCACCTACATAACTGAAGTCACCTCTCCATGAAGCCTGGGTGTCTAGCTTAGGTGTCCACCTCCTGGGCTCCCACAGCCCCGGTGTGACCCTCTGTGAGACAAGCATCATGCTTTCTTGTTTGGCTTCTCCATAAAACCACGGGTTCCTAGAGGGCTGGGATCTTGAAGGCTGTGTCGGGGAGCAGTGCTGCCGTTCACGTGTCACCACTCATCTTGTCCTTCATTCAATCCAGATCTAGGAAGCCCCTGCTTGGCACAGTTATGGGGGAGGTGGGGAGAAGGCCGACGGAAGTCAACGACATCCACGGTTGGCTCATACTGTAACTGCTGGGAGCGGGTACAGCAGTGGTCCTGCTGTCTGGACCCTTCAAGTCCCTTCCTAACCCAGCTGGGGAGTGTCAAGAGCACATATCAGGAGCCAATGATGTTTAGTGGAGGCCTTGAGGAAAGCGTGCGCAGGGGGCCTTGGTGGGAGGGAGGGACTTTCAGGTATAGAAAGTCCTGAGCACGGAGCCGGCACAGGAGCAGGCCGCACGTGAAGCCAGCCTGCTCCTCATGATAGAGGCAGGAGGCAGGGAAGAGCTACCCAGGAAGGAATGGCCTCCTGGAGGATGGCCAAGTGGTGCAGGGTGACTGAGGGGAGTGGGGTGAGAGAGAGACAGAGAAGAATCAGGTCAGTTCATGAGAGGCCAGGGAGGCCACGGGCCCATCTTGGCTTCACAGTGGCTAGAGTCCACAGAAAGAGAGATGGCATCATTGGATTTGCCTCTGAAGGAAAGAAGGAAGCAAGGGAGGGAGGGAGCAAGAGTAAGAGAGGGGCAGATATGTTTATATCATCACAAATAGTGAATGACACAAAAGGGGTGTGTGTGTGTGTGTGTGTGCGCGCGCGCGCGTGTGCACGTGTGCTGTTGATGATGAACATAAAACAATCACATCTAAGGTGGCTTCCTTCTTCCCCAGCACCCCAGAACTTTAATAATGAGGGATCAACACAAACCCCTACCAGAGATGTTCTCCACTTAACTTTTCCATCACTAGAATTAAATCAATAAGTATGTCTGAGCTACTATAACATAGTAGGACCACAGTTTATTCTGTCAGAGACAACACATCCCAGCCTATCACTTAGGACCTGTGTGACTGGACCAATGACGCTCAGGAGCTTATTACCAGATCTTCTCGGAGAAAGGGCCCCAGAAAGCAATTCATCACCCTATGCTTCCTTAGTTAATATTTGCCATGTACTCAACTCTGGGTGGAGAACCAAGACTGAACAAGAGCTGAAAAGGGCCCAGCTCTCACAGAAGCTACAGCCCAGGACACAATGCCATAATGAACAGCTACTCTTCTCTGTGCTGTCCCCAGATCTAGCCCACAGGGAGTTCCTGACCAGCGTGTCAAATCGATGATTTGATTGGATCAACAAGTCACTCATCAACTCATCACCCCTTTCCACCAATAGCAAGTGACTCCCAGTTGGAAACAGGCATCCAGAAGGAAAGAGAGGGTCTGCCCTAGTCTTGGGGCAAATAAATAAGCCATGCCAGGACCAAGACAGGAGGGATCAGGCTTCGGCAGGGGCTGGGGAGTAGCACTTGACTTGCCTGCCTGAAGCCTGGGTTTGAATCTAAGCCCCGCAAAATAAAACAAACAAACAAATAAAAATAAAATAAAATAAAAGCCAGCAACAGGGCTTTCCAGACATGCACATTCAAAGGCTCTGTGACCTGGAGGATGGGTCCAGTGTGGCAGGAAAGATCACAGTCTGTTCTAGGGACAAGATCATGGGTGGAGGGCAATTGGGGACTGTGGTCAGCTGGTGCCCCTGCACATACAGGCTAGACTCTGAGGCACTCAAAAAACCCAGGTGACAAAGGCAACATGTGGCCTTTCCAGGCAGACCTTATAACAAATATGTTGCCAATCTGGACTTTATTGTAAAGCATGTTAAATTTAGATATTTGGAACAATGTTCAGGGAAAGTAATTTTGCAGTATGTATCAAGACCTTAGCTATTACTGTACTCTGACAAGTGAATTCCACTTTGGGGAATCATCCTAAAGAAATTAGAAAAACATTTTGCATGTAAAATTGTCCATTGTAGCTTTAAAAAGAATTGCAAGATTTATGAAGCAACAGAGGAATAATCAGATATATGTCAGTGCATTAACTGGATATATTGTATGTGAATTTTATGAACACTTAATAGTAGCATGAAAAAATGTTTATATTATCACAAGTAGCTAATTACCATAAATAGCTGTGGTGTTGAGTGCATATGTGTGCGTTGTTGATGAATGATTCAAACAGAGAGAGAGAGGAGAGATAGAAAAACACTATATAAATAAATAAGAAACAAGCAATCATACAATAAAGAAGAACAAGAGTAAGAATAATGTCAAAAGTTTAGTTTGCTTTGGCCAACAATCGAGTTAATGATTTTTCTTTCTTTTAAAGATTTGTAACATCTGAAATTCCACTAGTGATCAAGCTGTATTTCAACAATAGAAGAATACATTTTTGCTTGCTTGTTTTTGGAAAGCGAAACTAAAGTTTGTTAAATGCTACTTACCGGGACTCCAGGTATTCCAGATGGGCCTTGGGGACCAGGGGGACCTTCTTTCCCCTGAAAGATCCAAGACATAAGACACCATGAAATCATCTTTTGGCTTTTTGGAAATAAAGTCCTCACACAGGACTGCCGGGTGCTGGAAGTCCCCAGGTGGGTGGGCTGCACCAGCCTCCTCACTGCCCAGGCTCACTCCCCAGGGCAGCAGCATTCCCCACCACCAGTGGCCTGGACACCAGATCTGTTCCAGCCTCACTAAAGAGACTCAGGAAATTAGTGACTGATGGCCCAAAATAAAAAAAAAAAAAAGAAGAAGAAGAAGGCTATTGGAAAGAAAATAATGGGACTTTGGAGTCCACAAGACCTGGGTTCAGATCCTGACATTTGTCCCCTAATTTCCTGAGACTTAATTCCCATACACACAGACAGGGCAACTCTGCACCCATAGGACCCAGTGCAAGGAAAAACTGAGCTAGGGGAAGCTGTGACTGATGGCTTCATTATTTGAATTGTTTTTGAGAGACACCTGAACCTTTGATCAGAAGTGGCTAGAGAGTATTTTTTTTTTCCCTATGAAAAGACATGTGAGGTTTCTAAAGTCTATTTTAACAAATTGCATTAATTAACACTTCATTTCCCATCTTATGCATCAAAGACATGATCTTCCATCAGGGCTTCTACATCAACTTAAAGAATTCAGAGCCACTTTTCATGATGCACATTTTTATATCACCACATCTCTGTATTGAGATGCAGATTCCTGGCGACTTTATAATCTCTTACCAATGTTTTGTGAGACAGACACTGATGTCAGGTTTTGCATTCTAATGGCATAAAATGAGGTATTCTAAAGGGTTGTTATTTAATCCTCTTAAAACAAAGGCAAAAACAAACTAAAGTTTATATTTCAGATTTATACAGATTTTAAATAGCAGCATATAAAAATGTTCCCATCAGGAGACCAAAACACATTTATTTTATTAAGTACTTTTCAAATTTAATATAGCTCAATAATTGAGTTTTATCCATACCTGAAGACAATAAAAGACATTAGTAATGCATGATTAAGACACTGAGAAGCTAGCTTGGGATTCTTTAATAGGGCCTTAGGCACTGATGAGAAAAGAATAATGCTTTAGGCTTACTATTTATTTGCCAACACCTTTTCTCAGAAGGATTTGTGTTCTGCATCCATGTTAAGAAGTTATTCCTTATGTTTTAGAAAGTAGAAAGCACTGGTTATGTTTGTGTCATCAGGCGGAACCTACGACTCATAATGTGACGTTGCAGGAGAGTTGGGACATCTAGCCATATTGCCACTTAGACTAAAACAAAACAGTCAACACAATGCAACTCAAATTCACCTCCCCCACACCACAACTCTACACACACAAAAGAAATGAAGCGGAAGGTTTCTGTCAATATGGGACAAAAGTTCAATCATCATTAGGTGATTTTAGATATGAAAATAGACTTTTCTGGATTACTTCCCGGAAGGCTCTGGTTTCAAAGACCCTAGAATGGAAACAACAGTGATACCATTCAGGGGTAGGCCAACCTCAAACCTCCGCCTTTTTTGTAAGCGAAGTTTTCTTAGTACACAGCCACCTGCTTCAATTGACCAGTTGTTTGGTCCCTTTCAGCTTTACCACAGCTGAGCTGAATAGTTAAAACAGAGACCATATGATCCATGAAATCCGAAATGCTTGCTATTTGTTATGGGGAAGTTTTCCAAGCCCTGAACCACACCACCCCCACATCTCAGTTGAGGAAGGCACGGTCATGTAGTAGCATGTTCCAGATCTAGGAGAGGACTGAGCTTCCTGCTTCTGTGTCCAGTGATCCTGTCCAGGCTTCTCCCTTGGCAGAGGACCAGAAGGCAAGGCACAGGGAACACAGGAGACATGCTTTCCGTCACCCAACCATCCCACAGGAAGCCCAGGGGCACCCACCTTCTGAATTCCGTGCCTTGCTGGCAACACTGTGTTCTCCCTGCTCCTCTTGCTCCCACCAGAGGAGCCAAAGGCTCCCAAAGATCCAGAGTGCTTGTTACTGGAAATCGGCTCACACTAGTTATTTGCTATGGAAATTGATCTACGGTAATTATTAATTAAGCATCTCAAAGAAATTTAAGAAAAGGGAAAAGAATAATACTTTTTGCAAATTAAGTTTGGATTTTGAAAATATTTGATGAGTTGCTGCCTTTATAAATAAATAGCATTAAGGTAAGAAGCTCAAAGGATTATTTTAGAATCCCAACAATCTAGGGCTCTGCATTCATACAGTCTCACAGATGCTACTATGGACTCAACAACTTTTTTTAAAAAAGGCATCAAATAGTAATGGATGTTCTATTTATAAGAATTATTATAAGGGATCCAATTCAGGGGGCTCAAACTCACAGTACTGGAGTTTATTCAACGTCAAAAAGATTAACAAATGCCCATATTTGCTAATTCAAAAAACAGTGGAAATGTTTATTTTTACATGGACATTTTTTATTATTGTTATCCATCTAATGTTTTTAATTTTTTATCTATCATTATGTGGGGCTGGGGTTGTGGCTCAGCAGTAGAGCGCTTGCATAGTACGTGCGAGGACCTGGGTTCAAGCCTCAGCACCACATAAAAATAAATAAATAAATAAAAGTATTGTGTCCAACTACAACTAAAAAGTATTTTTTTTTTTAATAAAAAGATATCACTATGCATTGTTCAGGCTAAGGAAACTTCCACTCTGTCTTGGTCTGTGGTTTATGGTAGATTACCAGAACCATGGACAGCTTCGGGTACAGGCATACCTTGCCCAGGAGTCCCAGGACAGAATGAAAGTCTTGTTTAATATAGTGAATTCCTAGGAATGTAACGATTTTACTTCTGGGATTCATAGCTTATATTCCCTTTAGGCAAACAGCCGATTAGTTTTTATTGGGGAAATATTTTACAGTCTGCGGATCAATGAAATACTGCCTGCAGCATTTAATTCATCCTAGGACTTGTAGATGGGCTGCTTCAAAAGAATTACCACAGGATGATCCTAAGAAGGACCACGTGGCTGTCAATATTCAGTCTCAAGATTCTGCGGCAATTCAGTGTAGACTGCAGAAAGAATACTGAACTGTGACTTTTCAGGTTGACTTATGTCCCAATTTGGACATTGATTTCCTTGATGACTTTGGACAAGAGACTTAATTACCCCCATTGGGCTTTGATGTCCTGAGTTGAGAGGGATGAAGTTGCTCTAGGACGTCTGAGGTGCCCTTTGAACAAGATTCCAAATTCCAGGGCAGGTTGACCTCCTCTCCTGCTAGTCCTGGATTATGTTGCTGAAGTTCCTATAGACCAGGGTTTGTGTCTGGCTGGTACATATCCTCACTATGTGATCCTGAACCGATCATCTTACTTCCCCAATCCCCACTTTTCTGATTTATAAGATGGATACAATGATTCAGGACTTTTTCTAAATTATTGGGCCATAGTGGAGGGGCAGCGGTGAAATGACATGAAGGATATTACTGTTCTACATATTCCTTTGAACATCATGCATGTATTGCTACCAGCAAAATGCCTGCAGAACCATGGTTTACCCTTGCTTCTTGGCACTGAAGCCAAATGTGGTTCTGGCAGCTTTGTGTTGACCAGATAAAAGCACAAAATTCAAGTGGCAATGGTACCAGCTGTGATTCTGGGACCTTGATCAGAGACTCCTTTGATGTTTTCACCCCTCTTTGGATCTGATGGGCTAGCAGTGGCTGCCTCATGTCTGAGATTCACTGGAGCACACCACAGGCTCAGGGTGGGCTAACCCAAGCCCCTCCACTCACCACACTTGCTCAGAACAGAAAGTACCTGAGAAAGAATAGGGAAATGGGGCCTGAACCTAGGGCCTGTCTGCAGTGGTGGTTGTAAGCTGAATTCTGGAATTGCAGACTGCCAGCTCATTTCACCTCAACACTTATCTTAGTGGCAAAGTCATCAGTTCCCCAAAAAGCAGTCCCTCCTGTGTTTGCAACTGGACTGGTCATAAGTGGAAGCTTAGGAATGTCTGGGCCATGGGAGATTCAGAGAATCAGAAAAGGTTAGCAAATACATGGGTTCTCAAAAGGCCTAAAGATAGCCATAAGGTAGATCCTGTCCTTCAAGGAACTTACCGGTGGCCCTTGAATTCCTGGTGGTCCAGCAGCTCCTGCAATTCCATCTGCTCCCTAGAACAAACAAGGCAGAAGACTAGCTTTTTCACACAACTGGGCAAAGGTCATTGTTCCCTCCTCTACAGACAGGGAGCTATGCACAGCTCTTACACTATGTGTCCCCTCCAAGCTGCCTGAACTATCATGTTGCAATAGTGTTTCCCCCTCCATAATAAAGATAGCAACCTGCTTTATAGACTGCAGAGAAAAATTAATACACATCAAGAATCAGCACTAGGAGCATCCTAAGGGCTCTCTGTAAAAGGCATTCACTTATTAGAAGAGTCTACTGTCCCTCCAAAGACCCGGGACACTAGTCACCAACTAAATAGTGGGGCATAAACAAGAAAGTTCTCCTAGCACTTTATTGACGCCAATTCAGCAGCCTTTATTTAAATGTTTTACATATACTATTGAATGCTTATTTTTTACCAGGTGCCAACCAAGTTTTAGGAGTATAAAATTAACCACAGCATAGTCTTGGACTTCAAGGAAATTGGTAGAGCTGTAGAAAAGAAGTGTCCTTTTCCATGCATGGCAAATTCCTGCAACAGGATGTAGCTTGATTTGCCCCTATTTCTTCCACCAGGTAAGGACCCAGGTGAATGTTCATGAAATGAAGGGATATTGGTAATGTTTAAAAAATTAGCACAAGTTATGGGTTTAATTATACATTTAGTCCAAACTAACAGAATAATAAATGTTCTACTTCAAATTTGGATTTTTTTTTTCCTACATAACTTTAAGCAGAAGTTTTGGGCAACCTAGACTTTGGAAATCTGCTAACTTGGAATAAAATTCTCTACTGCACATTGGGACCAGGGCAAGGGTTTTAACTAGAAAAAGGATTCTCACTGAGCACAAGAAAATAAAAGCTTGAAGAATCTTTCCTAATTGGTGCCTATATCTCTGGGCATCAAAGACAGGGCCTGCCAAATAATATGCACCCCAAAATTGTACAAATGGCCAGGAAGGTGAGTTCTCTGCTCTTGCAGGACAGGCTGATGAGCCTGAAAGGGAAGCTGACCCTGCATTCATTCCCAAATGCAATCAAAAGCACAAGGAATGACACAAAATAGAAGCTCAATTAACATCTGCTGAGTGAATTGGAAGCATTAGTCAGTTGGAGACAGATAAGCCAGCTTCTGATTGTGATTGTCTCTGAGTTTCAGATTTATCACTTAGCAGGAGATTCAGAAGTCAGGAGTCATTTCCTATGGTTGCCAGATTCCAAGTTACTGCAATTTCCAAAAAGGAGAGAGCAGGGATTCCTTTGTAGTGGAAACATGCTATGGACTTCAGATGAAGTAAGGATGGAGCTTTAACCCAATATTCATTTTCTGAATTCCTCAGCTAGTAGGTTGCACAGGAAAGCTACAGTTGTCATGATAGAAAATTGTTCTCCAAGGAACTGTTTCTTTTAATAAATAGGTCCCTCTCAAATGTCCCTCTTTGTAATTGCTAATGCCTGTGCCTGGGAACCATTGTATAGCCACCTTTGCCAGATTTTTCTTTTGCTGATTATCACATGCTATAAAATTCCATAACATTCAAACACAATACAAAGCATTTTATTAAGAGAAATACAAATCTTGAAAGAACTGTAAAACCCATGAAGTTTAATTATAGCAAATTGATGGATCCCCTAAAGATCCTTTACAAATATGCAGGAGCAGAGCTGTTAGGATCCGGGTTGAGGAATTCAAAAGGGTCTTAACACAAGACACTATAGAAGGGGAGTGAGCTGAATATTTGAGATTTGAGGTAGGTTTTCCAAAAAACTGAGAAAGATTTTATGAGTTTGAAGTTAATCATGAAGAAAAAAATAAATAAAAAATTTTTAAAAAGCCATTTCATGCTCTCATAAGACAGTGGAATTAATTGGACATAACTTTCCTATGCTCATATATGAATACACGACCAGTGTAACTCCATATCATGTTCAACCACAATAATGGGATCAAAATTGAAATGGGTTGCACTTTATGTATGTATAACATGTTAAAATATACCCTTCTGTCATGTATACCTAAAAACATCAAAGAAAAAAAAAGATTTCATTGAAAAGACATATAAAACAATGATTTGCTCAAATAGGGAACATATAGTTGCAATTAAAAGTCAGTGGGTGTCATTTTAGAAGACAAAGCAAGCTTAATTTTACATATTTCAACTTTATAGTCCTAACCCAACCTTCTTCTCAAAATCTATTGTGATATACTGTTCCCTATTTAAAGTGGGTTCCCTTTCAGTGCTATTTTAGGCATGACCAAGGGCCCTGCTTGGCAAGGTCTGGGAGACGGAACCTCATGGAGAACCCCAGGGCTCCTGGGCTTGGCAGGGACACTAATTTCCACTGCTTGTCACCATGGCTACCCTTGAGGATACAAGAGCTCAAACAGTGGGTTCCACAAAGAAAAAGAATGAGGCAGCCTGGACTGAGGGAAAAGAGAAATGCTAAGGTCATTGGTCAACATCAGGGCCATAATTCTGCAGGAGCAGAGATATGTCTGCTTAGGAAGCCCAGTAAATGGTGCATGTTGTAGCCATCAGAATAAGAAGTGCAGAGGATAGCAATGTATGAACTGTTAGAACAGTAACAACAAGAATTTTTAGCTGTTACTATTGTTACAGATTGCAGTCTGTTCAGAAAAATCAGGGCTTAGGTAAGTACTTTCTGATCCTGGGCCTTTCACCATAGGACCCATCCTATGAAAAGAAAGCCTTTACTTGAGATCCTGATCTTGAAATACGACTTCATCAGTCCTTGCCCATGTCCCTGACCCCAACCCATTCTGAGTATACTGCCCACCAGGGCCACTCCAGTGCCGCTGTATTCTCCCATTTCAGTTCATCCCTGGGCACTATTGAGATTTCAGCCCATCTTTTAAAATAAGAGGTAGGTCCAGTGGGATGCCATCTCCAGTAAGTACTGGCATATGCTCAGAGGTCAAGGGCAAGAGAGAAGGAGGTTTGAGTTGGACTTACTGGTGGCCCAGGATTCCCTGGAGGACCCATGAAGCCTGGAACTCCAGGATGCCCCTAGGAAACATGAGAGTTAATTCATGGAGAATTTAAATAGTTTTTTGCTGTGTTCGGATATACTTTCCAGGCAATAATCCAGTGAAGACACAACAAAAAGGATCTCTTTTATACACATTGCTAGTGTTCCAATAGGTAGTAAAGGTAACTGACAATGTTTACAGAAACATTTATGTCCTGGAAATGGATTTGCTTTAAAATAATGTGAGGAGACGGGTATGGGGAAGTAGTTAAGGAAACAGGAAAACAAGAGTGGACATAATATGTGACAGTGGTTGTGGCTGAGGACTGGGTACCTAGGGGTCTATTTTATAATACTCTCTACTGCATAGATATACTGTACTGCTCCATCACACACACACACACACACACACACACACACACACACACAAAATTGATGCTCTGTATCCACAGGGTGTGTTTGGTCTAGGAACCCCCACCCTCCCATAGATACCAGAATCCCAGATGCTCAAATATCTTACATAAAATGCCATAGTATTTGCCTATAACTCACATATATTTCCCCACATACTTTAAATCATCTCCAGATAACTAATAATAGTGAATATAATGTAAATGCTTTGTAAACAGGTATTGTACTACATAGGTAATAATATGAAGTCTGTACATGTTCAGTACAGATGCAAGTGTTTTTTAACATTTTCAATCTTGGGGTGGTTGGTTCTACAGACACAGGAATATGGAGAGCCAGGTCTGTCTGTCTGCCTACCTAGCTCCTTAATAAAAGTCAACTGGGATTATCATATTATGACATGGATACTGTGGTCATATTTCAGTTATTTTCAGAAAGGAGTCTATTTCTCCTAGCAGAAGGGAAGCTCCTGTGAGATGCAGATGAGGCACATGAGTTAAGGTGTGCGGTGTGGCATCTAACATTTAGTCTAGTGTGACAATGTTGAACAAACACACCACCGAGTGGGAAATGGTATCCTGCCCTGCACCTCCATGCCCTGCCCACTTAGCACTTGGTCAGGGGGTACGGCCCCTGCTGTGGCATTCTGGTAAGGAGCGGACAAATACATTTTATTTTCCAAATACAGAAGAGCCTTTGGCTGAGAGCCTCACTCCGCCCTCAAGTGCAGCTCCTATCCTGCACCTGTGACCCTCACAGCAGCACTGCCAGCCCGGTGAGGACAGGGATGTGTCCCTCACTCCCTGGGTGCCTCAGAGCTGGGGACAGTGGTGGCAAGGGGCTGGTTTCCAAGGAGCACTGGCGTGAGAGGCAGAGGACAGTAAAGATGAAGAGTGAGGGGGAAGCCCGCTGCAGGGCAGAGGCACAGGAGCCCTTCCACCAGCAACAAGGCCACTGCAGGGAGCCCACCTGGAGCACCGGATTGGCACAAGGGGCAGGCAGTGCTCAGATGCCCAGGACAGCACGTTGGTGTCAATGTGGTGCCATCCTGAAACACGTTAGGAGAGGAGGTGCAGCAGGCCTGGGTGCGCAGTGGCAGAGCGAAGGGTGTGGGGGGCATTTCCATGTACCTTGAGAGTCACACCACACATGCTCAGGGAAGGGGGGTCGGGGGAGGGAGGAAGGGGCATGGCCCTGGGAATGCCCACCACTTCAGGGAGCAGGAAGCAGCCTGAGAAAGGTACAAAACACAACAAGGGAAAAGAAGGCGTGCTCCTCAGGCAATGTGGGAAGAGCAGGTGACATTGAGCCAGAGAGGCCAGGAGGGAGGTGTCCAAACGCCCTGTAAACATCCCGCTGCCAGCAAGAGGAGGCGAGGGATGGCATTAGAACAGCAGGCCAGACGCCGCTGGGGAGGAACCTTTCATCAAGGTGATGCATCATGAAGGACACTGTCCCCTACCTGATCGCCTTTCTGTCCAGCCTCACCATCAGCACCACGCTCTCCTTGGCTCCCCTTGGAAGGAGAGAGAAAAAAGGAAAGAGAAGTCAATAGGATTTTCATTGGAGCTAATGCAAAAGAAAATCCTCCCCACGCCTCCATTCACCACCCTCCGCTCCTTTCTCAAGGATCCCTCACAGGTTTCCCTCGGTAACAGATGTACTGGCAGCAGATAAAACAAGGTCTGGCTGAGGGTGGCTGGCGTCAGTGCTTAACTGGGTTTTGGGTACCATTGCGGGGCATCCAAGAAGGGGTCTGGGAAGGTGGCTGGGTCCCACTGGTGAAGGTCCAGGGTGTCAGCTCCTGAATCCGGATTTAGCTGTAGACACTGGATATCTGGAAGGTATGGGTGCCCTAGGTCTTAGCTGTGGCTTCCTGTTAGGTGGGCTAGAGGGTCCAGGCTGGGGAGCGAGAAGCATTCAGGAGGAAACTGGGCGCCATGGGAGTGAGTAGGCAAGAGCAGGACCAACAGCTGGTGAGCTTTGCAGAGCAGCCGTAGGATGGAGAAGGGGAGAAGAGAAGGTGGCAGATGGGGACGCTGCACCCTGGACTCTGGGGAAGGCTTCTCTAGATGTTCTCACTCTTTTCCTTATGAGCTGTGGGACCCTGAGCAGCCACTCAAGTCCTCAGAGTAGTGGACTTTTTCTATCAGAAAAAGAAATTAAAGAGGTGACCCCATGAAGACAAGCAGACTATACGTGGAAAACACAGAACTCAGAGCAGGGAGTGCGCACAAATCCCTGTGCGATCACTGTGTTTGCTATTCTGCACCTTAATCTTTACTGGGTGTCACTGGACAAGGTGCCCCGAGTGTCTCCTTCTTCTAAATGGGAATAATAACAATGGTATCTTTGTTGTGGGAATCAACTGACCTAAAATCTACAAAGTGCTTGGATTAGTGACAGGCTCGGGTTGGCACTCCATATCCACTATCTACCATCATGTCTTATCATCGTCACCAGATCATCATCTTCACCACCATTATCATAAACATCCTAACCATCATCATCATTGTCACCATCGCCATCATCATCACTACCATAGTCATTGTCACCACTGCCATCATGACTCTCCTCTGATCACCTGTCACTACTCATCATTATTGTCACCACCATCACCATCATGACCCTCCTTTCATTATTATGTCATCAAGACACTCAGAATAAGTAAACTATCAAAAATATTTTTATTGACTAACCATAAAAGTACCATTCAAAGGTTCCAATGTCCTAACTGTCACTCATCCTGGATCTACATGTACTGTGTTAACAAATGTATTTCGGTAAAATGTTATTAAATATAACATTACAGTTTCTTTAAAATAATGCATTCTGCAGTAAAATAAGTCCTTGGCAGCGAGTCGCTCTTGGCTCCAGTTCCATTCCTAGTGCTCCTTGTCTTGGCGTCTTGAGCAGCTCGCACCCCCGCTCGGGTCTATTAGTTCATCCAGTAAGTGAAGGGTGGTGGGCAGTCTGTGTGGGTTCTCTGGGTCCAGACCCACAGTTCTCTCACAGAGGCATCAGGCCACAGCAGTTCACTGGTGGAAGACCACCTGAGGACACTCCCTCCTTTCGTCCCCAAGGGTGTCGGGTGGCAGGGGGTGGTTAGGTGAGCTAATGCCCGTGACAGGCTAAATGCCATTGTTTAGAAGAGAGTAAAATGGGTTTGTAGGGGACAGCATTATTCCAACAGTTTTGCATGTGATCATGTCTACTGTTTCTAGATCAATAAAGCTGGTGCACCGTCTGCATGCTGCTTTGTAATCAATGAAAAGAGGTGGCATCCAGTAGCACACCGCTTCCCTGACATTTAGGACAATTGCCTCAAAGTAAGTGCTTTCCTTTCAAATTCCAGTCCTTGGTCTGGCTTTCAAGTGGTTTGAACACCCACCTGGGAACAATGGAAATGTCAGTGGCTCAGGATCCCCACAGTTGTCTTGCCTCCCTGCCCACCTCAGCCAAAGATCAAAGCAAACACAACCACCTCCAAGCCTGACTCATTTCCTTCCAGAGAGGGGACTGACATTTACAGAGCCCCTATGTTACCAGGCACTCTGCCAGGGCTTTCCATATGAAATCTCATTAAATATATGCCTTTGTTTATATCCTGAGCTGATACCAAAAATACTTAATACGTTTACAATCTCTAACTTAGCCAATAAGTCTTTTTTCAACATAGGGGTTATTAACAGAATGTTAGATAAAAAAAAAAATCTGAAGACCATACAGGTGAAGGCATTCACCTGAGGTCACACAGCTAAAAAAAAAGCAAGGTCTGAAATCTAATCCAGACCAGTCTGTCCAATTATCAAATAGCCCAGCTGTCTCTCCCTGATGAGTTACTTTCCTGAAGGTTCCCTAAGCCATGATGCTTGGTCCTACTAGTTTGTTTGTCTGTTTGTTTACTATTAGAATATTACAGTTATACATAATATTGGGATTCATTTTGAAATTATGATTCAAGCACGGAACATAATTTACTCCACTTCAGTCCCCAGTACTTCCACTTTCTCTCTCCTTCTCCCACCCCTGTTCCATTTCCTCTCCTCTACTAGTCTTTCTTTCATTTATTTATAGTTTTTTAAAATTAATGTAATATAGAGATATGTAAGGAGAAGTTCATGGGGGGAATATCTGATCAGGCTCACTTCACCTTCCTCCCTTTTCCTGTTCCTTCTCCACCCTTCCCCGACCACTAATCTCCACTGGTTTGGGTTCCATGATGTTAAGAGCACTAGCTTTGTAGTCAGGAAGGCTGACTGACATGCTGACCACAGGTCAGGCTCCTTGTTACACACACAGGGTACAACAATCAATAAAAAAGGTGAACGACCCTGTGTGCCTGGAATGTTTATTCCAGGGAGACTGCCAGTTCACGTTCAGGCCTCTTAGGGTGTTTGCTGAGGAGCCCTGGGAAAGCCTTAAGTCCTCCAGTTGAAAATAAGAGAACAAAGACCCCTTCCTTCCGTAGAGTACTTCAGAAACCTTGTCACTGAGACTTCCTTCTCTGCTTCCTTGAGATGCATGTGAATCCTTTTCAAAGCTCAATGCGTCTTTTGCCTGAAATATGATCCAGGAACTCAGGAATGTCTTTCCGGGGACCTTTTTGGAATATATTCAGCAAGATAACGGTTTTATTTCTCAGTTCTTGGGGGAGGGTTGGAGGCTCAGTTGGGCAGATGCCCAGCTCCACGGCCCAGCAGACCACCTGTCATAAGAAGGGGGCTTTTCTCTTTCCTCTGGAGAAGGCCAACTGGCGAACACAGGTGGCGATGGCAGTTACTGGGCAAATCTGGGGTGAACACACACAACAGACAGTGCGGCTGCGTCCTCACCCCGAGGACGGGTTACCCTGAGAGCCTGCTGGCAGCGGGCGGGTGCAGGGCAGATGAGCTCCCCTTCCCCTCTGCAGCCTCTGGGGCCCTGGGTGCTTGCTGCCTCTGGTTTAATGCAGATACATTACTAAATTATCTTTCTCTCTCTTCTCCCCTTGTGAAAGGTTTTCTGGTTTGGAAAGCAATTCCATTTGCTTCTAATCACACTTAGTTATACATTAATATAAATAAGATTATAAATTAATATAAATAACAATGAGAAAATTATAATTTTTAAATTACATTTTTAATTATTTAGAGGTCTCTTCTATACTAGGGGTTCTGTGAGAATGTCAGCCTTTGTGAACAGGTGATTCTCTGAGGGGTTTACAAACCACTGAGTCCAGGGTCTAAACTTGGCAAAGGATAAGTCTCTGCTACTCTCAAAGCAAATTCTGCCTCTGAATTTTACATACCATTTCACTGTCTGGAAAAGCTTCTCCTTTCACTGTCTGACAAATCCCTGCCTAACCCTTGCACACAACTAAAACCCCACCTCCTCCTGGTGGCTTTTAGAGGCTAGCACTTGTCCCACAGGTCAGCTTCCTTAAAGTCGTTCCCTCTTCCCCCCAACCCTGTTGTGGTTGATATTAGTTCAACTGGAGCAAGAGTTCTGAGACCCCCTAGGAGTGGCCTGTATTAAACACCCCCACAAGCTGTGCTTTCTAAATCTCTCTCATTTAGTTCTCTTATTTTCTTTGTGTGTTAGGATACACATTCTTTTATAGATGAGGGACCTAAAGTTCAGAGAAGTCAAATATATGCCCAAGTCCTATGATTAGTAATTAGCTACACAAACTAACAAATGGCAAAGCTGGCTGGAGAGCTACTGGCTTCCAAGTCCAGGCCTGGCCCAAGACTCTGAGGACCTCTACCCTCAGTGTGACTTTTGTGAGAGTCGCTCATCAGCCTGTTGGTCTTCTCCTCCATCAGACCCCAGAAGGTAAAGTGCAAATTTGACCTTTCTCCATACCTCCTGATTGGGAGGAAACTGTTTAAGGGGATGATGGTGACAGTCTTTCAGGATGGAGTCAGCGATGGGTGGGGGGAGATGCCTGCCCCTGGAGAGAGCATGGGGCACATGCTTGTGCACAGGATGGGACCCTGTGGCCCTTTCTGACAGTGCCAACAGCAGCAGTTATCTCTGCATCCCAGAAACATCCAGAACCTCCATGAGAGGATTTCTGCTCCTCAGAGTGTTTCCAGGTCCACCACAGACTCCCTCTAGACCCCATTACCTGGTGAGTGAAGGTGCAATGAGAGAAAATGAAATGCTTTCCATGGTGGATAGAATAATCATCACCCCCATGTGAGAGAGCCTTTACATCACAGAAGAACTTGCTTTCAGGTTCCTCCCTGTGAATACCACCCCATTCCTTCTTCCTCCTCCCATGGACTGTAATTACAACAGCCACCATTTCCAGACCCTGTGCCTTAAAGGCAGTGTTTGGTGCAGTTTTAAATCCCTAGAATGCAGCTCTGTAACTAACCATGGCATTGATTTTCCCAGCCCCAACTCCTAGAGAGGGCAGCTGCAAACCTGCAAGAGAAAGCTTAGATAAGCTGCTTCCCAGGTACCTAGTAATATCTACAAACAAATGAACCAAGCCCTCTTGAAAACACACACAAGGCCTTCAGTTACAGAATGATGCTAAGAGTGGTCACAAAAACTCTGTCACTAATACAGTAAATGGGATTCAGTAACAGAGTTTACAAAGTCATCTTTGTCTTCATGAGTGCAGCAGAGGTCTGTGGCATGGTTTGAATGAAGAACACAGAAATTGGCAGGTATTTGAAACCAAGACACAAACCCGTGAGCATGCAGAGGAGCCATTAATCCCTCTGAGACTCATTTGCCCAATAATAAATAGTGATAAGGGGCAGAAGCTATTTACAGGGAGGGACATCATCAGTGTCACATAGACTAATTCATTGTCCTACGCCAGGAGCTGTCCTTGGTGCTGATGCTGACAGAGGTATAAGGAATGCTAACTAGTGGGGTCCTGAAGCTAAACCAGCAGGGTAGACCTCTGTTGTGTTACCTACAGGTTGTAGTCTGACATGTACTCTTGCTAAACCTTGCTTTACTTATCTGTAAGTCGGATGACAGCTCTACCTCCCAGGACTGCTGATCATGCAGGCGGCCATGCTGTAAAGCAGTGAGTTAGGACCCTCTGTGTGCTGCACGCAGCAGCTTTGGAGAGCTCATTGTGGAGGGTGGACTCTGAGGGCAGCTCAAGGTCACCATCAACTCTGAGTAGAGAAGCAAGAGCCCTGTCTTTCAGATACAGCACTGATGGGAGTTTTCTTCAGTTTCTCAGAATATTTTAAAGAATAAGCCCTTCCTTTTGGCAAATTGTAAGGAAAAACACAAAAAGCCATTATCCCAACTCATCAGCCCTCCATGTAGGCCTTGGCTGATGGAGAAAACACTCCATATTTTCTGGAGAAAACTCTTCATCTGTGTTATTGATTTGCTTTTGTTTCTCTGAATAAGGGTCATCTCTTCACAAAGGCCAAGCCCAGCAGCCAGGAAGCTGACAGCAAAGGCACTTAAGGATCAACTGGAATTACAGGCCCACAGAATTCTCTAGGCAGGAGCTGAGCCTCTAGCAGTGACCCCAGAAAGGAAGGGTAATATAGAGAGAGTGACAGACATTGGATGTTGCTGCCCTTCCTTGGCGCCTCCCAAGCAGGCACTGCCCTGGGCAAAATCTCTTGTTCCACACACTGAGACCTGATATCTGTGGTTTTTAAAGCATAGGTCTTGGCTGTCAAAATCCTCTAAATCCTCACAAAGTCTATGGATCACAAATGTTGCACATCTTAACCTGCCAACTAGGGCCCAGGAGACCTGGATATATATCCCATCCTGATTCACCATGGGTCTGGCTGTGGCCACATCACATGTTTTTGTTGTTGGTGGTGGTGGTTTGATTTCTTTGTAACAGTAACAGTTATTTCTTCAGCATTATTTCCCAGGGCTGGACTTTTAGAATAAGGAAAGAGAAGCAGCAACCTTTGCTACCAAAAGCCTCAGTATCCAGGATGAATAATATTCCAATGCAATATTGTGAAAAGTAAAAATCAATGCAGAAGAATCCAAAATGGACAAGATATTAAACTGATAATAAACAAAGGGATCTTAACGGTCTGTTGTATTAGGAAAAGATGTTCAGTGGAATGTGGGATCCTGTCTTTATTCTAAATGTTTTTATGTTAATCCTAATCAAACTATTACATTAATTTTAAATTTAAAAATGTTGCCTTAAAGTATTATTTGCATTGGTGACAGGTTTTTGGCTTCCCCTTACATTGTATGTCCAAGATTTCACTTGCACTCTGGCCCCGTCACAGGTGTGACCCCAGGAGCGGAAGAAGCAATAGCACTGACTGAGCACCTGCAAGAGTCCAGGTGTGGGCAGGAGCATCCTGCCTCCAGCTGTGCCCAGGCCTCTGGGTCGCTGCTCTTGGCTACTCCCAGTTAATGAAGAAGGAAGTGGGAAGAAGTTGAGAAACATTCCTGTGCCGTGTGGCTGAGATGGGATTCCATCTCCTACATCTTGACCTCTTCTTTTAGTGACAAGTACAATCTGCCTCCCAACCAGATGAGCCATGCTACGTCCAGCCACGGGAAAAGGCACAGGGCACAGCTGTCCCTGAGCACTGGGGCATGGTTTGGGGTAGCACCAAGGTGACTAGGCACCAGAGAGCATCCCCAGGGGAGTGCCACTGATGAGGAGGGGGAACTGGAGTGGGACATGTCCCGCCTTCTCCTGCCCCCATGCCAACAACATCCCTGCTGTCTCTTCTCAGAGCCAACCACCATCACCAACAGCAGCCAAGACACTCTCAGCCTAAGAGAGCATCCCTGCCTCTTCTGTGGCTGAGACCAGACCCGCTCCTCCCAGGAGGCCTCCTGGCTCTGAATCCAGAGCTCGGGCTGGCTTTAAGTGAGTGCCTCCCCACTCACACGAGGACCATAACTCTCACTTGCATTTGCAATACACTTTCCTAATATTTTTTAGAGTTCCAAGTTGTGTATGTGTTCTATGCTCAGCTCTAACACATCTGGAAGCTGCTTGCAGCCTTAGCAGTGGTGGGCAGTGAAGGGAGTGTCTGATCCCAAAGCTTGTGCCTTAACCAACAGGCCCCACACATGGCAATCCCTTCAGGCATTTCATCCTGAGCAGCCCTTAGGGGGTCTTAAGTGAGCAGCTGGGGCTCCATGGTCAAACTGAGCTGCCCCAGGTCACTACAACTGTCAGTGACATGATCAGGCCTGGAACATGGGTTTCTGATTTTAAGACCACATTTCCTCTACAGCTGCCATCACTCTTCCTTAAACTTAGATGAACCAGCAAGATGAGCAGAATGGACACATAGAGATATATATGAAGTCTCACTGACCTGTGGTCCAGCTACTCCTGGGGGCCCAGGCAGGCCTTGGGGCCCAGCATCTCCCTGTAGCAGGAACCAAGGGGAATAAAAAAAAAATAAGAATGAGTGTCTAGGGCCCATGTCAGAGTCATCACGAAGCCACAGACCTTGCAGACCTGACCACTGATCCATGGGATGCCCCTGCATCCAACTCTGACTCCAGAATCTCTAGGCACAGTGGCTATGCCATTGTGTGCACACCACCACTGTGGCTTGTGGGTATGGCAGCCAGGAACCACGGGAGCCCAGTGCCTCCTGCATCCCATGTTCACACCCTGGAGTGCCCCATTGGTACCAGGGTTTGGCTGTGGCCAGCAGAACACAGCAGGGACGATGATGATGTGTCATTTCAGGGATTACAGCGTAAAGACACCTGGCTCTCACCAGGGAGCTCTGCTGTGAGGCTCATGTAGGAAGGGAGGGGACCTCCTGTCTACAGTCAGTAAGAAACTGAGACTCAGCTAACAGCCACAGAGCAGCTGGACTGGAAAGGTCTTTGCCACATGGAACCTGAGATGACCTCAGCTCGAGGGCTACCCAGGAAGACCCTGAGCCAGAACAATGGGAGAGGCCACTCCTGGATTCCTGCCCTTCAGACATTGTGAGGAAGTAGGTGTCTGTTGTTGGGTAAATTTGGAAGGACGTGAGGGATAGCCGATATAGTAAGAGGAGGAGGAGGCTATTGGGATAAGAGCTTCAGGGTTGTGTAGCATCCTGCATGTGTGCATGTGTGTGTGTGCGCGCGTTGGCATCTGCTTTAATGCATTTGTACATGCATAGCTACACACACAGAATGTGCTTTGATTGTCTTCCTTCTCTGTAATGCCAGGGATGTCAGCTGCCTGGCTCTGAAGGGGGATGCTTAGGTGGGAGGATGGGGTTTTCCGGCCACCTTCCAGGCCCTGCCAGGAGTGGGCATGGAGCGGTGTGCCCTTCCGAATTGCCCGAGTTTCCACTTCTGTTCATCAACATGTGATGCTTGTCTTGCCCTGGTGATGCAAGGGACCTGTGGAGGAGAGCTTGGGACAGGGTTTCCCTAAAGATTTCCTTAAGTGATTTGGAGATGCTGCCCTAAGAGCCACTGGGGATGAATTCCTGGGGTGAAGACTCCTGGCATCACCCCCAAACTCTACACATCTTATTGACCCAATCATGGTCTTTTGATGTGTTTAAAGGCAAGCCTGGGGAAAGGGAGGGAAAAATGGACAAACATGTCCATTTACTGTCCCACATGATACAAATGCTGCAAATTAAAACAATACTTATTTTTGATGACTTGACCATCAAGAGAGTTTAATCAAGTATTCTTAGTGGAATCAGTTTTTTATAATCCCTGAATTTAGAATTTAATCTCCCTGCAGGGTTCCAGGTCTAGGGACCAGTTTCTGGCATCCTAATGCACACACGTATTGGCATGTTCAGGTCTGTGCAGCAGAGAGGGATACTGCTCAAGGCCCAGAGAAGAACAAAGGGGAAATTCACATTTGCATTTGTATCTGTCCATGTAAGGGCAAATGCAAATTACATACAGAGACTTACCTCTCCTGGAAGAAGGAGACCAAGAGGCAGAATGGAGGGTCGGGTAAAGGGAGGCAATGCAGAATAAATTCTTAAAAATCATGTTATGTGCACATATAAATACACAACGGAGAAACTCATCTTTATGCATAGGTAGAAAGAATCAGTCAAATATAGATTAATAGATGAGTGAAAGGAATCTAGTAGAGGAGAGGAAGGAAAATGGGAGAGGGGAAGGAGGATGGAAGGAAAAGGGGTGTGATGGACTGAAGTGGATTCCAGGCATGTCTGAATTTGTTGGGATGAACCCACTACTTTCAAAAAGAAAACAAGGCAGAGACCCTCCCCAATCTCTTATCTTGGAGCATTCACTTTACAAAGCTGTCATTGTGAGTTCTTTCTCTCTTTAGAATGTACACGAGTCCTTGTAAAAGCTATAGAAGGCATTTGCTAGCTTTATAATCTAGGAATGTGCCTCTCAAGGACCCAGGATCCATCTCTTTGGAATAAAGTCAACAAGAAAGATAATGGCTCTATCTCCCAATTCCTGCAGTGGTAAGAGCTCTCCCCAAGTTGCAGAACTACCTCCTGTTATAGAGAGGGGAGGTGTTTACCTTTCTTCTGGCCAACTAGTGACACAGATGGCCATATGTTACTAGGTGAAGATTGTGGCAAATGCGACCTCTTGAGGACTAGTCCCTGCTTATCTCGAGAACGGATGTGCACTACACAGTCTATCAGCTTGGCTAAGTAAAGAGTGAGGCTCTGACTCTACAATCTCTGAATGATACCTGTGGGGCTCTCACCTCTGATTTACTGCTTACTCATTATTAATATTTTTTTCTTTCTCTTCTACCTTTGTGGACTGGTTTTCTAAACTGCAAGATTTCATTTTCCATACACCCATGGAACCACCTACCCCTCATTCTGCATGAAACAGACCATGAGATTCACAAGAACAGCTTTTCTCTTCTGAGTCCTCCCCAGTGTCCACACATTCACTGTCACATAGGACACACTTAATAGGGTGTCACAAAGAGATGGATAGAAGCATGGGTGGGTGGCTGGGTGGGTGGGTGGAAGGAAGGCAGGCTGGCTGGCGTTATGAATCTGGAGGCCTACCTTGGTGTGGTACCTAGTGGGCAGCTGATGGTTGTTGAATGGTGAAGAAAAGGGATAAAAGCCAGTTCTCTTTTCCAAAGAGGGAGTGATGGAGTGAAGAAGGGATGGATAACAGCTAAATGTCCTGGGCATTCTCTCTCCTGATACCATTCTTACGACTCATTTGTATTATCTCACTTAACACTTATTGCAAGGAGAGAGGAGGGGAGGAAGAGAGGGAGGATTAGAGAGAAGGGCCTGAAGAGGGCGACTGTCCCCTGTGTGCAGGAGGTAGGCTCAGTGGGGCCAGTGAGGTCCATGGGTGCCTGCTGTGCTCCAGACTGAACCATCTGAATGACTGGATGTGAATGACTAGGCATCCGCATGCCCTGGAATGTCATGGCCAACATTTCCTTAAAATGGCAAAGACTTGCAGATGCCCTCCCACCATTTCTGTAGCTCTGTCCTCTCAGCCCAGTGTCCCCCATTCCCTCTCACCCCTCTCAGCCTCAGTCCTTCAGAAGGCAGGAGCACCAGAAGGTTTCCACCTGCAATGACAAAGTCCAAAGTCCCCCCTTTTCTCCTTACCTTTTTCCCTTCTGGGCCTTCTCTCCCTGGCTTTCCTGGAAGACCTTTGTCCCCTTTAAATCCTGGCATACCAGGGAGGCCTGGGGGGCCAGGAGGACAATCATTGCACACATCCTGAGAAAGGAAAGAGAGAAGAAATGAGTGAGAGTTACTTGCAAAGTGGCCCTGGTTCCTACAACGGGATGGAGACTTTGTTTTTAGATGCCAGCAAAGATGGGAAAGAAAATGGTGGAACAAGTCATTATCCAGACACTTCTGCATCAAAGCTTTGCATCTCAGTGCTGAGTGTCTGCATTGCTGCCCTACTTTAAGCCAGTCGTACTGCTGGGAGCACGGCTGAGAAAACCATGTCAAAACGCATGGACCTGTGCACAAAAATAAATAAATAGCAGTGAAGATTTAAGACAAGCATTTAGTATTGACAAAAATGGGCTCTGTTCCTGGGTTAGAGTCAGACAGGCTGGGAGCTGGGAGCTGAGGTCTTTGTCCTGTCTGCCAAATGAATGTGGTTTCTGAAGAAAGGAGGAGAAAAAGGAGCAGCAGGCGCCCACCCTCGGGACTTTCCTGCTGGGACACACAGCTGAGCTCTGACCCGGCTGAGCATTATGTTTTGCCCGAGGAGGGCATTCAGTGACTGTTCTCTGGAGTTGGGCTCGTTTTACTTCTTCGAGGCAGGTAAATGCTGTCCCTGGAGGAAATCTAAAGTTCTGTCGGCCCAGGGAGTATGCCTTCTGATTTGTCTGTGTCACCGGTCGGTCTTCCACTTTGGAGCACAGCATTCCCCCTCACTGGCCTCACCCTCACCTGCTCCTGGGCACACGAGGCAGTCACCTCCCCCAGTCCCTCCTCTTTAACCCTCGCCTCTTCCTCCCCTCCTTACAACGAGTTAAATGAGATAACACAAGTCAGTCATGAGAATGGTGCCAAGAGAGAATTCCCAGTGCATGTAGCTGTGATCATTCATTCACTATTCACTTGGTCACTCCCTCTTTGAAAAAATAGTTGCAAAGGCAAAAGGCATATGGAAGTACGAGTGTTCACACTCAGTGGGGCGCCGTCTCCAGTAACGGCATTCCTCAAGGTTTTCAAGCACAGAAGCAATCCCAGCCCACCCTCCTTTTACTTGTTCCACTTCCACTTAGTCTTTGAAGACTCTTTAGAAGGCTCCTACTCCACGAAGCCCTCCTGGTGGCCTCAGGACAGGGGCAGCTCATCATCAGAAGGGTCCCAGAGTCGAAGCACTTGTCTCAACGTCCAAGTGTCTGTTTAGGACTCCGTCCTTTCCCCACCAAGCAAAATAGAAAACGGGAGTGCTTAGAGCACAGAGAAGAGTCATCTTCTCTTTGTTTGTCCAGAGCATGACAAATAGTGTTCCGCTGTACATGAGTTCAGTGAATGAATGAATCAGGCAGCCCAACCAGCACCAATGGATTGATCAATGAACTACCTGAACTTTTGGAGTCTCGTGCCATCTTCCTTCAGTGGGTGCTCTGAGAGGCTGATGGGATCTTTTTGGAAAGTGAGGAATGCTAATTATTGGGGCTCTGAAGCAAGGTAAATAAGATGAAAAAGACTGGGGTTGCTCTTGATTGTTAGAAAAGGAGCAGAGCAGGGAAGAACTCACCTATTCCTAGATGTTCTCCTATAGAACTTGAAAATGAGATACAGCTGTGAAACCCTGTGACAACTGGCAGGTGGGTGGGTAGATGGGTAGATGGGTGGATGGGTAGGTAAAGGGGCAGATGAATGGATGGGTGGGTGGGTAGATGGATGGATAGATGGGTGGGTGGGTGGATAATGAATGGGTAAATGGATGGGTGGTTGGATAGACAGAGGGAATAAAACTAGCCTGGTGACAGCAAGAATTTTGGCCACTGAGATTAGGTTGGTCTTGGAGTGTGTGGTGGAGATGGAGAATATTTCTTTGCAGCAACACGGATAAATAGTATCAGGAAGTTATATATGAGCAATACAAAGTCTTCTTTCTTTGTTGTAATTTAAGGCAGACTGGGTCTGCCTTAGCTGTACACTATGTGAAATAATCCCCTGAAGACCAGACCTACCAGCAGCCCCTGTGTACTGGTGAGGAACCTGTAATTGGCCTCCTGTCCCAGTCTGTTCAGTGAGCACAGGGTGAGACTTGGTGCCACCCACAGTCCTAGTGATACTCTCTCTGGCTCCTGGGACCCCGCCCCCCCATCACTCCTGAACACAATGCCCTCTTCTGAGAGCATTTCACACTTTTTCTGAATTCCCTGAGAGTCCTGTTTCCAAGCAGGTGGGCTTGTCCAGACCTCATAGAAACCTCTGTCCATCTGGTGTCCTGGCTTCTCTCTGAGCCTCAGTCTCCTTATATATGTGATGTGGGGACCATAAAGTCCCATGACAAGTGAGACAACGAATGGAAAATATCTGACACCATGCCTGGAACACAGTGAATTTTAGCTGCTGCGTGTGTCATTCTGGTTTCAGTTATTATTTTCCTCCCGAGAAATGCCATCTTGCCCCATTCACAGATTAAACACCCTGGGTCATCAATACTGGCTCCAAACACCTTGGCTTACCAAGTTAACTCAGGGCCGTCACTCAATCTGTGAGAGCATTTCCCCATCTGTAAATGAGCACTGTTCTCCTACTTTAGGAAACTCTGAAAATTTAAATTAGAAAATGTGTGCAAAGTGCCCAGCATGGTTCAGAGTTCATTGTATCTAGTCTAAAGATGTTGGGCATCTTCTAATCTCTACTCCTTCCTTTTGTCTGAGACATTTTAAGCAAATCCAGCTGTGTCATTATAGTCAGCAATGTGCTCAGTGCAGTGCAGACTGACAAGTAAATAAGTTCTCAGTAACTGCCTACCACCTGGAGAATGGGGCTGTTATGTGGAAAAAATAAGCTTCACTTCCAGGAGCAGAGATCATCTCCAGGGCATCTCATCCAACTCTTGCTGGGCATCTGAATCATTACTACAATATTCCTACCAAAGAGTTGTGGAGTTCACATCTCAAAATCTCTAGACGACAGGCAGGAACTTGGTAGCTGCCTGTATTTCAACAGATAGCTGCCAGGAAGTCCTGGTTCATGCAGAGATGAAATCTGACAGCAGACAGGTTATGTGCAAAGGATGTGCAGCTGGTTGTGCTGGGTGGGAGTCTTGGCTCTCCTTTACAGCTCTGTGGCCTGTGCTAGCAACATACCCACCTGGGCCTCAGCCTCCTCATCTGTAAAATGCAGTCGGTAACAGAACACACCATAGAGCTGTTTGTGAGTTCTGAATGGAATGATGTTTATGCCAGGGATGTCTAAAGGAGACATCCTGAAGTTGGTCTCCCTGGGCACAGACCCAACCATGGAAGTCCATTTAACAGGGACTCTTAGATGATAAATATTCTATCCAGCCAGATTTCCAACTAGCAGAATGAGGTATGGGATGTGATAAAACTCTCTGAGAGGTACATATTCTGTACTAAAAGTTGTCTTCTCAGCAGGGAGGACCTGCCACTGGTCACCTGGACTAGACCTCAGGCTTTGACCCACAGTATTACATCTGCAGCAGCTGGCTGCAAGCAGAGGAAGCAGAAGAGTTCTGCAGGCCTGGCCACACCCACCCACCAGGCTACTGCTACAGGTTTCCAGGCCCAGAGCACTGTGGGAGCTGGGAGTCTCCGGGGTCACCCTGACTGCAGGTGCCCACGTCCCTTCTGAGGTTTCAGCAGCCTAGATGAACCCAGCTGCAGCCCGTGCACTTGGGGAGTGTCTACTGACAACGTATCTGTCTCGATGTCTAGCCCCGAGGTGTTGTGCTTAATCCTCAGCATTCACTCCTGTCATTATTGGCATAAATAATATGGTTGATATCGCTGCAGGGGAGAAGGGGCAGATGCAGTGTGACTGAATTATGAGAAATGATGTAGGTTAACAGGATCCTGTAATAAACAAGGGATTTAATCGATAGATACTGATTTCTTGTCAAGTCTTTGCCAGTGGGAAAAAACTCTCTCTTGTCAATAAAAATCAATAATTATTGTGCTACCACTCATTTTTTAATGAAGTGTATAATTTTCCATGAAGACATCTCAGTGTGTAGGGAGCTGAAAGTCCCAAACTTATGAAGAGGTTCTTGCTTTCTTTTGTTTCCCTCCAGTGTTTCTTAGAATATAAGGAATGAGGTAAGGATCACTTGCAAGAAATCCAGTGCCACACCTCCCCAAATCCAGGATCACACCTCCCCAGAGTTAGACGAGGGCTTGGAGAGACAGCCAAGGTTCCTGCACACCGCTGTCCTTCTGCAACATGAATCTCCCCTTCTCCTCTCTGCACACTTGCACATCTCCAGCTCCTCACTGTTGACACCTGAGGCCTTGGCCAGGCACGGGGCACCCTGTGATGCTTCATGGAGGACTCTAGCCATGTCCTGCTCTTTGCAGCTGGGATTATACTTAACTTTGGCTGAGTTATGCTCAATTTCTCAGATCCTTTGCATCTCACAGGGAAAGCAATTGTGGTTCTAGAAACCAGGTGTGACTACACCAAGTCTGGACCCATCCCAGCTGAAAGCCTGGCAGCTGTGTCCTACACCCTGAACCTGTACTTCTGGCCCTTGCACCAGCAGGACCATGAACAAGCTGTGTGCCTCTGCCGCAGGCCCTGATCAGAGCACAAGGCAACCCCGTGTAGGCTTTAAAGCCAACCTTTACCCCAGTAGTCTATTTTATTAACAGACCCTCGAGGTATCTCAAGTCTCTTACATGAAAGAGAACTTGAGTAGTTCCTGTGTCACAGAGTGTGTGAAATAAGAGGTGTATACCAAGCACTTAGCTAGTCCCGTCCAGAACCTTCTGCTCCATGTCTGTATTGCCCTATGATGTAGCCTCCAGCCACGATGGACAGTAAGTGCTTGGAAAGGGGTTAGTGTGACAAAGCACCTGTGTGTTAATTGTATTTCACAGGTTTAAACTTAAATAGATGCATGTGGTGGCTTCCACATTGGATAATATGGATTTTAGCACGTCAGAGGGCACAAGTGAAATGATAGCATTAACAATAATAGCAGAGCATTTATGTGTTCAGAGAAAATTACTGAGATAGCCAAAACCCCCCATCACCATTTTCAACATTCATGCACATTTATTATGCTTTTACCTTAACCAAAAGATTTATGTCCCCTGGAGACAGTAGTGAAGAAAGGCCCTGTCAAAATGAAGAAAAAAAAAAATACATACATACATATGTGCGTACACACAGTACATTTCATGCATCTCCAGAAAGTGAATGGCTTTCAAGGTGTTAACTCATAACACATCTGTGCATGCATAGGAGACAATGGCCCATTTAATGTCCCCAGCCCAAAGCCACCCAAAGATGACCCTTCCAAGGTAGCCAGCTGGGACTGCTGACCCTGACCATGTCTAAATGACAGCCTTTCAGGTCCCCAGTCTCCTTCCACTGGCCCTTTCTCCTCTGCCAGTGTTCCTTCCTCTTCACCCGCATCAAAATCTGATTGTTCGTACAGGTACCGTCTGCACTCTTGTGTTACGGATTTCCCAGACAGGCAACAGCAGCTGCTCTCAGTAACTAACAGCTAGTGTGAATTTAAACCAAAGTCTTCAGCTCTCACAGGTTAACAGCAATTTAAACTTTCTTTCCTATTTCAGGCTGGAAATCTTTAATTCTGGAAAGGAGACTTCAGAACTCAAAGGTCATTACAAAGCTTCTGACGATGTGTAAGAAGCTGCAGATTACTGAATCCACATTCAAGCCCTGAGAGTTGGATTGTGGCCTTTTATGACTGTGCCAGCCTGGAGCGGGAGACAGCATGAAGGTTCCTTTCACATTTTGGTGTAGGGCATGCAAGGCTAGGGAGGAAAAAGGAAAGGAAAGGCAGATGTTGGAGGGAAGAAGAGTCTCTTAGGTAAGAATTGGAGATGAGCATGCTACTTTGAGAACTTCAAATTCTGGGAAAGGAGGATTGGAGAACCTGCCCAGAAGAGGCAAGATTGCCTTCTGTCCCCTGCAACCTGGGAAGGGGGACACACAGCTGAACTCATGGTGTGTGATTCCTTCTGAATATGCTGGAATCCAGGTGTGTGAATTGGAAGTCGCCTGGCAGCTTGGGACAGCTGGAGCCAATTTCTGGCTATTCCCCCTTTCCTGATACCCTGGGTTTTCCTTCCCATCCTGGGACCCACAACTCATCTGATGGTGGTAACCTCGGTGTGCGTGAGATGATGAGTGGGGTGGCTGGAAACATGCTCATGGTGTTCTCTATGCTGATGTGCTCAGTAAAGACACCAACTCTCTGGGCTGCTGCAAGAAGGGGACTGGGGTCACTCTGACTTGGAGGTGGCTGAAGAAATTAATAGCACTGCTATGAGCACCCACTGAGCATGCAGTCACCAAACACAAGGTCAATGCCCTTTAGTCACTGGGGACAGGCCCTCTGGAGCAAGGCCAAGCTTGGCCATGTAATAGATTAGAACTTTAATTCAAAAGGGAAAGGTTTTATTTTGAAGCCTTACATGTTTCCCTGGGAAGGTCACAATAGCAGGAGTTCAAGTTGTTCACACTGGGACATCTCTAGGTTACCAGCATTGTATTATCTGGGGTATTTTTACACTACATTTGAGAGTTTTATATGATGAGAATGAGCCCTATTAGACAATGTGGCTGGACACTTGTCACAGGAGGAGAGAAAAAGGCACAAGTCATCAGAAATGGGTGAGTTTCCAGTGTACAGTGTGGTCCTGCAGGTGGCTTCACTAAGGTCTTTCTTTGACCAACTTCTCCAAAACTCACAAGAGCGGCCTCCAGAAGGTATGTAGGAATGGGGCTGTGAAGGAGCACTGACCTTAGGATGGTGGACACGAAATGGTCCATAGCCTGTCCCTTCTGCCTCCCAGAAGTCACTATGGATTGTTACTAGGCCCAATGGCTTGAGACAAGACGTGGCGTGAAGTGTCTGGCTCTAGAAGACCCGTCTGTGCCCACCTGGACCCTCCTTACTCCTGGTGTGCCATCCCCTTGGTGCTGTGAGTGCTGGCTGGAAACGTGAGGGAGGTCAGTCACACAGCCAGTGACCGGCCTGGGGAGGCCAAGGGCAGGCCTTACTGAAGGCAGGGCAGCTCTGAGGCCCTGTCCATGCTCTAGACTCCACATGGGATCAGGCCAAGGCCAGACATGAGCTGAACACACACCCCTGTGGGCTTTTCTCCTCATCCTGACAGGTTTCACCTTATAGGCCCTCCTTAACCCACCACTGGGGCAAGAACCCCACCGCAGCCTCCGCTTGCAGGACAATAACCATGGGCATGAGGATTCCTGGCACAGGATTCTATGCTTCTCCCCAGGTGGGTGCTGCCATGGAAGATCTGCAAGTCACTTTCTCCACCCACTGAGGATGGGCAACTGTGTTAGGAAGAGCCAACACAGCAGGCCTGGGTGTCTAAACCCTGGACATTCCAAAGAAAGATCTGGCTCCTGGCTGGTCCCTGGGTATCACCTCTCAGCCTTCAGGCTGTGCTACCTGGTTAGAGCATCTTTGTTTACCCAGGGCCTTGGCCAAGGCAGGCAGTCAATGCTAACAAGGTGGTTTATGGTAGGGACCTTGGCCACACAGCATCATTCTGACCTCTGGAGAGGCTGGAGGCTGAGTAATTAGGGTCAGTCATGTGAGCACCCCACGTCTACACGACCAACTCCCAGTAAAAGCACTGGGCACTAAGGCCTAGGAGAGCTCTGGTGCAGCACCTGGTGCAGACGTCACACACGGCAGCTGGGAGGCTTAGGCATAGTTGGCACTCAGAGAGCATCGCAGGAAGCCCCTGTCTAGTCTCTCCTGCAAACTCTCCTATACACGTTTTTCTCTGCCGATTCTAATCCGCATCCTCACACCCTGATGAGGCATGGGTATATAGGCACGGGCATAACCATTGCCTAAGTTCTGTCAGTTCCAGAAAATCTCTGAGGGTGGTCTTGGGGACCCTGACACATTGACAGCTCTCATCAGTGAGGCCAGAACTCTGAGTGTCACTCACCACCCTTGGGGCCATTTGGAGGCAGCAGGTTCCATGAATTTAAAGGTGGTCCAAAGAAAACCTCTTTCTCTTTCTGCATCTAAGCCTTTCTGTGCTTGCTCTTTTTCTTTCTCTCTGCCTCTCTCTCTCTCTCTCTCTCTCTCTCTCTCTCTCTCTCTCTCTCTCTCTCCCTCTCTCTCTCTCTCCCTCTTTCTGTCTTGATTTCTGTCTATCTTTCTCCATGTCTGTCTGTCTCTCTGCATTTCTATACCTGACTCTGTGGGCCTGTCTCTCCCTCTCCATCCCTCCCTCTGTAGCCCTCTGCTCTGTGGTGATCAGCTGAGAGACCTTCATGATTTCCCACATTGACAGCCTGACTCTGTCAACTTAATTCTCTTTGCATAGAGGCGTCGAGGTCTATGTGTGGCAGGCATCACTTAAACTCTTGCTGGTCTCTGGTCTGACTCTTGCTCTTCACCCACTTCCTCAGGACCTCCCGCTGCACACAGTACTCGCTTCCATGAGGCTTACCTGATGTAAAGCTGACTCCACAGAGGAGAGGTGAAGCTGTCCCCAGCCTCAAACAAGACCTTATGCTCATCCCTTCAGAAGGCTTCAGAAAACCCCAGAGTTTTAGCCAGATAGCCAGGCATGGAGGCACTTTCTGGCTTTCAGACCAGCCTGTCCCTGAGCTAGTCTCTGCTGTGCCCACCAACTCAGGCCCCTGTCTGAAACCTGTAGCAGCCAGGCTTGCAGAAGAGACTAGTAGCCTCTTGCATCCATCTTGGCTCTGAAACCAGACTGTGTGCTCACTCCTGAGGCCTGCAATTCCCCAGTCTCAGTGGCCACCCTCTCTTCCTTCCTCAGGAGCCCCTCCCAGAGCTCCCACATCTGCACAGCTGCCTTCCCCCGACTGCTCATCCTGTGTTTCCTTCCCTCCAGGAAGCAAGGCCTCCATGCTTGGCTATCTGGCTAAAACTCGGGGGTTTTCTGGCACTTGTAACTCACTCAGAAGTCACCCCAGAAGATGAGGGTGCTGGGCCCAGGGACACCTGTGGGACAATGGCTGCTCTGCAGCCAGACTGCCAAGGACTCGGCCTTCAGGCGGTCCACACCTGCTTCAGCTTCCATAGCTCCTACTGTTGTCATGTGAGGCAAAGAAGAACATTTCTGCCACTCTGAAAAGTGCCAAATGGCAACCCAGCCGAGGAGTAGGAAACGGGCAAGTTAGCAATTAGCAATAGATGACGGTCCTGTCAATCTCCTCACCACAGGCCCCCTTTGTATTATGTGCTGGCCTATTCCAAGCCCTGGGAGGCTAGACCCCTAGAAATGCATCCCAGGGCTTGCTGACCTGCTGGCCTGTGCTCAGGATGGCCTGATGGGAGGCACCACTGAGAAACTACAGGAGGGCGAGAGAGACGTGCCGCCCCTCCCTTGGGCCAAGCTCTCTGGCACCAACTCTGAACCCATAGCTACAGCTCACATCCCCTCTTCTTAGCTCTCACTTTGGCTCTGAAAATAAGCACAACTGGCGACACTCCCCAGTGTGACTTATCTCTGGGTGTCACAGCATCCCCTATCTGTTCCCTTGGCCCACAGCTGTGGAAAAGACCCCTTGTTAAGTCTCTTGAGGCTTCTGGGCTGCGCTTTATTTCCCACTGGAGCTCTGACAGTCAACACTCATCCGGAATGGCCAGGTGACCTACGGGTTTTCCAGGAGGCCCTCTTTCTCCTGGGTTCCCTGGTGCACCCTATGAGAAAAAGGAGAGAAACGGTAAAGGGTGATGAGCACATGATCCTGACCTATTCTACCCACCCCCTCTGCAGCCTCAGTCTCTGCCACGGTAATATGGTAGGAAAAAATGATCACCCAACTCTGAAGATGAGCACCAATGGAAATGAAAATGCATGGTTTCCAAGTTCAGTTTGAATATTCAGAGCTTCCCAGGAAAGTAGTGACAGTGTCCAACACTTAGGACAGACAGCTACCCTTCCTGTAACCTCACTGTAAACATGAAATTAAAACAAACTCGCACACACAGAGAATGCATGCACAAGCACATGTGCATGAGTTCCCTCCCACATCGACACACACACAGAAAATCCTTTTGCAAACACAGGGGGAGGGACTGACTGGCTTTGGAAAAGAAAGTCCTTCTATTGTCAGCTAAAAAAACATAATGCTAGGGCGGGGGAGCTATATTTTAATATTGGAATCAGTAATCAGAGAGCAACCTTATTTTTTGAAATAGAATCCAAGGAAGAGAAGAGGACTTTATTGCTCCTGATTGTAACTCAAAGGACAGAGAGGAAAGGGTGCACACCTGAGCACACTTGAGCACTCACTTGAGCAGTGAATGCTATTGCTTATTCATGCTGGGCCTCTCTCCCCTAAGAACTCAGGGTTGTCATTCACTTGCAAGGTCAACCAATATGGATTAAGTACCTTCTGTGCCTGGCACGCTGTTATCAGGGATCTACAGACAAGCAGACCCTTGGAGCCCAGATCTATCTGAGCAAAAGACAGATAACAAATGTAAGAGGATGCTACTGTCACAAAGTAGGAAGTGACACATCCTCAGGTGCACAGACACACCTGTGAGGTCCCCTGGAAGGGAAAGGGCCATTCCAGGGGAGGGTCAGGAAGAAGTCCAAAGAAGGTAGTACCCAATCCAGGCAGAACTAACTGGCCAGCTCTGTAAGAAATTGGCCAAGAAATTGGAGACATTTCTGGGGGAGACCTGGGAGCACAAACATGAGAAAGAAAACTGGACACACAAAACTATAAGCCACAAACATAAGAGCAAAGGACTATAGATAAAGACCTTGGGATTTCTAGAAATCCTGACTGAGCTACCAAGCTGGCACATGGTTAAAGGAGGCCAGGAAAGGGTGGAAGATGGACGTCCAGGGGCCTCTAAAAGCCTTGACTAAGCCCATGGCATTTCTCTTTACTTACATCCTGGCCAGCTGGTCCCTGGGGGCCGGGAAATCCAGGTAAGCCTCGCAATCCCTGATGAAAAGAAGAGAAAACATCCCAAAGTGTAAGCAAATAAGGCCCCACATTGCTTGGCAATAGTCGACTCTCATTACACAAATAGCCTGTTGGCATCTCAAATGCATGTGCCAAAAGCACCCTGCTCAGCTCATGTGGAGACGGAAGTGCTCCACACACAGGATTCTCAGGAAGCCGTCACTCTGAGCCTGAAGACGCATGCCCCCTTTGTAGGCTCCTTTTCTAAGTGGAAAGGACAGCTCCTTGGGTGACCCGGGCCTGAGTGTGAATCCCAGCTCTCCCCTGTATATCCTGTGAGTAACCAGCCCTGGGGATGTTAATTAGCTGAACAAGTGTCTTTGTGCCTAGCATAATGCTCTGTCCACATGACATTCCCCACTTCTAACAAGAAAGGCCGTCCCATTCCATTTAAAATTTCTGAACAGCGTCAGAAAACTGTACAGATATCTTTTTTTATGGATCTCATTTCCCACAATACTTTTCCCTAAATATATCAGCAAATGGAAATCAGCTCTTCCTACCAGCAAGACTTACACTACCTGCTGCTCAGGAGCTAACCCTGCCTCTTCCAGGGCCTCCACAGGCCTCCCCTTACACTCAGCCCTCCTGGAGCCCCGTATTCCTTACCTCTACTTTACAACAGCTTGCTCTAGAATGGCATGCCTATCAGTTAATAAACCTGAACCTCAATGTCTTCATCTATAAAAATGGGAATAAAAATCCCTATCCTTCTCAATCACAGAAATTATATGAATGAACAACATTTAAAATGTGTGTACATGACCAAAGGTGCAATATCATCCCAGGTATGAAAAGATAGTTCTTCTTCTAATGAATGAGTTGGCAATTCTCATTTACCCGGGAAATGCAGGCACAACCACAGGGTCATTGGCTGCTACTTATGAGGACAGGTGCTTCCTGGGGGCTCTCAGTTGCTTTGGCATAAAATAAGCCCATCATTTCTGCACCTAGCTCAGGGGTCTGCCTCACCCATGCTGCAGACTCAGAGACACCCCCTCATTTGTTCGTGGACCTGTGACTGGAGGGGAGTGAAGCCAGAAGCCAGAATTCAAAATCCGTTCCTTTGGCAATTTGATGAAATTAATTAAACTGTGGCCATCCTTCTGTGATGAAGAGGAGCCAAGGAGCAAAGCCAGCCTCATTTGCCCAACTGGAAACAGGCAGGATGGATCAGACAATCCAGCCCCTTTCCACCCAATCCACGTCCGTCCCATCCCATCCCACAGGCCAGTGCTCATATTTTGGAGAGTCTGCACCACTTAATGTTAGGAATTTTCTGGAACTACTTTAGTTTTTGGTGCCTATCATTTAAAATTGTTTTGATCACAGCAGAATTCCTCTGGTAGAAACCCAGCCCCTTATTGAAAGCATACTGTACCGGGGGCCCTTTGTCTCCTGGTGGTCCGGAAGGGCCCTAACAAACAAACAAACAAACAACAAATTAGTGAGCAAGTAGGAAGGAAACAGTCCTTGACACTGCCCTGGGTTTTGTCTAACCTGGTCTCACACTGTCCTAGAAGGGGTCACCGGAGTCTTCAGGCCACACTGCTACAGCTCTCGCCCCTGCCCACACAAAAATGCTGCTTACCGAAGTTCCCTGGAACCTCCTCCATTTGCCCCAAACGCTTACCACTCCATCGTCATTCCCACGTGGCTCCTGACACTTGGCCCCACCTCAACTCCATCACCCTGGTGTGGGGTGGGACCCAGCAGCCCTTGCTTCCCCACACTGCACCCCTTGGAAAAGGACTAGCTCTTCCCACTCAGGATGGGCTGAGGCACACTAAGGGCAGACTTGAGACCCTGGTGGACCATCCATGTGATACGGTTTGGATGTGAAGTGTCTCCCAAAAGCTCACGTGTGAGACAATGCAAGAAGGTTTAGAGGAGAAATGACTGGGTTATAAGAGCCTTAACCCAGTCAGTGAATTAACCCCCTGAGAGGGATCATCTGAGTGGTAACTAAAGGCAGGTAGGGTATGGCTGGAGGACGGGGGTCCCTGGAGGCATGCATTTGGAGTATATATTTTGTATCTGGAAGTGAAAGTGGAGTCTCTCTCTGTGCTTTCTAAACCTCATGTGAGCTGCTTCCCTTCACCTTGATATTCCACCATGATATTCAGTCTCACCTTGAGCCAGAATGGAGCCAGCCTACAGACCAAGACCTCTGAAACCCTGAGCCCTCACATCAACTTTTTCCTCCTCTATAATTGTTCTGGTCAGGTCTTTTAGTCATAGCAATGAAAAATCTGACTAAAACTCCAGGACTTGCAGGAGCAGGTCTCGGTGCTATGGATAAAGAAACTGAAGCTAAAATCCATTAAGAACCTTAGCCAAAGTCAAGCAGGTGAAATTTGGGACTCAGAGGGTCACTCCTGGTCAACGTAACTCAGAGGGCATGGCTCCCTCCGCCACACGAGGGCTCTGTCAAGTTGGTCTTGGGTGCCCACAGACCAATACACAAGCATCCAAACTGTTCCACTGTGGAATGGTTCTCACCATCGCTGCCTACATCTACTTCAAGAAAAAGGGGCAGGGGACAGCTGGCTGCTGGCCTGGGAAAGCTGCCAAGTCATTTTAGCATCACTTCTTGTCTTCCAATTAAATTCCATGATCTACCTCAAGCATTTAAATCGTTCATTATACTAGGCTCCACATTTCCTTTAAGATGTCAATTAATACAAAATCTGCTCAGAAGAACAGATTTTCTGCCCAGTGGTCTTCATTGCAGGTCTTGGCATTCCCATAGTTATTCTGTCTGTCTCCTTTTAAGAAATATGAGAGCGTGCAGAGGAGGATTCAGGAGTAAATATGGACACCAGAAGACCCCTAATGAGCACCTAACGGGATCTGGAGCCTGAGTACGTCTTTGGTAATTACAGCACTCTTTTCCAGAATTATGTCCTCCAATATGTTTGTTCAAGAGTCACTTTACCTAACACTACAATTTCAGCCTTTGATACCACTTTTCACCAGAAAGAACTGCTACTCCTTGAACGAAAGACTGACCAGAGATCTGGACAAAGAATGTACACAGCAAGCCTAGAACGCCTTGTCATTTCAGATGGCAAGGCCATTATCAAAGACAGGCAGGTTTTGTCAGAAGCACTCAGGGTCAACTTGAATAGACTCCCACTAGCATAAGATAAAATAAGTTGATCATCAAAAGGAAGAATAATCGCAACATATAAGTTTAAAGTTATGAATCCAAAATTCTGCTTAACAGACAAACAACATCTCTCTGCTCACCTTTGCAAAAAGTCAGAGCATCAAGTCATTATTTGCAAACAATCAGTGGAAAGGCTTGAGCATGACTTGTTCCCTTCCAAGTGAGGTGTCCACAAGGTACACAGGGCAGTTGAGGGGGGTCTCTCTCTACAGAAGTATTCCAGCTAATGAAGCAAGAGTCATTGATAGAAGTATAAGGGCACCAATTTGCAGCCCTTGATGTGCTAACTGATGAAGGCATTGGACAGCCAAGGGCACAAACATAACAAAAAGGGGCTCCACCAGACATCTTGCACCTCCCCATGGCAGAGCACATGTGAAGTACCAGCAAAGACATCAGACCTGAACCTGATCTAGCCTCCAGACCTGAGCCCCAAATGATCAGAAGCACAGGGACAGAGGGACACGAGAACTGCAGCAGCAGCAGCCCCACTCTGTGGGAAGCACTGTAAGACCAAAGAATAAACCTGATTTCATCAGCAGATGAATTTCAAAAGAATGGAGGCAAAATCTAGAAATTAGTCAAAGACCAACCAATTGCTACGTGTTTACTTCTTGGCTGTTGATTCAAAGAAGAGAAAACTGCCAAAGCGCGGCATTTGTGAAACAATTAGAAGTATAAACAGCGGCTCGATGGTGTTACTGAGTAATCTTGGGATATGTGATAATGACTCAGGTGTGATAATGCAAACAGGTGAATAAGACAAATGAATTTTTAAAAATGTGGCTGACATATAAGTCAATATTTCAGGAGTAATATGGACACCAGAAGACCCCAGCATAGGTGAGGATTGACATGTACATTAAACCCCTCATTCCTGTCCCCCACTGCAACAGTGGTGTTATGGAATCTGAGTTCCCCCAAAGCCTCATGTGTTGGAGGCTGGGTCCGCATGCAGCAATGTTCAGAGGTGGGGTTTGAGGAAGAGATGGACCGAGGGCTCTAGCCTCATCAGTGGGCTCAGCCATTGATGGGCCCATAATTTAATGAACTATTGGGAGGTGGTGAACTTAGGAGCAGGAAGGGCGCCTTAGTTAGAGGACTTAGGTCTCTGGGCTGTATCCCTGGAGGGCATATCTGGTCCCCAGTCCCTTCCTCTCTCACTCCTGCCTCGTGATTGCTCCTCCCACTCTCACATCATGACTTTCCACCCCACCATAGACCCAGAAATGATAGAGCCAGCATGGCCTGAAACCTCGGAAACCATGAAGCCAAAATAAATCTCTCCTCCTTTTCTCAGGTATTTTGTCATCATGACAAAAAGCTACTAACAAGTGGGTTCGGACATTTGTTCTGTTAGAATGCTGGGGTCCACCCTCACTCCCCAGTGTGCCCTCATGTAGGGGTTTCATGTCCCATCTTCTCCTCATTTGTAAGAGGAAAGGAACCTGGAGTTGGTCTGGTGGGGTTGCTGGGAGGACGAACTGAGAGGTGCCTGTGAGATGAAGCATTTCTAGGCACCCGCTCACTCCCTGCAATTAGCCAGTGGAGGTTGGTTGCTTATTGGTCTTACTCTTTGTTTTAGTGGCTGCCATCTCTATCATGATTGAGTCATTCCTTGAAAAGCAGAGGAGTGCAGAAAGCAAACCCTTTGGTCAGACACCTGAAATGCTTTCCTGCACATAACTGGTTCGTGAGCTTCTTGGTGCCTCAGGCTAACAGACCACTGGAGGGGGGTGAGCCTGACCTGGTACATGTGTGCCCAGCATCTAGGCTGAATAAGGCATCCATACGACCAGCTTCAGTCACTTTAGGCTGCGAAGGTTGAGAAAGATGTAGGGGGAAGAGGATCCTTCTAACATCACATGGGCAGGGCAGGGAGCCCAGTGTTATCACCAAGAGCATCAGGTTGTGACCCTCCTGGTTCCTCTGATGATGCTGAAGAAATCACTGTCACCTTATCATGAGGAAACTGGGACAGGGTGGAAGGAAGGGATCCAGGGTTGTGGGCTGTCCCTGCAGAGTCCTAGCTCCTGGTGTCACCCAGGCCCATCAGTACTTTGACCCTCCCACAGCCTGAGCAAGCTATTTTTTAGCATCTCAAACCTTGCTAAAGGAAGATCAGAGACAACCTGAAGATTAAAGGGATCTTTCTTGTTTGTGAATGTTTTGAAGCAGTAAGTCAAAACCCCAAACACCTGCCTCGCCACACCTCCTCCTGTCTACTGAGGAAGCAGAGGTTGGCAGACAGAGTCCTGGGCCCCTTGCCAGGGCAGCACTGCCCCTGGATGCCAAAGGCCTGGACCATGACTTTAGGGGAGGCAGAAAGTAGAGACTGACCTACAGCCAGATCTGCACTTCATGTGCTTTCTCTGGGGAACTGAACGAGGAAGTCTGTCTGTCCTCCTGAGGCCCCCAAACAAGATGCCACAGAGGCACAAGGACCGGCTTCAGGGGGTATGGAAAGTGTGTCTGCACCAAGTCCTACTCCTGAACCAGCTGACAGTGACTAGCCACTGGACCTTCTGAATCTTGAAATGCTCACTAAAGAACAGTGACGTCCAGACATGTCATCCCCCTACCCCCATATTCCCTGGACACACCAACCCTGGCAGCTCCCAGCTGCAGACCCCTGTCCAAGGGCTTGCTTTGGCCACACAAGACTGTAGAGTCCAAGCAGGGGGTAGACTGAGTTCCTGGGAAAACAGGTGTTAGAACACTAACAGCCAGCTTCAATGCTCCTTCTGCAGAAAGACTTCCACACTGTACCCTGTGATCACCCTGGGTCAATGGAGTGAGTTGAGTCCAGGATCCCACAGGGGCCACCACTCACTAACATGTGCTCCCTGGTCTCTCTTCCTTTTTCTCTCTCACTTTGTCACTAATAGTGATTTCTGGGATCACTTCCCAAATAAACTCCTTGCTCTTGGGGCCCTAGCCTCAGCCAAAGGGCACCATCAGCTCCCACGAGACTGAATGAGGCGGTGGATGTGATGCTCAAAGCCCATAAGACAGACTGCTCAGAAAGGGCACTGTTCCTGTAAAGGGGTAGCAGCATCCCCAGTGACCTTGACACACTCCTCCCTCACTCCTCCATACGCCTCCTCTCAGCATGTCCTGGAACCCTTAATGCAGATCCCAGATTAGCAGCAACCTTGGCTGGAGGCCAAAGACAAGATTTATGATGATTCAATAAGGTTCCATGCACCACGGAAGCTTTTAATAAATCTAAGTGGTAGGAAGACACTAAACACTTGATTTACAGCCTCTGGGTTGGAGCAAGCCAATTATTTTTCAGGTGGACACACTTATGTGGGGACATACTTCATGGGTGGCTTTCGCTGACTCTTAAATGGGAGGTAGGTGAATTGCATGCAGCCCTGCTGGCTGGCTTTCTGATTTGGGTACAGTGACTCCCTGAGGAGTGCCCTGGACACACAGACCCTGTTACCTAAGGGAGGGTGCCACCTCCAGGTCTCAGACTCCCAGTTTCCCTCTCAGTCCCTTCTCTATCCTAAAGGGTAATCCCCATGTCCAACAGAACCCTCCCTGCAGGGGAAGGGGACCCCCCAAACTGAGGATTTTAGAAATAAGAAAGTCTGGCTAAACCTGCTTCTTCACTGCATCTTTAGTCACATTGAACCTTTCAGTTATCAGAGACCGAAAAGCACAGTCCAAGACAAAGATCAAACCAGTGAAATAAAGTGAAATGAATGAAGTATTCAGCGGAAATTCTAGCTAAGAATTTCTTTTAAGAAAAGAGACCAAAGTAGACATTCCCAAGGATCTTCCCATGGTGTTCAGGGACATGTAGGAAAACAGAGTCCCCTGTTCTCCTACCACCTTGAAAGGAACCCTCAATGCTAGTGGGTGGGAGCAGCAGTGGGTGCTCCAGCCTGGCGGGAGGCAACGGGGCCTGCTTTGGAGTGGGTGGGCAGAAGACGGGGGGGCCAGGAGAACTTGGGGGAGGCATCAAGAAGCCCCGGATGACTCTAGTCTGCATGAAGACCTCAGGGGAAAAGAGGGGAACTTTCTTACAAGTGACCTTGTGGGAGATAAATTGGATTTCCCTTCTTCTTTGAGATTAAATATGAAGAATGGCATACCTTGGATATCATTGGTTGTGTTCCGAAATCCTTACATGCAAAAGCATGGAGAGACTGGGCTCTGTGCTCTAGTTATATCCCAGTCATGCTTAGTAGGGGCACAGTTAGATTGTGCATCTGGGTCAAAATAAGAACAACAACAACATGAATGTGTAGGTAGTTTGGATATTACAAGACTTAGTGAGGACTATCTTTTAAATAATAGTAAGTCATGGCTGTCAAGAAAAAAATAAATAAATGCAATTTGAAGGTGCAGCGATATGGTGTCTTTAGCAAAGAAAGGACTAAAGAGAAAAATGAGACCTCGAGAGAAAACTGTCTTTCCAAAGGCTGTCATTCAGTGGCGGGAGGAAGAAAAGCTGTGTTCTGCAGCCCAAAGGGAAGATTAAGAAGCAATGGCAGGATACAGAGCACCCCAAACCTTTTCTCTTTGAGAAGAAACTTCTACTAAATATACCTGTTTTCCACGGAAAAACATTTCTCAATTCCAGAGCCAGGAGCACAGGCCTTGGAAAAAGTGCGTTTTCTCTCTCTCAACGCCTTCAGGGGACTGGGTGAGGGCACTGAGAGCGATCCTCACACTGGATGAGGGCCTGGACGTCCTTGACCCCACGAGCCCTCAAAACTCAAGGCTTCATCAGTTCCTAAGCCGCCACCTCGGGGACGTACGCACTCACACCCAGCAGACCAACAGGAAAAGACTCCTTAGAACCCACACGACGAGGACCACACAGTGGATCTGGTTTTGAAGATGTGCTTTCATTTCTGTTCTCATCTGTACTAATTAGAGGAAGCAGGGTAGTCAGTTCATTTTGGGGTTTGGGGCCTGAAAGACATGAACGCACGTTGTCTGCCCGTTCCAGACCCCTTCTCCAACCAGACCAACGTCGCAGGCTATGATGTAAGATTCTCAGAGTTTGTCCCATGAGTCTTTGTTTTCACTTTTCAAATTTTAGTAAGATTTATCTTCCCTTCTTTTAATCAGACAAGTCTTGGTCTCTCCAAAAGCTGCATCCTCATCATTCCCACAACAAGTACGCCTAGTCTTCCACCCACGTCAGCCGTGGGCGTAGACCTTCCACCCCGACAGACCAGCGGCTCACTACCATGCTAGCTGGAGCAGGGGTGTCCCTACAGGGAGGCCCCGGCCGCACACTCTACGGGAGCCAGCAGGGAAAGGCTGGTGGCCTTGAGAGCAAGGACGTGCTGGGTAAGAACTCACAGGAGGGCCAGCAACCCCGATGCCCGGGTCACCACGACTACCAGGAGAGCCAGGGATCCCAGGTGCTCCTCGGTCCCCCTAGAAAGAAAGAAAAGTAAGATTGAGAGGTCAGTGCCGGAAGGAGAGGTCCAGGGTACAGGATACCCACGCCCTCCAGGGGTCCTGACTTCCACTCTTCAACATCCTCTCCCACCGCCAGACCTCCATGTGCCATTGCTCGGCTCCCAGGAGGAGGTCCACTGTGGGGACTCTCACCATCATGCTCTTCCTGACCCCAGGACCAAAGCCTTGGGTGGAACCACATGGACCACAGCAATGACTGTGGTCATGTACTTTCCAAGGATGACAGGTCGCCAACCTTGACCATGGTACTAAAAGTGATTACAGCACTATGATCCTCCCGCAGGGGTGACCGCAGTTCCAATCTATGACTCCATCCCAACCACACAAACACCCACATCTCAACTCCGAGCCTAAATCACTGGTAAACGGATTCATCAGTCCATCAAGGTTTATTGACACCCACATTTTGTGAGTCACTTTTCTGGGTGTAGCAAGCTAGGCCTCTTCCACAACCTTGGCCTCCTCAGTCTCTGGAAGTAAGTGCCGATACAGTTCCAAGACAGCAGGCCCTGATTGGGGCCACACAGGCTATTTGCAGTCCTTGGCCTTCCCATTTGTTTTCATTCACACATGTTTATTGCATCACTGTTAACAAGTTTGTTTGGGGTGCTTTTCCAGACCCCACAGTAAATGTTGAGACATGGGGGATGCGTATTACTACCTCTCCATAATTCAAACTAAATTTGATCCCAAAGGCACAGGGCCCAACAATCTCATGCAACAGAACGTCCTCTTGTACTTATTAGGTCAGCTGGACAGCAGCCAAGCCTGAGACTGAGGTGGCAGACAGCCTTGCTCCAGCCACTTACTGTCCCTGGGATGAGCTAACTTGTCTCAGAGGCGGTTCTGTAGAGCTGTCCAGATAATGTGCAACCAACTGGTTCTGTATAGAACCCATGAATGCTGGGCAACATATTGCTTTACCAGATGTATGTGTTGAAGCATTTTTTAAAAATTCTCATGTATAAGCAGTCTATCTTCTTCTGTTTTAAGGGAAAATAAAAGAGCATTCTGGACCTTTAAGATGAGGCATTTTTCTTGCAGCAGGACTGTGGCTTGGGGACAACGCTTGTCCACTGAAACAGCCATCTAGGCTCCAAGCCCAAAGAATGACTCACTCAGAGGCTTGCTCACTGTCAGTACCCATGCTAGGCTCTGAAGCAGAGCATCATTTGTGGGGATGGAGAAAATAAGCCTGGGCACCTTCTCACAGAAGATAGGGACCAAGGTCCGGTCCCTGGCTGGGCTCCCTTGATGCTGTTTCTTCCCCTTGTACCCCAGAGGCCCACAGGTGGCCAGGCCACAGCCCACTAATCCCTGGACCACAGCATCCCTGGCCCACCCTCAACTCTCCCAGTAGTTCCTTCCCCAACATATTTTATTTTTCAAATTTCCAGCCTGTTGCACTCTGTTTCTTCAGAATGATGTGGTGTAGCCCATTCTGGGAAGATGGGATGCTCAGGAGAGGAACTCAAATGAGCACTATGGGGAGGATGGGAAGAGCAGGGCAAGAACCAAGACCAATGTAGAAACAGGGCTCATGAACTCAGAGCAAACCTGATCCCTGCTGTGTGTCTTCAGCTCTCGCCACAGTGGACCAGGTCAAGTGGTCACTGTCATGTGACTCCAGGTCCAGGCCCAGGACAATGTCAACCTCATCCTGTGATAAGACGAACTAGGTAAGTTCGTCTCTGTGTCCTAGGACCCTCAACAAGAAAAATAACACCATCCAGCAGAGTCCCTGCATATTATTATGAGAGTTGTTACCTAGTCACTGGACTCACCACTGGAGTGGATTAACCATAGGCAGGAAGGGGTGGCTGGAGGACCTTAGGTCACTGAAAGCATGCTCTGGGGGTTACAGTTTGTCCCTGGCTCCTGAGCCCCGCTGCTTCCTGGCCTCCAGGAGCTGAGCAGCTTTCCCTGGTCCTACACTCCCACCATCATGCTCTTCCTGACCCCAGGACCAAAGCCGTGGGTGGCACTGGTGGAGCACGGAGGGAACCTCCGAAACCATGAGCCAAAATACAATTTTCCTCTTTTACTGTTCTGATCAGACACATGGTCCCAGGGATGCAAAGCTGTGCAACACACTCAGGATTATACTTACACATTATCACTTTATCTATCGGCAGAGTTAGCAGATAGAAAACCAGCTAAACACATATAAATATCAGAGAAATCCATATTCTTTCGCACTTGGTTTTGCTTTAGGCTTTTCCATGTGACTTTCCTATCATTATTTTCGGTTTTCACTGGGCTCCCCTTCTCTTCCCATAGCCATGTTCCACACACCAGCAAGCTCTCACCCTTGCCAGGGAAGCCACAACAGCACCCGGACTTGTTTTCTTCTGTGCTATTTTCTGACATCTCTGCTTCTTAGACTCACGGTGGCCTTCCCAGAGACGCTCATGCATCCACAGTGGAAGCTTCCGAACACCTACCCGTCAGCTGACCCACCCAGTCATTGCATTCACACATGGCTGCCCGGTCCACTCCTCTGCTGTCTTCTTACAGACGCCTTGCACCTCTCCCTCCATCTCAACACTCCCACCAACCACGTGCCCATTTCACCCTCCGACTTCTCTGTAAGGAGCTAGAACATAGAAACTCTCCATTTCTTTGTTCATTTAACATCTATTTATCGAGTAGTGAAAATGAGCAAGTCTCCCCCATCATTCACACCATCTTTGAGCACAATAAGCTCCCTCCAGAGGAAGGAGTCGGGGACAAAGGCCTCCCCTTCCTGGGGGCGGTGAGTAACTGACTGTTTTTCTATACCGGGGTCAGATCTGGCTCTGTTTCTGTGTGTGGTCTGCTGTGATGCTAACAACTCCTCCAAAACTACTCCACGGCTTAATGAACAGACACTGCTAAAGGGCCCTGAGAATACTGCAAAAGTCCTTAACGTTCTGCCAGCAGAAGCAGGGAGGTCAATGGGCTTGAAAGAAAGGGCATGTGCACGCGAATCTGTAACACAGAGTCTGGGGAAGGCATGTGTGAGAAGTCTGGGGTCCTGCACGGAGAACCACACCCAGGGCAGCAGCTGTGCACCAGAAGGTCAGCTCTCTCCCGAGGAGTTCTTAGTGTCAAATATTCCTTACTTCCTCGTACAGAAAAGGAACAAAGAGTCTCAGAAAAATGAAGCACTTGCCTTCACGTTATGTATCTTGTAGTATCTGAACTGGGATTCTGCAGGAAGCCAAACCCCAGGCATTCTGCTGGAAACAAGTTGCCACTCAGGACAAGGAAAAGTGTCCTGAAGAGCCTTCTGCAATTCTAAGTAACCAGGAAGGGCTGAGGGTGTGCTGATGAGAATCCCTGCTAGCCCCCTCCTTCCCAAGGCTCACCCATTCGGCACCAGGAGAGCACCAGCAGACAGCAGAAGACACTCACCTCTCCACCTCTCCCTCCCTTCTTCCCTTCCTTCCTTCCTGTCCCTCAATCACTCATTCTTCAACTAATGCTATCTCCAAATTCCAGTTTCCCTTCCCAATGCATTGACTATGGAAACCATGATTTCTAAACCACATCCTATTTACAAATTTACACAATACCAACATTGGAATGGGTCACCTTTTAAACAGTGGGAAACATTTGACCAAAGACAGCATGATTAATCCCGAGTCCCATGGAATTGAGCCCAGGTCAGGGTCTCCATGCTCTTTGCCCCGGGGTCTCCGCCTGCCTCTCTAACTTTTATGGATGCCTCCCTCTTCCCCTGGGGCTTTCTTCAACAGCATGCCTGCAGCCTGGATACAGCCTCTCCAGGTGTCCACACAGGGCAGTCAAATAAAAATCACAAATATTTATTCAGCATGCAATGAGACTGTGTGCTAGGAGCTATTTTTATTGGTATGACATCATTGATTCCCCCCAACACTCTGCCTGAGAAAACAGTAGCAATACTGTACGGCTCTGTTGCTGAGATTCCAAGGAAATAGTCACAAAATGAAAGGAATAAAGGAGAAAAGCCCATACGGCTGGATACGGGATCATAAATAGTTAGAGACCCAATGTGCTGCTCTGCCCTCACTTCCTATCCTAAGAGGCCACCAGTGTCCTCTAGGCCCTACAGAGCAACCTGGGCTCTCTGCTTGCCAGGGGACTTCCCACATGCTCCTCCCGGGGGTGTAAATTCCTGAGGTTCCAGAAACTCGAACTTGTCTGCTTCCCTGTCCTGCTCATGCTGACAGGGGCCCACTGCTGCAGGATACAGGGCTATTGTATACACCCCCAATTCCAGGCAAAGCTACTGCCTTCTTGTTCCTCAGAAAACAGTAGGCTGTCTTATATTTACACACATCACTCACACACACACACACACACACACACACACACACACAATGAAACAATCCCAGTCGGAGGAAAGCACCTTGGCATGCTGCAGTCTCAATCAGTAGGGTGTGGGGTAATGACAGCGGTCACCACTTGAACAGAGGAAAACCATCAAGCCCAGAAGTTTAACGGAGATGCAGTAACCGTTCCTGGAGCCTCCAGCTTCCTGAGACTGGATATTATTTCAACAAACCTTTCACATACAATTTGAAAAGCAATGCACTCTGGCTCTGTTGCTGAGATCCCCAAGACACAGCCACACAAAACAAGGAATAAGGGGAGCAAAAGGCCCTGCACAAGCGACTAGTCTCTGGGGCTTGGAGTAAAACTTCCTGTAACAGCATCATATTTGGATGCTGAATCTTAAAATCCTGGATGTGAAGGAAGGTACAATGCCTCAGGAAAGTCCCCGTTGGCTATAAGTGGTGGGGTGGGTTGGGGGGCATGAAGGCTCATGAGAACTTTCCAAATAACTGTTTTTATAAACATGTCCAAGTCAGTAAGAATCATACGATTTCCAAATAACACTTACATTTGTGCTTTTTCAATGTGTTTATCAGGTTAAAGCCAAAAATGTAATAAGCATTCTAATGTTGAGCACTGACTGACCCACATTCTTTAAAGCCTGTGCCCTGAGCTGGTTAAATAATTCTCCCCGGAGGTGGCTGTTCACGGTCCAGCCCCTCCAAGAGCACTCTGGACCCTACACCTCAGTGTCTGCCCCACGTCACTGCTTCCTTGCTTTCTTCCCTGCCAGCTGCTACAGACACATAAATCAGGAAAAACGCCACCCCCTCCAAGAGGCCACCTGCTATCAAACCAGACTGGGCAAAAGGCCGCCTCTGAGCTCACGGAGAGGCCAAGTCCCCCATCCCCCAGCATTCATCTGCCTTTGCCGTCTATGTCCACTCTACCTTCTGGGCCATGATCTGTCGGGGCCCCAGGAACACCTCCTGAGCACTGCTCTTCTCCCAAAGCCCACCCTGAAATCTGACCTGGGTGGGAAGCTCAGGAGCCTGCACTGGGTTAAATGATAAGTGCACTGGCCATTGGTGCTGAAGTTAAGAACAGGAATCCATGAATCCTCTTGAAGGTAGCTCCAGGGCATCCTTGCTGGCTTGGGAAAGTTCCCTCAAGGACACCCTGCAGGGGAAAGTCACCTTTTTTGGATTGCAACTGCTGATGAATAGAGGAAGAGACTGCTGGTGTCCTCAGAGTGGCCCTCTCCCCCTGGGTGTACGACTAGATGACACCCCCGGGTCTCCCCATCAGGACTCTCACTAAGGGTTGCCGACATGAATCCTGACCTCAGGCCTGGCTCATTCCTCCCACCAGTCTCCATTCTCTTTCCCCTCATCTGCCCCTCTATACTGAGGATTCGGGGGAAGATGCTGAGACCCTGGAGGACCTAAGAGCTGCTGGGTTAGAACATGAGTCCCTGGATGGCTTTATGGATCCAAACTCCCACACACCAAGATGTCCCTTGGACTCAAGGTAAAGGAGCCACTGTGTCAAGCCTCGGAGATTCAGGGATCACCTAATCTAAGACCACTCAGATCTATTACTCTGCCAGCTGGAAGCCAGTGTCTCTTGATTTAATTGAGTCAGCAAGTGTTATGGTTTAGATAGGGGGTGTCCTCTAAAAGCTCATGCATGAGACCATCCAAGAACCTTCCGAGGTGAAATGATCAGATTATGAGAGCCCTGACCCAACCAGTGAGCTGATCCTGTGATGGGGTGAACTGAGGGGTGACTGAAGGCAGGTCAGGCTGTGGCCGGAGGAGGTGGGTCACCGCGGGTGTGTCTCTGGGGTGGATATTTTGTCCTTCATGAGCACAGTTCTCTCTCTCTGCTTCCCGGCCGCCATCTCCAGAGCTGCTCTCCTGCTGTGCCTTCTGCCATGACGTTCTGCGTCCCCTCAGGCCCAGAGCTGTGGAGTGGGCTATTGAGGGACTGCAGCTCTACAACTGTCTGGGACCCAAAATAAACGTTTCCTCTTCTAAGTTGCTCCTGTTGGATATTTTGGTAGCAGTGACCAGAAAGCTGACTAAAACAGCAAGAATTTATTAAGCACTGACTGTGCAGCCACTGCTTCAAGGTAGCAGTTACAGGTCATAGAACCTTTAGTCAAAAGGAAGGTGACAAGCAGCGAAATGTGGGGGTGAGCTGAGGTGACCGAGTTGCTCATGAAAAAGCTCCTGGGCCCTTTGTAAGTGCGACTTGTGGGGTATAGTTTGCAGTCAAGCACTATCTCACCTTGGTCCCTGGGGGTCCAGGTGCTCCAGGCGATCCACGCAGACCCTGAGAGAATGAGCAGAACAAGAGCATTAGGCTGCTGCTCTCACAGCTGAATGACAGTCACAATTCGACTTCTGGAAGTATCAGCTGGAAGAGCCAGAGGGGACCAGGAAGCCCCTGGACAGCTGTGGGCCAGGGGTACTGGTCTACACGACCGTTTCCCTCAGTCCCCAAAACCTAAGGACACAGACTGACCATCTCTGTGTCCCCAGGACCTGGCCCTGCCTGGCACGCAGTCCACACTGTGCTTGCACTGGCCACGGATGCAGCAGGCCACCCTCATCTGTGATTCTGCTTCCCAGGATTTCAGTTACCTGTGGTTCAGCCACAGTCTGAAAATATTGAATAGGAAATTCCAGAAACAAACAATTTATCAGTTTTAAATAGCCTATTGCAGTGGACTGTTTTAATTTCTCTATTTTATTATTATTGCTAAATCTCTTACTTGACTGAATTTGTAAATAAAGCTTCATCCTAAATATGGATGGAGAGGGAAGCAGCATGTGATGTGTGAACAGAGGGAATTTCACTCCCCGGCGAAGACACAGATGCTGGCTCCTTCTGCTGCGATAGGGTCCTTCTGAAGTCATGAGGGGCTCCAGGGTCTCAGGAGGAGACTGAGCCTGTGAGATCCCTGCCTCATCCCTTTCTCCCTTTTAAAGGCTTTCCTTACCCTAGAGCTTCTCTTCTGGGAGATAGAACCTTTGAAATGATTAATTTTCCTCTATCTTCCTGTACAGCTGCCTTTGAATAAAGCCCATTTTACTACCAATTGGACTGGAAATATTTTTAGAGCAGGGAGACTCATGGCCCAGCCTCTTCCTCCCGCTGTGGTATCAGAGCTGCCCAGTGACATGCAGGATTTAGCTCTCCGTACAGGGTCTTGGGCATCTGTGGTGGCCTTGGAATGTATCTCGCCTGGTGGGGGTGGACAGCTGTTTGCCCACAGACCACCCCTTCCCAGCCAGCCAAAGGGCACTAGCTGTGATTCTGTTTCTGTCAAGTTTAGCGGTGAGTCTGGTATTTTCTTTTCCCTTTTCCAATTTCAGCCTGGTTCCCCAGGCACGGAATCCCAACCCCGACCTGCCACTCACCGGCTCGCCATCTGTCCCTTTTCCAGGCGGCCCAGGGAGCCCAGGAGCACCAGGATCGCCCCTGGGGCCAGCAGGTCCTGGGCTTCCTTCTTCCCCTGCTGTTCCCTGGAGAGAAAATAGGACCATTTTCCAGACCAGTGTAACACAGAGCTCAGCTCTTCCATGGTGGACCACCTTAGAGTGGGTGGTCGGTTTCCCAGGGCTCCCTAACAGTTTAGAAGCCTGTCCAGCTAGGACACAGACACACTGACTGTACCAAGGGTGTTATAGTTGGATCTGTACGCCCTTCACATGTCGAAGCCCTAACCCCCTGCCTCAATGTGGAAATAACGTTTCTGCAGATGTGATTAGTTAAGTTAGGATGAGGTCAAGTTGGACTCATGCAAGTGACAGGTGTCCTTTGAGACACTTGGACACAGCAGGGGGAGGACCTTGTAAAGACCCAGGAAAAATATGGATAACAGTCAGCCAGACAGAGAACCTGGGACAGATCCTTCCCCCACAGCCCGCAGAGGGAGCCAACCCTGCCCCTACTAGGACTTAGGACTTCCTGTCTCTGGAGCTAAGAGACCATAACTCTCTGTGGTTTAGGTCACTTCGTCTGCGATCCCTTGTGAAGGCGGCCCCAGCCACTTAATACAGCGTGGAACACAGAAACAGAGGGTCATCAGGGCTACCACGCAACCTTCCACCCAGTGTGGGGAACGCCAGTGGGTCTCAAAGAGGAGCCCCAGCAGCAACGGGCAGCTCGGCCTCCACCAGACAGTTCAGTCACACTGCGCACACGGCATCTCTTCACCTCAGCGACAGCCTGTCTGATGTCTTCCCCAAATATGACACTCAACTTGCTCCCTGGAGCGCTGAAGACAAAATCGAATCCCTGTTCACATGAGAAGTCTGTAACAGGATGAATGGAGTTCACGGCTCCAAAGGGACAGGGAGCCAGGATCTGCAGGGGAAGCTGGCCTTGAGCTTGCTCATCTTTCCTGACCTCAAGGCTGTGAGTAGCCCCCTACGTGGAACTTGAGTCAAACCCCATGAACCAGAGGGATGCCTTTTCCTGGAGGGAGCTCCCTACTAAGTGGCAGTCACAGGGTCTCCAGACATTTCTGATGTAGAAGAGGTGAGGTAATCCAGCCCAGGACAGCAAAGCAAGATGGAACAGGTCTCCGCAGCAAGATCCAGCGACCTCAGCCCCAGACCAGCCACTGGACGCGGGGAGAGAGGCGCACAGTGTGATGTCAGGGAATTTTACCACTTTGCAGAGCACAGGAGGCTTCCTTCCAAATACAGTCCAGGGCCCTCTCCTAGCCCTCAGCCTGGGCTTGTGCTTAGCCAAGGAAAGGTGTTTGGCTCCCCCTACAGGTTGAACGCACCAACAGCACATTGACTTTTCTGGCTTTTTAAGCTAGACTAGTCCTCATAAAACAGACCCTTAGCATCCTGGTTAAGGTTTACCCTTCTAGGTTGTCAACACCCTACTTATAATGCGGGGCCCCTCAGACATGGCGCATTCAAGAAATACAAGCAAGGGCTGTGCTTCCCCTTGCTAAATCTGGGTGCTCTTATTACTGCAAAGATGGTACTATCTCCCCCTCCTCCAAACTGTTAGCACCTGCATCACATAAGGGTAATTTCTGGGTTCATGATCAATTAACACTTCAAGAACCCATGTTTTTTTCTAAATTACTTGATCATTTTTACCTGTAAGAAATCACTTTGTCTCTTAAACACATATTTTAAAACGAAGTCAAAAACACATTTTAAAACTAAGCCAAAAAGCAAATTATACCTACTAGTTATATTTTATAAAAAATGAAAAATACCAAGTGATTGTTCAGAAAAGGTTCCAGGGAAATTGGGCTGGAAGTATCTGGCACTTGTGTTCTGGGAGAGGCCTTGGCCAGGGTGCATCCCAAGGGAAGCCACAGCACACTGGGCACCTGCCGCGGCTGTGAGTGCCACCTGCTGGCCCAGGGAGGGCAGGACACAACTATCTTCAGGCACCACCTGTCCAGGGCTGAGCTCTCTGCACGTGCCTCCTCCCCAGTTGCCCAGCTGGTCTGCACAGCACCTATTCACACTTCACAGCTGAGCAGCTACAGGTGTGAGGAGGGGGCTGCGTTTGTCTCTCAGTCCTGGCAGTACTGACATTCAGGGTGGATGATTCTTGGGTGTGTACCGGGGAACGTCCTGTGCATGGTGGAATTTTTAGCGGGAATCCCTGGTCTCTAGCTACCAGGTGCCAGTAGCAGTCTTCCTTGGCCCCCGTGCTGCCCATCAGACATGTCGGGAAGACTGGTGGGAGCAGCACCCAGTTGGGAGCTGCCATTCAACCCAAGTCTAAAGCCATGTGTCACCTGAGTCATCCAAGCGCTGGCTCAGCATGGCCAGTCAGCCTCAGACACCCCTGCAGTGCTGGGTCAGAGGAAGACGCAGTCGAGGTGCACAGTGGCTGTGCTGGGGCGTGGAGTGACAGAAAGCGGGATTTGGAGTTGGACTGATCTAGCTTTGCACTGAGGAGATGTAGGGTGAAGCGATCAACTGCCCAGAGTGTCAGTCTCCACACCTGTCAAATGGGCACTGATCTGATTCAGGGGCCTCTTGTAAGAACTGAATGAGGTGAAGTGGTGGCACAGGACCCTTCCCCTCAAAGCGCCCTCTGATTCCTGGCTCCTAGGCTAGGCCTGGGACGCACCTGCTGGTGTGTTGAGACTGCCTTGGTCTTACCTTCTCACCACGCTCCCCATCTTTCCCAGGGGGACCTCTGAGGCCAGTGGAGCCCTGAAGAAAGGACAGTTATTCACATGGTAAATTGCTTGACGCTTGTGGTCCCCAGCGAAGGGTATCTGGGTCCCACTTGAGCTCTGCCCCACCTTCCCCTGCTGCTTACATTCCCCAAGGCCTGTCTCCTCCCCTGAGTCTGGCCGTGCACCTTGTACACCAGAGCTCTTAAGAGCAGGCCTGGTCTGCACAGGGCTCTGCTCTGCTCTGGGCCGTGAGCTTTTGGAGAAGAGGCCTTAGTAGAGTGATCACCAAAGAAGACACAGATGACCCAAAGAACACAGGCTCAGCACTAGAGACCACAGTGCCCACGGAGTCCCCCATAAGTTTACTTTGAAACAAAATTCAAAGCATTTTGACAAGCATCCCAGAGAAGTAGAGGGGTGGAGAAGTGGAGGGGTGGGCAGCTAGAAACATGAGAGCCACTGAAGCGAGTCCTGCAGGGGCCTCTGGGAGCCCACCTGGGAGCCACTCCACCTCGGCAAAGGAGCTGGGTGGCTCACACGCCCGTCCGCTCAAGGCTGCTTCTGGGGGTGCGACGGCCACCTGTCATGTGACTGGATTACGTGCTCTCTAGGGGTGAAGGAGAGCAGAGCTGCAGACTCCAGAGGGGCGTGTGAGCTGAGGGAAGGGTGAGCTGCTGCGGTGATGTCCCCAGAGCATCCATGCAGCCCCTTACTACGCGACTCAATCTCCTGGGCCTCAGCTTCCTCCCGTGTAAAATGGAGGCCAGGATAACATCTGCCTAACAGGGTTACTGTGAGCAAGAAATGAGCTGACACCTGTCTGCCCCAGGAGCGGGGCCTAGAACGGAGGAACGCCCGGATTCATCCCCTGCACTGCGATGACTGACACCTGTGAAGGTCTGACGAATGGACAGAACTGACCGAGTCTATGGCAGAGGATAGACTCTCTGCAGCCACGGTGTGTTCTGTTAAATGCTGGCATCTAAATCAATGTTTACGGGGAATCTTAAAGCCAGTCCATTAGCAGACACCTGGAGCATCCTCATGAGGGAGGTGGGATCAGAAGGGCAGTGAGATGGGACCCTAACAGGGACCAGCGTGCCCCACTGCCTCCATTTTACAAGGATCAGCTCGCCAAGGTCTCAAAGCTCTCTGTGGAGGCTGGGATTGGAATCCAGGTCCCTAGAGCCCGTCAGGGAGCCTAGGTTCATTTTACTTCTTCTGTGATGTTGATTCCAACTTTCTGCCCTTAGAACAGCTTTGTGAACCACTGGAGGCTGAAGCCAGACCTCGAGCCTGAGGTGTGTTCTTTCTGGGTGACCTTTGCCAGGACATCCATGTCCCCACCTGTGGGTTGGGCCCACACCTCTGGGTGTCAGGGAAGGTAGGTGAGCAGATGTGGTGGAAGGCCCTGCGGGCCACGCCCACTGCCCGTCCCCACCCTCTCCTGATCACTCACCACGCTTCCAGGGGGTCCACTGGGACCTGGGGGCCCTACAGGTCCAGGAGCACCCTATTCAGAGACAGTAGCAGTTTAGAAACACCCAAGGAAGCAAAGGCAAACAGCTATCCAGGCCACTCTCCAGTGCTGCCCGCCCCACCAGGCTCCAGTTTACCACGTCCTCCCCGGCAGGGCTGTGGCTCCCGACCTGCCAGCAGGCATCGGGCAGAGTGTGGGAGGGACAGGAGGGCAGAGGACCTGGCAGTTCCTTCAGCCCAGGCCCAGAGTCGGGTGAGGCATGTGGAGGGCAGGGATGGCAGGGGAAGAAGCCCCATCACACAGGAGGTCTTGGTGAGGTGGCTTTCAGCCTAAGCATGAGGAAAGGAGTTGCTGAGGAGGGAACAGACTGCTCCGTCCTGAGCTGCAGAGGAGAGGCTCTGGGTAAGGAAGGTCAGCCAAAGGGCATGGACAAGACCTGAAGGCCACAGAGACAAGGGGGTCTGAGCGTGGTTTGGACACGGAGGGCATTCATGGAGAATGTGCAGAGAGCAAGGACCAGCTTATGATCAACTGCTGGTTCCTGGAGACCATGAGTCTGCATGGCCACAGCAAGTCTGCCTCTGGCCTGCACCATGCTGAAGACACTGGTGCCATTCACAGAGAAAGGGCTCCGAGAGGGGAGCAGGTGTGTGTGTGGGGGGGGGGGGAGGCTTTGACTGTGGAGGCCGGAGCAGCTCTCCTTGCTTCCTGGAGGGAGTGCTCTTGAACTAGAACTTGGTGGTTGGGCCAGGATCCATGAGAGGAGATGTCCATGAGGACATTCCAGGCAGGTCTGTGCCATGGGGATGGGGAGCAGGGGGTTCTCAAAGGACTAGAGGCTGCTCATGTTTCCTCTGGGCTCGTCCCCCAGTGTCACAAGGATGTGTATGTCTTCAGGGTCAGAAATCACAGAGCATGCTCCCAGGTCCCTTGCCTAAACTTCTGCCACTCTACCTGAGCTTGGTCCGAGGTTCTCTTCATTCAGGACAGAAACTGGACTCTGCCCTGCTCTATAGCACCCTCACTGTTCACTACTTGGATGCCCCGGTCCCCACTCAGCCTTAGGCACAGGTGGCCTGGTCATGTGAGTGTGCTCCTGTCAATACACCAGGCCTGTGGTGCCAGGAGAGCCAATGCCAGCTGCTACTCTTACTCCCACTACTACTCCTGGGAGACCTGGTCAGGCCAGCCTGGTCCTGCCTCCCACCAGCACCACGGACAAGCCTGGGCTCTGCGGCACTGCACCATACCATGGGACCAGTGCCAACCCTGTGGACCACAGATACCAGATTCTGATCTTGACCCTGCAGACAGGCAGTACAGGAGCAGCAGCTGGACAGCTCCGAAGGTGCAGGCATGCAGGTGTGTGTTGGGGTATGTGTACATGGGTCTATAGAGTGTGCAGAGGTGAACCTGGGCACACCTTTCAGAGTAACAGATTCATGAAAGGGTGGAAGTGTCCCCGCATGTCTGTTGTGTGCACCATCCATGTGAGTGCAAGTCTCCTTTGTGGGCTGGGAATGCTGTGGAGGCCGGAGCAGCTCTCCTTGTGCCTGGTGCTGGAGAGGCTCCTGGCCTGGACAGCTGTCAGGCATAGGCTGTGCTTCTTGGCCATGTCCCACCTAGTTAGCCGACAGAGGGGAGCCATGTGGCAGAAGTGTATCCTGGCACCCCCTCTGTGGGGTCCCTCATGATGCAGGCGGGACGCAAGGACTCACAGGGTTTCCAGCTGCTCCAGGGGCCCCATGTGTGCCGTCTTGTCCCTTGGCACCCTGTGAGGAAATTAAAGGGGAGAGATAAGAGATCAGAAAATGAGGCAAGCCTGTCCTCACCCTCACAGGAGGAAAGTCCCCACCAAACCTGGCTGGTTGGAATTAGCTGATCCAAACTGAAGGGACAGGATCAGGGTCTAAAACGTACAGAAACCACTGTTTCTTGGTCCGCTGCAGGAATTTGTCATATCAGGACTTACTCCATCCTCACTAAGATCCCTGGTGTCACCTGGGTGTCCTCGCTGAGACTTTATGTAATTAAGGCTCAGAGGGGCAGGAGGGCCAAGGGCCAGCCAGCAAGTGGCCCTAAGGTATTTCAGCCAGACAGATCACCCCAACAGAGCTCCCCAGACAACTGAACAGCTTCCCAGGGAAGATGCAGCAAGAAGCCCAACCAGGAAAAATAACACTAAATCGCTGATCAGCACAAACATTATTTAAATCAGAGCTGCCAATCAATGGCTGGAAGGGGGAGCCGATTTCCTGCTCCTGAAAACGCTTTGGGAGCCTGCTGGACCACCTCTCTCCAGACTATGCTGTCTAATGAACCCGGAGCTCTCCTGGGTCAACCCTTTAGTAATGCGCCAGCTGGTGTTGGGGAGGCAGAGTCAGGGCCCAGGCAGCTGCATTTGAGCATGCTTTGCAAAGTGCTGGCACATTCTGGCTTTTACAGCACTTGCTGCAGTGCCCTCTGGTGGGAGTTCCCAAGATGCCAGGCGAGAAGGCCTTGAGGAGCCAACAGGCGGTAGGGGCGTTCTTACCGGAGGTCCAATGGGTCCCCGAGGGCCCAAATCTCCAGGACGTCCCTGTGGTCCCTGCAATGAAACCATCCATCCATTAAGTGGCTCATCACCCTAATTCTGAGCAGATGGGGCGTGGCGTGAAGGCATGCAATGGGTATAACTTGAGATCTGCAGAGGGCATGTCACCAGAGTCCTGGGGAACAAGAAAGGGGCTACCTTCAGTTCAGTGGGGCTCCTGGTGGTGGACTGTACTGCTAAGACTTAGAGCTTGTGGGCCTTAGGGGGCCCATTCTCCAGCGGCACAGGTCAGCACAGGGCATGGGAGCAAGGACAGTGTGCGTGCACTCACCAGATCCCCAGGCACTCCCGGATCACCTTTCTCTCCTTTTGGCCCTTGTTCTCCCTGTTGGTAAGAAGCACAGGGCACAGCCCACTCGAAAGTGAACCCCCACTCCTCACAGTGCACATACACACCCCTCCCTCAGCAGGAGGGCCACCTCCTGTTCTATGGATGCACCTGTTTGGTCACCGTGGTCCCCCAAAGGCTGACCCTACTGCACAGGGTTCTTCTCTCCCACTACCCTGGGACTCTGACTGAGCCTGACTCTTTCAGTTCTAAGGACCAGAATCCCCCCTTCAAGGAACTGGCCAAGTCCTCGTGGTACTGACTCACAGAGACCAGGGTCCTTCTCCTGCATGATGCCTGCTCAGGTTGTTTTACACTTATTCATGTGGCTTGACCCATATCCCCCCTTCCAGCCCATGGCACCTGGTGGATCATAATGAATGATAATCCTTTACAGCCCTCTCTTGAAGGAGAGTGATGTGGATGCTTTGCTAAGGGGACCAGCCCTTTGGGGACAGGCTGGAAGCTGAGCCCTAGACTCTGGGTGGCTGGAGTGGTGTGTCCAGCTTTTGCTAAAGAAGAAATAGGAGAGACTAGAAAGGCAGTGCTCTGGGTGTGCCCAAGATGGACTCATCCGGTGGGGTAGGGGTAGGGCTTCTCCCTTGAGGCTGCAGGTGCCACACCTGGGGTTCCCAACACACCTTCCCAAGAAGCATGGGAAATCTATACCCTGCAACCCACAGGGGACAGGAAGAAGGTAAGGGGGCAGAGGCTGCATCGACGGCAGAGCTCCAAGGCTCAGGTATCTTTCTAAGGCTGAAGGGTCATCTTGCAGAAGAGGAACAGGGACAGGCATGCCTTGTGAGGGGTGGGATCAGGCTGCCCCCTGAGCTTTCCCAAAATGGTTGCTTCTGAGCCACCTCCTGGCACCCCACTTTGCTACTCTCATTTCCCCAAGCCTCCAGCTATCCGTTCCTCTTTCCTCTACTTTTCCTCCAGATCTCAGAGATCCACACACCATCTAAGAGGCTGCCCTGATCTCCATAAGCCATCTCATCAGGCCACCTCACCAGGCTGCCCACCAGTCACCCCCACGAGCCTCCAAGTCCTGGATCCAGGAGGGAAGGGAGCTGGGCTTCCACTCCACCTGAGCTCCTCCTTTCTGTTCTGTTAATTATGCAGCAAACTTCTAGGTGCCTCTAGATCTCGCCTCTTCCTGCACCGCAGGGACTGAGAGGCACACCTCGGGGAGCAGTGAGAAGTCCAACAGAGTAACACTTTCCAGACCCACCAACACAGAGCCAGTCCCAGAGAGAGCCTGAAATGGCTCGCAAAGGAACTTCCCTTCCCTCCAGTTCCTACTTGCTTGGTTTGATTCTGAGAGAGGCCTCCTGGCTCCCATCCTCCCTGCAGGAAGGATGTCACTGCTGGAATCGGAGGCAAAGTAGGGCAGCCCTCCCTCTCCACCTCTCCCCCTGCGCTGTCCCAACAGAATACTCTGAAAGCTGACTTGTTATGGAGCAATATAGTTTTAATCTCAGGGGACTCAGCGTCAACCTAAGTAGGGAAGACGCCGGGGAAGCAATACATAGAGGTATTTGGGGGACGGCCACGGGAACCTGCCTCTAAGAGCAGCACTCAGTTGGGGACAGTCACCCCAGCCAGGTCATCACAGCTGACAGGCCTCTCCCAATAGCTTCTCCTCAAGTGCACACTCCCCATGGCTGCGCCACGGCCCCTGTCTCCTCCCCCTTCATCTGTGAAGTACAAAGTTCTCTGCCCCAGACTGCATCTGTCCACCTGCTCCTTTCCATCCATAGAGGACACCTTAAACTTTCTAAATCACATGGGGATTTCGATCTTCCCATTCTAGCCTCAGCTGCCACATGCCATGGAGCAGTGGTCACCTCCTGACAACAGGAGAGACACAAACAAAACAAAGGCCCACTTTCTGGCCTCAGTGCCACCAACAGCAGGAAGACGTGCCGCAAGCCCCACCTCCAGAAGCGCCAGCCACGGGCAAGGAGGAGAGGGCTCCTGGGGCTGTAGGGGCGTGTCATGTTAGGTGTGGCAGTGTCTACTGGCTAGCCCGGCTCTCCCTCCTTCTGCCACCTCCCAAGGGTGCAGAAGCAGGCTGTGCTCTCCATGTCCCCTCAGCAGCCTCCCTCAGACCCAGGTCCCCTCAAAGCCCTCCCACCTATAGGAGCATCCTCAGGACGCCTTTGCCCCTCTCCAACTCCTGAATGTTCAGCCGTCTCAATAACTCTGCTTCTCCTCAAAGGCACCTGCAGCTCTGGGTGCTGAAGACAGGTGGGCATCTGCCCTTGCCTATGGAGCTGTGTCCCTGGGATGTCCCTGCAATGTCCCACCTGACATGAGGGCCGGTTCCATGCAGGGACTTCTTCCCGCCTGTTGCCAGGACCAGGCCGGGAGCCCACAGGCCTGGCTGCCTGGCATGAAGGGCTGAGGCCGGCCCCACCCGGCCCCGCTCCAGCCCACACCACAGCACCCCCTGCCTGCTGACATGCCAGGCTACGCCAGGGCACCTCTGCTACTTACGGGCATTCTTGGGTGCGGTGGGAACAGGGATGTCTGGAAAAAAAAAAAAAACAGAAGTTAGAAAGATAGGGGTGTGTAGAGCCCCAAACCTGCTGACTCTGAAAGGTTTGCCAAGTGAAAGAAAATGCCCTTCAGTGATTATTAGTTTCGACAATTAGAATCTCAAGCACCAACTCTATGTGACCTTGAATATCTTATGTCACCTTCCATGTCCCCATCAGTAAAAAGGGATAAAATGTTCTTCACTTGGGGGGTCACAAGGACACACTGGAATAACCTGGACAAGCCACTGGAACAGTGCTTGGGACATTGGATCCCGCCCTCCACGTCTGCTTTTCCACAAACCGTTGTCTGCCATGTGCCAGGCAGGGAAACAGGCAGAGGAAACCAGAGCCAGGGCTTACAGAGGGCCCTGTTGTGCCAAGTGCCCTCAGCCAAGACCTCATGGATGGTGCCTGGGGCAGCCCTCCAGCCTGGCCGCCACCCGCCTGGCCCACCCTGGCTGCCACCCGCCTGGCCCAGCCTGGCCGCCACCCGCCTGGCCCACCCTGGCTGAGCCGAGGGCTTCCCAGGAGGCTTTCCTCCAGGCTCAGGGCTTTTGCACACATGGTTCCTCAGCCCCGGAGCATGCTCTCCCCCTGCATTCCACCATGGCCACTCTTCAGGTCTCTTAAATGTCATGCTCTCAACATATGAATTAGGTGAGCTAGGTCCCACTGCTAGTCTCATCAACTGCACTCTGCTCTTTTCCTTGATCACATTTACTCTAATTTGTAAAGTTTATCCTGTCCACTGTAAGATCAGACTTTATCTCCACTACAAGACTAGAAGCTCCATCAGGCCCCAGTTGTGTCATGGCCTGGCTCCAAAGGATAAAGCAAATGGACAAAGGGAACCTGGGGGCTAACCCTGAAACCCAGGGCCTTCACCGGGGAAGGGAGAAGGGGCTTCCTAGACCTTCCCCTCCAAGTCCTCAATCCAAGTCTCTTCCCTCCCCCAAAAAACAGTTTTTCACATTTCTAGACCTTTTCCCTATGTTTTCCCACAATTATGAACATATAGAAATATGCGACTTCCACAGAATAGTGAAACTGAATGCATTCTTCACAGTTGTTCCCATGCACCAACTCATGGCTCTTCACAGAGACTGTAGGAGGTAGACCAGCTGCCTCTGCCCACCACTGTCAGTAAGAACCCTGGGCAGAGACCAGAGACGTGAGCTTCCTAATGCAGTTCCAGCAGCTGCCGGCCATGGTCAGGAACTGACATCATGTAAGCAGGCTGTGAGCCCGTGCTCTGAATCTCTCAATACAAAATGATCCACATATTAATTTATTCACTTACTTTATCTTATTCCACTTAATTAGTGTACCTATATCTTTCCAAGACCCTGTGTGTGTGTGTGTGTGTGTGTGTGTGTGTGTGTGTGTTTCTTTATAAAATAGGATTTTGGGATACAGATGGTCTGATGTACTTAATTCTATACTTACGGTCATGTAGATTTTTCCCTATTTTTTCCCTAATACAAGTGACACTACAATGTACATCCTCACACATTTTTTAAATGCACACATGCAAATGTCTTTTAACTTAGAAGCCTAAACATGGACTAGCTAAGCTCGAGGGTAGGCACCTCCTGGCGTGTGCATATGGCCAAGCAGCTCCCAGTGGGCACTACCAACTTGCTCCCCCACCAGAAGGGCAAGGGTGCTTACCTCCCTGAAGTCTTGTCAAGACTGTATCACAATCTTAAACAATAATCTCATACAACTCACTCTGGCCCCAAATTTCTGATTCTGAGGTTCTTCCAATATCTTTATGGAATATCTGAGCCTCATTTTCACAGGGTACGGGTTGGGGAGAAGATGAAGCTATGGAGTAAGGACTGCCGGACAAACAGTGCTGAGTCAGATATCCTGCCCCACAGCCAGCAGGACTGCTGAGAATTCAGGCCATCTCGTCTCCTGCTCTCCACCCCTGCTTTGTCCAGCAACCAACCAAGCACCCAGTCAGGGCCAGCACAAGAAGCCATGAACAACTTTGCTGAAATCAGTTGCTCAAAGCAGAGAAGCTCAAGTCTGGGAAGAAATGTTACAATGAAAAACAATTCCAAATAAAGCACCATTGTAGGATTATTGAGTGTAAGACAAATATAATAGCAGCAGTTTTATATTTAGTGTTTATTAGGTACCAGGAACTCTGCTAAGTACTTTGCATTATTTCAGTTAATTTGTACTAAAAACGTACAAGCTAGTTGGGTATAATATCTTCTATCAGATGAGAAAACTTACTCTTTGGGGAGTTAAATAACATATCTAAGACACAATGCAGGTGAGTGGCAAAGGTGAGAGCTCTTTCTTTCTGTCCCTAGAGCCCTTGCTCTAAATGCCACAGCACCGACCCATAATGGTGGCCAAACACCTTCACAGGACAGAGGATGAAGCCCAGCCTGGGTCATGGTGATACAGTCTCTTGTTGGACAAATGGTTTCTTGTCTTTGGACCTCAGTGCCCACACTTAACAGGTGCCTATGTCTTCTCGGTGTGAATCGCACGTTCTGCTGAGTAGTAATTGTGCTTTTGCTGAATAAAGTAAACCAATAAGCTCAGGGTGGATTTTTAAAGAAGATATAATTTTAAATTATAAGCCCTTGGAGGGGGTCTGACTATTGACAAACTCTAATCTGGAGATGATTTTAATGAAGTGGTGTGTGTGGAGGAATCCCAATACCTTGGGAATCTAGAGAAGTAGAAAGGACTAGCAGAGTGACTTACAGTTCCAGGTAGCCCAGGGGGGCCTGCAGGGCCAGCTTCACCCTAGATGAAGAAACGAAGAGTTAATGAACATTAATCCTCCTGCCACCTATTTAATGCAGCACAGGCCTGGTATCACCTTCCAGGCAACAGAAATGAGCGCTGTCACAGCACAGGCCGAGTCAGACCAGCAGACTGAGGCTAATGTACATTCTGTACTATAAAGATTTCAGTCACACAGGCACACACACACACACACATACACACACACACAGGGTTTGAGAAGTCTCTATATTGATCTATAAAGCTATAGATTATTTAAATCACTCTGTTCTATTCCATTGAGTTTATATAATAAAGCTATACAATGTCCATCGTCCCTTGAAGACAGTGACACTGCTCTCCCTTGATTGTGATCATGGCCAGTATTGATTGTTAGAGCAAACATTCTCACCTGTGCCCCTGAGCATGATAAGTGGATGGAAGTTCAGCTCCCTCAGCTAGAAGCCTGGACCCACCCCCTCAGAAAGAAGCAGGCTGCTTTCAAGTTCAGGGAACAGTCTTATCCCTGTGAACAAAACAGGCTTGGGAGTTGAGTCACCTGAGCTTGAAACGCACCTCTACCATTTTATAAATGACTTTACCTCTTGGCTTGTTTCTTCTCTTTGCCCAATAAGGATAGTAATGCCTACAACTCACAGAACATGCAGCAACTGAGTGAGCCCCAGGAGAGTATGTGGTACATTCACAGTGGGGACAAGGCTCCTACATCTCTTCTATGCAGGGAGAAGAGATGAGGAGTGAGCAAAAGCAGTCTCTGAAGCTGTCACCCTGCAGGTGCCATTTGGGGCCAGGGGACAGTGTCTGTGCTAAATCAGAAACTGGTCCAGGACTAGGCCTTTTACTGGCCCTGTAATATGGTCATTATGTGGACAAATGAACAAGGTTGGGTCAAGGTGATGGACAAGGCCACTCTGAGTAAACAACATAATAGGGTAATAAATAATAGTTGTATAATTTTTATCATCATTTCTATCAATACTTAACATTTAATTTCAGATATTGGTTTATGTGTCTCACATGTATGATCCCAATCTTGTAGACTCGCCCATAGGGTATTTACGTACCCCAAAGAAGAAACTGAGGCACAAGCTGCAATTCACCTGCCCAGACTCACAGGAGCGGCCAGTGGCTGAGCCTGGAGTAAACCCAGAATCTCGCTCTGAGCTGGACTGGAGTTCCAGAAGATGCAGGAGGAAACGCACCTGGCGCAGTGTCCCAGCCTCCTTCCTGACTCGGTGGGACTTGTGCGCAGAGGCCATCTCACCTAAACTCACTTCCTTACCAAGAAAGAGCCCAAGTGACCCCAGCAGATCCCAAGTGACCATGCAGTTCCTAAATTGCATGAATGACAGGTGCAAATGGAGGAGGACGGGGGACAGAGGACCTGCTGCCTGCGAAATCAGACTTTGTCCCGCCTCAGAGCTGCGGGGCAGGGAAGGGATGGTGGGTGCCAGGGACAGGCCCAGCGGCTCTCTCCCTTTAAGAGGCGTGGCTGGGGTGGAGCCTGGGCACCAGACCTGCTTCTCCCTGGACAGTTTCACTCTGGGCTCCCCTGAGGAGCAAGGAGCAGCCCCACCCCACCTGAGGTGCTGTCAGTCGGGTGGAGAGGCTCACAGAGTGGGGGACCCAGAGGGGCAAGGAAGCGGCAGGGTCTGCTCCACAGTCAGGAGGGGGCGGTGCTGCTGTAAAGTCTTATATTGAATGTTTTTACCCCAAATTGTTGCTACCTCTCTCTCTGGACAGGAAGGCATCAGGACGCTTTGGAGTCCACCTGTGATCCTGCCAAAGCACTGGAGGGCCTCCATGTCTCCCTGACCCTCTGCCCCTTTCACATAACAGGGTCCACTTCATGCTTAGAATATAAACCTTGCTGCTGACCACTTCAGGTTGGTTTTAAAACTGGCTTTTTTCTTTTTTGCCATCCTCTTTTTTTTTTTTTTTTTTTGGTGGGGATGGGTACTGGGAATTGAACTCAGGGACACTCAACTACTGAGCCACATCTCCAGCCCCACTTTGAATTTTATTTAGAGACAGGGTCTCACTGATGCTTAGCGCATCACTAACTTGCTGAGGCTGGCTTTGAACTCACGATCTTCCTGCCTTGGCCTCCCAAGCCATTGGGATTACAGGCATGCACCACTGCCCTTGGGCTCTTCCTTTATCTTCTCTTTCTTCCTCTCCCCATCCATGGGGAGGCAAGGTTAACATAATATTCTTTCCTGTCCTAAGCCAAGTTATCTGCAACTTCCCCTCACTGTCCACAGGGATAAAGAAGCCCCGATCCTGGGGCCTGGACAACAGCTCTTTCAAGGACACTCGTCAAACATAATTTAGATCTACGGATAATGATACTTGGAAACAGTCCTCACATCCTCACCGTCCCCCCGGCACTGGAAATGGAAGCATCCATGATATAAGTCCATTGCCTTTCTCCTTTAATAGCAAAGCAATGAAACATCTTTATCCTTTTCCTCAAACTTTCTTCTTATTACTGAATCAGCATCTGGCACAGAGACCGAGCTTTCCGTATCGTCTGCATTCAGGAAATGAGTTTCCTGGTGTTCCTGGGAGCCGGGAGGGGCAAGGGCAGAAGGGAGAGAGCACAGAAAGGACAACCTGAGAGCAGACACCTTTCAGGAGGGAGGGTGCAAGGCCTGGTGGTGTGTGGATGTCCCCCTTCTCAGGGTCAGGCCCAGCATGCAGCACTGTGATGCTGACAGCCAGGACTGCAGCCTGGCCCTGGCAGGTTCAGCTCTCGACTCTATCCTGCAGCTGTGGGCAATGGAATTAGCCTTTCTGTGCCTCAGTTTCCTCATCTCTAAAGTGGGGATATGACTGACAACCGTATCTCCTCTCGGAGTTTGTCCTAAGGATTAGCAAGGTCCCTACATGGACGGTGCTCAGGGATGTTCTGCCCATAGTAGGTCTGCCCTAAATCACTCACAAGCCGAGTATCATTTCCACTTTACAAGGATCTTTGGAGGGAGGTCCTTGCAGATCCATTTTCAGGTTGTCCATCATGGCACAGGGGGGCAGACAAGACACTCAGAGTCACATAGCACGTGGAGCCAGGAAGGGGACCCAGGCTACCTCTGACTTCTGTAACAGCGCTCTTCCCACCAAGATGCAGGTAAACACACACAAGCACACTGAGGGCTGTGTGGGTGCCTACTTATGAAGTCACTGTGGGATTTCAGGTGTAATGTGGTCCAAGGCCGAGCATGAACAGCAAAGAAAAGCGGCTCTCATGGTGGGATTCTCAGCCATCCCATGGCTGCCTCCTCTAGAGTCTGATTTTTGGAGCCTGAACTGCATCTTGTCCACTGTCACTTTATTAGTGATGGTCTAGTAGAGAGGAAGTGTTCTACCAGTCTGTGCTAGACAGTGCCAGGAAGGATGGCTGGGGGCTTTCCTGGGCTGCCAGGGTTGAGGGTGGCATCCCTCCCGGGCTAGAAGAATCTAGTTGGAAGGATGCAGACTATTGTGGCTGAAGTTGCCTGCTTGAGAAGTCAGCTGCCTGGATCCTGTGCACCCTCTGGCCATGTCTGAGTTCCCCAAGTTTGGGCGAGTTTCTATACTTCTCTGGACGTCAGCTCTCTATTCGGTAAAACAGGGATTCCAATGGAAATGACCTCAGAACTCTCTGCTTACCAGAGAAAGACACTGAAAACCAGAAATCACGACATGCAGAGGCTCAACTGTACAGAAACCCTGCCTTTCACACCTGTTCAAGTTCACAGCGTTTTAGCAAAAGCTCCCTTGGACTCTCATGCAACCAGCAGATAGCATCAGAGGCAAGCTACTCCCGCACATCTGGCTTCAGGGACGACCTCGCTCATGTGCCACCTAATGAACCGCTTCCCAATAGCAAAATCTCACCAAATCCCAGCATAGGTCCATGTGTGAGTAGACAGGTGTAGTAGACAGGTACCCACCTAGGACAAAATCTTAGCACATCTCCAAGTATGCGAGGCTCAGCGGCTCAGCTGACGAGTTCCATGCTTCACCAAGCAAGTATCTAAAAGGTCCACTGTGCTTTTCCACCCCGTGTGTTTCTCTGGGGCTTTGATAGGAGGCAAAATGGGTGGAATGCCTGTTGGGTGCTACTCCAATGCCAGGCACAGCGCAGCCTGCTTGCTGAGATTGAGTGGGAGAAGCCCTTCAAACAACTGCCGGGACTGTGGACCAGGGTCCTTGGAAAGTGATTCTGTAGCTTCAGACATGCACAGGACCCCCTGCTCTCCTCACCCACAGAGGGTGCTGGCTGATAGCTGTGCTTGTTTTCCATGTGGTGCCCACACCCACCCCTGCACCTTCCCCGTCCTGCCTGATGGTCTCACTGGCCTTGCCTCTGGTGTCCAGATTTGGCAGGAGGAGATGGGAGGCAAGAGGAAGGAGGACGAGATACTGAGGGTGCCAGTCCACAGGCTGGCCCGTGTCTGTTTCCCTACCCTTCAAACAGGATGCCCAACAGGCTTCATCTCCCACAGATTCTGGGGCATCTGCTCCGGGCCCTTCCTGGCCTCTTTGCCGTGCCTTGCCCTGGAGGGCATCGCCCCCGCCCCAGGTCCGTCTCCCTTGGCACTAGCCATGTGTGCAAGTAGCCCTTTCCCTGCCTTCTCTCCATTCGTCTGTTCTGAGTGAGTGGCCCCTGATGAGGACTGTGCCTGTTGCAGAGAGTGCTGGGAGTCGAAGCCAAGGTCGCCCTTCTGTGACCTACACACAGTAGGGCTGGGCAACAGAGACAGTCTGCCTTGGCTCTGTGGCTGGCTCTAGAACCAACCCCAATGACAGGCTGGTGCATGACACAGGAGGAGGACACAGGAGTCAGGGACACGGGGCTCGGTTCCCAGCGAGTTCTTCACCCTCTTGGAGACTCCATTGCCTGCGACACACTTAGATCCCTGACACCTACCTTCTAAAGCTGGGCTGAAACTAAGGGAGAGATTGTTTGGATGAACATGTCATCTCTGATTCTACTGGTGTCTAAATGAACTATACTTGCATACAAGGTTTATGCCTACCTTATTTTTTCCTCAAAAATCTACTCTGGAGTCACACAAGTCCATTCTGAATAAACGAAAACTCCTCTAACCCAAGGCCAGAGCAGGGAGTGGGAACTGATCAGCATGCAGTAAGCAGCCTACCTTCTCACCCCGGTCACCTTTCAGGCCAGGAAGTCCCAGGTCACCCTTTTCTCCCTATAGAAAAAGACAATTAGAAAACGTTGGAACCCACACTAAGTCTCAACCCTCTTAAGGTAAAGGGCGTGCTGTCAGTTAGGTGGGAAGCACCTGACACTCCACTTGGCATCTGGCAGGCGGGGTGCCTCCCACCCATCGCTCCCATCAATTCTCTCTGAAGACACTCTTCCTTTCTAGGGGTGTCTCCCAGCCCCTGTCCTCTGTCCCACTCATGGACTCTGGCACTCGACACCCCTCCCAGTTCTTTCCCCTCAACATGGAGAACTACTCTATTCGCGCAGTCAAAACGGCCACCTCCTGTCAAAGGGCTCCACAGGGGCCTTTCCACAGGCACAGGCTAGGTGGCCTTGCTGGGACGAGGCAGCCACACTTACCTGGTCTCCTTTCTCTCCCCGCACACCTGGGAAGCCTGCAGCACCTGGGAGGCCTGCTTCGCCCTGTGAGAACAAAACCGTGGCTCTGTCCCTTGGGCACCTACGGGAGGGCTCTCCTAGGGCACAGGCCATGTGCTAACCGCTCTCCAGGTCCTGCTTTCTAGCCCCCCACAGATCTTTAGGCTTGTGGATGTCACACCGAAAGCAGAGCGGTGGACAAAGGAGAACTCTAGAGAACGTGTCCATCAGGGCAGCCCCGCACTCTTCCCCATGTGAGCTATCTCCTCTCCCAGGAACCCTCATTTCACCTGTCCTTTAGGACTCAATCACAACGTCACTCGTCACCGTTTTTTCTGATATTTCCCAAGTCTGAAAGACTTCTCCTATGCCCCACATGACATTATATACCACCACTCACTACAGCTGTTCAAGTGTTCTCCAGGGTTCAGCTTATCTTGTCTGTGGCTGTGACCCTAATGCCCACTATAGCAACTGATACACAGAACATGCTGGAAGTTATTGAGCAAATAAATGAATTCATGAAATTAATGTAGTGAGCTCCCAAAAGACATGATTAATTTCTCTGGGTATATGAGCAACTTACACAATATGTAGTTTATAACAACAAATAAAGAAATAAACAAGAATGAAATGAATGGAAAAAGGCATAAATGAACAGACCTTCTCTCCAGGGTGGCCTGCCAGGCCCTGCTCCCCAACTTCACCCTGGGGACAGAATGACAGACACCCCATTATCCTCCATGCTCATTCCCCAGGGAGTCCACATATCCATGGCTCCTGCAGCCACAGCCCTCAGCTCTCCACTATGGAGCATCGGTAAAAGCCCAAGGGTTATGAGCTGTGAATACCAAAGTGAGGAGCATTTCTGGAGAGTGGGGTTCCACACACCTCATATCATCTTTTGCATCTCCTGAAAGAAATAATTCCTGGAATTGTCCTGTCAGAGTTCATTCAGTTTGAATCCATTCACTGTAGACCTTATCAGGGAAACACAGACTCCATGCTAGGACCAACAGTGAAAGGAAGCTGTTGAAACCTGAGCAGGTGACTGGTGTCCCATGATTGTTGTTTGGTCTCCTCGCAAAGACAGGCAGGGCCCTGCAGCTGGAGGTAGGTTAGAGTTTCAGTGACCTGTCCCATGGTATGCTACCATAAAGAGAGTCCTACATGAAGTTCCCAGTTAGTTATTCAAGATTAGTGGGGTGGAGTTCTCAGGGTTGGATTAGTGCCCTTGTAGAGGGAGCCCTCTTGCCATCCCATCCATGAAAACACTGCTATATGATACCATCTATGAAGCAGGGTGTCTCCAACAGACACTAAGTCTGTTGCCACCTTGGTCTTGGACTTCCTGGCCTCCAGAACTGTGAGCCATAGATTTCTGTTGTTCATGAATTACCAAGTTTAAAATGATATTGTCACAGCAACCAAAAGGGACTAAGGCAGTTCCTAGAGAGCACTCTGAAGTGGGAGGCACTGGAAGAGGGGTTTCTCTCTGATCCTCAGGAACCAAGCCTCTGTGTCCACCACGCCCTCCTAAACCATCCGTGCACAGAGGTGAGTGGTGGGGCTGAGAGGGACTACAACTTCTAGCTAACCATACATCTAGAATATCACTAACTTCTTGTGTGACAATTTCTTTCTAATAAAATCTTTGGTATAAATTGTCATGAAGAAATGTGGTTTTCTGATGTATCCGTGGACGTGAATGAGTTGGTAGTGTGCACCCACATAAGAATTTTCCCCAGAGTCATGCCAGATTCAACTGATAGTAAAGGCCAGACCATCAGTACTTATCAAGGAAGGGGGGGGGCAGGGAAAGGAGAGGATGAGAGAAAGGAGGGGAGGGGAGAGGGGGGAGAGGAGAAGAAAGGAAAGGGAGGGATATCCCAAGGCTTTGCACAGTGTAAGCACATAATTAATCCCGTAGCTCCGGTGTCACAAGGGGAACTGGCATCTGGAGTCAGCACATATTAAAATTCTAGGTGCACTCCAATGCGCCCATCAATTCTCCATGTTTACAAGCACAATTAGTGAGAATTGCTGTAGCCAGAATTGTGCAAATACTCAGCACTCAAGTTGTCACTTTAAATCTGCTAGGAGGGTGACATTTGCAAGGGGAATTGCTTCGTGCCTGCTGAGCAAGGATAAGGGGCTGAGTGTAGTTAGAATAAAACTTTAAAGTCCATCAAAATGCCCCTGAACTTGTGCTGTGAACCCCCATCCAAGCTCATATAGAGAAGGAGCTGCCATCCTTGTGAATTCTTGAAGTGAGCCCTGGAATGCGGGTGCCCTGTGTGTCCCACAGAGCAACTCGCCCAGAGTGAACTCTCCACACCACCATCCCCAAGGTTTCCAGAATCATCTCGGGAAGGGTTTTCATCTTCAGCCAGTACTTGGTCCAAATAAAGCAACAAGACTGACCCTACGCCAGGTCTCCTCTGGGGCCACACACAGGTTGAGAAGCCCCTACTGTTGAAATTCAGCTTCCAACTCTCAGAGAAACGTCTGACACACTCAGCACTAGAACCAGGCAAAAAGGACACAGGTGAGACGGAGCGGAAGACATCTGTGCTTGAACCTGTCAGTCGTTGATGATTCCCAGACACGTGAAGCACACAGATGGGAAGCCCCCGAGGGACCTCTAACTGCATCCACAGGTTCCTCAAAATCAACCCTCTACTGCAAAGCCACACACAGGGAACGCGAAGCTCCTGAAGACCACAGGGGAGAGCTGGCATCCTTCCTGCAGAAGCCCACGATTATGTGCCAGCTCCCAAGTGTGAGAACACACAATTATCAGGCATGGCTGACTCAAAAACAAAACACTTCCAGGAAGTGAAGAATGAAAACAAACAGCAAACCCATCCAAATGCTTTAAATCCTTCCTTGGAAATAACAGGATTTCAACCAACGGGACCCTGAAAGCTAGGCTAGGTGCTTTTAAGACCCTGTGATCCTCCTAACAACCACCTCAGGATAGCATGCAAAATCATAGAAAATGATCATGTTTCAATGATTTGGGGATCATCATAAGCATTTTTTAAAATTTTTAAATATTTTTAGTTGTATATGGACACAATACCTTTATTTTATTTTTATGGGGTGCTGAGGATGAAACCCAGTGCCTCCCATGTGTGAGGCAAGAGCTCCACCACTGAGCCACACTCCCAGCTCCATTATAAACTTTTTTTTTCTGGCTGTATACACAGTATATTCACACCAAGAGTATCTTCATACGTGTACTTTGGATAATAATGTCTATCATATTCCACCATCATTTATAACCCCATACCCCCTCCCTTCCTCTCCCACCCCTCTGCTCTATCTAGAGTTCGTCTATTCCTCCCATGCTCCCTCTCCCACTATGAATCAGCCTCGTTATATCAGAGAAAACATTCAGCATTTGGTTTGGGGGGATTGGCTAACTTCACTTAGCATTATCTTCTCCAACTGCATCCATTTATCTGCAAATGCCATGATTTTATTTTCTTTTATTGCTGAGTAATATTCTATTGTATATAAATGCGGTATTTTTTTTATCCATTCATCTACTGAAGGGCATCCAGGTTGGTTCCACAGTTTAGCTATTGTGAATTGTGCTGCTATAAACATTGATATGGCTGTGTCCCTGTAGTATGCTGTTTTTAAGTCCTTTGGGTATAGTCCAAGGAGAGGGACAGCTGGGTCAAAAGGTGGCTCCATTCCCAATTTTCCAAGGACTCTCCATACTGCTTTCCATATTGGCTGCACCAATTTGCAGTCCCACCAGCAATATATGAGTGTGCCTTTCCCCCCACATCCTCACCAACACTTGCTGTGTGTCTTCATGATAGCTGCCATTCTGACTGGAGTGAGATGAAATCTTAGAGTGGTTTTGATTTGCATTTCTCTAATTGCTAGTGTTGATAAACATTTTTTTCATGCCATCAGAAGCCTACCTACCAAAAGCCCATTATAAACTTTTTTAAACACCAATATTGAATCTTAAAATATGAAGGGCAAGGGATAGACTCGCTGGGCCCTTAAAGGGGGAGGGCTCAGTTCTCAGAATGTGAGCTTCAGAAATGGGAGGTTCCAGGATGGTGCCTGGGGACACTCTTGCCACAGTTGGGTCAACCAGTGGTGAACTGAGTCAGTTGGGTTCAATTTCTTCTGCGTTGTTTTTTCCTTGAGCACACAGCACGCACACTCGCAGGGCCGGCCTCTCCTCCCTGCTCACTGCATGCTGGCCTCCGACAAGGTCCAGGTGTTGAGCTGCTCTGCGCTCACAGCGGGTGCTGGGTCCAAATCACTCCCGAGTCCCCCACACATTCCTCACTGGCTCCACCCCCTGGAGGCCCAAGGAAGCCCAACTCCAGGGCTGCCTCCTGGAGGCTCCAGGCACCAGGAATCATCAGAGGAAAGCAAAACTCAGGGAGCAAGGGAAGGAGAAGCCAAGAGAAGGGGAGCAGTATGTGCATGTCCCCCTTGCTCCTCCCTGCAGGACAAGTGGGATGTTCCTTCTCCACGGGTCTCCCTGGTTCTGGGCCCCCTCCCCTCCCACCTTCTGCCCTGGAGCGGGGGGTTGGCTCAGCTGTGGCCAGCCTCAGGGGATGCTAACGGCCAGCTGGAGCCCCTTACCCCTCTCACCCCTCTGAATAGCCCCTTTTCAATCATCTGCTTTCTGCCCAGCTCTGGCTGACAAAACACTGGGGTGCCTGGGACTGCCGCACAGCCCAGGATACCCAGTAAAATGAGGAGTGCAATGAGCAAGGTGGCAAAGTCCTACCCGAGGTCCGGGCTTCCCAGGAAGGCCGCCTTCCCCTCTCTCTCCAGGGTCTCCCTGTAAGGAATAAAAGCAAGTCAGCCGAGGGCCCTGCTTGCAGGAATCCCTACATCTTTGCAGATGAGCAAGGAAGAGGACCATTTGTTCTCAAGTGGACTTGAACTCCCTGGTCCCGAGTGGCTGCCTAACTCTGGTGATCCAACACAACAGCACGTGCCACCTCCTGCCATTCAAATCCCACAGCTCTCATTTTAATTTTATAATTATGACTGGCCAGAAATGACACTTTTCTTAATGAGAGATTTTGAGTAAAAGCATTGTGAGAATAAATACTTTTGAGAATGCAAAGTACTTAGTTAGCCATTGTCTCCTTAATGATGAGGGAGAAAAATGGAAAATATTTCCATAAAGTGTTCATACAAAGAAGTTAAATTCATACTTATTCTGTATTTTGTCATGAAAAACATTGAAATTTCCAATAAATTTGTTTATTGGAATGAAGTGTCCCCTAGTATTCAAATATTGCCATTAACAGTTGCCTTACAAGGACTATTGACATGAGTACCTGAGCCTTTGCTGTTGGCTATGAAAAAAAAAAAAAAAGTTTATTTCTTAAAAAAAAAATTGTTGCATCATAAGTATTCTCTTGAAGTATTTAAGCTATGACTTTGCTTCTCTACTTTCTCATATTTAACTTGGACTTTTATCTTAATAATCCTGCTATAATGGGCCCAATTGGAATATTTTTTAGATTGAAATCTCTTACATTAATAAGGGCATTTGAGAGAATTCCCTCAAATAAAATAAATACTTGTTTGTAACAGATTGATTTTAATGCCCAAGGCTTCCACATCCTTCCCCAGTTATCTAAGTAGAAATAAAGAGCTTTCTCAATCTGACCTGGTAAATCCAAACATTTCAACCTGGTCCTGATCAAGACCATTTTAGAATGCACCCACAACCAAGAAGCTCTTTTGCTCCTGGGTTTGTTTTCCAAACTCATGCAACCTGGGAGTACCGACCTTGGATCCCGGCAGACCTGGTGGTCCATTCGGCCCATCCCTTCCAGGTGGCCCCTGGGTCAAGGTAGGAAAAAAATAAAATTAGAATAAAAGTCATATTTAGGAAACACTGCACTAAGTTGTTTGGATCCAGGAGCTGACTCTGAGACTGGGGGCACAGGCCTTCCTCCTTCACCAGCTGTGTCCCCTCCCCAGAGTTACCAGTCTCCTTACACACACTATGCTGCTAAGACAGAGCACCTCTGGTCAGTGTCCCAGGTCCAGTTCCCAAGAGGTACAGGTGGGCAAGGAGGGACAGGACCTCTGCTTCATTCCTTCTCTCAGCTTCCAAGAGCACTAGGGGTGACACTGTCCCCCAACTACTGCCCTGCTCTTCACAGTCTCTCTGCCACACGATTCTCCTTCCCACTCCAATCCTTCCTTCACCTCGTCCTTCACAAGAGCAAGCATTTGGCCTGGTTTGGCACTACTGTCTTTTTTTTTTTTTTTTTCTGGTGGGAATGAACACCAAGGGCCTCCGCGTTGGATTTTTCAATTTAAACTTCTTCCTTACAATGCGGTAGGACAGCTGTTACTACAGCTGCTGCAGATGAGGGGACAAGAGCTCTAGGATTGAGTGACCCCCTCAAGGTCACACAGCTAGTAATGGGGACCCACAAGGATCTCTGGCTCCACTCCTGGGTTCCTTCCACTGCACCAGGGACACTCCATCTTCTCCTTGTCCCCTGGGCTTTCAATGGTGATCAGGGACACACATGTTCTTCAGTGATGGATGTAAGGTACGTGATTTCTCTTGGTGACAGATCTCATGAGCTATTGTTTCATTTGCTGGTAAATGGATGGAGTTGGAGAATATCATGCTAAGCAAAATAGCCAATCGCAAAAGACCAAAGGCCAAATGTTTCCTCTAATATGCAGATGCTGATTTACAATGGGGGGAGCACTAGGGAAGAATAGAGTTACCTTAGATTAGGTTGAGGGGGCTGAAGGGAGGGGAGGGGATATGGAGACAGGAAGGAGAGTAGAATGAAACAGACATTACTACTTTATGCATATATATGACTACATGACCAATGTGATTCTACATGTGTAATCAGAAAAATGAGAAATCATACCCTATTTATGCATGATATATCAAAGTGCATAAATACATTCTACTATCAGGTATAACTAATTAAAACAAATAAAAAATTGAAAAAATTTAAAGTTAATGCTTGTCAGACACAGTGGCACATGCCTATAACCCTAGCTACTTGGGAGGCTGAGGATCACAAGTTTGAGGCCTGTCTGGGTAACTTAGTGAGACCCTGTGTCAAAATTAAAAAGTGGAATTGGGGGTTGGGGATATAGCTCAGTGGCAAAGCACTTGCCTAATACACATGAAGTACTAGGTTCAATCCTCAATGCTTCAATAAAAGTAAAAGGTTTTTTTTTTTAATAATCCAGGTGTTTCTTCTGCCCCAGAACTTGCTATCGCCCTATTTAAGATGGCCTGAGTCTCCAGCCTGGGATGTTGGTCATTGAAAGGACAGGGACATATCCAAACAGCAGTGTCATGGGAATCGTCGAACAGACCTGCAGGAGGTTCGTTCAAGGCCACCTGGAGCAACCCAAGCATGACCTTGACCAAGAGCAGTCACAAAAGCCAGAAGCCACAGTTTACACCTGAAGTGACCATGGCCTCAGAAAACTGTAAAAGACTTTTAAAATATGTTTCTGTTCACATAACACACTCCCTCTTCTGAATTTTCACACTGATACACATTTTGATGAACCCACTGGGTCACAAAAGACTCATGTGTTTGAGCTGCCAGAAGACACCCATTTCACCCTGTTTCTTGGTGACACTGCAGTTGACTGTATGTCCAAGGAATGCAGTTCACCAGGGGTTCCTCCCAGGTCTGTGTCAGTTCACCCAAGTGCACGCCATAACACTGCGTCTATGTCTGATGCGGTCTGGCAGGATGCGCTGGGGCTCAACCGAGCTCAGAACGCGGGTGCTGCAGAGACCTCTGGGGCTGTCTCCTGGGAGCTCCATCTACAGGCACCAGCGGATTGTGGCCCGTGGAGAAGGGAAGAGCTGCCATGCACTGCACAGCCTGTCCTTCTGCAGTGTCTGAGCCTCCATCAGTGCCATGGCTCTCCCCACTCAGCAGCTCCACGAGGACACCATGTCACAAAGAAATAAATCCCTTAGAGCGGAGCAGAGGCTGCCCTGGGGCAGATCATCAGGCATGTCCAGCTCTCTGTCACATGGTGCCAGAGTCTTGCCAGCCCCTGCATCAGCCTGCCCTGAAGAGGACACGCCAACATGCCAGAAGACACCCTGCCTTTAACACAGCTCCTATGTGATGGTTGAGCTGCTGAGCTCCACCTGCAGGACCTGAAAGCAACCAGAGGTCCCCTGAGATCTCCAGGGTCTTCTCAGCTCACAGGTGGGAAAACCTCATCCGGACAACAGCTGCTACTGATGGGACAGTAACGGGAAGATGGTCCCACCTGTATCCTTTCTCTCATCTGGGGCTTTGCTTCTGCTACCCTCTGGGCGTCCCTGTGGACAAGTCGTCCCACCTTACAAAGCAAGGGTTACACTTTACAAAGCAAGGGACTTTCAAATGTGTCTTCGGGTAACAATAGCAAGGGTGGTGGCCTGGGAAGAGTGGCCCCAATCCACGCCCTGGCCAGGACATGTGGAGCAGTCCCAGGAGACAGACAGGAGGACTCTGCAGAAGGGGAAAGAGAGCTGCGTGTTGGGCCTGGAACCAGCTTCAAGGAGCCAAGGGTATGGGGAGTCATCAGTTCTCGGGGCACCCCAGGGCCAGCAGCAATAGCCTGACCCCGATCCCTGGAGGAGGGGGAAGGTAGGAGGGAGACGCCGCAGGACACTCACCACATGGCCAGGAGGCCCAGGTTTGCCCGGGAAGCCAATCTCTCCAGGTAAACCCTGGGAAGGGAGCACAGGGAAGCTGTTAGACTATTTGGAGATACGATCCTTGTCCCGACTCCATTCCTGGCCCAGGTCCTGGCCTCTGAGGGCTCTGAGGAGGGCACCTCTTGGGCATCCACCACCCTCCATACTGGCACAGTAAGATGCAGAACTGACACATCTCCAAAGCTGGGCAGTCCACAGCTTATCTGGTCAGCAGCTGGGGTCCCTGCCATGTTCACCTCTACCTGGGGCAGGAAGGAATGGCCCCCTCTGCCCATTGCTGGGTCTGCCCCACCCAGGGCCTACTAGGGGGAGTTTCCAGTTGTCCCCCAAAACTTGGGAGGGGAAATGTTGACAAACCCTTGCCCTGGTCCTGAAAGTCAAGTCACGAATGTCTGCAGACACCGGAATGGGCCCAGGAGCCCAACGTGCCACCTGCACCACGTCTCCAGCAGCCACCAGGCTCAGTGCTGGGTTGGCTCACTTGCCATTTATGACCAAAGGGGCCCAAAGGCCTGGAAGTCCAGAGACGTGGGGGTGTCTGTGAGAGGAGGTCCTCCTGTTGGCACCTCTGCACTGCACTTGGGCAGAGCAAAGGCAAGTGTCCATGCAGGCAGATGCCCCTGACCCCACAGGCATGGAAGCACCATGAGTGACCTTACCGGGGGGCCTCCTGGTCCAGGGGGTCCTGGGACACCAGGTGGTCCAGGGGGACCCTGTAAGGAGAGAGCAAAGTGGTTACAAAAGAGCACAGAGCAGCCTGCTGGTGACGGTGGCACTTGAGAGAGAAAGAGGGCAGTGGGCACAATGAGGAGGAGGGGCTTGGCTTTATCTGAGATGTCTTATTTCAACAGAAAGAAACAGGAGCAAAAAGGAAAGACCTGGAGCACAGCGTGCAAAACACTAACAAGTGTCGCTCTCTGGTGACGGGAATTTAGCATCTTTGTATCGTTACCTCGCCAAACCAGGAACCTGCCTGCATCCTGGCTGGCCAGATTCAGATACCCACCTACCTATTAAGAAATAAGCAAACAGTGTAAAAAGTCAAAATGAATTTTTGAGAAAACAGGGGAGAAGCAGCTAGGTTGCTTCTCTGTGGGCGCTACAGAAGCAGTTACAATTGATAGAGCCTGTGACACACACATGTAGATGAACCAGGCTGCGCTGAACTCGACGACAAGTCAGCCTTCAGCTTCCTCGGGACCCATATGGCCCAGGAGCTCTTATTCCCAGCTTGAGGAATTTCAATTTTATCTATTACACTCAGATTTAAAATATTTGAACATTTAAAGTGAATACATACATATATGCATGACCACACACATGCACACAGTGGGATAACCCACTCACAAAGACCTTCCAGAACATTCCCAATCACAAGTCAGGGACCAGAGCTGGGTGAACAGCAGGGGTCTTGGGGGCCTGGCCCTGCAGCTTCTGTAGGCCTGGGGAGAGCCACGCATCTGTACTTTAGCTCTCCCTGAGACTGATGGAGGCTAGGCTGGACAGTCCTTCCCGAGGCCTGCACCCCAGGCCTATAACTGCCATCGTCCATTCCCTGCACACATCGTCCTGTGCCCTGGACACCTTCAGTGGCTGCGAATGGCAGCAGGTACCACTAGTGAACAAACACCAGGACAGCTCCTGTCTGCACTGCAGGTGACTGCGGGGAGGGAAGAAAGGGGTAAACAGATGACTGTGTTAGAAAAGATCAGTGCCCTGATTAGGCCCCGAGCACAGAGCAGGAGCAACTCTGTGCACTTGGGGGAGGAAGGAGGGTGGTCAGAGGGGACTCCTAGGTCCTGGAGACAGAAGAAACTGTCCACAGGCCAGGTTGACCACGGCAGGTGGAGCTAGGCACCTAAAGGCCTTTGGAGTTAAAGGGGCTGTGTGTTTGAGCAAGGGCCAATGGCTCCACATGGGAACAAGACGTACTCAGGGCCAGGACCCCAGAGGACTGGGAGCCAAGGCCAAGAGACAACTCTGCCCAGAAGTCTTCGGTATCTAAGAGAGTCTAAGAAGATTCCTGTTGGTCACATGTGTGTTTAGAAAGGCAGCTTGCTATCTGGAGGACACTGAGGGAGACGGTGGGCAGTGGGTCACACAGGGGCCAGTTGCAGCTGTGCAACAGTGGGGCCCTCAGGGGGGGGGGGGTTTAGACCCCTGAGTGTTGACAGGCTCTGACAGCACCCAGAACCCTGTATTACATCACCCAGTGACGTCGCAGCAGAGAACTCCCTCAGTAGCTCTGGGGCCCTGATGGTCATGTCCTGGGTTTTCCACCGGGCATTCAGAATTCTTCCAGGTCTGTTCGCAACCTCCTTGACCCCTCACCTCCCCTACTGCCGATCACTGCCCTCTCAACCTCAAGGACTTGCAGAGGACTCTCTCTGGATGTCCTCCACTGGCACCTCAGCCTTCCTAATGGCCTTCCATTCCCCAGGCGGAGTTAATCTCTCCCTGCTCCATGCTCAGGGCCAGCACAACTGCTCCTCTGTCCCAGAGACTATCAAGGGCCAGCCCTTTTTGTTCTGTCTGCATCTCCCTCATCAACCAGCATGGTATAGAGTTGAGAAAATTCTAGAAGTCCTATGAACAGGAAGCAATTTGTGTTCAGAGATTTGACCACCAGAGGGCGATACACACCCAAAGATGGCAGAGGTTGCTGCATCCATGAACTGTTCCCTTCTCTGCCTCGGAGGGGCATATGTGAGTCACAAATAGGCATCAAAAAGCAAAGAGGATGTCACCAGATTTAGATTTCTCTGTAGGTCACTTAGACCTGGTGTGTCTTTGGGGTTGGGGTAGCATCTGTTCCCACTGGGGACATCTGCTCTGAGAAGGAGCGGCTGGGGCCCAGCCGACCTGGGCAGTGCCCTGGGCAGGGACTGGACTCCTTAGGGAATGAGCTGGGAATAAGCCCCCCACTCTCAGCTCACCCTTCTCAGAAAGCAAGGACACCGCGAGCAGCAGCACAGGCACCTGCAGCTTCCAGGAAACACGGCGCTTCAGCAGGATCCCCAGGGCCTGTGGGCCCTGGCCTGGGGAGCCAATCTGAGGCCCTTCCCACTCTCTTGGTCGGTAGCCTGGGCCTGTCTTTACTGGAGAGGTAGAGGCTCAAAGAAGACTGGACAGGACCAGGGCAGCAGAGGACATGGGTGGTCAGACACGAGATGGCCACTCATTCTCAGCCTGGGGTGAAAGACGGAGCCCACAGCGCCAATGCACTGCTGGGTAGCCCAGCTTTGCTGTGTCCAGGCCACACGCAGCTTTCAGATCTGTGATGTTCATTGTGGACACAACCAAGGACCCTCAAATCCAGGTGCTGTCCTCTGCCTGGCAGAGAGACACCAGGTGAGATGTTTGCATTTTCTAGATGAGAAAACATAACAGAGGCCAGACACAATCTCGTCCTTCTTGGATGGGCATTTCCCATGGCCTGGGTGTCATACTTCTATCTTCTAACCCTCAGCTTTGGGGTGTCACATCGACCTAGCAGAGTCTGCCTGACAGGACTGGGCACTATCTTCTTGCTTTGAGGTAAAAGAAAAGCAGAGAGACACCCTGTGACATGGATTCAGGGGACCTTTGGGACCCCATCAACCCAGGCTCTATGGCAGCTCTGTCCTCTAACAACCTTCATGTGATACTGCTCCTGTCCCCATAGAGGCTTTAGGGGATGAAAGGAAAGGCAAACACCTCACCCATCACTGCTGGCAGAGTACAGCGTGCCCGTGATGAGGAGCAATGTCAGCCCTGACAGGACAGGAGCCCAGAATGGAAGAAGGGGCCAGTCAAGCCAGGATTCGGCCAGCACGCACTGTGTCCTCGAGGAGACCCTTCCTTTTCACCAGAAAACCACAGTCTGGTAGAATAAAGGAACCATGCCTGTGACCTCCTGGAAAGCCACCCAAGGGTCAGGCACCCCAGGCAGCTCAGTGCCCCAGCAGCTGTGTGACTGGGGCAGGCCCCTGCTTTTGCCAGTGGAGAGCGGGTGCAGCACTTTCTTCGCAGAGCTGAGTCACAGGGATCCATGACATGTGGAAGAGCCCCAGGGACACTCCCTGGGTAGAGTTAGAGAATGACAAGAGAGATGCTGCAAAGTCGCAGGAAGCAGGTGAAGCACATGGGGAGGTCAGGCAGCACCTGAGGGTAGCCGAGCTCAGTCTTGAGGGACCAAGGAGCCTGAGAAAAGGCGGCGGGGAGAGAAGAGACAAGCACCACAAGCAAATGGAACCATGGAGCCCAGGCTGATGGTACAAGGACAGGAACAGGGGCTCAGGGTGTGGGGACACAGGACAAGGGATGGGCAGCGTGCAGGGGTAAGTAAGAAACACTGGGATTCATCTTTGAGGGAGCACAAATATCATAGAGGTCCCCTGAGAGAGCGACACAGCAGAACTGAGCTAAGGAGGCAGATTTCCGCCATCTTTAGACTCCACTGGGAGAGGGGACCAGGATGCAGACAACCAGGCCAACAGGGAGGAAGCCTGAGCCAGCTCCAGAGGGCAGGGATACCAGGGAGGGGTGCAGACCAGGGGCTGGCCTGGAAGAGTGAGGGCACCATACACCATTCAGTGGCCAACTGGACTGGCACATGGATGTGGCCTGAGATACTGAGGAGGGAGGGGCCTTCATGGAAATATTCTGTGGGGGAAGGGACAGTGGGTTTGGCATAGTGAGTGACGGGCTCAGCTTTGATGTGTTGAGATAAAGAAAGAGCCTTAGGAACCTGAGCCAGAGAGGCCACTGGGGGTGAGTGGAGAGGGCACAGGGTGCTGGTGTGCCCAATGCTGCAAGCTGAGTGCTCCAGGAGAGGCTTTTGGATTTTCTAGAAAAGATAACAGGTCACAGCGAGGCCAGACACTACCTCGAATTTCTTGGATGAGGGTCGCGGTTCTTGAGCATCTTCCACGCCTTGGGGAACCTTATAGTGAAGCTCCATAACTGCAGCTGAGACTGAGTCAAGCTCCGGGGCCTTCTGATTGCCTTTATGGGCACTTTCACCCCACACCCCTCTTCTCCTGAAAATCAAGTTGAGCAACCCCAAGAGACCAGCTATTTGAGTCACCTCACTGGTAAGTTTCTAAATAAAACTAGAAGACTGAGACATTGTAGGAAAGCAATGTTGAACTTGCTTTCTATTCTGCTGCAGGCTCCTCAGCATTTGGGTGTTCTAGAGACAAGGGACTCCCTCCTCCTCCAGCTGCCGCAGCTGAGCCAGAGCAGCAGCGGCCGAAAAGCCAAGGCCTCCTCACCTTAACCCCCTCCTTTATAGATGAGAAGATCAAGGCTCAAGAAAAAATGGGGGACAATGAAGGGAAAACCTGAATTGCAAGAGCCACCAAGGTCAGGACCCCCCGGGGTGCAGTGGGCAGGTCACTCTTCTCTTGGCAAGAGATGGAGAGCTGAGAGCTCAGGTGACAAACAGGGCTTCGGTTTTGGGTGTGCAGGGTCAAATGCAAGGTGGCCTCATGTCACCTCATAGCCTTAAGTAATTGAGACTCAGAGCAGCAGGAAGACTGCAGGTCACTGAAAGCGGAAGGAAGAAGCTAAGTACGCCAGCCCTCCTAGGAGGACGTCACCATCGACACTTCTCCTTTTCTCCTGATCATTAATAAAGATATCTAAATAACCAGTTAGTCCAGTTGTTAATGAGAGAGACACATGAGCCAGTAGATCTAACTGAATACAACAAAACACGACTGTTTTCATTATTATTAACAAAACAAGTAAGTAATGACTCCACATATTAATTAGCCAATCAGGCCAATTATTATTAATGAAACAACATTTGATCCTCTAACACGGAGTAAACAGCTATCTAATGCAATTAGCGGTTACAATGATGATGCATAAATAACCAATTAGCCTAATTATCATTAATAAAGAAATAGCAAATAAGTACCCTGATTACACCTAGCTCCCATTGAAGTACATGTAGAGTGTGTGGGGGGGGATTTGCCTGAGAAGTGCTTGCATAAATCCACACACCAACCACACTACCTGCGCAACCTGGAGGCACTGGTGTAATGGGAAGGCGTTCACAATCTGTCTTCCCCTCAGATGTGGATCCCTGAGGCCCCACTGTGGTCCTGCCTGCCTCGGGGGTTCTGCACTGAGGCCCACAGGCACATCACCACCGAGCTCTAAGGCCAGCCTCCACCCCTGGCTGCTTCCAGTTAGGGACTCCATACTCCCCACAGCACCAACCGGTACTGCCCTTGTGGTGCGCCCTTCAGAGAAGAGAATGCTCATAAAGGACAGTGCGGATTTGCATATTTACTATACAGTGTTTCAGCAGATGAAGTTTTTCATCTTGAAAAGGAGGCACAGAAAGCCTCTTATCGCCTGTTCACTTCCCTGGGGCTGCGTCCGCACAGGAACCACTGGGCACCTCTCCCCCCACAGGCCAAACTAACTCACCACTCTGAGCCCAAGTTTCTTTAGACCCTAAGTGGAGACAAGCACCCTTCGCTCCCAGGAAGATATAAAGAATTGACAGAATTGAGTATGAAGGCTAAAGGGAGAGTCTGGTGACTCTCGGAAGCTACACACACATGCTTGCCCTCCCCCTCTGCAACTAGCCTGCTATGGCAGGATGAAGAATGTCCCACCAAGGACCCGAAGTGAAAGGCTTTGTCCCAGGATGAGTGTTGGGGATGCTGTGGACCTCCAAGAGGTGGAGCCCAGTGAGAGGGTCTCAGGGCATTGGGTGTGCCCGCGAAAGGGACCAAAGTCCCCTAGTTTCTTCCATCCCCTGTTCCAGGCTGGAGACATGAACATTCCTCTGACACACACACCCACCTTCACCAAAGGCCCACATCAATGGGTCACCCAATCTTGGACTTGAACCTCCAGAACTGTGAGCCTCATTCCTCCCATAAGCCGCCTGTGTCAAAAATGACTAACACTTGCCACAGCTTTCCAGGTCAGGGCAGGGACTCTGTACGGCCTCCACAGAGCCCTGCCACTCTCCAAACCCAGCTCAGTACAGGGGATTGTCCTTTAGTATTAATCAATCAGTCCCACGCCCCCCTTTAGGATGCGTTGGCATCTTGAGATCTTGCTGATCCCTGGAGCTAGCTTCTAGAGATATAAACAACTTACCTGCAAGTAAGACTTTAATACGCAAATTGACAAACCCTAGTCCCTACCTCCACCTACAGCCTTCCATCAGGTTCCTGTAGACTGGAATAGGACACTATCCTGCCAAAAATCACTCAAGGACCAGATGCCAGGCAAACCAGAGACCCGCCTTATGACCTAGAGCCTGAGCGCTGGTTCATGGCCTCGGATCCACTGGCCTCGCCCTACCTGAATACAAACAAAATCCACACACTAGTGACGCCGTCTCTGCTGGCACATCTTTCTGCACCAATCCTAAACTGCCCAACTACACAGCCTCCTTGCCTCTCCTCCCTTCAGAGCCTTCATGTAGGCTCTTCCCCTTGTCTTCCCCTCACTCTGATCTCTGGACCAACTCTGATGTTGCCCCATGCAGTTCTGCAAGAAGTGCCCCTCCACTCCCCCACATGGGAACTGTGACCAACTATCTTTTCAGTGGCACCATTCCCATAGAGGGGAGCCCTGGTCTAATGGCCTCGGATCCGCTGGCCTCGCCCTACCCGAGTACAAACAAAATCCAGGCACACACTAGTGACACCGTCTCTGTTAGCACGTCTTTCTGCACCATGGGCATGTGGCTCCTCAGGTGACAGATCGTGGCTACTGAGGTTTCACAGCTGCAGAGCTGAGCTTGGCTTAGGGAATGACTCAAGGAACAAATGAACAAACACACAGGTGATAAGCAGAAGAAAATGGTAACAGGCCCATGGATATGCTAGGAAGAGTGGCACAGAGGGGTGGCAAACACCCACAGAAACTCTGCCTCTTGGCTCAGGCATGGCTGGCTGGAAGGCAGCCTCATGTCCCTCAGCAGTGGCCCAGTCCCGGGCACCAGGCTGAGCATACTCTATGCTGCCTAGTTCTGCATTCCCTGAGTAAGGCCGCATGCACTGTGCCAGGCAAATTTCTGCTGTGGGAAGCCTGGTCATGTTTACGTCTTCAGCACCCAGTCTGTGCCTGGCGTGCAGGGAAGATCTGCCAAATGAAAATGGCTTCAAAGCTCAAATTGAAAAGAACCATGTTTCCCAGGACAGCAGAATTGTAAGGAGAAAAAAGAAATCAAGATAATCTGATAGAGCTGCATTGATGGTGAATTTTATATTGTTTTATTTATTTATTTGTTTGTTTGTTTGTTTATTTATTTATTTATTTATTTATTTTGAGATAGGGTCTCACTATGTTGCCCCAGGCTGGCCTCGAACTCTGGGGCTCAAGTGATGCTCCTGCCTCAGCCTTCCAAGCAGCTGGGACTATAGGTGTGACACTGGACCTGGCTGCTGGTACATTTTATTTTATTTTTTAAATATTTTTATTTATTTATTTTTTATTATTAGTCGTTCAAAACATTACAAAGCTCTTGACATATCATATTTCATACATTTGATTCAAGCAGATTATGAACTCCCATTTTTACCCCGCATACATATTGCAGATTCACATCGGTTCCACATCCACTTTTTTTACATACTGCCATGGCTGGTCCATTTTAAAACAGAGCCAAGCTTTGCTCGTCAAAAAGCCAGGACAGACAGCAAATGCCAAACCCACTCTAGTTTTACTTATTAACAACAAAATACCAAAATGGGTGTGGAATCTTTAGGACACTGTGAATCATGGTGAATGATATATTCCTCACTCCGTGGTCTTTCCCAACCCAACTGAGAGGGGCTTGAAATGAAATCCGAGACTCAGGAGACACTCACGCCAGCAAGCAGCAGGAGCAGTTTCCAAGTGCAGTCTGCAGTGACGGCTGGCGGAAGGCGCTTTACCGTGGCTCCCCATGGAACAGAGGTATCCCTCAGGGAACAGGCAGGGCTAAGCCCAGCTGCTCCACCAAGCCCTGGGGGGAGCCAGACAAGGGTCTGGGGATGACCCCCTCCACCTGCTTGCTGCCAGTACAGCCAGAACAAGGCGGGCCGCTCCCCTGGTGCTCCCTGTGCCTTGGGGACCCACAGTCTCCGGTCACAGTCTGCTTTTCTCTTTATCCCAGTATTCTTATTTTTACCATATGATGAAACCAAAGTCAGAAGGTCAAAGAACATGTCCAGGATCCCCTCATCAGAAAGTGGTGAACCCGGGTCTCTCTGACTCTCTAACTCCACATCTTCTCCCCATGACACTGCTGTGTGGTGAGTTCACCAACCTGGGGACAAGACTGGGCGTGGGAAGGGGGAGGAACTGATCCAAGGCACAGAAGAGTGAAGGGACCTGGACACCTGCAACGCCAGGTGTGGTCTCCAGGCATCGTCCCTCTGGTCACACCATGGCACCCTGAAGAGGGCTCCTTAGTGCTGCATTGGCAAAGAAGGGGCCCAGGTCACCTGGGGAGCGAGGGATTTGGTTTGATGTCGGGTGCCTCCCCAGCAGACGTGGCCTGGAGTTAATCCCTCTGCATCTGGAGTCTTGCCCCTCATCAGTGAAACACCAGGGGACCCTGAGTCTGCCGACTGCACTGGGCACAGTGGGGATCCGCTGGGGCAGCACCAGAATGGCCCACGGGGAAGTGCTTGGAGGCAGGGAGCAAAAAGCAGGGTGAGCAGCTGGGTCCTGGGGACCAGCAGGAGTAGGCCAAGAGAAGAAAGCGCAGGAGGAGAGGGCAGAGATGGAAGGACAGGCAGGGGTGACGAGCAGTCCCCGCCCAGGCCAGATGCCTTGTGATGGAGGCCGTCATCCCACCACTTTACAGAAACAGGCCCAAAGAAGGGAAGGGACTTGGCCACAGTCCCAACAGGCTGGAAGTCAGCCCCACACCAGGACCCGGGTCTCCACTGTCTTTTGGTTGTTCTGGCCACTGGGTAGGGCTCCCTCCCATCCTCAGCTCATCCTCTCACCACTCTGCTCCCTGCTTCTCCCTCCTGGGGACTACATGCTGTCCCTGGAGAGCTGCACCTACTGGCCAGTGACAGCTACTGACCATTCTCTCTAATACTTTGGGTAGTGACCAGCAGGACTCTGGCTCCAACCTGAGAAGCCCCAGTCACTCCCTGCATCAGAAAAGGCAGCACTCCTATAGAAGAAGGGTTAAAGGCAGTAGTTACCTGCAGCCCCAGTGATCCAGGCACTCCTGGTGGGCCCACATCACCTTTCTTGCCCTGAATGCAAAAGAAGAAGCCAAAATTAACCGACAGGCAATCATTCCCAGAGCCGATATGATAATGTCTCTTGGTGGAAACCTCGGTCTTCCTGGCTCAAACCGCAAGGCTGTCCCTCGGGAGTACCTGACAGAGGAGCAGTATGGGGTGGGGAAGGGGCTAAGGCTCAGGTCAGCGGGGCTTGGCTATGGAACCCATTTTGTACGTTACACGGGGCCCCAAATTCAAAAGGCACAAAAAGTCACACCTGAGAAAAATCTCCTTAGCTCTCGGCCACCTCCTAGCTTCTTTCCTAACCTGCCAGATGCTGCCTGATTCTTCCAGAGATGTTTTGTGCAGAGGTCACCATCTCACCCGGACACACACACATTCTCTCTCTCTCTCTCTCTCTCTCTCTCTCTCTCTCTCTCTCTCACACACACACACACACACACACACACACTTTTCTTTTTCTCTCCCCTTTTTCCTTCATGAACTTCACCTTACCATCCACTCTGCTAACCAGTCTTGCTTTTTCACCCTGGCTGGCCCTGCCTGTGTCCTGTGCCACTGTGTCGCGAGTGCCTCCATGACCGTCACAGACAGAGTGCCCTCCCAAGGATGAGGCGGGGTGTGTAGACAGCCCCACCACGGACAGAGGTCCCTGAGGCCCTTCTGTGGCTAGAATCTTTACTACACCATGTGCCCTACACCAGGGCAGGAGCACCTTGGGGGACTGAGTCCACCTCTCTACAGGGATAAGGTATACTGGCACATTCAGTTTACACCCATGTGGTAGCGGCATACAGTGTAGAACAAGGTCCTATGAATAATGGGCTGGGTCTGTTTTCATCCTGTAACTTTTCCTGATTTAACAAAAGCAGCGCTAGCAAAGATTTCCCAAAAGGTAAAACAAGACTTTGAGTAAGACCCACATTCTGTGAGTGACGGTTTTGTGGCCAGCTCTTCCTGGGTCTTCCCGCCACTCCTTGCAGGAGGAACCTGTGGAGCAGGTGTTCGCAGGCCCCAGGAAAGCTGAGACTTGCTTGTTTCGTACTTAGTGACAGAATCAGGGTTCCACCCAGCTCTGTGCTGTCTTTATTTTTAAATTTTAAATTTATTTATTTATTCTAATTTGTTATCCATAACAGAAGAATGCATTCAAATTCATGGTACACATATAGAGCACAAATTTTCACATCTCGGGTTGTTCACAAAGTAGAGTTAACACCATTCGTGTCTTCAAACATGTACTTAGGGTAATAATGTCCATCTCATTCCACTATCTTTCCTGTCCCCTTCCGGGTTCCCTCCCTGCGCTTTGCCTTATCTAAAGTTCCTCCATTCCTCCAATGCTCCCCCATCCCCATTATGGATCAGCATCCACATATCAGAGAAAACATCTGGCCTTTGATTCTGGGGGGATTGACTTACTTTACTTAGCACAATATTCTCCAATTCCATCCATTTACCTGCAAATACCATGATTTTATTCTCTTTTAATGCTGAGTAATATTCCATTGTGTGTATATACCACATTTTCTTTATCCATTCATCTACTTAAGGGTATGTAGGTTGGTTCCACAGTTTAGCTATTGTGAATTGTGCTGCTATAAACATTGATGTGGCTGTGTCCCTATAGTATGCCGTTTTTAAGTCCTTTGGGTATAGTCCAAGGAGAGGGATAGCTGGGCCAAAAGGTGGTTCCATTCCCGGTTTTCCAAGGAATCTCCATACTGCTCTCCATATTGGCTGCACTAATTTGCAGTCCCACCAGCAGTGTAGGAGTGTGCCTTTCCCCCACATCCTCGCCAACACTTGTGGTTATTTGTATTTTGATAGCTGCCCTTCTGACTGGGGTGAGGTGGATCATAGAGTGGTTTTGATGTGCATGTCTTGAAGAGAAGACTTATGCTGGCTACACTCTTTCTGCATGTGTCAGACTCTAGAAACTCAGACCTCAGCTCCCTTCTCATGGGCCTGCTCTCTGCTGCCTGTGATGCCCGTCTGCCCCGCTCCTGAGCCCACCTCTCACACAGGAGGGCCTTTCTCTTCCCTCTCTTTCCCCTGCTCTCCTCCTCCCTCCCCCTTCCTTCTTTTCCTTTCCGCCTTCCTCCCACAGTGCCCAGGGCAGGCAGCAGTCTTTGCAGCCTCCCTGAAGCAGCCCTCTGTGTTCCTGGCCTGTGCAGCGCTCCCGCATCTGGCCTCCACCTCGGAACACCACCAAGGGCGACATCTTCCACAGATCACCCTGGAACAGGCTGGCGGTGCGAGCTCTTGGTCATGCTCCCCTAGGAGGGGCAAACAGGTCCAAAGGCTGCACAGAAGAGTTAGGCTGGGCTCAGAGGGAAATGCTCAGAACCCCCAGGCCCCACACAGACTCAGCCAGCCGTGGGTGAAACGGAAGGTGCAGTCCTGCCCTCCCTCCTGCTTGTTCACCCACACGCTCAACCTGCTCTGTGCCGGGCACTGTGTTACTGCAACACAGCTGTTAAGCCCCACCTAGGAGGGGTCCCAGAGCCCTGAGGTGGGCCTGCGGGCTTGGGGAGGCTTCCTGGAGGAGGGTGTTGAGGTGGTGGGAGGAGGAGGAGCTGCCCACGGGACAAGCTGGCCACAGGAAGAGATCGGGCAAGAGGTGGCCTAGGAAAGTAGGACATGGGTTCAGACAGCATGACTGGCAGCCGGCGGCATGACTGGGGGAAGCGTGTGGTCAGCAGAGTCACAAGGGCCTTGCATGCCCTGGACCAAGCAGGGCCTCCCTCAGGCCCAGCATTGTGAATACCACACAGCCTTGCACACCTCGTGTTGACTCTGGAAGCAGCCAGAGGCTGGGGTGGGGCTGAGCAAGCCATGTCTCCATGCCCAGCCTAAGCTATCCCCTCCCATCCCCGAACCAGTGGGGCAGCCCCATAAACAGGCACGTTCCTCCACCTGCGGCCCATACTCTTCCCCGCTGCCCAACACAGCGCAATGCTTCTTTTTCCACGTAGAACAGACCTGCAATGGCCCAGCCTGCCCCCTCTGACTCCATCCCCCTGCCCCTCTTCTCACTTCCTAGCACTCTTCCCACCCCCAGGCACACTGGCCTGTGTCCTCTACCTTGAAAAGGCCTAATACTCCCAACCTCGAGGCCTTTTCCTTCCTCCTGGATTGCCGGTTCCCCACGGATCCACAGAAAACAATTCCTCAATTCCATCGGTCTCTGCTCAAATGCCCACTTATTTGAGCGTCTTCTTTAGCCTGTCTCACCAAATCAGCACGCCCTCTGCCCAGTCGTGTCCCCTCACCTCATCCTCCTTATTTTCCCTAGGTTGTGTCATCACCAATACACCACGGTCCTCTCCATGTAGTGCCACCTGTCCCCACTGTGATGCGTGCCCTCTGAAAGTGATGGGGGTCAGCTCTGCTTTTGTTGGACCCTGTTTTCTGAGGCCCAGAACAGTTCATGCGGTAGACACACCATACCCATTTATGGGCTGCATAAAGGACCTGTGCTTTTGAGATTAATGTAGGCTACAACAATGACGATGGCAGTGGGGACAGGGTAGAGGTCCCAGGTAGGTGATGTCAGGGAGGAAGGGAAGATGCAACTTGGTAGTTTGTGGACTTGCAGAGAGCATGAGTCCACCTGATTTACAGCCCCCAGAGTCCAAGCCCCTTGCTACGGAACCATTGACCTGCAGGGTGCATTGAGGTCTAACTCAGAATGAGTTTTTTGACATTTGTCAGGTAAAAATGCAAAATGTTGTCCCAGATCCCTTCAGAAATGAGCCAGGCCTTGGAGGCATGTCAGATCCTGCTGTGATGAATGCAACCCCCAGGTGGGGAGCAGGAGAGCACCAAGCGCTGCAACCCCCCTCCCTGGGGAATGGAAACCAGACACCTTTAATTTTCTATCTAGACAGACACCCCCTATAATTGCCCGAGGTTATTCCACTGAGAGTCACTGATTATTTACAAGATGAATAAACCATTTTCCCTCAAGGTCAGTGGCACCTGGTAAACAATCATCAGAATTCAGAACCCCAGCCAGCAGAGTGCCTCTTTGATGGCAAAGGCTGAGATGAGGGACAGAGGGACAGCAACACTGAGCATGCACAGGAAAGGGCCAGACAGCAGCAGGGATGCAAAGGTTGGGTTGCAATTCAGCAGAGTCACTCCCGATATGCCTGCGTGAGGGTGCAGGGGGTGAGCTCCCCTCTGCCAGGTGGTGCCATGGCTCCTGGGGTGCTTCGAGGTGTCCAGAGCCTGCCTCCTCGGCTGGCTGAGACTTTATGTAACAATGCTGCTCATGCCCAGGGGATGCCACCTACGAGGTAATGAGGTTCCAGACAGGCACAGTGTCAGGAGGTGGTCCTGTGCCTGGGAAGTAGACACATCAGTCAGGAGGAGACCTGTAGGCAGGTAAGAGGATGTGGTGGGGAGGAGAGAAACAAAGAAATCCACCCACACAGGCAAACACTGCCAGCATGAGGATTTCAGTAGGGAGGAAAAAACCAAGAAGGTGGCAAGAGGCCAGAGAAAGGGAAAAAAGTGTCATAACTTTGCAATCAGAGTAGTGTCACAGGCAGCCTCTCTCAACAGAGGCAAAACCTGTCATGGATCAGCTGTCAGGGCACCACCCATGAATGCACCATGGTAACCATGCCTGGCCAGCTACAGCCCCTGCGCTCCCTTCCAGCCCAGCTCTGAAAGTCAGAGGCTCCTCATCATCAGAGATACCATCTGAGCTGTCTGTGCCCTTACTCCTCTGCCTCCTGGGAGTCTCCAGGGTTCTTTCTCCCATCCCCTGGGAGTAGCCACAGGGGCTACATAGCCCAGCCCCAAACGTCCCCTTGGGAATTCTAGTCTCTGAGATTTTGCCCACACTGCTGCCTCTGTCTGTAACACTCCATCTAGATTTATCAAAATAACATCCTAAGTCAATACCACCTCCTCCAATGAAGCCCCAACAATAAGTAGCAGCCCCAAAATTGGAAAACAATTATACTTGAGATACGGATTCCCAGGTGCCACCTAAGTGCCAACAAGTTAGAATCACCAGCTGTAGAGTACCAAAGTTTCCAGTGATTCTATAGACTTGGCTATTCAACATACTTGGAGGGATTCTCTGTGTTCTTCACCAATGATGGTGGTGATGGTAGTGGTGATGGTAAAGGTAGTGGTGATGGTGGTGGTGGTGGTAGTGGTGATAATGGTGATGGTAGTGGTGATGGTGATGATAATGGTATGGTGATGGTAGTGGTGGTGGTGATGGTGGTGGTAATAATAGTGATGGTAGTGATGATGGTGATGGTGGTAGTGATGGTGGTGATGGTGATAATGGTGATGGTGATAGTGATGGTGGTGGTGATGGTGGTGATGATTATGGTGTTAGTGGTGATGGTAATGGAGATGGTGGTGATGATTGTGGTGTTAGTGATGATGGTGGTGTTGGTGGTGATGGTGATGGTGATGGTGGTGTTAATGGTGGTGGTTGCAACATTGGCAGTGTGGAAGTGGTGTTCTTGTAGTAGTTTGGGCAGTGGAATTGCAGTAGCAGCTATGTCATTTCTGCATTTTTGATTCATAACTGATGGTAGGGATTTGAGAAGTGCCGACAAGGACAAGTTCTACTGCAACAAAGAGCTGTTTTACTAACAATAGGTCTGTACCTTGTCATTTTTCTTCTCTTTTAAATTTCTACCCAGGACAATATCTGGATAAGTGTTTGCAGTTTATCACCAGGGCAGATTTTCTAAGGCATTTTGAATGCCAGGATGCTGAGCAGGACTGGTATTTCCAAGGCTGCCCGTCTGCCCGTGGAGAGGAGGGAAACCTATAAATTCAGAACAGCAACCCCTTCCCAGGCAGGATGAGTTAACACAGCCATTCGAGGGGCCATTAACAGATAAAAGGATTGCTTGTGTGCATCATTCTAATGTGCTCCGTGTGGTCTCGAGCTTGGTTCCTCTTCTCCGTGCCTCCAAATGTCAAACGTGATCATTTTCTACCGGTCGAAGATAAAACCAGGTGCTCAGGAAAAAACCCAGGGTGTCCTGACAGAAACCCTGGCTCCAGGCCCTGGACTGAATCAAACAGGAGCCTGTGATCCAAACAATGCTGTTACCATCTGGCAGAGCAGGAAAAGGCAGAGGAAAGGTTTTAAAAATGGAAAAATGAGACAAATGCAAACCAGGCCATCCCCTGCCAAGACTGCCGTCTTCTCGCCCAAACCTGTGGGAGATCAGGGCTGCGGGCAGCACGAGCCCTCCTCTCGAAGGGAAGTCACCAGAGACTAAGTGAGGTGTCCAGGGCAGCCCACAGGGTGGCCCAGTGGGTTATTGAGGGTCCCGGCTCTCTCCAAGGCAATCTCCACCAGGATGCCCCGGGAGGTGCCTGCCCTGAAGCAATCGTCATTTTCTTTCTACCTCACACAAGCTCAACGCCTGCCAAGATGGAGCCCCCTTCCAAGGTGTGTTCTCAGCCCGGCGACACAGCCCAGGACAGCGCGAGGAGGAGGGAGCCCTCGCGGTTCAGTAAGAGGAGGCGCCACACTGGACAAGACGAGTTTGGAGGGACCAGAGATACAGAGAAAATGATCAGAGGAACAGAAGACACTCCCAGGCTAATGTGAAGAAGGAGGCTGCCGGACCTGAGAGGCCATGCTATCTTTCTGGACATGGAGTCTCTCCCGGAGAGTCTCAAGAACCCCTTCCGTCATGATGAGTCTGTAGTATGGACATCCCAAACTTGACATGAAGTCGACGTGCCTGACAACCTAGGATTTTCTTAAACAAGACTTTTTTTCTTTTTTTTTTTTTTCTGATCCAGAGAAGAGAAAATATGATCTGAAAATGATATCTCAGCTGTGTCACCCAGGACTCTGCCCCACAGAGCAAGGCTCACGCTGTCTTCACTGAAAGGGACATTTCTCGTTCAAGATCAGAACCCAGGTGACCTGATTCCAGTTTAGGGTCCTGTCCTTTTCCTCGTGCCCCTCAATCACATCGGTACCCAGAGATCTCAATCCATGCTTCATGCATTCATCTTGCTGAGATGCTTATTAATGTGCCATTAGATGTTTATGCAAATTGTACGTTTCCATATTTCAAATATATTGTATGTATATATAAAACTTTGTGTTTTACACGTTAGGCCCTCTTTTCCTTAACGAGGATACCTAAATAAAAAAGAGAACATCCTTTCTTTTATGGTCTCACATTCTAATGGAGAAAATGGAAACAAATTCTCAAATATGAAAAATATCAGTCAAGCCCTCTGCAGAAAATGAGAAGGGGCTGAAGTGAGAGACAACTGTGGCATCTGGAGTGGACGACGAGGGTGACTACATCTTTGGAAAGTGACTCTCTTGGAGGCTTGGAGTGTCCAAGTGCCGGAGCAGCCTGCAGCCAAGCTGGCTCCTCTGCTGGAACATTCCAATTCAGATGCATCTGCAGTATCTCTCACTTCAGCTAAGTGACTGTGCTTGCTGTCTAGCTCAGACAAACCGGGCGGGTTCTCACCTGGGAAAGGGAAAGGCAACCCCTGAGGCAGGGAGCCCCTTGCCCACCCACCTCCAGCTGGGTGGGCACTTCCTGCTCTTCTGCTGGATGGTGCAGAGGGCACCTAGCTTCCAATTCTCCCCCTTTGTTGTGTCATTGTGGAAAAATACTAGCTTTGTCCAAAATGAATGGATTTACCTTGCCAAGGATTATAGCGTCCGCCTGTTACTAATCTCTAAAAGAGAGGCCTGAATTCCTTTCCCCACCCGGTGCTTTAGCCTCTGCTTCTCAATTCACACGTGTCTGTACCTTGTCATTGTCTGGTGGCTTGCCTTTCAGCAGCCTGAGTGTGTGCAGCAGCACTCGGGAGCTCTTCCGAGTAATGTTTCAATTGAAATTGATGAGGAGGAAATGACAGGTCATGACAAGGGAAGCAGATATATAATTTTTGAATAAGTCATTCTGTCTTGGGTTTTCCTGACTCAGCCAGAAGATGACAGAACAGGAAGCGGCTTCCAAGCCCACAATATCACAATTAGCTCCTACTCTCCTTCCTCCATCACTGCAGGTGCTGAGCTAGCAATGTCTGCAGGACAGAGCACGGTCCAAATCAGAGAATCACCCAGAGCTGCTGGAGGGCCAGGAGCCTCAAAGACCCCCCTCCCCTTGGTCATCATCTGCAATTCACAAAGGAAGCAGGAGAGACAGGAGCCCCTCTGCCCCCTCTATCCCCAGTGTCAATGCCATTTCTGGCCTGCCTGAAAACAGCTTGGGCCAGTGCTCTGCCAGGGGCTGCCATTTCAGGATATGGCTTCTGCCTTTTTCTCAGTCTTCTCCCACTCCTGGTGGGTGATCTGGACCAAGGTGAGTGCTCAGAAGCCCTCTGCTTTTCCTGTCCCCATCCCTGGCCTAAGCTGTCACCTTTCCCATTCCATCACCATGGGAACCCAGGACTGGTCTCCCCGCTCCTTGTAATATATATTCTCGGCACAGAAGCCAAATGGATGTGTTTGGAATGTAAGCCAGCCCGCCACTGCCGTTCTCAAAAGTCCGCAGTGAGCAAACTGCAGCCAGGAATGTATGAGGCAGCAGCACGTTGAACACCAGATAAATATTTGATGAAACTTCAAGCCAGAGTTTTCACAGATTTAGGAGGGATAATGGTCTCATTGTTTTGTTTCTCTTAAAATCCTTTATCTTTTAGAGATAATGTACTGAAATATTTAGAAACAAAATAATGTGCCTTTTGGAATTGCTTCCAACTAATCCAGTGGTGGGTGGAAGTGAGTGCTGGTGTAAATAAAACATCACCCCTAAGGCTTCAGAGTGTTGAAGTGGGTCCTGGGCATATGGAGGTTCAGTGAACTCCTCTTCCTACTTCTGCCCGAGATTTTTTTTTTCATAACAAAATCTGTTGAGTGTAATCAATTGACTCTCAATTCCTTCACAGTCTTTACAATGGCCCACGAGGCTTTTTTTCCTCATTTCTTTGACTTCACCTTCCCCTGCCCCAGGCCCTTAGCTCAAGCTGCTCCCTCTACCTGGTGTCCCAACCTGGCTGTCATGCCAGCCTGCACCCTCATCTCCTGAGAGCTGGGTTAAGTGCAACGTTCTCGACGCGGCCTGCCTGCATCACCTACTTGCATGTGGATTATGATGTCTCTCCTCCACTGCCTGCAGGGCACCACCATCATCAGGGCACGGCCCATCCTCGCTGAACTACCCAGCTGCTTAAGACCCATCTGGTCCCCAATCAGTGCTGCAGAAGCCCACTGGGGTGCTATTTGCAGGATGGATGAACTTGGAAGGAAGGGCACAGGAGAAGGGAAAGGACAGAGAAGGAAAAGGATAAACTAGTAAAGGGGAGAACGGAGAAGAGCACACCAAAAGGAAAGGAAGAGGGTCAGCTGAGTGCCCCACTCAGGGCTGGCCTGGCATGAAGGAGAAGCTTTGGCCACAGCCCTCTTGCAGCGCTGTGCCCCACACTGCAGAGGAAGTACAGCAGAGCTGTGGGGTGAGCAAGTGTGCAGAGCCCCCTCAGGGCCACTTCTGTGTCCGCTTCCACATCCCACTGACTCCCCCACAAACCCACTGGCTCCTGGAGGCCGCCCCCACCCCTGGTGGTGCCTTCTCCCTGCACCACCTGGAACCCAGTCCTGCTACCCCTCTAGGCAGACCTCCCTGGAGCCCAGGTCCCTCACCCCTCTGAACACCAGAACACCTGTCAGGCCCCAATGCATGGACAGCAAGCTTCTGAGCCCACTGTGAGGCCTGGCAGGGGAGCCCTTGGGTATTTCAGGAACTCCCAGAGCATGGAGCAGAGAGCACCTGCGATCAGGAGAGCTCACTGAGCTGGTTGATGTCTCACACATACAAGGAAAAAAAGCAGGAGGAGGCAGGCAGGCTTTGGACACACAGTCCTGGGCGCAAGTCCCTGAGAGGCCACCAAGGAGCTGTGTTCCCTCAGGCATGCCCTGCACCCGCGGAGGCTCTGGTGAGGACCAGCACATAACCAGAACTCAACAAATACCACACCCCACCCGGCCTGCTTTCCTGACTCTCCTCATTCCTCAAATCTCCAGGCCTGGGGCATCTGCCCCATTTCCATGGCCCCTGAGCTGTTAGGCTGGGACCAGGCCAGACACCCACTGCGTCTGTGGTTGGTGTGGCTCTTAGGAGTAAAGCACTCCCAGGTGAGACACAGCCATTCCTCGGAAGCACACCCAGAAGGTTCCAAGAAATCATGCCCAAGAAAGTGTGAGCCTGACAGCAAGATGCTCCTTCTCCTCTTTCATGCAAGAAAATTAGGTAAAGACATAAAGAATGTTCATAGACCTCTCCAGGTAAACACCTACCACCGAGTACTATATCAGGAACAGTAGTACTGCAACAGGTCAGTACAAATGAGGACAGGTTCCGTGAACACTGATCACGTGGTGTGTAAAGACGAGGATGTAGAGGGAACAAAGGCCTTGACACTGCCACAGTCTGCTGCCCACCAAGGGTCACGCCATCCCGGGCCCCGTGGCAACATGGCCATAGGGTGGCCTTCCCCTCTAACAAGGAGGCCTCAGGCTTGGAGAGACCTGGTGGTTTGCAGGGGTTGCAAGCTGCAGGGAAGTGAGGCAGAGCTTCACACCCAGGAGGTTCAGGGCCCTCCACCCTCCAGAGGAGCAAGCAACTCACCTCACAGCCTCATTGACTGACAGGAGGTGGCATCCCCAAGGTCTGTTGCTTGAGATAACTGACTCTTCTCTTTCACCTAAAGTACCTTGGAGACACTTTTCTACAAGCTCACCTAGATTCCAAAATAAGTTCTTGCTAGAATCTGAAGATCCAAGAGACTTATAGGAGGCAGAATCCTTTGGAAATCAAACAATTAAGTTCACTGGACAGGCTGGAGTCTGTGTTGGGTGAGAAGGGCAGGTTTATCCAATTTCAGGATGGAGGATGTAGAGCTGTGGCCCAGCTCCCTCCTTGTTGGGAGGGAAATGACAATCCACAGCAAACGTGTAACACTATCCACCTGCCTGAGCTGCAGAATCTGCAGGCTAAAAGGGACTGTAAATGGGACTAGGGTTGCTTCTGCCATATGTCAGGATGTGCACCCACCCATGGATCAGTGGTCACCTGGCCCCTGCAGGAAAACCTCCAAGGCAGTGAGTTCACTATTCCTGGAGCTGAAGGTCCAATCTGCAGGTGGGTGGGAACCACAGGCACTTTTCCATATGAATCAACAAAAATGGTATGAGCTTAAGGTTAGAGTTTAACAACTGCTCTGCCTCCCTATTCCGCACCAGGCACCTACTGGGAATGGCAGACAGAGCTCAGTCTGGGTCCCAGTCTAGTTGGCTGTGGGGTGTCCAGGGGGGCATCTAACCCACAGGTGCTTCTGCAGCCCTCCTTAAGCCTACGACATGGTGTCAGAAGCCAAGCTTACTGGTGAACTAAAACCTGTTAGGTGTGCACAATTTAGATAAGAAGATGAGTGCTAAATTAAATTCAATTTGATTAAATCAAATGCCGAGCCACATGATGTACGATAATAATGTGAATCTGTTTAAAGTAGCTGCACTGAGTTGGCAGCTTCTACCTTTTTGCCCCTATTTTCTCTGTGTCTTTTTTCAAAACTTAGCTCAGATATCACCTCCTTCAAACATCCCTGGCCATCCCCAGACTGGGTCAGTTGCCAATCTCTGTGCTCTCTCTACTTTGGGCCTCCCTCTCCCAGGGAACCCTAATCACACAGCACTGCAGTTTCTATATGCTGGACACTCAGCAGAGGGCAAGACCCATCTCCATGTCCCAAGGGACCAACCCAATTCAGAGCGTGTGGTAGATCTCCCAAAGGCCAGTGAGCAGAGCCCAAACCTTCCTCTGGCTTCCAACACTCATCCCAAGCTTCTGGAGTGGATTCATCTCCTCCATTGGAACTTATGAAATCGGGGGATGGGTTGCAAGGTGGAGCATCAGAAAGGGAAGACAGGTACTTACTCGGAGACCTTGCAAACCAGGGGGTCCGCCCCTGCCTTCTGGACCCATCAGACCCTTCAGGATGGAAAAAAGGGGGAGAGGGAGAATGGTGAATGCAGGGTACAACAGCAGGGATTATGCACTGTCTCTCTCTCTCTCTCTCTCTCTCTCTCTCTCTCTCTCTCTCTCTCACTGAATATGGAAATATTATCACATCTTGATGGAGTGGGGAGGAGACGACATCCCCTTCATTCCAATCTACTTTTGCTCTTATTTGATCTAATTAAGTATGCTTAATAAGGAAGATGTAGCACCATGGTATACATTTTATGAATGAGCACAGTAAGGTTCAAATGGCTTCCATCACCAATTTCCATAAAGCACACACAGAAGAATCTTCTGGAATCCAAGTGTCTAACTCTAATCCCAGTGTCCATGCCTCGTGGCTTGCTGTTTTAGAAAGAACTAGCTTGGATTTGCTGATTCTCGGGCAACAGTGACATGCAAAGTATGACAGCCCAGACACATGCATAAAATTATCTAGGAAAGGTCAATTTCAGCTGGACAGGGAACCTTGACTGTGGGCGAGGGTAGCACACTGACCTAATTCAGATCCTGACCCCTCACCCTGTTGTATATCTGCTGCATGACCTCAGATAAGACACTCGACATGGTTGAACCTCAGTAATCTCTTCTCTGACATGGAGATAATACAGCCATCTATTGAGCAGTTGTAAAGATCACAAGAGGAATGGATTCTAAGGCTGTGCACAGCCTCTGGCAGCACCCCGAATGACAGCATCTGGAGCCAGGTGTGGAGGCTCAGTGGACAACTCAGACCCTGAGCTCCAGTACCAGTTCACCACCTCTGGGTGGACTTTGGCTGGAAACATTCTTTCTGCATTTCAATTTCCTCACCTTAAGCAAATATGGTTATAATACTAACAGTTATTATTGTCAAGTGTTGCATAACTAATTACATGATCGAGCTGTATTTAGGTCCAAGGTCTTTGCATTTAATAGCACCATGTAAATGGATAAATGAATAGCCAAGCTGCAGGAATTTAATATGTGGATCTCCTTCCTCACAAGAGTTTTGCTGAGCTTGGGGCATACAGTGTGAGGCAACCCTGCAGGAATGAGTTTGCTTTAAGCATCAAGAAATGCCTGACATTGATCGGCCCAGCTGGCCCTTCAATCAGTCAGCCTGAGACTGGTCCAGCCATCAGGCCTGTTTCCTCTGGAGAAATAATGGAAGATGCCAGGATTTGGATGCAGAATGCGGCACCCTGCTCCCATTTAGAGAATAGGATATATTGTCTTCTTTCTGGGATTGCTGAACACAAATTCAAAATTTTCCATTCTCAACAGAGTCACTGAAGACAGCTACTTGGTTCAATTCAATCCATTGAATATGTAGAAGGTAAGAGCTCTGCAGAAGCCCCCAAGGCAGGGGCTGATGGGATTCCAAAGAAGATAGAAATGACAGCTCATATTATCAATGGGCTAAGTCTTCATGGAGCAAGATTTTGCACAATAGTTTATTAACACTCATGGCATGTCTATGTGAGAGATGATGGTGATGATTTCCAAATTAGGAAGGAAACAAGTGGGACCAAACAAGATCAGACCCCGGTACCAAATTCAAAAATCTCCATCGTGGAAGAACAGGGATGTGAAGCCAAGTGCTTCCTAATCCCAAGTCATCCCAAAGTCATCCTGCTCTCTACAAGCTCACTCTGCATTCAGGCCCCACTTTAACGCCCCCAAGAATGCTGTGGGCCATCATTCTACGAACATGTGTTAAGTAATAACCCTGTGGACTTAGAGATGGAGGGGAGTTGATCCTGGCCTTATGAACCTCAGTCTTGGACCTCTCAATACTGTTCCCTTTAAAAAGGCTTTAGCAAGGTCACTGGCTTCATGAACTCTGTCCATAGGCATTTCAGCACCAATGTTATGACTGTACTAAACCCAACTCTGTCAGCAGCACCGGGCCTTAACACATCTGCAGGACCATGGACAGCTCTTCTGGGCAGCAGGACTGGTTGTGCTCTTCTGGTATTTGAACCTCGGGAGGCTCAAGACCTTCCTAGGTCCTGCATAATGAGCTCTCAGTGATGAAAGGGCGTGGGGGCCAGCTAGTCAGGCAGATTCCAAGATTCCAAGATCACATTCCAAGATTACTGATCCCAAGTTCTGTTTTGCCTCTCAAAAGTGATATGACTTTGAGCAAGTGATATGACTTGATATGACTCTGTTTTGCCTCTCAAAAGTGATATGACTTTTTCCAATGCCTTCACTGGAAAAGGATGGGAGGGAACAGTGCAGCCTTACAGATTGCAGAGGTGTGTCTGTAGGTGAAGGTGCCCCACGCAGTCCTCCCCAGAGGGAACATGAGCCTGGGGACATCACAGAGACACGAAGTAGCTTAGTTTGTCCATGATTTTTTATATGAAATTCTTCTAATGATACTAGGATGGAAAATCATCTGTTTCTTCTAGTTTTATTCCAGCAAAACCATACACATGTATCTGATGCTGCCTGGGCCTCAATAATTCATTATGAATCTCATCCACCACATAAAAATGAGAGTTGCTTTATCTCCTTCAGAGAGCAATTTAGCAGCAGCAGCAACCCGTTGCCAGGAGGGGCAACTGTAATACTGGGCCCCCTGGTGGTCACTGTGTTCTCACTGGGCATCCCGAGTATCTGAACTTACAGCACAAACGATCATGGGCTCCCCTAGAGTGGCCTCTCCCCAAATAGCTATTTACACAGTTATGTTCTTAACAGAGAGGAAATCAAAGGATGCCACCTCGTCAGCACCAACCAGAAGCCTCGGGGAGTAAACCTGCGTGATGCACTTGAGTGTCTTCTGTTTTATCTGGAGGAAACTAGAACTCTGGGAAACTAGAACCCTGGCAGCCCCAGTCACAGCCTTGTTTTGGAGTGAGGGCACTGGGGACAGCCTGCTTGGAATTCCGTGGCAGTTCCACACCTGGCTCCTGCGTGCGCTGTAGCCCGAGGTCTCACCTCGCACAGCATTTCCTCCTGGAATGATGAGATCAGCTCCACCATGGTGACGCAAAGGCCTCCGAGACAGCCGTGCTCATAATGGGGGGACTACCATTGCCCAGGCCTAGAGTGCCCAGAGCTCACCCTGGGTTGGAGGGATGGCTTACCGGAGCTCCTGGGGGTCCAGGTGGGCCCTGGTGACCTCTTGGTCCCGGAGCTCCCTAGAAACACAAGTCATGTGTTAGTTCAACTTCCTTCTCCACATGACCAGGGATACCACCACCCATGGTCTGTCCCCGACCAGAGTTTATTTCTTGAGCTCCCAACAGGGACCCAGAGGCATGGGTGCAGGCATCTGTACTCCAGAAAGCCAACTGGACGTGGGAAGGCCGTGCCTGAGTCCAACTGTAGGGTTGTGGCCTTTCCTACTTCTGCTCCTCCTTAAGTCCCCACAACAGGAGGACCCACATCCGCTTACCTGCTCTCCCTTCAGGCCTTCTCTGTGCACCTGAGGGGCAGACAGGCGTTAGCAAAGGTGCTGGCATTTTCTCAGCAATAGTCAACCTCTCCAAGTTCCATCAAGAGCATGCACGCACACACACACACACACTCACACACACACACACACACACACACTCACACACACACACACACACACTCACACACACACACACACACTATAATGAAGTGGCTTCTGCCTTTTCTCTGGCTTTTGGTGTTGAAGATTTTCCACCCAACTGGCAGCATCCGAAGAGTTCTGCCTCATGCTCAGAGACGGGGACTCTTGCAGGGCCCTGGGTCCATCAGCACCTGAGTGCTTGACTCCCACCCTCTGCTGGGCACTCACCACAGAGCCAGGCACACCAGGAGGTCCCTCAGGTCCCACGTCTCCCTGTGTAGAAAGAACAAGCGTTTCAACTCAGCGACTTGCTGCCACCTTCCGCTGCTGCCCCCTCGGGGTCCTTGCTCACTCCTGCAAGCCCAGTGGACCTTGTCCATGTTCTATCACACCTAGGGTCACCATGCCTGGACTTCCTGCCTCCCTACAATATTTTTGAAGCTTCTGTGTCTGATTCTTATCTCTATGCCTAGTCCACAGGCTTCTAGAGGACAGGAGTCTCATTTTGTCTTTTGTGCACATTCAGCCCAGTGCCTAGATCTGGTTGGTGTCCCATGAACACCTCAGGGTTCGTCACAGCTATTTGCTGCTAGAAACTTCCTACTCAGTGAGCACTTGCACACAGCAGGCACTACGGTGAGAGCAGTGACCGTATCCTTTGCCATGTCCTTTTGTCAAGTTCACAGTTCGCGCATGGTCAGCATTCAATAAACAGTTATCAGATAAACGAGCAACAAAATGCTGTGATGACTCTGTCCACTTTCTTTGTCATTGAACACAAAAGGCCTTCTTCATGACTACTCCTTCTTAATGAGCAGGTGACCTGACCAGGTTCCCCAGGGCATGAGCTAAATCTTGGTTCCACTTGGGGAACATCTGTCAACTGTGGCAATACAAATCGTGATCCCATTACTCCAGTTCCCTATCACTAAAGCAGGGAGGCTGCTCAGAGCTAATGTACCTGCACATAGCTTAGGAGCATAAACTTTTCCTTTTACCCAGAGTCTTGGCAGCTAATTTTAGGATTCAGCATCTCCTATCAAAACACTGCAAGAATGTATTAAAATCTTGATGCCAAAATAACCCAATCATGTCAATCTCAACTCTAGAGACCATGAGAAGGTGACAGAATAATCAATGCACCTGAATGGAAGCCCAGGTGAGTGAGTTGGGAGTTGCTAGAATTCTCAGCTGAGGCCTCTTTAACCAGTGCTTCCTATCTGTTTATTTATTCATGGTGCATACCCTGTCTACTTCTGGAGACCACACTCCAGGAACTGGGCTGCCCCAAGATGAGTTACCTGAGCCCTGCCCGGGTCCCTCTGAGAAGCAAAGCTACTTGACCTCATCTCAGCAGCACTAAACCCTGTTCCCCACGGCCTTCGTCCTGCCTTTCTCTAGCCTGCACTCACACAGGCCGGGGTCTCATCCCAGAGCATGAGCTTCTCCTTCATCCTCGTGTTTAGCTCCAGTGCTCAGGAGAGTCACGTTCACATGCATTCTCATAAGCATGCAGAATCGACAACAAACTTTTATTACATGCAGGCATTTTACTTGAGATACAGAAATCCTAAGCAGCAAATTTGCCTGGTTAAGCCTTGTTGGAAAGTGTTCTAAAAGGGATGACATGTGGGATGGGGCTGGGGATTGGTGGTAGAGCACTTGCCTTGCACATGTGAGGCACTGGGTTTGATCCTCAGCACTACATTAAAATAAATAAATAAATAAAAGACTTTGCTCTCCTCTCCAAAATGCTTGAGAGAGGGAGAGAGAGAGAGAGAGAGAGAGAGAGAGAGAGAGAACCTGTATAATAGGATACAACCTTTATTTTATTTACTAAAGGCCTAGTGTATTCTCAAGACTCTTATTCTAATTTTTTTAAAAAAATGTGAAATGTTGTAGAGGAGAGAAAAGAACAGAAGGAGAAGAAAGAGGACAAGGAATTTATACAGATTACTAGTTGTGTGTATTCACAGCCTATCTTAGTCTAGAAGCATTTTAAGTAGTAAAAGATTTTAATACATCTAAATGTCATATAATAGGGGGCTTTTTGTTTGTTTGTTTGTTTTTCAATGGATATTTATTCCTAAAGGAAGGGAAAACTACTTAAATGTGATAGCCAGCAGCGTCTTGCTAGCTGAGGTCCTGATGCCCAAACTCCCCCTGCTTCCTCAGTACCCACCTTGTTCACAGGACTCTCCCACCCTACCCCCTCCCCCCCATCCTGGTTTGATCAAGGGGAAGTTCACACATCTGTTGACTCAGAAGCTGGTGCTACAGCCCCTGGCCTGGCTTACCTTCTCTCCCTGGGGTCCTGCCACACCAGGAGGGCCAGGTCTGCCCTGGGGGAAAGAAAGCCAAGTTGGGTTATGACAGGCACTGGGCCATGCAGGTGGAGAGGGGAGAAGGAAAGGGTCGGCAGTTGCACCTCTGAACCTGTGGCTTGCTTTTCCCCAGAAGCCCAGGTCCCCCACAACAGACTTTCTGGACTGGGCTTCCTGCTAGGAGGCTCTTTCTCCAATAACCTAGATCTTCATGTCCACCTCTCCCTCTTTCGAACCACTGCAGTGTGGTGCTGCACAGCAGAGGGAATCTGGGAGAGAGGCAGGAGGAGCAAATCACTCCTCTGCCCCGGGCCCAGGCATTACAGAGGGCCAAGTCTGATGGAGCTCTCTGGGAATCCTTAGGGGCCTGAGCATTGGCTGGGTCTCCAGGCTCAAGTGAAGAGGGAAGGCCAGGACCAGCTAATGCCACAGGGAAACTGAGGCCCCCGAGGATGAAGGCAGAGCCTGCCTCCTCATCAGTACCCCAACACAATGTCCCCTTTCAGGAGTGGCCAGAACCAAAGCCACAGCAAGCAAATCTACTCTGGGAGCCTGGCACAGCAGTGCATACCTGAGGCCGAAGGGTCACAAGTTGGAGGCAGCCTAGGAAATTTAGTGTGACCCCCTGTCTCAAAATAAAAAGGGCTGGAAATGTAGCTCAGTGGTTAATACATGCCTGGCATGCATGAGGCCCTGGGCTCAATCCCCAGATAGAAAAAAATACCCCAGAAAATCGCCATAGAGGGGAGAGGGGAGGGGCCCCAGGAGACCCACACTGGGAGTCCTCAGGTCAGGCTCCCAGGAGAAGCAAGGAGGGATCTGGGGGCAGCTGGACAAGCCGTGTTCACTTACTGATGGGGATTTCTGTCCTAATGACATGGAGACACACTCAAGGCTGCACACACAAGCTCTCTCACCTTTAGCAACGATGAACAGAGCCCACTCACCCCCAAGGAGTCCCCCAGGGAATCAGAGAGAAGGTGCCCTCCCTCCGCTCCCCAGCCCACCCTCTACCACAGCCTGTGGTTCTCCTGGGAAGGGGCCTCCTCTCTCAGCCATCACCAAGTGGGTGTTCCCAGCGATCGAGAGCCAGGTGTGCTGGCGCGGAAGCAGCACACCGTGGGTATTTTTATATGCCACTTGGGTGGTACCTTGGGCAAATATTTAAGAAATGGCTACGTGTTTACCAAATAATGTCAATAAAAGGAGAGCAAGATATAAAAAAAATGCAATCTCAATTTGTTAAATGACAAGAAATATAAATCCAGATATTATTTCTGGGTGATGGGATTAACTATAATGAGATTTAAGTATGCTAAAATTGATATGCTTACTATAATTAATTTATGTATTGAGTATAGTTAATTTACATACTTTCTGATCTATTTTTTATTTACATAAATATATTAATTGACTAATAAGAATGTTAAATCATACATTCAATATGATAAGCATCTTTCTAATAGTCCTCAAAATGAATGTACAATTTCACTTAACTTTTATTTTTAAGAATATTTAAATTTAATTACTTTTGGAATATATCATACATTCACATGCATAAGTGCATAAATTTTCCTTCCCACCCTTTCCACCTGCCACCGTCCTTTTCCAGGGGCAACCATCTTGTTTATCTTTCCAGAGAGATGCTGTGTGTTGTAAGTCCTCGATGCACTTTCCCCATTAACCATGTATCTGACAGACTGCCCGGGCCAGCACATGAGGGTTCTGTACAATTTCCACGGCTTCATCTCATTCCCCTGTAGCTACGCTTCCTGATTGGTTCACCCAGTTCATATTGCAGAGCATTTCTAATCTTGTACTCTATGGACAAGATTAGAGCAGCAACCCCGGGACATGCATGTCACTTGAGACATGAGCATGTCATCCATAGTCTTCACATTCATGGCAACACGTCATGCTACTCAACATACAATTGACTTAAAGTAGTCTATTCACTGGGACCCTCCAGCTCTGCAGTAGAGTCAACGAGGGTCACAGAACTGGAGGTTGGTCACTAAGCCTCCTGCTGTCTTCAGCTGACAGGAAGGAAGCCCAGGGACCAAGGCCCTCCGGAGTTTGATATCAATCATTTCTGTCCTCTAGCAAAACCCAGCCACCATCCCGAGCACCCACCCACCTGCTCTCCTGTTTCCCCTGGCTTTCCTGGGAATCCATCCAGGCCTCGCTCGCCCTGGAAAAAATAAGGACAATTAAAAAATGAATTACAAGCATATGATCACCAGGCAGCAGCTGAAGAGACACTGCTGTGGTCACTGTCACGGAAAGTGTCCCAGCATGCTCAGCTCCACCCTCCATCAGGTACTTCTCAGCACAGGAAGGCCAAATGCACATGAGCACACAGATACACAGGTACACACACACACACACACACACACACACACAGCCCTAAAGAGTGCCAAGGAACAGAGGTGAAGGGTCAGAGGAATCAGACACGTGTGTCCCTTTCAGTTCCCAAATCTGTGACCTAGGGTTGACCATGTAGCTTCTGTGAGCTGCAAACCCTCCTTGTCATCTGGGTCTGCCTGTGATACATGTGTGGGATTTGCAATGCAGTTGCAAAAATCACAAGCACATTTCATGCATTATTCCTCCATCCAGTACACCCAGATGAACATCTACCACATTCCCCTACTTGGAACACATCTAAGAACTGACTGCAGCGGGCCGTGCCCCCATCCAGAGCTCCCTTAATCGCACTAGCTGAGCAACTTGGGCAAGTTGCTTTACCTCTCTAAGACTGTTAGTTTATGATGTTTCATGGGAGTGAGGATAATCCCTTCCTCAAAGACACCTGGGACTAAGACAGGAGATGGCAAACCTGAAGCACTTGCTTCCCGAGGACAGTCCAGGAGCAGCAACATTTTTTCCCCAGATTTGCACTGGTTTCCTTGAGACAGTGCTCACAGATATTGGCCTGTCCCACGAGTGGACCTAGGTCAGGGCTTCATGTCCTCACCAAGTGTCCTTCGAGCTGGCTATAAGAACTCAGATGATGAAGAAAGGCCAATGCTCCGAGGTGGATCTGTGCCTATGTTGACACTTCACTGAGCCAAGCAGACACGCTCCCCTTCCCTGTGTCCACACTGTGCTAACTGCTCCCCTCAGGCTCAGAATTTGACCTTCCCATTCCTCCTGGGGACCACTGGCTGCCCGGGGTATGGTTCTGTCCCTTAATCTGGGGGCGAGGGACAGGAAAGAGCTGCCCAACTCAGCTTCCCAGGGCAACTGCTGACAACTCCCCCAGGACCACCTGCAGCCATGGATTTGACCTTGGGAGATGTCCCAGTTCCTCTCTCAGCTCCACAGCAGGACTTCCTCTCACCTTGCATCTGTGACAACACACTCATGTACATGTTCTCTTCCAAAAGTCACTCGATATATCTAGTAGGCCGATGTACACATTTCTGTTTTCAAGCTCTATTGTATATATAATTTTAAAAAATTGGTTCATCGCAGGAGATCTGAGGAGAAGAAGAGGACAGCTGTCTGCATTTCCTCTCTGCTGATTCCACGTCTGTTATTGCTCCTCCTCTTCTTCCAAACTCTAAAGTTGGCAGGCTGGAGCCCCAGCAACCAATGAGGAAATTTAGGACTGGGGAGAAGAAACCACTTTGTGCAATTGGCATAAATAGAGTCAGAGCCTCCTGACCCTTTGCCCTTGGCCTATTTCCACTCCCCCTGGGCCTAAGCACATACAGGACTCAGCACACAGTACATGCTCCCAATGCCCAGAGCCACCCTTAGTTGTCAGGGCACCTGGTTTTCCAGACAAAACTGTGGTTGACAGTGGCCAATTCCCAGGGTCTTCAGTGAGTGGACTCCTCTATGTCCCCACCAGATGCATCTCACTGTCTGCCAACCAACAGGACTCAGCAGCCCCCGACGGCCTCTGGGCTTCACTGTCCCTCAACACCAGGAACTACTCTCACCTACAGAACCTTCCCCAACCTGTGTCCACACAGACATCTTCTGAAAAGCCCCAGAAGCAGGGCTGCCTCCCACATCACAGTGAACACCCACACTGATGGACGGGTGGTGACGCTTGGCTAAGGCAGTACTGGGACATGGCCCAGTAGCTAGAAGGGCCTGTCTCAAGGGAAGATTGAAACTTCCTTCTTGCTGATGTAAGAGTCAGAGAGGTTCCTGAGAACATAGACTACTTTAAGCACCCATCAAATATAAGAACTGGAAAAGGGCCCAGGGCAGCATGCAGCCCTGGATTCTTGTTTGGCAGATGGAGAAATGGAGGTGCCCAAGTCCCCAAGCACATCAGCGAGAGAGGCAGAAATCACACCCAAAGCTGAGCTAGCAGAATGCACAGCTCGCCCTCCCGCTTCTCTGTCTCTGTCTCTCCTCTCACCCTCTGTACTCGGGGCGTGCTGCCCAGGACCCTGCTAAACTTGTTAGAGAAGTTAACTCCTCTAATCCTGGTGCAGTCTCATGCGGTAGATACTCTGAACTTCTGCATGGAGGAAACTTGAGCCTCGAGGTTAAATGGCTCTCCAAAGGTTATGCTGCCCACAGACAGAGTCCAGAGCCAGGGTCCAAACATAGTCTCCAGAATCACTGTAGGGCTGACCCACACCACGGGGATGCTACACACTGGAGGGACTCAGGCTGTTGGAGGCACTAACTGAATCTTCTCCCCTGGACATGGCTTGGAGGTGCCGTCCACTTCTTGAGCTTCCCCCACATTGACTTCAGCAGAAAGGGCTGTGGGCCACCTAGGGAAGGGAGTCCAGGGGAACATCCCACCGTGTTCCAGTGCTTCGGGCCTGGTCTACCACACAGGGAAAAGAAAGGCTTGGACGAGGGGCTTCTACAACTTGTTGTTCTTCTCATGGAGAACGCATGGCATCAGGAATACACCACCTCAGCTTCTCCTGCTGTACAGTAAGGAGAGTGTGCCAGGCTTCTCCAGTCGTTACAGGTCTGGGATGTCCAGAGGACTGCAGCTTCTGTTGACTAGACAAGTCTTAGTGCAAACAAGATGCTAAGAGCTTGCTGGAGAGGCTGCCCAACACCTCATGGAAAGGCTGCTGTTTCCAAATAGTGTTTTGGCAGAAACAAAGCTCTGAATCATGTACAGCTGGGTTCCTCTGAAGCTCAGGTGGGAACGGAAGCAAGTGTTTATGGACCACCCGTTACGAGCTGGACACTTCTGTTATCTCATCCGGCCTTCCCACAAGCTACACGGAAGACGTTAATACTTCCATTCTGAGATGAGGAAACTGAGGCAGCTCAGGGCAGTCCAGCTCCCAGCGGCAGGCTCCCCCTCACAAGGCCACAGTCACCCTTGGCTCGTCAGTCTTCATTTCCTGGGAAAGCTGGTCGCACCATCCTCAGAACTGAAGCCACAGCACCCCGGGCACTCTGAGACCACAGTTCAGATGGTGGCCTGGGCCCACCTGAGCCCTCATGGGTGCTCCGTCTCTGTGACATGTCCTAGATACCATGACACAGCTTCCTGTCTGCTGCTTCATCCAGACCTGTGGCTTCATCTCAGCCTGCACTCCAAAATAAACCATCTGCGCCCACACCACATGCCTCCAAAGTTCACACTACACTGGCGCCCAAGGCCCTCTGCAATCCGAGCTTCATCGTGGCTCCCAGAGCATCCCAGCTCACACCCAGTGCCATACCAGTGTGTCCCCGAGATGAGACCTGACCAGATGCTTTGCGCCAATCCTGCCCCAGCCAGTAAAGACCCGAGATGCAGGAGGCATGAGTGTCCTGCTCAAGAAGCTGAGAACTCACGTGTGTGTAGGACACAAGCAGCCACGGCAGTCGGGTGCAACTGCACAGCTTCTAGAAGCACAGAGGAGGAAGCTCTGGGCAGGCCAGGAGCCCAGGAAGACCTGGGAGGGGGCCACGCGTGGGCCCAGAGTCAGAGGGTCAAGGGGATACTTGAGGCAGAACTGCTGGGGAGTGGTGTATGAATGAAGGAAAGAGTGGATGGATTCATGGATGGATGGCTAAATCCAACTTCCCACACATTCCTAGTCAGACGGAAGGCTCCCTAGGTCAAAAGTCATGCTCAGACGTTTTTGGATCCTCTATGGCACATTAAAAACATAAACACTTAGTAGGTGATTTTAATTTATTTCAGGATCTCCTCAATATTCTCTCATGAGGCAGAAGACACTGTAGCACCAGCAGGTGCCCCTGTGAGTACCAGCCTCCTGTGTAGATGAGCTGACAGATGCCAAGACTCCTCGGGTCTACAAATCAAGAGCAGCGGAGGCCTCGCAGGAGGACCGTTTTTAAAATTTCCTTTTCACATTTGTATCAGCGCTGGGTGGCTTGAACCCACATCATCTGGAGCTGGGGTGTACGTTGGAACACTGACCCCAGGTGAAGCACCCGAGGCCCCATGAACAGGACCTCTGTGGGCCCTGAAGTAACTGCTCCTGCCTGGGGATTCTTGGATGCCCCTCCCTCCAGGCTGGCTAAGCCCCAGGCCTCCAGTAAGTGGAGAAACCACAACCTTGGCCTCTCGGGGGTGGCTGCCTTCCCAGCTGGTCAGGGTTTCGGGGCTTCTCTTTTGAGGCCCCAGGCTGGTATTGGACCTGGTCTAAAAGGCCAAGGTCCTGGGGGTTCTGGGGGTTTGCATCTCTTCCAAATGTAGCTGCCTCTTGTCTGAACAAACCTGGCTCCATCCAGACTACTGTCCTCTACTTGCGTTTCTATACCTTTGATTCACCCCTGGCTCTTTTTATCAGAGACCTGGTCTTGAGACAGGATTCCGTGGAGTTGTCTATGATTCATTCATAGATTCATCAGACACTGAGGGCCATCTATGTTCCGGGGTCTACTCTTAACACTGTGCACCCATGGCCCTGCGTTGTGTTGACTTTGTAAGTATCTGTTCTGCCCACTAAGCTCTTGGACTCCTAAGGGCAGCGCCTGTGTCTCAGTTCTCTCTGGACATGGCCTGTACCTGACACTCAATGGGTGCCAAGACTGAGTGCCCAGGGACCTGTTCATCAATGGCACCACAAACCCCCCATTTCTTCACTTCAAGGTAACTGAGGAGCAGAGAAGTTATATAACTTGCTAGGTCAGACGCCAGTCCATGGCAAGAACCAGGACCTTCCAAGCCCCAAGCCAGGACTCTGTCTGGAAGCCCTGACCCTGGCCTGCAGGACAGAGACCACAGCCTTCAGTACAGCTCACCTTTAGGGTGGGACATTGAAACTGCACTGCACTGGTCCTCACCACACGTGCACACCCGCATGTGCACACACATGTCATGTGCACAAACATACCTGCACACACATACACACACCAAGCGCGGACGGTCCCAGCACCTCCTCCCGCTGGAGAGTGGAGAGTGCTGCGGATGATCAGCACAGCCTGCACGCACCTTTTCTCCTCGAGGTCCTCTTTCCCCTCGTTCTCCTTGGAGACCCTGCGGAGGTAAGAGCAGTGACACCCCACAGCCTGCTTCTCTGGCCTAGACCCCTGAGGCCTCTGGAGAACCTCCTGGGAGCTTCCAGCTCGGGGTGCAGAAGAGGGAGGTGCTGAAGACCCTGTGTAGCAGTGTAGTCCTGCTGATGCCACACAGTGGCCCGGGTTCCTCCTCGGGCCGGGGCCACTGAACCAGGCCATTTCCAGGGTGGAGGGGAGCCAGTGGGGCTGTTCTCCTGGTCTGGGCTAACCAGTTCTCATGGCTATAGACCGGAACCTCTGAGCTTACCTGGCCAAGGGCAGAAATGTGGCTTCAGAGTCAGACCCTTCCACCTGAAGCCTGCAATTCCACTGTGCCATGGATTCCAGAAAGGGGCCCCTCTTTGAATTGGAGACTCTGGGGCCTTTTACACACACCCCTCCTCCTACCCCAGGGAGAGAGTTGCTGCACTGCCCCCTCCTGTAGAGCAGCAGCAGGGCCCTGTGCTATGAACTCCTTGTGTGGTTCCTCCCTCTTCTCTCCTTTCTTGAAGAAGGGACCCTTGGACATCCCATGGGAAGTGTGTTAAACATGGCAGACACATCCCAGAACTTCCCATTGATTCCAGGAATAATTTGTGCATTTATACTGAAGAGCAAAGCATCAGAGCCACAAGACACTGTTCTAAAGGGCAGAGGGTCTTCAGGGACACCTGGGTCTGGAGATTAGTGGACATGGATTCTATTTTAATCCCATCTAAATATCTGGGCTGGCAGACTGAGATGGGAGGTCCTGAGTGCCCAGGACACTGAGCAAGCTGCTTTGCCTGAAAGTGACTTTCTACACTGCTGCCAATCTCAACCCTTTTTAATGAGAATGAAGAAAGGGTTGATGCTCAAGAAGCCACGGTGCCCTTCTATGCCATAGTCACCCACTCTCCACTCCTTTACCCACTGGAGACTCTGCACCTGTGACTGGCACTGGTCTAGGGACCGGAAATCCACTAGACTTCACTACCTTCCAGGAGGGGCAAACTGGACAGGTGGGTGAAAGTGGCTCCTTTCAACCAAGTGTCAGAGACCCCTGGGCTCTATCCTGTTTTTGAACTTTGGAATGGGGGTCTCAGGAATGTGTTTAAACCTATCCCCCAGGTGATTCTTAAGTACCACAACATTTAAGAAATTCTGGTCTAAAAGAAGAGAGACCGATGCTTCTTAGGCATCACTATGTGCCATCAGCAAGTCCTCATCAAGCAGATTCAGTGAGGCACTGGCCAGAGAGCCTGGCTCCTGATTGATGGGCAGAGACAGCATCCGTCCCAGACAGGAGCCTTTACTTACAGGAGCTCCAACTTGCCCAGGAGGTCCCGGGAGTCCAGGTGGTCCTTGGGGACCCTGCAGAAGAGCATTCACAAAGAAAAGTTTTAGAGCTAAAAACAACAAATAAGAGCTGCTCAGTCAGTGGCCCTGTTTGGTACAAAGATCCACAAGTTTGCATCCCAGGAGCTGCCTGCACTGCCTGAACCATCTCTCCAGGAGACAGCCCTGGACCTCTGCTTCCTCTCCCCTACTGATGGAGCCATGCTCACACCCAGATCGGCCAGACGTCAAGCAACAGCTCTGGCGTGCCCTCTGAGCCCAGATGCAGCAATTTCCATTTCCACTTGCCCCACATCCTTCTGCCTTCTGAGATCTGGCCTGGACACAATCACATCTTTTGCAGAAGCACAGCTGATTCCTGTGGCTCTCATTCACATTTGCCCCAGAGTGGGTACACCCTGAAGAGTTCCACAAAGAGCCTGGAGGAAGTCTACAGAGCCTGGAGGCTCCTCTGCTGCCCACACCACCGACCACTACTGCCTTTGAACAAGTAGTTTGGAAATATCTGTAAAAATTCACTAAAAAATGTGCATTTCCTTAGCTAACGGTATCCCAACTTTTGTGGTGTCTCCTACTGCAATGAAAGTATATAAGACTTGAGGAGAAACACGCACATGTGCATGCTTGACTGCTTCATTGATTTTAGAGGAAAACAAATGAAATTATAAGTATATAAAAATAGATTCCACTGTCATGTATAACTAAAAAGAACAAAAAATAAATAATATAAAATAAAATTAAAAAAAAAGAAAGAAACCTCAGAGCTATGAGTAGGGGAAAGGTGATACAAATTACAAAGCCTTCTGTGTCACGGGACACTACAGACGGGCTGTGGGCTCTCTGGGTGGGTTTGGAAGGAGGTCTCAAATCACTTGCTAAATGAAAAAGGTAAATTGCCAATTACATGATCCAGTTTTTGAGAATTTAGGAGAGATTATATGTGGCTAGACACACAAATATCTGTGTTGTGTGAGAAGGGGAGGCAGGGAACATTTGAGCATCTCATCTGTACTCACAGGGCCTCATTTTGCATCAGGACCTGTCCCCTAGGAGCATAAGGGAGAGCACAGCTCACAGCAACACTTACCCGCATGCCCACCTCTCCAGGCAGCCCGGGCTCCCCCAGCTCTCCTGGCTCCCCCTGTGCATACAAATTAGCATGTGGTCAGAGCCCTCAGGACACACCAGAGCAGCCAAAGACACATGGAGAACCCATCCCCGGCAGCTCAGAACTCATCACCAAAGGATGCGGGAGGGTCCCAGGCTGCCCTCTGGTGCTTTTCTATAAGCAAAGGATCTGATCTTCACCACCAATGCTGTCTCCACTCCCACTTGCTTCTACCATCAGAGTTCCACAAAACAAATTTGAATGGAGAATGGAGGAAGCATAGTAATTGGAGTCCCAGTGACGTCCATCTTCATGGAGAAGGAGTGTAGCCACCTGGAGGGGACCAAGAGTCCAGGGACACAAAGAACTCCCCTTTCTCTCCTGGTTGTCCAGGACCTCAGACCTTTTATCCTAATGTACTGTCACAATTGACTGTTGCTGAGAGCCACTACAAATCAGGACCTGAGACCTATCATACCCAGTTGCAGATGGAGAAGGAAAAGAGATGCAGAGAACCCACAGCCTATTCCGTTTAGGTTCTTGGTGAAGGCCAGAGCAATGGGAATAGAACTTACTCTCATGCCTTTACTGCCATCTCTCCCAGGGGGACCTGGAAGGCCCAGGGAACCCTAGAAGGAGAGAAAGAGATTAGCAATTGTTCCAGGGTGAGTACAGTGTTGGTCTAGGCTCTCAGGGTGCAGGTACACTGAATCAAGTACTGGGAAGGAGGCTGCAGATAGGACTCTGCTCCTTGTAGAGTGGACACCAGCCTGCAGCTCAGGCATCACTTGGGAGAGTGGAAGAAAAGCAGATTCCCAAGAGTTGCACCAGATCTACCACATCAGGGGCAACCCTTCATAAGATCTCCAGGGCATCTGTATGAACTGACAGCACAAACAAGAAGCTTGGTCTGCAACCCTGTTCTCACAAGAGTCCACAAGAGTGGCCCTCTCACTCTGGGCTGAATGTCACACATGTAGAGGGGAGGCCGGCCTGGGCCGCAGAGAGACACATAAACTGAGCAGGCCTTCACGGCAGGAGTGCCTTGGACCTCATGGGATGCTTAGCAGATCCCTAGATACCAGATGCACCGTCCAGTTGCCACAACCAAATATGTCTCCAGATGTTGCCAAATGCCTCCTAGGAGGCAAGAGCCTTCCTGGCTGAGAGGCACTGGGCTAGGACAGCTATTTAATGCTTTTTAACTTATGACCAACTTAATTTTAAGGAATCACACACAGATACACATGACAAGCATAAATATGGAGCAGCTGTGGGGTGAGGGGGCACCTGGATTAGGCTCCTCATCCCCCTTCCTCTTGCACACACACACACACACACACACACACACACCTGCCGCAGGCCTGGGGAGGCAGTTTAAAAGAGGGGACTCCAGGGTCTCTAAGCGCCCGTCCAGCTCTGACACCACCTGATTCAAATAAAAGGAAGCTGCCTGAGACCTTCTGCCCACTGCCTTCGCCTCCTTGATCCTCCAGGAGACCCTGAGCAGGGAATGCCTCCACCTGGGCTTCCTCCCTCCATATGCACAATGAGGGTGATGTATCTGCAGTGATCAGACAGACTGGCGAATCCACACGTGCAGCTACAGAGTCCTGTGTGCAGCAGTGCACTTCTGCAGACATCATCAGACACAGTCCCTGTCATAACCCTATGAGAAGGTGTTTGTTTTTTTTTTTTTTTCCCAAAGACACATTGGACACTAAAAACTTCTAGCTTTGTCCATAAACTAAATTAAATTCAATTAAGAAGCATGCACACATATGCACACATATGTATACTTCTAAAACTTCTATGCAGTGTCTCCTGTGGCCTCAACATTCTAATATCAATCAGCATGATATTGACAAGAAAGACAGGCATTTCTGAGCCTGGCATCAGATTAACCCAAGTCCATCCCCGGCTTCTCCTTCCCAATGTGTTTTTTCACATTCTGATAGCGTGTAGCAGGACCTGCACCCAGACCACTTCAATGGACACTCCGCATTCCTGAGCACCAGCCCCACTTCCCTGGCAATTCCAGAGCTACCCTCTAACTGCCTCAAGAGGACAGAAGCTCTGCACAGGGTCAGGAGACTGGTGGCCAAGAAAAGACAGGCTCAGCCTGTGTGCTCTACCCTCTCTAAGGCCCACATTCCACTCCTCCTGCACTGAGAGAGCCTGTGGCTTGTGCATTTCCAGAACACCAGCCCCCTTAATGCCATATCCCTGTAACCCCAAGGCTGAAATTCAGTTTTTTACAAAAGGGAGACATCACAAAAAACAAGTACTTTCTCTAGGAAAGAGCCCTGGGGGCTGCCTCCCCCAGCATCAGGCCTCACAGGTGAATGTGTTCACCCATTGCCTCGGTTACCATTTAGGATGGCAGGTCCGTGAAAGGCCAGTCTGTCCTCTGGCTCCTGCAGGGTGGGAAGTCCTTCAGCTCAAGGCAGGAAAGGGTGTCTTGGAGGGCTCCTGCCTCAGAAATAAAGTTGGGGGCAGGGGGACGTGGTTGCTCCCAGGGCCATCTAATAAAGGGAGTCGGGGTGAGACCAAAGACAATGCCAGAGAGAACTCTGAACTCTGGAACGTTCTGGAATCTGTGCCTTTCCTCACAGAGGTTGTTTTTCTTGTCTTGCTGTTCTCTTCAAGTGGGTGCCTGGTGCATATCTCTGAATCTGGTGCCCCCACAAGACTGGCACCCAAGAGGGGGAAGCAAAGCCACAGGGCCAGGGCCTGCCTTGGTGCAGGCCCCATGTGCTCTGTGACCTCCATTCCTTCTCCAACCATGTGTGCTCGTAAGGGAGGGTAACAAGGATGCTCCTGCTTTAAAATTAGTCTTAGACTATGTCACCCCAGAAAACAAAGTGAAACGTAGGGTATGGTGAGAAGACAAAGGTCCCCACAGCCAGCAAACTGCAGCTTCCAATTCTCTCCATCCCTCAGTACCATGACTGTGGCTAGGCTGGTGAAAGGCTGAGTCCCAGGCTCCAGGCAGGCAGGGGACATGCCTAGTTCAGGTTGCACACGTCCCAAGGACACAGAAGACTTGGCATCTTGTTTTAGAAGACCAGCGTGACAGGACCAGCCATGTTCTCTTTTGACATAGGAGTGGGCTACCTCTGTCTGTGTTTACAAATCTGACTGAAAAAGTGTAACAACTCCTTCGAATTTTGTTTTACTTGGTTAAGATAGCCAAGACAGCCCTGCAAGTGGACAGTCAGAAATTTCCACCTTCCTGTCATCAAAGCCCTTTCATTAGATGGGCTTGTGAAATTGTGTCCCCCCAAAATAGTTAACCTGACCCAGATAGTTCATTCTAGCGTCATCTAATATTAATGCTACAAAATACTACCATGCCCCTGTGATACACCTTCCAAAATTCCCCACTGGACTCCCTTCTCCTGCCCTCAGTGGCTTTGGAAAGAAAAAGACAGAGCTCTAGACTGCCCACTCACAGCCCATCAAGAGTGCCACCTGACCTCCCCCAGCCTAAGTTTTGTCATTTGTAAGACAGTTTCATGCTGATTTCAGATAAGAAATAAATGACGACATACTTTGTAGATTGTAAAATATTATTAAAATGCCAGTTGCTGGCATTCTATTAAGAACTAAAACACGTGCTGCCCCCAAGTCCACATGGGTGAGCAAGGAGGAGGACAGAGACCGGAGGTGGCCCTGCGATGGGCAAGGCCCAAGCAAGTGTAGCTAAGGATCCACAATAATATGCAGGGGAAGGGAGGGGGAGGAGAAAAGGAAGTGAAGGGAGGAGAAAGGGGGCTCCAGGGCACCTTGGCTCAGCAGAACGCTTGCTTCCTGCTGTGGCCTGGATGTCTATGTCCCCTCAAGTTTCACACGTGAAAACCAAATCCCCTACGCAATAGTATCAGGAACTGGGGACTTTAGGAGGTGGGATTAGTGCCCTTATTAGAGAGGCTCAAGGGAGCCTTTTGGACTTCTGCCTGTGAAGACACAGCAACCAGGTGCTATCTGTAAGGCAGAGCGCTTCATGATTTTGCTAAGAATTGGCACTTCAGCTAGGATTTCCTGGACTCCAGAACTGTGGGCAATGCATTTCTGTTGCTTATCATTACTCAGTCTAAGGCATTTTGTCATAGTAGCAGTAAGGAGGAAGACACCCTTCCTGTTCTCAGCTCCATCTGCTATGAACAGAGTGGTTCAAGGAGGAAGAGCCTCCTGGTCAAGGTGGGGAATTGCTTCCTAGAAGGGGGACTGCAAAGTAAGCAATGAGTGCTGTCATTTTGAGTGGACTTTCTGAGCCTCCTTATTGCACCTGTTAAAAGGAAAACAACACTGAGGTCATGGACAGCATAGCAATGGACAGAGCCCATGAAATCCACAGCAGAAGACAACCAGGGCTCAGAGAAGTCAGGCCTTCCCACTGGTGTGCTAGCAGTTGTGACTCAAAATCGGGGCTTGATTCCAAATGCAGCCCTGAACTCTCTACCCCCCACCCCACACATACACACTCACCATCTCCATGACCCCATCTGGAGATCACATGACGGTAACATGCAGCAGGAAATTACCTGTCCATCCACACCCACTCATCAGCATCCAGATCATGTTGCAGGTTCACTCTGTTAACTCACGGGCACAATGCAGAGGTACAAGGGAACACACACCCCTCTTACTCTTGGTTAATTAGCTATCAGGGCATTTCTAAATGTTAACAATGAGCCTACCAGAGGTGCTATGTTAGTCTAGTCTTCACCCATTTGGTAAGCGGCACGGCAGGCCCTCTAGGTGGGGTCTTGGGAATACTCTGGGCAGGGGTTCTCAATGTGTGGTCCCTGGACCAGCAGCATCAGCATCTCTGGGGCCTCTGCCTTGCTGTAGACCTACTGAGGCAGATATTCTGGGAGTGGGGTCCCACCAGTCAGGGGATTTGAGCACCATCTTGGGTTTGAGAACCACCTCTTAGAACAGACAAATGCAGGTCACGGAATCAGAAAACATGGAATCAAACCCTGCCTCCACCACTTACAGAGGAAGTCACTGGTACCTGGTCTCAGTATAAATGCCATGTTGAAATGAGAACATCCTCTTCCTCAAGAGTTAAATCCAACAGCATGCACATGAACCCTGGCAGCCAGCAAGCGCTTGTAAATGCAGGTACTGTCATCGTTCTTAGATGTCCTGTGAATTATCTCAGATGCACTGGAGAAAGGAAAGACCTCTGCAGCTGCCCCGCTGAAGCATGCGCCTAAGACTCCTGCGGGGCTTCCCGAGCCTCCAGTGTTGCAGCTGTCCTCACCGAGAGGCACAGAGTTCCCACTCTTTGTCCCCTCTGAGGGTAAGACCTGATTAATGCTGAGAGCACAGATGTCACGTGGAGTATGAGAATGGAACATTATGCTGGCATACTGGTAATTAAGCTTAACATTTATGAGCACTTTTTACAAATATAAGTCATTTATGTTCATTAGCTCATTTAGTGTTCACAGCGACCCTCTGCAGAGAGTGCTTTATTTGCCAATTCACAGATGAGGGAGGAAAGTTGGGGTTACAGGGTTACAGGTTAAGTAACAGCCCACAATCACGCTGCTAAGTGGCTGAGCCAGGTCTGGATCCAGCCAGTCTGTTTCTAGGATCTGCTCCCTCAGCCTCCATGACCCCCCCACCCAGTCCAGTTGCCAGCATTTATTTCCCTTCTCTTCAATGCTCTCACCCTTTTGTATAGTCCTTGATTTTGAAACTAACCCATTAGACCTGGCAAGAAACTGGGTATCAGATGGCGCTGGAGAAAAATGCAGACTTCCCCATCTAGCTCCGCCTGGGGCTGAAAGACACATTAACTCACAACTGCTCCAAGGTGCGAGTCTTCAGCACCATGGACAGGGCTAGGAGCATCATTCTTTCCTCAGTATTTTATCTCCAATCTATAAAACTATCCCCATAGACACATAAACAGCGAAACTAGATTTCCCCTCAGCCTTTTAATTATTATAAAAATGGAAGGCATTCAACCACAGCTATCCAACGCAATAACCATGGGAGATGTCCACTAGCACACACGCTAAGGGAAGGAAATGGGGGAGCCGATTACACCAACCATGAACAAAGAGAAAGGACCCCAAGCTAGAAGTGGATGGCATAAATAAATCTTAGAAGTTTCACACATATAAACACAAATATGTAATTTACATTTTCTGGCTCCAAGGCTCTACAATGCAGTCATAACATGAAATTGATTCCTATGAGGAACAGGTTTTTAGGATCTAGAATTCCCAGATAGTAGTCCTACTTTCAGAGAGGGACAGGGGATGGCACTGGCCAATGTAGTGGTCAAGAGCAAGGATCCCTCTCTCATCTTGAGTCTTGTATCAAACAGGCCCAGTCTCAGCCCCAGACCCTCACCTGCTCTGTGATCTTGGGCATGGTCCAGCCCCGTACAAGGGGCTTAGGAAGCTGTCACTCAAAAACCAAATAACCTGGCACAGATTAAGGGATCAATAAAGGGCTTAGGTCATGAGTCTTTTCAATAAGTGGTAGATTCTTTTCAGATGAAGTCCATATACCATTCCACATATGTTCACTGGTGTTAGGAAGTGAATTCTGCAGGATGGCACTACCCAATGCTTCCGACAGAACCAGCAAATTAACAATGCATCTGTTGTTCCTTGCTATGCCATGCATTTCGCCTGGGCCAGAAATCTTCTGTCTACCTTAGCTTGGGCTGCTGCAGCAGAACTCCTTAAACCGAGGAGCTCATAAACAACAGAAATTTACTCCTCACAGCCGTGGAGGTGGAGAATCCATGATCAAAGCACAAGTAGAATCAGTGTCTGGTGAGGTCCACTTCCTATTCACAGAGGACACCATTTTGTGGTGCCCTTCCATAGCAGAAGAAGGTCTGAGAGGGTCTCTCCTTGGCCTCTTTCAACGGCACTGACCCTACACAGAAGGTCTGCACCCTTAGGACCTACTCACCTCCAAAACAGCCCACCTCCCAATGCTCCTGCCTTGGAGATTCGGATTCCAACATGTGAGTTGTGAGGGGACACCAATATTTGGGCCATGATGTCCCTAATATGAATAAGTATCACAGTTTCTGGAGATCACTCCTGGAAGATCACCACTCTGGAAAGAAGGCATCCCCCATCCACCTGTGTGGCCCTGTTCCACCTGCAAGAACTTTTCTCATCTCACAATTTCAAACAAAGCTGTATCTTAGAGACACTGAAGAAGCACCACCTTCTTCAGGTGAGAAGGGCCACTGTGTGGACAGTACATGGGTGTCCATTGCGTTGGGAACCAGGGAAGTGTTGTTATGAGGGCAGACCTGACTGTCACCTGCAGAGTCCCCTCTAGTCAGAAGGAGGGTGGGCAGGAGCATGGTTTCCAGCTTCCCCTCTGCTAGCCACACAGGGATCTCCCTAAATACCCTTCATCCCGCCCTCCACCACTCCTCTTTGCTCTCACAGGCAGATATTGTGTTCATCACATCCCAGTGCCACTACCCAATGCTTCAGAGAGAACCAGCAAACGAGCGATGCATCTGTTGTTCCTTGCTGTGCCATGCATTTCACCTGGGCCAAAAACCCTCTGTCTATCTTAGCTTGGGCTGCTGCAGCAGAACTCCTTAAACCGAGGAGTTTATAAACAACAGAAAAATCTTGCTGTTCTTCCCTGGTCCCTAGTGTTATGCTTTGGATGTGAGGTGTCCCCCCAAATCTCATGTCTGAGACAATGAAAGAAGTTCAGAGGTGAACTGACCGGGCTATGAGAGCCTTAATTAATCAGTGAATTAATCCCCTGAAAGGATTGACTGAGGGGTGACTATTGGCAGGTGGGCTGTGGTTGAGGAGGTGGGTCCCTGGGGGTGTCTTTGGGTTTATATTTTTCCTTGTTGAGCAGAGCTCTTGCTCTGCCTCTTGCTCATGTCCTGAATGCTCTTATCCACCACACTCTTCTCTCATGATGTCCAGCCTCATCTCAGGCCCCAAGGAATGGAGTCGGCCATCTGTGGACTGAGACCTCTGAAACTGTGAGCACACAAACTTTTCCTCCTCGGATTGTTCTTGGCAAGCCTTTTGGTTGCCGCAACAAAAAAAAGCTGACTAAAACACCAGCTCTCAAGAGGTAGTCACTACCCTTCTGAATAAGCCAGAGCTTATAATAAGCAGCCTGTCATCTTCCCATGCCTCTGTATGATGATAAATGCCATTAATGTGTTTGTATGGTTTTCTAAGTTTTGATGCCCTTTACCATGAAGTGGGGATATTTGTGCCTTCTTTCTGCCATTATTGGGAGAGATGAAGAGGACAATGCCTGAAACCACTTGGCTTGGTGCCTGACACCTAAGGTCACTGAGCAGAAGCCCCCCTGATATTTTAGAGGCAATGGGGGAGGAACCTAGAAAAGACGAACCCAGTAGCATCAGAAGACAAATACTGAGGAAGGTCATTTGGGACCATGTAACATCAGTAGGACAGTCCAGTGTGCACTCCAAACTCACTGGATGCCACCTGCTGAGTAACGCAGAGCAAGGTGACATCAGTGTCATTTTAAAGTCACTGCAAATTCACAAGCACTTGTGTGTTTTCAGCATGTTGGCAGTTTCAAAGCAATGGAAGCCATGTGGATCTGAGGAGTTCCAGGCACCCTGCCCCCAAAAACATGACAGCTTCGCAGTCCACAGCAAAATGGAGAAGATGTTTTGTCCAGATGCAAATGATCAGAGGACAAAGTGTCAGAGGGCTCCTCAGCTCCCCAGAAACTCAGGGAGCAAGCTGCCTCCACTGGTGGCAGAAAATCTGACTTTCTAACCATCTGCCTTAATTCCACCCTGAAGGCCTTGGGTTTTCTTTCCTCATTTTTGTGATTTGCTCCTGAGTCATTTAGCTTTATCGTGAACCACCTTACAAAGACTCTCCTACCTGATGATCTCAGAACACTCAGGTGGTTTTACAGCATCCTGACACCATCTCCAGATGTGTGGTCAAAGCCCATAAAGATACCATCCAAAAAGTTGAAGGAGCCTGTGCTGCTAGTCTGGCTCAGAGACCTCTCTTCTGCTCCTCCTGTTGAAACTGAGCCATAAAATGGCAACTTCCCTGTTCCTAGAAACTGTTCAAGCTACTTTCAGAACACAGGTGTAGAACCCAGGACCTGACCTAAAATGACCTCAAGAACCTGGTGGAACCAAAAGTCACTGAGGAACAGAAGCTGAGGAATGCCAAAAGGGCCCCGCAGACCTAGACTAGAAGTGAGGCATGGGTCAACAGCTGCAGGACAGGCCTGAGTGACCCGTTCCCCTAGAGCAGCACATTGGGTGTGGACTAGTCCACCAAGACTCCCAGTTGTAACCATCCAGCCCCTATTTCTTCCCACACCAGGCTCCTTAAGTCCCTTCTCTATCTGCCAATGGGGGGAGAGAGCCAAGCTTGCCTTCTCTCTCCCTCCTTGTCAGTCTGCCATCAGTGAATAGCTTTCTTTTTGCAAAAGCCCAGTGCATAGTCCCAGCTTCTGTGTATTGGGCAGTAAGCCCTTGCTCAGTATCACTGTTGGGTTTATGGTCCTGGGAAAAATTAAGAAAAACTATCAAAGATGATATATCATATTTCTGTGACCCAAAATTCTGTCTGCTGGTGAGTCAATGAGCCCAGTAAATTTAGCTGCATTTCTTATATGCACTGTCTGATTTTATTTTTCTGGCACACGACACTGACACTGAGCGCACCATCCATATGAAGTCTTGTTTACTGCCATATGGATTTCACTGAACACGCTTAACAAAGGACATTTTTGGTCATTGTTGTTATTATTCTTCCCCCTCACCCAGATGCTGAGTGTCTAGTCGCTGACCTAAGGATGACTTCATGGGGCACTTTGCCATCCCTGTGCCTTTCCAGGGCCTCTAAACATTGGCACCAGACATGGCCTTGGTCACGTGATGAGGTGCCAGGAGAGAGGTAGTGTAGGGGTCTGGAAGAGGCAGGAAGTCAAGATCTCCAACTGTTTTTCACTGTGTGACTCCCCTTCTCTACCCTCCAGTTTGCTCAGCTAAAGGGAGAGGGGTGGCCCAATCAGCTCCCCAGCTTTCCCCTCACTGTAATAATAATCCATGTTTTCCAGATACTTACTAACTGTGTGACCTTGGACCTGAGAATTGACCTCAGAGCTATGTTCTCATTGGTGTGAAGTTCAGATTGCAGACAGACAGTGGATAATTACAACACCAACAAGTTGAAACACAGCCAGAATAAGCACTAGCATCCTTGGACTCACTGGGCTCCCTGTGCAATCCCCCTGGAATCCAGCAGCTGCTTTGAAGACAGCAGTCAGCAGAGAAGTCAGTTTGCTAAGCAGTGTCCCATGGCATAAGTCTCGAGACCCCTGAAGCCCCAGCCAACTCCCTGGCCCACCCTGGTCCACTCATTCCCAGAGAGGAAGCAGAGACTCTACATTACAGAAAAGAGCCCTGGAGGGCAAGGTTGGGGATGGACTGATTCCCAGCTCTCAGATGCTGCTGCCTGAAGGGGGCTCTGTGCTTCTTCACATCCCACCCTCTCACTCTAACAGAGGAGGAAGGAGAGACAGAGAGGGAGATGACTCACTGCAACTCACACACCAGGGTGTGGAAGAATCTAGATCAGACTTTGCTAACAAATGCCAACTGCCAGTCAATGTGTCAACTGAAGACAGAGGTGGGAGTGCCAGTCTTCCTGGCTCTCTGCCTCTGCTTGCAGCACCAAGTGACAAAGGAGGCTTCCTGGCTGCAGCTGTGCCCCCACAGCCACAGGACCTAGGATGCATGGCTTCAGGCATGGCCCTGGGCACCAAGAAGGTGCCTCAGGTGTCAGAAGAACAAACTAATAGTAGAACATGTTAGGCCTCCCACAAATCCTCCAGGCCTCTGCTTGCTCAAGCCTGCTGCCACTACCAGCTCTGTCCTCATGACCTTCCCTACAAATTCCACAGCAGTCCCTGACTGCCCAAATTTCCCAGGTGTGTCTCCCCTCACATCTACCAAACCTGCTGTTTGAGCATCCTCTGCATGTCTGACCATGCATGGACCCTTCAATGATCCCGTCCCCCTACACACACTTTTTGAACATGGTGGTCCTCAAACTGCTTCTCCAGCTCTCTTTGCCATGCTCTTGAATGCCATCATTATTAAACACTATGAATCACCACATCTGAAGCAAACATTCTCCTCCACATCTGTTCGTGCTCTTCACCCTGTTTGGGAGGCCCTGCACAAAGCTCCACTACTTGGTTGAAGCTCAAGAGCCAACTTCTCCAACAGACTCTTCATGAATCTCTAAGACATGTGAATCCTGCCTCCCACTTCTCCAACATGCCATTTCCTGTCTCCACCTTCTCTCTTCCTGTTAATACTGCATATGCTTCGACCACTTGAGTGAAGAACATGCACTGAGGCTAGACACAGTGCAGAGCACCTCTTCTCCCCACCAGAATCTTCGTCGGGTAGCAGCATGCCAGCATGCACCTCCCCAAACCCAAGTCCCCACCACCTTCCCTTGGAGGAGTGCAATCAAGGCAAGTACTTACCTTTTCACCTTTTTCTCCTTGGACAAAGGGTCCTCTGCCCTAGGAAAAGGAAATCAGAAAGCCAAGTTTACTTCCCCAAGGCTTGGTATCACCCTGAGACTGGGAAGGCTGGATGCTTTCATCAGCTCTGCCAGGAGCCTCCGAAAGAGATGAACTATTATGTATTGAATATGGATTCTCCTGAGTGCCATCTCACTTAATTTTCCAGTATTTCAATATCACAGGTACTATTCTTTGCTTCCACGACAGATAATTTGTACACTGTGTAATTCACCCATTTCAAGAGTCCACTTCAAGTTTTCATTTATTTAGGGAGCTGTGAAATGATCACCACAATCAACTTTAGAACATTTCCATCACTTCAAAAGGAACCCTCTCCAGTTAACGGTTACTCCCCACTCCCCTATCCTCAGTCCCAGGCATGCTCTCATCTATTTTCTCTCCCCATAGATGTGCCTATTCTAGACATTCTGTGTGCATGGAAACATGCAACAGGAAGCCTTTCATGACTAGCTTCTTTCATTTGGCAAGGTCTTTTCAAGGGTCAGCCAGGTGGTACCATGTAGCAGACTTCATCTCCTGCAGACTAACATGATGAGGCATGGATACAGCACATCCCGTTCATTCATGGTTCAGGTGATGAGCCATGGGTTGTTTCACCTCTTAGTAATCATAAATAATGTTGCTATAAACATGTGTGTGTGTTTCTCTGTGGCCTTATGCTTATGTGTCTTTGAAATATATATCAAGGAGTGCAGTTGAATTGTTGAGTCAGATGGTGCCTTTGTGTTTAAACTGTTGAGAACTGTGAGTCTGCTCCAAAGCAGCTGCACCATTTCATGCCAGCAAAGTATGAAGCTCCTATTTCCCTGCATTCCTCCTGGCTCTGTCCATTACTGAAAGTGAGCAATGGAAGTGTCCAGCCATCTGTATTGCATCATCCATTTTTCCTGTCAATCTTGTCAGTGGTATTGTGTATTCTGGAGTTCTGCTATTAGGTGCTATGTGTTAATAATTGTTCCTTATTCATTTCCAAAGGCACATCCTTTTATTATTATAAAATAATACCTCTTTATTTTCTACTTTTGTTTGAAAGTCTATTTTGTCCAAAATTGAAATAATTACTCCATTTTTTATGTCCTTTTGGTTTCAGAGTATTTATTTTCCATCCTTCTACTTTCTACCTATTTGTATATTTTGGGGTTTTCCATTTTGTTAAGCTTTGCAGTCCTGGAAATGGGCCCAAGGCCTTGCCCATGAAAGGCGTGAACTCTATGTGTATCTCTGTGTCCCCTATGGACAGGACGATAGTTGGATCTTGTTTCTATATTCTGTCTGAAAATCCCTGCTCTTTGCTTGGCTCATTCAATACATTCACACATAATTCTATTGCTGACATCCAGACCACTCCCTCCTTGTCTTCTAGGTCTCTTGCTCCTTTATTTCTCCTCTACTCCTCTCAGAGGCAGTGAATGCTGTCTAGCTGCATTTTTACTTCCTTCATGATATTTTCACTATGTGGTTTTGGGTGCTCAGGACTCGAATTAAAATAGATGAAGTTAAAACAGATGAAGATGGCAGAAGAGTTCCTGCCATAGGGGACAGTCACTCAGATGTCAATGATCAGTGCCATTCCCATTAGAGATGCAATAAGACTATCTCAAAAGTTATAAGAACTAACAGAATCACACAAAGCACCTGCAAGGAGTGGATTGGATGGTTACAGTGACATGGGTGAAGGCAGTGGAGATCTGGGTGAGTTCTTCTGTGAAGGGACTTTGGGGTTCCCTCCTAATGGTGAGAACCTAGAAGGAACCAACTATTATCCCACACACCCCAAAAGGCAGCTGTCATTCACAAACAGCATTTTGTAAGCAAAACAGTTGTCATGCTTCCCGTTTTGCCAATGGGGTAAATGAGACTGTCAGTTAAGACACTTGCTCAAGGTCACAACTGGTGCCAAGGACAAGTTTTGAGGTTCATCTGGCACCAAAGTGTATCACTGATGCTGCCCACTGCTGTGATTGTGGCAGCAATGATGGCCCTTACAAGACTTCCCGCCCTGTTCTAGGTCATTGGTGAGCATTAACTCACTAAGTCCTCAAACTGCCGCTGAGCAAGTTGCTTATCATCCCCATGTCACAGACGAGAAAACGGATAACAGAGAGGTTAAGTGTCTTGGTGGAGCCAGATACTCCCCAGCTCTTGGGCTCCTGAACTGTGTGTAGTTTTTCATGTCTTTCCTGACCCACCACCAGGCAGAAAAGGGTGTAGGAGAAAACAGGGTGGGTGGAGGAGAAATTCTTGACAGAAAAAAGAGCATGTACAATGGCCAGAGTGAGGGAGGACCCCATGAAATGGCCAATATGAGCAACCACAACAGTGTGAATTTGGAGGTACAGAATTCTGGGGATGGGTGAAGGGGCAAGAGACCAGGACAGAAAGCCACTAGGGCCATGTCCAGAATGAAGGGAGATGGGTCTCCCGCGATGGGTGGAATGGGCTTGGTGCCTGGCTCTCACCAGGCCTTCAGCACAGGCTGATTGGCATGATCAGGGTCCTGGTCCCCCACACCAGCCACATGGCCCAACCGCACAGAGAAGAAGCATGTGACTTACCATGTCCCCTTTCTCTCCCTTGGGTCCAGGAGCACCTAGTGGCCCAGTGGCTCCTATGTCTCCCTAAGGGGGTGAACCCAGAAATAAGCATTGAGTTAGTTGTGGATAGTGCCGCACTCAGGCTGCCCATGGCCAACCCTGCCTGAATCCCTAGGAGCAGCTGATGCCATTTCTGCCAACTTCATGATGAGGCCACAAGTCCTACCCTGGCAGAGGGAGGTGACCTAAGTCACCCAAACATTACTCGCATGCACCATCTGCATGCACCACCAAACTTGGGCACTTGAGGACAAGACCTAACCACCCTCTAACCCTGTGTCAACTTCAGTGCCTGGCCCTTAGCAGGTGTTCAATCGTGATGTGACAGGTGGACTCAAAACCAGGAGAGGCAGGAGGAGGGGACCAAGAGGGAGAGGAAGAGACAGAGGTGGGTCGGGGGAGATGAATGGAGAGCAGAAGGGGGAGAGGGGAGCCCGGCAGATGGGATCTAGTGCAGAAAGGGAAGGAGCAGAAGTGAGGAACCCAGCTATGCCCAGGTTCTCCACCACCACACCTAGCCCCTTCCCCAGGCAGCACACTGGGTGACACTACACACTGGTGTGGAGCTCTCCCACTCCCTGACCATACAGTTGGCACCTTGAGGACTCAGTTTTCCAAGACAAACAGTGATGGGAGAAGATGGCACCGTGGGAGATGAAGGGGGGAAGGAGATGGCCCATGCTGAGGATGGGGGCCCACAGGGGGATACCTGGCTTTGTATGACTATGGAGTTCACCAATTTTGTACACAAGAATTTTATGCAATTTAAATAAATTTTAAAAACCCAATTTCTTGAATATGTCTGGAGCACATGGGCTTGCAGGGCCTTATGGAGTTTTAACTATCCCTGGAGGGTTGGACCTGTGAGAGCAGACTTGCTCTTAGCTGGGGTCTGGCCATCTTGCCCTTGCATACTCAAGAACATTCAGTCTAAGGAAAGGAGTCTTAAGCAGTTCAGAGACTCACAGGTCCAAACCTGACACCTCTGGCTCTTACCCTAGCCTTTCAACCAGCAAGAGGGCAAGATGCGAGCAGGACAGACATCTAAAACCCTCTGTCACCCTGACAGCGTGGAGCAAGGACTACACAGGCCACAAAGGGCACCTCTGTCATGCCAGTACTGACCTTCAGACCAGGGAGTCCCACAGCGCCCTCTGCGCCCTTCTCGCCCTAAAGGAAGACAGACAATCAAGTAAGCCTCAATTTTCATTGTCCCCTTCTCATATCATGAGCTGGTTTGCCACCCCATGTACTGAAAAGTCAGCCTTGAAGGAAGCCAAGTACTGACCAGAGGCTGGATAAGAGAACTGGCTGACCAGCCAAGAGCCCGGGTTCTTTGAACTGCAGACCTACCTAGGGAACTCTGAACTTGGCCTCCAGAGGCGGGCATTGGAGGGTAAAGAGAAACAAGCAAACCCAGGAGCAGAAAGACCAATGCACAAGCCCTTACTTACACCTGAAATCCCCAAATACCAAACACAGAAGCAGAGGTGGCTTCCACAGCTGGGAGTGGGAGAACGGGGAGGGACACATTTGTCACAGGGCACAAAGTTTCAGACAGGAGGAATAAATGCTAAGCACAATTTATTAATTAGCTTGATTCACTCATTTCACATTTTTTCTTTTTTTATTTTGGTGCCAGCGATTGAAACCAGGGGTGCTCAACCACTGAGCCACATCCCCAGTCCTTTTTTTAAACTTTTTTATTTTGAGACAGGTTCTCACTAAGTTTCTTAGGGCCTCACCAAGTTGCTGAGGCTGGCCTTGAACTTGCAATCTTCCTGCCTCAGCCTCCTGAGTCATTAGGATTACATGTGTATGCCACTGTGCTTGGATACTCATTCTAAATTGTATACATACATTATAGCATCCATTTGTGCCTCACAAATACATGCAACTGCAATTTTTCTATATCAAATATAAACAAAATGCTTTCCATGGACTATTTTTTTGCCCCCAAATATGTCATCAATTCAATTAAAAAGAAAATTACATTAGCTGCTATTGGTTCATGTCATTATTCTTCACTAAAATACAAAGCACAACATATCTATAAGCAATTTCTCAAAGTAAACTGTTCAGTTTTTTAAATGGGAAAAACAATCTTGTTACTGGATTTAAAAATGTGATCTGCAGCTGGTAAGTACTGTAAGTATGTACCTGTAAGTACTGTAAGTACCTGTAAGTACTCCATACAGGAGACAAATACAACCTGGCTCATACGATTGTTTAGGTAGATCTATCATCCCATTAATGAAGGTGACCCCACACCCATTCCCACACATGCTTCCTCCACTAACAGCCCATGCTCTGGTCACAGCTACACATGTGACTACTTCAGGAGCACATAGCTTCCAAGTGCATTCACAGAGGACCTCTGTACCTGCAAAGGAAGATTAATAATTTTGTGTGTACTTGACCTTTCAGAGTATCCTCCACAAGGCCTTGGACACATTTATGCTCACCACAATATTGATCATAGAGATATAAGCAGACCCAGAAGGCACTGCGCTGGCCTTGGTGAGTAGTAGACAGGTTTGGCAAACCAAATGGAAGATTTAATCCCTTGGAACAAAAGCCAGCCTGTGGCCAGGGCTCTGCCCCAGGAGAGAACTCTGACCACCTGCCCTGTGCTGCGGTTCTCACAGAAATGCAGATGGAGGCAGAGGCCACACCTGCTTCACCAGCTGACTGTGAGGCTCCCCTACCTGACCTTTTCCCCACCCTCCCACCTACCTGTGCCTGGGAAGCTCTGGAGCAGGCCTGGTGGTAAACTCCCAAGGGTGAGCCAGGTGTCTGAGCTCCTGGTTCCCTAACCAGACTATAGGATTTTTGAGAGACATATTCTGTCTTAAAAGTCTCCATGTGCAGTAGGATGTCATGCACATAGTAGACACTTATGTCTAAGTTCAGAAATAAGAAATGATGGGCTGAATGAAGAATGGGTCACTGAGTGATGCCATCCAGAATGTATGGCTGACACTGTGTCAGCTGACTAATGAGCTTCAACAGCAGGACCTTGTCCTGCCAAGAGGAAGAGAGGGTGTGTGCCTTTATCCCTCACTCCCACTGTCCCTCCAGCTATCCACCCATCCACCTTTCCAAACACTGGCCACTTATCCATCCATTCAGATATCACTGAACAGCCTTCTCTAAACCAGGAGAAGCAGTAGTCCCCCAAATACAGACATGTAATGATTCAGGATGGTCCTCCAGAAGTAGGACGTATGGGAGCTAAGACCAGGGGACAGCATGGTCATTGTTCTGGCAGGTGGAAGTCAGGGAGAAGAAAGGGACTTAATGCCTTGGAAACAGCAGGTACTCAGTAAAGACTGCCTGGGTGGATGGTGATAATTGGAGGGAAGGAGGGGGAATCAGCAAGGGTTCCTTGGCCATGTCTTGGAAGATCAGGTGTAGTCAGGGAGAGGACCCAAAGGGTAGGAAAAGGTGTTCCAGGTCAAAGCTGCTCCATATGCCAATGCCAGAAGGCAGGGAAAACCGCAGCCCCTCCAAGGAACCAGAGGTACTGCCAGACACCTGGAAGGGGAACATGTGGGATGAGGCTATTTGGCACCTGGGCCCCAGCATGGGTCATGCAGGGTGGAACAGTGGAGGAGTGTCCTGAAACCACACCAAGGAGATCAGGGGAGGGCTAGAGAGTGGGGAGCCACGGGAAAGGGAAGCAAGGACTGCTGGACCCCAGACTCCCCTCCTGAGGTCCTGCCAGGGCATGGCCTGGCTCCGAGGGGAGCTGTGGCCTGGGCAGAGCTGGTTTGGCTGAGCTCCCCGTCTGTGCGTGGTGGCTAAAGATTAAAACCTCTCCAGACCATTGCCCTTCTCACTGGGGGTTACAAAGGCAACAGGATTCAGAAGGATTGGGGTTTACACAGCTGCTTCTGTTATTTTGTTGACATGTAGAACCAACCCACAGACCTGAGCAGATCTGAGCCACCTGGTTGCAGGAGGAGCCAATCCCCTGTGCTGTGTGCACACACCTTGCTCCTTCCTCTGTCTGTTCCACCCTAACCTGGGCATCAGGTTGAGGGCTCTTAACTTCATCTGTGACACCCAAAAGGCTCCAGCTTGGGGCACAACGGGCTGGCTTTTGGTTAGGCCTTTGGCAAGTTGGGCCAGGGTTGGGCAAGCCCATTTGACTTAGAGTTCCTAAGGGCCCTTCCTCCCTAGGGTTTGGCCCCCTGGGGTCTGGCTTTCTAGGTAAAACAAAAATAAAGAGGGAGCATGTGAAATCTAACAGAGGAGAGGAGAGAGGGAAAGGGAGAATATGCCAGGACACCTTGCCAAGAGGACTATTAAAAACACATCCCAAATGTGCCTGCGCCAGCGACCTACAACCACATTTCAGCTTTTGGTCTTAGTACTCCCAGCCCCAAACAGAACCATCGCATCCTTCCTCTATGCTGGCCTGTCCCTGGCAGGTGCAGGTAGAGCTGGGCACAGTGCATGCTGAGGTCAAGGGCCCTGGGGTGATCGTCTAGCAGACTCCAGAAACCTTCCTTGCACAGTTCTACTTTGGTTTATCCTTTGTGAATATGTTTTGGTTCTCTCAGCTCCAACAGTGAGGAACACTTTTTTCTTATCAAGGGCCACTCGTCTACTGAAAAAGCAGACAAATCAGAGCCTCAGGCACATGAGGAGACATAGCCCAATGGATGGTGGCAGTGATGTTCCTAGAAATGCACTGCTTTTCAAAATTGGGAACAAATACATTTCACTGTTATACACAGAGTCGGATTATAGAGTGTGGCTGATTAAAGGAATTGTTGAGAAGAACTTGCAGAGCATGCCCAAACCGTCACTCATGGCCCTGTTCTGGGTCTTACTCACCAACATATCTCATTGGACTTAGCTGCACATGAGTGGAGAGGACACAAATCAGAGCCAGAGAAATCCCAGGACACCATTAATAACCTTAGGAAAACATTAATTCGAGCTGGGTCTGAGCATCTCCCCTTCTGGTGAATTCCAAAATTAAAAAAAAAAAACAAAAAAAAAAACCAGGAGATCCAACAAACACGAATAGTGTTCTGGCTGAAAGCCATTGTGAGCCTGGGGGCATCCTAACCCAGTGACCAGATGCATGATGGGAAACTCCCACCTCACTGCCCCCATGGCTCTGGGGACCAGCCCTGCCCCACTCTTCTCTGGGGCTGCAGGCTGGGAACCAAGGGTAGACTCCGGATGGATGGTACCTTTTCTCCAGGTGGGCAGGAGCAGTTGATGGTCCTCAGGAACCCAATCTGTTCACTGACAGGGGTGGGTGGTTGCAGGGGTGGAGGCGGAGGCTCTGTCACCACAGTCACCTGGCACTGGAAGGAAAGGTCACTGGGTCAGAATCTGCTTGCTCATCCAACCACTGCTCCCTGGTGAGGGCCGAGGTCTCTGGAGCTTCCAAGGAGCCAGGGAAGCGAAGGGAACCAGATGACCATGAGCATCCTGAGTATGTGGTGCAGCAGGAGGGCCACTGGGCTCCTGGCTCCTGGAGCCAGCCAGGTCTGATCAGTCCAGCCTCAACCCCTCCTCTGGCCGACTGGGAAACCTGCAGGAACCACTTGACCCTTGAGCATCAGTGTTCCTCTGTCAGATAGGCACAGGGTGTTTTCTTCACAATATCATCAGAGGATTTAATGAGACAAATGGGAAAATGTCTCCTCGGGGTCTTGCACCTGGTAGGTGGTGTCTGAGCCTCACCACCTCCTCCTCTTCCTTCTATCCTCTTGCACACGATCATTTCTCTTCTCCTTCCTTTCTTCCCTCCCCTCTCTTTCCACAACCAGGTCTATCACCTGTACACCACAAGGGTGCTGAGACAGGCAGTGACCGTGCACTCACTGAGCCCTGGAGACTGGGCCAGTCAAGTGTTGTGCATAGTGTGTGGATTTTACCCTTCAGCACCAGAAAGCGGGTGATTTCCGTCTCTGGAGAAAGCCTCGGAACTGGGATTTGGTTGGGGGGGAGCACTGAAAGGGGTAGGTGGTGAGTTACGAGCGGGAGCAGATCCTGTATGGAGGGGCCAAAGGGGACACTCTGGTCTCTGGGGCCATCCATGTCCTGATCTCCCTGTCTCACTGCCCCCCAGGGCACTGCAGCCTCCCCAGCCTCTGAGCACTGGTAGCATGGAGCATTGGTTACTCCCTGGGACACCTTCAGACTCTGCCTCCCAAGCTCCCCAAAGCTGGGCTTCATCACTTGATCGACAGCTTTGGGGGCCCCCTGACTGATGGCCAGACTGCAGCAGCTCCCTAGAGGACCTGTTTCACTCAGCTTCCTGAGCCCCATGCTGTGTGGACAGGAACTCAAACATGAGCACCCAGCTCCCCACAGACCCATCCTGAAGGCCAATGCCCCCCGACCCTGGCTTCCCCTTCCTAAGCCCTGGACCCCTCCCTCTGCAGCCCCTGCCCAGGAATCTGCCCACCGGTCCCGAGGGGATGTCACAGCAAGTCTCCAGCTCCGCGTGTCTTGCATCACAGTAAATCACAATCCGCTGTAAGTCAAACTGTAAAGGAATGGGGAGAGCCAATGAGTTTTAGGGACCTTGGAACCCAGAAACCTTCATGGTGCCCAACAGGTCCTGTCCAGGCCCCACATCCTCCTCCGGGGCCTGCCTACCCTGAGTTCCACTCTAGGACTTCAGAGGGAGCCTGAGCATCATCTATGCATCTACCCGCCTTCTAAAGAGAGAGTCCACATGCAAGGGAGGCTGGGGGCTTTCCTTCTTTCTACTCTGCAGGGAATGTGGCCTCTGCCACATGCATGGACACACCCTCTTCCCCTCCCATGTCACTGTGACTTCAGGTAAGAAAGCCCCACGATGCAGCTGCACCAGCTCTGAAAGTTCTTTATGCTGCTGTTTCAACCTCTCTGGGCTGCTCTGCTCTGTAGGCTAAGTGAAGCCCTGCACAGGCCTTGGGACTCACGTCAATGGGCACACTGTCATACAGACGCTTGCCAATCACGGTCTTGCCCTGGATGTCGATGTTCTCTCTCTCCTGGATGGGCAGCGTCTGCACCAGTGCACAGTCGATGTAGAGGGAGACGTTCTGGGCTTGGATGCTCAGGGCCACCTTGTGCCAGTCTCTGTCAAAGAGGTCGCTGACCCGGGGACCTCGGAAGACCACCCTGACGGCATCTGTCATGGCACCAACGGCGCTGTACTCCACAGCCTTGTTCTCACCGTCCAGCCGGATGGAGACCTGGGAAGAGGCACCAATGACTCCTAGAGCACCTAGCAGGTGCCTTTAGCTACATGGGACCATGCAAGGAACAGGAGAAGTGCAGGGGATGGCAGAGGCCGGCCTCATCAAACTGAGTCAGAGCCTCGCTGTGACTCCTACCTGCTCAACTGCTGTCTGACCTCAGGCCAGTCACGTCACCTCTCTGAGCCTCAGCTTTCTCCTTGGTGCAAAGGCATCAGGAGCTTCCCTGAGCCCCAGGTCAAGTGGAAGAACCACTCATGTCAGTCCAGGGGCCCAAACTCACCTGCCTGAGGGGCTATGCAGGTAAGAGAGACTTTGTGACAGGCAGCTCAACTGGTGCGGAGGAAGTGAAGTCACAAGACCACCCAGAAATCCAAGATAGCTTCAGGGTCTCTTACAACCCTGGGTGGGCTAAACCAAACGTGTTGTGTGGGGTGCTGGGTACCAGACTGGCCGTGTCTGTCAACCAGTACTCTCTGTCACCCTGAAGATTCGGTAGGAGCTCCAGTGGAGTAAGCCCCTTGGTGGCAGAGGCTCCTCATCTGGGTCATTGGAGAAGCCAGCCTGTGCGCAATGCCTCTGGCCGAGGGCCAGCTTGGAAGAAAGCTCTGCTTGTGTTTGCTCTGTAAGAATGAATGGCTGAACACGTTCCCAGCCGCACGCTCATTTCTTCATCCTCTCTACAGAACTCGCGGAACATCCTCTGTGACAGGCAAGTCCAGCAACAATGGACCAGAGGGAAACTTCACTGGGGCGTGAACGTGGGGGATGTGCAGTGAGAATTCATGGAGCGGACGAGTGGAAGGGCACATGCCCGCTCCTCCTCTGTGGCGTCCGTCTTCCTCTGCCCTGACCCGCCTGCGGGCTCCCTGCACCCAGAGTCTGACCTGCAAGGCTCCGCCCCTTTGGCTCCTGAGCCCTTGGCCAGCCGTTGAGGTTAGCCCCACAAAGCCCACTGGAGCGGAGATCAAAGGGCAGCGGGAGAAAGGGGCGGCCATCTGTTGCCCCACCTCCTGGCTTCCCTAGGCCTCCAGAGTGGCTGTACCTCCCTGTGCCATGGCTCCTTGGGGGTCTCCCTGCTCACCATCTCACCAGACATGCATCCTCCCGGGGTCCCCATCCAGGCCCAGGTAGCAGCTTGCACAGAGTTCCTTCTGAGCCCCTTAACACACACCCTCATCCACATTCTCTCCCCAAGCCCTTCCTGCTTCATCCAATTGTGCATTAGGAATTTGGGTCCCCTAGGCTGTTGGCTGCCTCACTAACCCAAGCCAGTAAGTCACTTTAGAGCTGTGTGGCCTGAGGCAAGTTATTTAACCTCTCTGTACTGCTTCCTCATCTATAAGATGGGAACAACATAGTACCTACTTCTTCAACCTGCTGTGAGATTGAAATGAATAAGTAAGCGTGTCAACAATTAACACGGTACTGCTGTGCCAGCACTGTTCCAAATCTTGGTCAGATAACCTGAGCAAGTGAGTTCCGAGACACCACTATACCCAACCCTTCCCCAGTGGACACAAAGCAAGTGGCCCCGGAGGTCCCCAGGCATGCTGACTTGCGATGAGATGTCAGCATGGGGAATCTTCTTCATCTCACGTCCACCTGTTTACTCTCTGCCTTCCTCACTCTTTCTCTCCTCTCCTGTTCATCTCTGCAACTCCAGTTCCATGAAGGACACATGGGGGTCTCCATTAAAAAATGTAGCAAATGAATGAACACGCAAGTCCCTGAGGTAAAGGAAGACCCCCTCTGCAGGGACCAGTCGCAGCCAGCATGACACAGCCCAGGCCTTCTGGACGCTCTTTCGGGGCACAACCTGGCCTTAGTATAACCAAGGAGGACCATGGATTAACTAACCGTCTCACTTGTTTATAACCATGGATAGGGTAAAAACAGAGCTGTGGGCCCCAGCTAATACTCTAACACTCCTAATATCACACTCGAATGCTCTCCTGACTAAACATGGTCTTCTCTTTCTTCAGAATAATGTCACAGGCTTAACCTGTGTCCCTGCGACCTTCAGGGCTTCCCGAGGACTTGGTCATCCTGTGGATGTTTCAATCTCCGTCAGCGTACAGACAAGGAGAGGCACCCACAGGCCCACAGAAGCCTCGTGTCTACCAGCACTCGCTGGGTGGCTTCGAGAAAGGCACTTCACCTCTCGGAGCCATCAGCCAACCCTATTGGTTCCATCTTCAAAGCACGTTCTGAGTTTGGTTACTTCTTCCCATTTCTCTGTCCCTGCCTGGTCTGAGTGAGCATCACCCGCCTGGACTGTGACCACAGCCTCCTCACCAACGCGTCCGCCCCCAAGCCTGCACCTGCCCAGAGCCCACTCTGCAACACGAAGCCCCACATGCTTCCTCTCAGCTCTGCAGCCTCCTCTCCAACAGCCCCTGAGACACATGGACCCTCTGCTCCAGCCACACAGGACTCCTTCCTTTCCCTTTATCATATCTGGAGTGAGTGAGTGCCCCACATGACAAAGAGCAAAACTGCTAGCTTCCAAGGGGGCTTGTAAACACCCAGTGAGGTCCGCAGACCGCGGCTCTGTCCGCAGGTGTGATAATCCTGGGCCTTAACCCCACACTGCACGCAGCTCACCTCCTGGCAGGCCACATTCCTTGTATTTGGCCAGCAATTCCCAAAGGCACAGAGGTGACCCTGTGGGCAAATCCAGCAAAAGGCACTAAACCAAGGCTTGCCTAGGGAAAGTGAACTGCCAGGTGTCTCTCCAAACATGAGCCACAAGACTTTCGAGGTAAACTCATCCTCTGCGTGGCTCTGCAGTAACACCCTGCTCTTTCCGGCAGAAGGAGGACAGGATATCGACGGGGCAGACGGGGATCACACGGCTCTGCAAATGCCATGAAAGAAGAGAACCCAGACAGGGGGTGGTGCGGGCTCACCCACAGGAATGTCATGGCAGGCGCCCAGTCCCACCAGCCAGACCTGAGAAACTGGAGAGACAAATTCACATAACAGGAGACGCAGAAGGACGGGGTTCAGTGGGCTGCCTCCCCTCCAGAAAAGCAGCCTCCACAGAAGAGTTTCAAGCCCTCCTTCCGCCTTCCACTCTTGGGAAACACTGGGCCTCTCGGCAGTTATGCCTGAAAACGTGCATGTCTCAGTTGACCAGGGATGCTGCAGAGGTCACTTGGGACAGCTTACGGCCAGGCCAGCTGAGCACATAGTGCAAAGCACGGCACGGGAGAGCACTGCCTGGGTTCCCCCCTCAACTCCTGTGAACGGTTAGGCAAAGTCCTCACCCCCCGTGGCTCCATCTTCTCCTCTGTGAGAGGCGGACAGGAGAAGCTGCTCAAGGCTGTGATGAGGACTGAGTGAGCTGAGATCACCCAGAGCCATCCCTGGCCCCCACCAAGAGCAGGCGCGTGCTGGTACACAGAGTGTGCCCTGCCAGATCCGGCTCCAGTCGCAGGACAGGGACCGGCTGCTTTGGAGGAGTCAAGATGATTGCGACTGTGTATCTGTCGAATCATTTGAGCGTGTTTTTGTTTTATTTTATCCCCACACACAAATTTAGACAGTGTCCCCCAGCTGAAGGTGAGCAGCATCTGCACCAGGCTCCGCTTCCAGGAGAGGACACAGATGTGGCCCGTCTGCAAGCTCTGAGAATGAGAGGGTTTGTAGAGAAGGGAAGGTAGAACTGCTTTCATCTCAAGCCAAGAGACTGTATGACGGCTTTGACTTTGAGATTTGACTTTCCTCACTGAGCTACGTGCCACTGAAGGGCCATTCTACTCTGGAGACACCAGAGGTGGGTGAAGACAAAGTTCAGAGCTTCAGTCATAAGAAACCCTAAGAAATCAAAGAAAACCAACTCCATTCATCAGCAGGGACCTGTTCCTGGCAAGCTTTTATTATGTATCAGAACTATTCTGGATAATGTTTGCATATGTCATTTTATATGACTCTTCTAACAACCATTCATGGCAGATAGTCTCTGTTTTACATTTCCCAGCTGAGAAGCAAGATTCAGAACAAGTTTGGTCCCAAGGGTCACACTCAGAGAGGAGTGGACACCAGGTCCCACTCAGGTCTATCTGACGCTGGCCCATCTCTTCTGGGCTGTGTTACAAAGCTGTGTCACTCATGGCACCAACACAGAGCTGTTGGCCACCTCTCTGCCTGGGCACGGTCCCTGAGGACACGAGCTAGGTTCTCTTCCCCGGAGCATCAGGGAAAGCAGGTCATGTGATTGTTCCCTGAAGGTTCCCTGAGGCTCTGCACACCTGACCCTCTGCCTCTCTAGGTCCAGGACTAAGCTCCTGGAGGAAACACGGTGACAGATGCCATCCCCGGGGAGAAGGAAACAGCGAGCGCTGGGACCCTTGAGACGCACGGGCTGCCCGTACCTGCGGGATGCCATACTGGTCGATGATCTGCCAGATATACCAGTCTTCTTTCCGAGATGTTTTCCTGAGCCGGAAGGTTGTGACGAAGGCATACTCATCAGGAAGACCTTGGGGAAACACGTCCCTAGGGAGAAAGACGGCACCAGGCTTAGCAAGGAGAGCAGGGCTGGCAGTGGAGGCCCACGCCTGTCACCGTGAGTCCTGCCAACCCAACCTCCTGAGCATCTCTACACCCCCCTTCTTGGCCTACAAATGCTGCTTCTTCCCGAGGTCAGGAAGAACTTCTGTAGACCCTGAGCTGGTGGCCCTGCATTGCCTTCCCACCTCTGCCCTCGGCACCCTGCAGTACACCCTGCAGTCACTCCGTGGTCACTGTGACTGACCATCAACAAGGAATGCCAAGTGGCCACTCCCCCAGGACCAAGTGCCATGGAGACTCCTCACAATCACCTCTCCCTGCCCCGCTCCTTCTCAGAAGGCCAAACCGTGATGTCTTACACTACTTTGTCCCAGGACACCACAGTCACAACATCTGTGTTCCCCCAAAATTCACATATTGAGACACTGACCCCAAGATGGGGCTTTGAGGAGGTGAAGGGATCCTGAAGGCGGAACCCTCATGGGGAGACTGGGGACTTGTGAAAGGTCCTATGGAGCTTGTTCACTCCTTGCCTCACGTGGGGTCGCAGTGAGAAGACCACCATCTGCGGGGATCAGTCTTACACTCCCTGGCCTCCAGATCTGGGACAAATGCATTTTTGTTGTTTAGGAACCACCTGGGAAATGGCATTTAGACGGAGGCACAAGACACCCCCTGCTCTCCCTCAGGCCCTGGCTCAGCCCAGCCCACTGTGGGTTACCCTATCACCTGGAGGCATCCACAATTCCCTGCTCCACCCTAGCCAGTCCCAAACTATCTCTTGTCTTCCAAATTCAGCAATGAAAATTGTTCATTTGGTCCCTCGAGCACCCAGTCATTCAGCAAGATCCGAGCCCCCGTCTCTCTGTGCTCCCGGGCATCCTCAGCCCACTGGGCTTTATCTCCACCCATCCCAGGCTCCGAGGCTCCTGAGCAAACTCCCGGCCTCTCAGAGCAGCTCCTCACCCCTAACCCTCTGGGGTAGCAAAGGCTCTATGGACTTGGCATCCCTGCTGGTAGCTGGTGATCTCCTTCACCACACATCACTCTCTCTTCATTTGCTCAACTCACGGCCACCTGGCCTCTTTCCCTCCATCTCCCCACATTTTCCTCAAGAGGAAAATTTCCCCAGTGAGGAGATACTGACAAGTCGCTGTCCCTTGGCACCTACCACAGAGCTCAGAGTGTGCAGGCATGCCAACTTTGAACACCTTCAATATTGGTTCCGTAGAGAAATCCTTTCCCCGTCCATAATGCAGGGCCTGTATAATTTCCCCAGAGGAAGGTTCCAGCAGCCCTGGCCACCTAGCAACACCACTGGACCCACTCACTAGATGACCAGAGCATTTCTCCTACCCGAGCTGTCACACACACACACACACACACACACACACACACACACACACACGCAGGGGGAAAGTTCCCCAGGTGGAGACCACAGATCTCTCCTGGACACAAATCCTCTCAAAATGAAGGTTAGCTTGCTTTTCTGTAGTGTTTTTTTAGATGCAATAAATTACTCACAGATGATCTCTTTGATATAAGATTCTAAGATTTAATTTAAAAATAAGTATTGGTTGAGGGCTCGATGCAGGCCCAACTGATCTGTGATGCACAGGTCACCTCTCCTGTGAAGAAATCACGCAGAAAAATTTGATGCTCACGCTACAGGAGAGGGCACCCAGGCCCTGCAGGTTAACTGATGCAGCAGGGCAGAGCCCCCACCCGGGGGCCTGAATGTCATGTCGGCTGACTGCACCTTCACTTGCATCGCCACTGGAGGAGGTGGAAACTGTCTGGCCAGACAGCCAGGAAGGGAAGTGGGAGGCAGCTGGGTTCCTGGTTCTCAGATTTGCAGATCCTCAGGGACCCTTCATTTAGCTGTAGAACCTGTGGCCAAAGACTGATCCTCTCGGAGCCTTAGTGCACACATCTATGACAGGAGGTGGCCCAGCAGCTGTTCAATGTCAGTCCCTGCACTGAGATTTCACCCAGGACCACTCCCAGACAGAAGAAGATCCCATCACTCACAGCACTTGGGAGTCCCCAGAATTCAGGGACAATTCCCTGCTCCACCCTAGCCAGTCCCAAACTGCCTCTTGTCTTCCAAATTCAGCAATGACAATGGTCCATTTGCTCCTTCCAGCACCCAGTCATTCGGCACAGGGGGAAGCACCAAGTCATTGCCCACGGGGGAAGAGGACAGGCGTTCCCAGCGGGTCACAGACACAGATTTGGTAGCCACAGAGACATTGACTTCACTCTCCTCCTCCTTATTTCCTCAGTGAGTCCAACTCTCCTGTTGTTTTCTTTCTAAACAGACTCTCTTCTTTTAAGTACATCCACAGACGCACACACACACACACACACACACGCACGCATACACACACACACATCCTAAGAAAAAGTCAGTACAGTCAAGGGGGGAGCCCTTGCAGAATGTTCAGGAAGGAAAATGTCATAATCTAATCCTTTCCGTATGAACTTGGCAGATTATGGGGCAGCAGTGCCCAGGGCAAGGGTCTAGAGCTAGAGGCCCTGAGTGTGAAGCCCACTTCCTCCTCCCACAACTGTGAGGCTTTGAACCAGTTACTGCCTCATTTAGAGTCTCAAATGTTGAATAGATAAATGAGATTAATGCCTGCCTAGTTTATCTCATTTTATTGTAGTGAGAAATAAATCAGATAAGACACATAAAATGCCCTTTGCATATCCAACAAGAGATAAAAAAGCATACATATTAAAAGTGTCATCCCTTTTCAAGATGAGTAAAATTACCCTGCAGATTGTGTGTGTGTGTGTGTGTGTGTGTGCGCGCGTGTGTGTGTGTGCATGAATTTCAAAGCTTTAGAAATTAATGCAAATTTTTTCTTCCTTAAAATTTCAGAGCTTCGTGGGCTTGATGTTGTTTCTGGAATTTTGCCATTAAAACAAATGTGAACCATGTAGAAAGTCCTTAGGACAACTGTGAACATAACATGAGCTCAAGTCCATTACCTAGAAACCATATCCCATCCAGCATTCCACAGAACAGCACCTAAAGCAATGTTCAGGTGTGGCTGGGTGTGGTGGCACAAGCCTGTAATCCCAGAACTCAGGAGGCTGAGGCAGAAGTTTGAGGCCAGCCTCGGCATCTTAGCAAGACTCTCAGTCACTTAGCATGACCATGTTTCAAAATAAAAAGTTAAAAGGGTTGGGTCATGGCTCAGTGGTAGACCACCCCTGGGTTCAATCCCCAGTACCAAACCAAAAATAAAAAAATAAAACCTTCTATTGATGAGGCATCATTAGGAAGTGGGAGGCTCCTGTTAGGCCCTTGCTTCAGATTTGAACTTTCGCTTCCTCTCTTTGTCTCCTTCTCTCCCAGTCGCACTCTCCAGTGAGGAGAAGTTATACGAGGCTTTTTCTATTTACAAGGCCTATGGCTGGGGAATCGCATCGGGGTCGTGATGTGAGGACGAAGCCTAGAGTCCACCCAACCCCCTGCACTTGCCACCTCCAGGTCAGCATGAAGCCAGGCTCTGGAGAGGAGGGGATTGCCTTGTGGTCACCTCGTGGAACGCAGGCGCTGGAGCCGCGGATGAGGTGACCCAGGCCAGGGGCACAGCTGGCATATGGAAGATGCTCACTGAGCTGAAGGACCCCACAAAAACCCCGACCCGACGTGCGGGCACCTCCCCTGGCCGGCACCTGCAGGGCAGGCACCATGGCTGTGGCTCCCGACTCCCTGGCTCAGCACAGATCCGCTGGTCCCCGACTCTGGTTCCGAGCTTCCCCAGGGGGCTTCGGACTGTGCGAGGGGAAGCGGCCTGGGCCTGTCCCTGAAGGCCATCTGCATGGCTGGTTGACAACAGCAAGTGTGTGTGCGTGTGTGGTGCAGGAACGCAGGTTGTGAGCAGAGTGCCCAAAGGGACAGCCTTTTGGTCCAGGAGCTCAGAGACAGTGTCCCAGGAACTCCCTGGTGAAGCCCTCCCTGAAGGAGGAGGAGAGCAGTGGCCTCAGGTGGGGAAAGACATCAACAAAGCCGTGGGATGGCAGGTGTCTCTCAGGCTGGGAGACGGGCCGGTGGCAAGGGAGGCCAGGTGGCCAGATCTCACAGGGGCCATTTGCTTGGAAGCAATTAAAGAGTTTTAAGATGGAGACAGGGCAGAAGCATGAAGCATCATTTCTGCTTTCAAATGATCTGTCTGCAGTGAGAAAAACTGAGCCTTTGTTTTGGGATCATGTTTAGCCCTTGACCAGAAACCCACTGGGTGTCAGACGCTGGCCAGACCTTTACACAGATCCTCTCAGGGACAGTGCAGGGCAGGGACATTCCTCTCTGTTGGAAAGCAGAGCACCAAGGCACAGAGGGTGAGACCAGTCCCAGTCAACATGCAGCTGGGACTCCACTGGCCAGAACCGCTGGGTGATTCTGGGATGGACTGTGTCCACATGCGTTGCAGCCCTGGTCTGTAGGAGGTGCTATGTACCACTGACCTTTATGTTTGTTACTTAAATTGATAGAAAAATGTATATGATCAATGCCAGATGTGAATGGAGCAATGGGCATAAAAGAACCAGAGAACTGTTAAGGTCAAGGACACTAGAAGGTCAAGGACACAGGTTGGATTTTCAGGTCTGTGGTTTCATCTTCCTGGGACCACTGAGGCACCACTGAGCAGGACAAAGCCCAACTCAGCACCGGTATGCCACTGTGGCTGCCAGTCCCTCTCCTGCCCTTTCCCAAGGCTTCCAGGCTGGGTCTGGAAGGAGACATGACCACTCACTCTGTCCTCTGCACCACGGGGAAGGATCCCATCCGAACGTAGGAACTCTGTGCTCCGTTCTCTCTCCTCCCCAAGATTTCCTTCACACTGAACAAATCCATCAGGTCAAAACCTGTGCAAAGAGAAGAAGTGGGAGTGAGCTCCACACAGGGAGACCGTGAGGGGCAAGGAAGGCACCGCGCTCTCTGGAAGGTGGCCTGCCACCCTGCCAGAGGACAGAGGTGCTGCAAGAATTGATGTCCAGGGAAAACAGGGCCACCCCGACAGAGGGCTCCAACACCCATCCCAGCAAGAAGGTGCAGGGCATGCAGCTGCTGTGCTCCCACAGGGCATCCTGGGTCACAACCAAGCACAGGACAAAAGGGAGGCGGCTGGTGTCCCCTGCCGCCAGGCCTGGCTGCTGCAGAAGCCCGGAGCACGTGCTGGCTCCACAGCAAACCCTCAATTGAAGGGCTTTCCTTCCTGCTGCTACAATTTTTGTTTTGATTATAGTTTGGTAGCATTTAAGTTTCCCGACTTAAAGATATATCCCAGAGAAGAAGACTGTCTTCAGGATTTTGCACGAGTGAAAGGTGCTTTTGTTGGGTTTGTTTCCCCCCCCATAGAGGCCCTGAGAGTCATTGTCAATGTAAAGTGATGTGACAAGCAGGGCCTGGGCTGGGTTGAGGGATGGGGTGTAACCTGCCCAGGCCCACATCTGCATCTGTGCGAGGCTGGCAAGTCCCGTCCCAGCAGGAGCCTCCAGCCCTTGCTGGTAGAAGGAAGGCCACAGTGTCCACCAGACAGGGCTGCTGTGACAACTGGATAAGGTCCTACACACACTCGGCAGACAGCCGGAAGTCCACAGAGCCGGAGGGACCAGCCGCCGTCCACCACAGCACATCCCGAGCCACATCTCCCCAGGGTGGGATCCTTTACAAAGCTGTCCAGACCCGTCTGGAGGGCTGATGGGTTTTGCAGACCAGCTCCTCAGAGGGGCCCGAGGATAACGCCCACGGTGGAGGCTGACAGCAGACACCACACTGACTGGGGACTGTGGCCTCGGGCCTGGGACAGCTCTCCAAGGGTAGAGGGAGGCTGAGAGGACAGCCGGGATGAAATAGCTGCGCATCCCCAGGGCGGCACAAGGCTTGCTATCAGTGGCACATCACCCATGACTTCACTCCAAGTCCCTGGCTCTCTCCACCATTCTAAGATGCTGCCATGAAAACAGGAAATGAGCTCACAGGGCTCACGTGATAATGACCAAAGCCCCTTCCACCACCGAGATTGCTTATCCATTCCCGACCTGATTTAGAGAATCTGCTCAGTGCCGAGTCCTGAGGGAGGATGGGCAGGGAGGGAAGGAGTTTCATGCTGATGGGGATTTGGGGTTTTAGAATCAGACAGGGCTGGGTTGTGCTTGCAACCACGATGCCCTTACTGTGTGACCTGGGGCAGGTTGCCTGACATCCCTGTTCCCTGGTTTCTTCATCTGTTTAAAGGGGATTGTTCTGGAAGGTGCCTCGGGATTTCTGTGACTTGAAGGACACAACACGATGCTCTCCCTGCATGCCTGCCATACAGCAAGTGGCCCGCAATGAAGCTTTTATGTTGATCACTTTCTTGTCATAATGATTGCAGTTTCCTCTGCCACTTCCCCCAGAACACCCCACGGTCACCTGGTTATACGAGACCAGATTTCCAAAGAGCAAATTCAGCAAAGAGCAGTCACCACTCCCATCAGGGAAGAGTCCTGCATGGATCCTGCGGGACCCCTGAGCTGCAGGAGACAGGCAGCACCGGGTGGAGGGAGAAACTCACTGAAGGACACAGAGGACAGCCCACCCCCCCACTGCTCCCTCTGCACATGGGCCAGCGCAGCCCCCAGCCCACATGGCAGGCCCGTGGGTTGTCAGGAGGCCCCTCTGTGGACAGGGGACTTGCGGCCCAGAGACCTCAGTCCACATGTGGCCTCAGGCAGAGGCATGGGGGCCTGCAGCTCTGGGTGCCTAAGCAGCCCGGGAGGAACAGCTCTTGGAGCTGACAAGGCACCAGTGCAGGGGCTTGGACAACCCACCGGCTTGCCCCATGCATGGCCCCCGAGAGCCATCTTAGCAGGGGGCTGGAGAGCCCAAATCGGTGGGGAGGGCTGCCACTTGGGACTGGAGGACACTGGCCGAGAAGACCCTGCAGGGCCCTGTAGTTTGAGGTTCTGTGGAGCAACACCAAATCCTTCACAAAGTGAAGCACAGAGCCTGCTAGGTGGGAATGAGTTTTGGACTTGGCCCTTTCTGGGCCCTGAGGCCAGCCCAGTAATGATGGGCAGTATGGTAGCATCCTGGGGGCTTCATTCCCAGTGACCTAGGGTGAGGGGTGCCCTTCGCAGGCTGCAGCCCACAGGGGAGCCCCCAGGGCCACAGCTCAAGGAAATCTGCCAAGTCTGGAGGGACTCACACCCAATCCCCAGAGTGCCAGGGACCAGGACCCCGAAACAGGCCTGCTCCTCTGCTTCACAGCTTTGTCAGCTGTCACTAGAAGGTGCCACCTTCGTCTGAATTTCCCCTCAGCAGTTATATGTGGGAGAATTACAAAAAAAAAAAAGTTTTAGGAAAGCCGACCTCTGCTGTACTTTCTGGGTCCACTTTTATTGGCTTCAGTGAAGGAAAAGGAAGGCTTAGCAATGACAAAACTTTCAACAACAAGCAATTTACTAGGTGGCAGCAAAGGGCACCCGAGAGAAAAGACAAATTGCCTGAAATAAATAAGAGCTGGGAAGGGAATTAGGTGGCGTGGAGCAAGGTCCCCTGAGGTAAGGCAACTGGTCAATGCAAAAGTCATCAGGGGCACCTTGCTGCAGCCAGAAATCAGATAGGCAACTGGCAGTGTCCCCAGGATGCTCTGAGGGCCCCTCATGCCAGGCACCTACTGTGCACCCCTCATCCTGCAAAAACTGCACTGAACAGAGCTTTAGTGGACAGGCCAGAGCACAGCTGCACAATCTCACCCCAGTTCTCCTTGTACTTGTGCATTTCCATCATTTCACAAGGGCGTGGGCCCAGGGCCTGGAGCTCAAGGTTTACAACTGAGCTTTGTGCCACTCAGTGACTGATGGGCATTTCCTCTAACATTCAGTATTTCTCTCTGTTTATCCTAAATCCCTATCTGAGTAAGGGATTTGATTATCTGGATGTGGGGTCCCAGCTGGAAGGAGAAGGAAGCCCAAGTACAGAACCCGCAGCAGGCCTGCCATTCCTAAGCACCAGGTGCCAACTCCCAGGAAAGCTGTGTCACATTCTCAGTGCTAAGGATTTGCAGGTTGGTTATGACAGCTGAGGGACCCTCAGAGACTCTGGTCAGATCCACTGTTATCCAGTGGGGAAACGAGGCTTCAGAGCTTGGCCCGTTGGCAGGCAATGGGGCCATTCAGATAACCCTGAAAATAGCCAGAGTCATTTAAGGAAATGCCTGGAGGTGAGGCTTTTGGGAACTGCATTTTTTCCAGAATACAAAAGCTGCTCAGATTACCCAGTTATATTTAAATTGGCAAGTCGGAGGCGCCATCTCTCTCTACTCCCTCTTCAGCTTCAACCTAGCTGGATATTTTTCAGGGTGGTAATTATCATAGTAGACAGCAGATAGAGCAGGTTCCCTGTGGACTCAGAGCTGCATGGACAGGTGTCTGCTCTGCCTGCAAATGGAGGCCCACCTGGCCCTGGGCATCGTTTCCACGAAGCCTCCACAGAGGGGAGGGGAGGTTTCAGGACTCCACTGGTGTGGGTGGACACGGGAGGCTTCGTAACAGGCCGTCTCATTTCTACCAACCACCAAACAGACTCTTCAGCAGGATCCTCCTCACGTCCAGAGATGAAAATACTTGTTCAGATCTGCATATTCACACATGCATACACGAGTATGTGCAGACAGACATATAGGATTTGCACACACACAAACGTGTACACACACATACCCACACAAGCACACTTTCCGATTCTTCCCAGCAAGAATCAGTAATTCTTAAGTAGAAAAAAAAAAAAAAAACTGCTCTTGAGTAGGCAGAATGGCGGGAAAGCCTGAGTTGCAGGCCACACAGGCAGATTGATGAGCTCACTTACCTTCCCTTTTTTCTCCTCCTCTCTCCTTTTCTTCCTTCCTCTCTTCCACACTTCCTTCCTCCGTCTATCTTGTGTCCACCTACCCATTCATCCAGCTTCCCTCTGCCCATCTCTGTTCTCAGGATTTATTGGAGCCTTCTCCCATTCACTCCGTTCATTCATGCATCCACTCGGTCAATCATTCAACAAACATTTACCGAGCTCCTTCTAAGTATCTGGTGCTGCTCCAAGTCTAACTGCCTGGCACAGGGCACCTGGGCAGCACGGTTCAGCTGTCATATGCTCACTTTAAGGAAACTGAGCCCAGAGCCCAGAGATTCACATCACCTTTATCTCAGGAACTGGACAGAGCAGCCACCATAGTGGCGACTTCCTAAGCCCCCTCTGCTCACCACATGCCCAACAAGAGAGATGAGTCCTTTGTCTTTGTCTGGGTTCCACCAAAACTGCTAGCAGTTTATTTGGAGGTGCTTGAGGGGCACAGGGTTGGGGATCAGGAGAGGAAAGAGCTGAGAGGATGCGGCATGAAGCCAGATACACAGCAGGCTGTGCTCCTGGTCCCTGCTGGGAAACACCGGGAAATGGGCCCAACATGGGCCTGGGGATGATCCCCCAAGGAAAGGTGGGGCTGGGAGGGTTCTACACCAAGTTGCTGGCTCAGGGGTGCTCCAGGGAATGTCACCTCCCTGGCACCCTCTGTTTGCTGTGCACAGAGACACAGCAGACTTCTGACATTCTAGAAAAATCCTTCAGGCTCAAGGATGTCAAAGCTAGTATCTTGAAGTCCACAGGAGCACACTGACATGGCAGGGTCCCTGGGAGGCAGGAAAGCAGCCCACGAGCACATGGTCAGAACTGGGCTCCAGAGGGTGGAAGAGGGAGAAGAGGAGCCTGAGTGAGTCAGCTTTGGTGAGAAGGCAGGGTTGGGGTCCAGGTGTGGGGAAGAAACCACCCTGAGTTCATACTGTCCAGCCACAGGGAGGCTAAGAATGTTCAGCAAAACCAGGCTGGTGGGGACACTGGCCAGCCCCCTCCATGTACTTCCCCAAACTTCTTTTCTGTCCTACATGGAGATAGCCTTGGAGGAGCCTCTGTGGAATTTCTCTCTGTGGCAGTGTCTGCAGTCACGTGTCTCTCTGTTCCTCTGCCCTGATTCATTCATATATTTATAACACGGTGCAGCCCGGCTCACTCCCAAGTGCATTTATGGATCCATTCTTTTGCTGGCTTTGCCCATCCTTCCCTTGCTTAGCCTCCAGCTCCTTTACAAACGCACGCCACCTGACACATTATTTAGGGACGCGGCCTGTCAAATGGAAAATCATGAATGTTTTCCACTATTGAATGGATCCCTGCCACCTGTGTGGTTCAAACAAGCCATCAGGACCTTGGTGGAAGATGCGACTGAGAACAGGGTCAGAGAGGCCACCCGTGTGTGAGGGTCACACACAGGTCCAGCAAGTGGTACCACAAAGCAAGCATGTGAGCCATGGGTCACTTACCTGTGATTTCCTTGGTGCCTCCGTTGGTGTGCTTGAAGCGATCTCCTTCTACTCGGACACTGGGGCAGAGCACATCTGAGGGAAACGAGAGCAGACAGGGTGATGAGAAAGCATGGCCCCCATCACCCTGTGATGTGTGACACCCAATGGACCCCCCCCCAAAGCCCAAGCAGACACAGAGGCCGCTGTCAGCTCCACACTCCATTGTGTCCTGGGGAAGCACCGCTCTGCAGGTACCGTGCTCGGCCAGGGTGAAACATTAACAAGCATCACCCCATCTCCATCCAACTCATGGTCTCGCAACTATGGGAAACCAGACACTGAGACCAAGACTAGGCCACAGGAGGGAATAGGTGATGGGTGGAGGGTCCCACTGGGGGATTCTGGGAACAGGTGCACCCCCCAACCCAGCCCAGAGGACAGAAGAGCTTCCTGGAAAAGGTTCTCTGTAAGGAAGAATGGAAGACTAAGCTGGAAAGACAAAGGAACAAGTGAGACACAGATGAGGAACTTCATTCACAAAGGCAGGGACACGCACAGGGACTCCAAGTCAACCAGGAGACCGTGGATGGACAGGACCAGAAAGGTATCCTTTCAGTCACCCAATGAAGCTTCAGGTACAATTCCAGGAGAAGGTAAATGCCAGAAGAATGAAAATCCCTCAATTATACAAAAGTCATAAAATAAAAAGAGTCACGATGCTACATTAACGCCTCATCTTAAAGTCTTCATGAATCTTCACTTGAAAAAACAAAAAGGTTTTTAAAGATGAGCTCTTTGGATATTTCTACCTATCCCAGGACAATCAGTAGCTCTAAGCTTCACTGGGTTGGGTCCGAGAGCTGGCTCCAGGACCTGCTAGCCTGCTGGCCTTTATAGTCTCAGTGTGAGTATCTCAACAGGAGAGACCTTCAAATGCACACCTGCAGCACAGCTGCTTGGGGACTGGTCAAGATCAACCCAGGACCTAGGGGAGGGAAGCAATCCCTCAGACAGACCACTTGAAGCAGCTCGCTGACCTCATGCAGACCCAGCCCCGCCCAGGAAGCAATCTGGCTATCACGTTATTATTTTAATTGCACATTACTGAACAGTTCATCATCCCATCAGTTCTATGTGCAGTGACCACCTCTCCTATTTGGGGTCATCAGTGTTTCAATGAGGGTCACTGAGGCTCCATTAGCCCAACAGCAGTGCAGAACAAATAGGTCTCCCCTGATTTGGGAGGAGTTATTTTTAATGCTTATCCTTAAAGGCACCACCAGGTCTGACAAGCCCCATGGAAGGGTTATTTTGGAAACAGCACCAAGCTGTCTGTCTAGAACTAAATATGAGAGAAGACGCAGGCACTGGGCAATATTTAGACAGCTCCACCCGGGACAGATGCAGCTGTGGGGTGATGACCAAGTGCTTTAACTTTGGCAGCCTGCCAAAGACAGGCGGGGGATTACATGTCACTTATGTGAGTTTAAGGTTTAAAAGGAGTTGACTTAGAAGGTTCCATCGTAGCTGGTGAAAAAATCCCTGGAGGCTGGAGCTCAGGGTGGGCTGCACCACTGAGCCTTGTCTGCAAACATTCCGCAGGAGGAGGACCAGATCCAGACAGCAAGGCCAAGTCAAAGGTCACAGACACGGGAGAAATGGCATCTCCTCAAGAAAGGCAAAACTAGCCCAAAGCGCTTTGAGGAATCAACTTCCGAACAACCGCAAATCCTTTTCCATACCATTACCAAACTTCGTATGTTCAGGAGGTTCAAGGTGCATTTTTAGCGACTGGGTTAAGTTAGGCAAGGGGCTCCTGAATACCTGCTCAGCCAGGCTCTCTGGAAATGCCAGGCTCTTGGGATTCACCTGCTTGGCACAGAGGTAGGCTAAGCCCCTTCCAATTCTCTGTGGTCAGGTTACCTCCACACCTTGGCTGCGACCCATGTGTTTCCACATTCACTCTCACTCATCTATTCAAACTGAAGTATGTACTCAACTCCAGATGGACCCCAAGCTCTGATGTTCTAGGTACACAAACAAGGACAGTCCATCATCCCTGATTCTGCCTCCAGATCACTCTGGAGTTAACTGCAGTGAATGGCTCCAAACACATGAAGGTCACAGAAAGTGCATGAGCTTGTGGCACCTTCTGTTCCCTTGCTGGAGGTCCCTGCCCCTCCATCCTAGAAGCTCTGCTGGACCTTTGGTGCCTGCAGGGCCCTGTGTCCATGCATCCAGCCTGGAGTCCCAGAGCTGAGAGCACCTTGTTGAAAGAGCTGTCTGGCCAGTCGGTCCCAGTCTCCAGACCCCTCAGTTTGCACTGTGCCTCCACTGTCTTCACAGCATGAGGCCCATGGAGGCCCCAGTTCTTGCTGAATCCAAGTGGCCAATGACCCTGAGCTAAGAAGTGGGTGCTGAATGGCCGACTGGAGGGCCTTCTGGGCACGGCATTCATCATTGTCTTAGTGAGCCAGTGAGAAGATTCATGGGCTCCAGGGCTTATGCCACAGAGGTGTAGCAGAAGCCATTAACTAGCAGCCTGACACCCACTGCCTGCTCCCGGCTGAAGAAATGCTGCCTTAGTTTAGAATGGCAAAGTTGTCTGCTCAGGAGGCAAGCTGAGTCTGGCTGGCCTAAGCCAATTTGGCTACTCCTTTCCTGTCTCTCCAGCTCTCCTGCAGCTGGGGAAGGACATGTGGCCGAGCTGCAGCCAAGGAAAGAAATTACACAAGTTTGCTGAGGTTGGAAGGAGAAGTGGGTAGACCATAAAGCACCTCGAGTCCCTTGTCATAGGGGATAGACAGGTGGGTGGGCTGCAACTTTACTTTCCTGCCTCCTCCTTCCAGTGGAGGACATGATCTCCGGGGGCCTACCCAGGAGGTTTGAGGAAGTAGGGGAACTCCAAATCCAGCAGCCCAAGCCTGGGTGAAAGCTTGAAAACCAGAAACTCGTTCCTGTCTAAATCACTGCCGTGAGCTTCTCTTCACCTGCAGGTGGGAGCGCCACAGATCGCAGGCCTTCCCTTCCCAGGAGCAGCACTGATAAGTCAGGGTAAAGGACCAATTGGACAGCCTGTCTGGGCGCCTGGGGACAGCAGATGGGGTGCACACTGAGGCATCAGTGCCCTGGTAAAGGAGCCACTGGCAGACCAGGTTCCCTTCACTGCCCCAGCAGAGATATTTCAGAAAAGGGTTTATCAAATAATCATCCAGCATCAACAGAAGAAGCAGTTCCAGAACTAAAGATGGAGTTAAGCTCTCAAGAACAAAAAACGTGTTTGATTTTTTCCTGGTTGGTTGATTTTCCTTTTTGAAAACATGGAGAAGGACTGATGCTCACAGAGTTCCTGTTCCCTTGGAGTTCATTTATTGTTTGCCTGTTGACATTCATTTCCCGCAGTCTCTAGGTGGCTGGAATAAACACCCCAGACTTCAGGAGAGAAGCCACATGCAGAGGCTCCACTGCACTGGGAGCTATGGGTTGATCAGAGCTGCCGCTCTAGGGGGAAACACCGGCATATACTTCAGTCTTTCTGGAAATGCACTTGAACTTGTAATCAGTTTACTCAATGGCAAACTGGGAGTGGATGTGTGTTTCATTATTGGGAGGGGGAGGTCTGCACAAGCTGGTCTCTGGTGTCCTGGTGCTTGGTGTTGACACATCTGTGGATTAGTCCGCAATATACGAAGCCCCGCCACCCACTGACGTCAGCCATAATTTTTCCATTTGGGAAAGCAGCTATTGAACAACCACTGTATACTGCTCACCTGGCCTGGAATTTAACCCACAACAATCATCCAACAAGGTAGATTTTGTTCCCTTAACACAGATATAGAAACTGATGCTTAACAGAAGTTAACAAACCTTCCAAACAGGAGGAGTGACTGAATAAATGCCTACCTGAATCTGGAATCTAGGAGTACCGGTGGCAGAACCTAGGTAGGAGATCAGCGGGACCAGCAGAGGCCAGGGAAGGAGGCCTGGCAGCCCACTGGGGCGGACAGGAAGCAATCACTGCTCATCCATGATCCAGTCACTGCTGAATGCAGCTGACCACAGAGAGACGATGACATTCCAAGAGAGCAGGGGAGAGGCGGAGGAGGGGAAACATGAATCAGATGCCTGCAGACACTGACCCTGTGCCTTTGCTGCTCAGAGGCCCACAAGGGAATCATCCATACATCTCCACCTCAGAGAAGTGGCAGCCACTGAGCCAGGCACAAGGGCCCTAGGGATCATGCTAATAAGGCACAGTCCCAATGGCTCCTGGGACTGAGTGCCCACATGTCCAGATATGCTATGTGGTTTGACTCTGGGCCTCTCAACTGTTCTGCTGGGGGAAGTGGTTAAATCGGGGCCAGCAGACACAAGAAGACAGCTTCTTACGCATTGGACGCTGCTGCAAGCATGAAAAACACATCAACACACTCAACAGTCCTCGCCACAGCTTTCTGGGATAGGTGCTACTATTTATAGATACAGAAAGAAGGACATGAAGAAGTTAGTAACTTTCCCAAGGCCACTAAGCCAGGGGTGACTGATGAGCATCAAGCCTCTGGCATCAGGGTCTTGGTCTGATGCAGCCTCTCTACAGCACTGCCCAGGATCCTCCAGCCAACCGGGACTCAATCTGGTCTCCAAAGCCTGCACTGACAGATGGCCAGTCTGACACCTTCTGAAGCATCCCATTCTTTCTTCAGTTCTAACTTGCCGAAGGCTCTTCCTCATTCTGCACCATCGGATTCATTCACTTACACATGGGGAAGCAGAAGCTCAGAGAGATTAATTTCTCTGATATCATATAGCCAGCAAATGGCAGAGGCAGAAACTATGCCCAGGGATTCAGATGTTGGCATTTTTCCTCAACCACAGTCCATACAATCTCAGCCTTTGAAAGCACCCTGGGAATGCAAGGCAGGGCAGCTGCTACTGTCCATATCTTACAGGAGGATTATTAGCCTCCCTGCACATTATAAAAGTGGGTGGGGATGCTATTAACCAATCGCAGGGCCATAGTGCAGATCATGTGAGAAGAGGAACATAATGTTGACCTGGGGTCAGACGCTGGGTTCTTATCCCCAGTTCCACTTCTACTTCCTGTTCTGGAACCTTCTGGAGACTTCTGACTTGCATCTCTCTTCTAGATCAAAGTTCTGGGCACAGCCACCTCTGCAGAAGCCACAGATCCTCTGGCTGGATGATCCACATCAAACAGGTTCTTTAAGTTGTAGGGATGTGTGGTCAGGGAGCCAATTTGGGATTGTTCCTGTGTTTCAGAGGCAGACTGATAGAATATTTAGCAAAGAAAGCAGTTCTGGAAAGAAAAATCCCCAGACCTGCTGACAGCTGCAAATGCTGGTAACCAGTCCCCTTCTCCTGTTTTTTACCACTATCTCAGAAGTAGAAGGTGCAGCAGGAGGTGAAATGGATGGGCTCTCACACAGCCCAGCCCCTTCTCAATGGTGAGCTGGGGTGCAGCCATCTTTGTTAGGAGACCAGAGGGAGAGAGCAAGGAGTGAGGAGAGGCCCTGTGAGGCCATCTCCTGTCCCAGCCGGAGCACAAATGCTTGCTGAATAAGGAGAAGAACAGGGCCAGCCAGGAGAGAAGGTGACTCCAAGGCCAATAGGAGAGAGCTAGGGAGTCACAGGCCTCGTTTCTCCCATGCCAGTCCTCCCTCTATGTCCCTGTGCAAAATGACGGTCCCCCTGGGGCTGTCCTAAGATCAGATGGTTTGTGGATGGGAAGTCCTGAGCAAGATACCTGTCACCTAATGAGTGAGCGCTCATTCACTCCCTCATTCCTCAGCCAACACGTGTCTTCCAAGTGTCTGGCACAGATGTCCTGGCCAAAGACAAGGCAAGCACGTGACTGTATAGGTGAGGTGGCTCCTTCCCTCCAAGGTCATGTTCAAGGAGGAAGCAGAGAGCAATGGAGGTGCAAGCTGGACACCATGTGTCACCTGTGCCATGGGGGATATCACCCCTGCTGTGACAGGGTGACATTTGGTTAATGATCTGGGGAGATCTCTGAGGTGACTGACACCTGAACTGAGACTAAGAAGGTAAACGGGCCAGCCAAGGCAAGCGCACGACAGGTAGAAGGTACCAGCAAGCACCAAGCCCCGGGGCTGGAAGGGCCTGGATTGTGGAGCTGAAGGGGCACAGGCAGAGAGTGGGGGAGCCCCAATTCAGGGTAAGGAAGTCCCTCTTCCCAGGAGGGCAAGGGCAGATATGCTGGAGGCCCAGCAGAAAGTGACTTGCTGCTTGTAGCAGGGTCACTGTATTAGTGTCACAATCCAAGGACAGCCCATCATCAGTGACCCAGGTGTGCAGGGGTTCCTTGGACCTTGCTTCCCTCCTGGGGAATGTCCCATGGCCTAGCACCAAGGCCTCACCAGAGACTGTAAAGACCATGCCTAGGAGCAGATGAGACGGAGGCAGAGTGGGCTGGCGGGCATCAGAGCCCTGTCCACCAGTGCCACAGGCCCTCAGACTCCTTCTCACTCCTTTCTTCTGACAAGGCTGCAACTCCCAGGGGACAGCAAACCTTCCAGAACCCAGCCTTCTTCCCTTGGTCCCACACAAAATGCATGCTGACCATGCACCTGCTACTGGATTGGTCAAGGGCAGGCAACAGAGGGCAAAATGTCAAGTATCATCCTGCCGCGAGCCATCCATGGCCCTGTGTGAGCTATGTGCATTTGAGTGTGTGAGGGACTGGTCTGGCATTATGTGCTGATTGGGCTGCATGACTCAAGTGTGCCTTCCTCTTGCTCGCCTCTGATCCCACATAGCACCTGAGATGAGTTGACTTGACAAGGTTTAAATCAATCTGCTGACCACAAGACGTCACTAAGCTAGACTCCACCTTCAAACCTACCCTTGCCTTATTTGGGTGGAATACTCTATCGAATGTCTTCTTCCCAATAAATAGGGGGGTTTCTGGTGTGCTCGCCCTCTTGCCTCTTGCCTCCCTTGCTCCTCTTGCCCTCCAGCACGGGAGCAGACCCCTGAGGTGGCAGAGTCGTCTCTGACCCCCCAAAAGGTATTTTGTGTTTGTGTGGTCTTTTTGTTGCCAGCCCAAATCACATGGAGTGACCTTGAATCTGTGGCCCGCGCGGGATGTGGGTGACATCACCCAGCAGAGACGATGGAGACTGATTGGAAAAGCCATTGATATCCCAAGTAACTGTGTGATTATGACAAGCAGAAAGTGCCCAGGCAAGAGCTGGGTGAGAGCACTGGGCACCCTGCTGGAGGGTCAGGATGGGGACCTTTGAAGGACAGGATGGTGGCAGGTAGGCGAAGGCAGGAAGGTGCATAGACCCACTGGAGGCCCAGGCAAGGGACTGGAGTGAAACGTGGACACCATGCCTGAGGGACTGTCAACAGGGAAGAGCAGCAATGAGATGAGTGGGGGTGTCAAGGGCCCCGAGATGGTGCCCATGGGCTGCGGCAAGATGGGCCACTCTGCAGAGGGGCCCGATGGTGAAGGGCAGGGGCAGAAGCAGAGAGAACAGTGAAGCTACCCTGACAGTCAGGGGAGGAACACTAGTGGTCTGTGCCCATGCGATGGGTGGAGGAGGGAAATGGACAGGCTCAGATCTACCGTGAAAGCAAACTGAGCATGCTTTGGTGGCAGATTAGATGCAGAGCTGGAAAAGAGAAGGTGCTGCTCAGTGTCCGGGGAAGACTGGACCTAGGTGCCCAGTGCACACTTTTCATTTGAGATGTTCCTGTGGTGATCAGAAAGCATCTGTGATCTATAAAGCTGGCCTCTGGATTTCAAGTCCCAGCTCCCGGCCAGGGCTCAGGCTGTGGAAGTCACTGGTGCGCGGCAGGGTCTGAGCACCAGGGGTGGGTGGGAATGCTCACCCAGAGAAAGGAAGAGTACAGTCTGCAAACCAGGTCCCAGGGCCACCAACTTTGAAAGGTGTGACGTGAGGCCTGATGGCTACAGAGGCTGAGGAGGGGAGGCCAGCAAGGCAGAGTGAGCCAGGGAGAGTGAGGTCCCAGGTTGCATGGGCCAAGGGTTCCAGCAACAGGGACAGTCCCCAAATTCAATCCTGTGTTGGTAGCAGCAACCTGAGAGTTGAGATCTTACTGGTCACTGGTACCCTGAGTGACAGGAAAAGGCCAGAGGAGGTTCAGGGAAAGGTCAGGCAGCACATGGGGACAATAGGGACACCAGCTGTGTCACACAGGTTCTCCTTCCCTGACCTCTGGTTCCAGGGACTCTGAATGGGCCTCCTCCTCACCTCTGGAAAGGACAGGCGGGGAGCTGTCTGGGGAAATGGCAGCAGAACACACTTTCTCAAACAGGGCTCTTCTCTTTGCAGCAGTGTCCCTCCTGGGATGCCCAGTCAGCCCTGCTCCACAAGCCTGCCATCCCATCCCCCAAGACCCAAGGCAGAAGATGAACCAGTCAAGGACAAGCACTGCTGGGTCAGGCTGGAGGGGACAATGGAGGGAGCCACTTCCATTTGTAATTGTCCTGACAAGAGTCAGACTTGGGGATCAGGAGAAGTCTGAAGGACCCCATGGTCCAGCCCTATGGCTTTACAGATAAGCAACTGTATGTCAATAAAGAGGAAACGCCTCATGGGGCATCTGTACCAGGGCCAAGCCAACCAAGGCCACCTCAGTAAGGGCACTGTGCCCACCACCTCCTCCCTATAAAGACAACCCCACAGTGTGTCGCCTGGTGGGGTGACTCTGAGCCCCTGCTCTAGTGTATAGGAAAACCCACCTGAGGAGGGAGCACTTGGCTTCTGGTGCTGTGAGCCCCAAGCCTGGCCTGCTGTCTTGGATGCAAACCTGGCACCAGGTTCTCTGCACTGCCCTTGCTCCCTGTTCTGTTCTGTTTGCTCCTTAGCAGAGGGGGAGCCTGCTGGGGTGGCATCCCAGGCCCTTCCCATGCTGAGCCTCATCTATTCAAGCTCTTACCACTCACCCTGTGGGGTCCAGCAGGGCTTAGGGGAGAGAAAGCATGGGCAGTACCATGTACATCCCCAAGGGAACCAGACCACGCACAGCAGGGCCCTCTTTTTCCTTCTGCAGAGTTGGATCTTGGAACACCCAAGGGATGAGCAAAATATCACCAATCCAGCTTGCCAGTTCATCCCCCACCTGGCTTCCCCAGGCAGGAACCAGAAGATGGAGGTCCCCAAGCCTGCATCCTGGGTGCTGGGCCCAGACTGGGAGGGCTACAGAATCCAATAATCCCTTCATCACGGCCTAGATTCTGAGATGGAGAAATGCAAAATCAGAAGCATCAGGTTGCAAAGGTCCCATAGGAATCCGGAGGTCAGCTGACAGGACATTTCACTTAGCCCTGAAGAGAAGGTGAGAGTCCACAGCACAGGTTGGAGGGGGGAAGAAACAGGAAAAGGGCGCTCAGAAGGACCTGGTCAGCCTTGACCCTCCTACTCCACATCTGAGCACAAACCTCCACCCTCCTGGTTTCCAGAAAACACAGGACTGGCTGCATGACCCCAAACGCCCTCCAGGGTGTTGCTGCCTCCTCCTGAGTCTGTGGTTCTCAGGGAAGAGGGCAAACAGGATGAGGTGGTGTTTATTTTCTCCAGGCTCAGCCACATTCATCCATTAGCATACGGCCTGGCCTCAGACATATTTGTGTCTAACCTGAAGGCCCTGACCCCCAAATCAGCACCAGTGACAGCGGCAGACCACAGGGACAGAAGGCCCAGAGCCCCAGGAGACGGCAGTGGCTGGCTCAGCTCTCCACCATCAGGCCCCCCAAAGGCTACTTGGGAGAAAACAGCGAGGCTGGGCCACCTTCACACATCCCAGGCCTCCGGGCAGAGACACTTTCTCCTGGCCCTCTTTCCCTAGGGCTGGTGGAGACCACCTCCTGACTGGGCATGGGCTGCCCACAGACAGCTACGGGAAGGCTGGTGGGAATGACAGCCAGAGAGGAGCAGCTGGAGGGCTTCCATGGGCTGTCCTTGGAGGCAGAGCTGAGGTGGGAGGGGGGCAAGTGTGCAGCTCAGGCCGCAGAGGGGGCCTCCCCGCCTCCCCAGGGCACCCCCTCTCAGAGTGCTGAACCGGGGAGCAGCCTGCAGGCCTCCTGACAGTTTGCAGGGGGAGGGGAGTGAGCCTGAGCACGCAGTGGGGCTACCTGCCTCTGTGCTCCTCCATGGCCACTGATGCCCTCACCTGCAGCAGGGCTCTGCAACACCTGTGGCCCCACACCTGGAGAGGGAAGCAGCTCTGGCCTGGGCCTCACCTTCAGCTCTGAGTGGTTCCTGCGGCACCTGGTCCTCGTCATGAGCCAGGATCCCTGATGAAGACCCTACTCACATTTCCTACCTAACTAGCTCCTTCACCCACTTCTGGGCTGCTCCCTTGCTTCCCTGTCCCCTCATGGTGATCCATTTGCCGCCCTGCAGTGAAGAGAACTTAAAGCACAGATGGGGTAGCACCTCCCTGGCTTAAACTCCTCAAGGGGCTGAGGGGATGAATGTTCACTTGGTGAGAAATCCAGTGAGCTCCATGCTGAAGGGTGCCAATCCCATGGTGGCTTCCCATCCTTCACTGTGAAGTTCAAGGTGAAGCACCACAGTCTTTACTGCCTTTCTCCTCAGTTCAGAATCAACCCCAAACTCTCCTCAGGCCGAGACCCTCTGAACACCAGCTCTGTCCATGCTCCACTCCATCACCTCACACCCCACAGGAGCCACAGCACGGGCCTCTCAAGGCAGAGGTGAGGCCAACCCTGCCCCTGCGTAAATTCAGCAGTTGTACTGCCCACTCCTGAGCTGTGCCCTCAGAGCAGTCCCTGAACCTCCTGACCTGAGAGGGAACTTCTTGTTCTTTCTTATCTCCCTCCCTGGGCTATGTCTAATGGATGAAGCATGTGCTGTTACTTTCGGCTGTGATTTGCATCTATAATCTTCAGTGCTAGCTTTGTCATGGGTTAACTATTGCACTCCCCTACCCTACGTGGTGAGCCCCCTCTGATCTGAGACATCCTAAATGTGTGGACAGTGTGTGCAGCAAAACTATAAGATTTTTGCCTTATTTTTTTGCCATCCCTATGTTTCAGATGAGGAAACTGAGCCTGTGGTCCCACCCTGCAGATGCTAGACCTACCCACAAAGAGGCTAAATAGTGACTAAGAGATGATAAATGACAAGCAAGGGTGGACCTACCCACAGAGAGGCTAAATAGTGACTAAGAGGTAATAAATGTCAAGCACAGGAACTCAAACCCAGTCTGCCAGCCTAAGCATCCCAGTGTCTCACCTTGATAGGTGCTGCCTGGCCTCAAGAGTTAGGATTTCTAAAAGATGAAATAAAAGCTTCCACTAGTCTAGGTTTACAAAGATCTGCACTCGGGTCTACTAGCTCCCTCAAGCTCTCCGTCTGTCTGTCTTCGTAAATTCATGAGGTTATTCATGGCCTCCTATCAACAACACCTGTGGGCCAGGGAGCCTTAGACATTGCTCAGGCTAGACCCCACTGCTGCCCAATGAGTCACACAGTGCGATTATCCACCTGAGGTGAGTTACTGTGGCTGAGCCAGAGTTCCCCTGGAGACATTTCCAACTGCTCCAACCCCACACCTTGGGACCGGCACCAGGGGGAGGCGCTGATGCCCAGCTGGGCTGCTCGGTGCTGGTGTGCGGCCTGGTGTGAGCGGACCACAGTCTTAGAGTCCATGCTACCAAAGTTCCACCTGGAGGACATGTGAAATAAGGAGTGAAGGCAGATGGGGGCTGGGAGCATGTGGGGCCACACAGTACTCTGCATGGGCCAGCTCCATCTGACCAGGCTTCTGTCTATTCTGGGCTCTGGTCAACCCCTCCTGAGGCAGGAATGTGGAAGGCTGTGGGGACGGGGTCCAGGCTCACTAAGGACACATGATCTGCAGCTCTCTCTCCTCAAATCTTCACCACATATCTATGGAAGGTTTTTTTTCCTCTTTTCCACTCAAAAAATACAGGTAATGCTTCCTGCCCAAACCCACAGAGCTGGTAGGCAGCAGTGGAAGTTTTACAACTGAGGCCTCCTGGATTTTAGAAACTACATTCTTTCATGTCCAATCTGTCCCCACACCAAAAAAAAAAAAAAAAAAAAAGCCACCTTTGGATCCAGGTAGGCCCAGAGCCCCTCAAGTTTCACCGTGTCCCACGGAAGAGGAGAAGGGACAGGGACCAGGCCCTCTCGGACTCATGTTCCTCTTCCAGACTGTGTTCCAGAGGCTTGGGTCCTGGAGACACCCCGCCCCAGATAGCCTGTACCTACTTCCAAGAGTCCAGCCTCGTTGCCCACCTGTTTTCCTGAGAAGGACCAGCCTCTCACTGGCCTGGGTGCAGGTGCTTGTGGGACACACGGACAAGCTGGACCTCACACCCAGGGTACTCTGGCTCATGCACATGGGACCCTCCTGGTTCCAGATCAAGCAGGAGTGGTGAAGACAAGAAGGCCAGGCCGTGGACTGGGCTGGGGCCAGGGTGCGAGTCTTTGCATGTCACTTTAGGGAACCCAGGGAATCTGAATTCCAACCTGCCTCCTAGGCTGTCACAGGGGCATATGCAAGTTAGGATGGAATGGCCTTTCCAGGACACCTCTGTAATGTACAAACAGCACACGCAGCCTGCAGTCCTCCTGTCCTCTCACTGAAGGCCACTCGTGGGTCGGGGCCCCATTTGAGTGTACAGCCAGGTTCTGCCAAGCCCAGTCAGCTCAGGTGAGCAGAGGTGTGAAGGAAGGCACTGGGCTGCACACTGGGGCCCCACACCCACCTACACACTCTCATGGCCTCTGATTCCACCCCATCTAGAGCACAGGCAGGACAGTGTCTTCCTGATCCCCAGATTTGGGGGCTCCAGGACAGAAGATGCTCACGGTTGAGAACACAGTGCTGGGCAGTGCCAAGGGCTACAGACCCCACCATGCAGGGCCTCCTGAGCAGCCTGCCTGCCTCCAGCTCCCTCAGGTGCACCAGCAAGTACCTGGTCTCACCTTCCATCCCCATCAGCCACACCCGCTCACATCTGGTTGTCAGACCAGAGGACAGGAGAACCTATCATGTCAGCAAGCAGAGGAGCTGTCTACGCATCTGCCACCAATCGAGCCACACAGACTAGCCAGAGCAGGTCTCTAGAAAATACAGGTGGGTACTTCATGAGGATGTTTAAAATGCAAACACAGGTTTATAATAAATTTATTTTTCCTGGGCAACTGCAAGTAGATGCTTCCAAGTTGTAGACAGAGGGAAGGCATCATTATTGTCCTGAACTAACAGTCCCTTAAGAGCTTAAGAGTGTCATAAAAGGCCCTTCATAGAAACGTTGATTGTATGTGTGTGTGTGTGTGTGTGTGTGTGTGTGCTCGCATGCACGTGCGCACGTGTGCATATGTGCATACATGTGTGAGATTGCAAGGTCCTGTATTGTGGATCTGTGTCGAGGCATACATGTGTGCCCTGTGCTTGTGTGTCCACATCTGTGTGTGTGCATGTGCCTCTGTGTGGGGAATCTGAGGAAATCAAAGGAGTATGATCAAAGGACCTTCCCAGCCCAGTCCTCGAAGCCCCACAACATGGCCCGCTGCTTTCCGTTCTCCTCCCTGCAACCTGAACTTGTAATGAGCACTGCACTTCGTGGACACATTTCTGGGAAAGCCATGGCATGTCATATAACCCTGTGTCGCCTCTTGCTCTAAGATTAACAAGCAAGGGTAGCAGCAGGACAAGAGAAATGCTCAGAAGTGCAAGATGTCCCCACAAATTTAATTATATAGATTCACATTTATATTTAAACATGTTTTATATATAGATTGTGTGTGTGCTTGTGTGCTTTTGGCAAATATCAATTTACTTGTGGCCACTACATATTACCCCTTTGTCAACCCAACGCTGAAACCAAGAGGTAAGCTCACACGGCTCTCCATGAGCTGGAACACTGAGACATGCTGCCACCCCCCACGGGGAGGTCACGCTTGTGAGGACTCAGCTTCCTGGCAGCAGGACCAGAGCCATGTGGCTGGCACAGGTCCCCACAGCTGGGCAGTGGCAAGAGGACTGATGCATGTCAGAGCTCAAAGCCCCTTCTAGTCCCACTGGGACCTGGGAAGGAGTCCACGTGTGAGACCCGGACAGCACGGCCTTTCTTAAGAACGCCTGTGGAACCAGAAGCATGAAAGGCCGGGGAGAGCCTGTAATTGGAGGACACGTGGAGGGTCAGCTAGCTATGTGTGATGATGACCATGACACAGAAAGGAAGGGAAGAGGAGCCACGCCCATTCCACTCAGTGCCCCGAGGAGGAGACCAGGGCAGGAAACCTCCTATCTGAGAGCTTATGGCAGTGACTTCAGACCATCAGTCATCATGTAGAATCAGCCTCAGGGGTCGGCCAGCTTCCATGGAGGACCACAGAGTAAGCACTGCAGGCTGTGCAGCTCAGGGTGTCTCTGCCACAGCCACTGAGCCTGCGGTGGCTCCGGGCACAGGCAGCCCTGGTCAGTGTGCACTGTGAGCAGCACTCCAGGGAATCAGGCGGTGATGGCTGGCCAGTTGTGGCCCGCGGACCGTCATCTGCCATTCCCTGCATTATTCCCTTCCTGACGGGACAGTTCCCTGTGCAGAGCTCAGGACAGGTAGACTTGACTCCCTTCCCACGTTGGGGGGCTCGGGTCCAGCCACATTATTTGGTGGTGTTTGACTTTTCACGGGTGTATATTTGTTTGTTTGTTCCAGCTGGCCAGAAACACACTGTGGGATTACAATAACTTCAAGGACGCTTGAAAACACAAGCAGATCTTCATCATCTCTGTTTTATAGACGAGGAGACCAAGGCTCGGGGGTGAGGCTGCTGGCGGTGGCTGCTGGCTGGAAAGTGGCAGAGCTGGGCTTCCATGCGGGCCCTTTTGACATCCATCTAGGGCTCTTCAGGACACCACGGGATGGCAAGAGCTGGCCCAGGACTGGCACTGAGTACAGGCCAGGTTGCAGAGGGAGCAAAGATCTCACAGGCACGCTCTAGAAAGCAAAGTGCTAACTCTGTCTTCGTTTTAGAGGAAAAAGGAGTCTCTTGTCAAAATGTACAGAAAAGCCCGAACTTAGCTCAGGCTTTACATGGGTCCACTGTCTGTGCCTGATGCTCAAAAGTCACAGTCTGTGAGGGAGAGGACACAGGACCCCACCCTGGCCACCCTGAGTCCTCTCCTGGGACCCCTCCTGTGCCCCCAGGCAGCTGCTCTCGGAGGGGCAGACACTGGTTTGGGGATGGGGCAGTGGAGACATGAGCGTTTCTGCCTCAGTCAACCCAAATGCACAGGCTGCTGGATGTGGCCGAGGGGGTGACCTTACCACTTCAGAGAAGGAGAGAGTTAAACACTTTGCTTCCACAGGCTTCTTTAGGAGGGGAAAACAATAGTAAGTGCTGAGAAACACTGACCTAAGCTCTGGCTGGATCATCTGGTCACACACAGGAAACTGTCTTTTACGCATGTGCGTGTGTACATGTCTGTATCCCGAGAGCAGGTGCCCAGCCCCACCAGCGCACCAGGCACGTCCCTGAACTACCTCACTAGATCCTCACACCCTCAGCAAGGAAGGAAGGGAACACTGTGACATCCTCTTTGCAGGTGAAGAGATCAGGCAGAAGGAGATTACCGAAGTGGCCCAAGGTCCACAGAGAGGAAGGAGTGGGCTGCGAGTCACACCCTGGCCACAGCTCCAGATGCTGGGTGGGAGCAGCCAGGTCCTCTGCCCCTGCGTGTGCCTCGGCCGTGCACTGTAGAAATGCAGACCTCTTCTCGGAGGCAACCTGCAGGAACAGATCCCCAGCGGGTGAAGGCTCTCTGCAACAAAGCCCCGCTCAGCACTGGCCTGGCAGAGCAGAGCCCAGGGGAAAAGCAAACTACCACCCATTCAGAAAGCACTGTGCCTGCCTCACTGCCAGAGAGGGACACATGTGCTGCCAGTAATGAGAAGCAGCCACATGCTGTCATGTAAACAAGCAAGTGGCAGGACCCTGGGTGTAGAAGCTCCTGTGGGGTGACTGCCAGTTCTCTGGTTTTAGGCAGGGGCTGGAGTCAGGAGAGGTCATGCATCAAACTGGCTTGGATCTGGCTGGGCAGAGCTGGGAGTCTGCTGTTTCTTCCTTGAAGTACACAAGTTAAAAACTAATTAAAAATAAATGAAGGGTGGCTTTTAGTTTTTCATCATTTTCAGTAATTTTCTAATAAAATTTCCCGGCACATAGTCAGAATTAAGTAACCGGATGGCTATTTCTAGGGAGCACGATCATCACAAGTTTCCCCAAGGGGCACTCACAATGACCTTTAGGTGGCGGGCAGGGCTGGAACCCAATGGCTCCTTGAGGCCTGCATGGTCCCGAGTGCCAAGCCACAGTCATTGACGTGGCACTCCAAACCCACAGCTGCTGCTGCCACCCATTCCCCTCTGGCCTCTGGATCCACCCAGAGGGAAGAGCTGTGTGGGTCACTCTGTGGTCACATACGTGTTCCCAATGTGTGCGTGTGAGGTGTGTGAGGTGTGTATGGTGTCTGTGTGTGTAGAGTGTGTGTCCTGAGTTTACCATGGGACCTCCCAGCTGGCCAGGCCAATAGACACTGGGGGAGGCAGGAGTGTGGTCAGGCAGGCATGGTCACTGGGGACAATGCCACCAGCAGGAATGTGGCCTCTTTGATAACTTTACAAAACTCGTGTTCATAGGGAGCCAGTGACCCAAGAATTCCCCAGGGCAGACTCGCTAACCGCCAGCCTGGAGGCCATGCGGCACTTGGCTGGGTCCTCAGGGGGAGAGGTGACTGCAGGGCACTTGGTGGACTTTGCTCTGGTTGAGGCGGCCCCAGGACCTCCCTCCCAGCTGTGCGAACTTGGGAAGGTTAAGCACAGGGCTCAGCCTCCCCTCTGCCTCCTGGGACGCAGGCAATCACACCTGGCCCAGGCTTCCCTCCCCTGCTCGGCCCCTGGTCTCTCCCCACCACAGGCTCCGTGAACTCCACCTCAGGCCCTTTGCTCCCGCCATTCCCTGGGCCCAGCAGTCCTGGCCTGTATATCTGACCTCCCCACTGGGCTTCATGCCATTCCTAGAGCACCTCTAGTGTTTTCCCTGTCAGAGGCCCCCCAGCCCCCACCAACTGGGCACTGAGAAGGCTCCTGCTCCACCCGCTTCAGAGCACCTGTCTCCACGTGAGCCACTTGGCCCACTCTGCAATTTGTTTTGTCACCTATGTCCTTTCCTTCTGAAAGTGTCACCCTCAAGTAGGACCACAGTGGTCTTGCTCTGCACTGTGACCCACAGGCCTCAGGACAGTTCCCAGGGGAGAATATGGCTCAAAAAAAAAAAATCATTAAAATAACACAAAAACACATATAAAGAGTCCTTTTAAAATTCACTGTTGTGAGATGGTGACCATAAATGTCCACGTAGCCCATTTCTAATTACATGAGTTGTGTTATCTACTGAAATAAATTTTAAGGGCACCCAATAGCTGATTCCTTTGGAAGGTTAGGTGCTCTGGCTGCTGGGCACGAGACAAGGAAAGGGGGAGCCCTCAGAAAGGCTGGGGACCATGGCCCGCCCAGTCACTGCTATCACAGCAGAAAACAGGTGTAATGCTACAGGAAACTGACACTCAGCGGGTAGTGAATTAAAGGCCACCACACCCAAATCCAAATGCAGAACCGAGCTTCAATGCCCACGTCTTTCCAGAGAGAGTCGAGGTGGACAATGTAAGGATAGAATTGACCTGCCCCTCACCTCAAAGAAGTCACTCCCCCTCCTGCTCCCGGTCACATTAGTAGCCAGAAGTTAAAACTCCCGTTAGAGGAGGAATGCAGCTACCCATGCAGCATGAGGAGCAGACAGAGAGAGGACGGCCACGCGTCGGGGACAGGCAAGCACCACGCAAGCAGGAGAGAAGCCCCCACCTCCCCTGATCCAGACCAACACCCCACCCAGGAGTCCAGGAGCAAAAGGCAGAACCTAGGAGGTCTCTGCCCATGGAGACGGGATAGAGGACCACCATAGCATGTCCCCAGAATAGAAGTAGGTGGAGGCCCTCTACGCTGGCATTCCACAGACCACTTAGAGCAACCCGATAAGCTATATAAGGGTTGCTTTGTGGCCACAGCAGAGCTGGGGGTGGAGAGAGCTCTTAATTATAGCCGATGCTCTGGGCCTGTCCATAGCCTCCACCCCATAGGCTGTGAGAGGTCCCCTGGGAACCTCTCTCAGGCCACAGAGAAGCCAGAGTTGGTACCCTGACATGGAGGCACTTCTCTGAAAGCATCCAAGGCCAAGGGGATACTACAGCACCACAGATGACCCTAGAAGAGGCCACTGGGAGAGGCCTACATAGGTCATGAGACTGCTCCAGTGTCAGCTCTGTTGACACTGGTCACTGTGGTCATCACAGCCTCTGCCATTCCTCCTACACATCTGCACTTTTTTCACTTACAAAACAGAGATGATGATTTCTCTGAGTAGCCTTAGTTTCACTCAGCTACTCAGCAATCAGCTACTGGTCACCAAGTATGAGACAGACCTCTGCAAGGGACCAGGGAAAGTGCAGTATCACAGGTCCAGCAGGACTCCCGAGCTGCAAGAGGCTTGGCTAATGGCAGACCCCTCAGCCCGAGAGTCCGCTCCTGGTCTCTGTCATCCTCGGTAGTCCCTGTCATGCCTCCCTGCACCTCAGTGCCATCAACCACAAGACAGGAATGACCATGACATTTAGACGGAGGATCCTGATGACACTTTGGTAAAATGGGTATTTAAAGCTGCTTCTTTAATGTAAGTGGAACCAGCCAGAGGAACTCAGAACCTGGGGTCAAGCACAGCAAGGCTAAACTCCCCACTCAGCTCTCGGGCAGCTAGGCCACCTTAGGAGTAACTAAGTTCTTCAGGCACCGTCCCCTCATTGGTAAGTCGGGATAGCATGGTGCCAACTCTGTGCAGACACATCTGCCGGGTATGTGTACAGAGACAGTTAGACACGTATGAAGAGAAAATTAACTATTCACACCCACTTATGCTCTGCCGCTGAGCCCTGGGTGGCAGGCTGTGTGGCTGGGATTCCAACGTAGCTCTTTAAAGAACACTGAATGGGGGCATCCGAGACCTGAGAAGTAGGACAGGTGAGGTCCACAGGTGGTCCAAAAGCATTTGGACAATGGAAAGGCTTCTGCATGATATATCCAAAGGAAGTTCAGCCCACCACCCCTCCTCTGCCCATTTGGCTACTCCTGGCTGGCTTCCAGATCAGCTTCTGCCCACAGACTCCAACCCCTGCTGTCTTAGGGCAGGGGGACACTGCACTCCACTGTGGACACCAGTCCCTTACTTCCTGTTCATTGGATTTAGACTCAGCTTCCCCTCTGAAGGGCAGCCCCTGGACACCTGCTGGTCCTCGGAGCTGTTCTTCCTCCATTCAGTAGCCAAGCTCAATGGAAAGAGTACACATGGCTTTGGAAGCAACCAGAACTTCATATGTCATCACCAACATCAGCATTGTTGGAGGAGAGGGAGTGGGGAGGAGGTAGCAACAATGACCAACCCATCCTTTAAGCCCACGATGCATCAGGCATGCTATTATATGGGGAGGGGGAAAGATTTTTATCTGTAACTGTAAAAACTAAAATTCACAGATATCAGGTAATGTGCTAAATATCACACTAATAATAAGTGTAATGGCCAAGAAATTGGGATCATATCCACTGTCTACACTGCCAACCCAACCCCTTCACTACCACTACTATCCATCCATGCTGCCAACCATGCAATGATCTTGACCCCTAGGGCAACAACCCAAAAGAAAATGCGAGCCACAAATGCAGTAGTTTTCTAGTATCCTCATTAAAAGTAGTAAAAAGAAACTAGATAGGTTTTTTCTTACTAATATCTTGTATTTAACTCTATTTTTCCAAATTATCAATTCAATATATAATCAGTCAATATAAAAATTCATAGCTGCATTACTTTCTTTTATTCATGCTAAATCTACAAAATCCAGTGTGTGTTTTACAATTGCAGCAGGGCTCAGTTTTGGCCAGCCCCACGCCAAGTGCTCAGTAGTCACACACATTGAACAAGCAGGTCAGGAGCACCAGGCTCCCACTTGCATGGTGTCAGGGCCCACGTCGCAGCTGGGGAAGATGGAGCGAGGCTGCAAGAGGCTTGGCTAATGGCAGACTCCTCAGTTCTTCTCATGCAAAGTGGAACCAGTTCCCCGGGTCTCCCTCTGCGTAAGTCCCACTGAAGGAAGTCTGCTGAGATTTTTGACATTCAGCTTGCCTCAACCAGTGTGCCTTTGCCAGACTCACATCAACCTTGAAAATCTAACCATTTGTCTGTACTCACAAGTTCAAGTTTTCAGTTATTGTTGAGTGTGATTTCTGATTTGTGGGAGATTTTTATTATTGGCCCTTGGCAGGAGCTAGGACAGACCACTGCATAATTACTTCCAAAGTACACACATCACAACAGCAAGCACAGAATTCATTGTCCGGGCACTGTCCTCGACTTCCTTTAAACAATATTAGAGAACCCTTCCTAAATGCCAGAATCTGCTGCAGGAACCATGGACTGAAAGCAGTGGACTTCATCCTGGTGATGCTTATACTCTTGTGTGTTTAGGCAGATATTAACACTTACATAACACATACGTGACACCCAGTGCACACACCCAATAGTGTAACTGTCTGCCACTTTCCTGCTGTCCCAAGTGGACAGGTGCTTTTTGAGGTCAAAGAGAATGCCAACTCCATCCCTGTATCCTGGGTCCCTGGCTGTGCCCCAACACCAAAGAACCACTCAATGTATGTTTAATGAATGAATAAAAATGAAGGAATGGATGGATGGAAATGAACAAAGTCTACTATCATGCATGGTTACAAAGTGACCAAAGGATTAGATTGAATTTAACAGCTGCCACCATACATGGTCCTTAAATGCATGACTAGATGGGTCTTATGAATTCCTGCTACATAAAATAACCCCCTATTGTTATTCTGCCATGTTCCAGATCATCAATAGGCCCCTATTCAGAACAGCTCCTATGCAGTTCAGGCTGTGAAGTCACTCAGGGGCATCTTCTATCATGTGCAGAGGGATTCCTGGTGTGTGGATTTTGTGGCCTCCTTGATCTAATCTTACCAGATGTTTCCAATATGTTACTGTTAGATCTTTTATTTTTGTTTTCCTTTGTTTCTAACTGAAGCCACTGTTAGGGCATTTTATTTGGTTTGTCACCAGAATAGATCAAGCCCTCTTCATCGTGCAGCTGTATTTACAAAAACGGATTCGCCTTAGGCAACTGAGAACTGGAATCTCCCAGGGAGGCATGTGGAGCACCCTGGCTACGGGGATATGAGAGTTTTTCCCAAGGTTATCGCGGTGCACAGAGTCGTTCTCAGCTGGTCCGCACCTGCTTCTCCTTCTCTTAAGGTACCAGCTACTTTTCCTCCATGTATCAAACTCCTTTTCTCAAAGGCACAGGTGTGGTAACTACCTCCACTCCCAAATGCTAAAAAGACTACAGGGATTAATGCCCTTATCCCTAGCGTCTGCCGCCGGTTTACACTCTGAGGCTAGTGATTGGCCAAGGAGCAGTCACATGACCTTCCTTAGCCAATCAGACTGAATGTCAGACGGGGCGGGGAGAACTCCCCTCCCCTTGGATTTCCAGGCCCACGGAGCTCTAAGGGCACTGGGAGGTGTTTTGCTAGGGTAGCCCCAGTCTGCTTGCTTCTATCATCCTCTCCTCCGCCAGCCTCAGGAGTCCACTGGGACGGCAGCACCTAGACTCTTGTCAGCTGGTATCAGAAGAGGCCAGGCTACCTGGAGGCCCAGCCAAGCAGGAGAGGTTGGTGGGGCTTCCCGCTTCCTTTAGCTGCAGCCTGGAGGGACTGAGACCTCCAAGGCCGCGCTGCTGCTGGGAACGCGTCCTCAGCCCTCAGGAGTCAGGCAAATTATTCATCCAGCCCATCTCTTGATCTGAGCCTTCTCTAAGCAGAACCTTCTCTAAGCAGAACCTTCATCCGTGTCTCACTAGAGGACCCATTTACTGCTGGGGCCTACACATAAGTCTGCAGGGTGCTGCGTTACCACCCAGACAGAAGCCTGGTATGGCCTGCTTTCATGATGCCAAGCTGCCTGACTTCTGGCCTTTTCAATCTTCAAGTCAGCTAGAGTGGGGACTTCTGGGCCTATGCTCTGAGGCATCGTCCAGTCATGGATAGTGGCATGATGGTGACAGCTGCATTCCATAGGCACACAGGAGGAGACCAGCCCATGGAGACAGGAAGAGGGAGGCCCGAGGCTGGAATCTGCCCCTAGCCCTGTTGCCAAATAAACTGTCACATTCCTGCATAAAATCCTACAATCCTCACCTTAGCGCACTTAAATCTTGTCTATTGAAATTCTATAACCTGACAAAGCCAGCACTTCCCCATGACCTCAGCCACACTGTGCTGTGGCATCTCCTAATGCCACCCCACCACCTCCTCCTCCCTCCACAGCTCACCAACAACCTGAGCACACCTTCTCCAGGGAGCCTGCCCTCCCTCCCCAACATCACTACCGCCATCACCACACAAAACCCCAGCCCATGGGACTGCCTGAAACTTTATGAAGGCACCCCTCAACTACTCAGTATCACATGCTCTTCACATGTCTTTCCTGGCTTCTGGAAAAACACACTGAGGATTGGAGCTATGTCTCATGTTTTTCCATAGCCCCAGAAATCAGCACAAAGTTGCACAAAAAGTTGTTCCTCAATACATTTCTGTTGAAAAAATAAGTGGAGATTAAATAAGCAACAGAGAGATAAGCTCCATGTGTGGTAAAAAACCAAGAACCATCCAGTTCCTAGAGTAGTTCAGCTGTGTGCTGACTGGGCACAAGCCAGGCCTGTGCCCGCTTGCTAGGCCACACCCAACTGCTCTCATGGCCAGTCCCTCCCACCACTTGCCCAAACCCCTAGGACCATCCCTGCTCCTGGTAGAGGTTGGACCACTGGGATTCCCTGGGAGGGGCTGGCTGGCCCCTGCAGTCGTAAATAAGACAGACTAAGACTAGTCCACTGATTGTCTATAGCCCCCACCTCCCCAGCCTCAAAGCACAGCCCTGCCAGGCCTGGTGGGGAAAGATACCCGGCACCATCCAGGTCTAACCTGTAGAAACTACAGATAAACTGGACCTTGAGAAAGCCAACTCATCCTCCCTATCCTGGGGAGGGAACTGTCCTCAGAATGACCCACTAAGATCCTGGAGGTCAGGCTTCCAGGTCAGCCCCAGAGTATTCATGCCGTGAGCCTGCCTACTGCCCAGTGGCCCATCCTCCCCCAGCCACAATGAGATGGATTCCAGGCAAACAAGTGGGAGAACTGGGGTTATCTCAGAGGGCTTCAGGTCAAGAGCACTTGGCCTGAGAGAGGCAGCCCTTCACCATCTCTGAAGAGTTGCGGCTGGATTGCTTGGCCTGGTCAGCTCACATACCCTGTGTATGTCCATTTTCTTGCTTGATGGTTCACTGAAGCCCCTTAGGAGACCTTGCCACCTGCCAAATGCCTCAGTGAGGACTTTTCAAGTGCTGCCTTGGCGGTTGGAAGACCATGTTCCCAGCTCAGAGATGAAGATGGACACTCAGGCCTTTAGTCCTCCTGCATCTCACAGTGGGGTGCGGATTTAGAAGGAAGACTTTAATCCCAAAGCCCTTTCCATCTCTGCCCCAGAAGTGGGAAGACAGACTCCCTAATAACTGGCTGGCTGGTCCACCAGATCCACTACCACACTGACCCCTAGGCAAGGCGGCTTTCTCTGTCCCCAAGGCGGCTTTCTCTGTCCCCGCACCTGCACCCAACCAGCCACTTCCGCCTGCTGCGCTGCTTCTTTGCCTGGGGACCCCCACACAACCACGCTGGGACAAACTCCACACAGGGAGGCCAGGCCACTCACTTTCACACAGGCGGCGCCTCAGCTTGCCACGGATCTTGTCGATGGCGTTGAAGTCGGACACATGGAAGACATGTGCAGACTTGGGCTCCGAGGCAATCTCATCCAGCTCCTCCTTCAGCGCCGCACCCACGCCCACCGCAAAGATGCGGATGCCTGCAGCGTGGGCGGCCGTGGCCGCGTCCAGCACCAGGTCCTGGCTGCGGCCATCGGTCAGCAGGATGGCCACCTGCTTGAAGGCGCGGTCCCCGGGCCGCCCGCCGGCCTGAGGGGAGAAGCTGCGGCTGGTGATGTACCGCAGCGCGTCGCCCGTGTTGGTGTTGCCTCCGTGGTAGGTGATGCGCCTCGCTGCAGCCTTGACCTCCTCCCGCGAGCTGAAGCGGCCCAGCTCAAAGGCAGTGGTGGGCGTGTCGCTGTAGCGCACCACACCTACGCGGGTGCCGTCTGGGCCCACCTCGAAGGTGTCCACCAGGTTGGCCACCCACTGACGGACCTTCTCAAAGTCCTCCTTGCCCACGCTGGAGGAGGTGTCCAGGAGGAACACCAGATCATAGTGCACAGTTTTGCAGCCTGCAGGAGCAAGAGAAAGGGTGACATAGCGCAGATGGGTTGTGGAAAAGCATGTCCCCAAGGCCCTAAAGGAGTGGACACTGGGACCACAGGTGCCTGACTCCAGGACCTGCCTGCTCTGCCCGTACTGCAGGTGACAATCGGGATTCTGAGCACAGCGCTCCTGTTTGCCTGCAACAAGAGGGGCCTCCCCAAGCTTGCTGTGAATTCCACTGAGGGTAGTGACAGCACCTTAAAATGATTCACATCCATAGAACGCCAGGAGGTGTCGATCTCTGCACTTCAATTTTGGTTTAAAAGTAAATTTTATTATTGCTATTTTTTAAACCTACTTACAAATAATACAAGCCTATTTCAGAAAACTCAGAAAAGGCAATCACAAACTGAACACTGATTTTCCCATCCACAGAGACAACACTGTTAGTCATGATATATACCCTTGATTACCTTCAATTCCCACTTAGTTACTGGGAATTAGACCTGATGTTCAAGTTGTTTACCCACACCTAGCACTATGCTAGAAATCAGTTCCCGGTTGATAAGGTCAGTTTCCCTGGCCTTTCCTGTAAGGATGCACACAGTTGATTGATGCACACTCTTGCTGGATATTTAAATAGTATATAGTATTTCATTCGATATTACTACATATAGGATATCTCCCATTTGTGTATTTTCAAAATAATAATTTATTTTAAAAATGTATATTAAAAAATAAAAATTTAAGAATTTCTATAATGCTTTATGCTATATGCTTTATAGCTTATAGATTTTACCTAAACTAATGATGCTTTTGATTAAACAAACCAAGTTTTCTCTCATGCTCACATCAGCCCCATGCAGCAAGTTTATTCATCCATCTTATAACTAGATGATGTGGGAAAAGTGTTGTCCTAAACCCCAGAGTGGTGCACATACAGGGGAACCGTCAAGAAGCCCTGGTGCTGACCACTCCAGAAGGTGCTGTCGGTCACACCAACAGCAGCACTGCAGAAGCCTCTAGAACACAAATCCAAACATGCAGATAGTGAAAACAGAACATAACAAAACAAAAAAAAAAAAAAACTTAGTTAAAATACCAGATTGGCAAGTTCAAAAAAGACTGATGGTCACTGTGAATTTGAGAAGACATTGGTCTGCTCAACAAGTGGCCATACAATTTGCCACACCATTCTCATAAAGTATGGAATTTTTTTTATCCACCAATTCCAAATTTGTGATTGATCCCGAGAAAACAGAAAAAAAAAAATGGAGGAATAAAAGATATACTAGGTGCTGGGGTTGTGGCTCAGGGTAGAGAGCTTACCTAGCATGTGTGAGGCACTGAGTTCGATCCTCAGCACCACATAAAAATAAATAAATAAAATAAAGATATTGTGTCCAACTACAACTAAATTTTAAAAAAAAAAAAGATATACTAGGAATATTACAGAGCATGATCAGAGAATTTAAGAAAACATCCTAGCCATGGCCTGTGTGGAACAACTAGATGCCATTCCATTGTGCACTTGATCCATGCAGTGGGATGCCAAGGCATGGATCACACACAGTCATGGCTGCCAGGGAACCCACATCTACCAGTGTGGACACACTTCCCAAAAGAGTATTGAGTGTGAAAGTTGTTTACAAAGTATTGTGTATAATATAAAAAGATTTCTGGAAAGCAATTTCTGTGTGTGTGTGTGTGTGTGTGTGTAGTTGTGTACATATGCCTCAAAGAACCTGCAGCTGAGCAGCAGTGCTCACCAATGGCAAGTAGAGCTATGGATGAACTTTATTATTCTATATCTTCTGCTCTTATATGTGCAAGCAATTGAGTCCAAAGGTCAGAAAAACAATAGAGCTATATATGTAATTACACACACAAACACACATACACCATGCACACACACCCACATGCATGCACAATTAGGCCTGACCAAAGCCACTCTTGAATATTTCATACCTATCTTTCCCTCCTGTTTTCAAAATCCAAGTTACAATCTGCACCTCGAGGGTCTTGGCAGGATTGTACCTAACAGGATGAGGGCTTTTGGAGTGTGTTTGCCCAGATGGGTAGACTCAGAGATAATTCCTGGGGAGTTGCTTTCCTTGACACAAAGGTCATCCTTTTGTCCTTAGGACAGGAATGTCCCTGCCTATTCAGGATAATTGCTGCTGAGGGCCAGGCAGGGCCTGTAGGCTATAATCCTAGAGCAAATTTGTTCTAAAGCTGAAGGGTCATTTGCTGGGGAGGCCTCTCTGAGAGGCGCCTCTGAGCTCTCTGCACATTTTTCTCCTGGAGGCAAAGGAACAGCCCAGACTGTGGGCACACGAGAATCAAGTGCTACAGCCTGGGCTCTGTGAAGCCAGCGGCCCTCGCAGGTGCCCTCTGCCCTGGCATCTTCCACTCTGTGAGGTGAGGGCCTGGGAGAGAAAACTGCTATGTCTTCCGCCTTTGAATCAGCTGCACATTTGAGGCCACCTTGACAGACACAGAGCCCCAGGGACCTCACACACAAACTGGATGTCCATGGTGTTTAGTCTTCCTAGTGAGTCCGGCTTTGAGAGTCTTAGGCAAAGTAAAATACATAAGAAAACGCTGTAAAATTGATAAAGAAATAACGTGAACTTTATTTTTTGAGGCTCACAGAAGAAAGTTTTAGCACGTCACTGTCACGTTCCATGTTCTCCCAGCCTCACTTCTGTGGCTTGGGGCCTCGCTGCCTCAGCTCCTCATCTGTAAACTGGGAATGGCATTTCATGCCTGGGTCTGCCACCTCGGGGAGTCCCCACAGCCCCAACCATAGGAGCAGAGGACCCTGAATGCCCACTCTGTGAAGGTGCTGTGGACACAGCCTGGCTGTGCTCCTGACCCTCCATCATCTCTCAGCACTGACTGTGGGGGCCTCGGGCTGCCCAGCAAAACCATCCTGTCACAGTTCAACCTCCCCGGGACCCTGGTGTCCCATCTCCAGTAAATGTTACCGAGCCTTGGTCAACTCCACAGGGATTTCTCCTTGTGTCCTGGACACTCTCTGACGGACCCCAGTGTGTCCACCAGTCACCACACCCCGGGATGTGTCCAAAGGCTTCGCAGAGCAGAATACCATGACAGGGTCTTACCCTAACCCTAACCCGCCCTCTGCCCCCGCCCCAAACCCTGCATGCACTTGACAGGGCCAGGCTCACGGCACATCATGCCACTGACCGGACCTGTTACAGCAACGCACTGCCCTCTCCCTCTCTCACACCGTTCCCTCACACCCACAGGCTCAGTCACACAGGGTCACACCATCATACTTTCTCTCACAGCCACTCACAATTATCCCACATGTACACTCACACTCACACAAATGCTCACACACACTCATGCTCACATGCACACACTCACACAGTTATACATGCACACTCACAGCACATGCATGCACACACACAGTCACATGTACAGTCACATGCACACTCACACACATGCTCACACACACACTCAGCACATGTGCACACTCATACTCACACATGCTCACATGCACACTCAGCACATGCATGCACACAACACATGTGCACACACACACGTTCACATGCCACTTTTACACATGCTCAGTCACATACTCACGCACATTCACACATGCTCAGTCACATGCACACTTACAGCACATGCTCACACACACACAGTCACACATACAGTCACACATGCGCAGTCACATGCACACTCACAGCATATGCTCACATACTCACACATGTTCACATGCACACCCACACAAGCTCAGTCATATACACACACTTACACACTCACATACGTACTTCACGTTCTCTCACATTCCTTCACATGCTCACACCCACTCATATCCCCTCACACCCAGGCCCTGACGCAATAGCTGGCTATTCCTCACACCACTGGAGGACCTTGGGTGCATCCAATTGCTGGGCTACTGGCTCTCACACAGGCCCATACCCGACACTGAGGGTGCAGGCCCGTGCCTGCTGCCTGCTGCTGTGCACTCGACACGGCTTGTGACGGCCCCCTACCTGCCCGCTGGGCCTGGCAGCCGCGGTCCCCGCTCCACAGCAGCAGCGTCCAGAGGAGGCAGGCTGTGGCGTTCCCGAGGAGGCCTGCGGTGGCTCTCTTGCTCTTGGAGACCAGCATTTCCAGGCCAGGAAGAGACCTGACGAGGTCTAGCAGAGCATCTCCTGTGTGGAGAAAGACCCAGCCTTAGAGCAGCCCCTCGCTGGAGTGGAAAGGCCAGGGCCACGGGAGGGACCGACCAGCCTCCCAGCCAATCTTCACTCCTCAGCTTAACTCTTCAGGCAGCCAAGAAGGTGACCTTCCAAAGAGAAAGCAAGTGCCCCCTCCCCCTGACCCGTCCACCTATCCCTCACCCATCCAATTAGCACGTGTGTGCGGAGGACCTGCCCAGCTAGGTAGGCCAGGGGACTGCAGAGCAGTGGGGGGCCTGGTGCAGGAGGACCCCAGCCAGGCCCAGCCTACAGCCCACCTGTAAGCCCAACTCATGCCCGACTGAGGAGATCCACAGGCCTGCTGCAACTGTGCACCCCATGACCGCTCACCTCCCGAGGGTCCAGCAGACTGCACTTGGTCACTGTGGACTTTCCAGCAGTGTCCCACTGATGCCAGCTCTGAAACGGCCCCTGGCCTCTGCAGAGGGCTTTTTCCTCTGTGTGAAGTCCTCACACTCACCTGAGGGCACCTGGAGATCCCAGCTCAGCAGCTGCACTTCCAGAACCTTCCCAGTCCCCTCCTATAGGACTGCCACCCTCGGCTGCCTCCAATGAGCCCTCCGAGCCTCTCTCACAGCAGTGGGTTTATGTTACTTCATCCCTTTGTCCTAGCATCTGCCCTGCTGACCACCAGATGCCTGGGGGCTGATGCCAAGCTGACCTAACTGGACATGGATTTGGGCATGCGCACATGCACACGTGCACGCGTGCACGCGCGCGCACACACACACGCACACACACACAGAGCCAATATCTATGAATGAAGGGGAAAGTCAAGAATTTTTCAGTCCTGACACTTGCAATAGGAGGAGGTTATCCAAAGGCAAAAGAGCATAAGAGATTTTCCTGCTTCAAATTATGAGTACTTTCTTTAGATTTTAATAAAGAGAAAAGCAGATTTCAAGGGAATAAAAGCAAACTTAATCATTGCAGAGTACCAACGTGAGTTGTGTTTACAAAGATCATAGGGGGATAACTACAAAGAACCACAGAGAACTCTAAAACTGCATCTGCTGAATCAGCATGTCCACTGCAATGGAGGCTGTGTGCTACCCCAGTGGTCTGAGCTGGGACTATTATGCAAATAGAAACCACAGGACAGGTGGAGACTGCATGGATATATGTGTGTGTGTGTGTGTGTGTGCAAGCAGGTGTGTGTGGAGGTGTTTCTCTTCTTACATTTTTTTTCTCAATTATGTTAACATTTCAGCTTTTTATCAATGTCAATCTAAAGTCATTTAAAAAATGATCCATTGAATTGGAAGAGAACCCCCCAAATCTGGATGAGCTCAGAAGAAAACATCCACAGGGTGAGCCTGGTGACAAACACGGGTGAACCGTTAATCTCTGGGATCTTGCTCCCCACCATACACACACACACACACACACACACACACACACGCACCTGAGAGGGAGCAAGCTAAGTGAGTGTGTGAAATCATAAGCTACCTGGGCACCATTGACTGCACGAGACCTGGCATTGCCCATTCGACCTCCTGTAGCATCTGCCCTCCAGCCACATGCAATTTCTTGTGGTAACCAGATGCCAACATTACCCCCCACCATGCTCCGAGAGGTTGTAGCCCATCCTGGGAGACCCCAGGGTGGCCTCCAGCTGGTCTACCTGTCTGATTCCCACCCACCCTATGGCTCCTGGAGGGTAGCTGTGCTTAGACCATTGTACAGATTATAAGGAGCCAGTCTCAGCAGGTGAGGGAACTCACCCAGGCCACGCTCCTGGCAGTAATGCATCCGGGATCAGACACCCTGGGCCTAGCATCCCTCCAACAACAGTCTGGACACCCCTATTGCACCAGGAGTCCCTCAGCCCTGGAGTCAAAGCCCAAAGATACACCCTGCTCCCCAGGACACTAGCGCATCAGGCCCTCAAATCTCTCCCATTCTCCACATTTACCAAGTGCCGCCGCGTAACACAGGTTTTAATACACCACCTTCCAGAGGCATTTGGCTAACCTGATTTACCCTGTGCTGGGTTTTACACTAATGACTGCCAGATTCAGCTTGTGGCCTTTATTTTCTACAACCGTCCTGATTCCACCTCTCTCAGCCCCTGCATCGTTGGAGGCTTACACTCTATACACAGCAGGGAGGGAACTGCCCTTCATGCCCCTTCTCTCTCCGATCTTCATCACCTCCTCAGGGAAGGAGTGGCTGAGTGAATCGAGCCATAGCCCTACCAGGGATTTCAACCCCATTGGCTTCCACAGGTCTGGCTGGGGCCGCCGTCACAGTCCCCATCATGACACACCACGGGTCCATCTCCCTCATGTCTACTGGTTTCTGTAGCGCCAGTGACCAGCTCAACACCCAGTCAGTGCCAAATGGGCGTTCATTGATGCTCATACTAAGAAGGAGAGACAGAAGGAAGGGGAGGCCAATAACTGGGCTGCCCTGGGGATCCTGACCTCAGAATCGGCACCACTGTCCAGCATGCTCTGTCTCCATGCTGTGTGGATGTGGTGGCGCCCAACCTGATCATTTTTTACCAAGTGTAGATTCCCCAAGCACTCACAGTAGGGGTATTAAGGGCCTGTTCTAGTAACTGGGCTAAGAGTTCGTCTCTCTACCCCACCTTACTTAAATTCTCAGATCCTAGACCCTAGCTCTGTGCTGGCACCACCATCTCCCTCCACTTTACAGAGGAAAAGCCAGAGCTTGGAGGGACAGCCTCAGCTATTAGTGGTGACACTAGAATGTGAACACTGGGTCAATGCCTGTTCCTTCAGCCAGGGCCACTCTGCAGCCCCCCTTCTGTGCTGGTGATGTTTTCTCTCTTAACATTATGTTGTGAACGATGTTCAATCCCTTAAAAATTCCTCATCAACCTCCTCACTATTAGCTTCCTCATTATTGGCTACCTAGAACTACACCTGTGTCACTACCACCATTATTTTTATCATCATTTCTACCTTTGGACATTAAATAGGCCATTCTATTTGTTTAACGTGGTAATGAAGATATCTTTTTACCTAAGCCTTATTCATATATATTTTCTTAGGGTAGATTTGTAGAAAAACAGAGTTTTTTTTCTGTGAGTTTTGCAAGACCTTCTCATGAACTGCTGTTATGATTTGGATATGAGGTGTTCCCCCCAAACCCATGTGTGAGACAATGCAAGAACATTCAGAGGGAAAATGATTGGTTTTTGAGGGCCTTAACCCAATCAGTGAATGGATCCTGATGGGATTAACTGGGTGATAACTGAACACAGTGTGTGTAAGGTATGGCGGGAGGAGGGGGGTCCCTGGGGGCTTCCTTTGGAGTATATGTTTGATGAGCTGAGCTTGGTGTCTGTCTGCTTCCTGATCATGTCCTTAGCTGCCTCCCTCTGCCACACTCTTCCACCATGATACTGTCTCACCTTGAGCCCTGGGGAAAGGAGTCGGCCATCTATGACTGAGACTCTGAAACCGTGAGCCCCAAATAAGCTTTTCCTCCTCTAATTGCTCGTGTCAGGTCTTTTAGTCACAGCAGCAAAAAAGCTGACGAAAACAAAATGCTTTCCCCAAAGGCTCCGATTTCCAGAGCCCCCCAGCACGTACGTGTGTGCGTGCGTGTGTGTGTGTGTGTGTGTGTGTGTGTGTGTGGACCCCTCCCACTGCACACTTGGCAGCACTGACGCCATCATCACTTCATCTTTCCCAACCAAGCAGGAGCAATGCTGTGGTTTCTGCTTTTCCTGTGCAGTTTGGGTTCCTGAAGTGTGTTATCTAAGTGCATTTCTCATTCTGTATTTTTTATTTTCCTGCAGATGTCTATTTCTAGAAGTATTTGTCATTGTTAAAGCCAAGGCTCTGGACAGGGAAAATAGTCCCTAGATTTCACCTTTGATTTACTCATTAATAAATATTCACCAGTGGCCCTCACATGCCAGGTGTCGAGCACAGGGAGACAAATGACATGGAGCCCACCCTGCATGCCTGGGATGCAGGTTAGATATGCAGGTGCACATCATGGCAAGGCAGGATGAATGAAGGAAGTGTGGAAGAGGGAGTGCAGGCTGTGACAGGACCACAGGACGGGGACCAGCACCAGGCCACTGCAGGGGAGGTCAGACTTCCAGGTCCTTCCAAGTGGAGTTTGAAAGGCTGAGTAGGACTCAAGCTGACTAAAGTAGGAGATCACTTCAGACAGAGGGAATAGCATCTGCAAGCCCCAGCAGGGTACTTGGGAACTCCCCATGCAGGAAAGAGGCACAGGCTCCTCTCAAGGCAGGTGCATGAATTCTATCATCTGATCCCCGCCACCTTCAAGGCAAGGCACACTCATCCCATCAGGGCGTTAAAGATCACCTTACAAGTGAAGCAGGAGGAAGAGTCTTAGAAGTCTACTCAAGAGTGCCAGGCGATGGCCACAAGAACAAGAAGAAAGGAACTCTCCCCAGTGGACCACGTGAGGGCAACCAGAGTTCCAGGGCCAAAGACCAGTGGCCCAGGGTGAGGACAGACATAGAACCTTAGCAAGTCGGAACCGGCTACCCAACCTCTCATTCCTCAAAGCTGCGTGAGTGCAGGGCTTATCTGTCTTGCTGATGCTGTTGCCCAGAGTCTGGGACCGTTTCCAGCAGGTAGTAGACACCTCAATAAGCATTAAATTTATGAATGAATGACACATGGGCAGCATCTGAAGCTATCAAATCATCTTATGATTTTAAAGTGGCTAGAACACAGTCATTAGATGAACAGAGACATCATTGGAGAGCTATGAGAGTAAATAATTAGCTACTGTTTATGATTCAGCATGTGCCAGGCACTGTCTGATTGCTACCTGATCTCATAGGACTCCCCAGGTCAGGCACCATCATCTCCAATGGAGAAGACGGAGATTGAGATTAGGGAAGACACATATCTTTCCCCAGGTCCCCTATGGGGCTAGAGGAAGGACTGAGACTCAAATACTCTCTTCTGGGCAGAACCCATACCAATTCTGTGATTTCTAACAAATCCAAATATCAGCAGCAAGTTCTTAGACACCACTTTTAAGAAAATAAGATAGATGGTGGGTATAGGACATAAAATAGTAGCATTTATCATTGTTCTGTATTTTTTTAAATTATAGGGCTCAATAAATTTGATAATTTCCTTGATTGTAGTAACTGAGATTTATATGGGTTGTATTCCCCAAGTTTTTAGAGGAATCTTATCATATATCTTCTTTAATATACAAAAAAGAGAAAAACTACAGATAAATATTCTTTATGAACATAGATATAAAAATACTTAGCAAAAAGTTGAGCAGGCCAATTTGAGCAGCATATTAAAAATATCAGACACCATGACCAAAAGGAATCTGTCTATACCAGGATTGAAAGGGTAATTTAATGCATGAAAACCAATTGATGTAACACACCATGGCAATATGATGAAGGGAAGAAGAAACACATGGTGACACCATCTGAAGCAGAAAAGGCATTTGACAAAAGCCAATGACATTTCTCAACAAAAATCACTCCATAAATAAGACTATAAGGAAACTTCCTCAGTGGTATGAAGCCTGAATCTGAAAAGCCCACAGCTAACATAATACTCAGTAGTGAAAAAAACTACAGCTTTTCTCTTAAGGTCAAGAACAAGACAAGGACACCTGCTTTTACCACTCTACTCATAGTGTTTTGCCAAAGCAATTAGCTAAGAAAAAGAAATTAAAGGCATCCAACCTGGGAAAGAAGAGGTAAAACTATCTGAAGATGACATGCTCTCATATGCACAAAGCCCTAAAGAATCCACACAAAAAAAACTGCTAGAACGAATAAATTCATCAAATTTGCAAGGTGCAAAGACGGCACCCCCCCCCAAAAAAAAAAAAAAAAAAAAAAAACGTGTTGCATTTCTCTATGCTAGCAATGAACAAGCTGAAAGGGAAATTTTTTGTTTTTCATTTTTTAAATCCTGTTTATAATAGCCTCAAAAAAGATAAAATACTTATGAATAAATGTAACCAATGAAGTATGGGACTTGTAGGCTGAAGACTACAAAACATTGCTAAAAGAAATTAAAGAAGATCTAAATAAACGGAAAGACAGCTCATGCTATTGCTTAATAGTTGATAGACTTTCTGTCTGGGGTGGTAGAGAAGGTCTAAGAATAGATAGTGGTCACAGTTACATAACGTGGGTGTAATTAAAGCCAATGAATTGTGTATTTAAAATGGAAAATGTAGTGTTATGTGTGTGCATGTGTAATACCTGTATAACATAAATATATAGCTATAATGAGAACAAAGATGTTCATCATGCAGTCCTTCTGTCTATGTCATATTATATGGCAAGCAAGAATTACAGTTATAGATGGAATCACGGCTAGTAAACTATGGAGATTGACCTGGACTTTATGGATAGCTCCATACAATCATAGGGTCTGTCTTCGTGAAAAGAGGAGGCTAACTCAGAGCCAGAGAAAGATGTGGCTGGCCACCGTTGGTGTTGAGCATGGGGCTCTGGAATCCAGATCCTCAAAGCTGGAAAGACAGGAAAGGGGTCTCTCCTGGGGACTCCTAGAGGACACAGCTTTACCCACATCTTGGTTTTATCCCAGTGAGACCCATGAGGGACTTCTGACCCTCAGAAAATTAATGTAACAATTGCATGTGGTTAATTTGGTGATTGTCATAGCAGCAATCGGAAGTGGATACAGACCTGAACCCGTGTGAGGGGTGAAGGGAATGGAGGCCCTGGGAATACCCAGAACAGGGGGCTCCCTGCTGGCAACCCCCAGGGCTCCCTTCTCTCCACCTGCCTTCTACAAGTGTTTGTTCAGGCCCCAGCAGGGTATCCCTGTCATGAGCCTGGGCAGCTCAGAGGGGAGAGAAAGGTCTCCGTCTTCTTCCCTTGGAAAGAGGCTGGCAAAGAGGGCGGCATCTCAGGAGCTCCTCTGTCCATGGAAGGCAGAGCCACTGACCTGGTCAAGGAAATGGTGGCATGTTCTCCATTAGCCCAAGAGCCCTCACCTGGGCTGGGACTGTCTGCTCCACCATGCTGCGTGGGACAGCACAAACAGCCCGCGGAGCTCCCATTGCCCCCGCAGCACGAGCAGGAGAGCTACAGGGACCGTCGTCCTATGGACCCGGGTTAGAGCTCACCTGTGCTGATGAGCAGGGGCTCTCAAATCAGAGGGCCTGGGGGGACAAATCCTGCCTAGGCCATGACTCTGATATCAGGAGGTGACTTATCCTTTCTGTGTCTCCCTTTCCTCCCCTACAAAGTGGAAGTCATAAGAGAATCCATCTCATAGGGACTGTCATATGGACTGGTAGCCAGCCCTTTGCTCCAGACCTCAGCCACTCCCATGGCCCCATCACTAATGTAGCCAGAGTTGGACCTGAAGTCAGTTTTTAACCTGCCCAGAATCCAGTGTCTCCACTGCAGAGCTTGGCAGTGCTGAGGGTCTCTAGGACGTATACTGCACATTTCTATCTTAAAAGCTCCCCTGGGTGGGCCTCACCATATCAGAACTGACCACTGCCTGACAACTGGCTCCTACGGGTGAGTCTGTGCTGAATCTTGCCCCACACAGGCCTGCGCTGTCAAGCAGTCTGGGACTGCCCTGGAGAACTGAAATCAGAAGTGCAACTCAACAGCGGCCTTGCATCTCTGGAAGGCTAAATCTCTAATATGTAGGACTTAAGCAAAGAAACAGAAGGAAAAGGAACAAGGATCTAATCACAAGTCATGTATGTATCACCCAGTCACAGGGGAGAGGACCAGGGCCCCCACAGAGAAAGGCAGGACGTAGGGGAGCAACTGGCTTCTCAAGGCTGCCTGTGGGCTGGCTCACAGTGCTTGATTTTGGGGAGTTGAACCAACCTTGCATACCCGGAATAAATCCCAAGTGCCCCACTGTAAATTCTTTCAATGCCCTGTGGATTGCTTGGCTAACATTTCTTAAGGATTTATTAGGGCAGTGCTGGCTGTAGGAAGTGTTCCCTCTGTTACATCTCCCAGAAGCCACTGTAAAGAAGAAAATATCCTTCTGCCCACTAGGAAAACGCCCACTGTGGGAGGCAGGCCAGGTGGAACTCTCAGTGACTTCAGGAGCACTTCCGGTGCTCAGGTCCCCTATCCATAGGAAAGCAAAGATCTCTGCTCCTTGCAGGAAGGGGTCGAGAGACGGGAAATGATTTCTGCAAAGCATGCAGCAGGGATCCAACTATGGAGAAGGTGTTCAGTAAATGTGAGGTTTATAGCAGCTCTCACCCCCACCTTCCCCAGCAGGGCTGCAGCCCGGGACATGGCACACCACTGGGCTGTCTCCCTCACACCCAGCCCTGAGCTGTTTCCAGGGTTAGCTGCCAACCTGGCATGACGTAGGCCACACCCCTGTCCCTGGGAGGCAGAGCTCTGCCATTAGTCCCCCAAAAGTCCAGCAATTAATTTACTGGGCTGAGTTCCTTCCACTAGCCAGCCCATTGCCATAGTAACCAGCATTCCTTATTCAGGGACCCAGAGGAGGGGGCAGAGAGAACTCTGAGCAGAAAGCAATTTAGAGAGAGAAAATGAGATTGTGCACTACTAGGGCAGCCTGGGCAGAATCTGAGTTCTGTCGGACTCAGAGGAGCTGGCCTCCGCCCATGGAATACGGGGGGGGGGGGGGGGGGGGGGATGGGACACGGGTGTTGCTGGACAATGGGCTGTGTTTCATGCAGGAATCCCGTCAGGACATAAAAGCATGGTGTGGCTGTGGCCAGGCCACTGAGCTGTGTCTGCTTGTCTACCAGGGCCCCGCGCTGAGCCTCTGCACAGCTCTACTGAGCTATCTGCAAGGTCAACTGCACTTACAGGTCAGAGAGGGCAACTTCTGTCTCAGTGGGGCTGCCTGAGGTCCAGCAGGCTCACTGGATTCAAAACTTGGCTCTGTGTGATGATGTGGACGAAGCCTCTTAGAATGTAGGACGATGCCTACATACTCAAGACTTTCTCCATGCCAGGCCAGATGTTATCACTGTCACCATTTGCTTCTCTTGTGGCAACCAGTATAATGATGAAGCTTTTCAATCAGAACCCTGAGCTTAAATTCCCAGCTGCCACACACTAGCTATGCAGACTAGGTATGGAAGGCCCTTAGCTTCTCTGTGCCTCAGATCTTCTGTGCATACAAGTGGGGACAAAACATTTACCGCACAGGTTTACTGGGTATGATTAAATGAGAAGCTTGGAACACAGCTGGCCATGGAGATCACTTAGGGCTTGTCAATTTTAATTTCCAATTCCTCATGCCTAAACTGATAGCAATATCCCTTACTTCAGATATCCATGGAGCAGATTACATGAGACAATGGGCGTGATAATTTTAATAAGGTAAAGTGCTGCCATTACTGTCATAATTGGCTACCCAGAGAGCTCAGTCCATGTTGACCACACAGGGGAACCAGGCACTTCATTCTCTTCCAACTATGCCGTACATGCATGTCCAGCATTCCACAGTCCACTGTGTCCAAGGATCTTGCAGGCCAGTGGTAGAGACAAACAAACAGGAGATTTGTCTAAGTTCATGTGGTCAGGGCTCTTAATAGAGAGGAGGACACAGAGTCACAGGAGCTGAGAGTACAGCACCTAACTCAGGCTGGTCAGTCAGGGAAGGCTTCCTGGAGAAGGTGCAATCTAAGCTGAGCCTGGGAGGGTGCGTGGGAGGCAGCAGGAGGATGGGCGCTGCTTCACCAGGAACAGCCCGCCTACCATCTTCATTGCCCAGAAGGAGAACAGAAGCACAGGTGTTTAGAGGAAGGGATGAAGGGAAGACGAAATTCGGGTGGAGGCAGAGGCAGGACTCCGTGGGGAGGAAGGCGTTCAAGGGTGAGGAAGGAAGGTTAACAAGGGAAGCCTAGAAACTTGTGCGCTGACCCCAGAGCAAGGGTTCAGGCTTTGCTTACAGACCCCCTGGGCCCAGCGGATATTTGCAGCATGGGAGAGGCATCTGCTGATGAGCTGGTGACAAAGATGGATTGGAGAGACCAAGGAGGAGACCAGGGCAACACCCAAAAGAAGTGCCAACCACCTTCCCCGAGACCCCATGGACTGTGTGGCCCAGCTGTGGACTCCACGATACCAGGTGACTGGCAGGGAGCAGGGGGACTGAGGGAGAAGAGCATCCTGAAGGAAGCCAGGTTTCCAGTTTGAGCATCTGGGAGCCTGTGAGCAAGGCGTGGGCAGAAGGGGAGTTCAGGTTGGACCTGCTGAGGTCAGTCTGTCTGAGATACCAGAAAGACAGCCAGAACGAGAGGTCAAAGGGCATTTGAGTATGGAGCTTCGAAGAAAAGCCGGATAAAGGTACTAAGAGTATGGAAGATGGGGCTGAGGGGCGTCAGTTCAGGAAAGAATTGGAAGAGGGAGAGAAGCCACTTGTGCCCCATCTGTGACAGTAGTCTCAGCTCCACTTCCAGTTACTATACTTAGTGATGTGAGTGAGTGTTCAGTTTTCTTCCCTGACCGACCCAATATTTTCCAGTGATTTTTATGGTGTGGAATTCTGCGTGGTATACGTTTACCTTAGGGGAAAAAACATCTAAGTTGCTAAGGTGCCCAAGAAAAGGAGCTGAGCGTCTACCCGACTTGGGCCATCTTGCCGTACCTACACATGACGGCTATCTGCTAAATGAGCAAATTCAGTGGGCTCTACAGATTCACAAGGTAATACTAGAAGTGTCCATGATACAATTGCAAATAAGCCTTAACAGAAAGAACTATGAAATCATAACTTCAACAGGAAAGTCCAGTGAACTGATTCCAACAATGAAATAACTCAAATTGTCCAATAAGTATGTTCAAAGTAGAAGTCACAGGAATCTTCAATGAGCAACAACAACCACACTTGTGACAAATGGAAAATAAAAACTTTCAGCAAAGAAATAGAAGATATAACAAAGGAAGCAAAAGGGAAATAAAGAGCTAAAAATACAATAACCACAACACGTAACAACCTCTGATCAGAGTGGAGTGAAGAGTCAGCAGACTGGAAAGCAGAGCGGCAGAAATCGCCCAACCTGAACAGCAGCGAGAAAATCAACTGGGAAAACACCAGCAGAGCCTCAGGAACCCGACACAAGAACAAAGGCACTCATGTCATGGGAGCTCCTGAAGGAGAGGAGGGAGCATGCCCTGAAAACACATTGAAGAAATAAGGGGTGAGAAACCCCCAGACTTACTGAGATCCAGGAGGTATGGATTGTGCTTTCCCCCAAGAAGAATAGACCCAAAGAAGCCCATACCAAAACCTCTTGTAATAAAACTTCTGGAAACTCAACACAAAACTCTTAAAGGGGTCTAGAGAGAGTGAAGCGCTGTCTGGGGAGGAAACGGAACGTGATTGACAGCAGGCTTCTCCCTTGAAACCTAGGGAACCAAGAGGAAGCCCCAGTTCTCAAGAGCTAAAGGGAAAGAACCTTTAGCCTATAGTTTTACATCCAGCAAACATATCCCTCGGGTATAAAGGGGAAATGAAGACAATCTGAGAGTAAGGAAACCATGAGAATCTGGCTCACAGACTTACTCTTGAAATGTGATGATCATTATTATCCAAAGCACAGGTAGGAAGACACGAGTTGGTGTGAATATGCTGTGTACACAACCAGAGATAGCATAAATTGGGCTCTACGTGTGTAATAAGAATTGTAATGCATTCCACTGCCATATACAAATAAAAATAGACTAAAAATTCTAAAAAATAAAAATAAAAGAATTGCCAGAGCAGGTTCCCTAAATAGAAAGGAAGTGATACAAGAAAGAGGCTGGGGTTTAGGAAGGAAGAGGCATGGGGTGAGCGGGGGGCATTTATAACAGACCGCCATCCAATATGGTGTTCAGAGTGTGCAGAGGAAATTCTAGAGATGTCATTAGTATTTCACAGGGAAGGAGGGTAAAGGGACCTAAATGAAAGAAGGGTCTCCACCCTCAAAGTGGTAAAACGCCCACCCCTAGTCTGCAACTTTGCCCACGTATCTGGCAACACCCAGAGCAAGCACTAAAGAAACTGTACAAGGAGATGTATCCAGAGCCATAAACATGTTTTGATAATAGATCAAAATGGAATTATAGAAATTATCAGTGAATCTGCAGGAAGGCAAAGGGGAAACTGAAGAATGAGGAATGAAATGAACAAAAGAGAATCAATAAAATGGCCCCTGAGGCCCTCCAAGAAGCACAGGGAAAGCCAACTGAGTGAGGAATTCAGAATACTCTCAGCAACTCTGCCTGAAGGTCCCCAGCCCCAGAAGAGGCACTTGGGTCAGCTCACACGAGGACCTTGTCAATCACTGATGAGAGCTAGGACCACCCCCTCTTTGTCTTATTTTATTTGATTTCTGTCAATATTGTAATAATGCAGTAATATGTTTGATAAATGGAACACTGACTTGTAAAGTGGGATCCCAAGAATACACACAAACTCAACATTAGAAAGGGCGTTGAGCATAGGGTTCATCTCCAGGACTCTCATCCGTCCTACGGAGGCTGGATAATTGTCAGGCTCCATTGCCAGGGTGCCATGGGGAGGAGATGTGAACCCAGGCCTGGCTGAAGGCAAGGATGGGGAGGGAAACATCGCTGTGGTGCCTCTCTCCTTCCCTGCTCCGTGCCAGGCCCTTCCACGTGTGCCAAATATCTTAATGAACTGGGTCCCTGGGAGGTTCCTGAGAGAAGCCTTGTCCCCACTGCCCAGCTCATATGCCCACAGAATATGTGCTAAGTAAAAATTCAGTGAATAAATTAATTTGAATTAAAGGGAAATTCTTTTTTTCCCTTTAATTCAAATTCACAGCTTGAGCAGGTTTTAGAATAAGAAATTCTGACTTTATTCTGAGAACACAGCTGAACTAGAGACAGTGTCTTCCTGTGTCCAGGCTACTGCCACAGACTAAGGCTAGACTGAGCAGCTTATAAAAAGAGATCCAGTTCTCACAGTTCTGGAGACTGGAAGTTCAAGATCAAGGTGGCAGATTTGGTGTCTGGTAAGGGCCACTGCCTGACAGCTATCTTCTCACCATCTTCAGACAGCAGAAGGGGTGAGGGATGCTTGGGCCTCTTTTATAAGAATGCTAATCCTATGACAGAGGGCTCTACCCTTATGAGCTAGCACCGCCAAAGTCCCCACCTCCAAATACCATTTCTTTGAGAGTTACGTTTCAACATATGAACTGAGGGCCAGATCCATCTACAGCAAGAGAGCCAAGCAGAAGGACAGAACTCAGAGCAGTAGCCCTCGCCTCCTGCTGAGTGCACATAATCCAACCCATGCCCAGAGAGGTGGACCTCCTTGTGCCATCCATACCCCAGCACCAACTGGGAAAACATCAGCCTTCCCGGGAAATGGAAGCCCTGACAGCCCCTTGGTTATCCTCATGAGCATGAGGACAAATCACTGGCAAATATATGAGAAAATAGCAGGAGATCCTCCCTCTCAAAATAAATAAATAAATAAAAGTCTCTCCGGATGGATTGCAAGCAGATGATCTTGCCTCAAATGCAGTCAGTCTCTCCCCAGAGGTCTTAGAATTGGGGCAAACATTCCCCGAGCGCTTGACCCTCCACAAGTGCACCCCAGAACCAACAGCACCTCCTCTTCTCTGTGCCTGCCAGCCCCAGCAGCCACTGCTCCCTCTCGCCCAGAGCAGTGCCGAACCCTAACTGCTCTGCTCTCCGGCTCTCTGGCTTTGCCCTCCACTAGATCCTCTGCAAGTTAAGCACAGTGGTCCTCAAAAACACAAAACTCTAAAGATCATTCCCCTGAGTCCTTGCCTCTTTCCTCGCCCAGCCCTGAGCCCTGCGCTGCCTGCTGAAGACAAAGGGACGTGGAAAAGCTGTGTGCACTGCACTCCAGCCCTCCAGCGCTCTTCCTCCTCTCTTTCCCTCTCTCCTTTCCCTTCACCCTCTTCCTCCTCTCTACTTCCCTTCATCCTCCTCCCCCTACTCCTTCTGCCCTCTCTTATTTTTATAGATTGTATTGTCCAAACAAAAAGTAAATCCCAGAAAAGCCAAAGCCAATCCCTGCCTCCTTACACCACGCAGCATGCAAATACAGCGAGCACACACACCTCCAGCCAGTTTCTGTGTCGGTAAGAAGAAGATGTCAGGACCATTAAGTGACTGCAGAGTATGACACCGAATGCAAGAAGCAGGTTAGCCCTGAAAGCCTGGGGATGGTTTTGCAGTACACACCTGAGCATTCAGTTGGTGCTAACTGGTTAACAGATTCACGTGTCATTAATACCCTTGGTAATTTTGCCTTGTGAGTCTCAGTATTTCTTTGCCTTTGGGAGATAAGTTTCCTGATGCACAGAAGAGGCCTTGTGTACCAGGGACCCTGACACTCAGCAGAGAGGGGATGCTTATTTTGTGTGGAATGAGAACATAAATAAAAACGGAAGCCAATCCAACAGGCTGTAGAGTAGCAGATAGAGTGAAGAGACGACACAAAGGACACAAATAGTAGCCAGGAGGGCGATGGTGCACTGGGTTGCTTCATCTCTTCAGTTGCCACAGTTGAGAAACCTCAAGTTCAGGAAAGTTTAGGAATGTGCCAAGGTCATTCAGCCAGGAAATGAGAGAGCTGGGCCAGGCAAGGGCAAATGTTCCCAAAGTCTACGTCCTTCTCATTGAACCAGGGAAGAGTGTTCTCTGGGGTGCCTGGTATGGGGGCAGGGGCCTTTGGTCCTGCTAAGGAGCAGCAACATTACTTCAGTCCTCTCTCCTCTCCATCCAGACACCCCAACAATTTAAACATCATCAGTCCTTCACTGCCAAACTGTGGACTGATTAATTTGATCAAAGGAAGAGATGGAAATGAGATAGAGAAATACTTTAAAATCTACCCCCCTTCTTTGTTCTATGGGGCATTCACAATTATTTCCTATTGGTTGCTTTTTCTTTTTATCACTTCCCTAAGAAAAGCCTGGATTCCAGTTCTGCTTCTTTTCCAGTTGCTAGAAACCGTAAAAGAAACTCAAACCACGTCTACCTATTTTTGAAACAATGAAGATTTTTTAACCGGTGCTGTAAGTGACATGAAAGGCACATCCACTGTTTGAAGCCATCACCCACTCCTTTATTACTCTGCCATTTCTTTGGAGCCATTGATCAATTACTTCAATGAGTATTTATTGAGCCCTAGACAGTGCACTAGCCATCACTATAGTGACTGGGTGTAGCAATGTCCCTGTCTCCACACAGCTTACATCTTTGGGGAGAAAGAGAGAAACTGAACAAAGGAGGAAGAAGAGGGATAACTTTCAGAGAGTAATATCTTAGCACAAAGAAACAGCATCAGGTGATAGAAGGTGACGTGGGTAAGACACTCTTACACACTGTCAATGGAAAGCCTCCTCTTGGGGGCACTGTCCTGAGATCTGAAGAGTGACAGGAGCTGGCTGATCAGAAAGGGGACAAGGGGAGATGGGCAATGCCTCCATCTGTCAGAGGGGCCCTGAACCAACTGCCTCAGACGCTGTGTCCACCCTCAGAGCGGCCCCTTTCCAAGGTTCTCTACACATCCTCATAAGAGCCAAATGAGGCCCTAACACACGGAGTGGTCGTCAGACTCCTAGATGAGCCCTGCAGCGACCCACCGGATCCGGATGAAGTTGATGTCCCCCTCCTGGACCTGCAAGGTGGGTTTGCCCCCTCCTCCCAGCCTCACCACGTGTCCCCTGGTTGCATGTTGGCTCAGACCCATGTGAACAAGGGGACAAGAATGGGGAGAGCTGGCAGTGCAGAGGGAGGAGGGGCAGCATGCACTTCGGGATTCCAGGGGCAAGGGTGGGCGAGTTCCCACGAGCAAGGAAGGAGGCTGGCTGCAGTCACTGGGTGGGACCCACCAAGTCAGCTGTTCGCACAGTAAGGAGACTGGGGCTCTAAGAAGGGCACACAGGTATGGGAGCGAGTTCTCATCAGATGAGCCCCCCAAGTGGGAGCTCCGAGGTGAGCAAGCTCAGGAGACAGCCCCACCTGGAGGCCTGAAACACAGGAATGCAGACTTGCCTCTCTCCCAGGCATCCCTGCCTCCTTCGCAGCCCTCCTGGGCTCCCTATCTCGTCTCCCCTTCCTTGACAACTCAGCTTAGACACACTTTTCCAGAAGTGCCCTGTTCCAGCTCCCTCTCCAAGGGCAGACTTCAAATCCCCATGGAGATACACTCCCTGTGCACCCTTCCAGGCCACCGGGCAGGGGCCACACAGCCTGGAGGCTGGGCTTCCCATCCAGTGCCACCCATCACTGCCAGAACACGTGAATGGCTCCCTCCTGCTTCACTGATTTCCTCAGGCATCTTAGAGCTGTCACAACCCCGTTCTTAGGTCTTCCACGCTTTCAGGATGGAATTCTTCCCAGTTTTTTTTTTTTTTTTTTTTCCTTCTCCCTCTCCCCCCAGGCACAGGTCTCATTCACTTCACAGGAGACTCTCAGATGACCAGGTCTTGAAGACACGGAAGGGTATTTCTGTTTAATTTATTTTGAGAGAGTCTGTCCCGATGAAGCAGCACATATAAATAGTGCCCCAGCACCAGCCGGCTTTGGAGGCTGCCCCTGTTCTGGGGGAGAATGAGAAGGCCACCAGTGCCTCCCCTGTGGCATGAGGCAGTGCAGTGGGAGAGCCACAGGTCCCCACGGGGCCTCTACCAGCTGCTGGCGAGGTTCCTGCCTCTACCACACCCTGGTACTGTGAGTGCAGCTGGTCTCCCCAGAGGGTCAGTTGCCTCATCTGTATAAAGGGAGACTGACACACCACTGTTGCTTAGATTAGATTCCCTTACTCAGTGACTAGGAGCCATAAAAATATGGCTAGCCAGCTAGCTAGATGGTGACAAGCAGAGGATAACTCCAGGCACTCAATAGAAGGAAGGTGTCATGACCAGAGGATCCTTTGCAGTACTAATCCTATACTCACAGAACTTTCCCCAGGATAATTCCACTGGAGCACTCTACCAGACCACACAGGCTCCCCAGCACTTCTGCTCAGACCATGTTTGAATCCACTCTGTCTCTGTTAAGTTCCCTCATTTAAGCTTCATGTCCCCCAGAGACCAGGAATTTGCTACTCTGCAAGACATTAAGTGTGTCTCAGAACTCTAGCCTGTGGGAGCAGGAAGGCATTGCAGAGATGTCCCCCATCTTAGAGGAGACCGCTGAAGGAAGACCAGGGGCCAAGTTCAGACAGACAGTGGGCCCTTTCCCTAATACAGAACTCAGCTTCACACCAGGCAACCCCCGGTGACCAGGCTGATTGGAGTCCCCACCTTTAGTGACCCCGTGGACTCTAACCCATGCTTCTAGCTCTGCCCTCTAGCAGCCACCCCACACAACCTCCAGGGACAGGTTCCCTTCTCAGAATGAGAGGCCTGTTTCCATAGCAGGTTGTAAATTCCTTGTTTACTGCACTCTGCATTTGTGAAGGAACCTGCTCACAGTGAGCACAGACATAATTGGACAAGACAAGCCTGTTAATGTCATTTTTCCAGCTTAAAACCTTCTCTGGACCCTCCACGAGTTTTTCAACATGATCCCAACCTTCCTTTCCAGGTTCATGGAAACACACTGTACTTTATGAACCTATTCTTCAACTCCAAAGGCATCTCTCTTTTCCTCTCACGACAGTACTTTCTTTTCCTAAATCCTCATCAATCCTTGACATAGTCTCTGCTACCACCTTTTCCCTGCCAGGCAGATCCCCACCCAGAATGCAAAACCCAGTTTATGTGTCTTCTTCCAGTGAAGCCCTCACTAATTGCCTAGGTAAGGAGTGTGCCATTGCTCAGCTGTCTTCCTCAGGCTCCCACAGACACGTTTTTAGCACTTCACGGGAGACATTTAAAGCTACCTGTGTATTTGGTCCGTATTCTCCACTGGGGTTTTCAGACTTAGGGATCCTGACTGGCTCTCTTCCTCAGTGCCCAGAACTGTGACGGGCACACAGCAGATGCTCCACGAATCAGTGTAAGAAAGAAATGAATCAATGAGTTGTGTATCTGAGCTGTCTATCTAGCTTAGTATGGCACTCTCATTTTTTTCTAAAACAAATGTATATATATAGAGAGACATTAATATATATATATACTACATATATATATATATATATATACATTACATATGTGTGTATGTGTATGTGTGTGTGTATATATATATATATGTATATTTTTTAAACAGTCTTGAAGCTTCTGATTCCTGAGAACAGAGCAAGCACATGGCTCAAGAGTTACTTTCTTTGCCTAGTCACAAGGCAAGTGGGGGATGAGGCTCTTCCAAGAAGTTGCCTCAGCTCCCCCGGGACCCTGTCACTCACAGGTGTGAGTACTGAGACGTCAGGCCTGCACCCAGAAGGACCAAGAATGGAGTGCTGCAGGGTGCGCTCTCTTCCCAGGGACTTGACTTGCAAATGTACCCAACACAGGGAGACCAAGAGACACTTCACAGCCATCACAGGGTAGGACTCGCCAGCCCATTTCCTACAGGAAGCTAGGGCTTTGATGTAGCCAAGGATGTCATATTTGTTTGCTAATCCGAAATTCCAGGGCCCTCGGATGACACTCATCTTGTTTCCTAAGCCCTTTCCCCGTGCTCCAGCCCAGAGATGCTCTAGACACTTCTGGAAAACACACAGCTAGCAAACAGAAGAGCCAAATTCAGACCCAGACAGCCTTATGACACTATTACAGCCCAGGCCATGCCAGGCCCCTGGGCTGAGTGGGGGCATTTCCAGAACTGCCTGTAAGCAGACAGCCCTTCTGGGGCCAGAGCTGCAAGGCTGTGAAGGGTGAGCATTCTTGGAAATGCCTAAGTGTGGGTGCTGTGCTGGGCATGGTCAATATAAATATGACCTTTCCAACTTCAGTATTTCATTCTCTCATTTAGTCATGATTTAAGTTAAGTTGTAATTTATTACTCTAACACCTACTGTATGTCAGGAATTTTGCATGGATTTTGATTCCTTGAGAAGCTTTTTTTTTTAAATCCCCATTTAAAAAACTACTTTGTTCTGCAGAGATTTACCATTGGGTCCCTACTATACCCAGCACCATGCAGACACTGATGGTTCAAAGAAATACAGAAATTATGAACTAGAGTAGCTCATTTCCTGGGGACAAACGCATACCCCTGCCCCCGGCCCCCATGTGACCACAGCACTTGATCACACAGGTCCTGCCAGGCATGGAACAGTGGGAGGCACATACAGGCAGGATCCGTCACTGTTAGATGTTTCTCCAGAGTGCTGAGAACATCCCACCCCATGCCTCATTCCGTCCAGCAGTGCTGCTGAGGATGGCAGGAGACAGCCCTGCTCCCTGGTGGGCTCATGACAAGCAGCAGATCAGGCTAAACAAAATCCTTCCTACACTTCACCTGGCAGTGATTCATGGAGTGTCACCCACACCAAACAGGATGCTAGATAAGCACATGCTTCGTATTTGTCAGTCAGTGTTCCCAAATGTTCAAATGCTACATTTTGACTGATGTGCATGTTTGGATCTAGATAAAGCTGTGAAAGGCTATTTGCTGGAATGTTGCTACTGCTTAAATTGAAGGATCAGACCACAGGAGATTGCTGAGATGAATGCACTTGTTACAATACATCTTTATTATTTGTATGATTTAAAGCACTCTAACCAGGAATGGTTTTTAAAAAGAAAAAAGATGTCCAACTGCTGTTTGCTTTTTTATATAAATCATATGTTTACCTTTATGTGAATTATATTCATTTATATGAATTATATACATTCACACCTAAGGCAGTCTAGAACATCAAGAGCAAGACTGTGCTAAGTTGTGAATTTGAACCCCAGTTCTGGTACTGACTGGCACTCAGCTGCAGAGAGGATCAAGAAGTGTTATTTTGTTTTTGCAAAAGTCAAAAGGTGCCATGGGAGACAGATTTAGTTTATTCTAAGTTCACCCAAAAAGATGAAATAAGGACCATCAGATGGAAATGTAGGGGAGAGCTTTTTCTGATAAGAGGAGGAATTTTAACTCCACATCCAGACCTGCATTATAGGCCTTAGGAGGCAGCAAGTCCTCTGCTCCCACAGGTGGGCAGTCCCAGGGAGGGTGTGAGAGGACTCAGCCTTCCAGTGAGCAGGCTAATGGACACCTCAAGCCCTCAGACCCAATGAGCTCATGAAAGCAGATATGAGTTACAAAGCCTTTGTGGGTGGTCCCCCTGGATTAATCATAGAAATATCTGTGGTTCTGTTTTATTTTCACTTCGTTTATTGCGGCAAGAACATTCAAAATGAGACCTACTTTCTTTTACTTTATTAAATTTTGCTATTTGTTCTACATGACAGTAAAATGAATTTTGACACATCATACACAAATGGAGAATAAATTCTCATTGTTCTGGTTGCACATGATGTAGACCTATTTTCTTTACCCGACTATTAAGTGTACAATATAGCATTATATATCTGGGCACAATGTCAGACGGCAGATCTCTATGACTTATTCATCTTAACTGAAATCATTCGTGCAACTAATTATACCCATGTCTCATTTACTTTGTTGTTGTCACTGGCCTGCCTGTTCTTGTCTTTCGGGCATCGAGAGTAGACTATGACCCTGGCAGTGGCTACTGGGCAGTTGAGGCCAGCCACCTCTGGCCTGCCTCTGCCTATAAGTTGCTGAAGAAAGGCCTTTCCTTAGAAATACTTCCAATCAAAAGACGGTGTAAATTCTGGCTTCTTTTTGTCGAAAATTTTTTAGGAACCAAACAAACAAAAAAAGACTAAAAGATATTCTCATCTCTGCCAGAACTGAGCTCCCAGTAACTGGGAGCATGTAAGTTGAGGCAGGAGGAGGAGGGGGATGGGCCACAGAAGGCATGTGCTCAGCTTCTGGCAAGGCACCCCCAGGACCTCAGAAGGCAGGTGTGGTGCCCTCCCACATTCCCTGAGTGTCTGCCAGGACTTCCCTTGGTACCAAAAGGTTACCCCAGCTGTTAGCCTCCCGAGCATGCTTAGTCCTAATACCTCCTGAGAACAGTAAAGAGACCGTGTCCTCTGACCCAGAAATCCTATTCCTTAGCAGTCAGCTGAGGCACGTGCTGGCCCCTGGGAGGAGCCATGTAGCAAAGATGCTCATGGCAGCAGCAAGAAGGGAATGGTCAGCATATGGCAAGCATCCCCTCACAAGAATGTTAAGAAGCAGTCCAAAGTGTTACCAAGGCCAAGCTCAGGGACTGATTGTGCTAAAGAGTAAACCCAAGGAATGTTAATGCCATGTCATCCACTCATCCACTGTCCTTAGTCACTGGTTCCATGAACCCTCCCCTGACCCCAGGCCACGTGCAAAGAGGAGATGTCAGGGTGCCCACCTGGCCTCAGACACTTGCTTTGCCTCCCAACATACACATACAAACATGCACATGTACACACACACACACACACACACACACACATACACAATGCCAAGTCCAGGTAGGAAGACAGAATGAGGGGTCAAGCCTTCTGCCCAGGTTGCTCAGGAGACTTAAAGACCCATGTCCACCTCTACACACAAACCAGGTGAGTCACTACCACTCTCTAGCTCTGTGTCCTTATCTGTAGACTGGGAACTGAATTGTTTCCACTCACCAGCCTTTGAAGCTATTTTTGTGGGGCAACTCAGTATATCTTCATTTCTTGGATGAAAGATTTCCAAAAATCCCCAAGAACCTTCTCCCTCTGAGAATTCCCTGCAGGCCTTTCTCATTTAATGGTCTGCCTTGGGAGCTATACATCAATAATGCTGCCTTTTTTAAATTTTTTTTTTTTTTGAGAAGTTTCCAAGCATGAAGACAAAGCCTTTTGTTGACATGGAAATTATCTCTGAGATCTTTTTCTCTGCCTTCCCTCTCCCTGTCCTTGAAGAAGTAATTCAAACTCTCTGGTCCTTGTTTCTGACACTGAGATACCAACAGCACGCATGTCACTCAGTCCTGGCTCACAGTAACTCCACGGACAATGAACCTGCTTTGGAACCATTAGCACAGCCTTGGAGGAAGAGAGACAGGCAGGAGGGGCCTTCTAGGGCTGAAAGGAAGTGCTTAAGAATGGCAGGATCTCAGACTAGGAAGAGTCCTTAAAAGCTCACCTGGTCCAAGTCTGAACCTGAGTTCAGACTTAACCCTCCTACAACCCTGTAAATGGACATGCAACTTATGTTTGAATACCTCCCACAGTGGAGGAATCACACCTAATAAGTTTATCCCTCTTGTTTCTGGACAGTTCTTTCAATTGAAATGGAATATGGCACCCAATGATCCAATGAACAGATCAGTTGCCCCTTATTCAGAATGCCTCTCCTACCCCAGGCCACTGAGGCCACCTGTCTTCTCCTCTGCACCAGAGGATCTTCCCATGGTCATATTTATCTTTCCACACAAGCCACAGTTTCTGTTTCCAAGAAATCCTGGCTTTTCTGATCTAAGTGCAGTTTTAAAACATTTATGAAGCATTAAAACTCTGTGGGCTGCATCAACCTAGGGCCACTTGACTATTTTGTAGGTGGAAAAACTTGTATCTTATGACACTTTGAACAAACTCTAGAAAAGCTAGATACAAATGCATTTCTGCTCTGAATACTTAAAAGTGTCCATAGCTCTCCTGGAGCCCTTCACAACCGCCCCCACAAGAAGAGATCCCCATCCCATCCAACCTCTTGCCTAACAAGAGAGGCCCAAGTACCTAGCATGGTGACCTTCCATGACCGCTCAATATCTGAGTGACAAGAAGACATAGGATGGAGCAGGTGCTTCCATCTATAGCACACCAGGTTCATGAGACAGAAGCAAACTACAACACATCGCATGCCTGCATGTCCCGGAAACTTTACATGCTACCTGCTTTGATTCCTTTTATCATCTCCATTTGTTAAATGAGGAAATGGAGGCTCCCGGCACAGACCCTTGGGTTTATCCATGACAATAGGACAAAAACCATACAGTTAAGACTAGAAGCCAAAACTTGACAGCTTAGCTTCTGCACACCTAATAACATGAAGCTGGGCAGTGCGCCCCACACAGCAGCCCTCTAACTAAACAGAAGCCCTGGAAAGAAACTCCCCAGGCCCTGAACTAAACTAGGTCTTTCTATCATTCTGCTAGGCATAAATCATCAAAGTCAGACAGATGACCAGTGTAGACAGAGAACTAGCAGCTCAGGATCTGGGAGGTGACAGAGAATGCAACAAAGTCCTAAGCAGGGAGACCCTGCAGACTTCTGGGATAGGCAGCAGGCAGGGTCTCCTTCATGGATGCCGGACAAGCGTGTCTGCCTGTCATCTGGCCTTCAATGGGGAGATATGAGGCTCACTGTCCAAAAACACACTGAATTAACATTATGCTTCGTAAATGGGACAAAAAGCTGTGGTCTGCTACAGAACACAATATGCAGAGAAAACAGAAGTAGTCAAAAACACCTCTATGGTCTAAAGGAAGCTGGGAAAAGGGCAAGAAAATGCTCAGATAAAAAAGAGACCTGAATTTAGGTCAAGAAGACAAAGTCCAGCTAGGGTTGTGGCTCAGTGGTAGAGCACTTGCCTACCACATGCAGGGCCCTGGGTCCGATCTTCAGCACCACATAAAAATAAATAAGTAAGTTATACAATAAAAAGGTATTGTGTCCAACTACAACTAAAACAAATATTAAAAAAAAAAAAAAAAAAAAAGAAGAGGAAGAAGGCAAAGTCCCTTGACAGTCAATGCAAAGCCTAGAAGATATTCTTCACCTCCATTTCCCAGTCTTTCTCTCTCTTCTTACTGGAAAACAGAAGAGGACAGCACAAACCCCTTGAGAAGCAGCAATTTCAAACGGGCTCTGGCTTTTAACCCTGTGGTTATCCGGTGATGCCCAGTGAGAATCAAACAGGTACCGTCTCCCAGACTTTATTCCATGTCCCTCTGAAACGGAGGCAAGGCACACACACAAATCTGCTCCTAACTGGGATCACTCCCAAAGGGCTTCAGCAGAAACAGATTTGTACCTGGAGAGAGCCCCCTCTCCAGCCTGTACCCACTCCGCCGTCCCCCGTGTCATGGGGAAGGTAGGAGTGCAGGGAGGCCTGGACCTCGGCATACGTGGCAGAGAAGAGACTCAGGCCTTACCTGGCACAGAGGTGCTCAAGGGTGTCAGTCACTTCTGTCCCGGGCAGGAGCCCCTGGAAGCGGTGCTGGGAGAAGATGCTCCAGAAAGCCCCTCCAGAAGATGCTCCAGGGGGTCACCTGTCAACAGCCTACCTACTTTCCCTCCAAAACCTATCACATTCAGCCCCAGGCAGGACTCTCAAGAAGTCCTTCCCAGTCAGGGGTCCAGAGAGCAAGTTTTGAAACAAACAGCTAAGCGCCTAGAGTTAGAAGGCAAGGCTTGAGACTTGCAAATGGAGTAGAAACTGTGAGAAACAAAAAAGTAGGGAGAGGAGAAGACACTCCGGGGAGAAGCGCAGCAGCCCCAGCGGCCGGTGACTGCCTGAGAACAAAGCTGTCCGGCCTCCCCGGGGCGCCCTGGCGCAGCGCTGGGATTCCCTGGCTGCGAGCGCGGGGCGCGGGGCGGAGCGGCGGGGAGAGGGGGTGGGCGGGGGCGGAGAGCGCGGGGCGCGAGCCGAGGGGCGGGCCCGGGCGCCCGGGGTGGGGCCTGACCGCGCCGGGGCGGAGTCTGCGGGATCCAGAGCCCGGGGAGCTGGCCGAGCCTGTCCCCGCGCGCAGAGGGCCGGCAGCTCCCAAATGGAAGGGGGCGGGAGGAGGGCGCGGAAAGCTGGCGGCAGCCCGGGCAGGAGTCTCGGGGACCGGGGGACACTTGAGGCTGCGCTAGGAATCCCAGAGAGCGCGGACAACTCTCTGTCCAATTTTAGACTTCGCCGGATATTTTGGTCCCTCTTACAGCCGGGTCTGAAATAGCCCACCACCTAGGGAGGCAGCTGCCCGGCGCCTCTGGACCCCGCAGAGGGGAAGGGAAGGGAGAGCTCTGCTTTCTGTCCAGCACTCAAACAGTGCTTGAGTTTCCCTCCTGTCAGAGCACATGACAAAGTAACCTGCACTCACCCCTCGGTGCCAGGGCTTCCTACAGGTGGCCCTGTTTTCGGGACTGTCACTTCAGCCCTGGGGTGAGGAGGGGTGAGGGGTAGATGGTGTCTTTATTTGGGGATAAGGATGGTGAGGTCTCAGAGAGAGACTTTGTCACCAGCCAGGGCCCTCAGCGGACCAGGGAGGGAGCCCTGGTTAGTCTGATAGGAAGGCTTTTCTTACCAATGGGCTCCCCAGCCCCCAGAGGCAGAACCCAAGCCTAGCCGAGCCGGTGCTGGCTGGGGTGTCCTTCTGCATTTCCTTTCTGAGAGCTGTTCCTGCAAGTGGGCCAGGCGAGGTATTTTGAACTAGATGAGAACATGGCTTAATTTGAATGACCTCTCCCATCCCTCTGCTCCTAGTCTCCCAAACACTGTGTGTCTTTATTTGGCTGCCGGCTGAGTAGCAACAGTTTAATAAACAGACACAATGGGGCTCATCTGTGGGCCCGGACACTCAACATCCTAGCCCCTGCCTCCTGTCCTGCCTCCTTTTCCAGCCACCCTGTGGCAATTCATTCCTCATGTGCTTGTAGAATGCCACTTGTTGCAGGGACAGTGTTGGGTACTGGCCAAGTAGAGCAGAGGTGTGCCCTGTGTCAGAGTGGGTCCTGCATCAGGAAAGGTGACAGGCTGAGATGAGTGCCCAGCTAGGTTACCTCAGTTGCAGGTAGGGCAGGGAGCCTAGAAGAGTGACCACACTTGTGTGAGAAGGGCCCAGGTCTCAGTATCTCAACAAGTAGTTACATGTGCCCAGCTGAGCTGAGCTGAGCAGGAACCCAAGCACATGTCCCCACGCCTGCTATGGGGAAACAGAAAACAGCAAAGCAAACTACCATGTTCATTGGCTGATTTTACATAAAGATGTGAAAACATGATGAGATCAATAGATATACAAGATTGCACACAATTAGGAGACTTCAGAACACTAGTCAGAGGAACCAGAAAAGAAACTAGGAGAGCAAATAAAGACCCCTCTTGAGGATAGGACACTCTGAGAAGTGGCACAGCCCCTGCACTGCAGCTCTCCTGTGGCCCAGTACTTCCACTCTTCCTGCAGGACCCAGGCCCTCAGCTGCTGAAGACAACTTGGGGACAGGACTCAAGGTCTCCCCACCCTACTTTCCACTCCAGGCAATGCCTCAATATCCTCCCTTCCTTCCCCTCTTTTAATTCTAATTTTAATTAATGCATAATAATCTTACATGTCTGTGGGGCACAGTGTGGTGCTTCAACACCTGCACACCTTATGCTGCTGCCACCAGAAAACTGGAATGAATCCTTCCTGGGGTTGGAGAACCCAGGGGGACCCCATGTAGACAACAGGCTTCCTACATCTCCCCCACAGCCATGCTGAGCTCCCAGGAAAGGCAGGGCTGCATTCCACATCAGCACTGCCTCCGCCCCTTCCCCCCACCGTTATGTTCCAGGAAAAAGGTTCCTGGTGGAAATGGCCCATGGCTTGAGAACACCTGCTCTGCCTCAGAGCGGTGCTCAGCCACAAGCTCTTCATCCTCTGTGTGCTGTTGTGGGACATTAAGCAGCTGCAGACAACCAGCAGGGGTTCTGGAAAGACCATTCTGAAAGCTCTGTCTCACTTCCTTCCCCTTCTGGACTGTTTCTCTGCTGAGATGACAAAGTGTTCAGAGAGCCAAGATGTGATAAACAGGAATAGAAAATCCACATATGTATCATCACACACCCCACTCTACGGATATGCATTTAACAGAGTAAAACCATGTTCCCATGTGACTTGATTTGTGTTTCCTGTCTATCACTCATTCTATGGCTGTGATAACTGATGCCCAAGGGAGGCATAACTGGTCACTTCCAGGAATTGCCAGTCGGGATTCATATTCCTCCGTGGAACTAGACACCTGTCGGTGTCTCTGGTGGGTGGCCCTGCTCAGGGCTTCCCAAGCTGGTAGTCAGATGGCTCTGGCTGTTTCCTTCTGAAGTCTCTGGGGAGGAGTTCTCTGCCAAGTTTATCCCAGACTGCTGGCAGCCCCCAGTCCCTTGCCACAGTAGGCCCACACCCCTGCTTTCTTGCCACAGGGACTGCTCTGTGATTCAAGGACCGGACGCCTCGCCTCCTCCATCAGCTGCTCACCAGGGAGCCATCCAGCTCTTCCCGTCTAGGAGTGAGGGCAGTGCTCCTGGCCCTCCACCTCTGCCACCAGCCAGAGAAGGAGGTCAGCTTCTTTACAAGGCTCCCTTGACTAGGTGGCACCCACTGGGTGATCACCCTATGCTCAGGTCACTTCTGCCGTCTGACAGAGCAGAGTCAAGCACAATCATCACTTTCTAAAATTTGAGGGATTTGAGTATAATATTTACTAAAAACTCACAAACTGCCTACTCTCCTTTTTATAATATTTCTCACAGAAATTTGTCACTCTTCTTTTTTTCCTCTTTGAAACAATTGCTTCCTGCATTTTTATTTGGCTTTTCATCTCCTGGAGGGCAGTAAAGTGTTCACTGTGGCACTCCCATCCCTGGCCCAGAGCTTGGTCTAGGAAAGGTCTCAACAGTATTTTTGAGGTGTGATACTGACTTGGCTCCACTCACAACAGCTGGCACTAGGCTGTCCTGTGAGGTTTCAATCAGACACGAGATTGGCATTTCAAGATACACAGGACCCAGAGGTTAAAAATATAAAAGTTGCAGAAAAGTGAAGGGCCCAAGAACATGTTCAGCTAGGTTGTTCCCCAGGGTGAAAATGGGATGTCACACTCCAGGCACTCCTGAGCTACCTGTCCTGAGGTGCTGTGTGGCACCCTGAAGCAGACCAGACCTCTCTGATGGAATTAGTTCAAGGGCATTGGGCAAGTTCCCTAACTGTTCAGAGGCCCAGTCTTGTCATCTCAAGTGTAGACTGTAACTCCCCACTCCAGAGGATGTGTGGAAGGCCCAAGGCACAGTAGGTGCCCAGGCCTGGCAGGTAGGTGCTTATGTGGCCCCACTAAGTGTGAGAAGAAGCCAAGTGGAGAGTGTGTCTCCTGTTCCTTGGACTCTTACAATCTCCTTGGAGAAATCAGATGTGAAACATGATGAAATCAATAGACATTCAAGATCGCACACCCTGAGGAGACTTCAGAAAACTACTTGCTGGTTCGAAAGGCTATTTTAAAAAAATAACAATTAAAAAAAAAGGCAAAAGTTAGCTCAAGTGGTGGGAGAAGCTTCCTGGAAACAAGGTACTTTTGATTTCAATTCAAAATGAAAATGTTTTCATTGGTCAAATACATGACCCACTTGAATCAAATTTATGAAATATGATATGTCAAGAACTATGTAATGTTTTGAGCAACTGTAATAAAAATTTAAAAAACACAAATACATGAAAATACTGAGAAGCAAAGATAAACACAAATACTCGCCATCCGGTGACCAGGATGTTTAGGCTTGCCCCATAGTCTTCCAGATTGCTTCCCATGAGTAACAGATGACTGGGAGAAACAACCTGCTTGCCCGAGCCTGTTATCCTGGGAGACTTATTTTCCCTCCACACGGATGGCTGGGTGGCATTATTGAAGTGTTCCTCTGCAGCTGACAACTGTGGTTCTCAGCCATTCCCACCCTTATGGGAAAGGAACTCTAGGGTGAATGTAAGGCTTTTGATAAAATCCAGGCGAAGGAGACTTAGGAAGTGCACATGATAGAAAGGTTTCTCAGAGTCCTGGGGGCTGAGCGTGAGTGGTTACCCAGAGGTCTCCTGTGGAGGACCACGGGAATGCTGCCCCTCCAGGAATCCAGCTCCTAGGCCAGGGACAAGCTTAGAAGTCACCGCCTGCCATTCCGTTTCACCCAGAAAGAGGAGCCCAGGAGGCAGAGAAGGGAGGAGACGAGTCCCCAGGGACAGTCCTCAAGGTGGGTGCCGACCTGGGTCTCAGAACACGCTTTTGTGTCTCTCTGCTCCTGTCTCTGCCATGCAGCCAAATCACACTGGGTTGGAGTTAGAGAGAGCAGCCTCCAGGTGGGGGACTCTCAGCTTCAATTTGTTCACATTATAGCCCTGGGGGCGCCTCCCTCCCTCCAGACTCACACCCCACCTTTCTGCATCACCTCTGTCCTCCATAGCCATGTCCCTTTGTCCCTTGAGACGGCCTCCCTCACTCCCCCATGGCCACCCCTCCCTCTCTGACTGCTCTGCTCTTGTGTGCAGGACATCTTGACCCATGACTTCCTCATTGGGACCTGTTTGGCCCTTGTGTCCACACGTCTCTGAGTTTCTAGAAGACATGGCCCTCTCTGGCCCAGACTGACTTCCGGCCCCGGACACAGCCTGACCTAGGCAAGCACTCCATAAACCCAGACAGCCCTCTCTAATACAGGCCTCTGTCACACTTCTCCCTTGTTTGTCATCGCACGGTTCCCTTAGCCCCCATTCTTCTCATCTGGTCTGAAATGTGATTCCCCCCCGGGAAGGCATGTTTGCTGCTCCAGCTACCATTAACTGCCCACGGCCTTCCCAGGGCTGGGTGCTTGGTGGGCACCCTGTAAATAGAAGCCCAATGAATGGGTGGATTGTGTACTGCTCAACAGCCCTTGATGCCCTGCCTTTCCAACAGGCTCTCTGTGAGTTTGGTTCTGTCTCCCCCATTTAGATGTATAACTTCATGGGGCAGGGGTATTGGGTCTCTCCCAATATCTGGAAAACTTGTCACGTGCACAGGAGCTGCTTAATAAATGTAAGAATCAATTTTTATTTTTTCAAACCATTAACCATTAGGTTTTTAAATTCCTCATAGGTTAGTTAAAATCATGCCTCAACCCATTTCACAGAGATGAAAACTGGAGAGTTCTCCTTAACATGACCATTTGTTTTAGAATAGTATCTCTCCAATAAGTTTTTCCTTGGTAAAATTGGCTTTAGTTTTCTTGTATTTATTCCTTTTAGGAGAAAAGCAAATTAATCATGGTAATACCGCTGTTAATTTTTGTAAAATCATGTACTTTTTATTTAAAAAAAAAAAAAAAGTAATCCATACTTAGCAAAAAATTAAGTTTGTAATGTTCCTTGAGCTCTTGGAGGCCAGGTTCTTTCAATTCAGGGCACTAGGTCTTGGAATGTCAAACCTTGCTCCTTCTGTACCTGGACCAGCCTGGGTCAGCCATCGTGAGCCCCAAGGGAGGGCCCGGCTAAGGACGGGGACCTCCATACTTCTCCCAGAGGAGGCCTCTGGGGAGAACAGCTGTGGCTGCAATCTGAGTGTGTTTCCCCAGACAGAGAGTGCTGCGTGGAGCACCACCTCGCTCTCCACGCCCTGTCTGGCTTCCTCTGCAGATGGGCAAGTTTGGAACCCACCACCCACCAAAGGAGATCTGGTCCACCTCCTCCCTGCACCTACTCAGGCTGTTCTCCCACCAGCCACTAGAGGGAGCCCCCAACCTCCTGGTCTTCAGTGGCTTTCCCTCCTGCTTGGAATGAAATTGAAACCCCTCTGCTCCATGCTCTTCTCCACCCTCACCCCCCTGGCTCCTGGTGGTCAGACCCCCATCCAGCCACAGTGGTCTCCTTACCTCCCTCAAACCCGGCGGCCCCACTCCAGATTTCCCCTTGCCTTGGCTGTGACCCAGCCCTCCCTCTCCACACAGGGCTTAGGCCAAAGTCCCCTTGTCAGTACCCCACAGCCACCCCACCTGCCTCCTTCTCTGATCCCCATGGTTTTGCTATTTTTCAAGGTCCTTAGAGCTGTCTGATGTGATTTTTTTATTTATGTGTTTATTCTTTTTCTCCTCAGCCAGAAACAAGATCCAGGAGGACAGGAGATTCTGTCACTGCTATATCGCCAAGAATATGCCTGACCCAGGGCAGGCAAGAACCTAGCCATTGACTTGATGTTTCCTCCTAGAACTCCCTGACTCTCCAGGAAAAAGGAAAATAATAACGAGGACATTGACGACTATGGCCAAAGAGCCGTGCAGGGTGCACCTCCAGATGTCACCCGTGGGTCTTGTTTCCAACAAGCACCACCCTGGGCAGGATGGCAAGGCTGACACAGTTCGACAAACTCTGACTTTCTGGCAACTCAAAATCTCCTTTTTACTGGGTCTTGTCCCATGTTCCTTTAAAAACAACTCAAGCAAAGAGACTGTGAGCCACCGAGGGCTGTTGTAACCCTGCTAAAGCCAATTCCCTGGTCAGTTTCCACTGTGGGGCCCCAGTGTCCTGGGCTGCCCTGGTTTGGCGTCAGTTCAGTTCTGCCAGCATCAGTGATGCCTTCTCTCTGAGGAGTCCCCTCTTCTAAGATGCCTGGGCATCCCGGGCAGTTTGTCTGCATATGCCCATGGATCGTCTCTGCCATTCCTCATCTGCACCCCAACTTATAAACTCCCACTGCACGAGCAAAGAGAGCGGTCTTCACAGGTTAATTCAATTTGTCTAGGACTAGGAAAAAGCAGCACCATGTCCGGATTTGGAAATGAGTAAAATAACAACAAAATGACAGATCCCCGTGCAGGAACTGTCATTTTGTTGTTATTTTTATTTTTTATTTTTTCAAGACATTATGAGCCAAGTCATACTCTCAAGCATGCACAGCTCAGCACTGCTTCCAACACTGAAGAAATCTGATGAAAATCCAAACCAACAAAAGGGAATTGCTCCAAAAAAAAATGGTGAAGAAGGGTCTTGTTCATGACTATGTTGAGATGTCAGGGCTATCTTGTTAATAAGGAAAGAAATTAGCATAGCAGAACTCTCCATTTCTCCTTCCACAGATCATTGCTGGAACACTTCTTTGAGATCTTCCTGACATTTTTCCATGCATTTGGGATGTCTAGACACATCCTGCTCTACAAAGCAGGGAGGGACATCCCTCTATGGCATCCGTTTGTCCGAGTACAGCCCCCTGTTCCAGTGAATGGCCTTCCTTTAGCCTGTACTTTCCATCACAATGTTCACTCTCCTCGTTTGCCAGATGCTATGGCAGACAGAGCTTCACCAGGCCCGCGAACTGCAATTTCTTCCGTGATTCCTCCAGCAACGGGAGGTTATTTCCATTTCTTTTTCTCAGTTAAAATGTGCTGCAATAAACAACTTTGTTCATACAGTTGGCCCTCTGCATCCACGGATTCTGCATCCCTGAAAATGGAAAGAAATTTGCATCTCTACTGAACATGTACAGACTTCTACTTATCATTACCCCCCAAGTGTATAGTGTAAAACTATTTGCACAGCACATGCATTGTAGTAGATGGGATAAGCAACCCAGAGTCGATTGAAAGTGTAAGAGAGGAAGTCCACAGGTTATATGCACATATAACACACCACACCCGGCCTGTTTTCTTGAATATCTTAAATAATGGAGCCCAACAAAGATATATGGACTTTATCTTGGGCAGGACAAAAGCCACAGGAGCCTCTGAAACTGAGATGCTGGTGCACCAAGCGCTAAAGCAAAGGAGCCCCGCGTCCACGCCCGCAGTCTGTGGCGCATGGCTCATGCGTCAGTTGTCACTGGTGGGAGGCTGGGTGGGAGGTGCGCCACCAGTGGGCTTGAAGTAGAGGAACTGGGCCATCGTGGGCTGGTACTCTCACCCCACTGCCAAGGCAGAAAACCAGCCAGAGAGCTACAGACTTGCTCCCGGCCTCCCTGCCAAGGTGCACCATACCCAGAGCCCACCCTGTCCAGGGCAATAGCCTGGAGGGCGCAGATACCGGGCCAGCAGGCTGTCAGGACAGGCTTGCACATTTGCCATTCCTCGGTGGATGCTGGTAGAGCCAGTGCTGGCAAAGCAGGGCAGAGAAATAATAATGTCTGGACTTTGCAGAGACAATCCTGGCTACATGGAGTGGCATTATCTGTCCCTGTTGTTCAAGAAAAATAAATCCACTTTCCTAAATTACATGCCTCTGCCTGTATTATAGGGATTACACATCCTCCCCATCTGCTCCGCAAGCATCCACTGTCCTGGCCCTGTGGCTCTGCAGCATCCGTTATTTTGAAAAAATACCTGTGCTTGCATGCCCAGCCTGGCTTTGAGCTCACCCACCTTTCCCTCAGAATGGGAAAGCTTTCTGACAAATATTTACAGAGTGAAAGTAAACTGGGGCAGGAGGCTGTGGGTCTGGAGGGGCCCAGGCTACCTACACACAGCAGGGGCGGGAAGTGCACATTCTGCTTCCATACCATGCATAGATTCTTCTTGAACCTGCCTCTTACTGGGCTGTGTGACCTGACCCCACTTTCACTGTCTCTGGCCCTGTGCACAGCATCTGTAACAAGGGCTCAGGATGCTCATCCTGTCTTTTACTTCCCAGAAGTTAATGAGATCCCATATGGAAATCAGCCACAAGTACAGGCATTTGTCCGTGCTCAGAAGAGTCTGGTCCCGCTGTCTTAGCCACGGAGTCTTAGAAGAGCCGTCTGCGCTTGGGGTACAAAGAGCATGGGGGGACGGGTCAAGGAGGAGATATGGGTGGGCACAGAGAAAAAAGGCAGGAAAGCCCCCGGCTAAGCAGAGGAGCAAGATGGCTTGCCAGGCGACTGGTGTCCTCCCCTGGCCTGGCTTCTGCTCTCAGAGGAGGCACCTCAGTCTTGTCCTGTTCAGGTTGGGGACAGGTGTGCTCTAGAAAATGCCTGCCTCCCTCACAGGGGAGGCTTCAGAAGGCTCTGCCTGTGCTCATCAGATACAGACGAGTCAGTTGTGCAATTTTATTATTTTTTGCGACATTTCAGACCAATGAAAACACTTCTTTAACTTTGCTTCCACCTGTCCCCATATTTCACATGATCAGATCTTCACTGCTTACCCCGTGGTAGATTTTTATTGTACAAGACTGTCTGTTTTCATTTCACAAAGACTTTGCAGTTTTTATTTGGAAGTATGCCTTACGATGTGAAAAATGTTAATAATCAGAGTCATGCCCACCTGTACTTCACAGAGCCAGCCACTCTGATGGGGTACTCAGCCACGCTTTTGGGCACCAGCAGGGGCCTTTTGGAAGGTGCCATCCTGGGACATCAGAACCGGACATGGCCTTGGCAACTCCAGACGATTTGCTTTTAGATTTTCACGGGCCACTGCCTTGGCCGAGGTACCGCACAGGCTTGGGCTCAGCGGCCTGCGGTGGAGCCCAGGCTTCTTTCTTTGACAGAGTCCCTGCGTGATTCGGAAGCATTTGTCCGTGGGCCACACTTGGAGCAAAAAGCACCGATTTATCTTTTTCCCTTAGAGATGGGGAAGCTGGTGCTGGAGGGGGGAGGCCCCTCTCTGACTCAGAGCAGCCCAGCCTTCTCCCTTCCCTCAGCTCTGTGGTCCTGCCAGTCCACCCTGCGCTTCACCCTCTGAAATGGCCCCTTTGCACACACCATCGAGGGTCATAGAGGATCAGTGGCTTTCCCCCTGGGTAGTGATCGTGGAGAAGCACCCTTGGGGACAACCAGAGGCCAGAACCTGAGTGACCATCTCCCTTCCAGGTCTTCCTTCAAGCCTCTTCACTCTTTACATATGGATCCCTTTTACTTGAGGTTCCAGAATTTTTCTGGTCTTCAGAATCACTCTGGAACATTTAGAAGCTATTTTAAGCCACCAGCCTGAGAAATCCAGATCTGCTTCCCTTGGTGGTCTCAATGGTCCCAAAGAGGATGAGAGAGGTTAAGTCACTCACCCAAGTCTCCACAGCTGCAGGGGCAAACCCAGAATTCCAGCTTGGGTTTGGGTTCTATTCTAGCCCAAGAGACTGTGCCCACCTGGAGGAGGGAGTCACGCTGAGCCATGGGTGCTGCTGGAAGGCTGGTGGGAAGCTCCACACCGGCACTAGAGTTTCAGCTGCGGGTGGGCGACGGGGCTCCTTTGGTGCCGATGTCCCTCCTGTGTGGAGTCAGCAGCAGACTCTAGGCCTGCTCTGGGCCAGGCTGCATGGAACTGGACTCAGGGGCTTGAGAGGGGAGCCTCGGGCTAGAGCCAGGCAGGTGGGCATGAGGACAGGGAGCTGTTCTTGTTGTCCTGATCCAACCAGGACCCGGAGGCAGGTTAGACAGGGAGATGTAAGAAAGAAAAGAGGACACAGTTTTAAGGCATGACTGAGCAAATTTGGTTAGAGGTAGAACAAATAAAGTGTTTTCAATCTGGGGGAAGAAGAGTTGTCCATAAAGATCTTTCAGAAGGGCGGTTAGCAGCAAAGCCTGCAAACCTGGATGCCAGGGCCCCCCTCCAGGCTGCTGCCCTCCCCACACCCGCTGCCTCCAACGTCCAACCTTCCAGACCCACAGTCCAGCCCCTCTGCTATTAGGCACCTTTCTTTTTCACAGGTTAAGCTTGGGAAGACCTTTAGATTCCAAGTCAGTTGGGTGGGGAGAGAAGCCGTGGGAAAGCAGAGGCCCCAGCACCAAAGGGTGGACATTGTCCCCGGTGCTCGAGAGGAGACGTGCCCCCCTCTTTTCTCTGCACTTAAAGGCTCCCTTCTTTCTCTGGGTACAATACAGTGAATAAGGCCGGGATTCCAGGCCTGTGGGACACTCTGGCATTGTGTGGCCATAATGAGGGATTTTCCGTGGGCCACGGGCCTCACAGCATGGGAGTTTGTACGGCTAAAGACACTCTATTGGGGAGGGGTCGGGGTTTCTGGGGCTTTCACAGAAAACAGTTCAACAGGCCGCCTCTGCCCTCAGAGCAGACCTTTAGAGAATGCCAGGCTGGCCGGGGGCCTGGGCCCACAGCCCCTCTGAGCAAAGCCCGGGCCGTGGAAGTCCTGAGCTCTGAGAGCCTGAGGCGGGGCCGAGAGCTGGGCAAGAGGAGGGCCTGAGCAGAGGTCTCCATTCCACAGGAACCCACCTTGAGCCTCAGCTTTTCCATTTGCAAAGTGACAGGGTTTTAACATTCCAGATTCCCCTTCTGGCTTAAAATATTCTGTCCAGGTCAGGCAACAAAGTGTCCGAGATTCAGGGTGCCTTGTTCAAAAAGCAGAAAATGGTGCTGTCAAAGATACTGAAATATGAAGTTTTTCTTTTCACATGCTCTCCTGGGTTATCATTGTAGCTTTTATTTGCTGTTTAATGTTGTTCTAAGTAAAGAAAGATTTAAACTGGGCATCGCTATGTTTCTACTCATCCTTGTTCTCAGTAAGGTGAGTTTTAAATGCAAATATGAGTCTTTAACTCACACAGAGAATTGCTAAAGTCTCACTGATTTTGTTTTGCAGATGCTACTTGCAGAGGTATTTTGACCTCACCAGGTAAATCCAGGTCTCTTACTCTGTGATGCACACTGTAGCTCTCTCCACCTTCTGCTCCCTGACCTGTGGGAGAGGGCGCGAGGCAGGGGAGCCGTGACCTCTCTGTTCTCTGCCTCCTCTGTCTTCATTTCCAGTACGAGGAGGGAAGAAACAGGACAAGAAAGAACGGCATGAGGTTCCTGGGCCCGCTGCTTTCCTGGAACGCCACTGCGTTCCTGTGTCAAGCACACTCTGCTCTCGTGCTGAAGCATGAACAGGTTGAGCATGTTCTTTTCAAGGAGAAGTGTGGCTTCTCAGGAAAACTGATGCCTCCTGTCCCCAGTCCCAGTGGCATCTTGCCTCAGCTCCCTCCGAGTCTCACTCGGCTCCTGGAATACAGGGCCCACTGCAGTCCTGTGCTCCTAGGGCATCTGAGCACCGCGCACATGGACACAGGCACATCTGTGTTTGCATGTATCCTCTCTTGCCCCAGACTGGACTCACAGACAAAGGTTCAAAGATAAGAATGCTAAGAAGTTTGAGATAGTGATAGAAGAGTGTTCTACCAGCTTAGAGGCCCCTCGTAGCACAGAGCCCCACGTGACCACCTAGGCCTCAACCCTTGAAGCCTTCAGCAGCCTCCACGTCTCTGGGGCTTTGCTCAGTTCTGCTGGAACTGGAGCCCTCCACACGGCTGATACAGCAAGGCCATGCATATCCACCCTCTGCCGATGTCCATCACCAAGCGACTTGCAGAGGCCAAGCCCCTGTTTCCCCATCTGGAAAGTAAAGGTAATCTTGGAAAATCTTTCTTGTCAACATAAAGCTTGACTTAAACTCACTGGTACACCAGTGCACACCTTCGTTGTTCTTTTAATAATTACAGGAGAACTTATGCAGAGGGGAAGGAGATAGAAGCAAGGGGCCAGGGCCAGAGAAACTCCTGGAGTCAGGCAGGGTAGAGATTCGCTCCAAGCATCTGGTTTGCAACAGGATCAGTGAGGTGCTGAGTCCAAGGGCCACTCCACTAGCAGGACCCCAGTGCAGAATTCTAGATCCCAAGACCAGCTTCTAGTGATGGACAGGAGCTCCCGTGCTGAAAGGAAGCTGAGGCAGAAGCTCAACTTCAACAAGACATGGGCTGTGGACGTGGATGCAAATGCCCAAGCCTCCCCATCTCCTCCTCCTAGCCCTCCCCCATCTCCACCCTCCTGGAGTCCCCGGGTTCCAGACAGCGCAGGCAGGGCAGGCAGTGGGCTTCCACTCTGGCTCTGGAGAGTGCTTTTCACTCCAGCCCTGGTCCATCAGGAGTGGTTCAGAGGATATTTCATGAGCAAGGAGGAAGAGGAGGCAGAGGAGAGGAAGAGGTGGCAGAGAAGAGGAAGAGGAGGTGATGGGCAGGGGACAGGAACAATGATGATGTCATGATCATTCAGGAATACCACATTAGACAGGTCCTTTATAATGGGAGCATTCAGCACCATCAGTTACTCCTGAGCATGTGCCCCTCCAGGCGGTAATTCCTAAACTGTTCACTTGGGGCCACTTTCCCTTAAACACTTTGCAGGGCACAGTGAAGCATCTCTTGCCCCACAGCATATGGGAGGCTGGTGCTGCAGGTGTGGAACTCTGCAACTGCCAGCCAGAGGAGCAGGGCGGCTGGGAGACCCTCCTGATGCTTCTTAAGGGACCCAGCACTTTGCGACTGTGAGATGGATGGCAGGGGCTAGAGCCATGCATGCAGCTGTTCCAGAGGAAGGATGTCGGCATAAGTGCAAGATCTCAGGGCCACCAGGTTGGAAAACTGGCCATGCAGGGACATACAAGCTGCGGCCACAGACCATTCCAAAAAGGAACATCTGTTTCCTACACACCTGACAGTATCAGACTGCTCCACTCCCCCACACCAAGCACTCCTGCCTTCTAGGATCCTCTCCTGAGACCCAGTCCTGCCTCCCCAGAGGTAAGATGTTCCCCCTCCCTCAAGACAAGATCCAGGCACCCCAGGCCACTCTCACTCTCTCCAAATTGCCTCCTGCTCATTGGCATTGGGGAGTAACCAAACTTCTTTTGGAAGGTTCTGGTTTTGACAAGAAGAAGTCATGAGCTGCACCCTAGAAAAAAGAGTCAGGTCATTTGTCATTTGCCATTTCCTCTTTGGAGCTACACAATGGAGCTCTCAATGCACAAAATTCAAGTCCTCAACTTGCAATTAGTAAGACCACTGCTCCTCTTGGAGCCTCAGCCTCCGTAAGAAGAAAATTCAGTTCTGGCAGTTGGCCTTCCTTCACATGAGGAAGGACTCACATGTGAAAGCACTGGTGTGGCTCCGTCACTGGTCACCAAGGGAGGGAACCTCGGAGCCCTCAGTGGAACCCAGAGAGAGACAGTGGAACTCAGACGACAGTGCTTTGTGATCACACTGTCCAGGAAGACAGAGGCTTTGAGGTCAGGCCTGGGCTGAGAGACTGGAGTCTGCTGAAGCCGTGTGTTCAGTTGCTTGGCTGTATGATGGAGGGCCATGTACCCAACAGCTCCAGCCTCTGGTCCTTGCACATAAAGTGAGGCTTGCCCTCAATGCAATTACTTATTTAGCCAGCCAGTCAGCCATCCACCCATCACCATTAACTCAGAGTGTTTGTCCTGCTACAGGCTTGAGCGCCATGTTCCAACAGCCCCAGCTTAGCTGATGGGGTTGCAAGTAGAGTGCCTGAAACCATGTGGCCAGTGCCCGGCGAGGGCCACTTTAATTCCTGTTACTTCCCCGGTGATGGAGCAGCCTGTGCATGCCATGAGCTGCCCAGAGAAAGCCAGATGGCCTCTGAGACGAGATGCGGAGGTGAGGACTCCATGTCTGACCCGCTGCTGCTGCCTGAGGACCCTCTGGGCCTCCCTTGGTATCCCAGGGACAGAAGCCAATCTGAGACTAGACCCAGGGAGACTGACTCAGCCTCCCAGCGTGGAGCTCTTCTCATGGACTCACACAGAGAGCCCAGGCCAGTGCAGAGGGGCAGTGGAGAGAGCCTGGCTGCAGGCATGCCCAAACTGAAGGGGCAGCACCTATGCCGGGAACGATTCCTGATGGGAGTGGGCCCTCTGGTGGGCTGTGCAAGTAATGGTCTCGGCCACTGGCTATGACCCTTTCTGAGCCAGTACAGGTCCCAAGTGGCTGGGACTGCCATTTGAGGTTCATGAACACAATAATGCCAAAGTGATGCATTATTGTGACTGATGGGGAAATACACATTCGACCAGAGCTGTGGGTAAAGCAGAGTGAGTCCCTAATGTGAAGCAGCTCATCCAGTCAGTTGATGGCTTGGATAGAATGAAAGACTTACTTCCCCCAGCACAGGGTTCTCCCGTCTCATGGCCTTTGGGCTGGAGCCTCGGCTCTTTCTAAGTCTTCAGTCTGGTGGCCCAGCCTGGAGACATCATTGCTTGAGCCAGTTTCTTAAACACACCACACACACACACATACACACACACACACACACACACACACACACACACACACACACTGTACTGGTTCTGTCTGTTTGGAGAGAAATGGTGACTATGCACTAGCTGATTATATCTCTTCTACCTCTTTTACACTAACCCTTGAGAAAGCAATGCTTCTTTTCCCCCTCTCTCCCTCCATAATATCTGTTGCAGTCTACTTTGTTCAACAAATCACAATTTTTTTCTGATTGTAACATGAGTTCCCGGTTTTTACAGGATAATAAAGCCAATGATGATAACATTTAATTGGGTATGTGGCTCAGAACCTAGTTATGACTGCGCATTACTTCTTTATCAACAGAAGGATGTAAGGAAGACAGGGCAGCTGGTTAGGGGCTCAGGCCAGAATAGTAAAGCAGTTCCTCAATGTGTAGTGTGGGACATCTCAGTTCTTTGTCCCTATCCAGCCTAATTTGAGCTTTCAACAATACATTCACAATGTTTTGTATCTAATGTATCTGTTTTCTCATGCTCCTATAACCAGAGGGGCCATTTGTGGGTGTACATATATGTGTGCATGTATCAACACGTGTGTGCAAGCACATATGTGATATGGGTTATTGATTTTTCCTGGGTTAAAAGTCAAACTTAAATTCCAATTTCACTCACAAACCAATCAATCTGATAACTAATTGACACCTGAATAACATAATCTTGAAGCCTTAAGCAACTGCATGCTAAATAGGATTTGGGTTGTATTTATCTCTTCCTCCTCCCCACCTGATTCCAGGGCAGGACATAGAGGAGCCATGAGCAATGATGAATTCAACAAGTTTTTACTGAGTACTTATTATCTGCTACACAAAGTCCTACTTGGACTCACCCTTTAGAAGGTGGAGGCCAGGAATGAGTCAATAAATGAAAAGGGGAATTTCACATAGGTCTGTGTGCTCTAGCAGGAGCAAAACAGGGCTGTGACATTGAGGTCAGTAAAGGCTCCTGGGAAGATGGCTTTGCACAAATCCTCAGGTGACATAAATTACTTGGTTCACAAAGAAACTTTTTTCTGGGAAAACACTTGCTTGCTGTATAATGTGTCCAAACTTATCAGAGTTTACAAAGTGTGGAAAGAAGAGAGGAAGCTGGAGAGACCCTATGGGTGAGGTTCCTGTCCCCAAAGTGGCTCCACTTTCCCAACAGCCAGCAGATACTGTCAATCCCATGTTGAAATTATGAAACTCAATTCTTCCACATCTGCATCTATACTTGATTCTTCTCCATGAGTTATTCTATGTATATAATTATAGAGTCTCCTGCAAGAAACCAGGAGAGTGTGGTAAGAGAGGAACACATTTTCTTTCTGTTTTCTCATAGGGGTACTTCAGCTTTTTCTCTTCTGACAAAACAGATGCCATAGAAAACATGAAGACAACTAAAAAGATAAAATATTAAAATTAGCATCTTTGCAAATCTTAACCTTCATAAATATTCACTATGAACGAGCAATTTGGTATGTGTGGGTTTTTTTTTACAGACATTTTACATTAAGAGAAAGCTATTTGAACTTTATTAAAAATGCACAATAAATGTAAAAATATGTCATGGTTTGATCCTTAATTTTATAAGCATTGACCAACATTATTACAAACCTGTCCTAAAAATTAAAGTGCTGTACAGAATTCCACTTTATATAAATGTTATATTAGTAAACCATTCTTCACTCAGTGAATATTTTGGTGGTTTCTTTCTTTCTTTCTTTCTGTCTTTTTCTTTTCTTTTCTTTTCTTTTTTTGCTTGTTTGTTTGTTATGGAAAAATACACAGAATCATGGCACCATTTAGCTGCTTTCTCCTGCAGTCAAAACTGAAGCCAAAGGACAGCCCCTGTTTTCCTAAGAGCCTGGAGGTGGGCAAGCTCAGAGGGTCTGTGGCTGTGTGGCCCAAGTTCTCTGGCTGGCCTCTTTGCCCTCCCTACAGCCTCCCTGAGCTGAAGGGTGGATTCTGTAGCTGTAGAGACTGAGAATGGCAGACATGCTTGTGCTCTCCTAAGTATCCCAGGAGCTCCCTCCAACCCCAAGCAGCCGCTGCTTAGGTCTCATTGACAAGTGAGGTAAGGTGCATGCACAGCAGCAGGGGAGGCCTGGAAAGCAGTGTCCACCTAAGTCCATGCTGCCAGGAGGGAGCCAAGAAAAGAACAGCTAGCCAAGCCTGCTGTGGAGGCCAAACCCCCACCAGGGTGCCTTTCTCTGCAGTGTTGCTATGTCCTACAGAATGACTCGACTTTCTATGCTGGAATCACCAGTTTAAAGATGTCGGCACTATGGGACTCTCAGGCATAGTAATGATTGTGTTCTAAACAGGTGTGTTGGAGCTATTTTTCACTGAATTATTACCACTGAATATTACCATTACATTTTTGACATATTCAAGGATTTTGAAGTCACTCGATGAAGACAGTGTTCAGTGGATGTGCAGGCAGCAGTCTACATATGACTCCCATATGGAAACACCTACAGTGTGTGTGCATGTGTGTGAACACATGCATGTTTCTGTGCGAATGGTTGCATGTTTTATGCCTGTGCATGTTGTGTGTGTATGTGTGGGCATACCTGTGTGTTCATCTGTGTGTGTCTACATGTGTATCTGAGTGTGTGAATGCATGTGTGTATACATGTGAGCATGTGCATCATATAGTTCTGCCATGTTGTTGGATTTAGAGGGCATGGAGTGTTCTGCCCTTGTGAGCAGGAAGCCCTAGGCTCCCAGAGAGACCTAGAGACCTCCATGTGGCTATCCCAACTGGATTTCCTGGAGGGCAAACCTGAAGTGTATATGTGTGACTCTAGACAGCTCATTCTTTGTGTGAACTCCCACATGGGTGGCTTTGCATCATGGCGGTCACCTTGAGAAACTCGAGAATGTGGCACACACCCTCCAGAGCTCTGAGGAAGGAGAGGTGGGTTTGGTGATCACGAGGGAGGATGTTTTAAAGACAGAGTCCAACTGTAGGTGTGAGGGAGTCGATTTGGCTGTAGGAGGGGAAGTGCAGATGGAATTGGGCGCTCCTGCAGAGGGCGCTCTAGGACTGCTTGGATCGCGATGGCCATCAAGTGACCATCAGGGAGTCACTGAGCTCACTCTGCTGGAAAGAAGCAAATCTTCCTCTTCTGATTGCTGGGCTGCCAGGCCCTTCACCACAGCCAGTTTGGCAGCCCCTGTGCACACCTGCCCTGGGGAGCACCCATGTTAGCTGTGTCCTGAGCAAAGGAAGGGCCCCCCACTTTGTCTCTAGGTCTTTGATCTCTGTGCCCCGAAATGTAGGGTAAGACCTAGGGAGGTCTGAGATGGGGTGGTGTTTATGAAAGCAAGGCCCAGAGAATGCTGCCCGGGCTGTGAGCCACAGCAGATGGCTTCAACATCTGAACCCTCCAACTTAGAAATGAGCCATCCTAGTGCCCCTGGGAGACTGCAAGGAGGAGAGGGTGACTGAGAGTTCCCTAGTCCCTCTGGAGCTGCGACAAGGAATAGGAAGAGGATGCATCAGGAAGAGCCAGGCCAGAGTCCACACCTGGCACCTCCTCACGCTGCTCTGATGGGGTCGCCTCCTGACTCTGCACCTCCCTTTTCTGTTGTCTGTGGCCTCCTCGCTAGCTTCTAGGGGTCTGTGGGCAAACCACAGCAGCCTGCCTCCTCCATGGGTGAGAGGCCTCCTGTGGGAGGAAGGACTCCAAGGTGTCTGCCTGGTGCAGTGACTCATGACGCAAGCACAACAGGACCTCATTACTTAGGCAGATGGCTGCTGGGGTGTTAATCTCCTACTTTGCACCTCGGTAGACACAGGGTACTATGCGTGCCGTGCTGTTGCCACTGAGCAGAAAGGCCCAGGGCTTTTTGACATCTAAATGGGGCAAAAATTTCTTATGAAGACCCATGTGCACAATATCAAATGTCTAGATTATGAAAGTGTTGAATTAAATATACAAATGAATGTTAAATCAATATAAGCATTCTTGTGTTCATGTGCGTATATACACACAACGTAAATAGATGTCTTCGTATTTGTATTTAAAGGCTTGCATGTATGTTTCCACATATGTATAAAAATTGTCCCTCAGGATCTGCAGGGGATTGGTTCCAGGACTCCACATAGAAACCCAAATCTACAGATGCTCAAGACCTTTATATACAATAGCACACTACTTGCATATAATGAATGTACCTCCTTCTATCTACTGTAGACTTCTCTAAATTACTTATGATACTAACACAATGTTAATGCTATATAAATAGTTGTTAAGCTGTACTGGTTAGACAAGGAAAAAACTCTATACATATTCAGTACCGAGGCATTTTTTCCCCAAATATTTTCTATTTGTAGTTGGTTGAATTGGCAGATATGGATCCCATAGATATCAAGGGTCACCTGTATTTAGCAAACAATTTTGATCTCTGACATATACCAGCATCTATGCACAAAAATGAAATATATATATATATATATATATATATATATATATATATATATATATATATATATATCACATTAGTGCTTCACATATCATTCTCTCTCCCCAGACTCCCCTTATTAAGATATAATTGAGGGGCTGGGGCTGGGGCTCAGTGGTAGAAGGTTTGCCCAGCATATACAAGGCTCTGGGTTTGATCCTCAGCACCACATAAAAAATAAATAAATAAAATAAAGGTATTGTGTCCAAGTACAACTAAAAAATAAATATTAAAAAAATATATAATTGAAACAACAATAGGTATGGGATCAAAAGACCTGAGATACAAGTCTGGTCTTCTACTTGTACCTGTTAACTTGTACCTGTCAGACAAGTTAACTGAAACCTCATAGCTTCAGTCTCTTCACCTGTGCCAGCAGTATAATAATTCTTTCCTGGTAGGAGTTTTATAAAGTCTAGGGATTATGGGCTTTAAGAGGACCAAGGCCTAGTGCAGAATAGGTCTTGGATCCATCCATCTCTGAGTAGAGAGTTGGATTACTCTGTCATTGAGTAGAAAGATGGATTAGTACATCATTGAGTAGGCAATTGGGTTAGTCCATCATGGAGTAGGGATTCAGATTGATCCATCATTGAGTAGGCAGTTGAATTACTCTGTCATTGAGTGGGGAAATGGATTAGTCCATCACTAAGTAGGCAGTTGGATTAATACAGCATTGAGTAGGGAATTGGATTAGTACATCACTGAGTAGGGACTTGGACTAGTCATCATTGAATCGGGAGTTGAATTAGTCTGTCACTGAGTAGGGAGTTGGGTTAGTACATCATTGAGTAGGCAGTTGGATTAGTCCATCATTAAGTAAGTAGTTGGATTAGTCTTCATTGAGTAGGGAATTGAATCAATCTGTCACTCAGTATGGAGTTGGATTTTACCATTCAGTAGTTATTGAGTCTCAATTATGAGCTTCCAGGCTTTGATTTAGGTCCCAAGGCAGAGATGATGAAGAGGGTATCCTAGTTCCCTTGTCTCTGGGAAAGCACAAATGAAAATAAATCCTTTGATATGACATGGTGCATATTGGGACTGAGACAGAGGCAGGGGCTGCAGGGTCCCAGAGGAGGGGGATGACCACTGGGATATCTGAAGGCGCTCACAGAAAGGGGGAGAATGACACTGATCTTGAGAGAAGCTGGTCAAAGGTGAGGTAGCAGGACTCAGCAGACATGCATGCTAAGGGCTTCTAGGGATGTGGGTAGGAGGGTGAGCAGCCAGGAGTTTGAATGCAGTGGGGATACTTGTTGCAGTAATATTTTGATCCATTGTCTGGTAGACTAGACATAGGATTCTAGTTTCTAGGCCAGGTTTTTCTACCAAATTGATTTTGAGAGGTTAAAAAAAAAAGCAAATGTTTAAAAGACCTTTCCAGGTCCTATGTCCCCCCTCTTTAAAATGAAGAGATTGAATAAAACAGCTTCAAGGTCCTATTTCATTCTATGAGGCCATGCAACTAGGAATTCAATAATGTCATATGAGGAGGCTCCGGATTGGGGACTGGATCCCGGACAATGCCCTTTAAATGTCACCTCATCAAGATGTCCTTAGTCATTACTTTAATGATTCTCTTCTCTTCTTGCTTAATAAAAAAACGACATTAAATCTAACTTCAAACCCCCAGATAACCAATTTGTTAAGCCATCTGAGGGATGACTCAGCAGTGCCCAAGGCTGTGGCGTTAGCTCACACCAAGCTCATAATGATGAGGCTCAGCACCTGCCGAACGCCTGCTGAGTGTCAGCCCGATTCCTGGCACCGGGGCACATGATGCAGGGATGGTTTCTGTCGTCAGCGCTCACTGTCTGGAAGAGACAGAAATAAGCAGATCAATAATATGCAGCATCTTCAAAACATTGGTTAGAAGTAGTGTCTGATGGTAGGACGTGCAGTAGAGACCCTCCTTTCCGGGCTGGTGTGCACAGGGCACTTCCCTGACAATGAGCGAGTCCTGTAGGTGGAGGGGTGGCTGGGAGTGCTGCCTGGGGGGTGGGCGCGTAGTGCAGGGGCTGTTGCAGTCTGTAATGGCACTCTCTACCCGTGCTGATTCGGTGTTCTTTGCAGAACAGGAGAGGAGAGAGGACTGCATCTGAGCCGTGTGACCCTTCACAGAGCTCACCGCCACTCTCTGAAGGGTGAGAGTGTGGTGGTCGGCCTGAAAGGAAAGCAGGCTGGTTAGCAGCACCAAGGACACCCTCTGAAGTGACCCAAGCTGTTTGGACTGCTGGCCTCACCTGAGGCACAGACATTCAGGGCCTAGACTGATGGAAGAAAATAAGCCCAGAAACCCCAAAAGCTGACATCTAAGGAGAGATAAACAGATAGATGGTTGAAATCCAGCAGCTAATCTGTAAAGCATGAAAGAATTTCTAGAGTGTTTGCTGTGTCTGTCTCCAAAGGAAATGTCTTCTTACCTTTCTTGAAGTAATTAAAGGTGATTGTGCACTAAATCTAAGTGAAAGCATGCAACTCCCCAGTTTCATGCAGATTAGTTTACACACAAACCAGAGTGGCTACCCTCACTTGCAGCCTGCTGAAAAGTGTGTGCCGCTCTCAGAGGTATTAGTTAGCTCCATCTCCTCTCCTCGTTTTATAAAACTTTTGATATAGAACCAAAGGTTATAAGACAAGCAAAGAAGCAAGAACTTGCAGCCCACAATCAGAAGAGGGAGAATCCACAGAACCTTGATTGCCCAGACTCTGGCTTTTAAAAGTGTAATTGTCAGATGGAGACTGTACAATGGATATGGAAAATGTGTCCAATGTGAAAATGGAATAACGTGTGTGAACAGCTGGAAAATGTCTGTGGAGAGACAGAAACTATTAAGAAGGCCTAAATAGAAATACTAGAAATGAAAAATACGAAATCACATAAAATCCATTCAAAGGGCTTAACAGCAACTTGTCAGAGGAAAGGAGCCGTGAACTTGAATAAACAGTGGATTGGAAACAGCAGAAAGAAACATGCAGAGGCAAGACGGTTGGATAGACAGGCACAGAACCTGATGGACAGAACATAAAGCAGTCAGACTCTTGTGTAATTGGAACATGAGAGGAAGGGAGAAGCGATAGGCTAAAACAATATTTGAAGAGATAACGGTTGAGAAGTTAGAATTGCAGAAAGCGATCGACCAGCAACAGCAAGATAACTGCAGATAGCATAAGTAACAGAAAAAACCTGGGTGGGCACCACAGAGTCCAGGGGCCAAAACAGGGACCAAGACCTGCACTAAGCCAGAGGACAGATATCACACACAAGGGAGCAACCCGTGTGCAGGAGACTGCCCCAGAAACAGCAGGAACAGTGCAAAGAGCGTGAGACCTTTAAAATGCTGGAGGAGGAGAGGAACCGTAAATTACAAAAACACTAAATTCATCATAACACTCTCTATGACGGAGGTGAAGCCATGACGGGTAAGAGCAGATCTGCACTATGACATTTGCTGGAGGAAGTGCCTAAGCTCGACATAAAAGGGCAGAAGGGGGAACCTCTATCTACAGCAGGAACAGGAAGTGAGCAAGGGAGGGTAAAGGAGGATGTATCACTGAGTATCCAGCTAGGTGCACGGGGGCTGCCAAAAGCAAAAGTGGCAACAATGAGCCAGGGTTTTAAATCTTTACAAACAAAAGAAGCACAGGATGCACAGGTCCTATAAGGGGAACTTTACCCTTCTGCAGCTCACACTGTTCTGCACAGTATAGGGCTAGCTGCAGGCCACAGGAATGCCCTAAGCATGTATTTTCGACGCCCAGAGCCACCACCGCAAACCAGCATGGAGATCAGGGTTTAAACATCAATACGATGCAAATGTAAGGGGTTTTATTTTTTTGATTTTTGAAATTGGATTTTTTTAACTGGAAAATTTTTCTATCATAGACAATGAAGAGAAAACCAAACTTCTTCCCGGAATGTTCTTATCCATGTTCTGAGAGTTCCAACTGTGCCTTCTTCCCTTCGCCTAACAGTTGTTTTATTTCTTTTTCTTTAATTGGCATTTAATATAAATGCTTTCTACTTTTTTCAGGTTATCTTTCTATAGATGTTTTTATTTTAATTTTTTGAAAATGTTAGTTGTAGATGGACACAATACCTTTATTTTATTTATTTATGTGGTGCTGAGGATGGAAACTAGTGCCCCACACATGCGAGGCAAGCGCTCTACCACTGAGCCACAGCCCCAATCCAAGAAGTAAATCTTTCATGGCGTTTGTTCATTTAGACCAGTGCACAGAGTCATGCCCTCTGCTGCTGCTATGATTCAGAGCATCTCACCGTGGTCCAAGTCCCCTCCTGCTGGCCTTTATGGTCCCCCACCCCTCCTAGCCTCGGACAGCCACTAGTGTTTCCTGTCCCCTAGCCAGGTTCCCTGTGTGTAGGAGGCAGAGGACTGACTTTATGTCTTGTATTTTGCATTGTGCATCAGGATCCACATCTGGGAGAGTATATCCATGATATATAGACACAATAGATGTGCTTTAGAATGTATATGTGAAACTTGTCTGTTACAAGAATTTCCTGGCAAAATATGTAAACTTTTTAAAAAAGTCAATCCAGAAGATAAAATAGATCAACATGAAAAGATGTCAGGAAAGGTGGGGAGAAAAAGATCAAAAAACACGTGGGACAAAGAGCAGATGAATTTCAGGATTGTAAATTTTAGCCCATCACACCAATAGTTACATTGTATACAAACAGAGATATGAAAAATTGTAGTATATATGTATAATAAGAATCGTAATGCAAAAAAAAAAAAACACACAAGTGCATGTATAAAGACATGAATTGGCGTGAACACACGCCAATTCTTTTTATACAAAGATATGAAAAATTGTGCTCTATATGTGTAATAAGAATTGTAATACATTCCACTGTCGAGTCTTTAAAAAAAAATAAAATCAATAAAAAAAAATGTAAATGGTTTAAACAGCCCCAAAACAAGAAGAGGATTTTCCAACCAGATGAAAAAACAATAGCTTATTACTTTCAGTGTATAACATGCAGACGTTAGAATCAGAGACATGGCAACCCGAAAGTAAAGGAGTAGAAGGAGACACAGCATTCAGACGTTCAGTCCAAGAAATCTGTTGCCATCATATTAAAGCCGAAGAAAGTAGTTGAAGAAGAGATCAACATTCTGTAATGGTAAAAGCATTGATTTTTCACGAATCCATAGCATCGTGATGTATGTGTGCATTTAAGAATATCAATAATATGTGAAACAAAGCTAACAGATCTAAAGAAAGTCTACAATTATGTGGGAATTTTAGTGCTACTCTCTAAGTAATCCACAAAACCAATGGACAGAATCCATAAAGATATTGATTGAAACAGCATTCTGCAGTGTTTTTCAATTCAGCACTGTTACCATTCTGGTTGCAGCTCCTTGTGTTATAGACAGTGATGGCACCTGCCCTGTGCTGTGCGGTGTCCAGCAGCATCCCTGGCCTCTACCCACCAGGTGCCAGCAGCATCCTTGTCCTGTTGGTGATGACCAAACTGCTTCCAGACATGGCCCAATGTCTGGAAGGGCAGGAAGGCAGGGGCAGTCTAGAACCAGTGGTACAGAGCACATGCCAGGAGACAGGCCATCCAAGGAAGGGTATAAAGTATTGAGCGCATGCACAGTGCATTCTTGGAATGAATGGAGCTCAATGAGAAATACATAAGGTATGATTATATCTAAATAATTCCCAAGTGTTTAAATTATGCAATGCTTTTCTAAGTAGCCTGAGAGGTTAAAAAAAATTCACAAAGAAAATTAGAAAATAGTTTACATGGTGTGTTAAGGGAAACACAACAACAAATGCAGGATGCAGATGAAGGAAGAATTGGAGGGAGATTTTCAGCTTGGATGCAAATATTAGGGAATAAAAATTGTAAATTCAATAACCATGTTAAGAAACTCAAAGTCTCAGAACCAATTGAATATTAAGTAAATAAAACAACAGTGAGATACAAGTGAGAGCATTTCAGTGGACTGGCCAAGGAAGAGTGAGGAGAAAGTGTGCAGCCCCTGTCACAGCCTGCAGGTGCCAAGCCTGACCCCAGATCTTCCCTGGAGGAAAAACGAAGATGTGTGGGGGAGGGCCTAAGGCCGGGGGTGGGGGGTGGGTGCAATTAAAACTTGACCACGCTGTGTTTCCTTGAGCAAACCTCTCTGCGTTTTAGCATCCTCCTCTGTAGCATGGGGATGTTGGGAGGATTAACTAGGGTGGCACAGGGGTGGTGTGCAGCATACCTGCCCTCTGTGGAGTGCATACCCTGGTGGTTGCCCAGAGCAGGGAAGGCTGTGGTGGAACCAGGATGTGCCCTCCCCTCCTCCCTCCTTGCTCCCGGGGCTCTAGATGCTCTTTTTGGTCCCTGACCCAGGTGGCCTGGAGACCAGGCCCGCTACATGCTGAGCTGAGCCTGGAGCTGCTTTTCTGAGTTTGAATGGCACAATTAGACTATGCAGGGAATCTGCAGACAGACAGCCCGCAAAGAGCCAGATGCTCCCGGGGCCAATCCAAGGAACAATTAAGCAAGCCTTTGAAGACTAACTGGGTCTTCAGTGAACAAGGGGACCCCCAACCAACAGCTTGTTCGCTCCAGGCAGCTTGCTCCTCCTGTGCCAGTGCTCAGTGCCCACCCCGCTCTCAACTGAATCACAACATCAGCCAGTCCCTCCCCAGTGTCAGTTTCTTTGAGGAAGAAGGGCAGCACTGTCTCCTGCAGATCATATGTGGCCTTTACAGTTACATTAATATTATCATTATCGCCCACACAGTATTTAAAACATCTGAATTAATTACCATCATTCAAACATCTTGAAATTTTACATTCAAACTCACATATCCAGCTCCTGAAATGCTGTCTAGAAGGCCACCAAGGACACACACACCTTCCTGCCCACCCACTCCTGGACACCAGACCACTCTATGGACTGGGCTGCCAAGGCTTCCTTCTCAGGTTCAATCCCTGCCTGGCCTAATGGTCTATTTGAGTTTACAGCCTCTGCTTTGGAACATTTCTGACCGAGTAGATGAAGGAGGTGGGTACTAGAAGAAATTTTTTGTTGTTGTTTGTTTGTTTGGCAGTGCTGGGCACTGAACCCGGGGCCTCATGCAAGCCAGGTAACTCTTAGTCCTGGAAGATAACTTCATGAAGAAACCTGTTGACTCACCCTCAGAGCTGGAGAGAGTGCAACCATGCAAGTTCAAGAAATCTGTCTTTTTGATGTGGTGCCCGTAAGACCCTGCTCTGATTTCCTATTCCACCTCCAGAAACCGCTCTCTCTGCTCAGTCCTCTCGCCTCTAAATTCCAAACCTCCTGCCATCCCCGCTGCTCATTTGGGAATGACTCATCCTCTACCATTTGTATTTTGGTGAATATTTATTAATATCTATTGTATGCTAGACACTGTGTTAGGTCTCAGGAGGGCTAAAAGTGTGAATCACACACCGTCCTGCCTCTGGCTGGCTGACCCAGTGTAGGAGAAAGAGCAAAGCCCGGGGGCCAGCAGAGGTGAGTGCAAATTCTGCCCTAATGCAATCTGGCTTTAAGACCCTGGGCAAAGAAGTAACTCCTCACGTGGCAGTGCAGGGGTGATTGGGGGAGAGAAGAATGTCAACATGCTTTGCAGGCGTGGCCCCAGGCCATTCCCTGCCCTCTACATGCTCACAAGCATAGTAGAGGAGACTTGAGTCCTACCAACAGTCTGGTCCCTAGCTTTCCAGTGGGGACAGCAAACAAGAGGCCAAGAGATGGGAGGGAAGAGGAAAGAGGGCCGCCAAGGTATTTCCCTCCCTTTCTCTTAATTTGGGTAGCACCTAGCCACGATGGTGTCCCCCGGGGGTCCCAGCATCTGCATGGCATCAGCTACTGCTTAAAGACCCTGGTTTCCGGGTTCAGCCAGTGCTGCCTGTCTCTGGTCTTCTTGTTTCTTCCTAGTCAAGGGCAGCAGGACCTTCCTGTTGGGTACATCTCTCCCCTGGCTGGCACCTCATCTCAGCCCTTACCATCACCTCTGTAATAAAACCCCTGCTGTATGGACTGAATTGTGTCCCCTGTTCATGTTGCCCCACATACCTCAGAAGGGACTTTATTAGGGAACGGGGTTGTTGACGATAAAATCAGTGAAGATGAGGTTAGGCTGGTCTAGGGTGGGCCCCCAATGAAATACGACCAGTGTCCTTATGAAAATTGGAAATCTGGAGACCCATAGGCACACTAGGAGTACATCCAGACTGAGATGAAAGCATCCTATAGACACCTTGACCCCAGACTCCAGCCTCCAGAGCTGTGGGGAATTGTGTTTCTATTGTTTAGGCCGATAATTTGTAGTACTTTGCTATGGCAGCAGTCCCATAGAAAAAATGAATCTGCTCCAAATCTCCCGTTTGAAAAAAATATGGTGTTTCTATTTTGTGATGGACCTTAACTGAATCAAAGGAACCCTGCATCTGGACCACAGGATGAAGTTTGAAGGGAAGGGCAGCCCATGGGGAAACTACTTTGATATAAGCAGAATGAATTAAGATCCTAAATAAAATTCAAACTGTATTTGGAATTAACTGAATTAAGTCATGTACAAGGGACAGTGTGGGCAGGTGTGTGTGTGTGTGTGTGTGTGTGTGTGTGTGTGTGTGTGCATGTGTGTGTATGTGTTTGTGAGAGAGAGGGGGGGAGGGAGAGAGAGGGAGGGAGAGAGAGAGAGAAATAGAGAGGTGTGTCAAGGAGCTATCAGGACAGACACATGAGATACATACCACTAACTCCATTTAGAGAGGAAGACCTGGGTTCAGGGATGGTAACAACTTACCCAAAATGTACACCTTAAGTGAGAAAATCAAAGCTTGGCTCTGTCCATGTGACCCTAACATCCTGCCCCAACCCTCTCTGCAGAACCCTTCTCCAGCAAAGACATCCCCAGGGCAGGCTGGGACTCAATCCATTGAGCATCAAGTACTAGATGGAAAGCCGCTAACCCTAAGTGGAATCCAGGAGCCTGTAGAGATGTCCCCAGTAGGTCAGCGCAGGGCCAAAGGCATTGTTGAATCAACTCTTCAGGGCCCTACTCTCTCCATCCACAATGGTCGAAAAGGTAGGAGGGGTATCCTTGAAGGGCAGGTGCCCTGAGGCTGTGGAATCTAGTGCTCTCCTCATGTTATTTTAGAAAACTGATCTAAGCCCCTTATGATTTATTTTTTCTTGGTATCCATCATCTCTCCCTGACACAAGGACCTCCACGAAAAAACAGGCTCCTAGGGACTAAGGCTGTGAGAGGCTGGGAAAGTCAGCTCAGCCTTCTGAGACTGTGTCAGCAGAAATGCAGCTAAAGCCAAAGCAGGGTCTGCCTATTCTGAAAATAATATCAGAGACTTTCTGAGATGATAAAGGACAAATGCAGGCATAAAATAGTCACAGACGTAACCCAGCTACCTTTACCTTGTTAGCATAGTACAATGAACACCTCAAAGTGGAGACAGAAGATAGTGATGAGTCATGCTTCGTGAGTGGCATGCAGGGTCCTGGCGCCAACTAGAGTTCAACCTCTACCTATGATGACTTCAAGAGACTGAGTTCCTACCTACCCCAAAGCTCTGGCATGACCCCCCTTTGTTCCTAGCTCAAGCCATCTTGGGATTCCTGTCTAGCATGTGCTGCCTTCCTCTGGCTTGAGCAGAAGCCCCTAAACAAAGTCTTGTCTGTACCTGAATTCTTTTGGGGTCTATTGCACCACAACTTCAGACCCAAGCATCCACGTTTGGTAACATTCCCACCTCCTCGCTTTCTTGTCCTCTCTCTTTCAATCCAGTCAGTGAGGAGCTCACTCAGGAGCTTGCCTTCCACACCACCATTCCCTTCCTACCTGGTACCTGTCCATCAAGCAGACACTGAGGATGTGGGCACCAGCTGAGCTTTGCCCCTGCCCTAAGAGCCTTGTGGTGCAGAAGGAAAGCAGAGAAGTCAGCAGGTGACAGTCACATCCTGAAGGGAGCCCAGAGGAGGCAGCTCCCGTCTACTCGGCAAGTGGCAAATGCGGCCCAGGACATCTCATGGGGATCATGGAGGATAAAGCTAGTGACACTCAAAACACTCAATAATCAGGGCATCAGTAAAATGCTATGTCACCATGTTCAACGGAAAACTGGGCATTTGATGCTTCTCTGACTCCTGTTCTGTGTTCTCACGTGGGCCCAAGTTGCTCTCTGGGAACATTTCCTTTCCTTCACCCCTTTGCCCAATCCCCTAGAGAGATTTCCTTTAGAACTTCTGTTGGTGATTTGTAGTTATTTAGATGTGTCAAAATTAGCTCACAAAGGACGATTATGTGCTAGTTGACAGCCCTGTAGCCTCTGTTTGCTTGTTTGTGAAATGGGGTTGTGACGGTTCTTCCCTGTACAGCGGACAGTACTGGTCTTGAAGGAGGCAGTGTGGGTCCAGGGATCAGCAACCTGCTGATGGTCAGATAACTACTGCTGTCTGTGATGTGGAATGAGCATGACTCAGCTTGTGGGTGAGCTGGACAGAGGCTGGAGGTGTGGGGCCCCAAAGGGCTGATGTGGAGCTAACTGATGCTTTTAATATATCCACATTAAAATTCTTTTTTTCTCCGAAGCTCTAGCAGGATGCCAGTCCCCAGTTCCCCAGGCTCAAGCCACCTGCTGGCCACTGCATAAGCCCATCATGATTGGCAAAGCTGACACTTTCCAGCAAAGTTTTAAATGGATTCCAGAGGGTGGCCAACACTAGTCCACTGGGAGCACAGCATCCGCTCCCTCCCTGCAGCTGCTTTGGCTGCATGTCTGCCTGGCTGTCCTTGGGCTTCTAGAAGGAGTCACAGCCTGGGGCAGAGCACAGAGCTGCAGTGCTAGCTGCCCTCATTGCAGCCTGTGCACAGAGGACACAGCATTCAGGCCAACCTCTCCCCAAATGGCTGTCATCTCTCCCAGCACAAAACTGTGGCAGCTCAGTGGTACCAGGCCCTCCTCCAGTGTCCTGGGCATCAGCTACCCCAGGCAGTGCGTGGAGTGATGGGGACCTTAGGTGCATTTGGAACCAAGTTGCTGAGTTGCTTTCCAAACCCTCTGGGGGTCTTTCTTCTCCCTGCTGTTGCCACCTGGCAGTGATGAGCCTGATTGGATTTCGCTGTGATCAAGCCCCACCACCCAAACCTATCTGAGGGGCAGTGGTTCTTGGCCACAGAATGACTTGTTTTCATATCTCCATTTAGCACATTTTTATGGTTTGCTATAATCCTTTGTTTACATTTCTGGCTTCGCCAGCCCCAGAGGGCAGAAGCTGATCTGTCCTCAATGCTCTGTAACGGCTAACAGGCTGTCTGAGTCTAGACAAGACAGAGCTAAGCGGGGCCATGGATCCAGACAAAACTCTGCAGGAACAAGCTGGGATGGGGCTGGAGGGATGGGGGCAAGTGGTCAGATGGTCACAGGAGGATACTCCAGAAGGGAGAAGTCGGGTGGACAGATGTCATGGGAAGAGCTTGCTGGAGGACTTTACCTCTGGGACTCAGAGCTTTGACTGTAGAAATAAATGACTATCCCCCAATGGGAAGCAGCCAAGCCTAGATATTCTGAGCCTGCTATACCCAAGAAGCCAGCCACCCCCACTCACCTCTGATGGATACCAAGGTAGGCCCAAGCTGAAGGCTTCATGTGAGTCCCAGTTGAAAGCTCTTGCCCAGGGAAGCTGGACTGGGCCAGCTACACAGAGGGCAGCCTACACAATTTCATAGGAGTGAATATTTCACTTTTCCAGTTGGTCATGAGTGGAAATGGGGAGAAAATTAGAGAAGTTGTCAGATATCAATCAAGATGTAGCCATTTGAGGCCAGTTTTCATAGGGATTGCTTTTTGGCTTCCTGGGTTGGTTGGTGGACATGGTAGTTTGACTTCTGGACTGGTTAGTGCAGATAGCAAGTCGATTCCCTGGGCAGGATGCTGCCAGTGGTGGGTCAGATCTCTGATTTACCCTGGGCCAGGCCATTGTCCATCTGTATCTCTTGGCACTTTTGCAAGTGCTCATGGTACCTTCTCTTCATCTCATCCAGCTGCCCGACTTGAATTCAACCTTCAAAACTCTGCTTGGGTGTGACTTCAATCACCCGCTCCTCACCAGGCTCTTGGTTAGTAAGTGCATATCTTATTGAAGAGGCCATACCATATCATATTTGTTTGCTTATGCTTATCTTCCCAACTCAAAAATGACTGTCTCTGGTTCTCAGTGTTTAGACAAGGGCCAGGTAGCTAGGTGCTCCATAAATTGAAAGAGGTAAAATAGAGCAAGGAATAACAAGTCTTATCATATTCTTCACCCAACCTAGTGTTAGATTGAAGACCTGGCATTTTGCAACCTTGGGATTGAAAGGCAGTGAGTTCATCTTGGTCTATGGCTAAGAAAGAGAAGAAAATGGTAGAGAGGCTTGCCTAATTCCCCTAGCCTGTATTTGTGCTGGTGTTCTATGTGTCCTGGAGCCTGGGGTGCTGGAGGGGCTGAGAGCCAGCAAAGTAGTGGTCCAGAGCTTCTATCATATGAAGAAAACAAATGCAGACACATTGATACTGGAGTTTGCACTCATGAATAATGGAAAATGACTCATCACCTAGCAACTAGTATGATTCAAACATTCTGAGGAATTAATAGCATAATCCAGCAAGGCAGTGGAAGAAAAGTTGGTACTGAAGAATTCTGTGAGTCTACCATTTTCTGTCCATGTTCGCCTCACCCCCTGTCATGTAAAACAATTATGAATATGCAAAGTGCTATATATAAACCTGTTGTCCTGTGAGGCACTCAGGAGCAAATGTGAGTGCACAGCTATACCACTTCCTGGACCTCCTTAGTCATTAACCCAGGTAAATGGACATATTCAGGACTTTTCTTTCTTTTTGCATTAATTCAAATCCCTTTATGGTTAATTAAAAGCAATGGCTTCATTTCTACTACGCTGGAACAATCCCATTTCAGCAATCCATCATACTAATTAGCAAGGGGAGAAGGGATTTGTCTATTTCCAAGTTGTCTATTCTAAAGCTGATAGAATTCAGAAGAGGTGAACCAAGCAAAACTTCACATGCAAAATTGTGTTTAGAAAATGATGCTTCATGAATTTTGATGTGTGACTTGCATTCATTTAGACTTTGGCCTCTTGCTTTATCATGGTTGCTACAAAGTAATAATTAATAAACTAATAACTATTATGTACACTGTAGCAGTAATAGTGGTGGCCACACTCACAGTGATATGATAATAGTAGGTAGCAGTGTATAATGGCTGCTTGGTCCTACACCATCATTTCCCCAAGAGTATCCATACAATGACAGTCCTTCATCAATACAGATGTTTCTCCTTGGGTCCAACATAGCTTGGAAGACTGAACACTCAGTCAATCCCCTTTGGAGAATTGCAATGTTCCCTGGGGAAAAACATCCCCCCCCCCTTTTTTTTTCCTAGGTTTCTATTTTCAGAGTCTTGATGTAAAAAAAAAAAAAAAAAAAAAAAAAAAAAAAATTATATCCAGAAGTGTTGAAACCTATTTGATAATGGAAGAGTTTATATGTGAAATATTTATTAGCATCATGAGAACTGGTACTTCATGGAATATATTTTGGTATTTTAATAATTAAAAACAACCACTCATATAGTTATCCGGCTGCAGATAAGGAGGATGAGACTCAGAGGGTCAAGATGATTTTTCTAAAGTCAACAAGTAAATTCCATCTCCAGACTTGGAACCCACATCTGTGCAGCTTGGGAAGTCCATGCGAATGCCCCCTGCTGGTCCTGTGGATTTCTGTTTGGTGTGCATTTGACCATTTAAGTTAACTCCTCTATCCTCCTCTGAATAGCTGCAAGATAAAGCCTCACCACTGGACCACAGAATTGGATTCACATCTTCATACTAGGCATGTGAGAATTGGATTCCTCTGCTGGTAAAAGGAAATCTTGACAGTTTGGGATGGCACGAAGCCTCCAGATGAAGAGAGGGTCAAGGACAGGGAGAGAACAAGCCTCCTGAGCAATGTGAGCCTAGGATGCACGGGACACCTGCCTCTGCCAAGGTGCCGCTCAGTCACTTATTGTACTGTGGCTTTTGAAGAGCAGCTCTTACTTCATAAGGTCTAATTTGCCTCCTTTTCTGACAAGTGCTTTTCAGCCTATTTAAGAAATCTTTCCTGAAACATGCATGAAGGTATTCTCCTGTTTTATTCTGAAGCTTGATATTTTTTAACTTTCATATTTTGTTTATTATTTTCTCAAATGATTGTTCATTCACTGTGAGATTGTAAGGACATTTTTTTCCTTCCATACATATCATAGAGTTCCAGAAAGACAGAATTTATTGAAAAGACTGCTTCCTGTGAAATTCTGCGTCACTGTAAATCAAATTACCGTCTCTGTCAATCTCTTTTCTGATTCAATTTTGACTTGTGTCTCTGTTTATCTGTCTTTGTGCCAATTTCCACACCAACTTAATTACTGTGCTTCATGTTAACTCTTGAAGCACACAAATTTTCTAATTTCTTTTTAGATATCACCTTGGTTATTTTATATCCATAGCAATACTAAAAGTTCCAAACTTGTTTATAAGTATTGTATAATACTAACTTAGAGTGAACTTGGATTTTGATTAAAATTATTTTGAGTCTGTATATGAATTAAGAATTAAGATCTTAATACTGTCTTAGCCATTGTCTTAATCTATGAACATGGATTATCCGTCCATTTGATCAAACGTTCTTAATTTTTCTCAGCCGTGTTTTGTGTTGCTTGGTGTGGAAAGCTTAGCCATTTTCCCTAGATGTTTTCCTATGTAATTACCAACAGTAGTATTTTCAATTTTATTTTTTTATTCTTTGTTATAATTGTTTTTATAGTGTCCTTGTTTCTAGCATCTTTTCTAAATTGAATTGTCAATTCTTGCTGTAGAGTTGGATGATCTCTAAATGCCATTTATGAATAAAGATGGCCTTTATTATTCCTTTTCAATCTCTTATTTATTTTCTGTGTATGATTGCATTAGCCAGGCTTTTTGGCGTAAAGCTGCTTAAAGGTGAGGATAGTCAACCTCTGTGTTCTGTTCCCATCCTCAAAAGAGAGCATCAAAATGCTTAACCCTCAACCATGAGGCTAGCAGAAAGTTTTGAGGTGACATCTGGGTTTAAGGAAGTTCCATCTAACTTAAATTTGTGAATTTTAAAAATCATTAATAGAGATTTTTCCCAATGCTTTTCATACACTTATTGGGAAGATCATGGAGTTTTTCACTTGTATTCTGTTAATGTGTAAATTAAAATGAGTAGAATTTTAATATTAACGCAAGCCTGAAATCTTGAAATAAAATTCCACTTTGTCCAATTGTATCATATATTTTATATGTTGTTGGATTTTATATGACAGTATCTCTTAGGAAGTTCCAATGTTCATGACAGATGTTGATTGTGATTTTCCTTTTTCATGGGGTTCTTGTTGGTTTTCACAAAGGATTATGCTAATTACATAAAACCATCGGGAATGTTCCAACTTTTTCTATTTTTCTGAAGAAAAATATTAGATATATTTGTGTAATACTAATATATTTTCTCTCATAAATATTTAGAAATATCACTCATGAAGAAATTCCGATCTCAAGTTTTCTTTGTGGGAATCTTTTCTTTTTTGGATTCAGGACACTTACTCAATTAAGAGCTATTTATGCTTGTTCATCCAAATTATATTTTCCCTGAAATTTGTTTACTTCACCTAGATTTTCAAAAGTCTTGGCATTCAGTTTTACAATAAACTTTTTTACCATTTTAATGTCTGAAAGTGATTTACTTTTCTCATTTTAATTCATAATGTTGGTATTTTCCCCTTTTCTTTCTTTCTTTCTTTCACAGTGTTACTACAGACAATAATTATATTTACCTTTTTAAAAACCAACTTTTGATCTTGTTGATCTTCTCCATTGTTCTGTCATTTTCTGTTGTTACAGATTAACTTACCTTTTTATTTGCGGTTATTTCTTTCCTTCTATTTTCTTTGTGTTTGATTTCTGCTATTTTTCTTTATATATTTTTCTGTTGTAGTTTTATATTATTTGTCACATTATCTTTTATATTAGTTTATTTTATATTATTTTCCTTTATATGTGTATGTAGATACCGAATGTGGAAGGTTAAATTATTAGTTTCTTCTTTTCTAAGTTATGCATTGGAAGCCATACATTTATAATTTGCCCATACTTAGGTCAATAGCGTAAGTTTTAGATTAATAGATTTTCATTACATATAATTTAAAATCTTTCTAATTATCTTGATGCCAGTTTTCAACCCATGGGTTATTCTGAATTGTCCTTATTTTCAACTCTTTAAAATTCCTCCCCAGCTCTTCTTCTGAATTATATTAAATTCACCCACAGTCAGAAAGCATACACTGTATTACTACAATCCTTTGGGATATAGCTCCATTGGTAGAGTGCTTGCCTTGCATGCACAAGGCCCTGGGTTCAATCCCCAGCAAAACACACACACACACACACACACACACACACACTCACAAAAAAAAATTTGAAATTTCTAAAAATCACTTTATGTCTATAATTTTATTTTGGAAAATATGTCATGAAAACTTGAAAACAGTAGGTTGCTGGAGGTTGTGTTTGGTGAATATTCTATAGGTCAGTTTAGGTTAATTGTGTTTCCTTGGATCTGTTGGTCTTCTTGTTCTATTGATGTTTATCTGTGGGCTACTGAGAAATTACTTCATGGTCTACAGCAATAATGGATTTGTCCCTTTCTCCTTTCATTCTGTCATTTTGCTTTATGTAGTTGCAGCTATATAATCAGATATGTACAAACTCATTATTATCCTGGACATACCATGTCTATCCTGCTGAATTTATCCTTTACCTCTGTGAAACATTTCTCTTAGTCTTTTTAAAAATATCATTCTTTAAAATCTACTCTGCCTGACATTAATTCATATATCAATTTCAGTTTTCTTTGGGTAGTGACTGCATGGTTATTTTTGTGAATTCTTTTACTTTCAACTGGTAAATGTCTTTGCATTACAGTGTGTTGCTTTCAAAGAGCATACAGTTAGGTTTTGCTAATGTTTAATCTGACAAATGTTATTTTTATTTGGAATGTTTGTTCTATTTGTACTTAATGTCGCTACTGATATAATTGATTTTAAATCTATCACTGCTGCTTATTTTTTATGTGCCTCATGTGCTTATTCTTCCTTTCTTATTTTTATTTTTAATTAACTTTATTTACATGAAATTTGCATAGAAAAATAGCAGCCATTTAAAATGTGCAATTTGATACTTTTCACAGTTTGGTACACCTGCAAAAACATGCACCACAACCAAGACCCAGAACATTTTAATCATCTTCAAAAGATTCTCCAAGGACCCTTTGCTAACTATCCTCCATCCACACTCCAGTTGCTATCTATCACAGGCAACCACTGATATGCTTTTAGACATTACAGATTAATTTGCATCTTCTAGAATTATATCTGAATGAAACCACACGGCGTGCATTCTTTTGTCTTGCTTTAGTCATACAGCTGGAGGATGGGAGTCTCCTCCATATTGTTTCCATTGATTGGTGGTTTATTCGTTCTAGTGCTGAAAGTTATCCCGCTGTGGGGATAGTCCACCTCTGTTTTTGCATTCATGTGAGCTCTTTCCAGCTGGGGGCTATTGCAATAAATGCAGCAGCCATGAACATTCACGTACAAATCCTTGAGCGGATGTACATTTTCATTTGTTTGGGGTGAATGCCTGGTGCTCTTCTGAAATCAAAGCGGTTCTGTCAGCAGGCAGTGCTGTGCAGGCATCTGCTGGCCTCTGCCTTCCTGCAGCTGCTGGTTCCAGGTACTCTAGACTCGGCTCTGCCCCAGGGGTGCCTCAGGAGTTCCTCAAGCACCAAGGGAGCAAGCGAGGGAGCGTCCCTGCAGACCTCAAGCCAACTCTTCACATTTGCTCCACTGGCTTCCTGCCCCCAGCCCAGCTGCCTCATATCTCTGAACTCTGGATTCCACTCCTCTGTTAGGGGAGATTGTGTCTTCCAACTTGGGCTTCAGTCTCCTACATCATGGCCTGAACAGAGTCCCCAAGAAGGAAGCGTAGGCAACGGGAGGTCCTACATTGCTCCTTTCAACCATATGCAAATATTGTGGGTGTGCTTGGGCTTGGGCTCAAAGCTTTAGAGTTTTAGCCTGAGTTGACAATCAATCTCATTTCTTTTTCTGAGTATTACCTCACCTACCTTGACGGTTTTCAGTAGTAATAAAATACATGACATTTCAACCATCTAATGCATTACCTGAGGCATAAGAGGTGTTATAATAGATACTCCCTTGAATGTCTGTAATCTTCCTCTTGATAGACTCAAGGAGATACATGTGCTTGCACTTGCATACACATGTGTGTAAGTATGTATAAATATACACATACATACAACATAGCATATAATATTGCATGTATATATGTGTACACATACACACCCACACATAAAATCTCTAACCAAGATCAACAATCCTGCCTAAAGCTTTTTTTTTTTTATAATTCAGAAATACAAGATATTTGACTCAGGTTTTATGAATAAGCAGGATTTCAACAAGTAGAAGAAGGAGTGTATATAAAATATAAATATTTGTTGACACCTGAATGCAACAGGTGCCTTTCTCGAACATTCTTCTAAGGGTGTTGCCTTAGATATCATTTGCATGAGTGGTGATTGAGACTAATGGGAGGAAGCAAGCACAGCCCAAGCTTCTATTGGACAAGCCACGTGCCCAAAACTACAAGAGATGGAAACAACAGTAATAGCAGTAATAGTAATAAGTTACCAAGATTTTATATCATGAAGTTTATGTTGAGCAGTAATGGACGATCAAATCTTCCAATAAATTTAGGGGTTTTAAGCTCCAGGCTCAGAAGTTCATTCATATTAACAATGCCATCAGTATTTTTACTATTGGTTATGCTTTTGCTTACGATTCCATAGACAGTCCTAAGGCTTCTGCTAAGCATATTTCTTCTTTCTTTTCAGGTTGTAATTCTAGACTTATTGTCCCAGGTACAATGATAAGGAACATCACTGCCCCATGGAGCTCAGAGTTTGATGAAAGAGACAGATATATAGACAAATTATTAGAAAGCAAAGTAAGAGTTGTGAGGGTCAAGGCAGGTGGTGCAGAACATGCTACAGGGACATCACAGAGGGTGTCTAAGCAGGAGTTGGCCAGAGCAGGTGGCCCAGCAAAGCTTGGAAGAATTATGCTGAGGAAGGAAAGATTTCCCAAGAGGAAGGTGCGACACTTCTTCTTTCAGAGAAGTGAGAAACGGTGTAATGCATGGAAGGGAACCACCCAGCACCACGCCAGCAGCCTCTGAGCGTATGGGGGCAAGGCAGTCTGGGGCCACTCCCCAGAGGGTGCAGAGGGCCACCTTCACTCAGAGTCTGGAGGACAGAGAACCTGTAGTGCTATGGAAAGAGACCTTGTTCTACTTGAACACAGCTCCCCAACCATACCCCCAAATGTTTTCGTTGTGTAACTTTGGTTAGGATCTAGAAGTTCTGATTAAAAAGAGAAAAAAAAATGTCCTGTCCAATGATTCTGATATCCAGTTATGCTGGTGGAAACAGTGTGAGCCAGCAGGTCCCTGAGGGATTCTGGCAGGAGAAGGGGACAGTTAGGCTGTGCATCTGAAGTGATCGCTCAGCCAGTGTCTTGGTGCATGGAGTGGGCAGAGGCTGGAGCCGGAGGCTAGGGGCAGGGAAGCCAGCAGGAGACTGCAGCCATGGGCAGTCCAGGGAGGACCCACGGGGCCAGGCCAGAGCAACGGTGAGGTGTGGGCTCAGCCGCAGTTGGCTGCCAGCTGGCAGGGTGGTGGCTAGGTCAGGGCAAAGCGGGAGGAAGCAGTCAAGATGATGAGTGGCTTTTGACTCAGATGAGAAGGGGCACATTGTGGCTGTCAACTGAGACGAACAATGACAGATTAGACACAACAGAAAGCCCCGACCTCAGGGAAGCAAGACTGTTTTTGCTACATGAAATATAATGGTTCCTATTTTTAAAAAAATCATAGAACCTAAATTAATGACAAGCCAGGAAAATATTCTTTCAGCTTCTGAAACTGACATATGATTTATATGAGTAATAAAAAATAATACTCCTGAAAATAAAAATAAAAGACAGTAAATGGAGTAGAAATATGAGCTAAGACTATAAATAGGCTACTGACAGATGGGGAAGTCTAAATTACTAACATGTTCATTAAAAATGTTCAAACTCTGTAATTAAAAAATGCTAATTTAAACAACTTAAGGTGCAACTTTATACCACGACAAAAAATACAGAGAAGTACAATTCAGAATATTGGAGGGAATGCAGAGACCTCTCAAGTGCTGCCAGTTTGGACAGTCCTCCCTCTTAGAGGGAACGCTGGTGTCATTAGAGAAATCAGAAGGGACAGAGCCCATGGCACAGTGGAGAAGCTGCTGTCCGGGGAACAAACCTAAGGAAGTGAGCGTAGCTTCGTCTGTGGTGACAGGTGTTAGAAGAACCCCAGAGCCTGTCGGAGGTGACATGTGACATACACCATGGGATACAGAGCAATTGGGAGCAGCAAACAGATAGAACTCGGTCCTCCCAACTCTGAGTGGACCATTCGACATGCGAAACACACTCGCAGGAGCCATCACAGCTACTTTCCCAGGACACCCACAGGTTCAAGGTGTCTCCTCAAATACACCACAGCAGCCACCTCTGGGGAAGATGAGGTGTGCCTCTGAGGAAGAGGGAGAAAACAAAACTGACCACACTGTGCCATGTCCATGCCTGAAGAGGCCACAGTGAGTTTCACCTTTGTGTGTATCTATAAGGCAGCCATTAAACAATAACTAACTATAAACCAACAGAAGGAAGACCAGCGGAGTAGAGGAAGAGGGTGAGGGGAGGGAGGTGGGGAAGAGAAGTACAGGGCACTGGAGTGGAACAAATTCTATTCCATGCATGTTTAATTACATCAAAATGAACTCAACATTATGCATAACTATAGTGCATTAATAAAGCAAAAAAAAAAAAAGTCCTTGAATGTTGGTTTGCCATGGATTAAAGGCTAAAATCAACTCAACAGTCTTCCCCTGAGATGTCTATACTTTCAAATCAACATCAGAGCTGAGAAAGGGTCTAGCAGAGAAGCAATTGACGGATCTGAGCTTGGCATGGCTTGGGAGAGCCAGCTGTTGGAATGCGGGAGCCAGGAGCGTTGCAGGCCCCGAAGGGGAGGAACATGAAGACGAAGTCAACGCCATCAGAGATGAGAGCCCGGGAGGCAGGAGACAGCGCAGGCAAGGCTCTCAGGAAGGTTTGGTGAGTCCAGGAGCTGGATCCCCACGGACTAGAAGCCCATGGGGGGTCATGGTGGGTGGGTATGAAGGAGGGTACAAGAGTATGGCTTCTGGTGCCGAATTTCCAGGAGGCTGAAAGAACAGGGTCTCAAAGACAAGATTGAGAGCCCCAAGAAGAGCTGAAAGCACCTTTTGGATTTGGTGATGATCTTATCACTCTTATTGTCAAGTGGCGCATGGGTTTGGGGGCATGTCATTGGGGGCTGTGATGTGGGGAAGCAGCCCTGAGGAACAAGTAGAAATCCCTCTTCCTCTCCTTCCCCTAGGAGGTGTGGGAGTCGTCCTTCAAGTTATTTCTCATCTCCACACTTCAGTCTTGAGAGGAAAGTTAGACAGGGATCTTCCCTTCCACTCTCTTCCATGACTTCAATTAGATGGCACATGTGAAAGTCCTTTCTTACCTTACAATGGTTTGAGCTTGGTAACTCCTGAATACAGATATTCATGACAAAAATATAGAATAAGTATGAATATATATTCACAAAAAATAAAGGGGAGCTATTCATGGTGTTCCCAGTCCCCTAATGAGTCCATGGTTAGCTGCCATTTATCACCACCTTCTCATACTACTTATTCCACATTCCCTTTTCCTTTAGTAAGCATCTCAGGTGGCCATGAATCTTCACCTGGTGGAGTCTTCTGTGGTAATATATTGAGTTAGATTTTTACTTCATTGGGAAAAATAATAGTGAAGAGTTTTTAAACACTTGTTATATAGACAGAAGTGTTCTGCTAACTGACTTTTAGTCATTTGATTTAATGCCCCCAACAACTCTATATTCCCCACTTAAAGATCAGGAATTAGGTTTAGAATGGAAGAATGATACCTTGGACCATACATTGGTCTGGGCAGAGTCAGGGTTCCCATCAGGCTGACACCAATAACAGAGCTCTAATCCATTACACTGAGTGACATCTCCCACTGTGACCTGGGAAGGACACTAATTAAACACCACGCTCATCAGTCATCCAGTTTCCCAAATCTGCACCTCTACAAGATGTTCAGGAAAGACATGTTAATTCCAATGCATATTTAGGCTTTAAGAATCTACTCTTTTGGTGGTGAAGCCGAGTTTAAAACCCAGGATTGGAGTTATATAGCTCAGGGACACATTGCTGAAGTAGCCTCATCTTACCTAACCTCCATCCCTCCAGCTGGCCAATCAGAGCTTCCCTGGGAACCATGGTGACTGTCACTTCAAGGGGGGGGGAGTAAACTTATGCATGTATCTACATAAAGGGCTTGACACTGTGTTTTACAAAAGCCACTCCCTGACCCTGAAATCAGTAAGGCACATTTCTTAAACTCCTAACCTGTGTCATCTGCAGGATCTTCATAAATCCAACAGAACAGATAATAATGATTCTAGGACTAGCCAGTTCCCAAGACCTCATCCAGCAGGGACTCTACCCTTGTCCATCAAGAAATGTGGCTTTCTCCTGGCCTCTGATGGTGTGCCACATCTGGAAAAACTTCCGAATCTGATCTCATGGCTCAGGGATTCTATAGCATAGGGTAGAAGGAAATGGTTTGCAAAGCCTTGGCCTAGCAAGGGCTGACCCTCAGTTAATGATGGAAAACACTCATTTTCTATTCACCTCCTAAGGTCCAGGAGCTAAGAAAAGGGCCACCCAACTTCTACACTCATGGGGTCATGAAGCAGGCCCATTGCAGATGTGCTTAACACACCAGGAGCTGCTAACAAGTGTGTCAGAGGAAGAGGGTCTGCTGACAAGTATGTCAGAGAAAGAGGCTCTAGAAGGAGGTGATGTAGATCAAGAAGAGAAGAGAATAAGCCTGTGAATAATCCAGCAGTCCCCATTGCAGGGCCGGGCAGGGCAGGTGAGGGCTGAGATGGATGTGTGCTGTGAAGCAGGTGCCCAGCACAGGTCATGAGACAGATCCAACCTGGACGATGGAAGAGGTACAGATGTCACACTCAAGAATGCTCAGGAATCTGACTGAACCAAGGATCCAGTCCAGGTTATTAAGGCCAGAGCAGTAAGAACTCAGGACCACTGCTTCCACGGTAATGTAACACGTATGCCCGACCTCTGTTCCTTGGAGAACGTTTAGGACACATTTCTCATAGCCATCAGAAATTCCAAGTTAAACTGGCTTAGGCAACCAAAGGGGAAGGGTCTGTGTTCTGTCTGCCAATCTCTCATCTGCTTCCCATAGCTGGAAAACCAGCACAGCAGTTCAAGTTTCAATCTTTGTATTCGCAGGCCTCAAATAGAGAAGAAGAGGGGTCTGTCTCTCAGGGTTCCCTGTCAAGTCCTTTATTTAGAAGTCTCCCTACCCCAGCCGCCATGTCTAGAAGGTCCGGTAGCTACTGGCCTGGGCGGACCAGCACAGTAAGAAGGAGCTAATACACACCCTGGCAGCTTAGGGTGGGACTGCAGAACAACTCCATACCTTCCAGAACAAACAGGTTTCCCATAGTACACTGGGGCTGACCTTGACCATTGCGGGAGAGTGGGTTCCTTTCCTTCCACGGGGACAGTGGAGCCAAGGCTGATGACCTCCAGGCGGTGCCACTGTGGATTATCGAATTATCAAATGGGAGTTGGAACAAATTACCTCCTTGTTACTTTGAATCTATAACTACAGTATTATTTAATTATTCCCCTTATTTTGTGGAAGATGCCCTTTCTGAGATCAGCATTTCTTCTGACATTAATTGTTTCAATATTGTCTGCTGGGAAAAGACTTGGCAGCATCTCAGAGTTCAGGAGCGGTCAAAGTAGATACTTTTTCCACAACATGTCAGACTTTCTACTTTGTCACAGGCCACAAGAATCAAAGAACTTACTTGAGATATGGAAATCCAGGCACAGAGAGGGGAAGGGGGTTACCGTTGAAGATACAGGAAATCAACTGCAGAAGAGAAGGGGCCCAGGATTCCTGACTGATGGGCCACAGGGTCTCTCCTTCCTTGGGATGTCTCCCTGTGTCTTCATGACAAAGCCTGTCCCTGGCTGTGCATGTCCTGCTCTGAGCTTTCCACTTGGTCCTTGGGCACACCCTGCCCTGTGTGCTGGCCACTCAAGCTCATCTTCAGAGTTGCTTTCTGGTGAGATGCTCTGAACATGTTCCTGACCTGCAATGCCCGAGGCTTAATTTCTCCCAACTTGGAGGATTTTTACTCTATGCACACCCACCTCCCATCGTCCTGGAGCTCAGTAGAACTTGCCCTGCGCAGCTGATGTTCTTTCTCTAGACTGCTGCTTCTTAAGGGCAAGGACCCCTGTGACTATCTCATGCTATAGGAGTGCAGGAACTCAACGTCTGCTGAATCATTGAATAGCCAAGTGAATCATCAATAACTTAAATGAGCAAGTTGCACTTACACAGATATGGCCACCAGTTAAGCTAGGCTTCCCTCCTGAGAGAAGGTGATCAGAAAGCATGCAGTGCTGTCGGAAAGAACTGCATGTGGTCCCCATGAGCCACCAGGAGAAGATATACTGCACTTTTAACTGAAAGATGTGACCAAAAGTTTGTGTAGAAAACTCCTGTTCCTCTAAAACAGTAAGGGGCTATGTCATCAATAAAAATGTATTTACACGAATGAGCATGTAATATCTAATTTAGTATAGGCATGCATTATATATGTGTCTGTATTTAACTCCATTTTAAATTAAGAATTATGCTGAAACTTTTTCCTGAAACCTACCAGTGCCCTATGCTGCACTTAGAAGATGAGAGCCTCCACTTCTGGAGGCCCTGCAGGAGGTGGATCTGCTGGGCTCTCCTCTGCACCTTCAGGCCCCCCTTGCTGGCTAGAGTGCTCACCCCTTCAGGCCTTTTTGTTTTTGTACCAGCTCCTCTTACCCTGTGTTTTAAAATTTTTGATTTTTTATTTATTTATTTTTTGTACCGTCAGGGTCTCCATTAGTTGCAGAGACAGCATGCTTTGTGGAACAGACCTCTCCCGGCCACTCTGAGTCACCGCCCCTGTTGGAATGCTGCTGCCACCACTGTGGACGTCTCCTCTGTCTCCACCGCAGAACGCTGCCCCGCGCAGCCTGAGAGAGAGAGGACTTTGCCTTCTGGCTGTTGCTGCACCCTGGTACCTGGCAGAATGTTCGAGCACACAGTGGGAAGTCAGTAAACCCATACTGAAGGAAGAAGAACACAAATATAAGTCCAGAAAAATTATAAGAAATGTGTAGTTTTTTATGGTGGTCATCTCTGGGAGTGGAATAAATAGGAAATTGATGTTTTTACTATAATTGATAATATATAGTGAATATTTTACAAGGGCAAATTTTAGACTTTGTGAGAATAAATTTCAAATTTTTGTTTCATTTGGTTTTTATTTACTCATTTGTTTTTAACAATAAGCCATTATTTTCCTCCCAGAATTGTGATCTGGCCGTGGTCTGATGAACCATTAAGCACAAATAGAAAGGTCCTCAGATGACGTAACAGGGATCGCATCCTTGACATCCTTGAAAGCTTTAGCAGCACACAGGAAGGAAAGCACTGGACTTGATGCTGGACCAGCCAGCCCGATTGTTTAATCTGGCTTCCTTCTTTTACTAATGAGGGAGCTGAGACTCCAAGTGCCACACTCCTCAGGTGGAAGGTGAGCGTGGCAGGTGGTTCTGGCCTGTGACTAAGTCGCAAGTCTGGAGCTGTGGACCTGCTGGGCCCTGGGTTTCTCTGGTCTAAGGTGGGAGGGGGCTTGTCTTGCCCACCTTCAAAGGCCTGCTCTGCTCTGCCTATTCATGTGACCAGTGTGAATGCAATAAGCAGGTCCCTCACCACCAACCCAGGCCATCCATTTCCAAATGTCTGCCCATTGGCCAAGAATCATCCCGAGTTCTGGGTCAAGAACAAGGCCACCCTACTTCAGAACTTAAGGAAAGGAAAGAAATAGATAAGGAGTGTGACACTTCTGGCACAGCTCCTCCCAGTCACTTGGGGAAAGTCTCAAGGGACTGTCTCCATCACCCGCAAAACCAAGAACAGGCTGAGTAAACCAAACATGGTGATTGTAGGAAATCTGTGGATGCAGAGAAGGCCCAACAGAAGGGATCTCTCCGGGAAGAAGATGCCCATCCACGGTCTCACTCCTGGCTTGTGTGGAAGTGAGTCTGGGGTAGAGGATAGAAGAAGCCAGCGCATGTGGGTCCATGGTGTAGAGCGAGGCTAGAGGGCAGGAGAGGAGAGCATCCCTTGGGGGCCTGCAAGGCAGTACTCTTCCCAGGTCTGGAGAAGTGCGAGGTGGCAGTGGGCTGCAGCTGGGGGACCCAGGAAAGACAGAGGCGGAGCTCCCCAGAAGCAAAAGGCCAGAATCAGGACAAAAATCTGGTTCTCAGCCATAAACCAGACAGACATCTTCTTGGAGAAAATTACCAACTGGCAACAATGCCCAAAGAGGAATTGGAGTGTCACCAGTCACACCTGATGAGCTTCTGAAGATAAATTTTATTTTCTTTGGATCTTCTATTCCCTTGCATAGGATGTCTAATATGTAACTAAAATATTAAAAGACATGTAAAGAAGCAAACCAACTAAAATTCAGCCCCCAAATCAGATGATACAACATTGGCTAGAAACTGACCCCTAGATAGTCCAGACGTTGGAATTAGCAAGTTGAGACTTCAACATCGCCATGAGAAGTGTGTGAAAGAGTCTAGTGGGAGCAAAAAGAGAATAAGACACCTACTGTGGGCTCAGAAAAAAATGAAAACAGTAGGCAATATATGTACAGATATAAGTAAAAATCGTACTTATTATCTTATTTTTCTTTAAGACATAATAGCCATCTAAAGTAAAATGACAAGGTATTGTGAGGCTTGTAAAATATGTAAGTGAAATATAGAGCACAAACAGCAGGAACAAAGCAAATGGAATCACTCTGTGAGACTTACAGATTTTTTTTTTTAAGGAGTAAACTTAACGTGAATGTCCACTGTGATACTTAGATATGCCTGTAATTGTCTCTAGAACAAAACAAAGAGTTGAAAATTCACAGAGGAGATTGTTAGTTCCCTGTGACTGCTGTAGCAAAGTACCACAAACCCAAGCAGTAAGCGGCAGACATTTCTTCTCCTCCCTCCAGGAGGCAGAAGACTGGAATCCAGGTACCAGTGGGTTCTCAAGCAGGCCTCGCTGCCTCCTCCTGACTTCTGGCCATTGTTGGTCCTCCGTGGACCCCGGCTTGTTGATGCATGGTTCCCATCTCTGCCTCCCCCTTCCGTGGGGTTCTCTGTGTCTCCGTGTCTCCACAGTCTAAGGACATGATCACTGACAAGGGCCCACTCAGAGCCTCCTCACCTGAACTCGGTCCCAATAAGGCCACAACCACAAAGGACTACATCTCCTCTGGAGGACCCATTCCACCCACAGCCCAGATAGGAGGTGGTGTCGAAAAAAAAAAAAATGAAAAACCAGAAATCATCAAAAATGCAAGAGAAGGAACAGAGGAAGAATGAACAGATGGAACTAAGAGAAAATAAGTAAATACCCGAGTGGAAGACCTAAGCTTAAAATAGCAACATGACATTCAATGTAAATGGGTAAACATGCCGTACAAAATGCTAAGATAAGATTGTTAAAAAATGAGCTCCGAGTGCACGTTGATTAAAATCGTATAATTTGAATCTAACGACACACAGTTTGAGAATGAAAAAATGAGAAAAGATATAGATGCAATTGCTAAACACGAGAAAACGGATGGGGCTGTATTAATATAAGAAAGGAGGCTTCAAGATAAGGATGATTACCAGAGATAAGGCGGAATGTTCTATAATGAAAGAAAAAGCTCAATTCATCATGCAGACATAATGATCTTAAATGCGTATGCACCAAAAAACTGAGCTTTGGCAGATGGGAACAACAGAACTAACAGGAAAAGTGGAATAACCCATCGATGTCATTGGAGGCACTGGGGGGCCAAGGTTGATGGGGGGAGGGGGAGGGGGCTTTCTTGCACAAGCTGATTCCAGGAACACAGAGGTGAGGGCAGGGTTGTCTTCAATGGTTGATCTGTCGCTGTCCCCTAAGATCAGGGCTGCAATAAAGTCAGCACATCTCTGGACACAGCCACCACATGAGCTGTCCGCAAGCTAACAAGTGAACTTGGCCTAGTGAGGCCTTGACAGATGCTTAACATTTCAACAGCTGTAGAAGGTCCAAGGTTTTTATGGTTTTGCATGTGCTCATCTGCAGTAACAGAATGTCCAATTCTCAGGGGCTTACAGGACAGGAAGTCAATTATCCCACCTAATGGGAAGTGTTGAGTTGGGCAGTGCCAAGCTTGTCCCAGCAGCCTGGCCAACCTAGGGCTCTGGTGCTGCCCTGTCATCCTCCTGGCCTGTCCTTCAAGGTCGCCACAAGGCCACTGCTGCTCTGAGCATCCTGACCTCACACCAGAGCTTCTCCAGAGGGGAAAATGAGGTTGAAACAGAAAAGGGGATTGTTCCTCTGCTGAGAAGGAGAGCCACCACCTGAGCAGCATTGCCAGCTCCCCTGCCATGCCCGTGCCCAGAATCCTGGCCACTGCACACCATGGCTTCATTTCCAAGGCAGCTGAAGGAAGTGGTAGCTGGTCAGAGAGCAAGGGATTGCCAGGGCCAGCAGACGCCCACTAGGACTCATCCCCACAACTGGGAGGGGCCGCCCCACACCACCTGAGAGGCATAGGGTGGGTGAGCAGGAAAGAAAGAGTGCCAGGTGGACTACTCCTGGCCAGACAGCAATCAGCGTTCATGCCAGGAGCACCCAGGGTGCCTCTGTGGGAGGCAGGATTGCAGGGAAGGCTTGGTCAGCAGACTGTAGGGCCCGCCAGCTCTAGGCGGAGGCTAGGTTTTCCAAGTCCACAGTGTCACCCCTGTCCGTGACCTGGACACAGCTTTGGGAACTGCTGAAAGAGCCCACAGACAGCATGGTGGCATCTCCAGGTTGGAGTCTACAGGCCACTGGAGGTGATGCTATGACCTGGACACTGTTCCCAAAGGTCTAAGGATTAAACCCTCAGTCCTCAGCATGGCACTATGGGGTGCAACTCGTTGGAGGTGGACCTGGTGGGAGGCCCTTTGGTCATTGTGGCCATGCCCTTGAAGGGAATTTGGGGACCCCCACCCCTTCTTCCTCTCTTGCTCTTGGCCATGAGGTGAGCAGTGCGCTCTGACGTTGCTCCCTGCCATTCCCATCAGCTGCCCACCAGAGTCCCAAAGCCACAGATCCACCTGCTCTTGGACTGCAATCTCCAGAACTGTGAGCTGAATAAATCTTTCCTCGTATATGTTAATTATTTCAGCTGTTTTGTCAAAGGAATGCAAAGTTGGGTAATACAGGGAGCACGTAGAATCACTCCCTGATTCCATCACCCCCACGGAGAGGTGATTCTGGCCAGCTGGGACATTTAGAATTTGTACTGACTCTGGTCCAAATCACCTTGTCTAATGAAAATATATCCTGGGCCACGGGAGATTTTCAATTTTCTTAGAGCATATTAAAAAGTACAAAGAAATTGGTCAAATTAATTTTAATAATATATTTTATTGAACCTATTTAAGCATGTCAATAGTATAGATTATTAATGAGATAATTTATATTTTCAATTGTCTTTAAAATGTGGTATATATTACATAGCACATCTCCATTCCTGTTAGACACGTTCCCAGTCTCCACAGTCACGCATCACTAGCCCCTGCCACGGTAAACCGTGCAGTTAAGCAGGCTTTCACTAAAGCGTCCAGGAACCAGAGGGAGAAAGAAGGAAAATTTGCAATGGTTTTGGCTGGAGAGGCTGAAGCCCTGAGAGCAGTAGCCTGGATGCGCAGGGCAACTGCCTTCGTGAGGTCCACCTTGTCCTTGCTGTCTTCTATTCCTGCCATTAGCCCCTTGCTGCTCCAGCTCTGTTACAAATGTTCTTTATCTCAAACATGTAGAAATAAAAAAAGATCACCCAGATAAGAAAAAACAGGCTCCATTTTCAGAATTTCTATTGCAAAAGGTTCAGCCACATCAAAAGTTGACGTGGCCCTCCTGTAGTGCTAAGAGGCAGGCCAGCGGGGCCCAACGCCCCAGAACCCTGGGACAGCAGGGCCCTGGGACAAGTCAAACAGAGGAAGAAGCAGGCTCTGGGGTGAATGCAGCAGAGGCTCAGCTGGGCCTGACTGGAGGTTATTGGCACAGAAAAGCTGGTAGCTTCAGTGGAAAGAGCTTCTTGTGCCATTGTTCTGGGAGCATGTTTAGCTTCACGTAATTGGTGAGTTAAAAGTGGGCTCCACTGGCAGCGGGAAGTTGGCAGTTATTGACTGAGTCCCGATTACTCTGGGCCAATTTTTCAAAGGTGGTGGTTTGGCTTCCCAGCTGCTTGCCGAAGAGGTTGTGAGTCAGAGTTCTGTTGTCATTTAGGGTCTGGCCACTGTCTGCTTGTCTCTTCCACCTCTCTCCTGGAAAACAAAACCATTATGCTATGAACTATGGCTGTTCAAATCTCATTATCAGAAATTTTCTTTCTGTTTAGTTTCACTGATAAAGTACTGAATTGTTTCTCTGTGTTTTCCTGAATTTTGTTAAAACCCCACTTTGGTGCTGAGGATCAAACCCAGGGCCTTGTGCATACAAGGCAAGCATTCTACCAACTGAGCTACATCCCCAACCCTTCTTTCTGGAATCTCTGTGTCTTTAGGTTTCCATTTCTTGTTATTTTCTCGGTCTGTCACCTTCACTATGATGGTATCCCAGAGGATATCATTATGATGGTATATTGGGGCCCGGCTGTGCCACACCCGACTATGACCTTGGGGGAAGTCCATTCACATGTTTTGACCTCATTTCCCCTTCTGTAAAATGAGACAAATTCCAGTAGTACTGTCTCACCCACAATGAGGTGATTCTCCTATCTACAGGGCTGGGCACCTCCTCTTACTGCAACAGACATGAGGAGTGAAGGGTGGGCCTGCTTTCAAGGACTGCCCAGAACTAAGGCATGAACTCCACTGGGAGCACAGCTAGTAACAGAAGGGAGGACGATGGTGATGGTGATGGTGATGGTGATCACACGGGAATAATGGTGGTGGTGGTGGTGATATGGTGATGGTGAAGGTAGTAGTGATGGTGGTGGTGATGATGGTGGTGGTGATGGTGGTGATGGTGATGATGGTGGTGGTGAAGGTAATGGTGATGGTGGTGATGGTGGTGGTGGTGGTGGTGGTGATGGTGGTGGTGATGGTGGTGATGGTGATGATGGTGGTGGTGAAGGTAATGGTGATGGTGGTGATGGTGGTGGTAATGGTGATGGTGAAGGTGATGGTCATGGTGATGGTGTTGGTGATGGTGTTAGTCAAGACTCTGCCTGCTGGAGAAGGCAGAAGAGTGCACAGGCTAGCTAACTCACTCTCTTTGGCTTTGTGAGATGTTATGCAGTGCCAAAAAATCTCCATTATAAGGAAGATAAAGGTGTCAGGGGTGATGGTACTGCTGATGGGGATGGGGACCCCTGGAGCAAGGTGTTGGTGATGGTGAGAGTGGAGTTGGGCCTGGCCCTTGAGTCACTAAGTTTACACTTTGCAGCTCTTAGAGAGGCTAGTGTGATGATCTGCAAGCTTGTGAAGAGGGAACTAAGGGTCAGTAGATTCAGTAAACTGCTCCAAGTCACACTGATAGCAGGTTGTGAGATCCCAGTGTAAATGTCAGCATTTTGGTTCCTGGGTGTGTTCCCTTAGCCACTTTGCTTACCTGCTACCCCTTTCTGGGTTATTTTCCAAGTCAGGATGCTATTCCAGGGACACAGGGAACTTGGGACCAAGGAGGCTGCAGCCCCAAAGAGCAGGAGGACTCTGTGTAAGAGCCACAGAGGTGTTAACTGAATGTACCCTTTGAAGAGCCTGTAGACAGAGAAGCAGGGGTCTGGGTTCTCATGCCAGAGCCAGCAGGACTCTGTCTTACAGTGAGGTTGTAACTGACTGAGGGGGAAAGAACCTGGAAGAGTGCCTGAGGCCAAGTGGAGGTGCCTGAGGCCTGGCTCTGCCCGGGAGGCTTAAGAGTCACTCCTGCCTGGGGTTTGTGGGGTCCAGGGTAGAGGTGGAGCGAGCACATGGTTAACATTAAACATGCCTTGACTTGTAACCCTGGACATCAATTGACCTCTGATCTGGTACTGGGCAGGAAGCACAGAGCTAGCCTGGTGCACACTTCTGCCTTCTCCAGCAGGCAGAGTCTTGAGTGCCTTGGCTTCTCCCTGGGCCCCTGATATCTGCCCTCTTTGGCTTTGTGAGATGTCATGCAGTGCCAAAAGAACAGGAAATAAGTCAAGGCCTGACTCCATGCAGAGAAAAGGGATGACTCCAGTGGAGACAGCTGAGCCCGTGGAAATCCCTGGCCTTCAAGCTATGGGCTCCTGTCCCCAGCTGCAACACACCCTTCCACATTTGTCTCAGACAGCTCATTTGGGCTACTTTCCCAAATTCAATTTTTCTCCAAGACCTGGGGATAAGAACCCTTTACATGTGTGTTATCAGGTAGTGAATCCCTTGGTGCAAAGCTAAGTCTTTCCTAGAAAATGGTTGATCCGGCTCTTTTTGGTGTATAGAAATATCTTACAACTTTTAAAGGTCATTTTCTGATCTTCAAAGTTTTATAATCCTGTCTACGCTGGTTATATCTTGCTACATTAATAACCATTAAAAATGGTTTAGAAAAACACAGTTTTACATCCCATGCATGGGAGCTAAGTTCTGGATTTCTGGGTCTGAGCTGGGGCAAGGGCTCTGCTGTCCCTGTGGTGCTGGTTTGCATGATGGTTGGGCTAGGCGGCCTTCTTCCGGGGACTAGGGACGACCACATACCACTCCCTTTCCTGGCAGCTTCCTTCACGGTCAGCTCGAGATGCGAAGCCTTGAGGGGCAGACCCAGTCCCGGGTCTGGGCCAGTCTTGCACCTGGTGGTGTGGTGCCCCATGAAAGGGGAAGAGGAGAAAGGGAGGACAGGAGACAAGGCAAGAGGGAGAAGAGCACAAGAAAAAAGAGTGATGATAAATGGAGGAAGCAAGATGAAGTGGGGAATGGAGTGGGCTATCGTCCGGGAACCCGGCAGTTGTGGGAAACTCTCACTGCCCAGTTTCAATGGGGACCCAGCCCCTTAGACAATCTGTATTCATTTATATAATTTTAAAAGTAAAAAACTTCTACCATCTTCTAATCACTATTGTCCTAGGGACCCAAGAGTATCAGAGAATCATCATCATCATCATAACAATTTACAACCAATCTATGCACAGGAACCAAGGTGGGGGCATTCTTTTTCAAAGAATGTTTGCCTCAAGCACTCAAAAGAATAATTGTCGCACTGACTTGTGGACTACTTTAACTTTCCACTAAGGTCCTTTGGAATATCCATATCCACAGGAACCTGCATATGCATGGTGCTAGTATTTCCTTGAGTTTTTAGTTTAGCAAACTGAAGATCTAGCGCGGGCAGGCCTGGGACCTCAGCCACCCTTCCTCCCATGAATGCCAAGGTGTGGGGTGTCTGCAGAGTGCTGCCCCTCAGGCTCCACCTCGCACTTTCATCCTTTTGGAGTCAGGAGTCCTGGAACTGTGTGGTTCCTCGAAGTTCTGCCATCCCACAGGTGAAGGCAGAGGTGAGTGGCCACTGCTGTCAATGAGCTTCGAGGGTCACAGCAGGCCCGAACCAGGAGCCTGCAGCACGAAGCCACAGATCCTAAAAGGAAGTCTCCAGAACACTCAGTAGAAATCTGCTCAATATTGATGATGATCTCCTGCTCATCCTGAGCAGTGCCTACTTCTCAGAGAGCTGAAGAATGAGCCCTGGGGTCACTGACCTGGAAGGTCTCCACATTGCTTTTGTGACCAAGCCTCCATCCCTCCATCAGCACTTCTGGCCTTTGGTGGAGGAAGTCTGTGGGGGCCTGAGATTGTTGCTCATCACAAGCCATAGGAAATTTCCACAACGTGTGTGAAAGTGTATGTTTAATGGAAACTTCTCCTTTATTACATGTAAAATAGGGCTTACAATTTCCACTGCAGAGATGTTTCAATAGCAAGTACTTTGAAGCCAGGTGTGGGATACACACACACAGGAAATGCTGATCAAAAAGCTTTTGAAGGAGTTATAATTGCATTAATTTCACAGATGAGGTAAATATACAGTCCTTTTAGAAAAATGATAATAGGGATAATAATAGGGATAACAATAATAATAACAACAGCAGTAACTGATGTCCTTGAATAAGAACTCAATTAAGGTTGTTGCAATACGTTATAATGAAACCCAAACAACATACCCAGTGCCCCTGGTCTCTGTGCGGTGCACCTGCTCTAGGAAGAATACAGAGCCTAGGAGGCAGGGGTGGTGGGCGGCGGGTGGAGTGGCGGTGGGGGGTTGGGAGTGGGCATCAGGAGATGCCTGTGACGGGCTGTGAGAGAGGGCTAGCACTGGACGAGAGGGCTTATGGAGCCAAGTGTAGAAAGTGGAGGGAGGGAGGGGGGTCCTGGTGCCATTGTCAAAGCAGGGCTCCAGGACAAGAGAGGGAGAAGAGCTGGGCACACAGAAACACTCCCGAGTCCCCCAGGGGGTGACTTCCAGCGGCCTGATAAGGCACAGAATCTGCCTCTCGGAGGAGAGAAGCCACACTAAGCACTCTTGTTCTATTGTGAAAGGGCACAGGAAGCCAGAGAGGCCAGCAGAGGGCAGGAGGCGCGGGGCCCTGGGGCGCTGCAGAGGGTCAGGAGGAGAATGCTGGTAGGAGGCATCTGCAGTGCTGCCACAGAGCAGGCAGAGGCTGCTGTACCGTCCCCTGGCCAGCTCCATCTCATTCCAAGGTGCTGAGGCCTTTCTGGAAGAGAAGTCTTCTCAGTCATTTCATCTGGGAATGACCTGGTCAGTGTGGTGGGAAGGCAGCCAGGAGTCAAAAGGGGAGGCGGTCCCTGAGACAGCAGCAGGTTCTCACAGGCAGAAGGACTATGGCCACACAGCAGAACCCCTGGGTAGGTCCCGCTTGCCCTAGTGCTCCCATCAGGCTCCTGAGTCTGGTCAGGTAGGCAGAATGCAGATGATGAAGGACATAGGTGTACCTTGCTAGAGAGGTGGTATCAACTAGGGAAGCAGTTGCTCTCATTTGTTTTGGGAAGCTCAGTTCCGTGGCTGCAATGCAGATGCTGGCAAAGGAAACGGAGAGGGAGTCTTATTAAGAAGGGTCTTTTCTTACTGCACTAGGCAAATCTTTGGGGGCTTCATCTTTTCTCCCCCCAGGGGTTCAGTGCCCTTGAGCATCAACCTCAAGGTCTAGGAAGAGTCAGACACTGTGTGGCTCTCCTGGGAAGGACTCTTAAGCAGAAGAAAAAGGTTTTGGAAAATAGTAGAACCATTTCTGAAGGCGGATACATGTTGACAAAGGAAGCAGAAAATGTCTGCAATCCAAAGAAGAGATTTCAAGTGGTCTGAGAAAGACTAAAAGCTAAGAATTTCTATTTTCTTTATTTTGCTGTTTTGGATCATGATTGATATTTCATCTCATTTCTCTCTACACATCCAATGGGAAAGGAACCAGAGTTAATTGGTCAATATTATGTCCATCAGGCATCAGAAAAATCTCCAGTTAAGTATGAATATATTACATCGTTCACATGGAGAGAAGTGCTCAGAAAGGTGATGTAGCTTCCCAGCAGGAACAGGCAGGGGGCAAAACTGAGATTTGAACCTGTCTGAATCCTAAACACGAGGTTCTTTTTCCATTTAAGTGGTTTCTCTAAACTCACCTGTTTACAGGAGTCAACTGAGGCACTCTCTCAAGTTACAGATCTTAGGGCCCCACCTCTGGGAATTCCAATTAAAGTTTGGAAAGCTAAACCAAGCGCATCAGGACAGCCTGGTGCAACATGAAATTCACGGAAACCACCGGCTGAAGTATCAGGACAATGCAGAGCTCTTTGTCAATTTTCTCCCTCATTGCTCATGATGGCAGGCAGGGGGCAGCAAAGAGCTTTCTACGAGTGGTACTCGCCCCTTCAGTGTGGAAGCAGGGAGCCTGTGCAAAGTATTGCCTGGGGAGAAATTTCTGGGCATGAAAATAAACGTTAGTAGCAGGACCTGAGTCTGGTCAGGTAGGCAGAATGCAGATGATGAAGGACACAGGTGTACCTTGCTAGAGAGGTGGTATTAACTAGGGAAGCAGTTGCTCTCATTTGCTTTGGGAAGCTCAGTTCCGTGGCTGCAATGCAGATGCTGGCAAAGGAAACGGAGAGGGAGTCTTATTAGGAAGGGTCTTTTCTTACTGCACTAGGCAAGTACCTTAACTGCCAGGCTGCCGTTTAACAGGCAAGATGAGTGGAACAATAGTATCCACCTTGTGAGGTCGTCACCAAATGAATTAATCCATGTAAAGTGCTTAGTATGACGTCTGCCAAATACTTACCTATTGATTACATGCTAACGCTTAACAATATCCACATTACAAAACTGCACATATTTCTGTGGTATGATAAAGAAGGGATAGGCTGACTGCAAGGTGGGAATGGTGGGCCATTCACAGAGACTAAGCATGGAGGTGCAGGAGGAACAGGTTTGCAGGGAAAAGAGGGGGGCTGCTTGGGGGGCCCTGCTACGCAGGTGAGGAGAAAACTATAGCTAGAAGGCTGGAAGACATGTCTCAGGGGGGTGACCAGGCAAAGCACTGAAGACTGGGTTAAACACTACTATGACCACAAGATGCTGCAGTTAAGGAGACAGCAGCCAGATCAGTCTGAGGACAGGTGAGGGCAGCATCCTAGGAGCCAGGGGAGGTGGCTGGTGCTATGCAGCCCAGGTGTAAGGCAGGTTGGGACTTGAGAGGGTAAGTGGTGGATGACATTTTCAGGGACAACTCTAGAGAGTGTAGTGAGCCCAGGAGCTGGTGAAGGAGATGCAGTGGATAATCTAGGAACGTTTCATATATATATATGAATTTGTCCTCCAGGAGTTGGTGTGTTGGGAGATTAATATGCAATGTGGTGGTGTTAAGAGGTGGTGGAAGTGTGAATTAATTGCATCTTTCAAATGGAGAGAAAAGGTGATATAGGTGGAGCATAGCAGGGTGATTAGGTCACTGGGGGTGCTGCCTGCAGGAGGCATTAACATTTTCTTCTCAAGAGAGCAGGCTGCTATAAAGTGAAGCCATGAACTACATGTGGCCCTTTCTGCACATAGCCGGTTCCCTCCCATTTCTCCATTGTGTCACCCAGTCAAGGGGGCCTCTCTAGGGGCTCATCAGGGGACTGCTGATTTTAGACGTTCAGACCCCAGAACCATGAACTAAATAAGCTCTTTATTAAAGTTCCCAGGCTCAGGGATTTTTGTTATAGCCACCCAAGGTGGGCTAACCCCAAATGGAGGACACAGAGAGCCCAAGTGACGTTTAAGGTTCCACAGCTGATGAGGGTCAGACCAGGTGTTCTGACTCCATTCCCATTGGCAGACCTTGGCAGCCCTCTTATTTAGGAAGATGGGCCTCGTGGCAGTGTGCAAGCCAGACTAGAGGGGGGGGGGCTGCGAGCTGGGCAGGGGTGAGGGCCTCCTCCATCAGAGGGAGAGGAGCTGTGGCCACAGAAGGAGCCTCCCTGAGCTTTGCTTGAACAACTCAGCAGACAAGATCCACTGCTTTGTGAGGAAAAGATGCTGACCAGGGACCGTCCATGCTGTTTGCCTCCACACATGGAGGACGCCTGATGCAGGAACACAGAGTGACCCAGGGAGCTGGGAGGGACAGGGACACTGGGGCTCAGAGGCAGAGGGAAACTCACTTCCACCATATTCTTGTGCACTGTTTAGACATTTTCTCTAACCTGTACGTGTATTCCTGCTTTTTAAAAGTGTTTCAAACACAAAATAGCACAGACAAAGATATAATGTGTTCAGTAACAAGTCTTATTACATTTAAAGTCCTGCCATCTTGTTTCATGTTTCTCTGTTTTCAAAACACACACACACACACACACACACACAGAGCTCCCAGACAGACTGTGGGCCTCTGCTCCCCTCTCCACGTTCATCTCCCCCCACCCCCAGAGCCAGCCACCAGCCCAAATTAGTTATCATTCACACAAATATTCTCATACCGTTTTCTAAAATTACAATGCTTTAAAACTCCATAAATATGGCCTAGTAAATTATTTTTCTGCTATAAATTGTATACTTTTTACTCCAACAAGTTAAAATTCTTGTAATTCCTATTTTGGAGAGAGTTGTTACTGATGGATAAATTGTTAATCATGTTTAAATCTATAAATTTCTTTTTCTCCCCCCATGTTCACTGAGATGTTCACTCATTTTTTTTTTCTCCTTTATTATGTAAATGTGTTGAATTTCATTACCAGATTCTCTGATATTGAGCCATCTTTGAATTTTTGTGGGAATGTGTTACCATCCAAATGCATCATTTTGAGGCCAGTAACCTTAAAACACTCTAATGGAGTTTGGGTTAGAGTCTGCCAAGAGAAGTGCTCTGTCAGAGCTGTCGCATGTCTTTAGGGTAAAACAGCATTCCTAATTACCTAATTCTCCTGTTCGTGACTCTTGGGTGGCTCTCCCCTGCTCTCTGAATTTCAAGCAACTCTGAGGGTATAAAGTGCCCTTCAGGCTTTATGATCTCATCTTCCAATTCATTGCCTATCTCTGGCTTTTTTCCCTAAGTTTCTCATATCTAACCAAACAGGAAACCTTGACAACTGTCATCTTTAATGTTTCTTTCATCCAATCTCTATTTCCCTTAGAATCCTTACCTTGGTTCCAGCCCCCTGTTCCTTGTCTCAGCTCCTCTCTAAAGGGCTTAGGAATGCCTGTGGCAAGGTACAAAAAGGGCCCTTGAGAGACACAGCCAAGCTCCCACGCACCGAGGAGCACGTTCTGTCTTTTGAACTCAGTCCCTGAAGAGGGATGTCTGTTGAGCCCGTGGCTGAACTTCGAAGTTCCTTCTCAGTAGTAACCCATGTCCCCCTCTGTGGAGGGGCTCTGGACTTAGGAACTGGCTGACAGCTGGAAGCTGGGTAGAAGGCCATGCAGTCCACTGACCACTGCAGTGACTCAAATCCATGGTGATCGGCCAGATCTGAAATGTGTATGTGGATTTGCACATTTCAAGGAGCCTGCGTGAGGCTGCGCACTCCAGAAGGAGACACACTGTAGACGAGGCAGCCTCCCTCGTTCATAGTCCTCAGCCTTGTGCCAATAAAGAGTAGATTCTATCAGCTGGTTGGTGTATAGAGGAATAGGTCCTGCTCAGAGGCAAAGGTGGGAGATGCCTAGGAGGCATCTGTTGGGAAGCCAGCATCCCCTTGAAGTCTGAAAAAATCCTATAAATAAATAAGTTCAGACATATACATATATGTGTGGTGTATATGTAGACACACATATATTCGGTTTTAATGAACAAACGTGTCTATATTTATCACATACACCAGGATGTTTTAGAATGTGCATTCATCCTGGTACCTACATGGGCTAATTAACATACCATTACCTCACATACTTTTTTTTTTGGTGGTGAGAACACTTAAGCTCTACTCCCTTAGAGATTTCCAAGAATACGATAGATACCTCATGATTCACCATAGTGATATTTTTAATTTGCCTTCTTTATTTTTTAAATGCAGGGGAGAGGGCAATTCCTTCCCATATGAGAAAGGCTTGAGGCCACTATCCAGAACGATCAGGGGGATTCGAGAGTCCAAGCCCCAGCCCTGACCGCTGCCGCCTGACACCGCTTGTCACTCCGGGTCACTGACCCTTTCAAACCCACATTCACAACTGCCCTGCGCTGTGGGAGAAGAAGAACTCCTTTGGAACTGCTGAAGAGGCCTTTTCATTTGCTACCTGTATTCTGTGTTGAAAACGGTTTTTAAGCCTGTTGTTTTCTCTGAAGACCATGCGTGGGTGGGTAGGCAGCGGCCAGCGCTGGGCCTCAGCTCCAGGGGCCTGGCTGGCTGTGGGGCTCTCTGCCCACACACACTGCACCAGGCGAGGGGCCCTGAGAGGGCTGCCGCAGCTCTCCCCAGAGCTCCCTCTCTTCCTTGATGAAGGACTAGATGCTCCTCTGTGCATGTGGGATCAGCTACGTGTCAGGCGGCCTCCTCGGGCCACTTCTGGTAGCAATGACCATAGGGCTCAGGGTAGGCAGAAAAACAGGGACACACCAGTGGGGGAGTGCGGAAGGTGCTGTGTGGGGACTATGTTCGAGGTTTTTAACTGAGAGCAAACAACCCCACACTTAACAGTCTTCTCACGCCAGGATGAAATGGAAGCTGCTCCTCCAGTCCATGTGTCTCTTGGTTTCCCTGCTGCTGTCGGCTCAGAACTGTGCCCAGGCCCCTGCACAGGCAGGAGGGGCAGACCCTGGAGCACTCCATACAGACGCGGCTCTCAGCATCGCTTAGAGGAGCCTCTGCACCAGAAGCGTCTCCAACTGGAATTGCTGTCAAATAGTCTATGATTACACATTTAATAACTAAAGAATGGGCTGTCTCTCATTTGAGCACAAAATAAAATCTCAAGGTGCCCAAATAAGCAATGTATGGCTGGGTGAGTTTTCACAGTGTAAAATTGCTTGTGTAACCACCACAGATAAAGAGAAAAACGAAACCAGAAATGGCCCCCCAGGGCCTTCACATCCCTCCAGTCACAACCCCCACTCCAGGGGCCTCCCCCCCACCAAAACAGACCCTGCTCTCTGTCACCAAAGGTGAATTTCTCCTGTCTTTAAAATGTATGAGCTCACGCTCGGTGGAGTGTGAGGTGAGTGGGTCTATTCACTCCACACTCTTTGAGATCCCTGTCTGCCCTCAGGCATGGCGGTGGTTAGCTCTTACACACTGTTTTGTGTTATGCTACCTGCACATACCTTGTTTGTTTATCCATTTTACCAAAAGTGAACATTGGATTGTCTGCAGTTTTGTTGCTACTATGAAAATTCATACACACAGCTTCAGAAAACAAATGCTCTTTAGCTCTCCGTGATTACCTAGGAATGGAATTTCTGGGCAATAAAGCACTCATTTGTTGGGCTTTCATAGCTCCTGCCAACCAGTTTTACAAAATGTTTGTGATAATTTACACTCCTACTAGCTCAGCAGGAGCCCTGCTGTTGAAGGACGCCTGGAGTACTTGGTACTGTCAGTCATTTTCGCCTTAGCCTTTGGGGCTGGGGGCCTTCACCAGGGTCTCATTATGGTTTACATGTGCATTTGAATAGAGAGGTTGAACACTTTTTCATATGCACACTGGCCTTTTGGATATAATCTTTTGCAAAGTGCTTGTTCAATCTCTTACTCATTCTTCTGTTCAACTTTTCTTTTCCTTATTGATTTAAAAGACTAATTTATTCTGGATATGAGTTCTTTGTCAGATAATCATCTTTTCCTACCTGTGGCTCACACAATTGCTCTATTAATGGTGTGTTTGGATGAATAGAAATTCTTAATTATATATTAGACACATTTATCTTTTTAAAAAATGCTTTATGGTTAGTGCATGTTTTTCTCTGTTTAAAATGCTTTGCCCACGCTGTGGCATTAGTTGTTGTCTGATGCTGCTCTTTAGAATCTATAACAATGTTCCTTTTACCTTTAGATCTAAAATCTATCTGGAGGGAACTTTATGTGTGTGTACAATGAAGAAGGACAATAATAATCAATCAATTGATAGATCAGTTCTTCCAGAATCATTCGTGTATTTATTGCACTGTGTGCTGGTTATGTGCATGTGATGGAAGTTTGTTCTATTCTGTTCCTCCACTGGCTTATTTTTGTATCAGTTTTTGCATTTTCTCAATCCTGAATCTTCACATAGATTTCAACTTCTGGTACAGAAGTCTTCCATGTTGGCTCTACTTCAGGACTGTCTTAGCTAGCCTCAGCAGTAGTACCTAATTCCCTTTGGGGTTCATCTTGTTTTGATTTTCTTGTCTCTAGGATTTTGTCCCCCAATTCAGAGTCCCTTGATAGGCTGTCTAGCCCCCCACATGCACAATGGAGGGTATTTCCTGACCCACTGCACTTTCTCAGCCTCCTTTCATCTCCACTCTTGGCCTGGCCACGTGATTGTCATGGCCCCTGAAGCTAGATCTCCCGGAACTCTCTCTTCAAGAGGCCTCTCAGAACTCAGATGCTGTGCTTTGTGAAGCTCAACCTAGCCAGCCGGTGAAGATGGGTGGGAACTTAGGACCTGCCTGGCAACCCTGGCTGAGGCCCACTGACAGCCAGTACAAACGTGCCCGCCATCCGAGTGAGCCTTCCTGGAAGAGGCTCTTGCAGCCCACTGGGGATTGGAGACACAAATAACTTTCTCTTGAGCATCTTGGCTGAAGCCATGTGGAAGGAGGCACTGCCCCCACTGAGCCCTGCCTGGATGCAGAACCGTGAGGAAATGCTGGGTTTTGTTCTGAGCAGTTGGTATTTGGGGTGGTTGGTTATGCAATGTGGATAGTGAAAATAGAAATGGATATCAGAAAGGGGTTGCTGACATTACAGCCAGAGCCTTGGCATTTGCTCTAGGCCAGGGTAGAGGGAGACCACAAAAGAGGGAAAGAAATTGAAATTGAAAATTGGACAAAAGGGTATCTGAGTCATGTACCTGCAGAAAAAGTAATGAAACTGTCACATGGATAATGTGGAAGGAAAAAAACGTTATTTAATAATCTTGCAGATCCACCTGGAGATTTCCAGGCAGAATGTTGAAAATGCCAACTGACTCCTTTTTAGATGTCTGTGACAAAGTACAGGGGAAGCAAGGTGACATATATAAAGAAATGTTCCATTTTCAAGCAGCATTTGGTGAATATGAAGGAGAATATGAATTTTATTTTTTAAAAGTAAAATTGTTTCTTATCCCTGGGCTTTCAGAGCAAAATATTCACAGTGTCAGAAATGGCCCGTAGATGAGTCAAATCCAAGGAACTGTCTGTGAAACACGGTGTCTGAGTCAAGATCAGTTCAAGGGTGCAACCAGAGGATCCTTTGTTATAACTTTAAAACTCTAAGGGTGGAGCCTCCTCGCGTCAGCCACACGAAAAGTCCCCCAAGAATCTAAAGGGTGCATATTACAGAACTTCTCAACCAGACAAAAGGGCCTCTAAAAAATCTTACGTAAGGTTTTCTCACAGTACCTGGACTGGCAGCACCCACAGCAAGAAGCTTACCGGGGCTTGAGCAGGACGGTTATCTCATGAGGTGAACTCCAATTAGAGCCATAGGAAAACCACAATGACTTTAAGGAAAAAGTAAAAGAAATTAAAAGGGTGGAGAAATTTAAACTATGAAAAGAAACCTCTGAGCCTACAGTCTACGATGCCTAAGAAGCAGGCTGAGAAACCTATTTAGTTATAGACATGAACTATTTGTTACGGAAAAGGCTTAAGGACTAAGAGGACAAAATTAAGAGCCCAGAGCCATGGAGAACCACTCCCAAGAATAGAACTGGACCCCAGGCGGGCAGCCGGTGACGTGTGAGCCCTGGATTATGGTGCTCTATGGATGAGTGACTGCCGCGTCTTTCACTTGCCCTTTTTGATTGAAGTTTCTATTTCAGTTTTCCTGTCCGTGCTTCACCATTAATACTGGATGCACTGGGGGTTGGAGACACAAATAACTTTCTCTTTGGCTAGCAGAACTTGTGACAGAGCACAGAGTACCTGAGGGAGCAGACGAGCATCGGAGCCTGACTAGATGATGAGATTCTGGATTTTGAGCCTGAGCCTGCTGCCGTCGGGGATGGAGCAGTGAGGCTCTGGGCTCAAAGCGATTTCTATTTTGTACGCGGGCAAGAGCTCCATCATTAGGCACCAGAGGGCAGATGTGGGGAACTGCTATTTTACCATCCAGTATGGAGTCCTTGTGTGGTCCTCTGCAGTGTCAAGTCTAGGCTGGGCCATTTGACTTGATACGGCCAATGAGACATGAGCACCTACCTGTCCTGCCGGTGGAGAGTCCCTAATCACATGGACTTTGGGGTACATTCTGTTGGGATGGCTCTTTGGAATACTCTCTTTCAGAACCCCTTCGTGATGTTGTGAAAAGCTAAGAGCCATGTGGAAAAGTTACCTAAAAGTAGCCAAGGTCCTGGCTGACTGCCCCCTCCAGGCTCCCCAGGGAAGACAACAGTAATTTCCAGCCTTGGGAGTGCGCCATCTTGAAAGTGAGTTTTCTAGCTCTGGTCAGCCCACTGTAGTTAATCTTTTATTTCCACCATCAGGAAATGCTACACATTTTGCAATCTGAATCAAAATCCACTTCTTTTTTTTTTTTTTAATCTTTTCTTTGTTTTCATTAGTTACACATGACAGTTCAATGACCTTGACGTATCATACATTTGAATAAGCTGGGATATAATTTCTCATTTTTTTGAGTGTACAGGTTGCAGAATCACATTGGTCATGCAGTCACGTATATACATACAGCAATAATAATGTCTATTCTTATCTCACAGTTTGTATGGGTCAAAAGTCTAGCCCAAAGTCATTCTCTGCCTAGGCTCTCTGCAGGTGGAAGGCAGGTTTTGGAGGCTCTGGGAGAATCCATCTCCAAGGACATGCACGGGTCATTGGCAGAATTCAATTTCTTCCCAAGGGTTTCCCCATCTTGAAGCCAGAAACAACCCTGCTTTGAATCTCATGCCCCTCTCTTTTTTGTCTTCCTCTTCTGCTCTTTACAAGCCCACATCATTCCATTGGGTCTGCCCAGGTAACCCAGGCTGATCTCCCTGTCTGCATAACTTGCAGCACATCATCTCTGGAGCTGTATTTTCTCATATGCTCATGTTCTGTCAACTAGGATGGGACATCTAGGGGAAGTCATTATTAGTCTATTGAAGATAGGTCTTACTCCCTAGAGTTCTGCCCCAAGTCCAGAATACAAAGAAAATATATTCTTTGAGTTAGATTAAGCCTCCAATTATTGGAATGTCATATGTATGTGGGTATGCAAATACGTATAAAATGCATGTGTTAATATGGTTTTTCCATGTTCACTGAAGTATAATGTGTAGCAAAATTTTTATACATAATAATATACATGCACTATATATGATTTAGATTAAATTTCTAGCTCTTTATAGTAATTCTTAATAGGACTGCTTACCTAATTCTGTTGTGGTTTTGTCACAATCAGAGGTAAAAATAAAATTGAAGAGCCATTTTCCATAGTGAATGGCATGGAAGATGATATGTTAGAAGCTTTGTGAGTAATTGGACACCATGCTCCATTAATCCAGTCCATTAAGCACAGACAGGGGGTTAGATCACACAAAAATGCATTACCGTAATGGTGATTTTGCTGATAATACAAGGATCGTGGTTGTTCTCAGATGCTCATATGGTTAATGGGTAAAACCCATGGATTCATCAAGGTGCAAATTGTGTAAATATATAGTTTATGTCTTGTTGGATATTTCCTATGCTGGAAGGAGAACCTAACCTTTCTTAAATAACTTTACCCCTCTTGCACTGACGTCTTTACATCTAGAAAGATGATCTGTCAGTAGTAAAGCAGGTCACGTGTGTTCCAGCTCAAGGATCTTTTCTGCAACTTCAGTGATGTTCCCAGTACGGTCTGGTGCGGATCCTTTGATGTACCTCAAACGATTTGGAAATGTGTCATGAGTAATTTGAGACTAATAACCGTTAAAATGCTGATGTTTGCAAATGATATACTTTATAAATAGAGCAATTCAAGGTTATCTCTATAAAATTCTTCGTGACTGCACTTTGGTTTCCCCTTAAAGTTGAGTGCTATGACTGCTCCTCTCTCCTCCTCGACTCTCCCGTGTTCTGCGGCCTTTCCTTCCTGCTGTTCCCACCATGGAGCTGGTTGCTAGCGGGTTCCAGCAGGAGGAGGCAGAGAGGACAGGTGTAACCAAGGTGTTGAGGGCTGGGCTCCCTGACTAACAAGAGCAGCTGGCCTTCTGTGTGTCCCAGTGAAACCACCCCGACCTTCCTGCAGGGCAGGGCCATGCTTCCCATTGTCATTACTTCAGGGTGTGACTTTTCCTACCTCCTGCCCACAGAACAAGTGGTTCTTTTATTAATTGTCCCAACGTAAATTCTCCTTAAATATATGTATGCCTTCTCTTTACTCCCAGACGTTAGCTAATAGAAGTTGGGATGATTTATTGCCCAGCATATTTTGCTTAAAAATCGGGGTAATTCATGGAAGTGGAGTCCGAATAGACTTCATTTGTCATGTACATCATGAAAGGGAAAAATGTTGCCGTAAGTAGTCTAAAAAATACAGCTCAACCTCTGAGCTGGGTCCTGCATGCTCGGTACAAGTAATAAGAACTTATAATAATGTCTGTTGTCCAATCTCATCAGCAGTGAATCCCGGACTTTGTGAATGTCCACGTTGGAAAGACACACATAGAGTCCCATTCCCAATATGTCAGTGTGAGTGGGTCCAGGTCCTCCATGGTGGGACAGCAGGCTGCAGAAGAAGTGGGGAAACCATGAGCCAAGGATGCAGGGTGCCCACTGATTCACTCAGCAGAGAGCACGGAGCACAGGACATGCCACTCTCTGCTAGAAGTGAATGGGGCCAAGTTGCCCCCACATTTATACAGCTTCTGTTTTCATGGGGAAGAGCGACAGTGAACAGTTAATAAAATAATTATAAATTGTCATTACTATTGTGAATGAGCCAAATGGTACTCCTGGGAATACTGCTTGAGGAAGCAGTCAGGGAAGACCTTCTGCAGAGGTGATGTTTAAACAGATCATTTATTGACTCAAATTAATCACCCACATGTAATTATTGAGCACCGATGGTGTACCATGTGCTATAGTGGAACTTAATGGTGAGGAAAACCCAACATTGTGTTTTGGTGGAAGCAAGAGGCAATCAATTTAAACAATTGGAGCTGTGAAATGACAAGGGTTAGGATGATGACTGATAGGCTTTATCGGAAATTCATGAAGGGTGTTCAGTGCAGTTGGAGAGGTCAAGAAGGCGTCCTGGAGAAACGGAAAGTGATGCTCACAGCCAGGTAGCAATCAATTCAAAGAAAAAGAAGTAGAAATAGCATTCTATCCCCCTCCTCCCACCAAGGCCAGGGAGTGTGTGGAGTTCAAGCAGGGGGCCACAGAGAAGGCCTGGAGGATGGACAGCCAGGAGGTGGCCAGACCAGTGTCAGGGGGGAGCCTGGTGCCAGGGACAGCTGTGTGTTTGTATGTGTTTGTGCGGGTGTGCATTTGTATATGTGAGTAGGTTTGTGTGTGTGTTTGTGTATCTGTACACATTTGTGTGGACATGTATCTGTGTGTATGTGTGCATTTGAGCATGTGTATGTGTACACACCCAGACACAAAGATGTCTCTGTTTGCACCATGGTGAAAACCAGATGACCCTGTGCAGAGCTGTTGGAGGCCAGCATATTTCTTTAAGGAATAGAAGACAACCAGTGTGTTGGAGAATGACCATCCAGGGCAGAGTTGTGAGCTGGTTAGGATTCTGTAGGGGCTGGATCATACTGACCCCAGGACTGTGTGAAGTCCTTCCACGTACCTCAGGAGCAGGGGTTCTGGGAGGCTCCTGCGCCATCACGTGGTCACCACTTCCTAGCTGTGTGGCCATGGGCAAATCCCTGAGCCTTTCACAGCCTCGGTATCCCCCTCTGACAGGCAGAGCCAGTATAGCCCACTGCAGTACCGCCCAAGGAGACTCAATGAGGGACAACATGGGCATAGGGCTTGTTCCCACGTGGGTGTCACTCCGATCTCAGAGTCTTCTCATTCCAGGGTCCCCATCAGCAAAGTGCTGGTGTGGAGCCAGTCAGCAGCGAGGGAATTGTGTATGCATTAGAACCCTCCAGAACCCTGTTTAAGACACGGGCCCCCAGCAGCGCCCAGGAAACCCAAAGCTCCTGGCCTGCACTGGGAACCTACACTTCTAACAAGCACACCAAGCGGCTGACATTTGGAAGCCACTGGACAAGATGCCCTTGAAGGGCCCTCTGAACCCATCGTTCTACCAGTCAGCACCCTGACGCTGCCTCTGGAGCTCATGCTTGCTGAATGTGACCTTTTGGAAGGTGACACTTCTGCCAGTTTGCCTCCCAGGCCCCACAGGTTACCTTGGAGGCCTCCTCCCCCTCCCTGTCTGCTCCCTAATCTAATTGTCACCATGACCAGATGTGGCAGGCCCTCTTTCTAACCCACTTACACAACTCAGAGGGCACCATCCAGGACCCAGACCTTTTATCATCTGCCAGGCCCCAGCCCTAGAAGCCTGGAAGATGTCCTTATGCTAATTAGCACTGAAATGTCCTCTGCCAGAATAATCCCATTACCAAGCCCTGGACCAGCTCTGTGCTGTCATAACCAAATCCACCTGGGGAGAGCGTATCTACAGGGGTCAACCTCCTGGAACAGCATGCCTGCCTCCTACCACAGACTCTCTGGGACATGTCTGCACCTCTGTCTCTGTATATTTGAAAACGAGATAGAGATGCAGGTATACAAACTGCTTCACCCCAGTCCATGGAGTCCCTGGGCCGATCAAGTCCACCGGTGGATCCCTGCCCTGCCAGACCTGCTCTGGGGCACAGGAGCCAGTCCACACCTTCTTCCCGTGTGCTTTTCTCTCTGGTCACATGGGGTTGTAGCAGGCCTACTGTTCCTCACTTGCATGAGTAGATACATACAGAAGAGCCCAGAGCTTGAGATGCAAGAACTGAACTCAAAATCCCGCTCTGCTTTCCAACATTCTAAACTTGGAAATGCTACTCCAAGAGACGCGGTGCACCCACCACAACCAGGGGGACTTGACAGACAGCACCTTGCCTCGAAACAACGAGCGTGTGGGCAGCGCTGTGTAGCTGTCCATGCAGATGGTGAAGGATGGCAGTCTCTTGAGTGAGTGCTACAGTCCCAACACTGCTCATGGCTTGAGATGCGTTAACCAGCGTGGTCACAAAATAACTCTGCAAGTAGGTGAAAACTCAAGAGATTTTGCAACTCATTTGGTAGGAAAACCTTGCTAAAACCAGTATGATACTATTTATAATTTGCATTTATTTTATTCTTATGAATATTCATTTCTCTCTATAAAAACAGTAATGAGTTTTATTACAGTCTACTGCCCTCGACCCTCATAGGGGCATTTCACAATATTAGAAACATGCTCTGCATTATATTATGCTTCTGCAATCTGAAAATATTTTGGATTGGGAAACATTACTGGGCTCAATGTTGATGGATAAAGAATTTGAATCTGTACATATTGTGCTCATTTTAAAGATGATAAAACTGAGACTAAGATTGTTTTCAGCACTTACCCAAGATCAGTTGATATGTTGTCTGGGATCTGAACCTCTATAGTCTGGTGCCATAGAACATTCTGCTTCCAGAATGAGTGATAAAAGTGATCTAAGGAGCTAAAGGAAGGCTTGGACCAGGTGACCCTTCATGTCCTTTCTAACTGAGATATTTGGTCCTCAGGCTTAGACAGCTCCGCTGATAATGTATCTCTCCACTAGTCGTCAGGTTTCATCATTGCTCTTATTTATCAGACTCCTTGCTCAATTTGGAATGCAAGACCAAGTCAGCATTCAACTTCCCTAATGTCTTCAGGTGAGGTCTCTGTCAGGATTAGCACGATTTCACTCAGTTGTTTCCACTGAAAACCCTGCAAAATGGGGGACCTTCACAGAGCAAGGGAAGTGTGGAAGAACTGCAGAGCATGTGGAGGGCTCCTGAGACTGCCAGCGGAGGGGTGCAGATGGCACCCCAGCTATGAGTGACCCGGAGCAGAGAGAGACCAGGTCCCAGGTAGAGTTGGAGCTGCACAGGACAGGCCACCAGGAAGGAGCTGTCGGGGAGTGAGGGGTCTGCTGCCAGATGGTGGTATCAGAGTAGGGAAGGCCCAGCCCAGAACACCCATGTCTTCTTCTTGCCCCCTGACTTTCTGCCCATGCTGCCCAGAGGCCACACTCCACAGAAGCGTGGGGCAAGGGACCCAGAAGACTCTGTTCACTGAACCTTCCTACAGTTCAGCCCCCAGATCACAGAGAATGGCAGAGAAGGGTGGGCCTTGGATTTATGGGCAAAGTGGCTAGAGGGTCCTCAGCTCAGTGAGGCCAAGGGCCCCTGGAAAGTGATGAGGTGGTATTTCCCCAGTGGACAGCAGATGAGCCCTGGACCCAGGATGCCTCAAGTAATAGTCACTTCTGGCTAACAGAGCACCGAGCCTGAGCGGCTCACACAACAGAAGTGTCCTCCTCACAGTACTGGAAGCCTAATGCCCACGTTCAAATCATGGCTGGGTTTTGACGAGGGCTCCTTCCAAATTGTAGACAGCCACTTCTTCCTGCATCCTCGTGAAGCAGAGAGGTGGTGGTAGGTGAGCTCTGGTCTCTCCTCTTCTTACAATGACATGGATCCCACTGTGGGACTCCACCATTTGACCTCATCTACATCTAATTTCCTCCCAAAGCCTCCCACCTCCAAATGCTATCATCTCGAAGGTTGTTATTGCTTTGATATGTGAGTTTGGGAGGGACATAACTCAGTCCACAGCACCTTGGTTGAACTCGAAATTCCCTTATGGCATGCATCAATTCATTCATTCAGTTAGAAACATTTTGGGACATTTGCAATTGTTTTCATTCTTCTTTCTTATCTCTTTCTACCAAGGAAGGCTTTCAAGGGGGGGCACATATTTTCTATCATTAAATCATGAATCATTTTATAAATGAGACAACAGGCACATAATACTGTTAACTCATTGACTGAAAATGGAGATCAGTAATTCAACAGAATTGTTCTTCCACAGAGAGGTAATAATTATTCAAGAGAAATATTTTCTGACCTTCTGGAGAGAAAAGTGAAACTTCACATGCACACACAGTGCAGAGCCTTGCACAGAAGGAGAGCAGCATAATTCTGTGAGCCTCTGTTTGAAGAGCACCTGCAAGGCCTGAGCAAGTGTGTGGGGGTATTTTCCTATGCTACAGGGACTGAAGGTGCGTGTGGGGCCAGGATCTGAACCAAAGGGGAGATGGCGAGGCTGGTGTGCCTGAGACAGTGGGGGAGAGGGAATGAAGGGAAGACAAAGACAAATCGGCTCCTGCAAGGCACCAGTGCGAGACAGTTGGGAAACCGTTTCCCCGTTTTTGTGAGTGTGCCCCACGTGGGAATGTCCGCGAACCCCCTCCACCAGGGACTTGAGGCTTCTGGGCAGGAGGGGGATTGCAGGGAGCTCTAACTCTGCTTCCGGGTCAGCAGGGAGTGACACCTGCTCAGACATGGCAGAGAGGGAGCTAACGGACACCTGCTTGACCTCTGCTTCATGGGAGAGCAGGTTGAGGCTTGGCGAGTGTGCTGTCTGAGGCCATATTCCCTGTGTGGGCCTCTGAGGACAAGGACTGGCTTTGTCATTTCCATTCAGTACCCCTTTATAGGTGACAGAGTTTGAAGTCAGATTCACATTGTTTGCCCTCCATGACTCAATTATTTCCATTCTTCCACACGGTTTCCAAGGTGATTGACAACACAGCGGTGGCTATTGGTGGTAACAGGTACCTTGCAAGCAAATGCTTTCCTTTCCATGGAGAGTTCCACGGTGGCCCTTCCTTATCTACTTGAACACCAAGGGCCACAGAAAGATCACAGCCAAGGGGTCAGTTCCATTTTTCAGATTTCTTGGGGTCAGATTTATTCTATAAAATACAAACAAATAGCACTTTCAAAACTTGACTCTCAGGAGAAATTCAAAGCTCTGAAGCAGTACCTACCTGTTTGCCCTGAAGTCTCTCCAGTTCCTAAAGGGAGACGTAGCAGCTCTAATGACCTTTCCTCACCTCTAAGCAACCAAAGTATTGTGAATAATATTTATATGGCAGCAATGTTCAGTTCCTTCTCCAAAAGTTGTCTAGTCCAATTAGTGACCAGCCTTAAAGAATAGATGAGCGTTATTTGAAAAGAGAGCAACTTTTTAAAAAACCAATTTATATGCACATGATATAAATCAATCACCACCAATCTGCCTTCCACTGAGCCAAAGACATGTTGGGAGAGACCTGGAGAGAATTGGGATGCCAGCTTATGGAGCCATGGAGCGAGACCCACCATCTGTACGTGGGAAGGACTGTGCCCGCAAGGCGCCCGGGGGAAGGTCTGTCTGCACAGAGAACTGTGGGTTTGGTTCCCACACAATTAAGAGGGAAGACAGATCAGGTGGGAAACTGTCCTTCATAAGGACCCCAGGCATCTGGTGGGAAAGTGGCAGTGTCCTATGTAGTGTTGGGCTTCCGGGCGACACTGTGGACGTTGGTTGGCGAGTCAGGCTGGGAAGAATGACAAGAGGCATCACCATTACCGTTTTCATTTCCTGGCCATGGGCCCTTCACTGCCAAGGTCCAAGTCAGACTGAATCACTGTCAAAGCCTCATCAGGTCCTCTGCCAGGGAGCATAAGGAAGGGCTATTGTCAAGGACCAAGCAGGAGAGACGGGGTCCATGGCTGTGGAAGAGGCTGACAGATTCTAGAGGATTCAGCAGAGCGCCAGAAGGTGCCACCTGGGAGCCTCGGCCCCACTGCAAAGGGCTCAAGAATCTGAATGGGGAGGAGGAAGCCGTGGGTCTTGGAAACAGCACTAAACAACAGGGGCGCTGGTTGTGGCCATGTGATACGAGATGGAATAAAAGTTATAGATTTCAGATATTTTCAGGCATCCCATTTGAAAATAACAACAACAAAAAATCTTTTTAAATGAACAGTGAGCCAGTCCATGTTCCTGGGGCGGCTTACTCTATTTTGTGTAAATGATCATCTGTTCCAAATTAACTTATAGGAAACCTGACTCAAACGCAATTTTTAACCTGATTTTATGCCACTGGACAAAATAACACTAAAGCAAATCTTAAAAAAAATAAACGTAAAATCATATTCAAACAGTTTTATAAAAGAAGATCTCTGGAGGAAGGCCTATTTTTTCCTTTAGCTCATTAACTACAGACCTCAAATAATTTAAATACTGTAAGCTGAGAGAGGAGATGGGAAGTGAGGCAGAAAAAGACATGCTATTATTTATAACTTTAATATATGGAAGGGTAGCTGTTCAAATTTTCAGTAAAAGTGATTATTTGTTAACAGTATTTTGAAATTTGGTTCAGGGAAAAATTGTGTAGACGTTTCTCTAACATACATGTTAATTAATTACAGAGAGAATAAATCTTCAATTATGAAGTGTGTAGTAAAAACTAGAAATATAGCCTATATGAAAACAGTCGGTGTAAACTATATAAGAATAAAATGAATTTTAAAAATCACAAATAAAAGATGGATGGAGGGGCTGGGGTTGTGGCACAGAGGTAGAGCACCCGGGAGGCACTCTGTTCAAACCTCAGCACCACATAAAAATGAAATAAATGAAATAAAGATATTGTGTCCGCCTACAACTAAAAAATAGATGGATGGATTTGCTAAATGAAACGTTATGAGTATGATGTGCCCATGCAGCTGTTTACATAAGACAGGTAAAGAGCTAACCAAAGAACACTGAGCTACTTGTACACAATGAGGAAAGCACCCTCAGTGGTAATGAATGATCACAGAGGTAGAACATTAATTGGAAAAGCAACGAAAAAGAAAATGTCTTCATTTCTTGTCCAATATGCACAGTACTGCAGGATCATGTATCAAGATATGGAATGATATTATGGAAGAGAAAAATGGCCCTTCTGGTCTTCTAAATGATAGACCAGGAAACATACGCGCGCGCACACACACACACACACACACACATACGTAACCTAAATTTTGACTGCATATTTTGGTTGTCTACTATGTTTAACAAGCTGATATTTAAAATCTTTACTTAGTTAAACTAGAAGATTTAAAAGAGAATGACCTAGTTATTCAAAGAAACATCAACCCCCAAGTCCAGGAATAAAAACAAAAGCACAAATGCTTTAATTTAAAAAGCATTAAATTAATTAAAAATTAATTAAAAAGAACAATCAAGTTCTTATCTCCTGGGAAATCTAAGTCATACAAAATGGCACTTTTGTAAGTAAGGTTTACCTATCCTGTCAACAGTATTGACATTCTGTATGCAAATGTGTGTGTGCACATGCAAATTCATTGCAATAATCATGAGGAAATAAAAGAGCATTCTGGATCACCCTATACTCATGAGTAATCAGGGCTATTAGCACCAGATGTAGGGATATATTTATGAGTCTAAAGTCATGAAATATCCTTATATTGATTTCATTCATTCAGGTTAATGAGAAAATAAAAAAGGAAGTCTTAATATGTAAGCGATGTGTTTGTCTCTGGTCAAGTAAAACAAAACTGATTTCATGGTGAATTTTACCCCCAGTGTGTGTCTGTGTGTGTGCGCACACACACACACACACACACACACACACACTTCAATACTAGACGTCAGAAAAGCAGAGGGGAAATGGAGTCACCCAGAAAAAAAAAAGCAAGAAAGCATGCCAAAGTCCAGACAACCTATCGTGTGCATGCAGCTTCAAGTGGACATCTTTATATCAGCAAAACCATTTCATGTATGTCATTAATATTGTTTAAATTTTATGGACTTTATGATTTTGTTTATAGTTCTAGTATAAGTGTTATTTTATATCTGACTCAAGAAGTTTATGCATAATTTTCAAAGAATGACGGAGTTTTCAAATTCTCTTCCCTCCAACCCAGAGGAATGAATGACAGATTACATCTCACAATACCTGGGATGAGGTTGTGACGTGGCTGAGAATTTGGTCATGTCTTTCCATTTTTTTGTGGCTTTAGTTTCCCTCTATATTAAAAAAGAGAGCCTGGGAATCATGGGTGGGGAAATTGAAGACAACCATGCCCATGGCCTCTAGCTTCAGAGAAACTGATTTGGCAGTTTGGGTGGAACCACAAACCTATCAATCAAATGCCCGGAACAGTTCACATATAGGTGCTTTCTGGTCACAGTGGAAGACACTGTCCTAAGCATTGGCTTTGTGCCAGGTGCACATCAGCATCACTCCAGGAGCTCTGGAAACGTGCATCCTACATTCTAACCCAGACCCATTGAGACTTGCCTGGATACAGGTTTTGCTTAGAAAGTTTGCTTGGTGATTCTAAGAGTAGCCAGGATTGAAAAGCATGGCTCCAAATAGGTGTTCTGGAGCCTTCGCAACTGGCTCTCATGGCTTAGACTGGAAGATCTGGGTCAAATCATCATCTGGGAAAGACAGGTGGGTGGTGGCGGATCCCAGTTAACGGAAACTGGGGAGAGGATGCCGAGGTGGCATCCGCTCTCACTTGAGTGGGAGAGAAATTTTCAGTGATTGTCTAATTGGGAAATCACCTGCCATCTGACTCATCTGTGCTCAAATTATGCACCTTTGTTTCAAAAGCGAAGTCTGCAGTGCTGTTTCATCGTGTTTAAAACTTCCTGGGGAGTTTGTACAGTGTGGAAGGTCCATGGAAGTGTGTCAAGGCCGCCTGGCACAGGTGTATGTCACGAGTCACTGAAGGGTGGCTCCAAGCCTCAAAGCAGGGGTGACAATGAGCTTACAAAATCCAGAACCTTCTGTCCAGAAGACGACCTTTTTTAAAGTTGTTTTGTTTTCTGTTTTATTTTATTTTTTTTCCCCAGAGGCATTAGAAGAAACTGCTAGAACATAATTTGCCCTTCAGGCATCTGGACCAATTGAGCCAGAAAAAAAGTAAGGAAATCTCCACCTTCCTGATCTTTCCTAGTAGGGTGTGGTCAGTGTGCTTCAGGGTCACACAGGGGCTCGGATCCTGGCTCTGTCCCCTGCGGCCTGTCCGTCACCCAGCAGATCACCCTACCTTTGTGAGGGCGTCTCCCTCATCTCCTACCTGGGGAGATGCCGAGGACTCCTAGGGTTAATGAGACACCCCGATGGCCAAGCCACCAGAGGTGTCTTTCCACATTTGTTTCTGTAGAGATAAGGCAGAGTTTCCAGGGCTCCAAGGCTGATAGACAACTGGATACAATGCAGTGTCCGAACCTCCACGAGATGGAGGTGAGGAGCTGTGTGGCTGGAGGAGCGGGTTGTGTTGGCGGAATCTGGGCAGCAGGGAGCGCTCACGGAGAAAGTCATGCCTGAACTCAGTCTCAAAGCAGAAGCAAGGTGTCCCCATCCCAGGAAGGGCAAATGTCATAGGTACGTGGAGCAGTGAGAGGGAGAGGTGGAGGGGCAAGAGAGCAGTGTCTCTGGGGGACCCGCGTGGCTCAGGATGGCTGAGTGCAGAAAGGAAACGAGGACCAGAAAGGAGGAAGCTTACAAGTGGGCAGATGTGGTGGACAGATGAATCTCCACCTCTCCAGTCGTCCCGCCTCTACCGAAGTGATATCTCCAAGTCCTAACATGTTACTTTTGCATGGCGAAGGGATTTCACAATTGTGATTAAAGAACCTAAGACAGGAAGGTCATTGTGGAGTGTCTGCATGAATCCAGTGAACTCATGGATCCTTCCAAGTGAGGGAGGCAGGGGTGGAGGCCAGTGCAGGAAGGCTCCGCTGCCGGATCTGGAGGCAGGGGCCTCTAGAGGCTGGCCAAGGCAAGGAAACAGACTCTCCCCAGGGCCTCCAGAAGGAACCAGCCTGCCCATCCTGGTTCTAGTCCAGCAAGACCCATGCCAGACCTCTGATGTCCTAACTATAAAATAAAAAGCTGTGGGTTTCAGAAAGTTGTCGTGATTTGTTACAGCTGCCATTGGAATCCACAGCTGGCAGCAGGGTCTGGGTAATCTCGTTTGCTTTCTGAGAGCATGGAATGTATTTGCAATGCACCGGAAGCCACCGAGCAACTTTAGAAGGTAAATGATTTCATTTGCTGAAGTGCTCATTCTGGCCCATCTGAAGAAGGTGGGATGGAAGGAATGGAGACTGGTTCAGAGGACATTTTAGCATTTTAGTGAGGACAGTGCATTGCTTGTAGGTATTAACAACTTATAGATTTTGCTAAATGATAAAAATCTAACATGAATTAGGTATTTTCATTTATATGAAATTAAATAGTTACCTTATATAGGAAAAAGTTTGCATTTTCATTTTAGGAGAATTTTTGTTATGACAGTCCAAACTAGAGACTACCTACATTCCAATGATAAGTAGTTGGCTAAATAACGTATGATAGACCCCCTTGGGGCCACTACTAAAGTGGTTTTGTTTTTCCTTTTAAATAACAAGAGTATGTACATATAGAGACATGTAAAGAAAAATTTTTACCTGGTTCAAATGCAGGTTTAACTTAGAAAAGGGCAATAAATCCTATAAATGTAGGATAACCATATTTATATACATATGAGAAAAAAAAAAACCTTGAGGGAAATATGTAAATAAGCTAATGTTGGGCATCTTTGGAGGCAAGCATGGGAAAATTTTGCTTCCCACTCAAAACCTGGCCATATTGGGATTTTTGTGGGGAAGAGGCTTCTGGAGTTCTCTCTTTTAATAATTAAATAAATTCTTATTTAGGGGGAACAAAGGACACTCCAAAGGTTTTGTTTTACCTTACCTCAGCTGCTATAGCACTCGAGAGTTGACTCTAATTTAATCTTTGACTCTACTGAAGCCCCAAAGACTACGGCAAGTTCTCTATAAACACCTAGTACATGTTTTTCTCTTAGAAGCAAAGTATTAGTAATTACCTCCTAGCCCCGAAGAGCTGAAAAATGATATGAGTCATTCCAGGTCAGTGTTTTCCAGGCAGGATGAAATACATCATGGGCAGATAAAGGCCACTTTCAGCAGGGTACGTGTGAGGATAACGCTGATGACTAACAGTGACGCCATTTCTCAGTAACCTCCGCAGTCTTACTTGGAATCCAATAAGTGCTCCTGTCATTATTTATACATGTTGTGGTTCCTTGTTCAGACCTTTTAGTCTGATACTAACATTTATTTTTTAGAGAGATATACAGAGGGAGGCAGGGAAGGAGGCTTGGGGGAGTGGGAAGAACTGTAGCTGCAATTGTGTTCCTGACTATGTGCAGTGGGGGCTCGGTTCTCGAGGGACTGGGGAATAAGGACAGTACAGTCCTGCTAGCGTTGCCCACCTGAAAGGAGGTGGGAGCATTTCCCTCTGGCTCCAAGGGCCATCTCTTAGGGGCTCCCTTGGAGTGGACGGGCCCCTACTCCTGACCTAGGAATAAACCTGGTGGAGAAGCAATCAGTTGGAAGTGAGATGCTCAAAAAGAGTCTTCACATAGATCCTTTGGTTGCAGCGAGAGCAAATGTCACTGAGGACGTGGGTTGTCACTGTAGGGGTGTTTTGTACTAGGAGTTGCTGTCCTACCGCAGTCCTTAGGCCTTACTATTTCTGGGCATGGTGGCTCCCTCTTTAACTGTCAGTACCTGTCTGGGTTTTGTATCTGAGGGGTTCTTGGACTGCTTGGCCCATATGAACAACAAGCTAGAACTGCCCACAAATTAATGCCACCAAATCCCTAGGAGGTCTCCTCCACCAAAAACTGGCAGGATGGTATAGGAGAATACTCTTATCCTCCCAAAGGGGAAAGAGATGGCAAAGTCTGTGGTCTACAGTTGACTTGGCGCTCTGCCCTGGGGCTGAGGTCTGGGCTCCCCACAGCAGAGACTTGGTTAGTGACCCACGATCACACTCTGCCTTCTCTTCCCCTTCCCACTTCTCCACCCGCTGCTTCATAGATTCAACTCCCAAATTAATTATTCTCATTTGAAGTTTAATCTTAAGACACATCTGCCACACATGTTGATTGGAGTTATTTTGAATCTAAAGATCAGCTCGGGTGCTCTTCATGGGCCCTGTTAACATGGTCTTCCACTCTCCAGTTCTTGAGATGACCTCTCAAATGAGCACATTGATCTGAATTATTATCTCAGAACCAAAGCACATCTGCTACATATTGGAATTCTGTAAACCTATAAATTCATACCTGAGTGTTCTGGGGATACTTACACTATAGATTTTCAATTGATAAATATGGAATCTTTTCCATTTATTTAAGTAGATTTCTGTTGATGACTGCTAGGTGTAGTTTTTTGGTAAGAGCCTTCACAAAGATGCCCTGTGACCCTGGTTTTATGTTAGCCACATCCTGTGCAGTCCCTTCCCGCTGTTGACTAGGGTGGTCTTCACAGCCAGCCTAGAGCTGGGACTATGGAGCGCCTCTAGCCATCCATCCCCTGTGGCAGTGAGCCTGGGGGTGAGGCCCCGCCCAAGGGTGGTTGAAACCTGGAGAGAGCCTGAGCCAGAACCATCCACGGATCCAATCCCAGATTTCTGACCACTGGAATATGTGTGGCAATGAACATTTGCAGTTCAAGTTCCTATGTCTTGGAATAATTTGTTGCACAGTGGTAGATAGTGAGCTCCTGGCCAGAGACCATTTTGTATTATTTCAAATTTGGTGAAATTTGTAAAGCGCATGTTATGGCCTAGGTGTGGCTTTCCTCAGTGAGGGTTCTATTTGGACCTGGAAGTCCGCGTTGTGCTGTGGTGGTGGTAACATTCATTTGATCAATGAACCAAATGCCAGTGCCATTCAAGTCTTCGACATACTTATTGATTTTTTTTTTCCTACTTTGTTCTATCACTCACGGAGAACATGTGTCGATGTCTCCAACTACAAATGCATTTTCTCTATTGCTCCTTTTTGCTCTATCAGTCATTTATTTATGTATTTTGAAGCTATGTTGGGAATATCCCTTGTCCTAAGTCCACTCTTTGTTATCAGCAGAGTCTCCCTGCCTGCCTCCCTATGACTTGTGCTTGCCTGACACACAATTTCCCTTCCTTTCATTTTGAACATTTTGATCTTTATATTTAGAGCAGGTTTCCAGTAGCCAGCATACAGGCGGGACTTCTTTTTCAACAAATGTGACAATTTCTGTTTTTTTCATTGAAGTCTTTAGACTACTTACATTAAACATGAATGGCAATAGCATTTCTAACTATACCTCTTTTGCTTGTGGCTTATAGAGGCTTGAATAAATATCTTATTTATCAGAGTCAGCTTTGAATGATATTTTGTGGTAATGCATATATTGTACCAATCTTGTGAGAGCACACTGCCAGCCCCTTTCCTCCTTTGGGGTAGTGTCAATATTATTTTACATCTGCACTTATGATAAAATTCAAAATACATTGTTGCTACTTTTTAATTTTAGATAATTATTTTTAAGGTAGAATGTCAATTGAAAAAATGTCATTTATATATTTATGCACTTTTTTAAAAATTTTTGCCACTCTTCTATTAGATCCAAGTCTTCACCTCGTTTTACTCTTTCTGCTTTTATGATTTATAACATCTTATAGTGAAAGTCTATGGGTAATGAATTTCTTGGCTTTATTTGTCCAAAGCAGTCTATATTTCATGCTTATTTGTTAAACATTTTCAGAGTTTTTAAATTGTCACAGCATTCTGAGTTGCCAGATTTTATTTTTCCCCGTCAGCATTGTGAGTAGGTCATTCCAGGTCTTCTGCCTGACAGGACTTGGGTAAGCAGGTCTGACGTTATTCTGTATTCTTCTGCACTTAATGTCTCTTTTTGCTGTTTGTGCTCAATATTCTCCATTAATCCTTGGTGTTTCTAAGCTTGACTTTAATGTATGGCAAGTGTCTTCTGCTGCACTTTTCTGAGATTTTTGGATCTGTATTTGGTTGTCTTTCATTAATTTTGGCAAACTCTTGTCCATTATCACTTGAAACAATTATTCTGTCCTGTATTTATTCCTTTTGCTCTTCTCCCCTGGGCATGCAAAGTAGACATATGGTAGACTATTTGACCTGATCCCAGAGCTCCTAGATTTCTATTTTGTTTTTATTTTTTATTTCTTTTTCTATTTGTGTTTCAGTTTGAAAATGTCTATTGCTCTGCTTCAAGTTTATTGATTTTTTTCTTTAACCTGCTATTGAAAATATTCTTACTGTTTTTTTTTTCTTTTCTGTGTAAATTCAGGTGTTCATGATGCTCTGATATACCTATCCTTGTTGAAATGGTCTCTGCGGGTGCACAGTGTAACATCCATTATATTCCAGAGTTATCTTTTTGTTGTAGCAAAAACATCCAAATCTCCTTTCTTTGCTGATTTTCGGTGTCTAGCACTATATCATTCACTGCAGTCCCCCTTCCACACATCAGCTCCCCAGATGGACTCACCTCATCAACAGCAAGCTTGTGCCTTCTGACCCTCGTCTCCCACTTCCTACTGTCCCTGCTCATGGCCTGCCATTGCTCTGCTCGCTCAGTATGAAGTCTGTTTTTCAGGTGGGGCACACGAGTTAGGTTATTAATGAGATTGCTTCTATCTGTGACTTATTTCTGAGACTTGTTCCTCAGCATGAGGACCTCCAGATTCAACCAGATTATTGCAAACGTCACTCTCTTCATCTTTAAGGCTAAATAATGTGCCTGTGTATGTGTGTGCCTGTGTATGTGTGTGTGTGAGTGTGTGTGCGCGTGCCACAATTTCCTTCCCTTTCATCCACTGATGATCATTTTATTCATGACAGACATGAATAAAAATGGTCTCAGCAACATTGAAGGATATGAAACATATAAAAAAAAATTAGCTGAATTTCTTTGTGCCAATAACAATCTATACAAAAAGAACTCAAGGAAAGGATCCTATTTATGAGAGCATCAAAATGAATAAAATTCTTAGGAATAAAATTAACCAAGAAAGTGAAAGATCTTTGCACTTAAATCATGGAACTTTGATGAAATAAATTGAAGAAGACACCAATAAATGCAAAGGCCCTGTGTTCATGGACTGGAATAATCAATGTTGTTAAGATGTCCCTATTACTTAATGTGATACAAGGATTCAATGCAGGCTCTACCAAAATTCCAACAGCATCTTTCACAGAAATAGGAAAAAAATATAAAATTTGGATGAGACCATAAAAGACCTGAAATAACTGAAACGATCTTGAAAAAGAAAAACAAAGTTGGAGCCATCCCACTTTCTCTCTTAAGATCATCCTGGTGCACTTCTTGCTCTTACATCTCCGCCCACTGCTTCCTTCAGAAGCCTCTATTTCTCTCCCAAGAAATGGACTGCTTTGCACTGTGGTGTCTGTGACTTTATGCGTGTGAAACCGTGACTGGATCCTGAGGGACTGTGAGGTTTCAGGGGAAGGAAATCAGTCTTAATAGCCACCACATGGCACCAACACAAAAGGACAGGGAAGGACACTCATTGAAAAATACTAGTCGCAGTGCAGCTAACAACCAGAATCCCACACCAAGAATAGGCAGCCACGAGAGATTGACTTGAGATTCCTACCCTACAGGAAACCCAAGGAGCTGAGGAAGAGGGCGGCCTCCGGGGAAGTGGGTTTCTCCTAGCTCAGCCACCTAGAATTCAAAGCGGTAGAGTACTGCTTCTCTGTGAGGTGGAACTCACTTCAGAATTTCTCTTAACAAGGAGAGATTTTTGGAAAGCCCCTGGCTCCCCTCTGGTAGTTTGGCATCATCTGGCCTCATCTCTGGATGGGCCTTCCCTTGTGACCCCAAGTGCTTCTCGAACAGGACTCTTTCTTTTGGGGTTCTTGTCACCACTGCATCCTTGGGGCCCTTGGGTTACAGTAAAGAACTCCTGCAGGTAGCAGCACTAAGGCCCAGAACTCATCCTTGTCATTTCTCCAGTCTGCCTACACCTGTAAAATCGTCCCTTTCCAATCTCATTTCAGATTATCCCATGTGAGTGTCCCATCCTTTTCCTGCCATGAACCTAGCACAGTATCTCCCACAGTGTAAGTGTTGATGTATTAATGGGTACATGTATTTAATGGTAAGTTTTGCAGTTCTTAATGGACATGTATGTTGTGCACTGTTGTTCCATTCTTTATCTATCCCTCTTGTGCATTATTTGACGGGCATGCATGGAGGAACTGCCATGACCAAGAATCTATCTGGGTGCTGGATTGCAAATCCCTTTAAGCCTTGGTTTGGCTATTAAATAAAACCCACAGCCTTAATAGTGGAGTGAGCTGAGAAAACATATGTGCTACATATTTTAATACATTATAAAAATGAGCTAAATTAGAAACACACAGATAAAAATCCTATGAAACTCAGGGCCTCCAGAAAGTCTATCCCTATTTGAGATTTGATGCAATTTTTCAGATGAGATGAAAGTCAGCTAAAGAATGTTATCTGAAGGTTTAACACTGGCTTCCATGGGAGAGCAATTATTTATTATTTTTTTTTTAATTTAAAAAAAAAAAATTTTATTGGTTGTTCAAAACATTACAAAGCTCATGACATATCATCTTCCATACATTTGATTCAAGTGGGTTATGAACTCCCATTTTTACCCCAAATACAAGTTGCAGAATCACATCGGTTACACATCCATTTTTACATAATACCATCATTGTTACACAAAATTACATATAAGAGTTTGTGAGGGGAAAGGGAAAAAAAAAACAAGGGAGAGAATTAAACAACAGCAGATGGGGTAGAGAGGGAAGATGAGAGGGAAGGGGAGAGGGGATAGTAGGGGATAGGAAAGGTAGCAGAATACAACAGTCATTATTTATTAATTTATACAAGAATGTATGAGTGTCTTTAAGGCACCAGGTTGCACTGATGAGCTGGATATAGCACCCCTCGCTCTGGCCATCCAAATGCAGTGCAGAAGAGGCAACAGACCCAAAGGGAGAAGTGGAGGGAAAGGGAAATGAAATTGACCTAGTTATGTTATGTGCATGTAGAATGTGCCACCACCAAGCCCACTATTGTACGTCATTATAGTGCACCAATCCACAAAGGGGAAAACAAGCCAACAACAAAACAAGATCACAGAAATCAAAAGGGCAAAAAAATAAAGAAAGAACAAATTTGGGGCACCAGAGAATAGTCAAAGGCACAAATACAGGTGCATGATGGTGGTCACTGGATTTGACTGGGCAGGTGCCCAGAGTCCAGGAGGGGAGAAGGATCTGGCCTGAGGGAGAAGACATGGCCAAGGCTGATGCCAAGGTCAAAGGGAAGCGTCTCAGGACACTTACAGGGTGACCCTCCAAGGAAAAGGGCAGAAACAATAATAGCGCAGTCACAGGAGAGGAGATTGGGTGGGAAAGAGTTCAAAGCAAATATTGATTGAGCTGCTAAGGTCGAAGTTACAGGATGCAAGCTGGAGCTCTCTTCCAGATGGTGGAGAGCTTGGTACCTAACAGAACCCAAGTTCAAAACTGTCGCAGGACACCAAACTGAAAAGCTTCTGCCCAGCAAAGGAACAGGAGAAAGTACTCACGAACCATGTATCTGATAAGGACTGGCCCTGGCTCGAATCTGGGGGCCGACCCCAGGGTGACAGTCTTAAATGAAGCAGGGACTGTAAGAGGCCTCTGGGTCAGGAGAGAGTGAGTGGGGTTCTCACTGCGGCAGGACGGCACCCATCGCAGTGACGGCTGCACGCACCGCCGGATCTCTCACATGCACTTCTTCCCTGTGATGCCACCCACTCGCAGCAGGAGGCCCACTCCAAATGCCACTGCCCAGTCTTGAACTTCCCGGCCTCGAGTAGGATGAACTAATAAAACTTGTTTCTTTATAAATAACCTAATCAGTGATATTCTGTTATAACATCAGAAAACAGGGTTAATAGACAAAAATATAAGGAATTGTTCAAGCCAGCGGTGAAAAAACAAATAGCCTGATTTAAAAATGGGCAAATGACTTAAATAGATATTTCTCCAAGGATGATAGGCACACGGCTAACAGGTGTACTAAAAAGTGGTCAATATCACCAATCATCAAGAATATGCAGATTGAAACCACACAATGGACATCTCTTTATATCTGTTAGGATGGCTAAGATAGATAGATAGATACACGGATAGCAATATCTGTATATGTCTATCCCTACCTAAGTATTAACATATATGTGGAGAAATTGTCACTTTTGTGCACTATTGGTGGAAATGTAAAACTGAGCAACAACAGTAGCTCTTGGAGGCTCCTCAAAACACTTAAAGTACAATGGCCATGCTATCCTGAATCCCATTCCTGGGTACACATGCAAAAGAATTGAAATTGGGCTGCAGGACAGATATCTGCAATTCCATGTTCCTGGCAGCATTGTTCACGTAGCCAGGGATGCAGGAAGGACTAGGAGGTCAGGGACACGGGCAGGCACATGCTCACATTTATCAGATCTCAGACACTGCGTGTGTTTATATGTCAGTCATCCCAGTCAAGCTGCAAAAATGATTCAAATAAAATATAATTAATTCCTGAAACAACTAAAAATGTGAATGTTAGCATGGTCACTTTTTAAAGTGATCACTTTAAATTCTGGTTAATATTTTGATCTAGATATTTTCTACACATTTCCAACTGTTTGTAGGAAACAGATCCTCTGAGCCAGGTATGCCTCTCCTCACAAAGCCATGAAATGTTTACTGAAGAAAAAAATCCTGGGGCAGACCTGCGACCCACCTGGAGAACAGTCCCAGAAACCCGCGGAGTGGCAGAGCCGCCTCCCGCATCAAGGTAGGCGGACCTGGGACCACCGACAGAGCAGGCCCAGCGGCCCACCGTGGCAGATACATCGCCCCCGTTGGGGGAGGGGCAGAGCAGCTGCCCGCGCCTGCAAGGTAGACAGACCTGCAACAGACAGACAGAACAGGCCCAGCGGCCTGCAGAGGGGCAGAGCCGCCCCCGCCCCCCTCCCCCCGCACCTGCAAGGTAGGCGGAACTGCGACCACTGACAGAACAGGCCCAGCAGCCAGCAGAGGGGCAGAGCCACCAAACGCGCCTGCAAGGTAGGCGGACCTGCGACCCACCAGCAGAACAGGCCCAGCAGCCTGCGGAGGGGCAGAGCCGCTGCCCGCACCTGTAAGGTAGGTGGACCTGCTACCAACCGGCAGAACAGGCCCAGCAGCCTGCCCCGCATGGTAGGCACATTTACCCCAATTGGAGGAGGGGCAGAGCCACCGCCCGTGCCTGCGAGGGAGACTTTGCAACTATACAAGAGCAATAAAAATATATAGGGGGAAAATTCAGTAACACAACAGTTTCACCAAGCAGAAAGAAACGCGAACAGTATGAAAAGACAAGGAAAGAAAGGACCACGAGCAATGCAGGTCAACTCAACATTAGAAGAGGTAATATCTGCAGCAGATGGAATGTCAGATAAAGAATTCAGGATATACATGCTTCAGATGATCTGGAGTCTCAAGGAAGACATTAGACAGCAAAATCAGACAATGAAAGATCACTTCGACAATGAATTACATAAACAAATCCAAGAAGCAAAAGATCAACTATACAGGGAGATAGAGGTTATAAAAAACAAACAAACAGAAATCCTAGAAATGCAGGAAGCAATAAACCAACTTAAAAACTCAATTGAGAATACTACCAGCAGAGTAGAACACTTAGAAGATAGAACATCAGACAATGAAGACAAAGTATTTCAACTTGAAAAGAACATAGACAGCTCAGCAAGACTGTTAAGAAACCATGAGCAGAACATCCAAGAAATATGGGATAATATAAAGAGACCAAACTTAAGAGTCATTGGGATGCAGGAAGGTATAGAGTTCCAAACCAAAGGAATGAGCAATCTATTCAACGAAATAATATGAGAAAACTTCCCAGACTTGAAGAATGAGACAGAATCCCAAATCCTAGAAACCTACAGGACGCCGAATGTGCAAAATCATAAGAGATCCACACCTAGACACATTATAATGAAGATGCCCAACATACAGAATAAGGAGAGAATTTTAAAAGCTACAAGATAAAGGAAGCAGATTACATTTAGTGGTAAACCAATCAGGATAACAGATGATCTTTCAACACAGACTCTGAAAGCTAGAAGATCCTGGAATAACATATTTCAAATGCTGAAAGAAAATGGGTTCCAACCAAGAATTGTGTATCCAGCAAAATTAAGCTTCAGGATGGAAGATGAAATTAAAACCTTCCACGATAAACAAAAGTTAAAAGAATTTGCAGCTAGAAAACCATCTCTTCAAAACATCCTTGGCAAAACATTATAGGAAGAGGAAATGGAAAATAACAATGAAAACCAACAGTGGGGGGTAGTACAGTAAAGGGGGGAAAAATAATCAAAGAGGAAAACAAACCATGTTTAGTAACATAAATAAACAAATATGGCTGGAAGAACAACCCATATCTCAATAATAACCCTAAATGTTAATGGTTTAAACTCACCAATTAAGAGACACAGGCTAGTAGAATGGATCACAAAACAAGACCCAACAATATGCTGCCTACAGGAGACACATTTGATAGGAAAAGACATACATAGACTGAAGGTGAAAGGTTGGGAAAAATCATATCATTCATATGGACTTCGGAAACAAGCAGGAGTGTCCATACTCATATCAAATAAAATATATTTCAAGCCAAAGTTAATCAAAAGGGATAAAGAGGGACACTACATACTGCTCAAGGGAACCATACACCAACAAGACATAACAATCATAAATATATATGTCCCAAACAATGGTGCAGCTATGTTCATCAAACAAACTCTTCTCAAGTTCAAGAGTCTAATAGACCACCATACAATAATCATGGGAGCCTTCAACACACCTCTCTCACCACTGGACAGATCTTCCAAATAAAAGTTGAATAAGGAAACTATAGAACTCAATAACACAATTAATAACCTAGACTTAATTGACATATATAGAATATACCACCCAACATCAAGCAGTTACACTTTTTTCTCAGAAGCACATGGATCCTTCTCAAAAATAGATCATATATTATGTCACAGGGCAACTCTTAGACAATATAAAGGAGTAGAGATAATACCATGCATCCTATCTGATCATAATGGAATGAAACTGAAAATCAAAGATAAAAGAAGGAAGGAAAAATCATGCATCACTTGGAGAATGAACAATAGGTTACTGAATGAACAATGGGCTATAGAAGACATCAAGGAGGAAATTAAAAAATTCTTAGAGATAAATGAAAACAAAGACACAACATATTGGAATCTATGGGACACATTGAAAGCAGTTCTAAGAGGAAAATTCATTGCTTGGAGTTCATTCCTTAAAAAAAGAAAAAACCAACAAATCAATGATCTCATACTTCATCTCAAAATCCTAGAAAAAGAAGAACAAAACAACAGCAAAAGAAGCAGAAGGCAAGAAATAATTAAAATCAGAGCTGAAATTAATGAAATCAAAACAAAAGAAACAATTGAAAAAATTGACAAAACTAAAAGTTGGTTCTTTGAAAAAATAAATAAAATCAACAGACCCTTAGCCATGCTAACAAAGAGAAGAAGAGAGAGAACTCAAATTACTAGCATACGGGATGAAAAAGGCAATATCACAACAGACACTTCAGAAATACAGAAGATAATCAGAAATTATTTTGAATAATTATACTCCAATAAAATAGAAGATAGTGAAGGCATCGATAAATTTCTTAAGTCATTTGATCTGCCCAGATTGAGTCAGGAGGATATAGACAACCTAAACAGACCAATATCAATTGAAGAAATAGAAGAAACCATCAAAAGACTACCAACTAAGAAAAGCCCAGGACCGGATGGGTATACAGCAGAGTTTTACAAAACCTTTAAAGAGGAACTAATACCAATACTTTTCAAGCTATTTCAGGAAATAGAAAAAGAGGGAGAACTTCCAAATTCATTCTACGAGGCCAACATCACCCTGATTCCTAAACCAGACAAAGACACTTCAAAGAAAGAAAACTACAGACCAATATCTCTAATGAACCTAGATGCAAAAATCCTCAATAAAATTCTGGTGAATCGGATACAAAAACATATCAAAAAAAATTGTGCACCATAATCAAGTAGGATTCATCCCTGGGATGCAAGGCTGTTTCAATATACGGAAATCAATAAATGTTATTCACCACATCAATAGACTTAAAGATAAGAACCATATGATCATCTCGATAGATGCAGAAAAAGCATTCGACAAAGTACAGCATCCCTTTATGTTCAAAACTCTAGAAAAACTAGGGATAATAGGAACATACCTCAATATTGTAAAAGCAATCTATGCTAAGCCTCAGACTAGCATCATTCTGAATGGAGAAAAATTGAAGGCATTCCCTCTAAAATCTGGAACAAGACAGGGATGCCCTCTCTCACCACTTCTGTTCAACATAGTTCTCAAAACACTGGCCAGAGCAATTAGACAGACGAAAGAAATTAAAGGCATAAAAATAGGAAAAGAAGAACTTAAATTATCACTATTTGCAGATGACATGATTCAAAAGTGTCTACAAAGAAACTATTAGAGCTAATAAATGAATTCAGCAAAGTGGCAGGATGTAAAATCAACACGCATAAATCAAAGGCATTCCTGTATAGCAGCGACAAACCCTCTGAAATGGAAATGAGGACAACCACTCCATTCACAATATCCTCAAAAAAAATAATAAAATACTTGGGAATCAACCTAACAAAAGAGGTGAAAGACTTATACAATGAAAACTACAGAACCCTAAAGAGAGAAATAGAAGAAGATCTTAGAAGATGGAAAAATATACCCTGTTCATGGATAGGCAGAACTAACATCATCAAAATGGCGATATTACCAAAAGTTCTCTATAGGTTTAATGCAATGCCAATCAAAATCCCAACGGAATTTCTTGTAGAAATAGATAAAGCAATTATGAAATTCATGTGGAAAAATAAAAGACCCAGAATAGCAAAAACAACTCTAAGCAGGAAGTGTGAATCAGGCGGTATAAGGATACCAGACCTCAAATTATGCTACAGAGCAATAGTAACAAAAACAGCATGGTATTGGTACCAAAACAGGCGGGTGGACCAATGGTACAGAATAGAGGACACAGAAACCAATCCACAAAACTATAACTATCTTATATTTGATAAAGGGGCTAAAAGCATGAAATGGAGGAAGGATAGCATCTTTAACAAATGGTGCTGGGAAAACTGGAAATCCATATGCAACAAAATGAAACTGAATCCCTTTCTCTCACCATGCACAAAAGTTAACTCAAAATGGATCAAGGAGCTTGATATCAAATCAGAGACACGGCATCTGATACAAGAAAAAGTTGGCTACGATCTACATACTGTGGGGTCGGGCTCCAAATTCCTCAATAGGACACCCATAGCACAAGAGTTAATAACTAGAATAAACAAATGGGACTTACTCAAACTAGAAAGTTTTTTCTCAGCAAAAGAAACAATGAGAGGTAAATAGGGAGCCTACATCCTGGGAACAAATCTTTACTCCTCACACTTCAGATAGAGCCCTAATATCCAGAGTATACAAAGAACTAAAAAAATTAAACAATAAGAAAACAAATAACCCAATCAACAAATGGGCCAGGGACCTGAACAGACACTTCTTAGAGGAGGACATACAATCAATCAATAAGTACATGAAAAAATGCTCATCATCTCTAGAAGTCAGAGAAATGCAAATCAAAACCACCCTAAGATACCATCTCACTCCAGTAAGATTGGCAGCCATTATGAAGTCAAACAATAACAAGTGCTGGTGAGGATGTGGGGAAAAGGGTACTCTTGTACATTGCTGGTGGGGCTGCAAATTGGTGCAGCCAATTTGGAAAGCAGTATGGAGATTTCTTGGAAAGCTGGGAATGGAACCACCATTTGACCCAGCTATTCCCCTTCTCAGTCTATTCCCTAAAGACCTAAAAAGAGCATACTACAGGGACACTGCTACATCGATGTTCATAGCAGCACAATTCACAATAGCAAGACTGTGGAACCAACCTAGATGCCCTTCAACAGACGAATGGATAAAAAAAAAAATGTGGCATTTATACACAATAGAGTATTACTCTGCATTAAAAAATGACAAAATCATAGAATTTGCAGGGAAATGGATGGCATTAGAACAGATTATGCTAAGTGAAGCTAGCCAATCCCTAAAAAACAAATGCCAAATGTCTTCTTTGATATAAGGAGAGTAACTAAGAACAGAGTAGGGAGGAAGAGCATGAGAAGAAGATTAATATTAAACAGGGGTGAGAGGTGGGAGGGAAAAGGAAAGAGAAGGGAAATTGCATGGAAATGGAAGGAGACCCTCAGGGGTATACAAAATTACATACAAGGGGAAGTGAGGGGAAAGGGGGGAAAAAACAAGGGGGAGAAATGAATTACAGTAGAGGGGGTAGAGAGAGAAGAGGGGAGGGGAGGGGATGGGGGATAGTAGAGGATAGGAAAGGCAGCAGAATACAACAGACACTAGTATGGCAATACGTAAAACAGTGGATGTGTAACTGATGTGAAGCTGCAATCTGTATACGGGGTAAAAATGGGAGTTCATAACCCACTTGAATCAAAGTGTGAAATATGATATGTCAAGAACTATGTAATGTTTTGAACAACCAACAATAAAAATTAAAGGAAAAAAAATAAAATACACCTTGAATTTCAAAAAAAATAAAATAAACAACAACAACAAAAAAAATCGGGATCCAAAAAAAAAAAAAAAAAAAGAATTAGCAGAGGCCTGAATGGTTTTCTGAGGCCACATTTCTGCCTGATGAATCTGATCTTCTACGACAGGGCAGTGGTACTCAGAGATGAGGATGGTGGCAGGTGTGAGCATCTTGAACAGTTAGGAATTCCGTCCTACACAACACATCTGTTCCATATTAAACATGCATTAGGTGACAATTGCTAGGCACATGCCGGCCATGTTTCCTTGTGTCATCTTTAGTGGATGAAAGTGATCCAAGCCTAGAATAATGCTGGGTTTTCTAAAACAATGGACGGAAGTGGTGGAATGTCAGAAGCCCAGCTCCTCCAGCCTCTCTTGCCCCTGCACTGACTTGACCCTCATGACCAGTCAGTCCAAGCATCCCAGCTGAACTTCAGACCACGGAGACACAGGGACGCTGTGCTTGGGACGCTTCTCATCCCACGCCTTTGTCTTCATCTGCACAATAACAGAGCAGCAGACTTGGGGAATTCGCCCGTGGCCTGCTTCTCTGCCACTCTGTCACCTCTTCTGTGGTTCAGAAGCTGGCGTCCATTTCCAGGACATCATGATACTTTGTGACCATTCAGTGCCTGCCCAAGGCTCAGTCCCTGTGTCATAGATGCCAGCTTCTCATATATGGTACGTGATGTTCTCCAGCCTCCCCTTCGTCCCCCCGGATGCTGCCCCGCCCTGTCCTGCGGTGGAAGTGTTCTTGTTGCTCTCCCTAGGCTGTTTTGGCCAGCATCATGCTTTTGGATTATGTTCAACGGTTCTGATCATCTTGCTCCTCTATAGGAAAAAAAGATCTCTCTGCTCCTCTGTTGCCCATCAAAAATGATCCAGAACACTTTTAAGAGCTTTTGTGATCTGGTTCAACTCTATCCTGTTCTTCTTGTCTCCTGATGAACTGTTTATGAATCTACTGTCCTTTGTTTCCCTAAAAAATCCTTGAACACCCAGGTCTTCTTTGGATCTTCTATATTCACTATTTCCCCCACCTTGAATCAATGCTCAAACCTTTCAGTATCTATTCCTCCTCAAAGGTATACACCATCCTAAGAGACAATTTTACAAAAAGCCTCTGTCTCCCCCGTGGGAAAAGTCCTGCTCATTGAAATTCTAGAAACTCCACATTTTCCTGGCAATCTTAAGCCAGTGCAAGAACTTTAGCTCTTACTCAGCACATTAGAGAGTTTTTACAAATTAGAAATGTCGTCTTAATGTTTCATTAGGATCAGTCTCGCAACTCCTGGGGAATATCCAGAAGGGGCAAGGACAAAAGGAAAGGGCAAGAAGCGATGCTTTTGCAATGATTCACTGATGGGGGCTAGCTCCAGGGGAGCGGCATGAGCGGGAGAAGTGGTCAGATCCTGGATGCAGTTTGCAGCTATCATTAACAGAATTTGATGATGCATGGGGCATGTTGAATGATGGAAATAAAATGACTTAGAGTGACCCCAACATTACTGGCCTAAATAACTAGAAAACTAGAGGTGGTGTTCACTGAGACAGGGAGAACCATGGAAAGTTAGTATTTCAGGGTACAGATTGAAAGTTCAGATTTAGACTTGAGATGGCTGGCGCAAACGAGGACACATGCAGCTAGAGATCTTGAGTGGATCATTGTATATGGAAAGCTGATATCAAGGAGAAAGATCTGCTAGGAAATGAAATTTGGGAGTTGCCGGTGTCGTGCAATATTGCAGCCTTATAACTGGGTAGGAGCACCCAGGGCGGAGGTGAAAGAAAGGAAGACAGTGAAGGCTGCTCTCCGCTGCACTCTGGTGTTTGGAAGTCGAGGGGTAAGGATGATAAGAAAGGGAGATGGGGTGGGGCTAAGGGGAAGGTCCGGCTCGGTATGGGAGGAAGTGGGTCCTGCAACCAGGAAGAGAAGTAGAGAATGTGTCCAAGACGAAAAGAGGATCCACTGGTCAGATGCTCCTAAAAAGTAAATCAAGAGGTGCATCCAGACGTGGGCATCAGATTCCAGGACCTGGCAGTCCTCTGTAACTGACAGGAGAGCTTGGAACCGTTGGGTTTGGGAATTGACAGAGAGGAGTTGGGGACAAAGAGTGCACAGACACTTTCTAAAGGAATATTTCCAAAGTGTGGGAGTGGAAAGTGGAGTGACAGCTGCGAGAAGTGAGATCAAGAACGTGTTCTTCAGGGTGTGAGCAGAAGCACCTTGGCCCTCACTCTCATCTCTATGACAACAATCCAGTGGAATAAGAAAGAGTAACGAAGAGAGTTTAGAAGAGTGGAAATTCCCGAGTGGCATTCTTAAATAGGGGAGGGCAAGTGGGATTGTGATACAAGCAGAGGGGTCGAACCCAGACAAGCGTGGTAACAGGCTACGGAGGGGGAGGGGCCCATGGCAGGGTGGCCTTGCTAGCTTGCTCTTCTGATTGCTGATGCTTTTATTGAAAGAAGATATAAACATAAGGATGGGTGAGATGAGCACTGGCTCATGTTTTGGGAAAAGCAGAGGGGATGCGACACTACATCTCTGTGAGTGATGGGAAAATAATGAGCTTTGGCGTGTTCCCTGGCCCACTCGAAACGCATGGTCAGCATGGTGACACCTGTCTAAACATCTCCCCTTCCGTCACTTCTAACTGTGAACACCAGAGCAGGGTAGAGGAAGTCTGGATCTAAGTAAATCCAGACCTAAAGGTGGGTATTTTGCCTGGAGAGTTATATGAAGAGAGAAAGGATGAAGGGATTGGCAGGTCTAGGCAAGAAGCCATTCGAATGTCGCTAGGATACTAGAATGTCATGCAGTCCACTGGGGAGGGGACTTCATGAGGGCAAGGGACATGAGACAGGGTAGACCCAATGGACAGTAGTCTCCAACAGGTCTGAGGATTGTTGGGGTTGGGGATCACTTGGAAAGACAGGAGCTGGGATTGGATATGCCACATCTCACTCCAGGTTGTCTAGATAAGTGTGGAAGGGTAACAGCACTCATTCCCTGCAGTGCATCATCTGATGCAAAGGGATGAACCCAGCCCGTGAGGAAGCAGAGCGGTTAACCCTGTTTCTGCACAGCTCTTTGTGGCAGGAACTTCATGCAATGTCTGATTTCTACCTTGCAAAAGTGCCACTGAGCTAAGTATCACCATTCCCACATTACAGAAAAGGAAAATGTGTCCCAGAAAATTGCCTGGTGTTGGCAGATAGAGAAAGATGGAACCTTTGTTTTTGATTTCATAAATCTTATTCCTAAGCTAAGTTGATAGACTTATGCATATAAATAGAAAAGTCGGCATACTTGTGGGGCATTTCTTTTAATATGGGTGTTTAAATTCCTTCAGGGATATACCTTGTGACAGGTAGCTCCTTTATATATTCACTTTATGCCTTAATACTGGAAAAAGAAGGAAGTAGGTATGTAGTGCTGACGTAGATGGCCGTGATAAAATATGGGAAGACGGAACTCACACAATGTGTGTATACTAGGATATGATTTACATTTTTAAATCACCAACACCATGTGTGTTGTAAATACAGATAATCAGTTCTGGAAGAAAGTTCAGTGAATCATTAATAGAAATTTTATCTTGTTAGGGAACTAGGTTTGAGCATATGGGACACAGAGGTAATTTCTCTTTTTGTTAGGGATGGTATTTCACAAAATATGAAAAAGTTTTGAACAAACATAAAGGGGATGGACGTACAACATGGGTGTTTTTGATTCCTCTGTGGTGAAAATATTAGATAGAAGTCTTGCTTATTCAGTTTAATCAAATACTAGAGTTGATGGTTGTATTGTTGTTTAACTAAGGAAATTCAATCTAATTGTATGAGTGTCCCTACGTACCCTGGACACCCTCAATACAAGTAAAAGATAGGAATCAGATGGCAACTAAGCAGCTCTCCCCTTTTCCCTTCTTATTTTCCTTGACCTCAGAATTGTGAACCATACTGATGCCCAAGCTCAGAAGTTTAGATTCTAATGCTCACTCTGATCCTAACTCCTGGAGTAATTTTGGCAAATTTCACTCTTCCTACTTTAGTCCTAATCTTCCTGTTGAGAAAATGAGAAGCTTGAATTAGATCAGCAGTTTCGACTTGGCCTCACACCACCTTGGCCATCCGTTATTAGGGTGAGTCACCTCATCTTTATAAGCTTCAAGTTATCATTCTGAAAATGATGGAAAGCACAGATTTCTTAGCAGAGTTGCTACAAAGATCACCCAAAATAACGTTTATGAAAGCACAAAGAGCAATATTGTCCCTGAGTCAAACCTCAACCCACAGAGTCCCGGGGTCACGGCAGAAGTCTGTCTGATAAATGCCCTTGCTTCTTCCACAGCCCGTCTGGCTTCCTCTGCGGATGTGACACTCCATGCCGGCCTCCGTGGAGGGGACTTGGGAAGCGCAGAAGGAAGACATGAAGGCGTTTCAGAGGAGGAAATGTGTGAATGTTCAGCAGAAGGAGGAATTTGTTCAAATTTCAGTTTATTTCAATGCCAAAATCTTTTTTTTTTCAAAAACTCAAATTGGAAACCAGACATGGGGAGTTTAAAGGTCAAAGCCGCTTCATTTCTTCACCTTTTTAAAGTAAATCCTGCTGAACCATGACCTTGAGTGATGCCATGTCATAATTCATGGATGGGTCCAGAATGTGATGGGACAGCCTGACTTTCGGAAGGCTCCTTTGTAAGATACCAGGAGTCGGGAAGTGGGTTTAGAGAATGCACCTCTCTCCACCAGAAACGAGCCCAGCTTCATCTTCACCTTAGACGGCAGCATTTCATGTTTCCATTATCAGCTTTACTACCCGATTAGAGGACAATTGTTCACTGTAGGAATTTGACTGTTAGGGCATCGCAGCGAGACTCTCCTCGTCCTCCGGTTCCCACACTGGGGCTCGCTTCCTGCGGTCCTCAGTCACACTTGCCATGCAACCTGGAGGGTAGCCTTGGGTTTGCTGGAGACCTCCTCCGCTGAGTTCTAATGCACGGCACGAGGGAAGCAAAGAACTCAGGTCTTCCTTCTGGGAGGCAGGGGCACAGTAGACAGAGGAACTAGCACAGGAAATACAGAGGAGGGCCCACGGCACGTTTTAAGGGCACATGCCAACTCGACTCTTTCCCCTTGGTATGTGGGCTGTCTACATAAATAAATAGGAAGTAGAATATAGAGGACTCCTCCCTGTCACTTCTCTTTATTCACAATTCACACAGAGGCCTAAAGGTCTCCCCGCCAATAAATAAGAGTCAAACCTCAATATTTACATGAACTGATGAAGAGGTCAGTTTGGAATGCAATCTCTGGGCCCCAAAGGTGGGTGCCCCTGTCTCTGTGGAGCCTGGACCCCGGTGAGCTCAGGAGAGGAGTTAGTATAATTCAAGACAGACTCATTGTTCTCTATTGCTTTTGTGGCAAATTAATGAAAACTTGGTGACGCACAACACAAATTTACTTTCTCACTGTTCCAGAGGCCTCATCTCAGAAGTGGGTTTTGCTGGGTGGAACGCTCGGTGCCCGCAGGGCTCTGTTCCAAGGAGGAATCGATCCACTTGGCTCTTCCTTCTAAAAGCCACTTGAGTTCCTTGGCCATGATTGCTCCCTCTATTCTCAAAGCCTTCAGCATGGCATCCTGAGGTCCCTCTCCTGTCTCCCTCTCTCCCTTCAAATGCCCGACTCATGGTATCATGCCGGATAACCTCCCCACCTCAAGATCCTCAGCTCGTCACCGCTCAAAGTCTCTTCAGCACGTAGGGTGACAGCACCACAGGTTCTTCGAGTCGGGGGTTGGACTCTGGGAAGCCATTATTCTGTCTACTACGGGGGCATGTAATTAAGTGCTCCAATTTCAGCAGGGGCTCAGACGTGGTAGAGATTGATTTTAGAGAAGAAATCAGCAAGGCCTTCTTAATTCACTTAATAGACGGTAACTCTTACCTCCACCATGATACTGTGCTGGTCTTCAGACAGGCACAAAGTCTGTCCATGTTGAACTGACAGCCTAGTTGGGAGTGACAGTGATTAGAGGATCCCAAAATCTATGTGGAATCCTCTTGTCCTAAGTGTTCGGAAGCAGAGATACAGGATGTCCTGAGAATAGCTAGTGAGGCACATGGGGAGGAGCCATTCCAGGCATTGAAGAAGCACGTGCAGAGGGCCTGTGGTGAGGAGAGCACAGAACTGGAGTTCGCTGGCCTGGTGTTTGTGGGGCATTGTATGAAGCCAGACTATCTAGAGCCTTCTAGGCTAAGTCTAGGATTGTAGTCTTCATTCAAAAAATCTGTAAGTTAACTGTTTATATCATGCATGTGTGTGAGGGTGTGTGTGCAGAGACTGGGAAAAGATATCAGAAGGAGAATCATGATGGATCCCACTCCACTGAACTACGTGCAAGTTCCATGGGAACACACAAGGCAGTGGAGGCAAGGACCAGGCATCCTGAAAGATGATTGGCCAGAGAAAGGAAGTAACTGATGCTGACCTTCTGGTTAGAGAAGTTTGTGCAACAGAAGAACACAGAACTTACCCTTCAATAGTTAAGAACCGTTAGTGTTAGTAGGCAGTGTGCACACATTTGAACACTAACAAAAGTGAATACCACACACTGAAATATAAACTGAAAGGAAAAAAGTTTTGGTTTCACATTCCATCTCTTAGTTACCATAGAAGTCCCCTTAATGTTGTTGCAGAATATTGATTTCTTTCTCCTGGAAGCAGAATTACACGCCCTGCTCAGCGGCAAACACTTCACAAGCTGACACCCACTCGCCACGTCCCTTCTCCTTCTGCCACCATGCTCCAGACAGGGACCTCTGTTCACCCAGCTCCGAGGAGAGTGACAGAGCTTTTGTCATCCTGAAAAGCACAGGTGTCAGGAATGAAGTCACCTCTCCAGATAACTGAGAGCTCAGGCTGTTGCTCTCTAATCTACTCCGACCTACATACAAATGCCCTCTACTTGGAGAAGCCATTCCAGTTCCCACTCAGGTATCTTTACGGGCAGGATGAGGATGCAGACTCCTATGAGCATGAACAAATGTTGTGTATTTTGCCTATTGGGGTGCAGAATGGAGATGCATAAAATAAACTGCATTTTAGAAGACACCAACACAGAGCCCGACAGAGGCAGATACTGTATACAAGTTAATTTCATGTAGCAGCCATAGTGATTCGAGATGCATAGGGAAGCCCTGAACCTTGTGCAGCAGACAGCGGGCACTGGGGCTCTCGGAATGGAGAGATCCTGCTGGCATGACCTAAGTGGCAACGTCTAAGAAGAGTCTTTTGGGCTGAGCTGTGACTGCTGAGTAAGGACTCGACAGGCCAGCTGCCCTTCCCTCAGTCTCTTCCTTCCCCCTCTTTCTCTCATTTTGTTTCTTACTCAGTTTTGGTCAAAATAAAGCGAATCAGCAACAACAGCCCATAAAGTGGAATCAAACCAAGTCTGCAAGGTCATCCCAGTGGTGACTAGAAAGCCTGGTCTGCAAAATCCAGGGTTGGAGGAGGGTCCAGGGACACAGTTTGCCATCCAGGAGCTTAAGCAAATAAGAGACTACATTGGGAGAGAGAGTTAGATTCTCACAAGAAATTAGGTAGAAATATGGAAATAGACCCTATTTATTGATATCCTCTTTTATTATATAGATGGATGGATTGACATGGACACATAAATAATTAAATTTAAAGGGGGGTGTGTGTGTGTGTGTGTGTGTGTGTGCGTGCACACGCACGTGCACATGCGTATTTCCACTGACAGGGACAGGAGACAATGATACTGCACTAGTAGCACACGTGGCATCTGGGTCTCTTTTCTAGATTCCATGGAGATAGGGTGCCCCGTGGAAAAAGGCTGGAGAGATTTAAAACAAGACAAGAAAACAAAAGACATTTCAGTACTGTGGACAGTTCCCCGGCCAGCTCTCCTGGACATTGCTGCTAGAAGCACATCAGCATGACCTTCACCTGAGCTCTAAGGGGATCTATCACTTCCACATGCCAACAGAAGCCCTGTGGCCCACACCGTCTACTGGTAAAAATGAAATTTTAAAAAATCTCATTGTTCAATGATGACTAAAGAGAACGTTATCTCATTTATAAAATATAATTGCATTTCAATGGGAAATAATTCGTTCGGCTTTTCAAAGCACACAAGGAGGTGGAGCGTCTGTAAAGTGGAGCAGGAAAACATGATGTAAGAAAACTGTTAGACAAAAAGCCAACAGGAGGATGGGAAAGGCAGCTACCTAAAAAGAGAAAAGTCACACTGCGGACTGAAAAAAACTAGATAGACCATTATATAGGCTTAACGAAACAGGACAGAAAACCATGCAAAATGTGTTCGGGCTTCAGGGGAAAAGAACTGAAATTAAAATCATTAATTCAAATTAATAATTTAAAAGAGGGCATAATAGTAGGCTTGGAGATTAAAAATATGTAAGATTTTTAAGAGAAGCTTGTCAACCTCGATTTTGTGAACAAGCCTGATCTTACCTCAGGTATCTAGGGACACACACTCTGTTAGAGTTTGGACCTACATTGTCCTCCATTGTCCTCCAAAGGCTCCTGTTGAGAGCTCGGTCCCAGCTGTGGCACTATTGGAAGATGTTGGAAATTTTAGGAGGTAGAGCCTAGTTGGAAGAGGTGGACTGATGGAACTTGTTAATGAAATTGAAAATTGCTAAAAACATTGACTATGTATTATAAAAAATATAAATTGACCCTAGAAAAATCCATGGCTACTGAGAAGGTTAACTGTGCATCAGAAAAAAGGCAAGCTCCCCACATTCTATTAGACACTGGTTCTGAACCATCGCTGACCATGGGTTCTGGAAACATCACCATTTCACTGGAATATTTTGGACTGAGACAGGTGACATGAGGAATTTGGCTCACATCCAACTCTCTAGAGCAAGATAAATGGTTTGAATCTTTAATGAAGTTTCGAGGGCTCTAGAGTGTAGAGAATAATGGAATAATCCTTTAAAATGTAGAGAGAACTTGCTTTGTACCACTGTACAGAACAGATGACAATGACTTTAGGTCTTTCAGATTGAGGAGGTAATGGAATACTGGGGAGGGGCACTGTTTAGATGCATTCATAAGGTGAGCCATAGACTGCAAGTTTTCCATGGGACTGCTGTGGTTTACATCTGGAGTGGCCTCCAAAGGCTCATGTGTTAAGGGCTTTGTCCCAAGTGAGCCATATCCAGAGGTGGGGCTCTTGAGAAGTGATTGGATCATGAGGCTCTGACCTCAAGATGGGATTAGTCCACCGATGGCTGAATGGCTTCTGGGAGGTGGTGGAGGCCTTGGAAGGTGGGACCTAGCTGGAGGAAGGAGGTTACTGGGGCCATGCATTGGAAAGGCATTTCTTATCCTCTACTCCTCTCTCTCTCTCTCTCTCTCTCTCTCTCTCTCTCTCTCTCTCTCCCCCCCCCCCTTCCCCACCGCCATGAGCTGAGCAGCTTCCCCCAGCACACCCTTCTGTGATGATGTCCTTCCACACCTCAGGCCAAAAGAAATGGAGCCAGCTGATCATTGAAGGTTATGCTCTGGTCACTGGGTCCTTTGAGTGGGGATCTATAGTAAGACAGAACTTCATGGCAGGGAGAGTGTGGCAGATCAAATATGTGAAACTTGTGGGGGCCAGGAAGCAGAGGGAGAGAAAGGGGATGGGGAGAAGGGTCCAGGGTTAAAATACGGTCCAACTGGGCCCTAGTTCCTGAAGTTCCCACCTCCCCCTAGTGTCACCAGCTCGGGACCAAGCTCTCAGCATGAGTCTTGGAAGGGCATTGCCCATCAAACTATACACAGTGCATGTCTCCAGACACTTGAAGTAAGATCATGCCTCTTGTGTTGGAGACGGTTGTTCATTAGGGTTTTGTTTTATGTTGTTTATTTTATTTTATTTTATTTTTTTAAAATAGAACGCGTTGATACAGACACTGAGGTGAAAGTTTTATGAGACTTCCTGTTATCTATCTTGAGCATGGTATAGGAATTTTATAAGTCAATAAAAATCTACTAGAATTTTATACTATTCTAAAATCTTCCCATCCCTTCATAGCCATCCCCTCATGGGGGCTTTATAATAACCTCGTGCATTGTGTCATCACCTTTATTTATTTCACAGATGAGCCAAGAAGTGTTCAGAGATGCTGATTGGTCCCAAGTCATAAGCATCAGGAAGTGGCAGGGTCACTCCGTCTTGGGTGACCAATAAGGTCCTTAAGCAGGCCCTACCCTGTAGAATCTTCCATAAGCACTGTAAGACTCCCCGAGTGCCCCTGTGCTGGCGGATTACCCCGTTATGTAAACCCTACTTATTCACGGATTGTTACAAGGTTTATAAAGGCAAAGGATCCAGAGTATGTCAATATCTTTCCATTATCACCTGAAACTTAAAATCTTGTCACCATCAGTTATTTTTAAATTTTAAAAATGGGGAGAAGAGAAGGGGGTCAAATTAATGAACAAAACATGAGTTCTGGTTACTGCCATGGAGCTCTTGAGGAGGAGTCAACAAATTGTGGCTAACTTCTACCACCACCCATACCATCTTGCCCATTTCTCCACAGCCTTCCAGTCAATTGAGTTGCCACAATTCCCTGTTGACTGATAATTTGGAGATGAGCTATATAAAAAATGGCCAAGTGCATTCCTCAGATCTCATGCATTGTCTTTCTTGACAGAGTGTGTGTGTGTGTCTTGACAATGAATTTTGTTAACAGGGTTTCTCTTGGCATTTTGAATCAACCACCCTGGCAAAATCAAGGACTCTCTTCTTTTCAAGGTAGTATAATACCATAAGGAGACCAAAATGCTTAGTAGGGAGGTTTAGATTCTGATTTAACTAAAATTTTACTGTAAAGTTGTCTTCTCTTGCAGAGCATCATCTGAATCAATGAACCACAAGGCTGCTTTTATGAAAATCAAACTACAGTGAATGTCAGTCTCCTCCCTCCTTCACTCCCAGATCTTTGACACACGTACTCTGTGCAGGGAAGAACACTCTGTATGTGATGTGGCCATAACAGTTTTCTGTACTCATCTCCAGACTTATTGCCTACTCTGTGATGTGGAGGTAGCGCTTTGCATCTGGAACATCTCCTCAAAAGCTCACATGTTAAAAAACATGATCCCCAACGCAGCAAGATTCAGAGATGAGGCATTTAAAAAATGATTGAATCATGAGAGAGGTAAATCCCCTCTGTGGGTTAATCCATTTGATGGATTAATACTTTGAATGGACTCCTGGGTGGAAACTGCAGGCAGGTGAGGAGTGGCTGGAGAATGCAGGTCAGTGGGGCCATGGCAGTGAGACTATATCTGTCCCTGGCTCCTTCCTCTCCCCCATCCCCACATCCTGGCTATCACAGCTGCTTCCACCATGATGTTTGTGCAATGGAGTTGGTCGACCACGGACTGAGACCTCTGAAACTATAAGCCAGACTAAACTTTTCCTCCTAGAAGTTGTTAGTGTCTGGCACTTTGGTCACAGTGATGCAAAGCTGATTTACATGATGGAATCAGCCTCTCCATAAGCATTTCTTCTTACAACTGACAGTGCTGTCGCTAGAGAATTCTGAAGGGACAATGCAGGAGGAAGGAGCTGCTGTTCCTAAACCTAGTTCAGGTGCACTCATCTTGTCAGGTGTATGCCATATGCAACAGCCAGCTCAGCATGCCACACCTTCCCAGATGTGGCTTTCCCTGGCACGGTAAAGGTGTAAAGCTACCTATGGGAGTGGCTTCAGCCTGAGTTCCACAGTGATGTATGTCCCTGTATGTGGCTTTCCCTGACCTACAGGGTAGATTTCCAGTGAATGCCACCAGTGACATACTCTGTGGGCAGGTTTCTGTGGTGCCCAGAAAACACCATCCCAGTGAGTGGCATGACCTGGCATCCCCTGATGGATGGATTTCTCTAGCAACACAACAGGCAGCTTCCCTGTGAATTTAGCTGGGGAAAACTGGCCTTTTGGCCAGTGCTAATGTGAGTACCTAATCTTCTGAAATTAGACAACATCAATGAACCCCTGATATGGCAAAATTCCTCAGGGGGCTCCATCTAGCCACTTGGTGGCAGGTTGATACTTTGGCCCTCTTCCCTAGTGGAGAGATCTAAGATTTCCTGTCATCAGAGTAGACATATTCTGGATATGGGTTTTCCTTCTCTGCCTATAATGCTTTATCCGTCATCATAGCACCATTATCCATCATCATAGCATCCCCAAACACCGTGTAATAACAGAACTCATTTTACAGCAAAGAATGTGTGGTAATACTGTGTGTCTTTGACAGATGGAGGAGTAATGAATGAAGCCAGTCATGGGCACAATGACCAGACACTTCAGAGGGTGTGTGAAAATCCCATGCTGGAAAGAAGGATATCTGTATCATGCTTGGTGGGTTTCCTTGCTGTACAGAAGTTAAGACATATAGAGAAGCATGACCATGGAAATTGAGAAGCCAAAGGGGAGGATAGTGCTGTTTATCAACTTACTATCTCTCACCTACAAATGTACTTTTCATGACTGGTTTTTTGATAATGGACATTCACCCTACAAACGTGTCTGATTTGTCAGGGGGCACAATGACAACCTGCATCAGTAGCCTTGGAGCGGCCCTGCAGGTGAGTGGGGCTTCAATTCCTAGTTCCAGGTGCCCCTTTTCATAGGCTCTTGCAAGCACATGGTAGCCAATAGCTTGCTGCCCTTTCTCATGGGAAGCTTTGCCCACGAGCATCCTCTATGTCAATACCGAGGACTGGGCTTCACGGACACCAGAGGGAAGCTTCCCAGCAAGTTCCATTGATGCAGCATCTCCCATGGACACCTTTTCTCCTGCCCCAGAGGACTTGCTCCTCAGTGGTGTCTGTGGTATGTTTCCTCCTGGGAGACTGTTGCTCCAGGTCCCAGTAGGCGTATTCCATGGGAATCCCACCTATGCGACACCTCTGTGAACTTTGCTATCATACTGTGGACTTTGGCTGCATCCTTTCCAATGATGTCTGAGTCTACCTCATCAGTAAGTGAGGCTCTTGCAGATGGGTACCTCCCCTAGTTGCTCTTCTAAACCTTACTGGTAGTGTCTGCTCTATATATCAGCCATTGCTGTATTTTTTCTATTTCTCTTTGCCCCATAGTGAGCAGCCCCCTATTATAGTTTATAATTCTTTATTCTCATCTCTGCACTTTTAAAATGCTTTGTGGTTTCTGCCTCCTCTTTGGATCCTAAGTGATATGAATAACTGTTGGTTTAAGGCATATACTTTGTTGAGTGGCACAGAACCCCAACCTGTAAGATGTTACTTCAAAAAAATTTGACCTTAGTCTCAGAAGTTCAGTCCATCTATCAAGCCAGTGATTTTGTTTTATGAGCCACATGATGAAAATAAATTAATTTGTAAGTTTGAGTTCATTACAAATTCTCCTTCACAGTAAAATGATTTCCTTGGTTAGTATCTCTGCAAATGGGGATAACATGGTGATGGATGGGTATTTTATAAGTCATTGAACTATGGTTCATTAGAAATATTTTCTGCAGGGTAAATAAATCTTTGCCACATCGCTGTGGAAGGGAAGGCTGTAGTGCATTTACCACCTGCTAACAAGATGATTTCTTGAGCAAAGGCTGCAGTGTCCGTAGAGTGACCACACAATATATTATCTAAAGTGAGACATTTTCAAAAATGAAGGGAATAGCTAAGAGGGCAGCAGGACAGGAGGCATAAACAAAGAATATTGGGAGAAATGTAAGTGCATGCTTCCCCATACTGGGTACTTAGCTTTAGTCTCTGCCAAAGGCACCAGTGTCCCCTTCATCTTGGTGAAGGATGTGCTCATACATGGCCTCCATCCCTGTACCACAATCCTTTGACATAGACCCACAGAACAAAGGCAGAGTGGCCAGGGAAAGAGGCTGACTGAAATCCACAGGATGCCCCTCTCACCCACCTTGAGAGTTTTCTCCATAGGGTGTGCCATATGGTGTCCATTTAGGGGTTTTTTTTTTTTCCACAAATATCTTCATTACCTATGCCCTTTTGAAGAAATCCATCTACATACTATTCCTCTGTATGTCACCTAACTTCTTATAGTTCTTTTAAATAAATCCCGGAGAAGCCAATTAACCCACTTATAATAACTCTAAGCTTATCTTTTTGTCACTGCAAAATGGACAGACAGAAAATACCTCCTAGTTTCTTTTACTGAGATCACTTCATGCCTGTCCTCCTCCCCGGTCACCCCTGTTTAGGGCTGCCTCACAGTAGCCAACCACCTGCAGTTACGGCAGTATGTGGTACACATCCACTTTCAAAAGAGACCCTTCACTCTTTTCCATCAGGTCCACTAGCACTGGAGGGGTGCCCATGAGGCTGCAGGCGAGTGGAGGGAGAGGGTGAAGCACAGGAGCAGGTAAGTTTGGGGTGGGACTCACCTTTCCCTGCAGGCTGCCTGCCTTCTGGCTTGGCAGACCATTTCCATTTCAACACATGATTCCTTTGTGATTTTTCTGGTTCAAGTAACAGATAGCAGAGGGAGGCTGCAAGGTCACTAGTGTCCTGACCAGGCCTTCGCTATCTACCAGGGCCCAGCATACAAGAGGCTTCTCAAGAGGACAGCAGTTGTCTCCAGTGTAGCCGTGGCTTTACCCCATGATCCTGAAGGCCTCTGCTGGGACCCACTAACTGGACTTCCTGGAGTCTCCGTGGACACTGCTGCCCTCCTGGAGGCTTCCTGGACCGCTGGATTTGCTGGACCGCGAGGCCGAAACAGCAGAGAAGTTGGAGATGTCAAGAGGGCTTTCTGGAATCACAGGCTCAGCAGGGGGTTTGGAATAATTTCATTCATTGACAAGACCCGCGTGATATACCCTGTGGCCTGTCAAGATGAAAGTGTGAAAGCAAAGACCTTGGAAACAAATCTAAGAGAAAATAACAGGCTAAAGGTTATTGTGGGGTGTCCTCAGTAAGTACAGCTTCAGGAACGGAAAGGTCAGACGGAGAAGAGTAAAGCACCTGGCACGTAGTTGCAGCACAGGGCTCAGGTGATACTGTGGGGAGCTGTGGGATCGGGACAGTCCCTCATCTAAGGCATGGGTATCCCTCTGAAAGCCAGGCACTGGTCTTAAGTCACCTCCTGAAAGGGGGCGTCACATTAGGGTGGACAGTTCTTTGCTATAAGCAGCAGGCCCAATGAGGGGTGTGCCAAAGTCTCCTTAGCAAGCCTGCAGCCACTTGCAATCCTCCCAGTCAATCTAATTCACCAGTAAATTCTGCCCTGGAAGTCAGGAGATCATCTTCAAACAGGAGCTAGGAGACCTCTTCCAAGTTTCGGAAAATTGACCAAACAGCAGAGTTTTATGTTTCCATTGGTTCATGGTTGTTCCAAGGCTATTTAGGCTTCCATGAAATGTGTCTATTGTATAATATGTGCCTATTCCTTCCATCCTAGCCCTCAGTGACCCATTTTAACCCCAGGTAACAGTACACGATATAAAAACATAGGGTACCCTGGAAGGAACCACACTTAAGTTCAGAAGAGGACTTGAAATAGCATCTCGTAGGATTGTTTGTTAAGCAACAAAGTCACGGACATGGCCTCAACAACAGAACCCCCTTCAGCAGCTTGAGTCTTAAAAAGTCACCCTTTTCTGTTTTTTTCCATGCCCAGATCACAGAAAAATCCATATTCTGTTCTTATCAAAAAGCTCCGGGGTATTTCCCATCACCGGCATTAGCCCCCCTCTCCATACCAGATGGGGAGAGCTAAGTAGCCTAGCTGCACAGGACCTTTCATCTTCTGGCTCTAGAGCTTCTCGCAGTGACCGAGGAGGTGACCTGTGCAAAACATTCTTGTACACTGTTTCTTGGATACAGTTATTGGTTGCATTGTGTCCCCTAAAAAGACATTCTGAAGTCCTCAACTCAGAGGTTGCGAAGGTGACCTTGTTTGAGAATAGGGTCTTAACAGGTGTGACCAAGTTAAGTTGAGGTCACATTGAATGAGGGTGAGCCTTACTGCAATATTATGGGTGTCCTTGAAGGAAGAGGAAAATAGATGGGGAAAGCTGGAGCAGGGGGCTGCTCTTGGATCCCATCTGGCTCACCAATTTTGTTACCAAAAGCTCCATCCTTGTCCCCAATGCCAATCCAATAACAAGGACAGGTTATTGAGAAAAAGAAGTTTTATTGCTTTGCTGGCAAAGGAGAAACACAGGGGACTCCTGTCCCAGAGGCTGTGATTCTGCCCATCAGGGGAAACAGAGGGCTTAGAAGAAGCTACTCCAAGGGGTGTCCTGACAGGGGGTCCCAGGTGCACCCCAATGGTGTGTTGAAATTCAGTTGTTAATTTGGGAGACAGTGGCTTCCTAGTTCTTCTGAGGACATCTGTGCAGGACAGATAACTCAAGGTAATCCCTGTTCCTTGCCCCCAGGTTAAGGAGGGAGAGAGGGAGAAGAGGAGAAGAAAAGCAGGTCCCTTTTTAAAATAAGCAGCGACAGCTATATTCAAAGTGGACCACTGTTTCAGGGACACACATGATGACACCGTGAGATGATGGAGCGTAGGCTAGAGCAACGAATCCAAGCACCAAGGGCCCCCAAATGTTGTAGTACCCCCAGAAGCTAAGATGAAAGCACAGGGTCCGCCCCTGGCACCCCTAGGAGGAACATGCCCTGCCAAGAACTTGGTCTCAGACTGCCAGCCTCCAGGAGTGTGACAGAGAGAGTAGGGTTCTGTGGTTTTAAGTCCCACGTTCATTGTGTCTTGCTACCGGGCCCTGGAAAGCTGGTAGAGATGGTCAACTGCTGAGTCAGCATGGAGGGCAGTGTTTGTTCTGTTTTGTTCTATAGAAGAAAACCCCACTCTCCAATGTTAGACAGGCCACAGCCCTACATCTTTGGGCTATTGGGTAACTCACATTCCTAACATACCTTCCCCTCCTTCCCCCTTCATCCCTCTCCCCCCAAAAGAAACCCCTCCAGTGCTAGCAACTTGGTTAGTGATTGGGTAGGGGTGGAGCAGGGGATTTCCTACTGGTACAACTAAGCCCTCAGGCCACCCTGCACAGCCTTGGGATGGAGTGCTGCCCTCAAACTTCCTGCACATCAATGACTGGGAGTGCATAATAATGAAGCTGTTTCCAGGCCTCCCAGCTCTGGGGATAGACCTCCCAGGAGCCACGTATCTGTGCAGGTGGTCCTCCTGTATGGTGTCCAGAGGACATCTTAGGATCACAAGTGGCTTTGCTGAGGAGCTTGCTTGCTTGCTCAGACTTCCTCTTCCCACCCTATCCACCTCCCCTCAGCAGCCCTTCTCCAGACCTGTGCAATGTTACCTTCTAACTGATGAGATGCTGCCTTGCCCCCCAGGGAGCCAGATCACAAAGCACAGGCAGCAAGTGTACAAGTATTTCCCTATGTTTTGGGGGGCCCACACTTCTCTACTCTAGGGGGGCTGGCCAGAAAAGGGTGAAGGTGGTATGTCTTCAGATTTGAAAACTGGGTAATTTGAAAAATACAAAATAATGGAGCATGCTGCACATATTCATTAAAACAGATGACTTGTACTTTTTATATTTAAAAACAAAAAACATGGTTTCTGACCAGCACCATATGTCCAATTTTCAGCCAGCTACGTCACCACACAAGAGGACTGAGACCATGGCCCCAGGACACCTGCAGCTCGGTTGACTATCAGATGCAGAACAGCCGTATAAATATTCATTCCCACTTCATTTTTTCAGAAGTGAATTTGGCCTAATTATGAAAAACAGCTGACTTGCCCCATGGCTGGAAATGCACACTTAAACCTTTCCATATTTATTGTCCAACCTTTTATTGGGCATTGGTGACAGTTCTGGGCTGCGCTCTTGATGGAAAGAACCAAAGAGTAGTGGAGCTGTTTCTGCAATATTCTATACCTTCCAGACTCTAACAGACAGGGGGATGAAATAGCCACGAACATGAATAACCATACCACAATGCAAAAATAAGATGCACTATCGAAAAGTACAAAAAGGCATGATGGTAGACCGTATCTCAATGACCAACGGGACAGAGAGAGGGTGCCTTGGTATAGGTGTTATGTTCGAACTGCTTCTGGAAAGAGGATTACCTTGAGCACAAGAGATTTGATATTGCAGTGGAAGAGAAGAGGACACGTGGACACTCTGGGAATGAATCAATAACTGTAGTGCAATAGGGCATGGGAGAGAGAGGAGGGAGGGAGGGCAGAAAGAGGCGAAATGAAATCACAAAGGACTATCCAATCCCCCAGGAAGTCTAGTTTTATTTGGAAAGTAATGCTGAGCCCAGGAGGGAACAAGGCACAATCAGTCCACCATTTATAAGTCAAACAGGAAGCCTTATTTCATGAGGGGAAAATGGATTAGAACTAGTGGAAGTAATGGGGGGACTTTAGAAGTGGCCACAGAAGTAAGAAGGAGAAACTGAAATAGTAGTGTAGTGGGGAAAAGGAAGAGGGGAGGGAGATATTCCGGAGAAGAATCAGCAGAATGGATTTCCAACAATTGCATGCCATGAACTCCCTTGGTCTCTTCCGGACTAAGCCATAGAACCAAGGGTTGTGAACAGCAGATGAAGGGTATGTTGATGGCCGAAGTTAATGAGACTCTTTTAACTGCATATTTAAATGAAAATGCTAGGCTTACAGTGAATGTGAAGAGAAGTTCTGCACCGAGCATCCTCATTCTGTGGTTGTATATGTGTGTGTAAAGGTCTTAGTGATGGCCATGCAGCTGTACTACAATATGTGACAATAGAGTTTCAGTGGCATCAGGCATTTGGAATACATCCTATACATCAGAGCCCCCGATATTGCCTAGTACTCTTTTAGACAGTTGGGATACATCAAGAAGTAAACAAAAAGTCCCTAACCTCTTCAAGCAGATATCGGTAAGTGTCTGTCACCTTTCTTTTTCAGACAATGTACCAAGTAGCCTGAAACACAGTTTAAATGCTAGGACAGAGAAATAAGTGCCTCACTTTATGCCACGAACAGTGATCTTGGACATTGTCCTATAAAGTGACAGCGCTGTTTTTTTCTAACTCTTGAGCTCTTATCCTGTGCAAACACAGACTGACAGCCTTCCATGCCTATTTCATTAGGCAGGCACAGACGACGAGACCAACGCCTCGGTCAGATGTGCACTTCTGAGCTTGCCAACTGAGAAACCTTGTTTTTGTTCTCTCAGTGAACTATCATTGATATGCCAGCCAGATAAGCCATTTAGGATATTAATAACCATATAATTATACTGTCAGCAATAGAAGCCACAAAACTAAAGTCATCAAAGAGGGATTTTGCATCTATTGATATCAGAGAAGAGAGGCTGGCTGCTGGCACAGACAGGGCCTTGGTGAGATTAACGAACTCCAACTTTGCTCCACAGCTTTTAGATTTAAAAAACAGCACTTAAAAGTTCTCCGAGAGGTTATTTCACTCTGCAGAATGACTCATATTTACCAAACTAATGAGACCAAATCGGGTACCAATTTATTCGTTTTCATGGGGAGATAGAGCTGCCAAAATAATCAGTTCAATCTATCATGCTGGGAAAATCTATTCAGGAGACAAAATCATAAAGAATGAAATGAAGACAGCTGGTCTAACGTGAATTGCGCATTCGCAACACATTGGGTGCTGGACGCTGTATTGATGTCACTGTATTTTGTTCACATAAAGACTATTAAATAAAGTACCTGCAGCTTTTTATGTATCTTTGTGTAGTTTCTGTACCTTCTCCAGACCTAGCAGGTAGCGGAACTAGAACTTGAATCTCCTCTGTCTGAGCCCAAAGGCCATGGTACTCCCATAACACCATTTTTGAACTTTTACAGTGTTCCTGGAATTACAATTACAATATATTATTGGAAGCTCTCTTTCCTCCTTGGGGTGGAGAACAGAAACTCATGGTGGCTCAGATGGTGCAGTTGGAAGGTGGACTCCTGTTCTGCCCCTGACCGTGCCCCCTATGGTGAATAGCAACATTGGGCAAGTCAGTGAAACTGTCCACACAGTGGTACCTCCACCCTGCCCCAGCCAATGAGGTGAATTGTAGAAAAGTGCCTGACCTGTAGCGAGTGCTCAGAAATGCTAGTTATTGCTTGCTTTTACATCCAGATTAATTGTCACTTGTTGGCACAGTTGTTTATGAGAATAAACTTTGGCCGTGCCAAATGAAAAACTCATCTTTGGGAGACACACTTAACCTCCTGGGCTTTTTATCGACATGTGTGGCTCCCCGACCCCCAAGATTGTACACACCCTGTCGTTTTCCCTCTTTATCCTTATTTTAGAAAGTTGGATTAAGACATGCTCTGAATTTCAATCTCTGGAATTTTGCTCTAATCCAGGTCCTCATCATTGGATGTGGGTGCCCCCCATGTTCCATCACCTTCCAGAGTACCCCACCTCTGATTGTTACTGGTTACAACAGAAAAGTTGCTTAACAGGTCTCCAAATTGTGTGGATATTATCACATGCAGAAACTCCATGGGAAGTAGAATAATGAGGACTCCATGGTCTTCCATTGAAATGGTGAGACACTGCTTCTTACGCAGAAGCCTCAGGCAATCTAACAGCAACTTGCTCTAGGTCAGCAATTAACAGATTTGAAAGCACTTCCTCAGGTGTGATCTGGATCCACGTGCAGAAGAGCCCTGTAAGTTAAGGCCTGGAGTCATCGCCAGGCCACCTCAAAGGAAAATGCTTCATCTCCCCTGCTTAACCCCCTCGACTGCTCCCCATTAGCTACAGGATAGAATGCATTCCCCGAGTGGCTCCTCTGCCTGCTCCCCTTTCCCATCACTCATGACTTTCTGCCTCAGACTTGGTGGTCCAACCCTTTGGAATAGGCTCCATTGTTTTGGAAAAACTGAACAGATACCACAAACTTCCACAAACTCTCTCTCCCCTGCATAGTCACCCCTTTGTTGTAGCTTGGATCTGGGATGTCCCTCAGAGAGCTTAGGGTATTAGGCAGAGGTGAGGATTACCAGGTGATAAGAGCCGTGACTCATGACTGGATTAATCCGTTTGATGGATTAATAATCTCAGTGGATTACTGGGTGATAGCTGGAGTAGGTGGGTCACTGGGGGCATGATTTTGGGGACCACGTCATCTTGTCTCTGACTCCTTGTTTCCACTCTGCTTCCCAGAGGCTGCCAAGAGCTAAGCACCTTCTTCTGCCCTTCCCTTCCTCCATGTTTGTCTTGGAGCCAGCCAACCCTGAACTGAACCTCTGACTCTGAAACTGTGAGCCCCCCAAAATCTTTCCTCCTCTGAGTTGTTCTCATCAGATATTTTGGTTACAGTGACACATACCCTCTTATAAGCATCTTGCATTAGTGTAGCACATTTGTTACATTAAAGAACCAGTATTCCTACACTGCTATTAATTGAAGACCAGCATTTACATGAAAGTGTACTCTCTGTTGTACAGTTCTATGGCTTTTGACAAATGCTTCTTGTCAGTAGTCCACTATGACAGTGTCTTAATACAGTTTTACTGCCTGAAAAAAAATCTCTTGTACCTCACTTATTTTTCTTCCCTCTTCCCCCAGGACCCCTGGAAACCACTGTTCTTTCTACGTTGTGTATAGTTTTGCCTTTCCTTTCCCAGAATGCCATGTACTTGGAACCATATAACATAGCCTTTTCAAACTGGTTTCTTTCACCTAGCAACAAGTGGGTAGGGCTCCTCTGTGTTTCCCCGTGACTTGACAGGTCCTCCGTACTGCTGCTATCTGGTGCTACATGATGTGGATGTGCCATGACTTGCCTCTCTATTCCCCCACTGAAGGACATCTTGGTTGTTTCCAGTGTGTGTCAATTCACAAATAAAACTGCTACACACATCTGTGTGTAGGGTATTTTTTTGGACATAAGTGTCCAACTCATTCAGGTAAGTACCTAGGGACACAATGGCTGCCTGAGAAACTTCTGAACTGTCTTCTAAGATCCCATCTTTGCTTTTCCATCAAAAATGGATGAGTGGTCTTTTTGCTCTGCATTATTGTCAGCATTAGATACTGACAGTGCTATTGAATTTTAGCCGTTCATTTTAGTGGCACATGAAGTGGTGTAGCCCATTCACAGGCATTTGTGCTGTAACACCTGAGGGGATGTCTTTGCTGTTTTACTTTACATAACTGCACGCAGTCTTCCCCTAATCACCTATAATGTCTAATATCTTTTTCACATGCTTATTTGCCATCAGTATGTCATCTTTGGAAAGGTGTCTGTTCAGAAGACCTGCCAATTTTCTAAATTGGGTGTCTGTTTATTGTTGAATTTTAAAAGTTTTGGGTATTTTGGATAAAAATCTTTTTCAAATAAGTATTTGGTGAATTTTCTTAATGATTCCCCCTTTAACTTTGAGTCATATCTGAAGTTGCAATGTTTCTAATGCAAGCAAAGCAGAAGCACTCCCCAGGGTTCCCCCTCCCCAGAGTGGCTGTCACCAGGGAACCTGTCCTCCTGCTGCAGGCTCAGGCCTCCTCCTCCTGAAGCTCCTGCAGCCCTTTTATCTCCCCAGATGCCCCTCCCAAGCTCTCCTGACCCTCCTCTCACCTCCCTCCCTCCCTCTCTTCTCTTCCTTCTCCTCTCCCTTCCTCTCCCTTCGTTTTCCCCTCCCTTTCTCTCTCTGTGATCCTAGTTATGTGAGGTTTTCTTTCAAGAATCAATTTTTTTCTTCTACAAAGAAATATCCTTCAAGACAGCTTATTTTTCTTGTTCATTTTTTACCACTTCACTCTGATACAGACATAGAATAAAACGGTTTCATCCATATTACTGAATGCATGAGATTATTTAAAATGTTAAATATTTTAAGCCATGGGTATATACTTAAAGAGAAAAAACAAACTAGGCATTATGCCACTACGAACTCTCTATCTGTCTCATACATACATACATACATACATACACACACACACACACACACACACATATATACACACATATATGTATATATATATATATATATATATATATATATATATATCCATATGTGTATATATGCATACATAATGTATAAATATAAATATATATGATCAAAATATATATGTACATATATAAATATGTATGTGTATATATAAATATATATGCATGAATGTATATCTAAATATATGTTCATATATAATTTTATATATATATATATATATATATATATATATATATACAGTGTGTATGTATATGTGTATGTATATTTATTTATATACATATTTATGTATATACAAATATAAATAAATAAATATATATATACACATAAAACACTTGGAATTTGGAATTTTGACCAGATACTGTATCATAAAGAAACCTCCAGAAGTTTGGAATAATTAAAATACACTCCATTTTCTCTGACCACAATAAATTAAATCAAGTACTAATGCTAAAATAAAATGGAACGGAATAACCTATGCAGATAAAACAAAGCAAAACTACCCATGATTACATGACTTAGAGATTTCCATCAATATCTGCACATAGGCTCACTGTGGGATAGAGAAATTCAAAGTTAATCTGCACTTTTAACCTCCTCACTGTAGATGTCTATGCTCAGTTCTCCCAGGTTGTAATAGGACTGCTTTATCCTGGTGCATTTATAATAAAAAGATTTGAAATATCTCAGACATTTTCAGACCTTATATGTTGGAGTCCTAAGGTCTTCAGAGTTGCCTCAGGGGCCAACGGAAGGGACAGCACATTGGCAGGTGACCAAGAAGGGCCTTCCCCAGGAGGGATGGTCTGAGCCCTGTGTGAATGGACTCCCAGTTCAAGGGTACTTAATCATTAAAGAAATGCATTCCTGCATGTAATTTTTAGTCCAAAGGTCCTGTGAGACTTCAAAGTTGTGTGTTTTCTATTTTGCCTTTGCTACACCCTGTATACCTCTGTGCCTTGGTTCTCAGGCTGTGGCAATTTTGTATTTCCCGTGTTTCTCCCTCCCGAGGGTGGAGAGAGAATGTCTCACATTCGACTCCTCTCCCAGGAGGAGAGGAGCTCTCTCCAGCAGCTCCGTCAGCCTTGACTAGATGAAGTGATCAAGAGCACCCTGAATGCAGGGAAGGGTTAGCTCACAGGGAGGCACTTTGCTGTTATAGAGCCAGTAATTGCTGGGTAAGTCACCTACAGATCAAGTGTAAGTGTGTGAGTTAATGAGGTGTGTGCAGATGTACCTACGTGCCGTTTCATTTGAAATAAAGTTCTATTTTAAAAAATCAGTTGGGAAACCACTAGCTTTAACTATCTGAAGATTATTCTCAATTATCAGCCTGCAATGCATGACTATACCCCAGGGTTATGTGAGATGAGGTAGTTAAAGCTCTAGCTAAGGGCTGGAACCCAGCAGGCACTGGGTAAATAATGGCAGATCCTAAATCCGTTTCTAGGTCCCTGTTGGCTCAAGTGGAACTTTACCTGCTCCCTATGCATTACTTCTGGAATTCTTGGCAACAAAAAGCATTTCCCCCTCTATAAGAAGTTGTGAGCCAACAGGACAAAGGGTGGAACTGTGGGGGTGCCCAGCGATGAGAGCACAGCACAGTTGACCCAGATGGCCAGAAGAAGGACAAGGTGGTTGTCCCAGCAGGAGTGGGGAAAGGGAGGGGTTAGAGTGGACCACATCCAAGATCATGGGCCAAGCAAGCACATTCAGGCTGTAAATAATGTCCAGGCCTCAAGCAAATTGTCTATAAGTGACTCTAACTTTTCCTTTCAAAAAGAAATATGCAATTTAAAAATACATATTGTCTACAAACATCACATCCAAGGTTATTGTTCGTCTGGGCAATAATTCTGTCCTCCTAATTACTCATTTTTCAAACAATGAACAAGAAAGCTTCACCATTACCCTCCATTTTCATGTATTTTTATAAAGAGTGACATTGACTCTATTATGTGTGATTATGAAATTTAAAATCCTTATAGAATCTAAGAGCTGGAATTCGGGAACTTCAGAAACTGTACAGCCAAGACTTGCATTTTACACACAAGGCACTGGAGGATCAGACAGGATTTGACAATTTATGGACAACTCAGGGCTGCCACCTGAGAACGGAACCCGTGGCCCCTGACCCTTAGGTCTGAGCTCTTCACAGCGTATCTTATGTTGCTTTGATTCACTGACAACCAAAGGAGCCTGGAACCTCAGAACTTCTAGTGGTGTCCCAAGTCCCTTCATCCAAGACTATCATGTCATCCAGAGGTTCCAGGCCAGGTGTTAGACGCTCTAGAGGCAGTTCAAGGGAGTTGGGAGAAGTGAAGTCTTGGAAAACTGTGTCCATCGACACTGGGCAAAAAGGAAGAAACTACGACCCCAGGAAACAGTGGGAATCAAACCAAGTGACAATAGGGTACAAGTGACAACAGGATGCAGCTTCAGCTCTGCGTGTGGGGCAGAAGGGAGGCTGATGAGGTGGGCTGATGTATTCCAAATGGCCTATTTTAGTTAAAATGCACAGCTCTGTATCCAACCTACACTGATTGACACAATCACTTTTTTAAAAGGTATAGAATGACTCTTAAAAATCCTGAATGAGTTGGTGGTGCATTCTGGGGCTACTAGATGGATGAGCTTAGCCCAGAGTTTGTAATGTTACGATCTGTGACTTTAGCACTGTTTCCACAGGCAGTGTGGGTATCACCCTCCAAGAACATGCAGTTACTGACTCCAAGTGCTTCTTCAAAGTTACTCATCTTTATGAGAAGACTTTTTGCGTTAAGAAAATCATATCACATCTAGAAAGATCAGGAGAATGCAAGGTGCCAATTAACAGAGAAATAACTGTGAACTCTGCAAGAAATCTCAGAAAACTAGATCTCACTTCCCACTCTTTTTCCATCATGGAGTCTGACTACCCATGGTGCAGCCTGGCAGAGTGATCCCTGCATCTACTTTGGGCTCCTCTTGATCCTGTGCAGGGGGGACCCACAGAAATTACATAAATTTCTAATAGATAAATATCTATTAGGGCAACACATGCTTCATTGAGTTGTATTCCTGATTACAAGACTATGCCAGTGTTCTTCACTAAATTCCATGTCTTTAAAAGGTCCATCACAGCATAGCTTGAAATCAGGAAATGAAAATGTCATAATACACATATATATACACATATACCTACACACAGAACCATATTTATATGTATAGATAATTATAGAATATAATGTTTCAGTGGGATTCCTTTTGCTCTTATTTCAGGTTCTTTCAATGCATTTATGTTTTGCCATCTTTAGGAGGTTGACCAATCACCAAAGAAAAAGAGTCATGTACCAGAAACATAGGGTTTTTTCCCTACCTACATAATGTATTCACTCATTTAAAACCACATTAAGTGGGATCTCTATACCATGATATTTATAAGACGTGGATTCTTCTTGCTCTTGGTCTTGTTTTCTTCTTGTAGTAGATCCTCCTGTTCTGGTTTTGTGTGGCCCTAGTCTTGCTCTTGCTTTTGTTCATCTTTTGCCACACATCCCGTCCTTGCTTTCTTGCCCTGTTGCCCCGCTCCTTCCGCTGATGCCCTGTCAGAAGTTTCCAGCTATTCTGCCTTAAGGTTCAGCTCCCCTCCCCTCCAGGGCAATCTGCCTCTTGGGCCGCAGCTTGGACCCACGCACGTATTCAGTGAGTTAATATGCAACAGCCAACACAGAGCCATAGTACTGAAGATGCTAGCTGTCCTGTTGGGAGGAGGCAGAGGAGGATCGTCTGTGCGTGCACAATGAACTCAGGAAGTCTTTGCCACCGTGTCCCCATTTTGGATCCTGGTTGGCTTGCACCTATGCGTCCTTGTCTTTATTCTTCTGTCCAGCCTGAGTGCAGGAAGGAGTCCAGGCAGCAGGGGAGGAGTGTGGCCAGAGTGAAAGGAGGCAACGTGGAATTCTCCCTCTCCTTAGTGCTTGCAACGACAGGCTGACTGTGAGAGACACGTGGGAGCCTCTGTTGGTGGGCAGCACAGGGGAGATGAGGTGGCTTTCTCCCCAGCAGGCACAATTCAGGTCCTCAGGCGTGTCTTGGAAGCCTCCTGCATGCCCGTGTTGGCCACCTCACTCTTCACAACAGCCGAGACACAGACTCACCCTAGATGCCATCAGCAAGAACAGGTTACAAAAGCATGGAACACACACACTGGCACACACACCCACTGGCACATATACACCGGCACACATACACAGTGGCACACACACAGCAGCACACAAACACACTGGCACACACACAGTGCACACATACATACTGGCACACACACATAGCAGCACACATTCACACGGGCACACAACCACACAGCATCACACATACACACTGGCACATACAGTGGAACACACTCATCCATTAAAAAATGATATGCTAATATTCTATCATTTGCAGCAAAATGAGTCTAACTTACTGGAGGACATTACGTTAAGTGAAGTAAAGGTAGAGAGACCAGTTCCCCATGCTCTCTCCTGTATGTGGATGTTAAAAGAAAAATAAATAAAAAGGCTCTCGGAGGTGAGAATGGGGGAGGTAGGCAGAAGGAATAAGTTCCAGTGCTCTTCTGCCTGGTCAGGGAACTTCAGTTCACAATGACCTGTATATTGTAAGAGGAGTGCAGTCTCCGAGCACAAAGCAATGACTGGGGGCTGGGAATGGTAATCACCCTGACTGGCTCCACGTGTCCTGTGTACATGTATGGACACATCACTCTACCTCATAAATATGTCAAATTATTATATGTTCAGTTTTTTAAATGCTTAAGGGGATGAAAGTGTTAACTACCCTTTTTTGATCGTCACACACTGTATACCTGTGTCAACTTACCTATGTACCACATAAGTTTGTGTAGTTAAAATAATTATTTAAAATATATGATTTTTAAAAGTATATCATAATTTTAAAATAATAATGATTTTTTTTTAAATTGTATAATCTAAAAATGAACTCTTGTTGCCTGGAAAGCTGCTGTGGGAACACATGAGAGATGCAACGTCTAGGGGAAGACAGAATGAGCAGAATGGGCTGGCCAGTGCTGGGCCTCTCCTCCTGCCCAAGGGTCACCTGGACGTCCAGCGGGTGAAAGGTGCAGGTGCTCGGGGAGCTGCCTTTGGGGCCCAGATGGAGGAGTGGGTCGCTGGTGAGGATCCTTGGGTTTTGCTGGGGCTCGGTGGTCACAGTGACTTCCTGGTGGTGCCCTGGCAAGAGCGTAAGGGATGGATGTGAATCCCAAACAGCTCCCTGAAACTATTTACAATGTCAACTGTCACCTTGTCGGCATTATGTGATGACTGGGCCTGCGAAAATAAGAAAGTGGTTTTAACACCTGAATGAAAGCAAATTAAAAGTCATGTCAACTTGTTGTATAAAAACTGCACTAATACATCAAACTGTCTGTTGAAGTCCCAGGGGAAATTATGAAATTTAAATTCTGTGGGATCAATCCCTTGACTGACAAGGTAAAGCTGACTTGAGTTGAAAGGGACAGGAACTGTTACTATTTCCCAAGAGTCAGAGCACATTTCAAAGTTAATTTTCTGATGGCAGCGACCCCTCACGGGGCTGGCGAGGACTTCTTCACACAGGGGTCTGTCACGGCAGGGAGGCCTGGGAGCGCACTGAGCCACACTGGAGGGGCACACAGAGGCTGGACTGCTCCCTCCACCTGCTGAGGGAGCCCCCTGCCCAGATGAGCGCCCTCCTGACTGGAATCAGCTGCGGAGCCATGGGTCTTGCGCTCCACGGGACCAAGGCCGGTGAGGCACGAGGCACCAGGCACCAGGCAGGATCCTTCTGAGTGTTTGAAAGCCTCCAGCTGCCCCAGCAGAGGGGGCAAGACACGCCCGGGCCCAGGTGGAACCAGTTCTCCTTAGCTCAGGGAGAGGAGCAAGAAGCCCTATAAAGAGGACAGGCAGCCCTGCCCGCCCCTCTGGCGTGCCTACAGGGCTGCACCCTGGCCTCTCTGCCTCGCTGGGGCCAGGAACTCGGGGGGCGCATTTAGTGCTGCTTCTGGGGTTGGGTGGTCTTGGAGGGTGGTTGGGAATGGTGAGCCTGTGGGCCTCAGCTCTCCTGCAGGCAGAGCTGCCCCCTTCCGCGCCTGGAGCTGCCCTGACTGGCAGGCTACTCTTGATCTCTTGTCTGTGACCTTTAAAGGAACAGTCTTCACTCTCTAAAGACTCTGGCTCTCTGGCTTTGGTCCCTTCCCCCCAGAAGGGCCTCCTTTCTAAATTTCTTCCTCTCTGAATTTCCTTTCTTCTTTGAGAATTGCTTAGGGAGACACTTGAGAACCTATTCCAACCTAATAGAAGGCAGGGAAGACCTATTCCTCTCCAACTTCACAGAGACCAGGGGAGCAAGTGTCTCCAACTCACTATGGAGACACAGGCACGGGCTGCAGGAGAGGCTGGGAACCTGGGTTTGGGGGTGCAGTGGGACAGAAATGGAAGGTCCTGATGGGGAAGATGTTTCTTAAATGGTCTCTCCCCGTCTTCAGTGAAGAAGCAAATGGGGTTGGGCTGCCATTACAGTGGTGAACAAAAGTCAGTGATACGCTCCTTACTTGAAAGACTCCGGGAAATGTTTAACCTCATGTTATCTTCATGGAGGATTAGTACCTGCTATCCCTGTGCTTAGTAAGCACCAGCTGTTTGGGTCACTTTATGACACCTGTGGTAGCTAAGGATTAAACGAGTGGGTGCCAGGACCTACTCAAACTAAACCTGCCGTGGATTTGTGACTAATGAGGCCCCGCAACTTGTGCCTGTTACGGATCACGTTTTCACAGCCTGTTTAATGCTCCATCATTAACGGAGAAGCAAAGGCCTCAGGACTTTGGTCACGAGTCGAGACCCTGATTCCTCTTTCCTGTCTTTATAATCTCTACGGGTGGGAGGCAAAGTTTGAGGGACACCTGTTAGCATGCAGGTGACTAGTAGTGGGCATTACTGTCCTGGGGCAAACTTCAGGACTAAAATCTTAACCCATTAAATACTGTCAAATGCCTTCAACCTCTGAGTATCTCCCTAGAGCCCAAGTCCTGTTGCCTAAATCTACACATGAGATGGGGGACGTCTCCTTCCCATGGTCATAATGTGCGTGTTATCCTTAAGACGGTAGCCTGAGCCACATACTAAGCAACTGAAACCTCTGGCCAGGAAGAGGGCTGGGTTTTTTCTAACTCCAATATTGCATAGAATCTCCAGGCGGGGACCATGTTTCTAGTCAGAGTTTATTGCTATGCAGCAAGCCTTATTCTCAGTTAGGCCCAGCACATGATCGCCGTTTAAGAACGGTGAACCTGGGTTTCCTGACTTGAGACTAGAGACAGCACCAGTGATAATGTGGAAGGATTTCGATCCTGTGTCGGATTCGGCCTTGTGGCTTTCCCCTCTACTGCCATTAAGCAGGAGAACGTGCTTCCTGTCTGCAACTCATCCCCCAGCTAATTGCTTCCTGCTGTAAACCCAGGTAGACTAAGGAACACAAGGCTCCGGGTCACTAGAGGGCCCGCGTGTTAGTGTTCGGATGCCAGGCAAGTGACTAGCTCCACATGGCCCCATTTGGGTAAGGCATCCTAAGTGGCCTCTGGCACGTTCGAGCCTGCCTCACGAAGATGAGTCAGGGGACCACAGATGCTGTCCATCTTCGTGATGGGAGACCACAGTGCAGGGGAGCTAGGGTGGGCCTTGTTGTACACGCTAAAGGTATCCTGGAGGATTTTCTAGGCTTTATGCCTTATCTACGTGGAAGATGTCCTCTATCTCCTGCTACATCCTGTTGCTCCTCTGTGGTCAGGTGTGTAGTACAGTTCAGTCCCTTTTCCCTTGTGCTAAATCTGGAGTAGTCTATCTATAGACTTGCCTGCTCCTCACTTTTTGAGCTGGGTAACTGATGCCTGTAGAAGCTTTTTCTAGTCAAAAAAGGGGTTCCTGAACTCCACTAAGGGACTAAGGCCAGTAGCAACGTCTCTTTAGTATGCTTCTAAATTTCACTTTTCACTAAACTGTCCTTCACTTTACTGATCATCTAGTATGTCCTAAATATCATGGAAAGTTTTACTTTCTAACTAAACCTAAATTCCCCATGTTTCGAGATGCTAATGGCTTCCTGGATGCTAGAGTTGGGCTACCGAAGTTAAACCCTGGCCAGCTGTACTTCCTGAGCAGCTGTCCTGAATTTGGCTATCGTGGCCAACTCCACAGCTAAGTGGGACAACTTGGAACAGGGTTACAGGGAGGGCGCTGCTGACTGGGGGACTTAAAGTATGACTCCTACGGGTGTTTCAGTCTCCTAATGGATGACATTAAACAGGATCACTAAGTTCATCTCAGATTGGAATGATGAGTGCCACATGGAGCTCAAGACACACGTTGCTCCTGTCCTTATCACTAAACAGCAAGTGTCTGTTACGAGAAGGGCTCCTGCCCTCTGCAGCACAGTTCAGGCTCCATCCCTGAAGCACTTCAATTAGTCTGCTGCTCGGGCCCAGGTCCGTATTCCTAAAACGCAGTGACTTCTGATGATGTGCAGAGAAACACTAGTCCAGTAGCTTGTCCTCTGGATGTCTTTAGCAAAGCACTCTGGTACCACTTAAGGAACTCCTGAGTCTCCTGTGGCCCCCACGCGAATGCACAGCAAGGGAGGTTAAATCACCATCTCTTCACTGCCTGGGTGCTGGGGAGGTGAGTGGGGCTGGAGACGCAGGACTGGGACTCCTCCAGGCTGGGACGGGTGTCCAGACGCCTTGTTCTGGCCGTTGGTGAGGCCTGCGTGTCTTCAGCAGGGCAAGCCCAGGGCTGCCCCCTTGCACCTGTGGAGACCCCTGAACTTCTCTCCTTCCCATGCCCTGTAGGCGGGTGGCTCATGGGCCTCTGCCGGCTGTGCTTGGGGGCTTGGGACGAGAAGCCCTGCTCACTGAACCTACTGCTGGCCTCTCCAGGATGTCCCACTTCCCCCACACTGCGCTTCGAGGTCTCCTCTGCTAGTCCTGCTGTGGCAAGTACAGGCACTCTTCCAGGCCCTGGGCAGAGCACCTCGCAGAGCACCTCAAAGCATGAGTCGGCTGTCCCAGAGCCGCCACCCAGGGGGACCTGTGTAGGGAGGAGACAGCTCTACTTCTGCCATTAACATCTAGCTACCCTCTACATGAGGCTCCTCCACCCAGGTCCTTCTGTCTCCGTTCACTCTGACTTGCCAACTTCCCCATGGGTCCCTCCCCTGAGTGTCCTGCACAAGTTGGCCGCTGCCGTGGCGCAGTGCTACAGCAGCTCAGACTCCACGGCACGGCCTTCCTGGGATCTGTGCCACGCTGTCCTGCTGCAGCAGGCTGGAGCACAGCAGCCACCAGTGACCCCAAACACAACCACCAAGCTCCTGGTTCCTGTGACAAAACTGGGCCCGTGGGTGTTCCCAGGACACAGCCACTGAAGTTCCAGCGTGTGGGGCTGACTTGGCTTCTCTCCACTTTCGTAGACCAGCCCTCTGCTTGCATGGGGTGTGGGTGCTAAGAACAAGCCTTCCTCGATGGCTGGTTTAAACGGAGCTTATACACCTCAGTAGAATGAGTCTGAACCATGGGTCTAAAAATGTGGCTTGGTGTTATTAAAAAATAAAACAAAATAATACAAGCTACAAAAGAACTAACGCAGAAAACTGGGAACCCCAGCTCTTGTGCCTATGGGCCCGAAGTTCTCTGAACTTTGGACAACTAGTAAGGGTTGAGGCCTGGGAAGATAGTGACAGACTTCCCCAAGACAGATGCACCGAGTCAGAACACCTAAGTGTGGGGCCACAAGAGCTAAATCTTATTCCAAAGGCCTTCAGAATATCCTATGACCTTTCTTACCCCTTTTTAGGGGTTTCCCTGGTCTCACGCCACTTCTAAGGTGTATGGTGGCGGCAGTGGAGGCTGGTAGTTCTTGGAGGCCCAAAGCCCAGACTTCTGACTCTAGGCTTTGGGACCATACTGTGCCTTCACTGTTCTCTGGGCTCTTGTTCTTTAGGAGGTCCAATGTGCCTCTCCTATTTATCATGCTATCTTTGGATGGAATCTTTTTTTCTAGCATCTTCTAAACACCTCCCTGGATTTGCAAGAAGCATTTATGGCCCTTTGGGTTGCAGGATGACTGGAGATATTATTTAATAACCCAGAAAGGGTGACCCTCCAGGTGAGTTGCCCCGAAGGGTACCCATGGTCACAATGAAGTGCTAGAAATTCCTCCAGATCATCCTCACACCTAAAAAGGGGGACTTGCCACTCTAGTCCTTAGGGATGTCCTCTGATCTTGGGGAATCTGGTCCTCTAACTTGCCCTGGGGACAGACATCTGACCCACTTGGACCATGTCTTACCTGCATGTTGCCACATGACATTTAACTGACCTCCAGTATCCATGTGTTCTAAATTCTCATTAGTTACCCCCTAGGATCTACATAAATGTAGATGGAGCTTAGTCTCAGAGGTTGTTGGCTGCTGAGAATGGAATAACCTGTCAAACTTGCCTGTCAAAGCACAACAATCCACGGAATAACACACAGCTGCATCACATTACCTAGTCTCTTCTAAGTCCCCTTCCATTGGGCCCTCTGCCGTTGTTAGATAACTTCTGCTTGTGGTGTGCATCACCATGTCAGCTGCCTCATATGTCTGTTTCCTGTTACCTGACCTCACTGCTGTAGTCCTTACACCTAAGCTGTGCATCTGAATTCCATCTGTACACCTAAGCTGTGCATCTGAATTCCATCTGTACATCAGTCTAACTGTCGGCAAGTGAGCCAGCACCCAATAGCTGCCCAGGGTGTCCTCCAACACCCATTCTCCTTTAAATCCTTCTGTGATGCAGTCAAATGCAGCTTAAAGGTCTCTTCACCTCCCAGGTGACATGTTTCACCAAAATGTCACACTATGGCTCCAAAGTCTGAGGAGAAAACGAGCCCACCCTCAGCAGTGCTCTGGGATCCCTCCCTTTCCCTACTAAGGAGCAGATCCTGCCCACCTGGACTGTGGTCCAGTTGACTGACACATGTGGCTTACTCAAAAGATCTGAAGCATCCAAACTCTAGGCGTTCTTACCTCCCCTTTGAGATAAATGTGGATAGGCCTCTTCTAAGCTTTTAAACGGGTACCGGGAGGATGGAGGCTGGGAAAACCTGACACTTCTCAGATCTCCTAAACCAAGCAGGGGCACAAAGGATAATGAAGTGCTGGCCATGTTGCTGAGGGGGTTGGTAAGGATGACCACAGCTGTAGTCCCCTAAAGTTAGACAGCTGGTCCTGATGGGTGTGGAGAAGGAAATGGTCCCCTGGTGTGACGGGATAGTCCCTTCCTGAAGATCTCTCCTAGCTCAAAACTTCAAATTTTGATTCTTAAACTCCACCTCCTTCTCCCCAGTGGCACTTCGATGTTTCTCTTGGAAGATCCCTTAGCACCACGTATCTGAAGTTAAACCTTGTAACTTTCAACCTCAAATGCTGTCTTCATCTTGATTATTCTAGGAAGTACACTTGGGATAAGAAACATGAACTTAAGATCCTCAGATCCACCTCAACAGGTATACGTGAGAATCTCCTTAAAGTGGGGAGAAACTCTCCTAGTGCTCAGTGACCTGAATAACCTCCAGGTGCAGAAAGACCTCTGCACAAGGTCTGTGTACTTAAGGTAATCGGAAATACATCGAGGCAAATAGTCTTGAAACATTAAAAACGTAAGAATTACTACAGTGGTACAGGTGAAGGATGACTTAGTGAATGGGGAAAATGAGAATCTAGGACAAGGAGGTAGAAAAACGGGCCCAGTTCTGAAGATGAAAGACCATAAAGCAGCAGGCCCAGCATTAGAAAAGATGAGCGGCAAGCAGAAATCCTAGGGACAACTGGAGTTGAACAGGCCCAGACAGAACTTGGGTCTCTGCCTCTGGGCTCTGGAACAGCAATGTCAGCAGGGGGTGGGAGGTGGCTCTTGTAGCATCTTGACATACCCAGAGCAAGACTAGAAACGGGCAGTGGACACGACTTCTACAAGACTGGGTTGTCTGGGTCGGCCCAATGTCTGTTTCTAGGAACTCCAGGTGAATTGGAAGGTCCAAACCGGGAGGGATGACGGAAGGAGGAATGGCACAGCCCTAGGAGGGGAAAGGACCAGGAATGCGTGGGGGTGAAAGACTTGTCTTAAACATGCCCCTCCTGCCCAAAGGCTTTCCAGCTGTCCCTTCCCTGGCAGATCACACAAGAATCCCTGGTACCTTTGGTTAAAAACCTTTTCAAACTACTTGGCTATATGTGGAACTTACACGCCTAAATCTCAAACCTCTGAAATCGAGACAAATGTGGGGAAGCGGTGAACAGTGGATGCCTCTTCTGTTTCTGAGAATGAGAATTCTTAAACTCTTCCAGAAGATCGAACACCTGCTTTGCCATCAGTGACCTTGCTAGTAGCCGTCAAGGTGTTTCCCTGCCATAGAGCTATTGACTGCCCAGGATGGAGGCAAGAGGAGCAGGAAGAACCTCTGGAGAGCAAAGAGGCCATAACTGTCCAGTGCTCCTCCAGCCTCCAAGGCTGTGGCGATGTTTCCAGAGCACCCTGGAATTCGGGCAGCCTGTGGCTCCAAGGACTTTCACATGTGAACCTGAAAACCCTCCAGGTGCCTAGCTGGTGGCACGAACCAGAGCTCTCCTTGAAAGATGAGCCAACTTAGGTGTCTGACACTGAGTCAGTACTGTGAACACGAACACCTTTGAAACTCGGAGGGATTACTCATATCTGCGCTAGATCATTGGTATCAAGCAGAATTATGATGGGCCAATACAGTTCCATCTGAAATGTGCAGGTATTTTGAGATACAAGTTCAAGAGGGATGTTCTAGGTCCTAAAATCATGTCCCCTTAGAGCATAAGTATATACAGCTGAAAAGGTTAACCAGAACTGACTAGAAATACAGGTGTAGCTGAGGCTGACCGGAAGCTAGAATTTACATGACCCCAGCTAAGTTTGGGCAGGCTGGGTCAGCTAGGCCCAGGAGGGCAGAGTCTAAGAACTTAGTCCACATGGGGATTAGGGCCTTGGGGTCAGAAGTAGATGAGGCAAATCTGACCATTGGAAAGGCTAATCTTGGGGAATTCTGAGAAGCAGGGATGCCTATCAACTTTTCCCAAGGTACTGCTGGAAATGCTCAAGAGAAGCAGGCTAAACTTCACAAGTTTGATCACAACTAATATTCTGGCATCTCTCCTGGATGCCCACAGGAGACAGTACAGGAATCCCACTGCCAAGGCTTTGACATAAGGCTGGACTCACTGTAGCCACTTAATAGAACTTAAGTTTTTCTAGAACAGACACAGGAAGTAGATGCCTACACACCCCTGGGGTAGGAGGTATTATGAGGGGGAGGAAGTGGAATAGGTCAGGGGATGAAGTACCCCACAGTCTCCAGCCCCCCCGCCCCCCCCTCAAGCAAACTGCACCTGAGGTACTCCCCAACACCTGTCCTGTCTTCTAGAAACATGCAGTGCCAGCCAGTGTACCATGCTTCCTGCAGGCTGTCCCTGTCTCCCTTCCATGGGGGACCTCAGTTAGCACAAGAGGCAGGAGTATTGCCACCAGCATTAAGAATCTTATCCAGTCCTTGACTTCCACCCTGAGGGATCGAGTTCTAGAACTTGTCCTGTGTACAGCTTTTAAAAGCAGTACTTAAGCTTATCCCACCTTTTGTCTTAAGAAGTAATCCCCAACCATCTGTAGGACTGTGGGGAATCGAGATGTGGTGATAAAGAAGCAGGTGGGAGGATGGGATTAAGCAAGCTACCACTTAGTGCACCTGGATGTCAGTCTCGCTTGGACTTCAGAAAACCTGCCTGAGTTGTCTGTCAAGCGTGACGTGGCATCTGAGTTCTTTCGCTGAACAGTGAATTCTTCAACACTCGGGCCTGCAGCCCCAGGATCTCTGAAGAGCCGCCAATTGACGTATTGGGTGTTGGCATCACCTACTGAGGGGATAGGAGCCAGGTACTATCAGATTGTGTCCTGGGGTTGCACATCAGTGTTGGGAGGGAAAAAACCAGGTCTTCCATGTGTGCTTAAGATGCATCTGTTTCCAGGGTTTCTTCTATGCATCTTAATTTAGTCATCTTCAAATATGAAAGCAATTCGGGCCAATCTTAAATTACTTTCTTTTGCCTATGCATTTCAGGCTGTCCATTTATACATGTCTTGGACAACTTATTTTGCCACAATTCAATGTTGTATATTCTGAAGGATATTTCCTACTTTTTTCTCAACTTCGCTCTTAAATACTTCACTACTAACACTAGTCGCCATAATGTTCATCCTAGACACTAGTATGTCCTCTCAAAGTTGTAACTTGGATTGTTTTTAGCATTTCTTATTGAATAGCAATTGTAACTCAGTCACTCATGTCAACTTTCCAACATAATGGACTGTCATGACTAATGTCAGTGTAAGGTTTTGTTCTCTCTTGCATATGAAGGACTGGCTCATAGTCTCTCAATGTCAAGGTTGCCTCTTTTACTATCCATTCTGAAACCTAGGCTACAAATAGTGATCCAAAGAATCGAGCATAATGCAAAAAAAAGCATGTTCTCTTCCATCAACAGCCTCAAGTTAACTACACGTTTGCAATCTTAAAGACATAATTTAAATTTAAATGTTAGAACTTGAGATTGAACCACCTAAACTGTTTCCTGACTATGCAGCTGTTGGTCTGGTTTTACTTAAATCTGCTCCCTGCCCCCTTTCCATGTACATTATGGGGAACTTCACCTCAGTCTTTTCTCCAGGTAAAGTCCCAACTTCCAAATGTACTTGGGCAATGGAAGAAACCCACAGGAGGCTTGTCATGGGAGTGTTGTGGGTGAATTGAACTCTAGAACCTTGGTGGGCTCTCAAAACTCTCATCCCCAACTGTGGGCTTCTATCAGTTGTGTATCCTTGACTTGTCAAGTGACTGAGGATTTCTGATCATGAGAAACAGGACTGTCAGGAAGGCTTCCCCATCTGTGTGCATACACGCTGTGCTCTGAACTAAACACAGGAGCTGGGTTCTCTGGGAAGGTTTAAAGAGAACATGTTCCCACTGAGCCGTACTGCTCGGAGTCTGTGTCCTAGCATTCTCAAGGTGTCTTGTCCACATCACCTACTTTAAAAGCTCAAAACCAGGGAAATGGAAATGGACTGTCCAGAAGGGTGTCCAAAACTTGTTCCACGTTGACACTTAGGTTCTGCTGGCTCTCATGCAGTCTGTAAACTGTCGTCAGAAGTGAGCTGTGAATCAAGTATGAGGTCCTGAGGGCTGGAAGGCAAGGCAACTTTAGGTCTCCGAGAAGTTCCAGTGAAGTGTTAGGAAATGAGCATGTTTACAGGGTCCTCATGAACTCCACGAGACCAGTTGGAAAACCGATTAGCTGAGGCACACTTGAGGCTTTCCTGCCTATGTCTATGCTGGCTAGAGGTTCAAGATTCCCTGAAATTCTGAGGACTCGCCAGTTCACTTGCGTATCGGATGTGCAACTTGTTCTGTAGACTCCAGGTACCCAGGAGTGTGTGGGTGGGAGGGGGATGTCGCACGTCATGGAAAGCTGTCTACTGCTGTGTGCCTCTACCTCTGCTCAGGTGGAGTAGCGGGCCACTCTGGCTAAGCACCGCTGATGGTGTTAACTGGGCTGCCTTAACCGTTGTTCCTTCCTCCTCTGCTTTCAACCTGCCAGGTTTTAGAGCTTGCCCTGTGACCTTTCACATGAGGTTTAACTTTCCCAAGTTCTCACATGGACTACCTGGTAGCAAGCCTTCTTTCAAGGTGACAATGGTCAGTCAGCCCTTGTGTGGACCAGAGGAGCCCTGCCTTTCCTAAACCTGTTCAACGTTTGTGGCTTGGGACCTCGGAGTTGAGCAGACACACCAGGGACAGCACAGTAGATAACCTAGGTGCAGCAGAAGTAAAAAATGAAGTTGATCCTGAAACCTCTTCTTGGACATCACCCACATGTGTGGGTCCACATAACTGGCTATAGAAGACTCCATGGATTGCCCATCCAGATTGTCTACAGGGCCAAGCCCTTGTAAGTTCTGATGGATGAGGTGCTCTAGCCTAAAACCTTAGTTCTCCAGAGAAACTAGGTCACTTTGTCATTGTGGCAACATTAAGGGTATAACAGTTGGAAGGCAGAGGTTTCCATGACCAATGTGGACCAGGGTAAGGGGACTGTATATCCGAAAGGGGATTAACGAGTCATACTGCACAAGCTAAACTTGTGTACCAGTTACTCGGCCACTGAGTGTGGGGTAGCTCTTGGCCACCTTCCCAGAAATGCAGCATGTTGGCCAGTAAGACTTGGTAGAGAGGCAAGAGGTGTAACACCCTTCAGTGTGAGTTCAGACTTGAATACTTACCATTGGCTTGTCCCCACGGGACAGAAAAGGTCACTCTTCATCGGGGCCGTCCCAAGCCTGCCTGGGAGAATGACATGGAGTCTGCCTTACGGCCTCTGCAAACGAGTTGCTATTCAACAGCCCTAAGTGAAGAATAGTGTCAGCCTTGTTGAGCCGCCTCTAACTGGGATTTTGAGAGTTTATGTGGACTCTTGTCAATCCCGAGGATTCCAAGACCTAATGTTTGGGGCAGGTAGATTCTGAAGTCAAGACTTAAATGTCTCATTCTTGACAACACAACTGAATACCATTTAATAAAGCCCCCAAATGAAGATGACTTGCTGAGCTACTGTGACCCACAGGCTTGCTGGTGCTGAGTCGATGCTAAGGATAAAGACGGTGCTATGAAAGCACCATCCAGCATCCGTCCTGCTTACTGGCTGTGTTGCCTTGATAAAACTCTTAAGCTGCTACCTTGTCTTTTCTTAAACAATCTTTGATACCGTGACATGTTTGGGTTAATATCCAGCATAGAAAAAGCACTTGATAACAGAAGCTATTTTGCTATCAATACTTCTCAGCACTCTATCCTGTCGTACTATCAAGATCTGTACTATTTGTGGGTGTGAGCTTTAACAGGAAAGTAGTCTGACCTCACTGAATCCTCTTTTCTCTTGCATTGGATTTGTATGAGCTAACTGAAGGCATGACTGATTCTCACAGGCTTATACCTGCTAAGACAACTTTACCTATACTCGGGCCATCTCATGCTAGCGAGCACAAATATGCTCGTCAGATGAGGACCATGAAATCAGAACATAAGTATGCCTCTTCATAGCTTGTTGAGTTACAATGTGATGTTGAGTTCAATGCGAGTCAGTCTGATGCCTCAAAGGTTTTTAATCACCTATGATGGACATAAAACTATGCTGACCAGTCACATTGAGCATCTTGGGGTGCAGACTTCTTGGGGAGGTAGACTGGGTTGTCTTCAGATCAATCCTTCAAATCGACTTCTCATGGTCATTTACCATTACTTTTAGCAATATCTGACCCTCTTTTTTTAACTAGGACCAAGGACATAAACAATATACCTTAAGGAGATTGTATTCCAGAGGAGCAGCGAGGCATGGGACAAAGTAATACAGCCTGAAACCCTGCACTGGAAGGACACAAGCGAATGAACTTGGAAGGCTTTCCAGAGTTGATGCTGGAGTTGATTTGTTTCCCAGTCAGCCACTCCAGATGAGGGAATTCCATGTTGGGAAGCACACGTGAAAATGCTCAGACCATAGGTGAAGGCATTGGGGTGGCTGCCAGCAGCCTGTTCAAGTGACTCAGACATGAAGTTGTTCTCCATTTAGCAAGCAGAAGCTGGTATCTGAGTGGTTCTCAGTAACTGTTTTCATCCGTAGAAAAATGTCTTCATAAAATGGCATCGCCTAGGACCTCATGAACACTATCTTGGTGCCTCCACAGATCATGAATGCTGGCAAGAAGCCAGACACATGTCTTAACTATAAGATGGTCATAAAAGGTAGAGATCTTGAACCAATGAAGCTCACCAGATCCTTAATATCTGTAGGAGGCCATCACTTAACCCAGTTTAGGATTGAGTATCTGAGCCATGACCAGAGATGTCCTTCTAACCCTTCAGGGAAGGGCAGTACACAGTGGAAACTTCTATGTGATCCTAGATTTTCCTGCCATTGCACTGTGGTTACCTCATGCCTGTCACCCCACCTAACAGTTTCCTGGTCTCAACATTTTGCTGAACTGAAACTTGCCCTGTCCCCACTATGCTTTGCAGCCTGCTGAGCCCGAGTTCTTAAAGTAGGGGGATGAGAGCGGGTGCATCTCGGCATTGGGAAGGAAAGAGTCTACACATTCCCAGAGCTGCGTGGTACAAAGTGGGAGGTGCACTCTAGCCGCCTGGCCCCATCAGAAACCAAGGAAGAAAAAGTAGTGATGGAACACGTATTTTACCCTCGAATAACAAGTCAATGCAAATGATGGAGCCGCATGTACCACTTCCATTGCCTCATGGAGAAAATAAGAGGCAGGAAAAGGAGTGGAATCTTTCCATCTCTAAAACATCTTAGGATTTTGTCAGTTCTGATTTTTAAGTCTAAAATATTGTCTTACATGTGAGGATGCTGAGAATTAGGCCCTTGTGCATGTGTCTTGCATGAAGATTAGGCATCAGACTGACTCCAGACACCTTTGGCTTTAAACTTAATACCTGTTCTGTAGTTCTGCTGCCTCAAATGGCTTGGATTTACTTGTCTGACAGTTTAGGCAATTTCTTGCACTTGACTAAAGATCAATTTTAATTAAGAACCATCTTTGCTCCAAGGGGGAAATCCAGTGCAGTTGCAAGTATGTGGATTGGGAATAAAACCTAATTAAAATCTACCTCAGCCATGTAAGAACCATGTAAGCTTCTGCAATTTAGCTTATCTCTTAAGCCTTACTCCTCTTATCTGTAATAGGGGGTAGGGAGGTAACACACCATTGGTTTTAAGGATGCTATAAAAAATCCTTAAATACAACCTGAACCTAATTACAGAAACCTGATCTAATATTCCAAACTATAGTCCCTAGAATAACATGTGAAAATACGCATAGAGAACCCAAGACTCTAACCATGGAGTTTTGCCCATACATATCAGACTTTAATTAACTATTATTGATGAAGAAATTGTGGTTCAAAGTTTGGTTCTGGCTTAAACTTACCTCTGTGCCAACCAGTAGTAGCAGGTACTGTTCATAACACACACCTCAACATCATGGACAATAGGAGACCTTTTTGAAATGTGGTTCCAGAGTTCATATAGCTAGTAAGTGTCAGAACTTGGATTAGAATCAGATGGGATCTTTTTCTCCCTAAAAGAACTGAATTTGTGTTATGCAGTAACAAGCAAAGCCCTTGGCTTCCTCCTCCCTGTGAAGAATGAGTGGTGTGGAGTTCAAGCCCCTGGGCATGGGGACACTGTGTGAGCAGGCCTCCTTCAAGCACCAGGAGGCACTTCCTGCTGGATTTCACAGCTGGCCTTTCCTCGCTACACCTGACCATCTGAAGTCGCCATGGCTCCCTTGCCTACAGTGAAGTGTTTCAATTCTGGTGCATAATGAAAGATGCAGCTTTCCTCTTGAATCTTAATGCAGACTGTGGCGCAGAGCCTAGTTCACGTTTTCTTCTGAGTTTGCCAAATACGAGATCAAAATCCTCCATTCCCAGAAGTAACATATGCCAGCTTTCTCGCGATTAAACCCACTAGATACTTACTCTAAAACTCTAGGCATTGCAGGGCCCATCATGCAGTAATGTTCTTGTATGCCTTTCCACAATGACACTGCAGTAGTCAGTGACAGGTGTAGGGCCGAAGTAAAATGCAGACAATGAAAATCATAAAGAACAAACTTTGTGCTAAAGACGCTTGCTCGTGGGCATGGCTAGATCTCAAACACAAGACCTCTGGCTCTAAGTACACTGTTGCCATAGCTCTTTAGAGCTAACACCGCATTGTTGCACTGTAATTCATCTGGGACTTTGTCACATAATGAGACCACCATGTCAAGACCTATGGTGAACTTATGTGAGAGGTACCAGGTGTCTGAAAACAACTTAGTCATATGGCTTATAATATGTGGGTCCACATTTAAATCAAGTTTTTACAGGTAGTTGGCAAATGTGCTTAGAAACTTCCAACAAAATAACTTCAAATATTTGTATATGAAACTGCATTTATTTTATTCTGCAGTAAAGTTATAGCCTGCAGGGTTCCTTCAGAACTGATAGGGACAGTTCACACAATGTAAGACACCAGGCCTGACGTTTATGCTGAGTGAAAGTCAGACTGCAGACCAAAGCTGGATTCTAAGTAACACAACCACAGTCCAGGCATCACGTAGAATGACTCAAGCCCATGTCTGAAAACCAGCCTCACACTTAGAGGAGGAATTTGGGGGTTCCCACCTCTTAATGAGGCCACAGGGTGTCTTTATGGAAATTATAGAAGTCTCTTCTGTGGGCCTTACTTGATAAATCTTGACCACTCGGATGAATTAGAAAAATCTCCGAGGCATCGGGGAAGCTTGGCTCTAGCTAGCATCTACAAGGGACGTGACCAGACTATGCAAACACTTGCTGCAGCCCTACTGCAATGGGGCTGGAGCTGGAGCTGCACTTCAGCCTGCGTAGTCCATGGTGATGAGAGTGCAAGTTTAAACCCCAGTTCTGGTCCCTGCCTGTGTGGCTGAGTCGCTCATTCTGACATCACGACCTCATCCACTTGGTGTTAATGCATCTCCTTGGGAGGAGGAAATGAGACTATGCCCTGCTTGGAGCGGGACAGGTGTCAACACTTCAGGCAAGAGGCAAACGTGTGAACTTGTAATCTGCACACCTGGCTGGGATAGGTGGCCCTTGAACCAGGAAAGCCACGGGGAATGCACTGCTTCTTCAGAATTGTCCCACATCTTTCATGATGGGACCTCTGATGGAGAGCCTTCTCCGAAGGAAGCATTAGGGAAACTCGGACACGTTGGCTTGAAGGCGTTCTGGATGCCTGTGCTCCACTCGCATGGGATGCCTGTGACTTCAGCTGCTTCTGACAAAACCCTCAGATCAGGCTTGGGCTGGGGGCAAACAATGTCGAGCACTGGCTCTTAACCGTTCTGTTTAGCCCAGCCTTGCCCAAGCGGCGAGGCCCACTAGATCTGTGAGCACACCTAGCCTAGAACATCTGGGGGGGTAACTCCCTCCTGGTAAGGCCTAAAGACTTTGGCAAGTGCCCAGCCTTTGGTCCTGAAAGACGATTCTGGGAGGTCTCATAGGTCTGAATGTAGCCACAGCACAGTTCAGTCCCGTTTCCTCCGGTGCTATTCAGCCATGTCTTAGCCTGCTTCTCCATCCCCTGCTGCTTCTCCCAAATCTCTGCTTCCTGAGATCGCCTGAAACCCAGCTCCTCATACTAGAGGGACAGGTTCCAAGCTCTGCTTTGGTAGGGACCTAAACTAAAATGGACATCTGGCCTCTCCTGGCTTTAGCCCTAACATGCTTGGATCTTAAGTCATGCTCTCAACCTTTACAGGGAGGTGAAAGTCAATGACTAACTTCATACCTGCTAGAGAACTAAGCTTGCAAGGCACTGCCACCCTGAAACTGGGAGGTGTCTAAATCCAGTCTGTGCCAAGATCTGCCTACTTGGAGGAAAAGCTGCAGAAGCCACAAACACAGCAACACCTCAGTGGTAATAATGGATGGTTGGGGGTTTAATGTGGACTGAAATGGAGGGACAAGTTCCTGTGGCCTAAAGACTTAGGGGGGGATCTACTCTTTGGGCTCTGCTTTCAGGCACCCACCATATTTTCAGTGAAGAGCCAAGAAAGTCTCTTCTTGGCCTTGGATTTTATTCCCAATTTCATGTTTGTGAAATAAGCCCAGAGCTTTCTCCATAACAAAGCTCTTCTCCCCAGAGCACAGGGAGGCATCCTCGGGACAGTAGCCCCAGCTGTCCCCTCCCCAAGGGCAGGGAATTTGACAGATGACTGTGGAGGCCATGGGCCAGAGAAGCAGAACCACCAGTGGATTTCATGTCCCTGGAAAACTGAAGAGCCTTCTCTTCTCTTGCTGCCACACCTGAAGGCTTCCCGTACAAGAGTGCTGCAAGTTGAAGGCTACAAAACGCTCCAGGAAGGACAGGTGGGGAATCCCAAGGTCAGGAGATGGGGTAGGACATGAGAAATGTGGCAGCTCCAGCAGCATCCTGCTAAAACTCCAATATTACAGAGGAGCACAACTCTAACAGGGTCTCCTCATCCCTCCCGTGCCTCCGGCTCTCCACAGTGACAGGCCAGTCACCATGGCCTGAATACAAAATAGGTACCAAGTGCAGACTCGGGTCTTCCGACTTCTCAAATTTCCTTAATACAACTCAGTGTCTTAAGGACTTGGCTATGGACTGCCGTTTATGTTCCCAAAATGCACGTTGAAGTCATAACCATCAGTGTGGCCCTTTGTGATATCACTTGTAGGCGGCTGGCCAAGCTGGGCCCGATTCTCAGCACGGCCCCACCCATTAAAAATACTAAAGCATATTCTCCTCCCCTCCCTCTCTACATCCCAGGATACCCAAAGTAAAAAGCTACATGACACAGTAACCCTATACAAACCAGGAAAAGAACCCTCGCTAAAAGCTGAAGCTTCGTGGAACCCTGATTTTGGACTTCTAGCCTCCAGAAATAACAAGCTAGCCCCTGTATGAAGACTAACACGGGATATGATGGAGGCACACGGAAGACCAGTTGAGTAGAAGGGGCAGAGAGGGGGAGGGGAAGAAGCCCTGGGGACTAAAGGGAGCAAATCATACATAGTAGTAGGGCTCGTCTTGACATGAGTATAATGCACTAACATTTTCTTAAAAAATGCTTCTTGAGTTACCTCCCTAGACAACAGTGAGAAAGAATCGAAGGGCTGGAGGATGGGTCAGACTTCCCAAACTCCAATGCAAAGGAAAAAAAAAAGGAAAACGAAGAATAACTCAAATGTGGGATTATTTCCACAAAAGAGGAGTAACTATAATTCCTGGGGTTAGAGTACTAGTTAAATAGCTAAAACTACCAAACATATACAGCAGCACACAGGTCCAGAAAGCTAGAGAATACCAGATGGACACTGACCAGCCCACCTGCCTAGGGAAGTTCCAACTGCTGAAAGCCAGAGGGGAGGGGGCTCTGGGAGAAGGGACAAGTAGCACTTCCTGGTAAAAGGGTGACCAACCACAGAGATTCATGAGTAGTGGAAGAGTAGGAAGGAACCCCCAGAACTAAACATCAAAGCTCTCAGTAAAGACATCTTCACAGGCAAACAAAACTCGGGGGGGAATTGCCCTACAGACTTGCTCTGCAGAAATGATTCCATGCTGAACCTCCCTGACAACCTATATCAAATGCTTACTAATCAAATACTTCAAATCTTTCCAAGAGAAGGAAAGTGGGCCCCAAACTCTGATCTCTAAATGAAGTGTCAGAAGGAATAAATATAGCATCTCTTAGCCATCTGTCTTTTAGGTCAATTGAGACTGTCTAATGATAAATAATAAACTGGGGTTTTATATCATGGATAAAAAATGTTACAAGGGATGCAGAGTTAAGGACACTGTAGAGTGAGTTGAATGAGATCCCCAAGCACATGTTTGTCGTAATAACCAGATAGCTTCCAGGAGTTCAAGGTGATCCTCATTAGATGGCTTCCCCAGGGAAGACTCTTCCCCTTGGTCCGATGTATATCCAAGATGAGTCATAGATACTGACATCCCAGTTGCTTATTCTTGCAGCACTTCAGGATATAACATGGGAGCTGAACCATAGCAAGGTGCAGTCATGAATCAAATGACCACCTAACCAGGGGGACCTCTGTCCAGAGACCACTCTCGGAGCTTGGTTTCCTTCCCTTTCCTCGGGCCTCTACGTGTTCTGAGAAGTCACCAGGTGCCCCTCTCATAAAGGGAGTTGGAGCTCTTCTGGTAAAAGTAAGAAGAATCCAAGGCTTGAGATGCATCTGCACTGAGGGCTTAACTCCTGAACTGGGTACTAAGTGATGTGCCAGCCCTCTGAGATGTCTGGTCTCCTGGCTATTAATCTTATAGCCATGATGTATCTCTAGCATAGGATGCTGGATGCTGTGACTACTACCTTTTTAGAAAAAAAAATCAAATAACTAAGGATCTTGAAATCCTCACTTTGAGTTTGAGGTGGGCTGAGCCTTAAATATAACAATAAGTATCCACATAATGGAAGAGATGCATGCCCTGAGAAGGCTGTGTAGATAGGACAGAAGTTAGGCTTTCAGAACCATGAGAAGCCAGAAAAGAGGACTTAGCCCTTCAGTGGGGCTTAGCCCTGCCAACATCCTCACTTCAGAGGTCTTGGCCTCCATGAGAACAAATCATCGAATCTGGTTATTATGGAAGCCAACTGGAAACGAATAGTTACGAGGTACATGCACTATCTGGGTAGCAAAATGGTGTTCAGAGGTGAGTGGAGATTAGCTTAAAATGCCTGTGATCTCTAGGGCAAACAGTAAAATGTTTAGAGAAACATGCCTATATGAGAATAATATGCAACTTATAGCACTTATTTTAGACCAAAGATGGGAAAGGCACCCTGGAAATGGATGTGAAACAGACACAAATGTGACAGAAACTTTCTATGGACCCAAACATATCTTTATGTTCACTACCAAAGTTCTAACCCTCAGTGTGGCTATACTTGGATATGAGGCCTATAAGGAGGTACTTAAGGCTCATTGAGGTCAAAGTTGAGCCCTGATCCAGCAGAATTGGTGTCCTTATGAAGAGAAACGCCCTGTACGGTCATGTGAGGACCCAGCAAGAAGGCAACTATGTGCCAGCCAGAAAGAGCCGTCCTCAGAAGCTAATTGGTTGGCAACTGCATCTTATAATTCCCAGCCTCCAGAATTGAGGAAGTGTCACTTAAGCTGTCCAGTCTGTGGCATCTTGTTATGGCAACCTGAGCACACTTAGGCATCAATCTAAGTGCATCAATTATTTTAATAAGCCAATACACCAATTGGAAGACAAACTATAAGAAGGGATGCAAGCAAGACTCAACTGCAGGTCCTCCCCAAGAAGCAAACACTCCATACTAACAAAAAGGATAAAGGTACATCATGCTGATGATTCTTTTCAAAGAAAGCCAAGATAGCTGTACTTCAGACAAGGCAGATTTCAGAACAAAGAATTCTCAGTGGCGCTACGTAGTGGAAAGTGGGTCAAATCAAGAAGACATAACAATTTCAAATGTTCACCTAAAATGAGCTTCAAAATACATGAAAGAACTTGCAAGATTAATTAGGTGGAAAATCAATAAGGATAAAAGTTGACCTGAATAACAGGAAAAAAAAATCATGATAAATATCAATGCAGAAAAACAACTTGATCCGATTCAACACCTAATCTGACAAAAAGCTTCAGTAAACAAAGGCCAGAGGGTGACTTTCTCAGTTTCATAAAGAATACCTACAAAAACCCTACAGCCAAAATTAAGATAGCAAACACTTGGTATCAAAGCAGATTGTCCTTATCTTCTACTCAAGACTGCTAGAAAGTTCTTGTTGGAGCATATGAGTAGGTAAAGACACACAGAAGGTAAATCCTCTACTCAGGATGACCCAAAGAACTGACAAGCCCTCATCAGTAAGTATCCAGCGAATGTATCAACCAAGGTTTTTCAGGGGGACACTGAAGAAACACGTGTGATGGAGACTTTCTTAAGGATTTGGCATGCATGATTATGGAGGCTGGCAAGTCCCAGTTCTCCATGGAAGATCAGAAGGCTGTACAGCAACTCGAATCCAGAGACCTCAGGCTTATGGCTCAAGAACTGATGGAGTGGTATGTCTGACGGCTTCACTAAAAATCACTTCTGTCAGATCTTCAAACCACTGGATAAGGACCACCCATGTTAGGCTGAGATAAAGCAGATTACCCTTCATAGCAATTGAAGTGTTAATCCCATCCAAAAACACTCACATAGAAACATCCAAAAACCTGACCAAATGTCAGGAAATCATGGTCCAGTCAAGTTGACAAAACAATCACAAGAGCTAAAGATACGATTTAACATTAAAAACTGCTTTCCTATAAACAACTTTAGAACTGGAAATTCTAGAACTACCTGTAGTGACAATATCCAAATTGAGATTAAGTATAAACCTGACACAAAAATTACACAACTTGCAAAATATTGCTGACAAACATCAGATTAAACAAGCTATTCCATGGTAATTCACCATAAAACTCATAAGGTGTCAATTTTTCACTACTTCATAGGTTCAATACAAATGGTCATTAAAATCCAAGCACACTACTTCGTCGGTATCAGTGTTTCTAATCTAGATGTTCTGCAGGTGTCACGTGTCACTTGATTTCCCAGTGTGATGTTGTAGGGAGGTGGTGAAACCCTGGGAAAGGGGCCGAGGGGGTGTGGTCCTGAAGTCATTGGGGAATGTGTCCTCAGGAGGCTGTGGGACCCAAGCCTCTCCTAGCCCCAAAGTGGGCAGCTTCTTGCCTTTGCCGTCCACCATGCTTATCAGAAGTCTAAAGAAATGGATCCATCCAACGTTGGATTGAAATACTGCAAACCTAAGCCAAAATAACCCTTACACTGACTCCATCAGATGTTCATTATAGTAACAAACTGAAGCCCCTAAGGTTCATGTGATAAAGGCTCTAGAATAGCTAATGAGGAATCAAGGGTGTTGTCGAATGAAAAATGGTAATGGGGTGGGGGGAGAGAAGGAAAAGTGACCTCCCCCCATGCACAGAATCAACTGATCTTTGACAGAAGAGCAAAGCCATTCAACAGAGGAAGAGTGTCTTTGACAAGGGACATATCTGCTTTAGCGTTATCCATAAAACAAAACATGCATAGACCTTGTACCTCTTACACCATTTAAAAAGAAACTAGATGTAAAATTCAAACCCCTAAAACTTGTAGAAACAAAATTCATACAAACCTAGTTTTGATCTAACTAGTTTTAGACACAGCAAAATCACAATCCCTCCCCCACCAAAAAATCCCTGACGGTACTCTGAAGATCCCGTGCCATATTGATGGTGGATTTTCCTACTATAACCATTGTTCTGTATACATTTCATTCCTCACTACTGTATGTGTAGTTGACAACCTAGATATTAAAAAAAGCACTTAGCTGTTTTCTAGATATCCTAGAGTGCCTGATGTTCTTCCTACTCTCAACACCTTATAAACTGTAATTCTTACAAGATGTTGTGGGTGGGCAAGTTATGAGTCGTACACATTGCGTCAGTGCTGGCTCCCCAGAGCTCCACACCAGTGTACTTACGTGGCAAGAGGAACCATTGTTCCTTGGGTCTAAGGGTTTTCTGTTATGTACATAGTATAGACACTCTCTCCTTCATATTATCTCTAGACGTTGAAGAGGTTGCCAGTGTATGACAAAAGTAAAACTAGTAAACAAATCTTGTATAATTCTGTATTAAAATTCCTAGGAAGGATTGTCTTCTGAAAATTTGACTATTTTAGCCCACTGGGTCCATGAGGGGCCAGAATGCTCACATTTTGAAAATATAAAACTATTTTTACATATGTGCCCTTCAAGACTGTCCTTCACACAGTAGACAAACTAAGTTCTTACTGTCCAGGTGTTAGTGTCTGATCTGTTACAGAGGTAGCGAAGTCTCATTTTGTAAAATCTATTTTGCTAAAATACATGCAATACTGTCTTCTGGGAATGGAGCTGTTAAACCACCCCTGAGCAGCATAGTACTGTCTGTACTTGTTCAGTGATGTGGAGGAGGGGAGGGAGGCAATTGCAAAAGGTAATGTAGCATATTCAGACGTGGACATTTTCAGACATTTTTCTGTCTTGTGTACTTTGTTTTGCTGTGCAGATAGTGTATATAAGGGACAAACAAGTCCCAATTTTGCAACATCTGCACTCTACATGTTAAAGAGGTTGCCCATGCGTGACCAAGAAGTCAGCACAGAATGTAAAAGATATGCTAATTTTACTAATTCATAGAAAAGCTTGTCCTCGAAGTGACTTCTGGTTATGAATATGCTCAACCATCTCTTAGCACTACATATGCCTGTACTTATCCACTGGACTGGAAGTGGAGGAAGTAAGGAGGGAAAGATTCAAAAACGGTCCTATTAGAAGGTATGTCAGTATTATCATTGCTACGTGTGCAACTTACCAGTGCTGTGTACATATCAGATGAGTTCTTACATGAAATGTCTTGTCATTCTAACCCTTAGAGGTGCTTGATGCACTTAAAAGTGGTAGAACAAGAATTCTTAGAGAATTTTTAACATTCTTTGCCGCAGTCCGGCTGCAGCAAAATAGCCGGGGGGTGACGAACAACTTGTGTACCTTGATACAGCAGGAATGGGAACCGTTTATTGTAGGACAGGAGCGGTATTTATACATTTCACCCAGCTTATCTAATTAACATAAACTAGATACAGCAGTCAACCAACTAGGAATCTCCACACTTAATGGCTCGTTGGCATTACTTCACAAACCACTCCCTCTGGCATTTTGCCAGGCGCCATCCAGACTTGTTTACAGACTAACAATTTAGTTTTCAGCGGACACAACATGTTCGTGGTGCTGATGATCCAACCCGGGCCGCACGCATACCAGGTGAGCGCACTACCGCTTGAGCCACATCCCCAGCCCCCAGAACAAGAATTTTTTATAAATGACTTTTTAAAAACTGGGAAATACTACTTGAAGTCATCAAACCACCTGTGAACAAAACACTGTTCTTGCTCATCGGGTCTGAGGGATGTGGGAGGGAAGAAGTCCCAGGAGGGACTTTGCTAGTGTGCTAGAAAACTTCAGCTGGGCCATTGCCCTGTGACCTGCATCTCACTTAACCTTGCTCTTATGTTGTACATAACTTACTATCTAGTCTACTAAAGGTTGCCAGTATGACAACCTTAGATTCTAACAAGCCTTAATTCTGGAAAGCCTCACATTATAAAAGCCCCTGTTTAACTTGTCTAATGGTATAAGAAATGTCAAGGCCACGAGCAGTTTTTTTTTTTTTTTTTTTTTGAACTCCAGGAATGGGAGTGGGAATGGCCGTTTCAGACCTGGCCAGTCCCCTGACTGGGCTGCTGAGCCTGCACCTCAACGTGAGATGCTCCAGACACCCTGGAGAGGTGCGTTGACATGCCGATCCTCTGATCTTTCCTGCAAAGATGGACTCGTGCACTTCCAGTATCTGCATTTGAAACATTCTCAAGGAGATTTAGTGGGCTAGTCCATGACCACGTTCTGAGAAACACTAATCTGTGAGCGGTTTCTGGCTTCAATGTCTCCTGTCATTTAAGAAGGGTTGACAACCAGTCTGGCATACTAATCAATGTAGTTGATCACTTGGGACACAATACTGAAACTCTTATGGAGAGGCTGACTTAAATTGTCCCTACAATGATTGAGGTACTCCAAGGAAGGGGTGTTATGTTTTCAGTCATAAAAATAGTCCTACACTTTTATGGTGCTGGGGAAAGAACTCCGGCCTGCACCTGCTGAGCGCTTGTGCCGCACTACTCCTGAGCAGCACCCTCGGCTCTATTATGAATCTTGGAAGCAATGTGTTGGGAGTCTCCCTAAGAACTCCCTGAGCCTTTCAGACATGGCAGTGGGTAAATTGGCAGTGGGCAGCTAGAACTCCCCCGGGCCTTTCAGATGAGGAGCCCCTAATGCAACATGGCGGCGGGCAAGTTGCCAGTGGGTGGATAACAAGTTGTTTTGAAAATTTTCTAATTGGTCCTCCCATCTTCCACGCTCGTGGACAGTTCGTTCCCCCCATGAATCTTATGCAGGGTGGACGTGCGTGCACCGTAGGTAATGACCTGACCTTTACTATGATTGGCCCCGGGAGCTTCCTGGTTTAAGATAACTGACTCTCACTTTCTATATAAGCTAGTACCAGCTTGCAGTAAAGTGCTTCATCTTTGTCAGTGCTATCTGTGTGTGTGCATTTTAATCTCCGACAACGAACCTTGGCCTTCCAATATGTATGTACTAACCATCCTGCTTGTAAGATAATGTGTAGGATACATGCTATAGACAACTTGAAGTTGTTCCAAGTTGAACTTCTTGGTTCTATTTCAACCATTTGCATGGAGTTGTTGGCTTACTTCTCCCTGCATTTATAAATGGAAGTAATAAAGGTGATGGGCTCTTTGCAGGGTCATCCCTTGTTCTTACTTAGCCAGGTTCTGTTTAGGTTTGGGAAGGCCCTACACTGAATGGCTCCAGACGTGTTTGCTCTTCAAGTTCCACAGCAGTCTTAGTCTTTTCCCTCACGGTTTCTGTCTGGGTTCCTGCCTCTGGAAACTTCCTCTAGTTTGGGGGGCTAGGAATCCTGTCATTACCATCTCCCTCATGATGCAAACCAGCCAAATGGGGCCGAGGGGCTCTTGGAGCATAGACATGAATGAACTTGCCACATTGACTCGTAATGTTATTTGGGCCTCATTCCCTCCTTCCAATTTACTTTCTGATCTTCAACTGCAGTTGTCGGATCTGACTCCAAGAAAAGTGACGTGCTGATAGAAATCCTTTCTCTTGATATATGAACCTTTGTCTTTCCCAACTGTCAGTGTTTCATATAACGCTGTCCTATAAAATGAAATGTAGACTAAAATGAGATTTTTCTCTGGCCAGATTTTTATATAGGAAAGTGTTTTTTTAATTCAACATTATGGTGACTTAGAGCTATAAACTAGCTGCATGCCTATGAAATGCCATCCTGCAGTCTTAGATATTATACCAAAAAACTTAAGGGAGACTGGGGTTGTGGCTCAGCAGTAGAGCACTCACCTAGCGCATGAGGCACTGGGTTTGATCATCAAAGATACTTCAAAAAAAAAGAAGTTACAAAAATGAAAAGGCAGTTTACATCAATAGTCCAAATTGTCTATGGTGGGAGGGACAAAACTAGCCACCGACAGGAAAATATTTTATGAAACACTTTCAGATAAGTGTTCTATATATTTGATACATTTAAAAATAAGCCTGATTAAAAATAAGCACAATGTCTGAACAGACTATATCAAAGAAGGTATACATCGACAATTTTAATCATTTGTTTCCAAATTCGTCATCCCACATCTCCTCCATTGTGATGTCTGAGGACAGATGAAATGCTTTGAGCTATTAGGGTGTCACATTCTCTTTGTTATTGCCTCTTTATTCACATCTGCTGGGATGATTTACCTTTGTTATACAAGGACTTTTTAGTGAATTTCTAGGCATTGGGGAAAACTGGATATCCACATAGGAAAATGAGCCTAGATCCCTACCACTCTGCACAAGTCATTCATCAGCAAATTAGATAACCTAGAAGAATGGATAATCACTAGACACATACCAAGACTAAAGAAAAATAAAAACCTAATCAGACCACTAATGGGATAAAAGACCTAAGACTTAGACCAGAAACTTTGCAATTGCTAGAAGAAAACACAGGACCTACATACCAACACATAGACTCAGATACCAACTTCCTCAAGACTTCTAAAGCTCAAGAAATAAAAGCGGGAATCTAAGTGGGATAGTGTCAAACTAAAAAGCTTCTGCACAGCAAGAGAAACAAGAGCATGGAGTCTACAAAACTGAAGATCTTTACCAGTTATTTCAACAGGATTAATACCCAGAACAGATCTCAACCCAAACAGGCAAATGAACTAAACAGATTTCAAAAGAAATGCAAATGGTCAACAAACATGAGAATATTCAATATCCTTAGCAATCATGGAAATGCAAATCAAAAGTACAGATCAAATCTCACTTCAGTTAGAATAACAATATGTAGCAAGAAAGACATTGTTGGTGAAACTGCAAATTCGTCCAGCTACTACATAAATCAATGTGGAGGTTCCTTCAAAAGACTAGGAATTGAACCACCATATGATTCAGATCTACCACTCCCGTGTTTTTATCCAAGAAATAGCCAACCAGAGATGGAAATTGCTAATATGTGTAATAAGAATTGTAATGCATTCCACTGTCAACCTTTTTAATTTAAAAAAAAGAAAAGCATATGTTTAAACCAACACAACTCACAACAGCCAAATTATGGAACCTGTCTCACTGTTCATCAATGGATGACTAGAGGCAATGTGCTATATATACACAATGGAGTTCTACTCGGTCATTCTTTTTCTGGTTAAAAACGGGGAACTGAAGAAAGATGAAATACTGAAGAAAGATGAAATACAAAGAATATCATGCATGCTAAGAATGACTTTTGAGGCTTATGTGGAAGCAAGAGATAACAAAAGGAAGAAAAGTAGAACGAGAGAAAGGGCAAGGGAGGTAATAGGGGATGTATGAATGTCACAAAGAATCCCAGTTTTATGTATAATTCACCAATTAAAATTATAAAGAATACTGACAGTCTGGCTGGAGTTGTGGCTCAGTGGTAGAGCTTGCCTCACCTGTGAGGCACTGGGTTCAATTCTCAGCACCATGTATAAATGAATAAAATAAAGGTCCATCAACTAGAGGGAAGGGAACCAGGAGAAGGGGAAGAGGAAATACTGGGAAATGGAGTAAATCATGCATGTATGAATGTCACAATGAACATAATTCTAACAAAGTTAAACATACACATGAAAAACATCCATAAAACTTTCTACCTAATGCAGAACTAAGATGTTGGTACACATTAGGAAGTATAAACTTCTAACTCCTGCTCGGGATGCAGAGAAATGGGAAATTTCAAATTGATAATTCAAAATGATATATTGTGGGAGGATACTATGGAAAATTGTACACCAACAAATTGGATAACCTAAAAGAATGGATACCACTAGACACGTGCACCAAGACTATTTCAAGAAATAGAAAACCTGAACAGATCAATAAGAGTTATATAAGTAACTTCTCATTAAAGAGAAGTCCAGAAACCCAAAGGTTTCTCTTCAATTCTTCCAAACACCTAAAAGAACCCTTAAAGAACTACTACTTAAACTCCAACTGCAGTGAAAGTGATAATTTTAGGGTAATGGACTCTCAAAGTTTCAAAAATAACACCAGACAAGGATAGCACAAGAAATTAGCCCTGATAAATGTAAGAATCCTCAACAAAATATTAACCATATTAACTCATATATTGAACTCAACAACAATCATTCACCATGATCCATGAGATTTCTTAGTGATCCAAGAATAATACAACATAAGCAAATCTGATTCAACTCCTAAGGAGAAAAGGTTATATAATCTTAGCAGATGCAGTAAAAGCATTTGATAAGCTAATCTTATAGTGAGAATGGACTTCAACATTATAAAGGTCACATGATAACCCTTCAAGCTGAGGCAAATTGGCTTCAAAGAAGGTGGGGAAGGGGGATACAAGCTGGAGACATCACATTGACTTGAAAACATACCACAAAGAGACCATAATCAAAACAGCACAGTGTTGACATTAAAACATACCTAGCCAATGGAACAGAACCCACAAAGAAACCCATGTTTCAGTCACTTCTAATAAAAGTGCCAACAAAATGGGGAAAGGGATAATCTCAAATGGTAAAACTGGACATCGACATAGAGATGAAATGAACCCTTTTACCAAATAAAAGTAACTTAAGTTTACAAGACCTGAAACTACAAGATCAAGAACTCCATGACATTGGGGGAGGGAAATATTTCCCTAAACAGGATCCAAAACATAGGCAGTAAAAGCAAAAGTAAATAGGACCCATATCAGACTGAGTTCCTTCATAATGAAGAAAACAGTGAACAGACAACATCTGGGTTGGACAATATTTGCAAGCCACACATCTGATAAGGGGTTAATATTCAAAATAAGGAACTCGACTTTACAGCATGAAAATAACTTGATCAAATTGGCAAAGGATGTGAATAGACAAATGAAATACAGATGGCCCACAGGGACGTGGAAAGATGATCAACATCACTAACCAGAAAAGCAAGCTAACTGCAGTAGGACATCACCTCACACCTGTCGGTTGGTCTCTTTATAATAACTCTAAAATGTTTGAGGATGTGGAAAAAGAATCCTTTTACCCTTTTGGTAGGGGTGGAAGCCAGTCCTTATAGAAAACAGTGTGGAGGCTCTTGACTCACAAATCAACCTGTTTTTGCTGCTGTGACTAAAAGGACCCCAACCAGAACTGTAAAGGAAGAAAGGTTTACTTAAGGCTCAAGACTTTGGAGGTCTTAGTCCATAGAAGCCCAGTGCCCTTTCTTGGGGCTCAAGGTTAGGCTGAACATCCTGGTGGAAGTGCTAGATGGAAGCAGTTCACGTGGTGATCGGGAAATGGACTCCTCTCCAGATACAATATATATATCCCATAGTGATGCCCCAAATCCCACCTCCTCTAGCCCCATCCTCCTCCTTCACTTAATCCCATTGGGGATCAATGCACGCATTAGACTAAGGCTATACCCCAATCACTTCTCCAATCCTTCTTGCATTGTCTCACAAGTGAGCTTTTAGGGGATACACATCTAAACCATAACATTCTGCTGCTGGCCTCCAAGAGCTCACCCATCTGACAATGCAAAATACACTTAGTCCATTCCCAAGATCCCCATAGTATCACCAGTTCTGAGACTGCTCAAAGCTCAAGTCCAAAGTTCTGAGGCTCAAGACAATCTTAATTGCGAGCTTCTATAAAACCAAAAGCAACTTACAAACATCCAACATATAAAGGTACTGAATAAATATTTCCATTCACAAAATTCCCTTAGAAAGGACAGGATCATAGCAAGACATACTCAACTGGGCAAACAAGTCCCACAGCTCCATGTCCAGCATCTAGAGCAAATGAGGGCATAATCTCTCCAAAGGGCTTGTGTAGCTCTGCCCCATGGCCTTGTTGGTGGCAGCCCAAGTGGCCTTCCTGTTGGCTTGTCTCTGCTTGATTCCTTTAGCTTTCTTAGAATGGTGTCCCACATTCCTGGCATTTCTTAACCTCTAGTCTCCACTGCAGCTTTGGCTTCCTGCTGCACTCTCCATACCTTACCTTCTCGGGTGTCTGTAGGGACTCCCACCCTGCTGCACTTTTCCTGGCTTCCAAGGCCTTCCTTTGAAGTCTGACTCCTTGACCCCTTAACTCCAGCATCCTGCATTACCAGCACCAGATGACTGATGCCAAGGCTGCCACCATCTGAAGCAGTTAGCTAAGCCTCCAGGGACCCTGGCATGCAGCAGCCTGAGTGGGTGGCTGAGTCCCCTTGTTTGACCCAGAGCTGGCTGCAGCAAAATATCCGGGGGGTGACGAATAACTTGTGTACGTTGATGCAGCAGGAATGGAAGCCGTTTATTGTAGAATAAGAGTGGTATTTATACATTTTACACAGCCTATCTAATTAGCATAAAATAGATACAGCAGTCAACCAACAAGGAATCTCCACACTTAATGGCTCACTTTTGTTACTTCACAAACCACTCCCTCTGGCATTTTGCCAGGCGCCATCCAGACTTGTTTACAGACTCTAACATTTCTCTGGCAAAATAACAGGTGCCAATCTGACTTGTTTACAGACCTTAACACTTGTTCAAGAAGGGTGTCCCACTGGCTTCTTCAAAGAACTTTCACCTTTACCCCCTTGAGCTTAAGTGGGTGTGCTAAGCATCTCAAAATTCCTCCCGATTCCAAAAAGCTCAATGTCTGAACCACCGAGTCACGTTAGTGACAGTAAAGACACCACTTCTGGTACCAATTTCTGTTTTAACATGTTTTTTTTCTGCTTTAACTAAAGATTCAGCCAGAGTAACTGGAGAAAGCCTTATTTTCTTTTCTTTTCTTTTTTTTTTTTTTTTTTTTTTTTTTTTTTTTTTTTTTAGGACTTAATGTTTCAGAGGTCTTAGTCCACAGAAGTGGGGTTCCATTCCTCGGGGCTCAAGGTCGAGGCTAAATATCATGATGGAAGTGGCTAATGGAAGCAGCTCATGGCAATCAGGAGGCAGAGATGCCACTCTCCAGATACAAAATATATACCCCAACAGCCATTCCCCTATTCCTACCTCCTCCAGTCACAATATACCACTTTAGCTACCATTCAGTCAATGCTTATCATGGAATTAATTCAGATTGGGTTAAGACTCTTACAACCCAATTATTTATCCTCAACCTTCTTGCATTATCTCACATCTGAGCTTTTGGGGAACTCTCCACATCCAAATCATAACACCTGTGCAAATGAGGGATACATAAAATCTCCCCATGTCATAATTCCATAAACATAAAACTTCTAGGATCAAAGTTTAACTGTATCTAAAGACTTGCTCTGAGTTAAGAGTAGCTGACCTGTACCTGTCCTGTTCCTTTCTAAAGGACCATAAAGCAGACAACTTCATGACAAATCCTGCTTGAAAATCTGATACTTGGGCTTTTTCTGTGGGCCTCATGCCAAAATTTGAGTTTCTTTGTTCTGATATGCAGCTCTCTTCTTGAGGTACTATCTTGGCTACTTAATCTTATACTTCCAGTTCTAGGAAGAGAAACACATCTCCCTGCCCCATGTGGTCTAAGACTATGGCTAGTGGTTCAGGAGTCTGGATCTCTAGGTCCTTCTGGGTAGTATGAAATGTGACCACCAGAACTTCTCCATGATCAGCTGAAGCCACCCTCCATAAGCCTTCCCTCTGGACTCTCCCTTTTCCTGCCCTGTTTTCAAATCACACTGGGATGAGCCATTTGCACGTAAACCTTCATCTTGAGGAACCTGATGGAAGACAGTAGATACCAGAATTGGTCCAAGGAAACAGATTTGGGTGGTGGGAGCCACATCACTTATTGACTGGGAGGCAAAATGGTCTGATCAATGGTGGTAAATAGAGAATTGAATGTTCTCACCATGCAGTAGCCTCATGGTGAAAGTGTTCACCCATGGAGCATGGGGAAAGGGTAGAAGGGTTATCACTGACCTGTCCACTACTTCTGGTTTAATCCTGTTTCTCTAGTCAGTGACATAACCTGGTATAAAACCCAAAGCTTTCTTGATACCATCTAAAAAGACCCTTATTTCTTGTGTCGGGAAACAGACTACTGAAGACTGGACACCTAACGCAAATACAGGAGTAGTAGAACTTCAGAAGGCTGTACTTGCACTCTGGGAAAGCTTCCCATGCCAAAGTCGAGGTTGATGGGAAAGGAATGGGTCATCAAATTTTACAATGGGAGATCTTAGGTGGGTGCACATGAGACCATTATAAACTCGGATCCAGAGGCTTCTGGACAGGCAAAACTGGCCCACATATGCTAGAGGATGCTGTCCTCCCCCGTTTACGGATACCTCTGCAGAAGTTTAGCTAAGGCACCTATCTTTAAGCCCAATCTTGATCTTCACAACATAAGCTCTAGTTCTGCTCCTGGTTTCTAGACCAACACACTGTCAAGTCCCATGACAACTGGACTGGGATAATGCTAAATGTTAAAAGAACACAACTATTAAAGTAGCTGTAAGATCTGACCAAAATGTATTGTCGGGAACCAGAAGAGTTGCTGGGAATAGTTGCTCTAGGGCGCTGGGCCAGAGCAAGGAGAAATGAGGCAGAGTGCTGACGGGGCACAAGATCCTAGCTTGGAATTTGGTGTCTTGGCGAGGGTTCTGGGAGGCAGACAACTTTAATACCCCCTGGGAGAAATTAGGTAAGCTTTGAGAGGGGAAATGTCTCACAAGATGAGACAGAAGCTTGAAGTGGCTCAAAGCTAAGTGATCCAAAGTCTTATCTGAGAAGGCAATCTAGAACCCATCTACTATACACACCTAGAAACCCCATCAACTGCCTGTCTCTAGAGAACAGAGGACTGTTAGTTGCTTCCCCACCAGGATATTGAACTGGCACTGTTGGAACTCGATGGTCGCTGTCTCCTTTAAGTGGAGACTGATGTTAGATGCTGTTAGAGCTGGGTTCCCTGGTATTAAGCTGACCATACTGCAGAAGAGCAGAGGCTAGGAGGATGGAGATTGATTATCAGAAACAATGCTGTTCGATAACTGAGCCATGACTACTAGGACCTTTTTCCACTTTACCCACAGGGAACATTGTAGATGGCCAAGAGACCGCTGTAAAAAAAAAAGACCTATTAGAGCACAACTGATCCAACCTCCAGCCAGGATAGTCATAAGCAAATCTCAGAACGGAAGAGATGAGAGTTCCCCTGAAACATGGAAGTTAGTGTGCTCATTGTAGCTCGGCATCATTTCCCAGACTGGGCCATACAGAGGCCAGGTAGATCGCCACGCATGAGGTGGACTTCTCAAAACGGGGTTGGGCTACCAGATGCCAGAAGAGTATCCGGGAGTGTATCGCCCCCCCCACACACACACCAGGGTAGCCTGAGTTTGCTAGAGATTACAAACCCCCGTCTGCCCTCCTGGGCTATTTCTTTAGCTGGGGGCATCCAGTTTGGGCAGGTAGAACCTGAAAGCACATTACCTTTCCTGAATCTGTCTGCACTGAGGCTGCTCCTCATGTGGGAGGAAACTCAAAGCTGTTAGAAGTGAAGAACGTCTTGGCCAGATTGCTTTCTTAATCACTCGTTCCCCTAAACCAGGGGATAGTTTCATGAGGATCTAACTACAGAAATACCTCAACATTGCATAAAATGGCACACAGCCCAGTATTTGAATCTGCAGTTCCCCACCCTCTACATGGAGATCATATGAACTAAGTCCTCTGTAAATATATCCCTATGCAGCTTCCAGTAAGTTGCCTTACTGTACTTCAGCCGCCTCTACAGTGTGGCTGCAACATACCTGTTCTATATTTTGTAACTTGATCTCTTTGATTCTCCGGAGTTATATGCATTTCTAATCTTAGAACTTATTTTTCTAGGAAAGTCATATCTGCCCCACACTGCTGTCCACTCCTCATGGTTCCCCAAGAGCAAGACAACAGTCTTTAACCACTTACCCTCATTGAAGTCCATCTAAACCCAGATGCACGTACATAAAAACCTGCACACGTAGACACACTTCACAGCAAGAACAAGACACAACACTGGCCATGTGACTGACTCCAGATGAACTTCTCCTGGATTTCCCTCCACCTTCTCCTGTCCATAGAAGGTAAAGAACATTAACATCCTAACACAAGTTTGCAGACGTATCAAAACGCACTTGGGTTTAAAGGCGGTCTTTAAGACGGTACTATAAAACAATACCTACCAGGGGAGACAGGCCCAGAGTGGATCAGGGTGGTTTGCTAGAGATTACAAGCCCCTGTCTGCCCTGGAGGACATCGCGGCTCCAGTCCTTATTCCTCAGCTGAGGCTGCGACAAAAGCTGAGTTGATTGTTTATGACACTTGCCCCGTCTGCTTCCAGAAGGTCGGAGCCATCCTTCTCATGTTTGGAACCTTCTCTGGTAAGGGATGTGTATGGTGCCACCTTATCAAGGCTGCTGTAAGTCACCTGGGTAGAGGGTGCACCCCTGGAGTGCGTAGGGTTCCTCCCAATCCCTCTGGCTGTGAGCTTCTAAGCTACCCTCCGACCAGATGGTGCCAAGTCTTTATCCCCCTTGTAGTGCTAGATCAAACTCGGGGCCTTACACATAGTAGAAAAATGTTGCATCGCCAAGCTACACCTACAAAGTAGGAAAGTATCCAGTGGGCCTTTTCCTACAGTATCTGTCTTAAAGAGCCCGTGTCTGAATGAAAACAACTCTTGGTCCTCAAGCATGGTCTCCCTCTTTCCCATTCCCATCGTGATATTGAGCACAATGATGTGCCTCCTTCCTCCCCATGTTACCCTGAAACCAAGTGCTCAGGGATTCCAGAATGCTTGGGAACATCCTTTATTTCTAGGCTTGCTTTCCTGTCAATGCATGTGCATAGTATGGTTCAATGTGCAACTGACTTTATAGGCCGTTATGATTGAGGTTTGGAACCTCTGGGGAGGTAACTTATTGAAACGTCCTCAAATGAACAATGAGATGAGATACAAACTTGCTTTAATCCACTAAGAATTTGGTGGGGTTTAGAGTTAACATGCTGACTATTTTACAGTAACTGGTTGCTGCAAGACGTGGGGAGATTGGGGAGGAGCAGGACGAGAGGAATGATGTGAGCTGCAATTTTCTCATTTATATATGATTGAAAAATGGAATCATGCCTCACTGGATTTTTTGTGCAGATCAAAGGAAGTAACTCATAAGTCTGGTATAACTTGTAAAATTCCACATACAGCCTATTAATAGACAAAGTCATTTCTTAAATTAGCATAAACTATCACTGGAAAGATTTTGAAGTTGTCAAATTAAGCCTTCTAATGACAATTCTGTAATTAATAGACAGCAAGAGATTTTTATATTAAGGTTGACTAAGACTTGAGTAAGTAAACATGAGATGTAAGTATGATCCTGCATCTAGGGTGAAAATAGTATTAAAAAAATTCACATACAAAAAAGCATCTTAAAAAAGCTAACAGCCATTTATGCAAATGGCCCATGTTTTCAATTGCAGATCTTACTACTAGCTGAACAATTCACCCAACTTTGAGTTCAGTTTACATATAGATCAAAGGAGCATTATCTATTTCATGAGTTAACATGTAACTGTAATATCACTAAACCACTAATCAAGTCCCTGAAGTAACTGTACACTTTAATGAGGGGCTCATGACTCCACATGTTACCATTATCTAGGAGTACTGGACCAAGACTGTTTCCTATTGGGTCCTCCATGAAGCAGACTCTCATGTGGCACTTAATATGTGGGATGCTTCTTAGGGCTCTGAGGAGCAATTGGGTAAGAGGAGGAAATAAAATGAAATAGAAAAGGAAGTTGAATTATCACGGTCTGCGGATAATGGGATCTTATATCTGGAAGATCCAAAAAACAAATCTGCCAAAAGACTGCAAGAGCTAATAAATCTGGCAAATAGCAGGTTACAAAACTTACCTACAGAAATCAATAGCTTTCTATATACCAACAAGGAATCTGAGGGGGGAAAAATAGGGAAAATTCCATTCACAGTAGCCTCAAATGCCTAGGAATAAATCTTACCAGGAAGGTGGAAGACCCCTATAACTACAGAACACGGAAGAGAGACATCAGAAGATGGAAAGCCCCCCATGTTCATCACAGGCAGAACTAACATTGTCTAAATACTATCCCAAAAGCAACATACAAATCCAACACAATCCCCATCAAAATCGATGACATCCTTCACAGAACTAGAAAAATCATCCTAAAATTCATCTGGAAGAACAAAAATCCCAGGATAGCCAAAGTAATTCTACGTGGAAAAGCAATGCTTGGGCATCACGATACCTGACTTCAAATTACACTACAGAGTAACAAACTGCATGGACCTGGCAGAGAATGGGCACCTAGACCAGTGGTAAGCTGATGACAGACTTGTGCATCTGCAGTCATCTGATCCTTAACAAATGTGCAAAAGAGATACATTGAAGAAAGGAAGCTGTTCTAACAAATGGTGCTGAAAAAAACTGGTTCTTCGCCCAACAGCTAAACTGAAACCAACCCACATGCCCTTCAGTAGATGGATAAAGATAGTACACATAAACAATGGAATATTATTCAGCATTAAAAGATAAAATCATCTGCAGGCAAATGGATGGAGCTGGAGAATATAATGCTAAGTGAAATTGGCCAATCCCCCCAAAACAAAGGCCTAATTCTTAAGGATGCAGATGCAGAATATGCTGTGTGTGGTGGGGGGGTGGATTAAGTGGACTCTAGACAGGGCAAAGGGAAGGGGGCATAGGGGTAGGAAAGACAGTGGAATGTGATGGTGGTCATTACCCTAAGCACATGTATGAAGACAAAGGATGTGACTCTACTTTGTACAACCAGAGATATGAAAAATTGTGCTCTATGGGTAACATGACAACATAATGCATTACAATTCATAATAAATTAACTTTTTTTTTAAAAAAACTGGTTCATATGTAGAAAAAATGAGACTTAACTCTTGCCCTGCACAAAAACTAACTCAGAACAGATCAAAGACCTAGGAATTAGATCAGAAACTACATAATGTCTAGAAGAAAACATAGGGTCAACACTTCAGCTTTTAGGCACAAGCAGCAACTTCCTCAATAGGATCCCGAAAGCTCGGGAAATACCAAACACTAATAAATGGCATGCCTTCAAACCAAAGCTCCTGTACAGCAAAGGAAACAACTACTCCCATTAGGTAGGTTCTTTCACATCCCTAGTTGTCTAGAATATAAAGAACTCAAACTTTATACTGCAAACAACCCAATCAGTAAATGGGCTAATGAATTCAGACACTTCTCAAAAGATGAATACAAATGGCTAACAAATACATGTAAAAGTGTTCAATATTAGCAGTTAGGGAAACACAAATCAAAACTACACTGAAATTTTCTCACACCAGTCAGAATGGCAATCATCAAGAACAGTCTGGAGAAGATGTGGAGAATGAGTTTCACACTGCTAATGCAATTACAAATTAGTAAAACTACTCTGGAAACGAGGATGGAGACTCCTCAAAAGACAAGAAATGAAACCATATGACTCAGCTGTTCCACTTCTTGGTATTTGCCCTGCAGAATTAGTCATCATGAAGTGAATGCATACCCATATTTATAGCAGCACAACTCACAATAGCCAAACTGTGGAATAGGCCTAGGTGTCCAGCAATGGTTGAAAGGATATGTGCTGTACATAAACAAGTTCTACTTGGCTATAAAGAAAAATGGAATTGTCACTTGCAGGTCATTTGCTAGAGACCATCATGTTAAAGTAAGTCAAACTCCAAAGGTGAGGATGGCATGTGAGGTTAAGGATGGCGAGTGAGGAAAAAGGTGGAGGTGGATCTCATGAAGGTCAAAGGGAGATCAGTGGGTAGGAGATCAAAGGTGGGAGGTGGAGGGGGTGCTGGGAAGTGATATTGGCCAAACTGTTGAGTATTGTATACACATGCAAATGTACAAACTGTAGAAATCACACCAGTACATACAACTAAAATGCACCCAAAATGAGAAAGGGGCTCTGAGGAGTAGTACTCCTGGAAGAGGGCATGCGTGGACAGAGGGGGAAATGTGGTTATTGAGGACGTGAAGGACTTAGATACTGCTGGACACTTAAGTAGCTGACTGCAGGCAAGATACTGTGCCCAGGGGAGGGAAAGCACTGTTCTTCATGCAAATTCATGGAGAAGCTGCTCCATGACTGGGCCTGACTCAGATCGGCTTAGAAAGGAAGGTTGGTGGGGAGAAAGACGATCCAGCATGGAAGTAATGCTCACCGTTTCCTCTCGCCCTTCAGCCCTCTTGGCTAACTCTGCAGGTCTTAGTGGCTCACCTGGTAGTGACCCAGCCTCTTATCCCTGGAGGGTTTGAACTGGCTTTCTGCACTTGTGCATTTACCATCCCAAGTCAGCAAAAGGGCTCTAGAAGGTAGCTAGGTGGATTGCTGGGTACCCACCATATTTCCTCCTGCCTCCTCTGCATAAGGCAGCATCTCCTGAGGACTGACTTCCTAAGATGGGAACTTCTCTTCTTGCCTGCTGCTCTGTACCAAAGCAGCCCAAGTTCCCAGATGGAAGCTATAGCTTAAAGTTCAGCATAACTTTTTGTTCATGGGTGAAAGTACTGCCCTCTGGAGATCAGGACACAAAACACTATGAAGCCCAGAGCTGTGGGGTCAGTAAGCACAAATTTGTCAAGTGGGCCATTTGGAGTTTAGGGGACGCACTTCTTCCCCTTTATTCCAAGAACTACGTACTTTTTTTCTGTTAAGGCTTTAAATGTCCCCCTGCTCCGATGGAATCTGGATAACTGGAGACTGATGCCTGGCTCTCTGCAGTCTTGCCTCTGGGCTAATGTCTTAGCTGTCTGCAATCCATGCCTGCTCGGGTGTTGGTGGCCTGATTCTGGACCCTCATGGAGGATGCTTACCCTGCTCATTGTGAAGCATTGCTGTCGGAACACTGAAGTGCTGTTTCCTTGCTCCTTTGACAAGTTATTCCCTGTTGGTACAAGGTCAGCCTGTGTGGAAGTTTCTGAACTCTCGGTGTCTGGTCTTGGGCCAGAGGTGATACACATTACCAATCATGACTGTTACATGAAAACTGGCACACACCCACTACAAAAGCTAATTCTATGAAATAAAGCAGACATAATTCTCCAAAGTCATCTCCAGAGGGGTTTCTCCGAGCCCTCAAACTCTCCAGTGTCAATGCTGGAAGGGCAGGCCCTTCGGCAATTGTGTGAGCAGCACCTGGGCAACACAGCGTGTCATGTGACTTGGGTGTCCTACGATTGCCACCCTCTGGGTACCCTGACCTAATGAGACATATCACCTAGAGCCAACAGATCAAATGTTGAGTAAGGCCTTGCACGAGAATTCTGGCTTAAAACCCACAGGAAAGGGGCCCCTTGCCCAGAATGTGTCTGTTTGTATCAGAATAATCGTGTCCCTTCTATGGTGGAAGGAACCCAAAGTACTCAGTGTGGCTCCAACTGGTCTCCCATTGCAGGGTCTCGGCTTTTCTCCCTGCTCTCGGCAGTCAAACTCAAAATGGCTAAAGAACCTTAGTAAGTGGGTACTGAGGGTGTTTTGGCCACAATAAATTCTATCCCTATCACCTGAGGAGGTCTTTGTGCTCCTCAAGTCAATAGGGGGGTGGCCAGTGGCAGAGGCCAGTTTGTCAGTTGGCCAAGTTTTCTCGCCAAGTGGTTTAATGCTCCCACTTAAAATGGTTAGTCAACAATAACTGTGCTTCTTGCTAGTTGCACATACAAAACCACCTATCTCAGAATTCCTACTTCTAATCTTCTAAACTTTGTCCTTCCATGTGTGAGCAGCTGGGTCAGGTCAGTTGCCAGTGGACATGACTCTGCTCCAGCACTGAACCACTCATCTCTTTACAGTGAGTGAAGTTCTGCCCATTTGTAGGACATCCTTCATGTTGGAAAAGGATAGAAGAGGAAGATGAGGGGTGAAAAAGATGTTCGGCATTTGGACCATTCTTTGGACCATATGTCGGCTGGCTACCTGCCACTGCACACAAGTGCTCATTGGCATGGACCCCATGGAATCTGCACACTCTGGCTGCTAATGTGCCTCTGTAGGTCCGACAACAGACTGTGTCCCTGTGGTGGGGGTGCCAGAGCCTGTGTGGGTGAGAGAAGAGGAGAGACAAGTCCATGGCTACCATGAACTTGTCTCTTAAACATCTCTTCCAGCCTCAATGTCATACTACCAGGCTGAACTGCCTTGAATGTTTCTGGGTTTTTGCTTGTTAGAATTTTAACCCTTCAGTTTCTAAGATCAGAGGTTTTTGAGCTGCTCCTGTTTCCTAGTGACCTGGCACACTCCTCATGGAACCCATTACAGCTTAGGCATGGCATGGAGACGTGGACCAGGCTTTCCCAGACGTGGATTCCCAGGGCGGAGCAGTCTCACCTGACGCATGCACACTTGTATTGGGGCTCTCCAGAGAAACAGACAACAGGAGAAACAATGCACATAAGTTCTCATGATCTTCTGTGTACTTAACGTATTGGCCAATGTAACAATGGAGGCTGAGAAGGCCCATGATCTGCTCTGCAAGCTGGAGACCTAGGAGAGCCAACAGTGATGTCTGAAGGCCTCAGAGCTGGAGGGTCAATGGTGTGGATTCTGGCTCAATCCACATGTAAGAACTGGGTTACTGAGGGCAGGACACTACCTCTCAACCTGAGGCAGAAAGAAGCAAACATTTTTCTTCCTCCCCACCTTTTTTTTTTTCCTTTGGGCCTGTCCTCAACATTGGATGGTGCCCACCAGATCAAACGCTAATCTCTCCCAGAAACACCCTCAGACATACCTAGAAAGTGTTTAGTGGTATTGGGCATCCCATGACCTAGTCAAATTGACAGTCACAACTGATGCTTAATTTCTTTCACTTGACAAATTTTCTCATTGTGAACCTGGGAGATTTAAGTTTTCATTATCAATATTTTCCCATTTGTTCCGTTCTCTACCCCAATCTTGATCTATTGAAGTATTTTTGAGCAACTTCAAAATGTGACTTTGTGTATCAGCATGCAACTCTAAAACACGACGTCTGTTCATGTTCATAACACTACCTACAAACTTGTTGTATACTTCTGTATTTTTCAAGTGCTGGCAAGGTCACAGGGAAAACTCTGGTACATTGATGGTGGATATGTGGATTAGTACAGCCATTATGGAAAATAGTACAGAAGTTCTTCAACCTAAAAATAGAACAACCATATGACACAGCAACCCTTCTGATACAAAGGAAATGAAATCGATCCATTCAGACAGCTGTACACCATGTTCACTGCAGCACCATGTGTAATAGCTAAGTATGAGAACCTGAGTCCACCGATGAATGAGTAGCTAGGGAAGATGCTGCACATTTTCAGAATGGAAACATGCTGTCTCAAGGGAACCCTGACATGGACGAACTGGGAGACGTTAAGTGAAATAATACAGGCACAGAAAGACAAATGCTATAGGATCTCACTTAATGGAATGCAAAAAACCTCAGAAGTAAAAAGTGCATGACTAAAGGATAGGGATGACCCAAAGTTCCTTTTGGTCAAAAGATACAAAGTTTCAGATAAGAATAGTTTTACATCTATTGCCTGATGGGGTGACTCTAGTCAGTAACATTTCAAAATGGCTGAGTAAATTTAAGTCTCGCCACAAATAAAAAGTGAGCAAGGATACATTATGTTGACTTAATCATTCCAAATTATTTATCTTAACCACACTGTACTTCATAAACGTATATAACTGTGACTTGTTGATTACATGTAGTTCTTAAGTTACCACTTTTACTCTTGGGAACCACTGTCCTCCAGTGATAATGCCATGCCCTCTGTGTTCCTCCATCCAGAGAAGTCTAGCTCCTGTCCCAATGCTTATGCTACTCATTGAAACAAAATGTTCCATAACATGTCCCACATTGTCTGACTACTTGATTCTATGCACTGTCACCTACGTTTGTCCCTGTTGCAGGCTCTCTGTAAAACTCCGAAGGTGGAGAACCCTTCTTGTAAAGAAGGGAATAGTGGATACTTCCGGCCATGAAGGTCTTGTGTGGTCGTGGGCACATATCCTTTATGTTCATGCCCTTAGAAAATGTAAAAGGGCATTCTTGGCATGCAGGTCACTGTCACAACTCTGCCTAAGGACAGGGTTTTCAGGATGCTGCCTCTCAATTTTTCTTTTTTAACCCATCGGAGTTGAACTTTGGCGTGGACGTGACCTGGTGCTCCTGATGCCTCATGCGCCAACATCTCGGGAGCAGGTGGCTAGTCATGGCTCAGGTGCGGCTATCTGTCTGCTATGCCATCTGGTCCCAGCAATAGGAGATTATTGTATGGTGCAATTATCTGGATAATAAGTTACGGCAGAATGGTAATGCCGTCTTTATAACTGAAACTTTCCTCATCAGCTAGACTTCTTGGTTACACTAAAACACTTCAGTTAGGAATGATAGGACTTGTCATGGACTCCTTGCTGTTAATGCCCTAGAAGCCAGTAGTTCTAATGAGCTCTGTGCTATGGCTTTGATTGGGGATCTCTGTGCATTTGACTACAAGTGTACTGTTATAAGCTACAGAAGCTCCCAGTAGTTGTAACTGCATAATCACCTAAAGTTTCATCTTTGGGCAAAGGGAAGCCCCTCCATATTGGCTCTTGGGCCCTCTGGTCCACTATTTCCTGCTACAGACCAATAATCTTATCCTTCCAAGGAGCCCTGCTTCTCATTATAAAGAATAATAAATCTGACACAGAAGGGATGGGAGAGACAGAAATCAAATGAAAGGTCTTCAGAGTCCTGAATCATAGGCAAAATCTAGAAATCTGAGGCCAAAATACAGAGAACATTCTACACAAAAGCATTAAAACTCAAATGTATTTGAAGTCCTACAGAGTCTCACACAAAATACATGAGAACTTTACTAAAGCCCCAAATTGTAGTAAATCAAAGAGAATCCCTGTGCCTGGAGAAACTGCTAAGTGTTAATGCATACACATTTTTAGTTCAAGAACTATTTTACTTAGTAATCTCAAGAATAAATCGTATGTTCCAGTTCTGACAGTCTTTTCTATAAAAATCAGCTCAGGGTCTGTCTAGTAGCTTTGTAAACCTGAGTGAATTATTTAGCCCCTCTGAGCCTCAGAATCCAAGGCTTTCAAGTAAAACTTCTGGTGCCTTCTACCAGCCTAGGTCCAGAAAGTCCATTGGCTAAACCTTAATCAGAACGGACTGCTTAGAACTGCATATGTACACATTTTTCCATGATACTAAATTTACAATGCATCCTGGGATTGATAAACACAAGCATCAGGCATGTGTTCATGTGCCAGGCACACATGCATGGGTAAGTGGGTGTGGCTTGTGTGATGGCAAGTGTTGGGTATAAGCAAATGCCAGGCACGTGAGCATTATTAGCTCCTATGAGCAGGTGTCATCCATGAGTTGGCACCACCTGCATGTGCAGGTAGGGTGGTGTTGTGAATCCATTAATGGAATTGATGGGCACATGACCTTTAACACATCAGAAATTGTGCCTTATCTCTCCTTTCCCAGGAGTGAGCTGCCCTTGCCCCACTCTAATGCAGGCTTTCCTAGCAAGGGAAGGCACACCTTCTGGTCTTGCTCATCTCCAGGCCTCACTGTCCTGAAGAAATCATGGCTGCATTCTCCAAACCAATCTCCCTCCTCCAGGATTCCACCATGATGCATTTCCCGCCATTCCTCTTCCATAAGCAGCAGCTCTCCTCTGCCTGTAGGATCAAATCCAGACCCTCCAGCCTGCATAACCCACTTGCTAGGCCTCGCACACCCTCGCTCCCCATCGGCCCAACATTCTGCCTACCCTGCCTCCTCCCCCTTACTTCCTGGGTTAATATCGGTCAACCCAAACCAAAAGGCCAAGGAGTGCGCTTAGGAGGAGCACTTGAGATGCAAATTGATCAGCTTGGCTCAAATTTCATCCTACTTAAGTTCCACACTTTCGGACAAGCTGTCCAATATCTAAGTTTTGTTGTGAAACAGAAAATACTCGGGTACCTAACTTGAGTGGTTTTAGTCGGGATTTGTGAGGGAACATAGGAAGGAGCTACCAGTTGGATAACAGTGTGTGGTATATTCACTACAACCCAACTCGACTGCCACCAACCTCCATACTCCTTAGCTTGTGCAGAAATAACCTCAAAGTAACCTTGAGCAGTTCTTCTCCTAGGCTTCTTTATTCTGTCTGCACTTGACCTGTCTTGCTTCTCTAACAGACTAAGCACAACCTAAATCTGACTCAGTATTGTTTCCTCCACAGGGCTTGGCAAACAAGGGCTATAACCACACTTAGGAAATGACCAAAGAGGTTGATTACAGCAGTGTGGAGTGTTCATCCCACAAGCTCACAGTAACAACCCTAGTCTGCTCCAAGTCCCATAAAATGACTTGGAGTTGGTATGATAGACAGCATCTCTCAGGGTAGACACAAACCTAGTTGCAACCTCAAGCCCACAGATAAAACTCAGTGTTACTAGGTGACCCACAAAGTCCAAGGCTCCTCCTAAGAGGAGTCATGTTACCTGGGATTCTGTTGGTTGGCCTTTTCTCTCCAAGTGTCACAAGCAAAGGACACCCATGGCCCTTAGGATTCACCTAGTAGTGTTATAGCATAAGATGTGCTTTGTCATCCTCAGTTGAGATTATGCAACTAACTAGTTATAAAAGCAACTTTCCCAAACAGTTTAATAACCCACCATTTGAGGTCTCAAGCTATGACTTTGTGAATGCATCGATTAAAGAGACAGAAATGTCATTGGACCCCATTTCCAGGGTTTGAGATGGTAGGTTCTTTGGTCAGTCAACACCTAGTAAATGGGGCTGGTGGTACAGCACTTGCACAGCATGCATGAGGCCATGGCTTTGATTATCAGCATGGCTGTGTATAATCATCACAAATGGACAGGTGAATAAATCTGTCTCCTTAGCACTTAGTCCATCACCCAGCAAACAAAACATACTTAATGTCAATTAACACCTGTTTTAAATCCTGCCATGACTGTCACCTGGTGTACCTTCTTTTCTGATGACATGAATAAATTTGGAATTGGAAAAGATGAGGCTACTCATATCAGCCTGGATTAGGACTACAATTGCTTCAAAACTCAAGTATTTACGGAACACCTACCAGGTACCAACTACATTATCTTAACACTCATTCAATTCAATCCTAAGGACCCATCTCGGCAGTATTCTCGACTTCAAAGTGAAGAGTTATAAACATCAAATTCTCCAAATCAAGACCCAGGGGATGGCAGGGGGCAGACCCAGTTGCTCCTACTCCAAAGGCAGTGCTCTTGCAATCTTGCTAGAACTTTGTTTCTTTAAACCTGAGCTGCTTTTCAATAAGGTGCTGAACATCTTAAAACCTTATCCCTTGTGAATCTACTTGCCAACTGGCACAAATATTTTGGGCAAAACATGATCATCTTAGATCAGAGACCCAGGGCTTGTAACTTCGTAGCCATATTAAGTAGTGGATTCCTCTCGTCCTAACTGGTTTTCAGGGTACTTCATGGTGGCTGTTCGCTTGTCTGTCTGCAGTCCCTCAAGTTGATCACCTGGTCCAAAGGGACCACTATTCCTCTTGCTAAGCCTGGATCAAAAGCCAGACAGATGAGCTAGGCTCTGCTACTTTTGCACCTAATGTCCTGAAATGTTGCTGTTGAAGAGGATCCAGGGATGGACATAGCCAGCATGCTCTGCCGAGGCAAGGCTGGACACCTGCCCAGCACTGTCCTCCCTCGGGGAAGATGAAAGCTTCACTCAGGCTGAAGCATGAGCATTCAAAACTGCTAACATCGGATCATGGCATGCCAGAGCTGGGAGGGGCCTGGGGACACCCAGCCCAAGGCCATCATGGACAGATGGGAAACAGTTACAAGTGGATGGCTCTTCTCTCATCTGGCTTACTTTTACACTAAAGGATGTGAGGGACAGACAGGGGGCAACATCACTGCACCCTGCCTATATGCTGTCGGGTCCACTGAGCCAAACTGTTTCTGAGCCTTGAACTGGCATGATGGTTCCACACGCCATTCCCAGGGTTTCTCCTTCTAGAGTCTCTCCTTCCCAAGGATGCCTGTGGACTGAGGCCAAATATGGATAATAAGTGGGATTGGCAGAAGAGGCAGGCAAATCGGTTGATGAAGCATTAGATGTCATTTGGGACCCATCTAGTACTTCACGGTCTGTGGGCCCAGGCCAGGGCATAGGAGACTTGGATGGTAAGCCCTGATCTTTCCGTCCAGCTCATGCTATGGCATTGAATATCGGGATTCTCTGGACCTCAGTTCTTCCCCTTCTAAAACATTAGGGTTTAATTAGGTTGTCTTTAACATCCCTATCGGCTCCACCATGCTCGGATTTATGGCTTCAAAATATTTTGGCTGCACTAATTAACTTGATAAGCATAATTTCAGTTCCTGCTGGAAGAGGAGAGGGAGGGGAAGGCCTGCTAGCTGAACTCTGCCGATCTTCATCAGGCCCTGGGAAGTGCCATTATGCTGGTCCTCTAGGGAAACAATTGGGGCCTCAGTTACTTTATGTCCCGCCGGCAACAGGCTGTCTGCCATCTCCTAGCTGCTGAGACCTGCTTCACCTGAAGTCACTTCACAAGCCCCCTTCCCCCGATCTTACTCCTCACATGTGCACCAGGATATGAACTTCACACCCAACTTGCCACTAGTTGAGTTGCTAATTCAACGCTCATTGAGGGTGCCCCACATAACCAGCACCATGTGAAGTATCAGCCACTTGAGACCCAGCTCCTATAGCCACTGACTCTCCCATTGTGCCACTGGCAGGTCTTGGACTTCCACAATGCTGTGGTATTCATGCTCCACTACTGAAAGTTGGAGCCAGATGCTCAGTGGATACCCGAGAAGGTGAATGACCAGGCCCTTGTTACCCACCCGGGTTAAAGGATGAGCCTACAGCTGCAGACTGGGATCTTGCTTCCCAGGCCTTATATGCTGTTGGGATGTGAATGTCACTTCAACACACCACTTCGTGGACACTTATCGCAACCCTCCTCTTGACCTTTGTAGCTCACCTGTTCCCAAACCCTGCTCCACCACAAGCTGGAGGCTCCAATCCTTCCCCAACCATGTGTGCCCACATTGGGGTGCTCTGTGCAGAGTCTTCAGCTATACCCATGGCACACAGAGGTGACACTAATGTCACATCCAAGTCTCCACAAGTGAGGAGAAATAGGATGTACAGATACTAGGAAGTTCAGATTCATCGATGGAAAACTTATTGATCAACAAACAATATTTTTGCCAACAAAGGGAAAAACAAATACAGTATCACTGGGGTAAAAACCTGATTAATTGTAATGAATATTTTGGAAAGAGATTTGGCAATACATTTGCAGAGCCATGGAAATATTCATATTCTTTAACTCAATAATTTACTTCTGGGAACTGAGCCCAAGAATGTAATTCTATCTCAAAGAAAAGCAACCTCTATGTATAAATATACTCACTGAAGCATTATTTTTAATAGGAAAAAACTGGAAAGAGTCTTAAATAATCAATAAGGAAATGGGTATATAAATTATAGTGTATACTCAATGGACTGAATACTCTCCTTAAATGAGTTAAGAAAACTCTGGAGCAACATGGAAAAATACAATAGTGAGCCAGAAAAGCTGGATAGAAAATCAAATGTACAGCATGATTTTTATCTGTTTAAAAAAAAAAGATCTGCAAGAACGTCCTGAGACCAAACAATGTAAACTTTGACATGAAGGAAGAAGGGATTATAGGTTATTCTAGTTTCTAAGCATCTAACATGCTGCTATATTACATGAAAGTGATCAAAGTAAATTCTTGCAATTATATTTTAAAGTCTTGGAAACCTTCACTCCAGATAGCAATGACTGGCAAGTCCAGTGAGTTGAACCTCGCCTGTCTTGGTGGGGAGGTGGGCTTGCTGCGCAGGGAGACAGGCACATATCCCGACTAAATGGTCCCCACCAAGAGCCTCGGAACCCGACTTGGCTAGATTATACTCTAAAGATGACTGCCACTGCATTTCCTCAAGCTTCAGAGAGGCCAGGCTAGCCCCAGCCTGCTCACTCTCATAACCATTTCAGTGCTGAGTGAAGATGACAACAGGCCATTCTGGGAACAAAGTCCTCATCACTACCCTCGGGGTGTATGTCTGTCACCTTAGAGGTCTCGGGCATTTCTCCATTGGCTTTACAAATACCTGTCAGAGCAAATAACTTCAGTCTTGGTCCTTTTGTGGGCACTAAAGCCGAAGAAAGGCAAGTGGCCTGTTCAATGTTACTCAACTGTAGTGTGACGGTCACTTCTACATCCTCAACTGACTCAAACTTCAGTGGCAGATTTGGGTTGAGTACAGTGTATTCTAACTTCACAACTAACTGTCCGTAGCTAGTTGCTTAATCCCTCATGACTAATTTGCTTGTTAAAGTGAAGCAATACCTTCTACTACATCTGATTATCTAAAAACCCAAGTAAATGTTATAAATGGAGGTTATGACATACATAACTCATTTATATTGCTTTGTTATGAGGAATTATAAAAGGATACACAAGTTGGCTTAAGCAATGGCTCAAGGGGCAAGCGTTGCCCTAAGGAGTTTGTATCAGATAGTCAAGTGGCCTTTCAACCACAAATTACATCTCTAGAGTGGGAGCTTGACCACCTTTTTATTAATACACAACAGTAGAATGCATTACAATTTTTATTACACATAGAGCACAATCTTTCATATCTCTGTATATAAAGTATGTTCACACCAATTTGTCTTTATACATGTAATTTGTGGGTTTTTTGCATTCAATTCTTATTACACATATATACTACAACTTCACGTTTGTATATAAAGTTGGTTGACACACAATGTGTCTTCATACATGTACTTGGATAATGTCCATCACATTCTACCATCCTTGCTAATCCTCTGCATCCTCCCTTTCCCTCCCTCTTCCCTATCTAGAATTCATCTATTCCTGCCATGTTCCCCCTCCCTACCCCATTATGAGTCAGCCTTATAAAACATTTGGCATTTGTTTTCTGGGGATTGGCTAACTTCACTTGGCATTATCTTCTCCAACTGTATCCATTTACCTGCAAATGCCATGATTTTATACTCTTATTGCTGAGTAAAATTCCATTGTATATATACCACATCTTGTTATCCATTCATCCACTGAAGGGCATCTAGGTTGGTTCCACAGTTTAACTATTGTGAATTGTGCTGCTATAAACATAGATGTGGCTGTGTCCCTGTAGTATGCTGTTTAAGTCCATTGGGTATAATCCGAGGAGAGGGATAGTTGGGTCAAATGACGGTTTCATTCTCAGATTTCCAAGGAGTTTCCATATTGGCTGCACCAATTTGCAGTCCCACCAGCAGTACATGAGTGTGCCTTTTCCCCCACATCCTCACCAACACTTAGTTTGTCTTCATGATAGCTGTCATTCTGCCTGAAGCAAGATGAAATCTTGGAGTAGTTTTAACTTGCATTTCTCTGATTGCTAGAAGTCTGTTCAGGTCCTTGGCCCATTTGTTGGTTGGGTTATTTTTTTCTGTGCTTAGCTTTTTGAGCTCTTTGTATACCCTAGAGGTTAGTGCTCTGAGGGGTAAAAAATTGCTCCCAGGACATAGGCTCTGTTCACCTCAGATCATTTCTTTTGCTAAGCAACTTTTTAGTTTGATTCCATCCCACTTATTGATTCTTGGTTTTAATTCTTGTGCTACAGAAGTCCTAAGGAAGTTGGAGACTAATCCCACAAAGATTAGAGCCTACTTTTTCTTTTAGATGGAGTTTCTGGTTTAATTCATAGGTGCTTGATCCATTTTGAGTTTTGTGCATGGTGAGAGATGGGTCTAATTTCATTGTTGCATATGGATTTCCAGTTTTCCCAGCACAATTTGGTGAAGATGCTATATTTTCTCAACTGTGTGTTCTTGGCACCTTCGTCTAATACAAGAATTAGTTTTGTGGGTTAGTCTGTCCTCTATTCTCTACCATTGGTCCACCAGTCTTTTTTGGTGCCAATACCATGCTGTCTTTTCGAATTTTTCAATATTTTGTTTTTGGTGGACACATCTTTATGTGGTGCTGAGAATCGAACCCAGCACCCCGTGCATGCCAGGTGAGTGCGCTACCACTCAAGCCACATCCCCAGCCCCACCATGCTGTTTTTGATACTATTGCTCTGTAGTATCGTTTAAGGTCTGGTATAGTGATGTCACGTGCTTCGTCCTTCCTGCTAAGGATTGCTTTAGCTATTCTGGGTCTCATTTTTCCAGATGAATTTCATGACTGTTTTTTCTGTTCTTGAGGAATGCCATTGGGATTTTGATTGGAATTGCATTAAATCTGTATAGTGCTTTTGGTACTATGGTCATTCTGATATTCTGCCTATCTAAGAGCAAAGTAGATCGTTCCATCTTTTAAGATCATCTTTGATTTCTCTTTAGGGTTCAGTAGTTTTCATTGCATAGATCTTTCACATCTTTGATTCCCAAGTATCATTTTTTTATTGTGAATGGAGTAGTTTTCCTCATTTCCTTCTCAGAGGCTTTGTCACTGATATACAGAAATGCCTTTGACTTATGGGTGTTGATTTTTATATCCTGCTACTTTGCTGAATTCATCTACAAGTTCTGGAAGCTTTCTGGAATTTTTGGGGTCTTCTAGGTAATAGAATCATAATTTCAGCAAATAGTGCTAATTTAAGTTCTCTTCCTATACAAATCCCTTTGATTTCTTTCGTCTAACTGTTCTGGCCAGTGTTTCAAGAACTATGTTGACTAGAAGTGGTGAAAGAGGGTATCCCTGTCTTGTTCCAATTTCAAGAGGGAATACCTTCAATTATTCTGTTTATAATGTTGACCTGAAGCTTAGATAGCCTTTACGAAGTTGATGTTCCTGTTTATCACTAGTTTTTCTAGTGTTTTGAACATAAAAAGGTGCTGAATTTTGTCAAATGCTTTTTCTGCATCCACTGAGATGATCATGATTCTTTGAATCTATTGATGTGAATTACATTTATTGACTTCCATATGTTGAACTAACCTTGCATCCCTGGGATGAATTCCACTTGATCGTGGTGCATAATCTTTTTGTGTTTTTGTATTCAATTTGCCAGAATCTTGAAGTTTTGCATCTATGTTCATTAGATTGGTCTGAATTGGTCTTTCTTTGATCCCCAAACCAGGCAAAGACACAAAGATACTGGCCTCATAGAAAGAGTAATCCCAAACTCATTTCCTGAAACAAATTGAAGAGTATTAGTTCTTTAAAGGTCTTGTAGAACTCGGCTGTATATCCATCTGGTCCTGGGCATTTCTTGGCTGGTAAGCTTTTGATGGCTTCTATTTCCTCACTTGATATTTATCTGTTTAAATTGTATATCTTTGACCACCTTTATTTTCTGACCATGCTAATTAACATATTAGTTATGGGAAATGATATTAAATCAGTGATATTCATAAAATATAGCTTGGCTGATACACATATACTATTTCTCTGCCACTGTATTAGCTAAGTAGAAAAGTCTAGATTCCTCTCAATCCTTAAGGAAAATAAGGTTCAATCCCTAAATGACCCTGTGTCCAGCCCCTAGGTAGAATTCCGACTGACCGATGCTAACCAAGATGGTGGCATGGCTGGGTTCCTGGAATACCGTGGTTTGATCTCTAGTTAAAATTTTGTGATGAAAGGCATGATTAAATCATCTAAAATGAGAACAAGGACATCATGCAGTTCAGAATGAATTGTAGACTGTTTTGTACCATCTCGACTTTTCTCGATGTTCACTGGGATAGCAGACTTTACCCTGAGACTCCTAGTTGTCTATGACCTGGCTTCCTAAGCCATTGACACCTGCCACGGACTTATCCAAAGCTGGCCGGAGGATCTACCAATCCTGGGAAGCTCCTTTGCTTGTTTATCCTCCATATATGACCAGGTGCTAAGGTCATGCTACTCCTGCTTCCTAGAGAACTAAAAAATGAGTGGATCTGCTCAGTAGTCCTTGGACCTTCCAAGTCAGACTTACCTGGAATGCTGGTTAAATACAGCTGATGGAGCACCTTCAAACACTTAACATGACCTCCAGAGGATGCTGGTGCACCCTGAATTCTGAGACTGTCCTGGTGATGCAATGTGATGCTGGCCAAAGAAGGTATCCAGGTGCAATTTGCAGAAGGGCTTTCTCACAGGATGTGGTTTCCTCTCTGCCACCAATTTCACCACTTCTCAGGATTCCTTCTCTAGACCATCTTAGACAAGCACCTATACTTCAGCATCCCTGACAAGTCCAGAGGTCTGGGGGGCCTAGGTGTTCTTCAGGCTCTAAAGCCAATCAAGAAAGTCTAGAAAGACACAAAGGTGACATTAAGGACAGGAAAGAATGCTTTTGATGGTCAACATGCAGATTCCTTTCCACCAAGTGTTGTCCAAGGAGTGAACAAGCTTCATCCCCATCCTACCCTGCTCCTGTCCCTACTGTTCTGGCCCTTTCTGCCACAGCCCATGTTGGCTCCTGATCAGTAAGTCACTCGGATCTGCTGGACCCCCAGGGAATGGTCAGACTTGTCTCCCAGACATTATGGGATAAAACAATGTTTCCCATTATGCTTGCCCCAGGCCCACATTGGCCTCTGCTGTTTGGCCTGGTCACCTGAAGGACTTGGTCCATGAGTCTTCTTAGCTGGTCACATACTCCCAGAGCAGGGCTGACCTTGAGAGTCTGACCAGGGAACAGAAGGTCGCAGTGGGGACACAAACATGTCTACACACGTCTAAACTGAGGTGCTGCTTTTATATACTCACTAGATTTGGACTTGTAAATATCCCCTCTAAGTTACTTCTAGACTCATGTATTTGGAAGCTAAAAGTCTAATTAGAACATAAGAATTCTTCAGCTCTTCCTCATATTGATCTGTAGCTTAATTCCACAGCTGTCAGAGAAATGGACATCTCATTTTGAATCTTTGTACATGGCTGGAGTATCCAGTTTTTTTTAAATGCTGAAATCTCATTTCTAAATCCTCACAGGATCTGGATACATATTTTTTTAATGACTGCCTTCCTACCTTCATGAGAACTATTCCCCAAGGAGAAACCCACCCATTCTTGACTTTCCCCGAGTTGTCATCGTCACAGGGACCACTCAGCCTTGCCCCGTGGCTCCCTGGTGACATTACCAGCCATATTCTCCACTTGAACTTCCCACAGGGACTACAATAATACCAGGGTTTTCTACCTTGGTCCAATGTCCACTTCCTAGAAGGGTCTGAAATGTACAGTTCCCCATGTCCAGCCTACAACACCCCTCTAGGCCATTCTCAATCTGGTAGATCATGGATGGAGCACATTGAGAATGTCAGAAAGAAACCCCACTTGTTTCTGATGGGCAGTCGAATGTGGGCCCCAGGGAGGACCCTGGTTTTGATTCCTTCTCAGCTTATCCACCTCTAAAAAGCCATGCTTTCCTGCTCAGTTCGTTACTTCTGTAGGAGAGAGGTTCCTGATTCCACTCCTGATACTTCATTACCTGCAACACAGGCCACCTGTGCCATCTTCCAGGCACTGTCTTGGGCTCTGTGTGCCTCTTCAAGAGGCTCGGTTCATGAGATCCATATCTGAAATACATAACTTCTGCATGTACTTAGGTCTGCACTCCCCAGGAAGGGCCCACTTCAAGAAAGAAACTTACCAACACCCCAGTTCTCGGCACCTGGGGCTACAGGAACTGTCCGCACCCACAGCTACCTCCTTGGCAAGACCTAGAGGAAAAGGGGCAGGCAAGGACTTGACCTCTCCCAGTTAAGCATTAGCTCTCATAACTTCGTGTTCAGAGATCACTTGGTTATTAGTGTGCAGTTATGTTGTTCAAAAACTACCTACCCCCCCAAAAAAAGAAAAGTAGCTTGTATAAGGTCTACAACAGAGGTGTAAGAAAATGACTGAAATGTGGAAGAATTACCTCTATGCACCCCCAAATTTAAAGTTGATAGTCTTGGTATGCACAAGTGTGCAAAAATTTGGCTGGAACCTGTTTATCTGGAAGATCCACAGCAGACATCCAAGAGGGTATTTGTAGATGCAAAGGTCCTCCACTTGATACCTGTTGTGCCATAGTTCCTGGCCCTGCCACTAGGAGATCTTCCACCACTTGCTTAGGGCCAGAGTTGCCAGTCCCCAGTCTCTCATGGAGTTGCTGCCCTGACTGAATTCATGATTACACACATAACTGGTAAGTGATCACAGCGGAGGAGGATGTAGGGAACGAGAGATGGTCAAAGATACTGAGTGCAGCATATCTAATAGTGTTTTCTGGGCCAGTGCCTCTTAATCTTGAACAAGCACACAAAGACTCAACAAGTCTGAGGTAAGGCCCTAGATGCTACACTTCTAACAAGCTCTTGGGCAATGCCAACGCTCCTTGTCAGGGGACCATACTTCCAACAGTGAGCATTTTAGCAAGATATGCATGTGACCTTTTTTTATTTTATTTTGAGTATTCTTTTTATTATTGTTGGTGGTTCAAAACATTACATAGTTCTTAATATATCATATTTCACACTTTGATTCAAGTGGGTTATGAACTCCCATTTTTACCCCATATACAAATTGCAGAATCACATCAGTTACACTTCCATTGATTTATATATTGCCATACTAGTGTCTGTTGTATTCTGCCTTTCCTATCCTTTCCTATCCCCCTCCCCTCCCCTCTTCTCTCTCTACCCCCTCTACTGCAGTTCATATCTCCCCCTTGTATTATTTTTCCCTTTCCCCTCGCTACCTCTTGTATGTAATTTTGTATAATCCTGAGGGTCTCCTTCCATTTCCATGCAATTTCCCTTCTCCCTCCCTTTCCCTCCCACCTCTCATCCCTGTTTAATGTTAATCTTCTCATGCTCTTCGTCCCTACTCTGTTCTTAGTTACTATGGGCCAAAGACCTGAACAGACACTTCTCGGAGGACATACAATCAATCAACAAGTACATGAAAAAATGCTCACCATCCCTAGCAGTCAAAGAAATGCAAATCAAAACCACCCTAAGATACCATCTCACTCCAGTAAGATTGGCAGCCATTATGAAGTCAAACAAGTGCTGGCGGGGATGTGGGGAAAAGGGTACACTTGTTCATTGGCTGCACCAATTTGCAGTCCCACCAACAATCTGGAAAGCAGTATGGAGATTTCTTGGAAAGCTGGGAATGGAACCACCATTTGACCCAGCTATTCCCCTTCTCGGTCTATTCCCTAAAGACCTAAATAGAGCATGCTACAGGGACACTGCTACATCGATGTTCATAGCAGCACAATTCACAATAGCAAGACTGTGGAACCAACCTAGATGCCCTTCAATAGACGAACGGATAAAAAAAATGTGGCATTTATACACAATGGAGTATTACTCTGCATTAAAAAATGACAAAATCATAGAATTTGGAGGGAAATGGATGGCATTAGAGCAGATTATGCTAAGTGAAGCCAGCCAATCCCTAAAAAACAAATGCCAAATGCATGTGACTTTTGAACATACAAAAATGAGCAACTCTGCTGTCAAGGGGATGTGGACACTTAAGGACCTTGTGGTGACTCCCCAAGAACTAGGAATAAGAGGCTGTGACTCAGTCCAAAGGATATCCAAGTACTAACAGTTCATCAGGGGCCAGTACAACTAATGTATGAGTGTTCACACGTTGGTCTGTTGTGCCAACTCTTCAGTCCCCCTGAGGCAAGGACCAGTATAACTGCCTGCCTGTGAGGATTCCAAGGATCATCAGGCTGAGCCCTAGCCTTGTGGGTTATGCAATTAAGTTGAACAAACCTACCATGTTCAGAGTCCTCAGGCCTAGGTGTCCTTCCTGCCCAGTCCAGCACTGACAGCAGACAGGCCCTCAAAGCGGGCTTGGTGGTCAGTGGGCTTCTGGATCTGTCATCTGCCTCCCCTTCCATCTCAAACTCAACTCGGAGAATGTAAAGAGCTGAACCTCCTGCTTCCTGGAGCCTGGGTCTGACAGCTCCCCCTCCTACCCCTCTCCTCATTGGCCTTGTAGACTTGGAAAGCAATTGAGTGTCAGAACTGGAGAGGGAAGTGTGGACAGAACCACTTGGTTCTGTCTGGGACTGAGATCCTGTAGGCTCAAAGCTTCTCCAATGAATCCTTCAGCACCATGGACAGGGCACAGAGCCCCTATCCTTGTTCTCCCAGCATTTTACCCCCAATCTACAAGGCTCTTTGAGGGCACGTAAGCAGCTCGACTTATTTTCCTCTAAACCCTTTAATTATTGTAAAAATAGAAGGCACTCAACCACAGTTATCCAACTCGATAACCATGAATAATGCACATTAATGTGCAGCCTAAGAATAGGAGATGGGGGTGCTGATGAACCCAGGCGTGAGCAACTGGGATCGGGGCAAACTGGAAGTAAACTCCTCAGTGACCTACACACACTCATCATCATCATCATCATTCAGGTGTACATGCCCTGCTACACTTGAAACGGGCTTCAAATCCTCAGACCAGCCTCGGTTTCAATTTGCCCACCTGATTGAAGTTCTATGGGTGGGGGCCAGCAATCTTCGGACAAGTTATCAAGGTGATTCTGATGCTACGTTTAAGAACTGTCTTATCTCAAATGAATTCAAAGGCAAACTTCACTGGACCTTGGAGATATCTTAAGGAACAAGAGCCAGCTCTGGCCAGTGTGGTGGTGAAGTCCTCAAATTAGAATGGGGTATCTAAGATCAGACCCAACATGGGCTCCACCCCCATCAGCTGCTAACTGTGGCCTTGGGCAAGTTGAAACCTAAGTGCTTGAGAGCTTGGGAAGTGATCCATTAATGTTAGAGACCCTAGAAGAGTACAAACTAGAATTCCTTGTTGAAAGAGGGTGGCACTTGTCCACATGGTCTTGGGCAAGAAATCGCAGCACAGAAAATCGAGTGGCTGACCAATTAGTTAAGCTACAAGTCTTTGTCCTGCCATTGCTAATGTCCTTCCAGCAGCATGCAGAGAAGACCTGCAAGGGACTGTCGGTTGTCAGTCCACACCAGCTGTTTTGCCTGCACTGTGAGCCCAGGAAATCATAGATCCCCTCCCAGCACATGGAAGCCACACATACTCTCTACAGAAGAGGCACATTTTGAAGAAAATATCTGTCAGAGTCCCTCTTCTTACAATCTAACTACTTAGTAATGGACCAACTAATTTCCATTCTCCACTTCTGGCTCCAAAACTTCTTTGAATCTAAGGATTTCAAACAGAACCTCCCACTGAAAATCGCCACAAAAGATCCAGGTTCTAGTTCAAAGTCCCTTAGCTCATGGGCTTAGAGGAGATGCTGGTACCACTTGATACCAAACAGGGCCAGAATGGATGACCTGAGGCATCCATGGGGCTGTTTGGTCGGCAGGCTGCACAGGACAGCCCCGCAACCCAGAATTTTTCAGCCCTAACGTCAATAGTGCCGAAATTAAGAAACCCTGAGCTGAATTCTGCTGAGCTCCAGCACTGAGAAGCATTCTAGGCCTGTCCTTCCTGCCAAGGGGATTGGAGTTCCCTGGCTCTGGACTACATGGAGGTAGCCCAGATGAGATTGGATTCACACCATGAAGTTCATTTATTTGCAGCTCCCTGGTCAGACTGTTTCCTCTGCCAGACCAGAAGGTGGGCAGCCCAGGAAAGAACCTGCATTGGGTCCTCATTCCTAGGAGAATGCAGGTGTGGAGTGTCAAGTTCCATTAGTTAGCATGACAAACTTACCTTTCTTATCCCATACAGCGCTTACAAAGGCTTGACAGTGGATACACGATATCTGTCCAGTTGATGATTCACCTGGAGATTACAAATGACTTGTCTTCCTGCTATAACCACTTAGCAAGAAAAGTAAGACTTAAAAGGGCATCAAGCCCATGGGAAACACAGGTCTGTGACCCACTCAGAGATGGGGTCTTTGCCAGGGCTAAGTGGCATGGGTCCCAGTGCCTTTCAGGTCCCTGCCACCTCTGTCAATAGCCTTACTGGAGTCACTCCAACCCTGAAAGGTCACTTGCATTGAAGTCAAGTCAGAAAGGTGCTACTTTTCCTATGACTTAAAGATATTAAATATTTGGGAATAAGATAAGGACATCTTAATGATCTTGGGTGACTTGGATTTAGGATGAATGTACCCAGAATAGTTCTTGTCTGAGGCCTTAGGGGAGGTCAAACATCCTTAATTGAGAGGAACCTGTTTCTCACAATTGCCCTTAATTTGGGCCTTGTGCTGTCTTTGCCCACGCCCCCGCCCCCCCACCGAGCTCCTTGACTGATCTGCGTGGTGAGCCATGTCTCTCTAGACCCAGCTGTAGAACACACACCACTCACTGCCTGGCATGGCTGACATTCTGTTCTGGAGCATTCAGAGAAACCAGAGCAAAGCAGCCCAGGGACCTCTCCTGCCCCATGCTCACGCCAGCCAGGTTTATGGCCCTGGTGAAAAATGAAGCAAACCATAAAATACAACATACTCGTGGTTGTGCCATCTCAAACGCGTCTGCTGCTGGGTCAACTCAATGAGATTCAGCTGAATTTCCTTTATTTGCTTGCTGAACTTTTTTCAGTGTCGCCAGCCTAAAATGGGAGCATAAAATCCATGCAAAGTTCTAGTGTTTGCCATCTGTATTATGGTAAGATGCTAAAGAAACATTGTCTTGGTGATACCAGCTCCCAGCCAAATCTGAGCTTTGGATCACTGTCATGGGCTTGTCTTACATCTTAGGAGCTCTGAAGGTCCACGTGGGATAAAGCCCAAACTGCACGAGGCCACATGACCCTTACACAGAGATGCCCATAATGTTACTCTCCAAGGAAGTTGAGTGATTTGACCATCTGTCCCTGTAACCTTCCCAGTCCTTGACCAAGGGTTTCCCCACCTCTCACCTTAACTGTAAAGAGGATGGTGATTTTTCCCCCCCACCCAAGTCCTACTTCCTAAATTCTTCGACTCCATCCATTTACCTGCAAATGCCATGATTTTATTCTTTTATTGCGGAGTAATATTCCACTGTGTATATATGCCATATTTTTTTATCCATCTACTGAAGGGCATCTAGGTTGGTTCCACAGTCTAGCTATTGTGAATTGTGCTGCTATAAACACTGATGTGGCTGTGTCCCTGTAGTAGACTTTCTAAGTCCTTTGGGTAGTCTGAGGAAAGGGATAGCTGAGTCAAATGGTGGTTCCATTCCCAGATTTCCAAGGAACCTCCATCCTGCTTTCCATATTGGCTGCACCAATTTGCAGTCCCACCAGCAATGTATGTATGAGTGTGCCTTTTCCTCCACATCCTCACCAACACTTGTCACTTGTTTTTGTAATAGCTGCCATTCTGACTGGAGTAAGGTGACATCTTGGAGTAGTCTTGATTTGCATTTCTCTAATTGCTAGAGATGAACATTTTTTCACATACCTGTTGACTGATTGTATGTCCTCTTCTGTGACGTGTCTGCTCAGGTCCTCAGCCCATTTGTTGATTGGTTTTTTTTTGTTTTTTGTTTTGTTGTTTTTGTGGTGCTTAGCTTTTTGAGTTCTCTATATATCCTAGAGATTAGTGCTCTACCTGTGAAGGGTAAAAATTTGCTCCTGGAATGTAGGCTCTGTTCACCTCAGATTTCTTCTTTTGCTGAGAAGAAACTTTATAGTCCGAATCCACTGTCTCTTGGTTTTAACTTTTGCACTACAACAGTCTTATTAAGGAAATTGGAGCCTAATCCAACATGAAGATTAGGGCCTGCTTTTATAATGCTAAGTGAAGTTAGCCAAGCCCCCCAAAACAAATGCCAAGTGTTTTCTGATAAAGGAGGCCGATTCATAGTGGGTTAGAGAGGGGAAGCATGGGAGGAATAGGTGCCCTCTAGATAGGGCAGAGGGGTGGGAGGGAAAGGGAGGCGGCAGGGGGCTAGCAAGGATGGTGGATTGTGATGGACATCATGGTCATCGTTATCCAAAGTACATGTATGAAGACACGAATTGGTGTGAATATACTGTGTTCAACCAGATAGGAAAAATTGTGCTGTATATGTAATAAGAATTGTAATGCACTCTGTTTTTTATAATAAAAAAATTAAAACAATTCTCTCCAACTTAAGTAACTCAACCCTCGTGGGAACCCGTTAGCACAGGTCCTACAAGTCTAACTCCGCCAATAGACGGGCACAAAGGGTTTAATAACTTGGCCTAATGTTAAACAGCCAAACCCATTCTCCTGGCCCCTGGTACTTCTATCTCCAGTGACTACCAGAGCTTTTCTACCTGTCAGAGTAAATGTCACAAACCTGAAGAGGCCTCTGAACCCATGTCATTGTCTTCTCTTGCACAACTGAGAATAAGCTGCATTTCTAAGCTATTTGTTATTGGGATTAAGATCATTAAATAAAATTATGTATCTTCACACAAACTTTCTTTGTTAGCACAAAACATCAATATCCCAAGTCATATCATCCTGATGTCAGGCCTCCTGTGGTGCTTCTATCCTTTATAAGTGTAAATGTGTACAACTTTGTATTCTCATATCTATATTATATTACATACATGTATTCACCTTTTAGTCTTTCTAATTCTAAATAGCTGCATAATAATTCATCTGGATCATATAATTCTACTAGCTACTAGGATGCTTTCTACACTGTCTACAAAGTTCTGATAATAACAGTATCTTCTGCATGATTCTAATATTTTAAATATTCATCTAAGCTATTGCTTAGAATATTGGGTAGTATAATACGGCTTCAAAGTCTTTGCACACATAATTTCATCTCCCGATTGTCCTCTCGTGGTGAGGGTGGACTTCAGAGCCCTGTTAACCCCCGAGGTGCTCTGCTCCTGTGACTGTCATGGTCACCTCCCTCCCTGTGCTGCCCCGTGGACTGGGTGTGGTAATTAGAAACACTAACTCCTTTTCCATCTGAAGCGAGGAAGGAATAACAATGAGGAAACTGCCCGACTGGCGAAGAGGAATACAAAATAGCTAGAGGATTTCTGAATGTTCTCGCCACAAAGCAATGATAAATATTCGAGTTGATGGATATGCTAATGTCTCTCGTATGATCATCACACATTTATCAAGACACCACACTATCCCATAAATATTAACAATTACTGTGTTGACTAAAAATAAAACTTAAGATTAAATGTCATGAAGCAGTCTTAAAAATAATTATTTTCTTGCTTAGCTCCTTCTCTCAATTGAGTTTATGAGCTCCTGGGGAGTGTAACATAGATTTTAGAGATCTGCAAACCATCACCTTTATCACTTGACTGTAACATCTATTAAAAAGATAAAAGCCTCACTCCTTGGGTTCTAGAAAATTCATCTAGCAAAGAAAGGAAAGTATTGCAGACAAGGACGCTAAGTTTTAATGAGAATCTACTGGATGTCACAAAATGTTCAAGGCACTCCATGTGCATGACCTATTCTTTCAGTATAGCTATGAGAGAACAGACTCGAAGCCTGGGCAAGAAATTGCAGATCATCCTGCAAGTTATTGGCACACATGAGCTCGGTCACATGAACCCAACCTTTGAATCTGGGATTCTTCTTTCCTCCCAGAGCTCTAGATCTCAGGGGAAGCAGAACAACCCTGGAAGTCGGGGGCAGCTCAGGAGCATGCTGCCTGCAAGAGCACCAGCTCAGAAACCTGGGCAGGGATGCTCATGCTCGGGCTCCAGGCCACAAGGGGGCGTTGCAGGTCCAGGAAGAGGCAGCTGTCTGGCATCCCTTCTGGTTCCTCTACCAAGTTCAGTCTGTTCTCCAGGGATTGGGGGTGGAGGGAAACGGTGGAAACGGCACAACTCGGAAAAAGCCACAAAACCAGGCCACATCTTTTTCTACTCATAAGTCTCATAGTCCAGTGGCATCTACCTTCTACCTCACTCTAAGCCCAAGAGACTCGGCCATCCCCAAGTCAGACCCACTCCATCAGATTATTGTATCCCACTTCCGAATATCAAACACTAAACATCTGACAAGGGTCTCCTGGAGACCATTGCAGCCTCTGCATCTCTGATACATTTGGCCAGCTTAGGTCGGGACTGGTGAGCAGAAGACTGCAACCATCTTTATAACGTCTGAAACCATAAACACACTGTAGCACCCTCAGCAAGAGCCAATACTTATGCAGGACATACTCTGCCAGGCATGTGCTGGATGTTTCTATCCTAAAAACCATACAGGTAGGCACTATTGGTATCCTGTTTTAGGGAACAAGAAACTGACTCCAGATGGATAAGTTGCTAATGGGAGTTAAAGCTGGCATTAGATGGCTGGAGGCCAGCATCCATCTCCAGTCTCCCCACAAAGCTGAACTGCCTTTTGCTTCCCAGATTGCCCTGAGTCTACAGTCCAGACAGAAGTCGGCTTTCACTCGCTCAGTTGTTCATCAGAAATTAAGCATCTACTGTATATCCACACATCCTGGATGTACATGCAGCATAATGTCTCACCTAAACAGTGACACATATCACCATAGGGATGCTCATAGTTCTCTTCAAGGATCAAAAGGACACAATATCTCAAGATGGGTGATGACGGAAAGTGGCCAAAATGAACAAGGGGATCAAAAATGGCAGGTGTGGAAGAAACGGAAACCAAATCCTGGAGTTTCCTGGCCAGCATTTTGATAGTGGCCTCTCCCACACCTTCTCCCCCAAGCCACCTGGATCTGTGACCACCTCTGTCCATCCCCCAACTCGGGCTGCAGGTGACTCTTTGGAGGCATGATCTTGACTAAAACGGACTTTTGTAACTATGGGTGTGTCTAGACCTCTGCACCACTGGACACCGGAGGCACCAGTTCCTAAAATGAGGGACTGAAGCAGTGGTAGCAATGGTAAAGATGCTGTGCAGAAAGGCTGTCTCTCTGCTCTGGGAGAGGGCGGGGGGTCTGAGTCCTTGACGCTCTCCTGCCATGTGGACTCGCACCTGCTATGCACCTTCTCGAAACCTGTTATTTTAACTTGGAAACAATCTAATAAGCTTCCAAGCTAACCATTATTCTAATAATCATGAACTGCTTTGTACGACTCACTAGAAGCTGTGCGACAGACAGTTCATCATCTCTAAATATCTAAATCTAATCGCTAATCTGCAACATCCTGGCTCTTGAAAGGGATCACATTAATGTGAGAAGCACTGGGAGAATTGGCCATCAGGCATTAGCATAGCTCACCTTTGCCCAGAATAGAGAAGGAACCCAACACTGGACAGTCACGACTCTAACTAGCAAAACAAAGGTTGGTAACAGAAAATGAAAATCAGAAAAGCAATTCCCAGGGGCATTAGACTCCGTCCTGGTGAATTTCCTCAGCACATAGCAACCCGCCCGGGAGACAGTTCAGCCACAGAGCTCATTACCAGTCCCCTCCATGAGTCATCCACTGCCTCCTGCCTGGGCTGAGGGTGGCTGAGACTGATCAATGAGGCCACAGAGTGGTTGGGCTGGGGGTGGAATGATCATTTGTTCGTCTGAAAAAATGAGGAGGTTGGACAAGATGAGGCACAAAGGCCCTCCCAGGTGGGGAAATCAAGCTTGGCAGAGGACCAGGGAGAGGAAATGACTCACCCCAAATCGTCAGCTAAGAAGACTATGCCGAGCTTAGATTTAAACGCTGCTTTAAAGAAAGACCCAACTGCAAGCAAGCGTTGATGAAGCCTGCACAGGAAGCTGCCACGGGTCCTTCTAGAAGGACTTGAAGCAGAATGGACTTCACATGTCGGATTCAGAGGTGGTGCCGTGTCTAGGGAAAGGACTGGGGAATCTGTCCATATTTCTGACTGCTCTGCATGAGAAAGCAAAGTTCGTCTTTAGGGAGTTGTCCCCAAGAATGAAGTCTCCAAGCGGAGACTTCCTGGTCATCAGAAAGAATGACCTTCCCTGTCCTGCCTTTCACACAGAACAGGAAAGAATTTGCAGAAGACAAATGAGGGTCAGAGGGTCCAGCAAGCATACCCGGGGCCCGGACACCCTCTCCCCAAAGGCACGGTGGCTTCATGGCTGAGGCCAGGGAGATTTGGTCCTTCTAGTCAGTATCCTGTGCTCTGACTCTCAAAATCCCACCTGCAGGAGCCCTGCATGGAGGAAGGCAGGGCTCTGCTGCCATCTTCCCCAGTAACAAAAATAGTTCTTATTTGAACACAAACGCCATCATTAGACGCTTTTCTGACTAACGAAAAGTGCCAGAGTTCTCATTAATCTCCGTGTTTGAATAAACTGAACTCTCTTGTTGCTGTTGTGGGTTTTAGTCTAAGGTGGCAGTCTAGATTTCCGCCAGGTCTGCTTGACTCTAAAAGGCCTTCGTTAGGACACTCGGCCATCTCGGAACTCTTCTGTAGCCACATGTCACATAGTGATCTGTAATGTGTAAGTGCATATTTTAAGTGTAATATGTATATGTATTTACATCGACAATTTATGAAATAAATGGAGAAATTTTAAAAAACATAAACCATCACCAAGGAGTAAGTCTTAGTGTGTTCCTCCAATCTCTCCCTTTATACACACACCATCAATCAATGGTGGTTCATGTTTTCAATCTGCTCTGTAAAATGAATACATGGTCTGTATTTTGCATCTCATTAATTATATTACCAAGTGTAATTTTGACTCCATCACATGCTGGTTCATTGTGATTATGCCACAATTTACTTCACTGACTCCCCCCACTGTAGGCATTTTAATTGTTTCCCATTTCACTCACAAATTACACTACCACATGTGAACCCTCTGCATGTAAACATTCTGCATGTCTGCGGTCATTTTCCTGAGCTAGGAGTTCACCTTCTATGGATTCATGGCAAGGTTCTAGGTATTCCTAAAGCCTTTGATAGCCTGCCTATTGGGAAGATGTGGCAGACACACCAACACAAGTCTGTCTGCGACTGGGCTGCTTCTCCCAGAATTTAATAAAGAGGCGTTTGGTTCACTTATCCTCTCCTGTGTGATTAGCTAATGTGAGCACCCTCTGAGCCAAGCAGACGCCCCTGGGGACTCCTGAAATCATCTCTTCTGAACCTGCCAGTCCTTGGGTGCTTGTGAATTAATCAAGGAGAATGCTCCCACGGGGGCTTGCTGCCTGCTGGACGGTGTGCCAGTTCTGCCAAGAAAGATGCAGAGTCACTGGGCAATTGCCTTCAGACTTGGACCATTGTCCAGGGGGAAAGCCAACACTGATCATCATGATGTGGGAAGGAGCCATGGCATCTCGGTGGGCCTCTGCATAAATTCTTGGGAAACAAGCCTCCACAGTCCCTCCTAAAAGAAGCAGCACCTGTTTCAAGGTTCTTACGATGGGCTAAACGGGAAGTGCCACCGTAACTAGGGAAAAACTTATAGGGTCCCCAAGGTCTCGCCCAGTCATCAGCATGCCCTCCAAGCACCTCCTGGGCCACTCTCTACACTCCTAACCTCTTGACATTCTCCAGGCTCCTCTGGCCTCTCTCGGCCCCCAGGACGCTACACTAAAGAAACTACCTGCTGAAAGGAAGCTTCTCAGAAATTTCAGTCTCTGCCAGACCCTCTGGGTAGCTTCCCACAGTGGCAGGTTAAGGAGTCCCGACTGTATTCAAGGTCCTTCAAGGGTGGCCACTAAACCACTTCTCCAATTTTGTTCCACTCTTTGATTTTCACAATGAAACGTAGCCTTCTCTAACCACTCCGAACAACTCGGGTCTTGCCATTTCTCCACATGCCTTTCACTCCACCTGCAACCTGCATGTTGTAGCTCCATTTGGGAGCCCCACAGTGACCTCCCTGTGTTTTCTAGAGTCTTCCAGAAACGCCACTTCCCATGATAAATTCTTCCCTTAGCCCTTGTGCTTCCAGCCATGATGGAGAGGCTAGAAGCAGAGCAATGTAATCGCCAGGAACAAAAGGAACGGACGATAAGATGCTAGAAGACTTCTTCTGACGGCTTCAGAGAGCTGTGGCAGTGTTCGGGGTTTGGGAAGCAGGATTTTTTGGGGAGGAAAGTGCAGACAAATCATCCCACATTCTGCACGGATTTCCCTCAAGTGTACTTGCTGATTCATACCTTCAGGGGAGGGTTTGAGATTCCACATAAGGGAGGGAACTGGCAAAAGGCCTCTGCTGCAAGGCAGAAGAACAGGACAGCAGCCTCAGGGCAGGAGATGCAAGGAAAGATGGAGGTGGGGCCATGGAGGCAGCCAGCATTGAAGACCCAAGGTCTTAGTGAGGAGCTGGGCACAGAAGTGGGTCTAGCGCTCAGCAGGTTGCTCCCCAGTGTGGGGTATCTTTAAGTAGTCCAATCTACGAGGTTCAGCAAAAGTCACTGAAATGTGAAGCATAATCCCAAGGGACTGAGAAGACAAAAGTTGGTGTTTACAAGCAACGAGGGAGAATGGGTTCCAGCAAAATCCCCAGGTTATCAGGGGGATAATCCCCAGGGGATTCAGGATCCTCATGATCAGCAATGAATCTAAAGTCAAAATGGCTTTTCAAGCACTGCAGAGAGAACGCAGCTCCTGACTGGCTTGGCATGAGTCACTCCCACTTCAGTAGGACCACAGCCTCGGCTTCCGGTGATCCTTGTGAAATCCACTTCACCTGCAGAAGGCAACAGCCTGGGTTTCTACAACATTCCATGTGCATTTTCAGAGTTCTCATAAAATATCAGGTATGTCCAGAAACAGCATCAGAAGGAAAAAGACAACACACACTTGGGCTTAGTCACTGGAACCTTCTGACAAGGACCTAAAAGAGCTGTGATTATTATGTCCATGACTTCAACACATGACAAGGTACAGCCTCTCGCCAGACAATTGGACTGAGTGAAAATAAGCTTGAAATTCTGCAAAATAAAAGCTTATCGACTGTTCTTCATTTTAAGTTAAGTGCAGATGGAACACTGCAGATATGATTTGTAAATAGGAAAATGGAATACTGGAAAAAGGGGGTTGGGGAGACGGAAGCATGCAGGAGAGGGCTGAGGTCTAGTGGGTACAGTTGGGGTCATACAGTCCTGTGCATCTGTGCGTGGGAGTGTGTGTGCACCGGGGGGGAAGGGACCCTCCTGATGGTGCCCTGTGTACCCACCACAGTGGAAGCCACACTCGCCCTCCCCAGACTGATCAGGGGCTTAGTGGCCTGCTCCTGTCCAACACAAACCTGCCAGTGTGCGACCCTTGCTCACGGCTGCTTCACAGCTTGAGCTGTGCCTCTGCAGGTCTGCTGTGAGTCTCGAGGCTCCTTGTCCATGCTTTTCCCCTCCCCGTTTATTCTTCACGGGTGTTTCTCCCCATAAATCTAAAATAGCCATTCTGGGCATCGACTCCTGGGAGGACCCACAAGGACAGAATGGGTAATGATGCAGAGTTATGAAAAGTGGAAGACCTCAGGCCACAGTATCGGGATGCTCAAGTGTCTGGGGTGAATACAAACAATCTTACTGATGGATTTCTGGTTTCAGCTGAGATACGTTAAACAACTAGGAAGTGCTCACTGCCTCCCTACAGCAAGAGAACAGAATCGGTCTTTCCTTGGACCCATCAGAACTAAGCTGTCAGGGCAAACTGACATTCAAACATCTGGAGAGATGGGCTCAACAGGGAGACACGAGACCCAGCGTTGACTTCCCGGGAGCAGGGTGCCACGTGAACCCGAGGGACAGACCAGTGTTCCTGTGGGTTCCTGGTAGGCCAGTGTGAAGCTCATGGGGGCCGGTCTCAGACAGGGTCCTTAACTTTATAGGCCCTTTTCCGCCCTGGAACCTCCTCAGAGCCACAGAAGGACCTGGAAGAAGCCTGCTCTGGCTGGGGAAGGGAAGGGCATGTGTCATGAAGCCTGCCAGACCTCTCTGTCACTGAACCAAGAGTTTCATATGCAGAACAGGTACCACTGGAGGCAGGGCAAAATTCCATCTCTGCTGGCAGAGGGGAGTCCATTCAGCACAGTACAAGGGCACTGGAGAATGAGAGGGGGCTAAAGAACTAGCGACAAGGTGCTTCAAGGAAGGCCAGGAACCTGTGGAGAGCAGACAGGCCCACCAGCACTCCAGAACCTTGACCTCAGCAGGACAGGATGGCTGAGGAGCAGCGGAGAGGGCACATACGCGGTGGAGAACCTGAAGCCCTGGGGCCCCCCCTGGTGGGCCACCTGTTCTGGAACATTTTCAGCCCTTAATTCTTCAGTTACTCCTTAGACCTTGTTCTCTTCCCCACTTCTGGTTTTTCGAATGCCTGTATGTTATACCACTTTGTATTGCCCCAGAGTTCTCAAATGTAGTGATTCTTTTTAATTGTTTTAAAATTATTTTTTCCTTTGCATTTTGGTTTGAGTAATCTCCTCTGACTTCTAGTTTATTAAATCTCTGCTCAGCTGCACCAAGGCTACTAATTAGCCTGCTGAAGACAGTCTTCATCTCTATTAGTGTTTTGATTTCTAGAACTTTCTGATTCCTTTAGCTTTTGACTCTTCGGCATTACCCGTCTTGTCTTGCATGCTGGCTACATTTCCATTATAGCTTTTGACAAATCGGCGATTCTGAATTTTTTGATAATTCCAAAGTCTGTCACATCTGAGTCCCATTTTCGTCTCTTGGCATGCCTAGCACACTTTCGTGAAACAGCCCTACTACATAGAGCAATGGATACTGAGGTCAATAGGCCATCATTGTGGCTACTATGCTAATCTGTTGGGAGCTGGGCTTGCTTTCTGTGCTTGTTTTATGGATGGGCACCAGGGCTTCAAATTCCACCTAATTTTTCCCTTGCCTCTTGCCGTGGGCTTCCCTGGGTGCTGCTGCTCAGTCATTGTCTCTTAGGCTGAGGTCTCGGGTTCTGGAGGGGGGGTGGGCCTCTGTATGCTCTCCCCACATTCCTGACCTTTAGGATCAGGGTGTGTTCTGTGGTCATGGGCATTTTCCGAGAATGGGGGAGAGGCTAAACAATAAACAAAAAATCAAGCAAGAAATGCACAAAAACGATGCTCAAACCAAAGAGGACCATACCCAAGGGGGGCAGGTATGGATATCATGCAGAAAAGGAAGTCTTAAGGGACTCCTTAATATTAAGCCAGTTAAAATGGAAACACAACTACCCAAAACTTATTAGACGTAGCAAAAGAAGTAGTTGAGGAGAAATTGATAGTTCTAAATGTATGTTAGAAGTGAAGAAAGATCTAAAAATCGGTAACCTAAGTTCACAATTCTTTAGAAAATCAAAAAACTAAACTGAGTAGAAAGCAGGAAAAGAATACAGCAGAAATGAGATTGAACCAGAAGGCAGCACAGAAAATGCAAAGTAGGTTCCTTAAAAGACCAATAAAACTGATAAACCAGTAACCAGAAATCAAAAGGAAAAAAATACAAATCACCACTATCGGGAATGAGGACATTGCTGCTAGTCCTCGGAGAACAAACGGAAAAGGAAACGGGATGAGAATCCTGGGCACATAAATCTGCCTTAGAAATAGACCAGCTCCTTGGATAACAAACAACCAAGCTCATTCAAGGAGAGACATGATTATTCAGGAGAGAGGATTATTCAGGTTATCTATCGAAGAAATTGAATTAGTAAAATCCTTAAGAGAATAACAAGTTCAGATGATGGACTATCGACTCGGATCTATGGCTGGATCCTACCAGACATTTCAGGAAGTAATGAAACAAATTCTGCACAAGTCTCTTGAAATCTAGGAGAGGGAACACCCCCAGATAACTTAATGAGTCCAGAATTACCCCAAAGCAAAACTCGCACAAGACATTTCAAACTATAGTCCACTATCTCTCCAGAACATGCTATTTTAAAAAATTGAAAAATTAAGTACAATCTAGCAACATAAAAATGATATTCCAACCAAGTAGTGTTCATCCAGAGAAGATACATGTTGGGTAAATAAGTACACGAAAGGATGCTTATTAGCCTCACTGGTCATTAGGAAACCCAAATGAAACCACAATGAAGATATGGCTTGGTAAGACGGACATCAATTGAAACTCCTACGCTGCTGGTAGGAGAGTAAAATGGTGGGGTCAATTGGGAAAACAGTGGGTCAGTTCATTATAAAGTTTAGCTTATAAAACAGCAATCACACTGCTTAGTGTAAGTGTTTTTCAGCTGAAAAACGCTCATTACACAAACTTATATCTGAATATAAACAGTGACTGTTCATAATCACCTATAAGTAGGAACGACACAAGTGTCCTCAAGTGACAGGACAAACCACGTGCACCCACAGAAGGAACCTCATTGGGAATAAAAAGGAAGGAGCTTCCACCACACTTGACAGACGGATCCAAGCACAGGATGCCAAGGCAAGCAGCTGGCCTCCGTGGGTCCCTCACTGGGTGAGTGCATCCACACGGCAAAGGCAGAGCTCATGGGCAGGAAGCAGACCAGCTGTTGCTGGGTCCTGAGTGGAGCAAGTCTGACCGTGACAGACGGCGGAATTATTCTGTCTTGACTTTTGGTTGATAGTTCAAGACTTGGCAAATGTAAAACTTCTACAATTGAGTAGAATAAATTCACGTTTCTGACTCTGGGGGCTCTATCTGGTACCCTTTAACAAGACATCAGAAGTGAGTCTGGGGAAGAACTGGGAAATCCAAATGGTCCTAAGCCCCTTCCAAGAGCAGCCCCCATCCCCTGGTCTATGGAAAGTGGGACATGAAGTGAAACAGAATGAATGCCTTCAAGGCATCTTCGGTGGGAGAAGGAATGCAGACTCGGCTGCCCTTCCTCCTGAAAGCTGTGAAAAGAGCAAAGCAGAGCTCTCCAATAAACCCTGAGCCTTACAGTAGGTGAGGACTGGGGTCAAAGCCAGGCTGTGTCCTGTTAGTGTTTGCACCTGGCTGGGCCACGCCAGCAAAACAACAATCTGGTTCTCCTCTCCATTTTTCTTATGCTTTTTAAAAAATTCATTATTTTTCCTCATTGTTTGGCAGGGCTTAGGGTCATTATTTTATATTAAACAGAGGAACATGAGAAAGAACTGGGCTCACAGTTCTGCATAAAATGAAAGGTAATTTTAAAAAATGCTAATAGAGGACACACTGTGCCGTGGGAGTGTGGAGTAATTGGCGCATCCAAGGCTTTGGAGAGCCTGGCGGGGTCTGAATGCAAGCAGTGTCGCTACCAGGCGGGCGGCGGGGCCTCGTTATGCAACGCCTCAGAGCTGAGCCTTTCTGATCTGAGCAGCCTACCTCAGTGTTGTGAGAATTAAATAAAATGAGGTTCAGAAAGCGTATTACGCCGTACAGCGGGTCGGGGCCGCTTCGCCACCATTATGATCATCATTACTGTTGTAACTGGCCGCCACGATCGTTATTTCTCCCCTCCAATGTGATGGTGCTACAGCAATTTTCCAAACCTACGCCTCTGCAGTGCAGGCCGGGGAGGTCGCCCTCAGAAGGAACCCAAGTTCCTCTGACATTTGTTCTTGAGCACTGGGTCTGCTGTTGCTGAGACTTGTAGGGACCTTTCGGACATTATTCTTGCAGTGAAATCCATCTTCTATGAGCGGTTCTATGAGGTCTGACCTCGGGTCTTGTTTGGTGCTGCGCCCTGGCTCAGGACTCCGGTGCTGGGTGGAAGAAATGGCAGGCAGGGAACAGCGGGTGAGCACCCGGGGAAGCACTTGGCCCTGGGGTCGGAGGCGGGTTTCGGCCCCATCCATCACATCCTGGCTCTGGCAAGTTCTGGAACCTTGGTTGCCTCACCTGGAAAACGGAAATAACGCCACCAGGAAACATGGAACGATTATGCAACTGCTATCTGATGCCCCCACGGCCCCTTTAGGCAATGCCCCAGGCTTTGTTAGGAGCCGTAGGTCACCATTTTATAAACAACTTTAGTATTTCTCAGTTACACATCATTTTCACATCAGGAAGTATATTCTAATACTGAATTCTGCCCAAGAACCTGCCTTTTGCTCCCTACTCGACAAATATTTCTGAGCTCCTACCAGGGAAATAAAGGCAGTGAGACGAAAAACCTGCTATCATGAAACTTGTAGAATTTTTAATAGAGGTAAAAATTTCTTTAAAAAACGGAGTCTTAGGCAGGGGTAAGAGCCATGCAGTGTGACTCAGCAGGATGAGGGTTGGAGCCTGAGCAGGAAAGGGACAGAGCACTCGGCCCCAGGAGAGGACTTGGGAGCAGGTCGGTGATGTGGGGGAGGCTTCAGGCAGGTGCTGGCCAGACCATGGACTCCCCCAGTCTGAGAGCTGAGTCTCTGAAAGTGGCTACGAGGCACACTTTGAGTACTCTTGCTTCCAGATTGTTCCATTTCTAAATGAAACTCATTACATCAAGGTAAACAACCTTGGTCTTCAAAGACCCCAAAGGAAACGAAGCGGGTGGGGTGGAGACACTGCCCCCATCCTGATGGGGGCATACAGAGGAGAGGTGAGCCCTGTCGGCCCCGGAGAACGCAGGAGCAGCCCTCTCCTTGCAACAGCTTCCCCTTCTGTGTCGTCAAGGAAGGGAAAGAAAAGGTAAGCAAAGCTGTATTTCCAGTGCGTTTTACTAATGGGAAAGGAAAAAAAAAAAACTCCATAATTCCTGAGTAGAGAATAAAAAAGTAAACTTCAACATGAAAAACTTTGAACAACAAGCAATTAACTAGGTGGCAGCAAAGGGCACCGAGAGAAAAGATGAATTGCCTGAAATAAATAAGAGCTGGAGAGGAAAATGAAAAATGTCCCTGAGGTAAATGGGATTCAGCGTAAGCATCGCGAGATAAAGAGCAATTGCTTCACGCAAACACAAAGGAACGCGTCTAGCTCAAGCCTCAAAGTCGCCCGGAGACGTCGTCGGTGATTCGTGGTCGCCAGTTGGCCTGCTGTGCCCACTATGTGCTAGCACCCACTGTGTGCCCCTCTGCTCGTCCTTAGCAGGTCTGCCCTGGAAATGCAGCCTTGCTGCCCTGCCTCTGTAGTGGCTCAGACAGAGGGCTCGGGAACACTGGCGCTCTCTCCCTCTGTGGTGTGTACACACACATTCAGGACACTGGCTCAGCCCTGAGAGTGTCACGTGTCTGCTTGTTTGAGACTTTGTTAAAGACGGAAATGGAAGATACTTAAAGGGTATTCCTTAGACCCCTTCTACTCAGATCCCAATAATTAGCATACAAAAATCTCTGCACTCCACAGGCTCGACGGGAGAAATGAGCCCTACCATGTGTCCTTTCAGGATATGGACACGGTGAAGCAGGTGATGGCAGAGATGCTATAAGTACACCTGGGTTATATTCCTTATGCAAACATAAAGTCAGGAAGGGCTTCCTGGAGGAGGCAAGACCAGATCTGAATTTGGAAAAGCGGGTAAAAGCCAATCAGGTGGAGGAACACCATGTAGCCATCCTCCCTAGAGTTCCTCCTGGGAAGTACTGCCACTTCACAATGACCCGACTAACTTGGGAAGTAGAACAGGTAGCATCTGGGGCCATATCAGCATGGGCTGGTGGCCACATGAAGGTATTCAAAGACGCTACCCTTCTGGGTACTAGGGTGCCATGGAAGGCTTCTAAAACATGACAGGGGTGAGACATGATCAGAGTGGCATGTTAAAGATGCCATCTGTGAGCCAGTTACGGAGTGAGCTGGGCGGGAAGCCTGAAGTGCCCTCGGGAGATGTTGAAATAGTTCCTAGTGAAGGTGGTTTGTGTCGCAGGCGTTGGCCCGGGGTTGGAGTTATCCAGTCAACTGGATTAACCAATTAGTTGGTTCTGCCCCTTTCCACTGGGACAACTTGAAAACACTTGAGTGATAGGTACATTTTGGGGCAGAACGAATGAGAACTGGCATCCCACAGGAAGGGTGGGGTTGTTGAGAGGAACCCGAAAGTCTAGAGCCCGACTTAAGACTTGTGCTGTGTCTGCACTTGTACTTCAACTTGAAATAATTAAGTTGGGCAAGATGGTTGGTAAGTGGAAGTCCTAGAACTGAATCAGAGTGGGACTCTTCAGCTGATCTCCTTTGTCCCTGACCTAGGGCCAGCTGCATAACTCGCAGGACCCAATACAAAGAAAATAGGGAGCCTCTTCTTAATAAAACCTTAAACCCTGGGGAAAAAGGTGCCAATAAACCTGAAAATCCGAAGCTTCTTCTCAAGTCCCTTAGGCATGTTCATAGGAGGTTTTACTTGCTATTTAATACAATTCTAGCTAAAGAAAAAGCAATTAGCATGGGTTTCACGTGTCACCTTTATAATGTGCAGTGCCAATTTTGTTCTGTTATGCTCTATATGTCTAATGAGTGACACACAATTGTCACCTGTCACCTTACCATGCCAGGGCACCTTGGAGCCTCTTTCCTATGTAATCGTAACAAGGCGCCTAGCAATTGCTTTCCCTAGCCCTGTTGCGCCCCATCCCCCCACCGGCCAGCCTCTGACCACCCTGAGCGAATCTTTCTAACTGGCTGTGTAACTGTATTCCTCGGCATGCGGATGCCCGTCCAACACAACCTGGGGAAGCCTCTCCTCGGGCCCCGTTCTCTGCTCCTCTGATGGAGATGGGTTGGCTGGGACGTGAGGGTGAATGTCCAGGCCTTTGTGTTCTGTTCATGGCCTGGTCTTGTCTGGGGCCATATTCTGACCATGGCTTTCTTGTCAATATACCTACTCTGCTCTTCATCTGGCAATTCAGGACTTCTTACAGTTCCATACAATTCTTGGGGTCTCTTATTACAGTTCTGCGAAGAATGTCACTGGTATTTTGTTAGGGATCACACTGCATCTATAGACTACTTTGGGGTAGTGTGAACAAGAATTGTCACTTTTAAATACAAATATCAGAGCATTCCACTAACATGTAGAACTACCAAGGTTATCCACCTAGTGTTTCAGCTCGTGTGTATAGTTCTTATGAAAGCCTGAAGATACTTGCTATTTTCAACTGTCGTCTGTACATTTTAAGAACTTCTGGCTTACTAGTGAGTTAGGAAGGACTAGATGGAAATCCAACCATGAGTTCTTACCTCCCACCTCCCCACTGTCTGCGTGTGTGGCTGGCTAATACAGGGAGGTTATGTGACTAAAAGGGTACAACGGGGTTCCTTGGCTCATGATTCTTACAATGCCATCGGCATCTTTTGGCAATCCAAGCTGTGGTCCCAATGGAAAGTGTGACATCGTAGGGCTGCCAGTGCCCCACTCACTTAGCCATTGGTGGACACTGTTTCCTGGTGCTCACAGGGCATGGTGAGCACTCTACTGACGAACAGAGCAACAGTGGACACACGTGTACTAGCCAGGGCTCCTCTGGCACATGCTCCACTATCCCAGCAGACTTCAGCTACAAGACAAACTCAAAAGAATTTCAAGAGCCCAGCAGAGCATGGGCTATTCTGAGCACACACAAGTCTCACACGTGCCCAGGAAGTTGGCCCTTGGCAGCAGGGAAATGGACTGGTTGACCCCATGGGACTGCACTGGGGCCAGGCCACAGAGCTGGCAAGCAGCAGGTTCCAACACAGAGCATTTTCCTCCACAGCAGGCAGAACCTCTCGGTTCCAGGAGGCCAGATAGATGCTAATAACAGACTCGGCTGTTTACTGGAAACGACTCTGTGCAGATGCTTCTGGGCACAAATTCATTTGATGTCTACAAAATGCACCTATTACTCAAGTGTTCTCAAATTGTCAGGGAAAGGTCTCCATTTCTTGCTCCAGCCCCGCCTGGAAGGAGCTTTCTCTTCTCAGATCATGAGAGTAGATAAGATAGCTCTTGTGCTGGGAGCCCTGCAGACAGGAATGGCTCTGTGTGCAGTGGATGGCCATTGGCCTTCTCTCCCAGGAGCCTCGGAGCTCACAGGGGTCAGAGGCTTCAAGGCTTATCTGGATGGCCAGCTCAACACAGCCAATCCTGAATAGACCTTTTTTTCTGTAGTCCCTTTCTTATGCATTATTTACACACAATTGTGAGGTTCACTTTAGCATTTTCCTAAAACGCACATAATTTGTCCCATTTCAACTTCCAGTACTATACCCTTCTCCCTTTCCCTGGTGGTCTTTCTCTATTCTCTTGGCCTTCTAGTTATTTTTGACCAGTGCATATTAGTTATACCTAGAAGTGAAATTCATTGGGACATACTCGCATTCTGAGGTTGGGTCAGACACTGTGGAGATGGCAATGATGGTCCCTTGTTCTGGCGAGGGGGAGCCTGGTGCCTGGGGCACTGCAGCAGTGGGGGCACTAGGGTGTCCACTCATGGTGAGCTGGGAAGGGATGCAATGGAAAGATGTGCCTTGCCCAAAGAAAGGGCCTTCAAAAGGCCTGAGGACATGTGTGGCTCTTGCAGGAGTGATTGACACACTGACCAGAAAATGGCAGGTGCTATTTGGTCACCTGCAGAGGCCAAGCATGGAAGTCGGTGGACATTCCCCAAGAGCACCCCCACCACTGCCCTGGCCACCTGAGCATACCTCCCGGGGAGAGTGAAGGGTCAACCCTGAGCTGCAGCAACCCAGCAAACAGAGGGCAATGATCAAGAAAGCGGGGACACACGGATCTGCTCCTGACCAGGGAAGGTGGGAAGCCTCCCCAAGGAGATGGCACTTGGTTGGACTTAAGAGTGGCCCAAAGGCCAGGAGCTGGGAGAAGCCACTTCGGGGTCCAGAAAATAAGAAATGCAGCTGAAGCAGGAGCTGCTGACAAGGCCGGGGAGGATAAGCAGGAGATCATAGAATGTCTCCTACCATAAGGAAGGGCTCCCTGTGCGCTTCTGAAAGCGCGGATGGAGAGGACCATCAGTCTAAATCACGGGTGTAATTAGAATTGCCATTAGAATCTTTGAAGGAGCCCAGACAACTTTCCGCCTAGGGGCAATTTGAGCACCATCATTATTCTGGGTAGAGATAAGATTCTTGTTTATGGAGACTGTCTCTCCAAGAAAAAAGACCCTGAGCTAAATTGATCCAAATCGATCAGGACTTTTCATTAGATAAAATGTTCTAATAGTAAATTATGCTCTCGTTTGAGAGCTCATAGCAAATGTTGGAGATGCAGGGCCACAAATGAGATTTTAATCCACCAAAATTCATATTCTTGTGTTCTAAACGGCATAAAAGTGTCTAAATTATACAAAGACCAATGGAGCAAGTCAAAACCACAGCCATGCACATAAATTTACTGTCGCAGAATCTTTCTTCCTTGTGATCTCACTTTAGAAAACAACCGAGTCATGGTCTCTTTCCTGTGGCCTGCAGAAATCGGAAGCAAGGCTGGACCTGGAGCCCAGAACCCTGCAGCAGGTTCCAGCCCTCCTCCTCCTGAGGACACAGCTTAACGGTCACAGAGGATTCCTATACTATCCATGAAATGACGGCTTCCAGGGGAAAATGTCAAGAGGTACACCTGGAATTGGGGAGCTGGATGAGATGACACACTGGAAACGGTTAGGACTCTGGGTCTTGTAGGCGGTACACTCCTTGGCACGTCCTTCCCCCACTATTTTTCAGTTCTTATTTCACAGCAGACCTGCGAGGGACCTTTGATAAATGTGTAGAGGGTAGATCAGGTCACTTCCACTTTTTTGAAAGTGGTATCTTCCAATTTTACCCTGAAAGATACCACCAGGAGTGACAGACCTAAAGAAAAAATGGGTGGGTTTGTATTCAGTTGTCTCCTCGGAATCTGTTGAGGTCCCACTCTCCAGCCCAGTGTGTAGTGGTGTTCAGATGAGGTACTGGAGCAGGATGGGTCTTGAGCCACCATGGCTAGTACAGTAAGGAAACCTAGGAATGAGACAGTCGCACAGGGAGACTGGGGATCTAGTGCCGTGAAGCAAGAATCCAGCAGGAGCAGGAGAGAGGCTGGGGCAGCTCCTTCCCCAGGAGCAGCCCTGACCTCAGACTTTGGCTCCGGGACCCTGACACAGTACTTCTCTGCTGTTTCAACCACTTGGCCTGTACCACTACTGAGAGCCATAGCTGAGTAGGAATGACGCATGGCATTTTTGGTTGAAAGGTGACGCCAGTAAGCCATTGAGATGATAATGGTTATGTTAAGATGTGTATTCAATTGGATATTAGACCCCTGCTGTCCGCCTTGGCCTGCTACTTTGGAGCTTTGGAGCAGGGACTCCCGGAGAGTTCCCATTGGCTGGGGAAGTGCGGTAGGAGGGATTTCCGGAAAAGGGATTTCCGGTTGGTGTGGTGTGTCCCGAGAGAAGGCCAAGTGCGTGGCATTCACGGGAGTTTTGGAAATAAAGTTTGTTCCTGCTTGAGTGGCTCGTGATTTTGTGCCCAGCCAGACTGCGGCATACCACGGCAGCCCAAGTAAACTAGTGCATTTTGGAAACAACGAGCTGCTCATTCGGGCCCTGAACTGAGCCAGGTTTAAACCTTGGGCCCAGCACTGATGGATGGTTATACACTGTGCCGATCCATTACCTGAACTTTGGCAGCATGACAGACAAAATGACTTGGAGTCAGATATCACTTAAAAGCCATTTCATTGGAAAGTTTATACTTGACCACAGGAAATCCTTGGAGCCTAAAGCTAGAGACCTCATTCCAGGAAAACTTTGAGGCCTGGCTCTGCACACCCAGAGGAGTTCAAGCTCTCTACGCACTGCAACTTCAACCTACTGTCCAGGAAATGAAGGTGGAAGAAAGCACTTTGATGCTTCTAGACCTAATGCATGCACTGGGTAGTGTTTCCATCCTTAGGAGACCTGCAAGTTTCTTTCTGGTGTTTGGGGAAACTCTAACTTCAAGTAGCTGGAGAGAGCGCTAACTCGAGTAAATGCCTCTTGAAGCCCACCCTCTGCAGGCTTCCCACATGAGCTCTGGGCTCCAGTTGGCATATTCAGAAGCTTGACAGGGAGATAAGGTTGGTATCAAATGCTAATCCTAACACTAACCTCGCTGGGCCAAGGGAAGCCCAGATAACTGGCTGAGGATTGGTTCTGGCATGTCTGAGGGAAGCCCCAGGTGGGTTTAGCGTTAGAACAAGTCACTCAGGCAGATGGCTTTCCACAACACAGTGGGTCTCATCTAATTGTTGCAGGCCTGAGTGAGAACAAAAAGGCAAAGTGGTGGGGACTTCACCTCTGCTCCATGGTATGAGCTGAAAATCGGTCTTCTGCTGTCAGACTGGGACTCCCAACCAACTATGCCAGCTTCAGATGGCACTGCCTGGGACTTCTGAGCCTCTGCAGTTACCTACATACTTCTTACAAGTAATATACCCTTTTTTTTTCTGGTAATTCTAATACAACACCCAAGCCCCTCTTACTCTATAATTATATCCCAGGTATCTTGGCCAAGACTTTGAAAGGTAAAACAGACTTCCAAAGTTTGGATAGCGATCTCTTAATTTCCTTGTTGACTCGCTTAGATAAGTGTTCACAACTAGCTCCAGGTATATGCCAGTCACTGGGCCAAGACTGGGGGATGTAAGACACAGGGCTAATGTTCAGCCCGGGTGCAGAGATCAATGACACACGAGGCGCAGTGCCTGCCTGCAAGACACCTCCAGGGTTCATTAGAACATGGATACAAGAAATCGGGCTAGGTGGGGGATCTGCTGTGTGGATCGTTCCAGCACTTATTAAACTGACACACAGCACTGGAAGGTCCTCAGACAAGGCTGGATTGCACTGGGTCTGATTTGCACCCTGGAGATAGACCAAGTGCATTAATGGCCTCAGGTAAACATTTGGTTGAGTAGAATGGACTACATTGATAACCTGAGCTGCGCGGGATGGGGCTGGGTAGGCGGTACAACTCGATGACACAGAAGTTGGCAAGCGGCTGTAATATAAGAGGAAAAAAGGATGAAAGTACAAGTTTCCACATGGGGCTTCCCACTTGGCTCTTCAATGCCCACGGCTTGGATTCAGCAGGACTACTCTATAGCCCAACAGCCCCACCGGGCTTCCCATTGCTGAAAGGACTGATCTGGCTCAAGATGTCACTGTGCTCATCCCCAAGTGATGAGTCACGGCTGATCCATGTCTACTCCAGTCACAATCCATCTCTTTCCCCATCCCCTTGAAGCTAAAAGTGGTCATGCGATCTACAAAACACAAGGACAGGTCAGCTGGGCCTGCCTTGGGAAGATGTCCAGCCGTGACCATGCACGGCACCTTCCCCACTTCCTAGCTGTTGGCTGCCGTAGCTCCACATGCCACATCTCCATCCCTCTGGTTACCACGTGGGTGGACCAAAAGAATCGGGCACTATGGGCCCCACAACCAACATCAGCAGCCCTGATTCCGAGGCATATTTTATGTGAAAAAATAAACCCGTGTATGTGTTCCAGTCCCAGAAACAGGTGTCTGTCCCTGGCAGCTCTGTCCCCTCTCTTCCTCGGATCACCATTTCCCAGGAGACTGAATGGGCCTAGGCGGCAAGTTTACTCCTCTAGGAGGCTTGAGTCTGAAGAGCAATGCCCCCTTTTCTGGGACAGGAGCGACTGACTACAGCACAGCTGTAACCACTAGCCACAGATTCAGCCAGCAACCACTGAGGAGAAATCGGAAATATCTTCTTTCAACAAAAGAGATTTAGCAGGATTCAGGATCATACCTACTTTGTTCTTGGGTTGGTTTTTGCCTTGAAATCTTGAAAGGGAAAATGAGGGTTTGTCTGCCGTAAGCCTGTCTACAGAAGTGTGTCCTAGGGCCGTGTTCTTCTCTACCCATGTGCTTTAATTTCCCTTGTATCTTGTGTGACTGAAGCCCTCCTAGTCCTGGGGGTGAGGAAGATGGCTCTGCAGGTGTGAGCTTCCTGTTACTAGGAGAAATCAAGTGTCTACCGCAGTGAAGGGACCTGCCAGGGTGGTGGGGTGCAGCCCTTCACACTGTCAGCTGTGGACTGAGGCAAGCCGTGGACTCCCTGGCCCCATTTTCCTCAGGGCCGAGGTGGGAAGCGGGGTGTGGTACAGGCAGAGAAGCCCCAGCTACAGCAGTGTCTAAGACGGCCTGTGTGCAGGCAGCTTCAACTAGCCGTCCACAGAACGGGCAGGCACACACCGCCCCTGACCTGTCCCTGCTTTTGCCCTGCCTGGCTATCCCTGCAGGTCAGACAGCAGTGGGAGATGAACACCAGGAAGTGTCCCCTGGGCCCTGGCCCCTTATCTTAGGCGGCAGATTCCCATTCTCCCTGCACACATTAGAACTCTGCGTATCAGTTTTCTCATAGGTGGAAGACCTGGATTGTCAATATTTAAACAGATAAGGCACAGATATCTCATAAGATTCAGATGCATCTGAGGCTTAGGGGTGGAGGTGGCAGGACCAGCAGGGGTCAGGAAGGAGGCCTGCAGCCCACTGGGGCAGACAGGAACCACTCACTGCTCATCCATCACCCCTCGGCAGCCACTGCTGAGTGCAGCTGACCAGAGAGGGATGATGTTCCAAGAGCAGGGGAGAGGCAGAGGAGGGAGGGGATGACTCAGACCAGCAGACACACAGCCCAGTCCTCCCACCACTCCGAGGCCGGCTGGCCAACCCGGGATTGCAGGGGACTTGGAAGTAGCACTAATCACAAGGGTGACCAAGGGTCAGAGCTGGTCCTCACCATAGCCCCACTAGTACCGCACAGAAGGGAAGCAGGAGGCACTGACTGGTCGTCCGAGTCCGAGGGCCACATGGTAGGCAGCGCTGAGCCCACTGGCATCTCTGCTGTGCCAAGGGTGTTGAGAGCCTGAGCTTGGCTCCTGACCCCTCAGACTAACTGCTGCTGAGCAACTGAACCGAGAGCGTCTCCCCCCTTTATCTCCTCACGAGGAAAATGCAAACTCCACACTGCAGAGCAGTTGGCATCAAGCTGAGAAGACATGTGGTGAAGTGCAAGACACAATGCCTGTCCCCCTACTGGGGAACAGGAAGGTAGCCGTCCCTTCTACTAGGAGTCAAATAAGGGGAGAATAAAGAACCCCCTTTCTTCAGGCCAAGCTCCGTGGCCCCAGCAGTACTTCCTCAGATGACGGGGACCAGGTGGTAGTAGGGGAGTTCTGCTCTGGCAACACCGCAATGTGCTGCCTTGACCAGCCCCACAAACGTGAGTGGGGGGGCAAAGCCCTCCAGCCCTAAGCAGCTTTCAGAGATGCAACCAGCCCCAGATGGTGCCTGGTGCACAGTAGGTACTGAATGAGTACACGCTGATGGCGTCGGTGGGTTCCAATGATACCCTGGCACCCAGGATGGGTACAAAGGAGACCATGAGATTGAGTCTGGCTCAGGCAGATGCAGCCTGCCTGGATGATGCCCTGGGGCCTTCTCCCAGCAGCCCTCGCGGTTCAGCTACCTGTATGCTCTGAAGGGCTGTATTTTCTCCTGACCTGATAAAATGTGCTCAGCTGGGGATGGACAGATGGCAGCAGCCCTTGCCTAGGCCAGAGGTGTGACTACACTGGTATGAACAGTGAGACCTGGGCTCAAGTTTCTCTCTGCCAAGTGACCCCCACACAGACTCGTTTCCATCTGTGGCAACCAAACACACCCATGGCAAGAGCCAGTGGAGACTGGGTTGGGGAAGCTATGGGCTTTCCAGGATCAGCCTGCATAAGACTCTCTAAAAGAATGCTGGTGTTTGGGAATATAAGCGAGGAGGGCTTTAACATGGGGCAAACATGCAACGGAAATCACGGTGAACGTGGGTGGTATACAAAGAGACTTTTAAAGGCAGAACAAGGATTACACAAGTTCTTCTGAAGCAAGAATCCTTGGCCACAGGATTGATAAGGGTGGCTTCTGTCCAAGGTCAGACAGATAGCTGCTGAGTAGATGTCCTTGCAGAACATTTTCCACATGAGGTGGCGTGGCCTCTGCAAGGCTGTCCTGGCGGAGTCTTTCATGTCGGCCCTTGTTATCGGGCAAGCGTGCCCGAGATCCCTCCCTCACAACCTCGTACCTTTATTTATTGCTGGGGCTTAGCACAGTGACCAGGTTTTGATCCTGAGAACTTGCACGTGACAGGTGCTGCATTTCCTGCCTCGGCTTCCCTCCCTGAGGCAGAGAGGGTGGCCTGCCTTACGAGCGCCTGTCTCTACAGTGTGCACACCAGGCTGGTACAGCAGCAGGAAAGGTGGGCCCTGTCCTCATGGGACTGGCACAAGGGGAGAGCCACACCAAAGGAAACCAAGCCCAGGCCAATGACGGTGACCTGGGACCGCTGCTGTTGGAGTCGTGCAGCCTGATGCAGGCGGGGCTTGGGGAAGTGCCAGTCGGGAAGCTGTGCGGAAGCAGCACCGTGGACACAAATGAGCCCAGGAGACATCCCTGTCAAGGACAGCATAGGACAGGGAGAGGACATGGTGAGGCATGGAGAAACCTGGGTTTTACTGGGGTGCCTCCTTCCTTAGCAATTTACTTAACAGACTGTGTGTAAGGGGAGCCCAGGGCAGGCTTTAAGCAGGACAATCTTTTTAACCCAACCTGTGTTTTTTAGATTCCTCCAAATCCCGACTGCAGAGAGGCCCAGCAGGAGGTGACCCAGAGTGGCATGATTATCATTAGCTGTCATAAGCTTCATATGCTCCAGCTCCCAACATCCTGTGATCTCGAATGTCTCTAGGCTATCTCCCCACGGGCCAAGAACCAGTAGGTGTCACCAGAGACTGAGCTGAAACTCACCATGGGACCCATTGTGAGGGTCTCGAGCTATCCAGAGATCTTCAGATGTTGGTGAAAAGGCAAATGTGCAAAGAAGCCCGAGGTCTCCATGCTCAGAGGCCAGGCTCGGCAAGGGGCGCTGGGTGTTCAGAGGAACAAGCTCAAGTTGGACACAGGCAGGCTTCATCGGCTGTGCTAAACACCCATCTCACATGTAGCAAAGCGTGTGACTAAATGGAGGTAACTTGAGGTCACCCAGCTGACCAATGGCACAGCTGGGGCCATTTGATTCCAAAGATGGTGCAGTCCCTCCTGCACTGTGACCTCAGGGTGATTAGCAGGATAGCTTTCTGCAGAAGTGCTGGGCTTCTGCTCAGAGCCCCAATCTCTGAGCTGGAAGAGCCGAGTGCCCCATCCCACAAGCCCTGCCTCATCCTGCTGCCACCCACACTGCCTGCTCCCGAGTGATCGTCTCACCCCCTCCTTTGTGCACTCCTGGCAGCGTGTGGAGTCCCCATTCACCTTTCCATCTTTACCTTTGCTCCTGCTGCAACTTCCCCAAATGCCCTTTCTGCTGCTGGATCTCCATGGAGCTGCATCCATCCAGATCCCCAAGAAAGCCCTCCTGAGAGCGGGTGTCCTGCCTCCCTCCTACCTGTGCAAGCAAAGCACCTTCTATCTTATCCCCGTGGGCAACTTGGCTGACCCAAGCCCATTGTTCACCACCCTCAGCCCCCACCAAATGGCAGTCTGATCCCCTAGGAACCCTCTCAGGTGGGCATGCCTATTATAGCCATGGACATGCCAGGTGGCTGAGAACCAGCAGATCCAAGGGGGAGCAGGAGGGCATCCCAGGCTGAGGTAGAAGAGGCCACTGTGGAAGTGCGAGGGGCAGAAGGAAGGCCCATAGGTAGGAAAGGGTCCCTCCTTCAGGACCAAGGCTTGGAACATGCACACGTTCAGTGTCAGTGCTGGGCTAATTCTGAGGGATGGAAACTTCCCAGCCTGATCTCTGGAGGGTCCATGGATTTCCATGCTGTGTGCTATGCATACTGTCTATGTGGGGTCATGCCCCTGGATGTTCCTAGGCATCTGCATGGAGGTCCCATTGAGGGTCTTATGGGCATGCATACACCATGATGCATGTGTGTGGTGTCCACCTTGAGATCTCTGGCCAAGGTTAGCCTGGCCAAGGTCCATTTTCTGTGCTGGACTGGTTGGTTTACAAAGTACTGTTGGTTCCCAGTTCTGGAGACTGAAGTCCCAGATCAAGGTGCCGACACTAGCAGGTCTGTTCCTGCCCCCTAGCATGGCAGAGGGCATCGTATGGTGAGCCAGAGCAAGCGTGAGCTTGGGCCTCTTGCTTTCCTCATAAAGCCACTAATGAATCTATAGGGCTCTACCCTCATGACCTCAGCTGGTCTTAACTCCCTAGGGCCCACATCTGAATATCAACGTGAATTTGGGGACTTAGTTTCCAATGCATCAACTTCGGTAGGACATAGTCAAACCAAAGATCTGCAGTATGCCCACCTGTGGGTGACACTCCTCTGGTGAGCCCTACGGTGTCTTGTCGTGCTGACCCCGAGAGGGTGTCCAGACCTGATAGGCTCCTTTTGAGTTGCACTGGGGCCTATTTGAGGACCTGAATGATTTTTGGGGAGAAGCAAGAAAAATTTAATGAGATCTGATCATTACTAAAATTCCTGTTATTTACCATGTTTCTACAAAAACTAATGTTTCCTTTACCATGATTTGATTCTCATCTACTTTTTCTTGGAGTTTGAACCTGTTTCTTTGGATTTATGGTTTTCATCAGTTTGGAAACATTTCAGCCATGACTACTTCAATACATCTATCAAATACTTCATTCACCAAAGCAGCTCTTGAGGCTCTTCACCTGCTTTCCTCCTCTTCATTTTCTAGTCACTGCTGCTGTGTTCAAGCTTGGTTTCTTTCTTGGTGTGAATACCAACTCATTATTCACTTCTGATTCCATTTTCAATTCTTCTAAAAAATTTTTCTCCTTAGTTATTAGAATATGTGGGACATATTAGAACAGCTGTCTTAATGGTCTTATCTGATAATCTCATCACTGTCATTCCTGTATCTCTTCCTATTAGTTTTTTTTCTTCCAGTTCTCGGATATCCAACCTGCTAAAATGGGAAGATAAGTTTTACTGGACTCTAGACACTGCTTTTGTGCTAGGTTTTGTTGTGTTCCTTTTAAAAAGTGTCTGGCTTTTTTCTGGGGTGCACTTAAGTTTTGATCAACTTGCTCATTTTGAGGCTTCTTGGCTTTGAAGGGGTAGATCCCAAGCAGCCTGGACTTACAGCTGACTTCACCCTTCTAAGCAATACACTGAGTACGCCACCTAACACTTGGGCATGACAACATCTTTCCACCTATGCTGGTGGAAGGTGACCTATCACTGCCCTGTTTGAGCTCCAGGCATTGTTTGACCTTCTGACTTCCCAGGATTCTTTCACCTGGCTTAGAATTGACCTCAAATGCCTGCCCTGCTCAAGATTCGGCCAGAGTAAAGGGAGGCCCCTACAGAGCTAGAGGCCTCCCCCTGCCGCTCCCTTCTTTGACATTCTGCCCCACAAGTTCTAGCCTTCTGCCCTTAACTCATCCACCTTAACTCGGTATAACTGCCAGGTTCTGTTAGGGCTTCTCCTCCTCTCACCTTTCTGGTTAAGGTGGAAAGTAATTACTAGCAAATCCACATTAGCATCCATGTATTACTGAGTAGAGCTAGCTCCTGGCCTAGCAGAGCTGTTCACCAGCAGCATGGCATGATGACTATCTGCCTGGTGGTTGGACTCATTCTTGAGTTTCTTTTTGATACCCACACCTTTTTGTCTTGGGGGCAATAGCCGCTCCAGAGCCTGAAGGCCAGTCAGGCTTTAGACTCGGGGGTAATATCTTAGAGTACAGTTGTTCTGAGGCTATAAATGATCTATGATTTTTGGGACGTCTCACCAAAGGGCCCTTTACAGTCTCTAGTGGCATGTGAGGATGAAGGGTGTATGGTGGAACCAGGGGTCCCTGCCTGTGTTGACTTGTATGACTTTCACTAACTCGGCACTTTTCTCTGGGACTCCTTTTCTGGAGTCCCAGAGAGAAGTAACACTGCACATGTGCATAAAGTGTGGGTGGAGCATCCACTTTTCTGTGGTGTCAGATGGATTGCAGCCCCTCAGATACATATGATACTCTAGCTCACAGAACCTGAGTGTGACCTTATTGGGAAATAGTGGAGATGTGCTTGGTTAAGATGACCCATGCTGGAGAATGGGTCTCTGTCCATTGGGGCTGGTGTCCTTGTTGAAAAAAGACTGAGCTCAGATACGCGGGGAGGATGCCATAGAAGGTCAAGGCCAAGCTCAGGTGATGCTTCGACAAACCACGGAATGAGAAGGTCAGACACCTGGGAGCTGAGGGGACCATGAGACAGATGCTTCCTCACAGCCTCACAAGGAAGCAACCTTGATTTTAGATTTCTGGCCTCCTGTGAGACATCTGGCCTCCTGTGAGACATCTTTTTTTTTTTTTTTTTAAGTCACCCAGTTTGTGAAACTTCGTTCGAGTTGCTCCAGCAGAGATGTGGGTAGATATCCAAAATATACTACATTTAACTAAGCAGGCTTCTGTGAAGTTCAAACAAATCCATAGGGATCATATCACTATCAGAAAACTCTATAAACTGTAAAACATGAGGAAATGTGCAGACTTTGAGGATCATAGGAGCTTGAACATAAGAGAAACATTACCTTGAATTCTTTACCCGGTTTGCTGTGTAAGTTTCCTGTAAACTACTAAGCATCTCTGCACACTGATAAAATGGTGAAACTAATCTTGGTATTAGTGTGGATAGACTCATAGGAGGTGGCCCCCAACTGTCATGCCTGCCTGAGTCTCGTGCTTGGGCAGTTTCCCCTCAAGGTGAACTGAGGCTGCCCTTCCAATACCATGGAATGCAGAGGAGGGAACATCGAGCAATCTCCAGAGCCTAGACCAAGAGGCAGTGCTGTTTTGCTTTTGCTGTCTTGAAACTCGGCTCTGAGGCCACCTTGTAATGATGCCAGTCAGCCTGCAGGACAACGGGCAGCCACATGCCCGGTCAACAACTACAGGATGTGTGAATGAAAGTTTTTGGACCTTCCCATCAGCTGGCCCTCCAGTTGAAGCAGCCCCACGTGGGAGCCCAGGAAACCTACAGCCCTGCAGGAAATAAGCGGCTCATTCTCATGTGCCAGCCTGTCCTAACACCACAGTCAGGTAAAGTGCTGCTATGACAAATGCCAGGAGTTTCCCCTTCCTCAGTCGGCCCCACAGCCAGAGGATCCTTCCAGCTTGGTGTCAAATGAGAGCCTGAAACTACCCTCTGTGTTTGCCGAACTGACTTTTAACACAGCCCTTAGCAAAACACACTTGGCTTGGGTTTTGTTTGGATCTTTAGCATTCTGCAAATCCACATTTGCACAGTCGGCCGGGTGGTATGACAGACGTCTAATGGTTCCCAGCTCCTTAGCCCAGGCCCCCTCTGGCGGGAAGCTGAATTCCACCCGTCAAGAATCCAAGTTAATTCTCCACTCTAGCCCATGAGAATGCCACCGTGAGCTCGCTGGACAGCTAGACAGTTCAATTTTTTAACCTGGGTGAAATAATTGGGCTGAAGAAACATGGCTAGTAATGGTTTCCAGGGAATTGAAAACCATAAGCCCAGGCCCTTTATCAGCTGGCTACATTTCTGTCTATCTGGCAAAGAGGCTCCAAGAAGAATTTTGTACACGTTGACATTTTTCTCCCAAGCATTGTCTTGAACTGTTTGTATGACAAAATTTCTAATAGGCTTCTACCTCTGGGAAGATAAAATAGACAAACTTCTATTTTCTTCCCTTAGAGTATAACTGTAAACCCTGAGGGTTATACATTAAAAAAAAAAAAAAGTGAGGTCCCTAGCTGGTTCCAAGTTACCTTGGATCCCGAGTCCTAGGTTTTCCTTTTGGTCTCAAATATCCTCGATTGGCCTGTCTCCGATCCGTTTCTTCAGGGTCCAGTGAGCTGAGCAGCACAAACAGACCAGCCTAGCAAAAGCCTGGGTTCCCCAAAGACCAGGTGAGGGGCGACCTCCTGAAACGCCCCCTTTCAGCCTCAAACCACGGCAGGGACTGTGGCCCCACTGCCTCCCCCAGAGCCAGGACCAAGGACTGGTCTGAGGGCCTCTTGCCAAGATGCAAGCAAGCACCCCATCTCCACTCCCCTCTGGGGTGGGGTCAGGGCCAAGGGGGAGCTGGGACTCTGAACCCCAGGCAGTAATTCATATAAAATTATAATTTATATTTAACCATGTATAAAAGGAACTCTCAAAACTTGACATGGAAAAACAAACAAGCAACCCAATTAGAAAACAGGGAAAAAACAAACACAAAACATACCACCAGAGGATGTGCAGACAGCAAATAAGAACATGAGAAATGTTCAATAGCACCAACAATTAGGGAAACGGGGCTATCTCCCGGCACGCTGGCGAGGTGTGTTTCAAAAAGGGGCAATACTAACACTGGGAAGGATGTAGAGAAAGCAGATGTTTCATGTAAGGTAAACAGGGACACAAAATGGTGTGACCACTAAGAAGAGTAGTGGGCAGATTCTTTAGACTCTAACAGTAGGACCTAACAATGGTGCTCTAGGGCATTTATCTCAGAAATGAAAACCTTTGTCTTCACACAAAACCTCTATGTGGGTGTTCACAGAAGATGCATTTATAACATTCTAAAACTGAAAATAATATCCTTCAACATGAATGGCTTAAACTGCAGTATATCTATACCATGAAAAAATAAAAAAAAATAGGTACATGCACTAACTTGGACTACGCTGGGTAACAAGCCAGCCTCCAGGTTTTCTATTGCACGATGCCATTTACATAACACTGTTGAAATGGCAAAATCATGAGATGGAATTCTGGGTTGACCAACAGTTAGGGACACTGGGAAATTATACCTAGCCCTTGCTTTATGAATACTCAAATAATCAGGGTGAAGTCTCGGACTCAGACCCGCCTGCTTCCAAAGACCCCACAATGGAAGGCAGCCCCTGTACCCGGGACAGCCCATCATTGATGGAGAACCTTGGGGACACGGGTTATTTCTGTCTCGTCAACAATCCAAGAGCCTAGTGTAACCCTGCGATAGCTGAGCAGCATAGAAACTTGCCCATCAGAAAGGCAAGAACTGAATTTCAACTGCAGGTAGAATGCGGTGATGACATCTTGGGGCACGTGCCAAGCCGCACACCCGCGGGGCAGGAACTGGGTAGTAGAAAGCCGACGTGGTCAGGTTATATGAATCTGGGTTGTTGGAGGGAGGTTCCCCGGGGAAGACAATTTTGGATGGCAGAATGAAAGATCAAAGGACATACAGGAAAAGAAGCAAGGGACACCATCCAAAGAAGAGGATTGGCGTTTGACTGAGTTGATACCAATGCACTGTTTATTCCTGACTTGGAGTCAGAAAAGCTTGGGAATGAGTCATAGCCCTACTACTTAGCAACATGACTATGTATTTTTGAGCCTCGCTTGCTTAATCTGAAAAGCAAGGGCAACTAGACACCTCTAGCTCGGGGATATTCCGAGCATACACAAGATAGTGTACGTGAAACAGGCAGCAGAAATCCTGGCCCAAACTAGAAGCTCGGTGAATAAGATAATCGGGACTCCTCGTCCTGGTGCCTCCTGCCATCCTTGCGTGTAGTTCAGCAAGTATGGTCTCTGTTCCCTCCTGGCCGGGCTCTGGCTGTTTCTGAGGGCGTAGAGCGTGGAAAAGGCCCCACACCTTGGATTCCCTAGAGGCAGAGCTGACACTGGTCCTCCACAAGGCATGGAAATCACTTTGAGTTCTTCAGATGTCGGGCCACTGTCCCACAGGAGTCTTCGTTCACTATACGGGAACCAGAGCAAGGAGGGGTGGTGGGCAGAAGGCAATTGAGAGAGACGATGGGATTCAGTACACTGAGGACAGCCTGGGCAGAACATGGGCCGTCTGATTCAGTCTAGCCATCCCCGTTGTCTGTGGGCACAGAATGATATTGGGCTCTGCTGCTGCACTGCTAGGACGATGGGTGAAGCTCAGTAAGAATGTGGTTGTGACAAATGTATAATTTGTCTATGTCCAGACTGCTGAGCCGAGTCTGTCAGACCCCAGTGCTGAGCACTGGCCCAACTGGATGAGCCAGCGAGATGCAAACTGCCAGTGGTACGTGGAGAGGGCTGGGCCACCAGAGCTCAGCTTGGGCAGGAAGAACTCGCTGCTAGGGAGGAGCTGGGGAAGGGCTGTTAGATTCATGATAAGGCTCCATGTGGCTCTGAGCAAGTCCCTTTACTCCAGGAAGCAAGCACAAAGAATGTTCTAGAAACCTGACTCCTCTCCAATCTGTTTGACACTGTGCAAGCTGGAGTGGTGTGTGCTTTGGCTCCCTCCCCAGAGAGTGGGATGCCAATAGCCACTGGGGGCGAGTAGAGGAGCTGTTCTGTGATAGTAGCTACCCCTAAGTGTCTGACTCCACTTTGAGGTGGAGAACTGAGGACTGGAGAAGACAACAGGAATCGAACACCGCCTCTACGTGTGTGACGCTCGTAGGAGACGAGTGAGGGCGAGGCTTTACTGAGTAAGATTCACTGCTTGATGGTTTACTTGCCATCATCTCAAGACATGAAGGAGAGGCCGCCTGGGCTGTCCCCAGGGTGCAGACATAGAACCGGGATTCATTCATTCACTGAGTGCAGAAGGCCCCAGACATGATCATTTATTGGGTGCTGAGAAGAGGGAGATGCTCAGGATGCCCGTGGGGTGCTGGCATGACAGAGCTGGGTACTCGGTCACAGCTGAGGTTGGAACAGGTTGGAGCCAGTAATGCATTCAAGATCGACACCTCGAGTTCCAGGTGTCTGGGGGGCCATCCCGGTGAAGGAACCAGAGGGCAGGGGAACAAGCACACATGGTGCCTGGGAGAAAGAATCTGGGCCAGACTTCAGAATCCAGGTGTCATGGCATAGGGTAGCCACGGGTGCCGGGAACAGGGAAGGGGAAGAAGACGGGAGACTGAGTTATTTGTGATAATTTCACTCCATTCTGGAAAAACCCTCCTTTCCTCTCCATCATCACTTTCCTTTCCCTGTTTTCTTTGGCTCTTATGGAGAAGAGTATAAAGCAGTATTTTTACCTGCAAAACCCACTGGGCATGACAGGGCAAGCATTCCATTTTTCTTTACCACCCCAGGTGGTTTCTGTAGATGACCTTGTCTAACAACCTTGGGAGCGTTCTCCAGGAAAACCAGCCCTGATCCCTTCTTTACAACTTAGAAAACTAACATTAAGAGAGCAACAAAATTTGTTCTGGATCAGAACCATCTAGCAAGAAGTAGGTTTGAAACCCTAAGGAAGGGGGGGTGGAAGAGGTGAGGGAGACGGTTATACTCAGTGGGGACTTCCACATGACACCTCACTTAAATAATGGAGTCCTTCTCAGGGTAAAGGCCACTCAGATCCTGGAGGGCAAGGTTTATGCTTTTGTGTACCCCACAGTGTACCCCAGCTCCCCACAGCTGTATCGAGTGAACTGAATGAATGAATCCAAATGAGCTGCTACAACAGGAAGAAACAATATTTTCAAGCTATAAAATCTATCAGCATTCTGAAAAAATATGACCAAATTAGCAGTGGGAACTAAGCTGGCTCAGGCGTCTCTGCAGCCTGCTTATCGTTTGCTGAGTGTACGTAATGAACAACGTCTGAACAGGGTAAAGATAGCAACCTCTATTTCCCAGGGTCCCCTCGTACATCTCTGTCTTACCCCAAAATAGCAACGACCCAACAGCCTCAGTCACTTCGCAAGCATGGAGATGAATCTATACTGGGAAACGTTCAAGAGGGAAGTGAGTGATCATGAGGGTATTTCATTTAAGAAAAATTATGCTGCTTTGGGATTGAATGTGACCAGATAATATTGCCCCAGATGCCTATCAACCTCTTCTCAGAGGTGGATTGGAATGGAGGCTTGCCAAAAAAAAAAAAAAAAAAATCCTCTGGGAGACAGAGGCCTGCAGGAAGATAGGATGCAAGAGGTTGATTGCTTATGACCCCTCAAATTTGTGTGAAATCCTTACCCCAAGGAGACATTATTAGGAGGTGGGGCTTTAACAGATGATTAGGTCATGAGCACATCTCTCACAAATAATGATCTAGTCGGCTTTTCCACTGCTTTGACCAGAGTGCCAATCGAGGACAACTTAGAAGGAAAGTTTATTTGGGGCCCCAGATTTCAGAGGGGTCTCAGTCTATAGATGAGCAACTCCTTTGCTCTGGGCCTGAGATGAGGCTGAACATAATGAGGGAGGTTGCTCAGTCCATGGGTCAGGAAGCAGAGTAGGGGGAAGAGGCCACAGGGAAGATGCACCCTTCCAGGGCACACGCCCAGTGAGCCACCCAGTGAGCCATTTCCAGACACACCCCTCCTGCCAACAGATACCATCCAGTTAGTCCATTCCAACTAGGGTGGACTGACTGGACTGTGAATGCTGTGACCTAATCACTTCTGACATGGGAGCTTTGCAGGAATACCTCATATTCAAACCATAACAGGGATATATGCCCTAACAGAAGAGACCTCAGAGAACTAATTCATCTCCTCACCATGTGAGGATACAGCCAGAGGTGCCATCTGTGAGCCAGGAATTATGTTCTCCCCAGACCTCTTATCTTCTGGTATTTTGATCTTTGGCTTTCTAGCCTCCAGAATTTTCACAATAAACTTATTCATAAGCCACCCAGTTTGTGGCATTTTGTTATAGCCGTCCAAAAGGACAAAATGGTAGGAAAACCCAGAGAACTTACAAAACTTACTAAAAGGTGTGTCTCAGATGGCAGACCAGCTCCCCCCCACCAGCTCCCCCCCACCAGCTCCCCCCCACCAGCTCCCCCCCACCAGCTCCCCCCCACCAGCTCCCCCCCACCAGCTCCCCCCCACCAGCTCCCCCCCACCAGCTCCCCCCCACCAGCTCCCCCCCACCATCCCTGTGTGTCTCATGAGGCTTTTCTTAGACATTCCCAATCTGGTTCTGATGCCCTTCACCTCATCCCCTTTCTCTTCTCTGCACAGAACGCATCACACTCTTGCCTGGACTATTATTGAGTCTTGGGAAAGCATGGGCGCTGAAGTCAGAAAAGCCTGGTGCTACATGCTGAATTGTGTCGCCCATTCACGTGTTGAAGTCCTGGAGTTGGAAATGCATCCTCAGGGCAATCCCCATCCAACATGCTTTGGTCATCATAAAAAGGGGACATCTGGAAATAGAAACAGGCAGAGAGAATGAGACGGAGAGTCGCGGGAAGAACATGGTGTTGATGGTGCTACGGGGCACAGAATAGCAATGACTTCCAGAAACCGGGTCCTCATGGTCTTGGAAGAAACCAGCCCACCAACGCCTCAGTCTTGAACTGAGGATAGACCACATTCCCAGCCCCTGGAGCTATGAGATGATGAGCTTCTATTGTTGAAGCCGCTCGGTTTCTGGCACCTTGGTAGGGTAGTCTAGGAAAGATATGCCCAGGCCCATCCAATCCCTACCCTAGAACAGTCGTGCCTGCCCGACTCTGAAACCAGCACCATCCCATAGAAATGTCACATGAAACGTGTGTCTTTAAATTTCCTAGAAGTCATAGTAAAATAGTTCCACCCGATTTTACTACTTAAGCAGTATATTTTACTTAATACATCCAGGGTATTGCATGCACATGTATTTGATACAAATGTTAAGTTATATACTTTAAATACCAAGTCTTTGAAACTTGTAGTTTAGACTAATAGCAATGCTCAGTCACATGACCTACACTGCAGTTCTGACCTTTAGTTCCCACATCTGCAACGTGAATATAGGAATGATCCGTTCATGAAGATCAGAGCCTTGGACTTGAGAATGGCTTGAGCTAACAGATGCCAATATGTACACAGATTGCCTTACAAAAGCATCTTCAAACTGGAAGTCCAGGCAAATCTGTCTCTGGCCTTTCCCATTATTTTTGTCTATTGAGTCTTTTTGTTTTAAGTAATGTACTGACTTCTGGAAAACCCCACATAACTCGGGAAGCCAAGTGGGGCATAGGACACTGGGTAGGCCATATGCCTACATTCCCCTGTGCCCTGGGGTTCACTAACCTAAAGCTGGGCCAACCAGAGATCTTCTAAAATTAAGAGTTCAAAAAAAGATTCATTTATACTAGATTCCCAAGCCTAGGAACTAAGCTAGCATCTGCTGGTGGCCACCCTTCCATCCTCCCGGTAGAGCCCACAAGAGAACGAGGTCAATCCAGAAACGCAGGCGACTCGCCACAGGAGCCACCCTAACCAGGGGCTGCTCAAAATGCAGCACGATGGGATTTGTTATGTGAGCCCAAGACGGAGGGAGGGCGGGCTTTAAAATGGCATCCAGTTTGAATGGGTTTTTATCACCTGTGACTAGCTTCACTCTTGAGCCCACATAAGCAGGCCCTAGTCGCATACAAAGAACTCTGGGCCATGTGCCACCTGCATTAATACAGCTTCCCTTATGAGCAGAGTCTGAAACAAAGGATTGGAAAAAACAAAGCAGAAAGATGTCAGATGCACATGGAGGTGGCACACTGCCAGACAAGGGTGCGTCTGAGCTCGCAGGGCCTGCCACTAGCCCCATCTCCTAAGTTCTCCTAGCCATCTTATGTGGCTTCCTGGAGAAAGACGATGAAAGGCTGAAGTTACGTTGTCAGTAACCAAATGCCAAGTTTGAAATCCAGTCATTTTCCTTGGTGGCACATAGCTTTTGTCATGGTGGCTGCTGGAGAAGAATCTAAGGCTGGAGCCTGGGGCCTCACTATAAGAGCAGTGAAGTTCCAGAAGAGTTTCAGCTGTCAACCTTGGGAGGTCCGTCACAGCAATTCTGGGGCCGAGATGCAACGGTAGGAGACTGCCACGTGATTATGGGATGTGCCATCTTAGTTAATGCACTTAAAATCTCTAACTTCAAAATCGCTCCACCTCTGGGCTGCCAGACTGGGTCCACGCTCCCTGTCAGAGGCTTGCAGATGGTGTGGGGACCTCTGCATCGCAAGGAAACGTGCACTCCACGGCCCCCAGTGGCTCTTGGACCAATGACCAGGTTTAAGGCACAGCACAGCTGGAGCTGCCAGGAGAGAAGAGGGGCTCTACACCAAAGGGGCAGCGTTAGGACCTGCCGACCTGCCGAGGCAGGAGTTGGGAGAGCATCGCGGACTTCATGCAGTAAGACACTGGATCGAGGAGCGTGACCCAGTAGGCTGGGTAAGGGGAACCAATCAAGAGTATGCTCCCATGGTGTATGGCAGTGAACCTGCCAGCAATACCCTCTCCCGCTGCAATGGCTCTTGGATCTTGAAAGAACAAGCATGGTGAGAAAGGTGGAAAGTGATGTGAGACATTGGAGATGGTTTGGAAATGGACGTACTAGAGCCTGGCAGACTCGGGTGAGTGGACTGGCCTCTGAGCAGCCAACACAGACATGAACTGAGAGGGTGCCTGTTCACTGAGGTGCTTGTGGCCCCCTCCCAGGGCATAAGGGCAGTAGAGCAGTAGAGATGCTGTTTTGTTGCAAAAATCCCATGGGATTCCTCAATAATAGAGGCCAGATGACAGTGCTCACTGGCCATGAGTAAGGGGCACGGTGATCAAAGCAGCAAGGCACGGAGCTTGACCCAGAGAGCCGTGGGGGTGGTTATTAGGGCCCAGGCAGACAGGTGGGTGGCCAGGGAGCTTCTCCATCCGAGAGCCACGCCATGCTTATTTGAGCACAAGCCTTTTCTGGGCAAGGACTCTGTCACTCAACACTGGCTCTGCCTCTGTCCCCTGTGCCCACACTGTGCTCTCAGGTAAGATGGACAACCTGTCTGGACCTTAGTAGCAACATCTGGAAAATGGGTAGATTTCCACCTCAGATGTCACGAGGCTTGTGTGGTGTGACATTATGGCCCTGGCACACCAGGGTGGCTGCTCACGTCGTCATGTATGACTGAAGAAGAGGAGACTGGGATGCAGCAGGAGGCAGAATCAAAGTCCCTGATTTGGAAGGAACTTTAAAAGGACACCTGTCTAACTTCCAAGACGAGGACCACTGTCCTGCAGCCTGTTCAACACTGTTATGAGAGGCCCGTGGCCTTGGGAGGTTCTCCATCATGCACGGGTCTCCTCCTTGGCTGCCTGTCTGCTGAGCTGTGGAAACTGCCCGGCTGTGGTATTCTGTTATGGCAGCTGGAGTGAGATGAGGGGACACACCCAGATAGCCATCAGCACCATCAAGATCCGTAACGGTGGGTCAGTGCTGGGCCCTTTCCAGTTAATGGGCTCCCTCACTCCTGCACCCCTTTCAGCTCATGTGATGCTGACCTGCTTTCTGTCACTATGGATTAACTTGCTTTATCTAATGTCATTCAAATGGAGTCGCATAATAAGTGTTCTCTTGTGTCTGGCTTCTCTTAACCAATACAATGGTTTTGAAAGTCACCTGTGGAGTGTGGCGGTAGCCCATCTTTTTGGCCAGTGGGTTGTATTCTGTTACTTGGAGGTGCTTAAGTTTCACCAGGTGATTATTTTAACCACAAATTCTGGTCATAACAGATCCTTTCACAAATGCATTGCACAAAGTGCAGCCACGGCTTTATGAAAAGCTATAGTAGTTAAGAGGATGCATTCAATGAGAAGAGTAATGGGTTTTAGTTCAATTTCTGAGCTTATGGTACTAATATTAAATAGTGGCATTTAAATCTTAGACTCGGTTCCAAGATTTAAGAAACATTTACTACCCCATAAAATCCATTAACTCGGAGCTTTATGAATAAGTTTTTCACTGAATATTCAACCATACTATATTTTCTTAAATGTGACTAGTTCACGTTGGTTTTCTGGGACTCTAAATTCTCATTTCTAGCTACTTTAGTTTGGGCCTTGAAGGACTCGCCCCTTGCTGGTGGATTTTCTGAAAACGACACTGTCATTTAAATGAAGTTTTAGGTTGCTACTGCTTAAAAATTTTTCGTTCTAAAAATTTCTAGTGTTGAACACATATCACGTGGCTTGGGTAAGCATCCTTGAGGTTTTTTTTTTGTTTTTAATGGGCCCTCTAAGAGCAGTTTTAGGTGCTGAGCAAACCTAAGAGAAAAGTGCAGTCCCCACGGGCCATCTCCCCACGGCACCACCATGAACACACCATACCATGATGAGCGTGGACACTCGTTTCCATCAATGAAGCCACAGACACATCTACAGTTGCTGACGTTCACTCTAGTGGTCAGGGCAAATGCATACTGATGTGTGCATGCTATGACGTCACACAGGAAGGTTTCTCTGCCCTCCAAATCCTCTGTGCTGCTAGTTTTCCTTGCTTCTCTCCTTGCCTTCAACCCCCTGGAAACCACTGGTCTCTATTTTCCAGAATGTCGATTGGAATCAGAACGGGTCACCTTTTCCAATGGGCTTCCTTCACCTAGCAGTGTCACTTCACTGCTCTCCGATGTCTTTTTGTGGCTGGATGGTTCAGGGTATGCCACTGTCTGGGTGTTCCACAGTTGACTACTTCTCTCATCTCTTGAAGGACATCTCGGTAGCTTCCAAATTTCAGTAATTATGAACAAGTTTTCGGTAAACATTTGTGAGCCGATTTCGGTGTTAGCACAAGTTCTCAGTGCCCTTGGATAAATACCAAGAGCATGATTGCAAAACTGGATGGCAAAAGCATGTTCTGCTGTATGAGAGATGGCCAAACTCCCTTCCCAATGGCTGCTCCATCTTGAATCCCCACCAGCTAATGCTGTTGTCTGTCCTGAATCTGGACTGTGAAAAGCGGCGTAATCTGGGTGTCACTTCGTTGTGCAGTGCCCTAACGCCATCATCTGTGGAGGACCTTTTCATATGCTTGTTTGTCTTTGAGGCAACTCCTGTTCTTTTAAACCATAAAGGAAAAAAACACTTCACGGCTCCCATGTACTCCATATTTTCAATCCCCCTGCTCCTTAGATCATTTCCTCAACTCCACAGAGGAGGAAAGTGAGGTGCAAAGGCACAAGCAGATTCCCAGGCTGCATAGGGCAGACTCCACTCTGGAAGCCCATCTCCAGCCCCTTCTGCACTCCTGCCCTGCAGCTGAAGTCGCCACTCAGGACCTCATCAACAGAGGCAAAACCTTAAAGTCTAAAATTTCCCCCAAGTAACGCTTCCCGTGAGCTAGAATAGGCTGCAGAATGTGAAACCAGGCTTTCTCTATTTCTGTGGGGGTTGAAATTTTCAGTGAAAGACTCTGAGGTTGGTTGGGGTTGATAGAGATACTCTGACAGTGGCCAGATTAGGTTCTGCCCTGGAGGCAGGCAAAGCTCTGCCTTCCTAGGGGACTCCTGAGCTCTCAGCTTGAGGAGAAAGTGGCAGGGCAGGTGTGCTATGCCTGCCACACAGGATGAGAGTCTCGTCGACCAGAGACACCTTTAGATTTGGAAGAGGACACTGAAGGCTGAGAACCATTAAATCGCCTCCTGAGCCACAGCTGGAGGGTGGAAGACTGTCTGCTTCCTGACCTCCTGCCATGGGCCTTGCTCCGTGGACCCACAGGTGTCCAGGTGTTCAGGACCATCAGTTCTTCAAAAGAACCCATAGAAAGATATCTTAATATACATGAGAAAATGGACTGACTGAATGACCTGTCCAGGCCAGCCCAGGCCACTTCTCATGGGCTCATAAAATCGGGACACCCCTACCCCTTCCCGCATGGAAGCAAGGATCCAGAGACACATTTGTTAATCTTTGAGGCTCCCTTCGCAGGTCAGAGAGCGAGGCCTGCTGGAGGCCTGTGGGTGTCCACAGCCAAGTTCTCTCAACTCGCTCTGTAGAACCAGACTGCCCCGGTGAGACAGAGCAGTGGGTCTGAAACTGCCTAGAAATCCTAGGAGACCCGGGTTTTGTTCATCTTGATCTTGCCCTGATGAAAGCTGGGAGGGCAGGAGGCCAAGGCAGGGAGAATGCAGGAAACCCTGCTTGGAAGACCCCACTGGCTCATGCCCACAGCATCGTCTCTGCCTGCAAACCACAGGCTCCTGCCCAGCCTCAGCACTCACGCCCACCTCCCAGGCCGCCCCAGTTGAAAAGCCTAAGTGTACGCACATAGGCTTCCTTGAAGTGTGCATGTGTATACCTAAGTTGAACACAGAGCTTTTTACTTTGGAATCCAGAGGAGACGGGAAAAAATAAGCATTTTAAAATTAATCTTATAGTAGTAACAGCAAGAAAACGGCATTAATGAAAACACTTGATTGTTGGAAACCAACACAAGGGCCCCAGGCAGTCTGCACTTGTCACAATCCTTACAAGCCACGTGGGGGTGTGAATCCGTGCGAGTCACGGGGAGCGAGTGACGTGGGCTTTTTGTTTGGGTTTGCGCAGTTGCTGTTTCATGTTTAGGGGATTTGCGTCTCTGCTCTGGGGAAGGAGCCTACAATGCAGTCTCTTCACAAGCCAGGAGGTGACACCGTGAGAGCAGGAGGGGCTGAGCCCTGCTGAGCCCCTGGGGCTTTGTAGAACCTAAACTGGGTTTCCATCTCCATCAAGTGGGTGTCAGTCAAACCCCCACTGCTGCTGAGAATCTGGGTGGAGTGTCCCCTAGGTGTGTCCATCTGTAAGGTGCCAGGGACCATACTTGTTAGGGAGCCTGGTCCTAGGATGAGCTTCACAGGCAGTTATCTTACTAATGTAACCAACAAGGGATCTAGAACATTGTGGCAAGTTTGAATCGAGTCTTAGTCGGCTCCAGCTGCTATAACTAAACACCATGGCCTGGATAGTGTACCCACAGCAGAACAGTATTGTTCATGGCTCTGGAGACCCGGAGGTCAAAGAGCATCTGGTGGGGCCTGCACTGACTCGCAGAGGATGCCTTCCCATGAGGTCCTCAAGTGGTAGAAGGGTCAGCTAACTGTTCCGTGGCTTAGACATGTATCCCTCAGAGGCCCAGCCTGCAGCACTCTTGGGAGGTGGTGGAAGTTTCGTGTGTCGGGGGGGGGGGGCGCCTCATAGGAGACTTGGGTCTTTGGGGGGTGTGCCCTTGAAGGAGATAGTGGGACTCCAGCACCTCCTCCTCCTGTCTCCCACTTCCTGGCAATGGTTTTGCTCTGAAGTTGGCTTCTACCATGGGGTGCTGCCTCAAAACGAGTCCAGCCAACCATGAACTGAAACCCCCAGAACTGCAAGTCAAACTTCTTATAAGTTCATCTTCACAGGTATTTATTACAGCCACAGGAAGCTGACCAACACACTCTGGGTCCCTTTCACCAGGGCATTGATCCCACTCTTGAGGGCAGAACCTTCACGACTTGACCACCGCCTGTGATTTCAATGTCCTTGTCTCCTCCAAATCTTGGATGGAACTTCATCCCCATACAGCAATATTGGAAAGTAGGGCCTCTGGGGCGGCATCTAGGTTGTGAGGACCCCAACCTCAGGAATAGCCCAGGGCTGCTATGAGAAGTTAGGTAGAGTTGGCCCCTTTCGCCCTTTATGCCCCCCGCTGCCAGGTGAGGACACGTTGCCTCCCTCCAGAGGCTGTGGTGGTCCTCAGAGGCGTATCTGGGAGACTGAGCAGTCTTCACCAGACAGAACTAGCGTGCAGCTTGTTACAGAAGCATGGACAGCCTGGGACACCTCCCCAGATTTCCTCCCTCTAATGCTGTCCGCTGGAGAGCAGGGCTCAACACAAGAACTTCCTGGGGCCGTGCGTATTTAGACAACAGTAATGAGTACCAAACCCCTACTATGGGTCTGCACATTCTAGGTACTAGAAATAATCAGACAAGATGAACAGTAAGGAGCTCGTGTTCCCAGTGGCAATCTGGTTAGACGAAGCAGAGGCGGATAGGGTGACTCTTGGTGGCACCTGGGAGCAGTGAGGGGTGGGGGCTGGAGGACATGACACCAGCCTTGGACGGGATGGGCCATGGAGCCTCCGGAAGCTCTTCAAGCTACCGGTGGGGGTGGAGGGGAGGGGGAAGAGTGGCTGGGTGAACCCTAGGGGATGTGGCTGAAGGTGGGCAGAGTGAGCGGGAGGGACTTCTATGATGGAGGATCAAGTGACCAAACCTGAAAAGAGCCCTCAGTGAGCAGACACTTTCACCGTGCCCTCGGGGCTATGTGGAAGGAGGTGCTGCGGGGGTAACTGCCCTACAGCACGTGCTGGTCTAGTGGGTAGAATAACAGTCCACTGAAGGTGCCCCGTCCTAACCCAGACCCTGTGGACACATCTAACACAGGGCCTGGTGAACATACAGTCAAGGACTTTGAGCATGGGGGAGGGTCCTGGGCTGTTTGACCCCAATAGACTCGCAGGGTTCTCTATATAGGAAGAGGCTCAGTCAGAAGATGATGTACTACTAAAAGCAGAGATTATAGGTTGAAGATGGAGAAAGATGCTACCATCTAAGGAATCGGATGCCTTCGATGTGTCGATGTTGGCAATGATAGAAAACAGATCCTGCCCTGGAACCTGCAGAAAGAACGTGGTCCTTCCAATACCAGGCATGCAAAATGATACATTTGTGTTGGTTTAAGGTGCTTAATTTGTGATAATGATAACTAGTAAATGTATGAGTTTCCTTTTGCTGCTATAACAAATTGTACCTGAAGGAACATTTAGGTGCCTGTGATTGGGAGGGAATGAAGGGCCCACAGTGCCAGTGACAAGAAGCAGTGACCAGCAGCAGAGACGGGACATGAGTGCAGTGGGAGATGAGGGAGTACAGAGTCGTCTGGCTTCTCTCTTCCCTGCCCCAGAACGAGGGCCAGTGTGGATGCACACAAGGGAGGGGAGACAGATGTATGAGGGTGGGAGCTGGTCCTTCCCAAACCAGACTGCTGAGACAGAGGCTCCCTTATTCTGTGAGAGAGGGAGATTCTGACTCTTAGCAAGACCCTGTCTCTAAATAAAATATAAAAAGGGCTGGGGATTGGCTCAGTGGTGGTTCAATTCCCAGTACCAATAATAACAACAACAAAAATAAACCAAGTTTTGTGGGGTTTTTGTTAAATGGGGATTTAGCCCAGGAGTGCTCTACCACTGAGCTACCATGAAGCTACATTTCTAGCCCTTATTTTGTGACAGCGTCTCACTAAATTGCCCAGGCTAAACTCAAACTTGTGATTCTCCTGCTTCAGACTCCATAATTGCTGAGATTATGGGCAGGCACCACCACGCCCAGCAAGAAATCCAAGTTTTGAAATGCAGTGGACTGACCATCTGGTAGAAAAATACACAAAAGAAAGAACATGCTGTCTAGGATTTCTTTTGCAATACACTCACCCTCACTGTGCCCCCCCCAAATTGGGGGAAGGCCGGAAAAGACAAAAATCATTGAAGTCAAGTGTTAGGTACATTTTCCTATTGGCTTCTGCTTGAAAATTTCCACATTGCTATAGATATTTCAATTGTGGGGAATCTGAAATTCAATGAATTGCTCAACCAAAGTGAGGCCTTCAGAAACTAATGAAGAATGGAAATGTAGTAACAGGAAGATAATAAAATTATTCCAGTTCTTAATAAAAGGGAAGACTTTTTTCATACTCTCTATTGGTGCATTATATTTAGAAAGAATGATGGGGTTTGTTGTTACATATTCATACATGCACACAGCACAATATAACGGTAAGTTGGCCAGCATCCTTCCCCAGAACTTTCTTCCCTCCTCCCGTTCCCCACCCTCCTCCCGCTCCCCACCCACTTTGATTTTTTTTTTTTTTTTTGAGACCTTCAAACACACCTTTCTAATTTCCATATGAGAAAACACAGGACAATTGACTTTCTGAATTTGCCACATTTTGCTTAGTAAAATGGTCTCTAGTTCCATCCATTTTTTTCCCAAAAATGACAATTTCAATTTCCTTTATGGCTGAATAAAACTCCATTTTGTGTTTATATATACACCACATTTTCTTTATCCATTCATCCATTGACACCTAGGCTGGTTCCGTTGTTGACTATGGTGAATTGAGCCACTATCAACGTGGGTGTGTGGGTTTGTATCGCTATAGTACACTGACTTTAATTCTTTAGGATAAATACCAAGGATCAGTACAGCTGGGTCATGGGATGGTCCCATGCCTAGTCTCTTAAGGAACATGCATACTGATTTCCATAGTGCTCGTACTACTTTACAGTCCCCCAACAGTGTGAGTGTTCTTTTCATCATGTCCTCTCCAGCATTTATTGTTGGTATTCTTGATACCTGCCATCTGACTGGTATGGGATGAAATATGTGTAGTTTTGATTTACATTTTGCTAATTGCTAAAGATGTTAGTCATTCTTCCATATATTTGTTGACCATTTGTATTCTTTTGAGCAGTGTCTATTCACTTGCTCATTTACTGATTTTCTTTTTTTGAGTTCTTTGTATATTCTGGATATTAATCCTCTGTCAGAAGAGCATCTAGCAAAGCTTTCTTGCCCATTTCTGTATGTTGTCTTATTGTTTCCTTTGCTGCGCAGAAGCTTTTTAACTTGATGCCATCCCGTTCATTAACTCCTGGTATTTTTCTGAGCTGTAGGGGTCCTACTGATAAAGTTGTTCTATGGAGCATTGGCCCTATTTTCCTCTAGGACTTGCACAGTCTAACTCCTGGGTCTCAAATTCATTTTGAGTGGACCCATTTTGTGCACATTGAGAGATAAGGGTTTATTCTCATTCTCCTGCACAGGATAGTCAGTTTCAGGAAAGGCTTTGGAAGAAAATGATTGAAAGGTGAAATCAACATGAAATGCTTAGAGAGCCTGTGACTGGGGGGAGGGGCTGAGACCCAACAGATCAACTGTTTACCAGTGACCCCACACCCAAAGTAAATAGGTAGTGACTCCCTGTTTTTTCACTCTAACAGGATGACAAGAATGAAAAGAACAAAATATACATGACATGATTAGAAGCATATGCCCATACACACACAGTTCTCCTGAGTGCACTTTGACATTTTTTACAAAACAAAACTGTAAAATTTGGTCCAAGCAGATTATCTGGCACTACCAATGGTTCTAAGATGCAAAAATATGGTTACTTCTATTTGTATATAATACAAATTCTAGACATCTGAAATTTCTAAAGTTATTTTAACTCACTGACTTATTTACAAATGACTTATTGTGGGAAAATTATAAAATACAGAGAAGTGTAACAACCACCATCTCATCCTGACCCTTTTGTCCAAGAGTGAATTTTATTTTGGCTTGTGCCATCAGCTTGTAGGTGATTTCCATACAGTAAACAAACATTGAAATGACACAGATGGTCTGTCTGACTGGTGCATGCAGCCGCGCTCGGCTGAGGGACTTGCTTTGCACCAAGGTCGCTCAGAGGCAGTCCTCTCTAAAATCTAGGTCACTCCAGGGTTTGGCCAAGCCTCACTTTTCGGCTATCAACACCTGTGAAGACGAACTTTAGATACCCAACAGGATTCTAAGGAAAAACACTGGAAGGAAAAGTCTTACCATGGCTGAAGCAGACAAGAGTTTCCTCTTGTGGCCCCGATGGTCTTGATTGGAGCCAGGAGCAGGCAACTGCTAAAGCAAGAACATTGCCCCAAATTGCAAGGATGTACCAAATACTTACCTTGAGACCTAATGCAAGATGGTTCAGAGAAGAAATGGTTGGATTACAAGAGCCTTAATCCAATCCGTGAATTAATCACCTGATGGGATTGAGTGTTGACTGAAGGTAGGTCGGGTGCTGGGCATGGCTTTGGAGTATATTTGTATTTGGCAAGTGGAGATCTCCATCTGCTTTCTGATCACCGTGTGAACTGCTTCCCTCCACCACACTCTTCCGCCATGACTTCTTGCCTCACCTAGAGCCCTAAGTAATGGAGCCTGCTGTCTATGGATTGAGACCTCTGAAACTGTGAGCCACCAAATAAACTTTTCCTCCTCTACAATTGTGCTGGTCATGGCGGTGAAAAATATGACTAAAATAAGGCTGAAAATGGAAGAGGTGGAATGCTCATGTATTTGGGGCAGCAGCATCAGTGCTAAGGTAGAAAGACCATACTGAGCACAGCTTTCCCCTCCTCACCACCACTGCCCTGTGATGGCGAGTTCGTGTGCTGGAGTCCAGGGCCTTGTCTTTGCAAGTCCACTTTCCAGCAGCGGCCTGACCCAGGGCATGTGCTCAGACACCACCCCATACAAACAGCCCACCACCTTCAACATGCTGCTGCTTTGCATGCTAATTGACACATGCTAATCTACTTGTGCATCTGTTGCTATAAGATCTGCCCCCACCCAAAGTAGGTATCTGTCTCCCCTTGCTGCTCTATTCTCGGTGTCTGCAAAGTGGTAGGACACAGGGTAGCTCTTTCTACAAATGAGTAATGTATGATTAAACAACTAAATGAAGGACTAATTGAATAGAAGTGTATTTACCTGGCAACCTACAACATCTAGATGTACATAGACATATCTATAGAGATGTCTATCTGCATTAAAACTATTGGACTACATGTTTGAGGATTTAAAAAAATTCCCTCTATATATCAAATAACCATTATTTCAATCTATAATAACATATTTGTCTTTGTTACTTTTTTCTTATTTCGAGAGTAAAGTTGAACATAGATCAATCCATGTGTACTATTGGGCCATGTATATTTGATATAACCCAGTGACTTTATGAACTATATAGTAGAGGGAATATATACACCTCACAGAACATTTAGCTAAAGCACCATGGGGCTACAGAGATTTCTTAGGTTTCAGATAAAGTCATCTTTTGTATCTGTTTTCCAAATGGAAAAACCAAGAAATAACTTGAGTGATCTCCCAACAGAGAAATGAAATCAAAACCATGATTTGCAAATGAGCCATGTCCTACCTGGACAGTCAAAGAAGCTGTCTAAAGGTATGAACTACCCACAGAGCAGGCGTGAATTCCTTACTATCAACTCCTACAGCTCCACATGTTCCAAGACTACAGAATGGGTTCTTCTTGGCCTCTTGTCATCCAAAGACCAGACCACTAGTCGGCTGCCTCTGCCAGTGGGTCTGGCCAACACGTGTCTAGGCTACTCTGCAACCCTGACCTCAAAGTGCTCTGAGTTGGCTCTGCCCTTCCAAGACATTCAGAGGCACTATCCACATGAGAAACTCTAATCCTGGCTCCCCCTCACCAGTGTCCCTGGTAGTCTTCCTATGGAGGACTCAGAAATGACTTAAACAATAGACATAATAGAGGAGTTTTTTGAGCCCTCAAAGACCCATTATTTCAATTCTCTATAATAACAGCTTCCTCTTTGCTACATTTTCTTTTCAAGAGTAGAGAAAATTACACATAAAAATGAGGTTTTTGGTTAGAATCTGTTTCCTTTAAATTACACAATTTGCTTTGAGGAAATTGCATCTGTGTCTAGCAAAACAAAGTCAGATGTGCATGCCTCTTTGCTCCTGAAATTGGACTATTCCAGGCTGAGCAAATGACGGTCAGTGGCCTGGCCAACTTGGTCTTGTGGGTAGCCATCCTTCACCTGCCCAGGCGTTCACTTCTGTTTTACTCAGCTCTTTCGCTGCTGTGACTAAAAGATCTGACCAGAACAATTTTAAAGAAGTTTATTTGAGGACTCATGGTTTTGGAGGTCTTGGTCCATAGAAGGCTGGCTCCATTCATTGTGGTTCGGGGTGAGGCAAGACATTGTGGCAGTAAAGTGTGGTGGAGGGAAGCGGCTCACATGATGTCAGAAAGCAGAGAGAGACTCCATTCTCCAGATACAAAATATATACCCCATAGCCACACCTTCAATGATCCACTTCCTCCAGCCACACCCACCTGCCTCCAGTTACTGATCGGTGAATTGATACCTGATGGAATTAATTAAGGCTATGACCCAATCATTTCTCCTCCAAACCTCCTTGCATTGTCTCTGTGCACAGTTCCTGCTCATTGCTATATCCTATGCTCACAGTGACATCTGAGCTTTTGGGAAGGCACCTCGTCTAAACCCAAACAGCTTCATGTGGAGGCCAGCAGAAGCACTGTACGGGGTTGTCCATGTTGAATTTTCTCAGGGGCTAGACAGTGTCTGACACATGGATGAAGTTCATGCAGTGTCCACCTGTGACCTACTCAGTCTCAAAACTCTGCAGGAGCAGAAGCAAGAACCACAGCCACTTCGCATGGGCTAGCAACTGTCCACTCCCTCAACATCCTGCCCCAAATGGGCAGCATGTTCCACTCTGCAGGAGACCTGAGGCTGGGTTCTTTAGCAGCTTGACCAGAAAGGGGCTCCAGCCCCTCCAGTGCATGGGGAACCCTGGGGAGTGTTTCATGGATCCTCTTTCTCTTCTGGATACTGGGGGGGGGGGGGAAATTGTACTCAGCATCCTGTCTCCACATTTAAGTGCCATGTGCGGTGGCACATGAGTAATCCCAGCAGCTCCAGAGGCTGAGGCAGGAGGTTTGTTCAAAGCCAGCCTCAGAAATGGCATGATGCTAAGCAACTCAGTGAGACCCTGTCTCTGAATAAAATATAAAATAGGGCTGTGGATGTGGCTCAGGGGTCAAGTGCCCCCGAGTTCAATCCCTGGTATCCCCCCGCCCTCAAAAAAAAGGTTTCAAAGCTGTTCATTGCCTCCTTCTGAACCAAAGGAGAAAATACAGTGTCTTTTCTGTCCCATTCTGTTCAAGTGAACTGGGAACTGTCACTAACTTGCCCTTCTCAAAGCCACCTGGGCATACCCACAGCCTGTGTCTTTCCTGGTTCCCAGCCTGGGTATGCAAGATCAGTAAATGACTCGAGATGTCTGCATCCCCTGCCCATTCTCATCTGTGGCTAATTCTGCCTCCCTCTAGGGTTCCGTCCATCCCCAGTGGGTGACTGCTATGGTTTGAACATGTCCTCCTACGTTCACATGCTGGAAACCTAGTTCCCAATGCAGCAGTGTTGAGAAGTGACAGGTCACCAGGGCTCCATCTCCATCAGTGGCTTGATGTTGCTCTTACATGACGAGGTTCATTACTGCAGGAGTGAACTTGCTACAGAAATGAGTTCAGGACTCTGACTTTCTCTTGCCATGTTAAGACACAGCAAGAATGTCCTCACCAGACATGGCCCCTTGACCTAGAATTTCCTCCCTTCAGAAGGTGCAGAGGAAAGTGGCCACTACTTGATCATATCCCTTCCTGGATTGTGCCACGTGCTCTCTTCCCCGCTCCTCTGAGCCACAAATCTCCCTACAGCTCGTCTTTGACCTGTTGTGCTTGCCATGAGCCTTCTGTGCACAGTTCCTGTTCATAGCTATATCCTATGCTCACAGTGACCCTTGGGAGGATACTCCTCCTTCAAGAGGAAGAAACTGGGATTATAATGGAGGTGGCTTGCCCAGCCTCAGTGTGTCAAATGGCTGAGCCACTTCATGGTTTTGAAATTAATCAAGAAACAAAGTGTCAAGTGTAAACATGAAAAGCTTCTTGTGCTTGTCTGCATCTGCTAATACAGTCTCAACAGGCAATGATAGATGCACAGAATATTCATCTTGGCACAATCTAATTGTGAAAATAACATAAGTTTCAATGGAAATAATGCATCCCCCTGTGGAGTTTTCATTAGGTGGTCATTAGGACTGGCAATGAAGATCTGAGATCCGCTTATCTTCGTGTACATTTGTCAAATGTTTTGTTGAATGAAAAAGCACAGGTCTACCAAACCTGCTTCAGAAGTTACCACCATAGTGTTGCTGCAGTCGCACAGGTAACTTCAGTGCATGTGAAGGTCAGATACTTAAAGAGGGGGATGGAGGGAAGTGGGGAGAGGGGAAGAAATCTGTTTTACAAGGGAACAAATTACACATGTTCTGCAACTCCCCTTCTCACTTAACCATCTTAGCCATCTGATATATTTGATTTAGTTCTATTGTTTGAAATGGTCACATTGTATCTTATTTGTGCATTCATTTGTTCAGTATCCACTGAGTATATTCTAGTACTTGCCAGATGCTGCTCTAAGCACTAGAAAGCTGTTTTTAATATATTGTTTCTTCTCACTATTCCCATGAATAGATATTTTGTTTTTATATTACCCATAATACTGCAACAATCACAATCATCCTTGAATGTATCTACTGCTCTGTCTCAGATAATTTGCTAAAACCAGCATTACTTGATCAGAAGGTAAGCACAGCTTCATTTTTGATAGATTTTGTTCTGAACATCAGTGTCTGATCAATAAGCAACAAAGAGATGGCCCCACATAGTGGAAGAAGTCACTGGGGACTTCAACAGAAATTAGTTTATAATGTGGGGCTCACAGCAAAGAGGAGGAAATAAACTGTAATGAACACAAACCATGTACCCTGTGTGTCCTGAAAATCATCAAAGGTTTTCCTACTCACAACTGGGATTCTCACGAAGCAGCACAAGTGTCGGGAAGATTTTCAGTGAGTGAAGGTGAGGTGGATGTTTCTGTGCCCAGTCAGATACTGATGACCCTGAATCTATCTTTCTCGGTCCCCTGCAGCCTGACCATGATGGCTGCAGCCCAGACCCAGATGGCAATATGTCCACCTGGGGACAGTTGGAGGGGAGGGGCCCAGGCCGGGAGGCGAGTCGGGGCTTCTGGCAAGGTTGCCTTCCTGTGACACAAGTCTGTAGAACAAAAGCTGGGAAAGCAAGAAAGACTCAAAGTTATGTCTGCAGTTCCCAGGGAGAGCCCTGGCTATGGAGTGGCAATACCCATCCCTCTTGTTTAAGGAAAAAATCAATCTCCTTTCTTAAATTGTACGTCTCCCTCTGTGTTGTAGATAGCAATCTTTCTCCCCGTCTGCTGTGCAAGCAGCCTTTGCCCTGGCCCTCTGCTGGGCAGTATCAATCACTTTGACAAATCGCATGAGCCTGCCTGGCTTTCGCTACCTCATTTTTGCCAGGAGAGGGAAAGACTCTTGACAAATATTTAGAGCATGAAGAGGAACTGAGATGGGGCTGCAGAAAGCGGGGGTGAGCTGAGCCATCTACACAGGCTCAGAAGCACCAGTTGTGTGGCCCTTCTTCCAGCTAAACATTCAGGGACAACAGCCCATTGGGAGCTTACATTTGACCATGGTAGGAGAATAGTCATTCCCCTTGTCCACAATTTTACTTTCTACAGCTTCAGTTCCCTACATTTAACTGCAAACACAAAAAGTAAATTTTAAATCATGCACTGTTCGGAGTAGTGTGATAAAATTGTACACCCTTGTGTAAGAGTATGTGAATCGGCTGCCTTGCTCAGTGTATCCACTCTGTCTATGCTACCTACCTATTAATCTCTTAACTATCTCAGTTATTAGACCTACTGTTATGGTATAGTAATGCTATTTAAGTGACCTTACTTTATTAATGGCCCCAAAGCACAAGACTTGTGATGCTGGCAGTTGGGTTGCCAAAGAGAAGTTGTAAAATGCTTCCTTTAAGCATAAAGGTGAATTTCTTGATAAAGAGAAAAAAAGAACACACTGAGGTTAAGAGCTACAATAAAGAATAAATCTTGCATCTGTAAAATTATAGAAATCCATGCTTTTACTGTTGTACCTCAAACTTAGCAGTAAGAGATCATTCACATGACTTCATTATAGTATTAAAATGTTTGTTATTCTCATTGCTTGATTTATGACCTTTATCATAATGTGTATATAGAAAAACACACACAGTACTGAGCCCTGTAAGCACTAGGTGTGGTTCCAGGCATCCCCTGGGGGTCTTGAATGTACGTGGACACTTACTTCATGAATCCTGGCACCTGGTACAAATCGGCCTCTTCTGAAGGGTTAACAGTTACCACTGGTACAAACCCCAGAGGGGCTTTCGCTAGTGACCACTTGGCCCTGTCTCCACAGGATTGCTGACCATAAAACTGGAGTGTCCAGAGGGCAGGGGTATGGCTCAGGCCCCAGCCATGCCACCATCCTGGTCACCTCCCTGGCCACTTCCAGGTGCCCTCTCTTCTGGAAGGAGGTGCTGCCTACAGCATTGCCAGTCCTTGAGTCCAAAGGAAGAATGACTTTGGCCCCTGGGGTCTCTCCCCAAAGAATGCTGCTGCTTCAAATGCTCCCAGAAAGGACCCTGTTGTGGCTAGGTACCAGGTCCCAGACCTTGAGGCCAGATGAGTCACACCACTGACTGGGACCTTTCTTCCCGGCCAAAATGCACATGGTCATCTCCTGAGTGACCAGAGGCTACCCTGGAGTTGGGCCTGAGATCAGGGTCAGCATTGCCTTAGACAATGTAAGAGCAGTGACAGCTTCTAACCCAAGGACTTCAACCAGGGAGGGACTGGATAAATGTTGGCTCGAATTTCTTCTGCCTCCCATGCATCCCACCCTCATCCCCACCAGGTCACGTGCTAATGCCAAGTCTGCTGACTGTCTTCTGTCTTGCTCCTCCTGTAGTGTCCTCCACTCTCCATCTCCAGCCTGCTGAAGGTTAGATCAGGAACCCAGAACCCTCCCGCTTCCAACACTGAACTGCCTGGAGTCACTAGTCTGCATTTTGGAAGTCCACAAAGTCCTAGGAGAAGCAGATGGCCCCTGCCCTATACCATGTGGTCTTGGACACTATTCTCCAAAACTAAGGGGTGCTAGGCAAAAGGATCCAGAGTCGATCCTGCCCACTATAATGAGAGGAAATGGTAGGGCTGGCTGACCACTGCCCCATCCCCTCAAGACCTCCCCCACCCCCAGCCCCAGCCCCTCAAGACCTCCCCCACCCCCAGCCCCTCAAGACCTCCCCCACCCCCAGCTCAAGGGCTTCCTGGGAGGAAGTTCCTTTCCTCCTTGACCCTCCCATGGTCCCCACAGCCAGGGCTCTCTTCCATCACAGGTGCCCTACTGCCCAAAGCCAGTGACTTCACCTCCAGGTCTCTGAGTGAATGTCCTTCCTCCTCCACCCAGGCTATCTGCAGGGTGGGGGAAGGAGACAGTGAGGAACCCCTTCTTCCACCTGTGATTGTTTTGGAATGTTGATATTTTATTTTTTTTCTCCCTCCAATTTCTTTTTAAAAATGCTATTTCTGGACTCTTATTAAGGAAATAATGTCTTGTAAAATTCCTAGTGTGGTTTACCTAAGAGATTCCTACTGCAACTCGGTGCCAGCAGGGCTGTGACTGGGTCCTGTGCTGGGGAGGGAACCTTCTGTGTGGCACATAACCTCTGCCTGGAATGGCTGGGCTGTTGTCAAGGAAGGGCAGCTTAGATCTCCAAGGACAAGGCAAGCCCATGATGGGAGTAGATGGCATCACTTAGAATTGGACTTGGGTATTTTTCCCACTAAACCATCTTCTGGAGCCTTCTAGAGTGAGCATCCATTTCTTGAATGTGCCCACTGGATTGAACGCATTACCTTGTCTCTGGTAGGACAAACTCATCACAGTAAGCACAACAATACTGTCGTGTTGTAACAGGAGTGTGTCTGTCTTCCAGACTTCTCAATCTCATACTAAAATCAATGTTATTGTACAGATTTTTTTGTTTCTGACTTTCTACCAAAAGAAAAACCAAATTGCAGTGTAACAAGTGTATTGCTGTTGCATTTTTCCCTCTCTCTCTCACACACATACACACACACACACACACAACTACTGCAAATACACCATTACGAATACATTCTTCATGCCGGTGACTCTATTTTTGTGGTATACCTTGCCTAAGGAGGATTATTGGGTCAAAAGTCGGTTGTCTTTTTAATTTTCTTAGAACAGATTACTTTCTGAAATGACTGCAGTAATTTATAATCCCATCAGCTATATATGAAAAGTCCTTTTTATCTAATCCCCTGCCGGCCGTGAACTCCATAGATCCTATTAATTTTTGTCAATTGGATGGTCGGCAGTTTCACGCCACCGTTGACAAGGCTCCTGTTGCTGGGCCTCTGAGCGATGCTGAGCAGGTACCTGCCTCTTGCTGCTCAGGCAGCAGCTGGTGTGGTCACCTGTGCATCGTGGGAGGGAAGCTCTGGTGAGTCGGGAACTTTGCACCCCAGCATGTGCCACTGCTCCCAGCTGTGCCAGTGCCAGATGGCACCAGTCAACTGCAACTTCTTCCACTTTTCCCCCAGAGGCAGCCTCAGAATCCTGAGACTGCACAGGAGGAGTTGCCCGCTGCTGGCGATGAGCGCAAGGCTACCAGGTGCTCTGACAGAATGGACACCCTAAGGCAGTGGCTTTGGTCACACATCTTACAAGAAATGCCTTTGAAACTGTGACCACAGCTCACACCCTCACAGGATCCATGCATGGCCATGACACTAGACTGGCCCCTACCTATGCCAAGCTGTCCTGGTACAGAATTACTGTTACTTACTGTTTCATTAAAAAAAAAAAAAAAAAAATCACTGGCTCATGCTCCCTGTACCCACTGCACAAATCACAAGTTGGTAACAACTCCTTTTGTAAAGGATTAAAAAACTTTTAAAAATGTAATACTACTTCAAAAATATTTCAGCATTCTAAACATACAAAACATCCAATGTTTCAAATGTTTAAGTACAGAAGATTCTTGAACTTCTGTAGATGCAGTGGCTCTTTGCTGATAATAAAGGGTTTACTGTTTTTTTAAAAAGCTTGTATTTTTTTTTTTAAGTGCAGTAAACTTTAAACACTTTTCATGCCATCTGACCCTACCCCCACCCCTTTTTCCACAGCTAAGAAAAGCAGCAGAAAACTATATCACTGTACACAAAACCAAGATGGCCTGAAGCTGAATGGGTGCCCACGGCAATGTCTGCAGGGCCAGCCTCATGGTTTGTGCCCTGAACTACAGCCTCCTACAGCCTCCCTGAAGTGCACCTGCCCCAAGCAGGGAGCATCAAGAGTTTGCCTTAGTGGTGGTTTTCTTGTTTTGGTTTTTGTTTTGTTTTTAAACAGACTATGGATAGGTACAGTGGATACTTGAGGATTTGTAGCCAATGACCACATAGTTAACACCACCTCGTAAAATTATTTCTAAATGCCAGAGACGTCTTCACATGCCCACAGCAAAGGGCGCAGTGAGAACACACAAGTGCCTTTTCATTTTAAAAATGTTTGAAAACATGGACAACTTTGATACAGTTTCAGGGTGCTCTGGACACACAGGGCCACTTTATATGAACCACTAACAATTACTAGAGCACTTTGACAGGTTAAAATATGACCGAACGGATTCTGGAATTGAACATAGGGTAATTGATGCATTTCTTATTGGAGATGTGACTATCAATCACAAGGAAATGGGTTTTTTGTTGTTGTTTTTAATCCTTCCCTCTCCTCCTCCTCCTCGTCTTTCTTCCTCTTCTACCTTTTCCCAGGCCACGTTAGCAGGACCCTTTGCACCACTAAACTTGACTTTAGAGTTCTAATCGGCAGGGTCCTTCTATTTCTCCTTCAGCCCTGTGGTCTTAGTGATGGACAGCGGCTTTATGCTGTCCCTCAAGTTGTTTCACATCTCGCCCAGCTTTTCTGCCAGATCCCCAAAAGAGATCAGGATTTGTGGATTTGATTTTGGGGTAGAGTTCTGAACAGAACAAAAAATTCAGGTGGTGATGTCTTGGGGGCATTGGGGTCTTTTGCCACCCTTAGCTGGTCCATAACCGCTCATTTCCCAATCACTGCATGGCTGCCATCTTGTCTTTCCCAGACATTGACTTCTACCTCTCGGCACTTTTTGGAAAATTCTGCAAAATTGAGAGATTTTTGAATATTATGTTCTCCACATATCTACACAAAGAAGGCATAAGCAGACATCTTCCCTTTTGGTTTCTTGGGGTTACCCACTCTCACACAGGCCCACCCACTCTCACCCAGGGCCCCCCACGCGCACGCACACGCACACCCAGGCCCCCCCATGCGCACGCACACCCAGGCGCTCCCCCGCTCCCCCGCTCCCCCCCACCCCCCTTTTTTATAAGAAGATGCCAGTTGTGTTGGAGAGGGGCACAGAGGCTCTGGTTCGACCTCATCTTAACCAAGTTCATCTGCAACATCTCATTTCCAAGTAAGCTCACATCTGAGGTCTTGGGACTCGAGGCTTCAGCATGAGAGTCTTGGGGATGCAGTTCAACCTGGAATGCTTCCTCACCCCAGAACCTGCCCTGCCCACCTTCCTGGGGAGGTCAGTCCCATCTCGGATCTGCCTAGTTGTGGGTGAGCTGGATCCCGCTGCGGCAGCTATACCTGGATCAACAGGTAGAGGCACACTTGTATTCAAAAGTCACTACAGGTGTCTGCAGGACAGTTTGCTGAATTATTGTCATGAGCAGGACCTGTTCTGCGTTGCCCCCCACCCCTTAAGTCTTGGTTTGGCCATTTGGGTCTGTAGGTCCACCCCGTCGCCCAGGTCTAACCACACAGGCTCACACTTCTCCCTTCCACCTGCCTTACCTCCCCGCCCAGGGTGGCCGTCCATGAACACACTGAGTAGCTGACCTGTCTGTACTGTTTGTTGATGGTTTCATCAAAGCTTCGTTTTAATTGCTTTGAAAATAATCGGCATCTGGCATTTTCTTTCAGAGAAGACTTTGACTATAAATTTAATTTTCTTTAATAGAGATAGAACAATCCTGACTTCTATTCCTTCTCAGGTGAATTATGGCAAATTTTCAAGATTTATTCTCATTTTTAAAATACGTTGTCCTAAAGTCATGTATTCATTCTTTTAGCTTTTTCTAATATTTCTATTATGGTTAAGATGGTAACTTCATGTAATTTTTAAGTTTTTCCTCAAATACAAATAGTACAAATAGTAGCATTGTGTTCCCATTGTGAGACAGGTCTCCAGAGTGCCTGCTACCCAGCCACCCCACTCTCTGATCCTATGAATTGGACCACTTTAGCTACCTCATAAGTGGAATCATGTAATATGTGTGAGGTTTTCTTTTTTTCCTGACAAGCTGTGCAAAACTCTTTGAGATCTGGCTTTCACTTCCTTAGGATGTACACCTAGGAGTAGGATCATGAGATCATGTAGTGGTTCTCTTTTTAATTAATCTTGAGCCTCTGAATTGCTTTCCTCGGCGGTTGCTCTAGTTCACAATCCCACAGCATTGCTGGAGGCTCCCACTTCCCCGTCTTCTGCGGTACTGTTATGTTCTGGCTTGGGGAGGGCCGCTGTGAACTCCTAGCTCACTGGGGCTTTTCCTTGCATTTCTGACAATAAGTGCCATTGAACATCTTTCATAGGCCTGCTGGCCACTGGTGACTCTTCTCTGGAGAAATGTCCTTCAAGTTGTTTATGCATCTTTCAGTTGAGTTTTTTTAGATGTTCTGCTATTGTTAGCAGCTCTGTGCTCCAGATTGCCCCTTTGCAGGTGATTTGCAGATAGGTTCCTGCAGGATGCCCTTCCCGTCTGCCTGTGCTTTTGGTGTCACGCCCAAGAAGCCATCACCCAGTCCAGTGTCATTAAACTTCTCCCTACTGTTTTCTTCTAGAAGTTTTCATTTTTGCAGTAGCTGAATAAGTAATATTCCATTGTACAGATGAACTGCATTGTTGTTTGTTTGTTTGTTTGTTTTATGCTTTAACTACTTTATATTTGGATTGTTTCCACTTTGGAGCTATTTAAATAATGCTGCTCTGAACACTCATAGACTGTTTTTTTCATGGACATGGATGGTTTCAATGGATGCAAATCTAGGAGTAGAATTGCTGGGTCATACAGTAACTGTTTAAACTTCTGAGGAAAAGCAAGATTGTCCTCCATGGTGAAATGTACCCTTTTATGTTTCTACCATCAGTGTGTAAGAGTTACTCTTTCCAAACCCTTCCACAGATATTGTCTCTTTCTGGTGGTGACCATGCACACAGGCATAGAGTAACAGTGTTCATCAGAGTGTTGATTTGCATTTCCTTAATATCTGAAGTTGAACATCTTTTCATGTGTTTTCTAGAAGTCTGTTTATCACCCTTGGAGAAACATCTATTCAGATCCTTTGGCCACTCTTAAATTATGTCTTTTTGATTTTGAGTTATAAGAGCTCTTTGCCTATTTAGATTGCAAATCATAGATATGGTCAGGCTCTTCAAACAGCTTTCATCCTGCGGGTTACCTTTTCACTGTTTTTGATGTCCTGTGAAGCAAGAATTCTCTCTGGGTTTCTAATCTTGATAAGGTCCAATCTAATTTTTTTTTTTTTAACTCGTGCTGTTGATGTTACACCTAAGAAGTCTTGGCCTGACCCACAGTCAGGAATTCACTCCTCTAGTCTGAGTTTTAACGAACTCTCCATTATATTTTGCTGATCTCCCTCTCCCTCCCTCCCCCCCCCCTCTCTCTCTCTCTCTCTCCATATGCCGTCCCCACACTGTCATGGGTAAGTGAGTTCCAGATAACAGAAGGGGTCATAATGGCACCTGAACATACTTGGTCCTGAACAGTCATATGATACACTGTAGTATATCAGACGCGGCCCTGGGACACACCCCTGCAGTGGTCTCTGCCCCAGAGGGAGGCCGCTGGGGGCACCAGCAATGGTTCCTAGTTTCCAGGGAGCTGGTCCCCATGTTACCCTCTGGCCCATGCCCCTCTGTCATTTTGGCCTCGCTTTGTTACCAAACATCTCCTCGATTACTTTTCCTCTAGGTGTGCTTTGTTCTCTGTTAGTCTTAATATTTCTGCATCTTTGGTTTCTATTTCTTCCAGTTTGGAACCCGTTCATGCTTTTCCTGTTATTTTCATTTTTAGGAATGGTCCCTTATACTATCATAAATCCTAAAGTCGATCAAAAACGTCCCTCTGTTTCCTGCACTCATGGCAGCAGCCTAGTTCTTGGAACCCCTGCAGCTCACGCGCAGTTCTGCTGCGGTCTGTCCTTCCTACACATATTGTCATTACTGTTAGCTCTCGACACACATTTCTGTGATTATCCGTTCCCTGTTTATCCACTGCTCCTCCTTACATCGTAGCCTTTCAGGGGTCGGTTTTTCTTCTTTCTATAGTGTGTGCTTTAGTAATTCCTTCAGTTAATTTGAGTAGTGATAAACTGTTTTCCTATATCCAAAAGCGTCTATATTTTATACTTGTTCTTGAGAGGCAGCTTTGTTAGTTCCCAGTTCTCAGGTTTTTCCTCATTCAGCATATTTTAACACTCCCTTATTGCTTCCAATTTTGCTTCTGTAATTCTAATTGTCTCCTTGTAAATTATATGCCCTGTCTGTAGAGATGTTTGGAATCTCATCTTTGCTCTTTCACAGCTTTAATGCCACATGCTTAGGTATAAATTCTTATTTAGGAGGCTCGTTATGAGTTATGCTTTCTGGATGTGTGTTCAGTGTCTTTAAAGTAGAAATATTTCAGCCATTTCATCTTCAAATGGTTTCTTTTACATTTTATCTCACTCCAGGAAACTGATTAGGCGCGTGTTAGAATTTCTAATTACCTTTCATGGTAGAAAATCCTTTTGTATCTTCTCCTTCCTTTCTTGTTGCTGCGTTTGAATCTGTAATCCAAGTCACTCCTTCCTTTTGAGCTGTGCCTAATCTGATTAATTTCAGAAAGTGTCTTTTCACCTCTAATACTGTTTTAAAATTCATTGACTTCATGGCTATTTTTAAATGCAACTCTATACAGAAATTTTAAGGGTACCATTCCATAAATTTTGACAAACGGCCATAGAGTCGCCCCCACCTTCAAGATATAGAGCATTTCCATGACCCTCACAAGTCCCCGATGGCTGTTTCGCCATCAAGACCTCCACCCAACTCCCTCCTGTTGGCCAAAGCCAGTCGGCCCATCCCACAGGGGGCCGCCTTGGTGGGAATTTAGCATGAGGGAAATCGCACAGTATCTGGTCCGCTGCGTCTGACTTGTGCAGTGGCCACAGTGCTTTGGGTCTGTCTGCACTGTGTGTATCAATAGTCCATTCCTTTGTATTAGTATTGCATTGTAGGCACCTCACCATCTGCATAGGCACCCCACAATTTTTCACTCCTCTTCCAGTTTGTGGGCCATTTCAGTCTGTGATGCTATAAATAAAGTCTTCCTGTGGACGTACGTTTTCATTTCTCTTAGATCAATACCTGGAAGTAGGATTGCTGGTTCTTATGGTAAGTGTATATTTACCTATAAAGCAAACTGCTTATTCTGCTTTCCCTTGACTTATGAATGTTAGCAGAACTGTCTCAAGATGTCTCATTTGCATAAGTCCTTGGCTCTCTAACACATGCCCATCCTGCCTCTCGCGGCTCCTTGAATATTGTTTTAGCGCTCTCAAGTCACTAAACAGTCCATACATTATTTCTCTTACAAAACTGCTCACAGCAGAACCGAGCAGAGCATGGGATGACACTTGCTTTTTATTTAGCTACGTTTTCCAGTAATTCCTTCTTTATATTGAATCTCTTATTAGAACAAATTTAAAAATTGCTAAAAAAAAAAATAAGTTTACATGACAGTAGAATGCATTTTGACCCATCATCTATAAATGAAGTATGACTTCTGATTATTGTATGTGATGTAGAATTCCACTGATCATGTAATCAGATGTGCACATAGGGTTATAATGTCTGATTCCTGCTACTGTCATTCCTACCCCAATACAGCCTCCCCTCCTTTTACTCCCCTCTCTAATCTGAACTGCCTCTACCCTTCCCTAGTTCCCCGTATTGTGAGTTAACATCTGCATGTCGGAGAACATTCAGTCTTTGGTTCTTTGGGATTGGCTTATTTCACTTAGCATGATTAGTCTCCAGTTCTAGTCATTTACTGACAAATGCCATCATTTCATTCTATAAGGCTGAGTAATATTCCACTGTGCATCCATTCATCTGTTGAAGGGCATCTAGGTTCATTCCATAGGTTAGCTTTTATGAATTGTGCTGCTATAAATATTGATGTGGCTGTGTCCCTGTAGTGCTGATTTTAAGTCCTTTCGGTATAAACCAAGGAGTGGGATAACTGCATCAAATGTTTGTTCCCTTAGTTTTCTGAGGAATCCCCACACTGTTTTCCATAGGGGTGGGATTCGGTGTACCAATTTGCAGTCCCACCAGCAGTGTATGAATGTACCTTTTTCCCCATATCCTCACCAACATTGTTGCTTGTATTCTATAATCGTCATTCTGACTGGAGTGAGATGGAATTTCAGTGTAGTTTTGATTTGTATTTCTCTAATGGCTAGAGATGTTGAATATTTTCCTCATATATTTGATCATTTGTATTTCTTCCGTGAAGTGTCTGTTTGGTTCCTTAGCCCATTAATTAATTGGGTTATTTGGTTTTTGTTGTTAGTTTTTTGAGTTCTGTATATATCCTGGAGTTGAACCTCCCTTTTTTTTTTTTTAATGATTTCCCAAAGCCATATCTTTTTGGTTATTCTATTTAGTGTCCTTCTAAACAAGCCTCAACTTCAGTTACCATTTTACCATCTGATCTCCCTCTCCTAGAAATCTCTTGATCATAATGCCTGCTCAGTTTGTCTTTGTGGTTTGTAGCATCTCAGACCTTCTCTGCCTTTAAACCATGTCCTTTTGGAGAAGGGCTAAATTATGGTGTCCACTGTGCTGGATATAACGAAAACCCAGAAACGTCCATTGGATGATCCAGTCCTCCCCAGCACAAAGGTGCTTACCGTCCCCCTCATCTCTACTCTCCCCCACCCCGCCTCCCCTCTGTGCTCTGTGTAATGACTTTGGGGTTGACGTTTGTGGTAAGGAATACTGCCTGCTTCCCTTCTTGATATCTGCTCATGGTGTTTTCTAACCCTGGGACACACTGGGCACTGGCTGGGACACACTGGCCTGTATTTGACGAGTGAACGATTTGTTTTTTTGGGTCTCAGTTGGCTCATGTGCCGGCTTCTTTGAGGTGTGACCTCCCAAGCATGGTAAGGAGTCTTCTCTGCTCCCAGAGAGTTTGCCATGATATTCACTGCGTGTCCTTCCACTTATTACCTTGTTATCAGGACACTGAGATTCATGAGAGATGGTCTCTGAGGGTCTGCTCTTCTGTTCTCGATTTCAAATCTCATGCCTGCCTCGGCACAGGTGTTGTGATAGTTGTACTTGAACTAAAGAAATGCTGTGTGTGTGTGTGTAACCAAGGGTCTCCTCTAGTCTTGCCAATGTTTTTCTCTTGTCCCTGAGTGTGACCTTCTCTGTCATATTAGCAGAAGGAGCACAGAGTTCTAAAGGATGATTATCAGGGGCTGGGGATGTGGCTCAAGCGGTAGCGCGCTCGCCTGGCATGTGTGTAGCCCAGGTTTGATCCTCAGCACCACATACAAAGATGTTGTGTCCGCCGAAAACTAAAAAATAAATATTAAAATTCTCTCTAAAAAAAAAAAAAAAAAAAAAGGATGATTATCAGCTTTCACATAGGAAAAAGGATTTTAGTGCCCAGCAATAACCTTACAAGCTAGGCTATTTTCTTGAAATCCGTGTCTAAAACATCTAGGTGGTCTTTTCTTTTTCTTTTTTTTTTTTTAAAATCTATTTCATTAACTGAGTTTGAAGCATTTCGCTCTTAAAACTTCTTCTGAAATGAGACCAAGGCCTGAAAAGCTCTGGGGACTTTCGGAGTCCAGACAGCCAACACATCCTGCCACCAGGCTTGACCAGAGGGGAAAGGAAATGACATGAAGGTGGCAGATTAAGCCTGCCTTCTCTCCCTTCTGGGACAGGATCTGGAGAAGAGAAGGAGGGTTTGCATTTGTTAGTGTTTGTTTGTGGGTTTTTTTTTTTTTAAGAGAATTTTTTTTAATATTTATCTTTCAGTTTTCGGTGGGCACAAGATCTTTATTTTTATGTGGTGCTGAGGATCGAACCCAGCGCCCTGCGCATGCCAGGCGAGCGCGTTACGGCTTGATGTGTCAGTGTTTTATAAAACAGAAACCATGCTGTAGTGATTCTCACATGGTGACTTCACTTCCTCAGTTTCCTGGTGTTCTGGGGTGATGGCACTCGGTAGCCACCCAGGAGGACTCGCTTCTGGCCACCCGGCACTTTAGGGTACAGAGCATCTCGGTGGCAGGGACCAGGCTTCTCACCCCACGTGGGGAGGAATGACTGAGATGACACAGCACAGGGGCCTGTCTCAGGGACTGGCCCCCGGGGTTGTGCAGTGAAAGGGGCTTTCCTTCCACTTCTAGTTCCCTCCAACACAGCTGGACGCACCCTGCCAGCACTCTGTGCCCTAGCATCTGAGGATCCCTGCCCTTGATAGTCCAGAGGATACAGGAGCTTGTGTCAACACAGACCCTCCGATCCCTACCTGCTGGGTGGAGGTGAGCAAGAGCAGGCAGAGGACAGAATCCCAACAAATGTTCTGCTCTCCCTATGTCCTCTGCCTAGTGACTGTCCTCAGTTTTAACTGGACCACAGTTACATTTAATTGTTTTCCCCAGGGCCAGCTGGGTTCGATGGTCAGTCCCAATGGATACCACCTGCACATCAAGAGCAGCTCCTGACCCACCATAGGGAGAGTCCCTGTGAGGTCTCTGGTGAAAATAAAGGAGGCTGGTAGGACACGGCTATCTGCAGGTGTTTCCAAGTACCACTAGGTAAAGGGCCTGTGGGTAGTGGCTCTGGGGCACCTAGAGCTGGAATGTTATGAAATCAAACATGTACACATACGTATGTATACCCAGGCTCTACACACACAGACACAAACACACAGAACAGCAGTACATAATTTTGGTTATAAAAATTGATATTAAAAGACAATGAATTCTTTTTCATTGTTGCCCAAACATAAAATGGCAGAGTTTTTGTTGATTAGGACAATATCATTTAAACATTAAAATGTACAATGTTAGAACAAAAAATGGTAAAGCTGTGCGTTTAGCATTTGGAGAAGCATATATATAAACCAAAGACATTTAATGATACAAAAAATATATTTATACATGTATACATATAAATCTCTTAGACATGGCTTCCCTATTTCAAGTATACATTTATTTCCTTCAAAATAACAAAATTATGACTTTATATGTAATGAACACATGTCAAAGATTTTAATAACATCTTACTGGTTCCATCATTAATTAATGAATTTAAGTTTTCAAAAAATGTGAAGAATCATAATCTGGAATCGGGAATTCTGAAATGAATTTGCCAATAGATAAAATTGGCCATGCTAGCAAAATGTACTATTTGAAGTAGGCTATTCCCTTTGATGGGGGGATCAACTGTTCTCTCCACCAAATGAAATCCATCTCCATAGAGAAGCAGTGGTGGTGGTTGTTTTTTTCTTCCCTCAAGTTTTTGTTATTGAAAAATAACAGTGAAAGATGCTGGAGGGGGTCAGATGCCTATGAAATCAAATAACCCCACAGGGTTTTCTAAATACCTCCAAGTCCAGGTAAGAGAAAGCCCAGGACTTCGCTCACTTCCAAGACTTAAGATTTTTCCGGGCTGTGTAATTAAAAGAGCACTGAATGTAAGGAAGGAGATGTGAATTCTAGCCCTGGTTGCCCCATTTCATCTGTGAATTTTGACAAATTGCTTAACTCCCTTCGGATGTCATGGAGCGCTCCCCAGGAGAAATGGCCAAAATCCACAACACAGAGGATGAGGTGCCTGAGATGATGACATAGGCTCTCTCTGCCAGGAGGGCCTAGAGTAAAAGATGGAGGCAGGCTCAACTCAACAAAGGTGGAATCTTGGTATTCCTGACCCTAAGGAAACATTTTTATCTGTCCCTGTTTTTTTTTTTTTTTCTCCCATGAAAATGTGATTGACATCCACCAAAGGGAACCTGTGAGAATCACCTGAGCTCTTCTCTGGAAAGTGTTAAGTCTTCAGAGGACTTTAAACCTGTGGGTTCCACCTGGCTGTGTGCTTTACATGTGTTATGCTGCTGCTCCCAGTGAGCCCGAGAGGTGAATTCCACGAGCTTTTTCTGAGCCCAGTAGAAATGGAAGCCTCAAACAGAAGGGAGGTCAGCAGAGGAGCGGCAGGGGACTGGGGGGAATGATGGTACGTCATGTATGAACAGATCACCCTGCATTCCACCTTCATATAGGATGAAGCACCAATTAAAATAAATGAACAATAGAGGAAGAGGCTCGGGGAGGAAGAGGGGAAGGGAAACAGAATACTGGGGCTGTAACCAGAATGCACTAATAACATTTCACAACAAAAAAGAAATGCAAGTCTCTTGACCAAAGACATATGATACCTCAGTTTGCTCCCTAACTCCACTACTTGGTATCTTCATTATGCAGCTCAATGTTTGTAAAGGATCAGAATGCTAAAGGATGGACCTTCCACAGGAGGCTTCAGCAGGTCTCTAGTGCATGGCCCAGGGCTCTGTTCCCTGATCCTTCCCCCTTCAAGGTTCTCCAAGTGTTGATTCATTCACCCGTTCATTAGCTTAGCTGTCCCCTCCCCTGCTTAACATACTTCAGCTGGATTAAACCTCAACAACTGGAGATCCCAGGAAGCCTCCTCCATCAATGAGATGGAGGCCTGAAGAGCTCTGGGGACTTTCTGGAATCCAGAGAGCCAACACATCTCAAGCTGTGACCAGAACCCAGGAACCCCTCTGTCTCCTACACCATGACCCATGCAGGCCCACCCGGTGGCACAGTGGCATCCCCCAAGCCCCCCAACTCCCTACCTCCGGGTGCACCTCCCCCTCCTTCAGGCCCCACTCCTCCTGGACCACAGGGTCTGCCTCCATTCTCATCCCTCGCAACGATCAGCCTTGCAGAAACCACCCTGCCGACTCGCCTTGTTCCGCGCCTTCCCTCCCAGCTCTGGTCTCCTGGAAGTGCTTCCCTACCTGGCTCTCAGCTGGAGGCCCGGAGATTTCTCATCAAGTTCCACGTTGAACTTATGTTAGCTGTCTGCTTCTAACATGGCTGAACCGAGTCTGTTGTTCTGTAGGAAAGATAACACCAGTGACCTGGGGTCTTGCCAGGATCACACTAGGGGGACCGAGGGAGTGCTGGGTCAGCACCCCAGTTGTTTTTAGTCTGTGGGGTGCTGTTGTCAATGCCCTAAGCCTCCAGGTGCTGCCCCCTTCCCCGCTGCCTCCCTCCAGCCCTTGTGCAACCTCACACTCAATTTGCTCCTCTAAGTCTTCTCTGCAGTCCTCTGTGGGTGGCAGCTCATCTGGGCTCTACACAATATCAAGCTCCTGAGCTCCCCTGCATATGGCTGCCCACTTGTTACTCTCCTCCTCTAGCCCATGAGTGATGCTTAGAATCATGTCCCTTCATTTACTTGCTCCTGGCATCTAGCCCTGTGTCCAGTACATGCCGAGGCTAAATGTGTGTTGGATGAATAAAAAAGTGAACAGATGAACCTGATGATCACCTATTCCACCTGGAAGGGGTGGCCAAGCTGCAGAGGGATTTATGGTACTGGGTCATTCTTCCATATGTGCATCAACTCCAGTTACCTAGGGATTGAAATTAGATTATATCTCCATTTTGAGTAAACTAGGAGACAAGGTCATTAGAGTAATAACGAAGGAAATTCAATCTATGACATTGAATGGGCACTCTCAGGAATCTGGGCTCACATCAATCAACACTCCAAGTGTGAAGAGTTATAGCACCGTGAGCCCACGTGAAGTCATGGGGGTGACTTTCATCTCACTCTTCCCTGGAGGAAACTGAGGCCAAGGGGAGAGGAAATGTGGCCTGAGACCTATGCCCAAGGCTGTCCTGTGCCCAGAGGTTACTATGACATTCATGTGCAGCTCCTAAACCAGCATGCGCCTGCCTTCTGAGCTGTGCACAACGCCCCTCTGCAGTCACTCCTGCTAATGGAGTGCTTGTCACTAACCAAGACACATCACCACCTGTGTGCCTGGCAGACCTTCAGGCTCTGCCTTGGACCAGCAAGCCCTCTGAGCACCTGCCTGAGAAGAGTGTGTTGCATGCCTTAAGCTTGGGCCACGCCACACAGGCTGGGCTAGCAAGGGCATCTGCTGTGGGTGACCTATGCCTGAGGCTTTGGGTACACCATGTCCGTCTGACCTCCTGACAAGGTGCCAAGTAGCTTAGGTCAGACTCGAAAGCGCTGGCACCTAATAAAAATACTGAACATCAGGCTCAGGGGAGCCAGCTTGATTGACAGTTCATCCTGTTGTCACAAGTCATTGCTGGGGGGGGGGGGACTGAGCACTCCGCAGTTCCATTGGAGAAGACAGCTGGGAGCTCATGCTGCTCTCCCTTGGGTTCCCCCATCATGCCTTGTTCATCAGCAAGTTTTAACCTACATCCTTCTCGCTTTCATAAATCAACCACAAGTACAAAGACTTTGAGAACTGAGTCCTCCTATAAGCTGGCAAACCTGAGGGTGGTCTTGGAGACCTGACAGTCCCCTTCTGCATTTATCAGAACGTCACACACCTGTTGAGGTGTGTGCCACCTCCAGACAGATGGTATATGGTATAGACCAGATATGCCTAATGTATCAGCAGCATTCACTATATGATAATCCCAAACCATGTGGCCCAAAACACCTGCTGGGTTAGCTCATGACTCGGCACGTGTGGTTTGGCTGGGCTCAGCCAGGCTGTTCTTCTGCTCTGGCTGGGCTGGCTCACGTGCCCAGCTGCCATCCAGCTAGCAGCTCTGCAGTGGGGAGAAGCTGGATGCCGGGTATGCAGTAAGGGAGATTGGACCGCACGTGTCTCTCCATCCAGCACCTAACTCTAGCTTGTCACGTGGCAGCAGTGTTGCAAGAGAGGAATCTGACCTGCAGGAGCGCTCTCTCTCACTGGTCAGAATAAGCCCCACAGCCAACCCAGATTTCTGTGCAACATCATGCTGTGAAGCCACACATACAAAGAAGGGCACGATGTGCAGCTGTCTTTGCAATCATCCACACGAGGACCCCAGTGACCTGACAGGAGCCTGGCAGCACAGGCGGAACGAATGGACAGACTGCGGGCTCTACGCTGGCAGCAGAGACCAGCAGACCTCATCACATCATCTGGCAGTGCTGGCCTGGGGCAGGCTGTCACTAGCAGCTGTGTCAATAAAAAAAAAAACAAAACAAATACCCCACTTCTCACCACAGATCAACAAACCAGTTTATTGTTTCAGTCTAAAACACAAACAGGGACAGTTATCCAATATCATTAAGACCTCGCGGAATTGCCTTCCACATGGTGATCTGCGGGAGTCCCTCCAAATCGGCTGCTCTCTGTATCCTCAGGATAGTTTTTGTGAATTGGGAGCTATCGTCTCCATTTTACGGACGAGGAAACAGAGACTTAGAGAGGTGATGTAGGTTGCCCACCCACATTCAGGCCCTATGTGCATGCCAATGCCATCACCATCGTTGTGCTGGGCTGACATTTATTAAGCACCATAGCATGCTCTGAGGCAGGTGCTCCTGCTTCTCTGTACAGTAGCACAAAAGGATGCCTAGATGTGAGCAAGAAAAATTTTATTTCAAGTAGGTGATTCAGAATATGCGCAAACAAGAGGAATAATGTTGCAGTTTGGAGGAAGCAACAGGAAGACAAACTCGGCAGCTGGTGTGAGGGTGTGATGGCCGGGCAGTTGACACTGACACGGGCCTCTCCTGAGGATGGGCTGGGCTCTGGGGCCAGGCAAACAACATTCCCATACCAGCTTCTGCCTCCAAGAGTCTCCAGAACAGTGAAAGGTGGTTACAGCCATGTGAGGAGTGCAGGAACGGGGGGCCACAAGGGGACTCTAAGTCTCCCAGAAGCTGGTATATTTTATTGAACACGAGGATATAGGGGAGTCGGGCCAGTGTCTCTGATTGTCCCCATCAGAGGGCTGCATCCACACTCTTGGCCGTGGGACTGGGGCCTTGATGTTGGCTGTGGGGAGGGCAGTGGCTCCGTTTCACCTGCAGGAGTTGAGGGGTCTCTCCAACACAAGTTTTCATTTGCTCCTCTCACCTTCCTGCCACTCACCCCGAGACACCATGGGCAGCTGCTGGCCAAGGCCAACAGGAACACTAGAGCAAATCTGGACCAGACCACAGCCAGAAGCAGAACCCCCTGCAGCCTGTGGACCTGTGAGTGAGAAATACAGATATTTCTGCTGGAAGCCACTTAGGTTTTGAGGTATTCAATGACATAGCAAAGAAAGAATAAAAACTAAACCTGGCCCCAGGTTGGTTCTGGGTTTGGGCTCAGTTTACCCCATCTTGGTACTGTCAAGTCATCAGTCCTAAAAAGATCATGAACCTTGGGGCCGGGGACTATGTAGTTTCACTTGCATGTTTAAGTCACTATCAGAGTGTGTGGCTGCTCTAAAATGATCCCACTGTGGCATCTGCCACATTCACCCTTTAAACAGCCCATGTCTTGAACTCATGACCACCTGGAAAAGTTGACGCCATAAGTGAGCTGGATTTCAAGAGCAGCCTGCTGTATGGCATCACATCCTTCTGCATCTCCTCTTCTGAGCCAAATAAAAGATGAAACAGAAGTGTATGGCAGACAAAAAGCCACACATCACTCACAACTGATCGGGCTTCTCCCTGCTTCTTTGCCTGGGCTTCAGAATTCTGATCTCCTGAGGAGGACGGTGTTACCCAACCAGCCCAGGCGGGCGGGACTGACCCTCCCCACCCCTGCACCCAGCACACACACAGGGCTTCTCTGTTTAACACACAGAAGCAGCTGCCAGATCTAAGTAGGGTACAGCAGGACCTGACACCAGGGTGCAAGATGCAGGAGACATGTTCTCACAATGTTAGCACCATCCAGGGGCATGGCCTGCCTGGCCTGCAGGCTGCAGAGTGTCCTCCACTCTGAGGAGGTCATCACATTCAGTGCAGGAGCTGATCAAGAAGGGCAGGTGCACTGAGGCCTTGGTAAAACGAATGTGCTCTGGAGGGAAGGAGGTAAACCTCCTGCAGATCCAGGGGACTCTGCATCCATGCAGTGGTCTTGGGCATGCCAGGATTCTCCTCCAAATGAAAGTATTGTACCTTGTACCTCCTACCACTAAGGAGGAGGCACAGCACCTGAGAGGCTTGTTCAGGTACTGTGAACAGCAGGTGTCACACCTGTGCACACTACAGGAAGCCATGTGCTTAGAGTGCTGCAGTAGAGGGTCAGCATGGAGTTGGTCAGAGCAGGGATCACCAGCAGTCTAAGAGCCTTGGGCCATCTGGCCTGGAAGACCTTATTATATCAAAGGGAACTGCAGTGGGAGAGGTGCTATGGTGAGTATGTGGTGGACTCCTGTGAAAATTAGGCTACAGGCCCCAGGTGTATACCACGAGGTCTTGCAGTCTAGTGGAAAATCACATGAAACAGCCCTGGCATGTGACCGCGCCCTGGTGGAGAAGTGCCCATCCATGAGACCTGAGATGAGAGGCATCCAGAGCAGACTGTCACGAAACCCATCAAGTCATGCGGTTAAGTGAAAGATTACATCTGCGAGTGATCGTGAATGGGATGGGGCAGGGCACAGGCCAGCAGCTTGAGCAGGCAGCTCCACAGGTGCCTCCCTCAGCTCACACCAGCAGCAAAACACCATCCCTCTGACCAGTGGAGGGAAATGGCCCAGCTTGTTCTCTGATGGGTTGGCTTTATGTGCAGGCCCAAGTCAATGAGGAACTCCTTTGGAAACTGAAGGTGATGCTGTTTGACTCTTGGGGTGGTGTGCAAACATATTATGGCAACATGTGCCAAGTCCTGACTCCTTCAGTGAGTGGAAGACATCTTTGGTATTTCCCTTGATGTCATTAGAATAAACCATCAGAGCAGGGTAAAGCCAGCAGGGAGCCAGCCATGTGACCTGCGTTTCAGTCTGAGCACCGCATCCAGGACAGAAAGGCCCACACCTGTGGGCACATACCTGTTTACAGTTTCCCAGATGGGCAACAGCAGATGAGCCCTTTCACAGTAGAGTGGATCATGAGATGTGCTGGCCCCAAGGCTTACCCCTTAGCCAAGGCTCTTTTAGAACATCTTCTCTAGGGCAACAGGGAACAGTGGTAGCTAGAGGTCAAACTGACCTCCAGATTAGATTGCATCCATCCTGGGTATTTAAAAATAAATTGATTTAGATACTACTACTGGATGGTGAAAATGTGTCATAAGAATCCAGATGTCAAGCTTGCCTTAGGAGTAAGACTTTCTGGTGACCCTCTTTGCACCTGCCCACTTGGCTACTATGGGTGGAGCCAAGGCTCCATAGGATGGGCACAGAACATTTGCCACAGCACCCCCAACTCTGGGCATCACTTGATATGTATAGACCTCTCTCTACTCAGGGCTGCTTCTCTCAGATTAGTGACTCAACTGACCCCGTAGTGTACTTGAACTTGTGACATGCACTTGGAAATGATCCCTCTCTTAACAGAAATCAGAAGTGAGCTGCAGTAGATCAGGGCACAGAGCACTGAAAAGGGTCTTCTGCAAATTCTTCTTTTCCTTTGGGTCCCACCTCTACAAACTGACTTGGGGGACCTTATAAAAAATTATTTCACGTCTCTGAGCTTCTTTTTCCTGTCCCCATTTCTCATATGAAAATACAGGCTCCCAGAAGTTGAAGGAGCAATGGCCCAATGTCAAAAACTAAGCAGAAGACATGAGTTTGACCCTGTCTCCATCTTCCCTATGTGTAGGCACTTTCAAACACCTTGTTTCCTCAAAGGAGACAGACAGGAGCAATGAAGGCTGACTTTGTTGATGGGGTCGTTGCTTTCTCCTAACTCGTTCCTGTTCCTTGACCTGTGCTGCACAATATTGTTGCCCTGCTTGCTGCATGAAAGATGGTGACCACAGAGATCAACATGGCTTTTAGACTTTCTGTAAAACCAGCTTCAAAGCTTCCCTTGTCCACTCAACAGCGTCCACACCGCAGCTGGAGAGGCGGGCACTATCATGGTTCTTCTGTGAAAGGAAATCGAGGCCCAGCAACATACAACTTAGCCCAGCTCCAGGGCCAGTCAGGCCTGGAGGCCACTGAAGAGAGAAGGGCAGAAAGATGAATGTGACTTCTGCTTTGGGTACTTGGAATCTCCTGAGGTGAAGATATCAAACCCTAAGTCTGTCACCAAGTCATGATGTCACTGCTGAGTGTCCTTGGTGCCATGACTGTGAAAGAGTCGTAACCAGAGAGAAATGGGATGGGCATTTTGGGATTAGGTGAACAAGACAAGATGTCTCCAAGCACGGGATATCGGAGGTAGGTCTCGAGTTTGAGGAGTCAGGCTTTTAAAGGGCTCGGCTCAGGCCCAGGCCATTGAGGCAGGAGAGGGATGGGAGTTGGGACCGGGGAAAGTGGGGACCATTAAGGGGACAGATCAGTCCTGCCTCACAGGTCCCTTTGGAATGGAAAACTGATGGGAAGGAGTTTGGAGAACTGGGTTGTCATCACAGATCTCAGACCAACCAAGGCAGAAGGTCAGTATTCAAAAAAGCAGGATCCTTTAGCAGGGGGCTATTTCCTGGTGTGGGCAGGAAGGACCTGAGAGGTGAGTCTCAGCCTCTTCCCAAGCAGTGTCTGTCTGAGGCTCCTGAGCCTGGCTCTACACGTCCAGGCTCTGTGGAGGGAGGGAAGGGGTGACCCAAAACCTGGCAATCTCTCTCCTTCCCCTTCTCCCTGTGAAATCAATGGGCCTGGAAATGCTGACCTGGTGAGAGATACAGAATTCTGACGCTGCTAATCTGATCATGGCATAATTGATTTGACAGCTATTTCCCAACGAAGCCTATGTCCCTGTTCCTGCTCTTTCAAGACAATGAATTCCTCCTAAGTAAACCTGGTTCCCTGGGGACACCCTAGGGCAACAAATGTGTTAGACAGGAGTCTTTGCTAAGCCAAATTCAGAGGAGAACTGGGACTCCTTTTCATTTCAAAAGGTTATAGGGGGAAAAAAGTGTTCTTATTTATTCTTCTGCTGCCAGGCCACTGGGGGAGAATTTGGAAAATTTATACACACAGACAATAAGCTTGATACCAAAAGGGGCCTGATGCCCCCAGCTGCAAAGAACAATTAGTGAATTCTCCTTTCTGGGCTGTGCTCTTTTCATTATGATGCATAATCGCTGTTTCCTTGAGAAAGTCTGTGCACCTTAATCAGATTTGACTTTGTAAATCTCACATTCTCCCAGAGAGAACACGCAAATGGTTGCTTCTACCTGATAGCAGATTAACCCCAATCTTGCTTCTTGCAAAAAGTACAGGAATTTCAATTGAAAACATTAAAACGTTATCACAGAATTCCAGAAAATAAGAAGCCCAGGGACCTTGACCTTCACCTGATCGGGTCCCTTCCTAACCTCCTCCTTGGTGTCTTCTAAGCTGCTTCTGCTTTCTGCAGGAGCATCTCTGCCGGAGCCAGGCCACTGGATTACTCCCCCAAAGACCACTGACTCTCTGGACCACACAGCTGACAAAGGCTGCTGTCTTCCACGAAGGGCTAGCTGCTTCTGCCAGCCTGTACCCCTCACCTCCTGGGTGTAGCCAGGGCTCTCTTACTGCTCTCTGAGGAAGAACATAGGTTGTGACCACCTTGGACAAGCCATTTGGCCTCTTTGTGCTTCAGTCGCCCCACCAGGACACCACCCAAACCAGAGTGTGACTATTCTATGGGATCATAGCTACTCCACTGCATAATGTGCACCTGGTGTATGGTGATGTCTCTCCTTAGCAAAGGTGTCGTGCTTCATTATCATCCTCACTGTCAGCAGCAGCAGCGTTATGGGTCTCTTGTTCTATCCATATTCTTCACCATCGTCACTGTCACCGTTCTCATCTAGACAGTCACGAACACCCTGATGCCTAACATGTTTGCACGCACTTAGTAACCAGGACAATGCAGGCTGTGTGTGCTGATCAGTGAAGAAGCTCCTTAAACGGGTGACTTCACTCCCCACGCCTTGGGTCCCCATCTTTAGGTGGGGAAACTAATGCACAAAAGTGCCGTTCATTGGCTGATCTGGGGTAGAGGTCAAGACAGGGTCAGTCCTCCATTGAGCCACATTCCAACGCAGGATGCTAATTTCTTGGGTCTTTGCTTCCCTCCAGGACTTAGGCACTGTCACATCCCACCCTGGAGCCGTGGTGGTCTGTGTCTGGAAGGCATCGTATTTTCATTCTTTCTCTGCATGACAGCTGCTTGGTGTCGGGGTAGACATTATTGAGCCCAGGCACAACGTACAGAAATTTGAACCCAAAGTGTTACCTGGCTAAGTCAAGGCCCCGCTTTAAAGCCCAAATCAACCTGCCATTCTCAGCCAGGTGCTCTTCCCTGGGATAGCAGGTTTTAGGGTGGCATCTTTTGCCACACCACTATTTTAGCCAGTTGCTTAGAATCACATAGACCTGGCTCTAAAATCTACCTCAATTATAGATATTTACTTACTGCCTTTAAGCCTCTGTTTCCTCATCTTGTTCATGATAGTTTCACAACATGAAGCTGAGAGCATGGAACAGCATAATCCACCTCAAGGGCTGGCACTGTACTTCGCGGTAAATGTTCAATAAACTGGTTTTTTTGTTTTTGTTTTTGTTTTGTTTTTAAATTTTAAAATGAGGTTAAGAGCCATCTTTCACAGCTTTTGTAAAGAGAGGCTTACAGCTCAGCCCAGGGCCTGGCATGCCCAGTAGCTCTTATGACCCTGCTGTCCTCATCACCTTTGGTCGCTGCAGCCCTCGTGCCCACCACATCTGAGCTGCCCCCAGTCATGGCATGGCTCCAGTCTGACTGGAAGAGCTGGCAGCTGTGCTGGCCATCCCTGAGTAACGCTTCCAAAAAAGCTTTCAAGCTCGATTGCAGACAGCAGCTCTGGACTGGCCACATGGGGCCCCAGAGCCACATGCAGGCTGCTCAGGCCTGAGGCCTCCTTGGCCACCAGGCGCCTGGTAACCCTGTGCAACCCGGCCTGGGGGCTGAAGAGCAGCGCTTAGGTGGTGGATAATTACCCCACAGGCTGCCAAGACTGGCATTCAGATGAGGAATTATTCAAACCCACCGCTCTCCGAAGAGCTTTGTTCTCTTCTGGGCCCCAGGACATGCAGCCAGTCATGGAGCCACTACCCTGGGATGCCTGGAAGTAGATGGTGGGGAAACCTTGCAAAGTTAATGACATTTGTTTTCTCTATTTTCAACCAGGGCGCTCCTGCCTATGCATCTTCCCCAACCTCCTTCCTTTCAAAAAAGAGGGGAGGGAGGAAAGAACTTAGTGCCAGCAGATCTTTTCCTGAGTTCCCCACCTGCCTGCCATATGCATTCCCTGGTGCAGAGGGACCCCAGGGCTCACAGGGCTCCTGATGCATCTCTTCCACCCCTTTCCTGCAAGCACCATCCCCAGAAGCCCAGGATAACTCAGTAGGACACAAGGCTGAGTGCCTGAACACGCATCGACACGCAACACACATCATGCATACCTTATCCACTGTGGCCACAGAGACACCAGACCCCTCCCCAGAGGCCTTCCCACCCAGCATCAAGCAGTGTGGTCAGCAGGAAGCCTCCACACTCAGCACCTTCAGTGTCCACCTCAGCTGCAGAATCACTGGGTATGGACTGTCCCCAGAAGGGCCTGGCCTCAAACATGGTGGCTGAGGCAGTAGAAGCACTAAGGTCCCAACATCCTGGCCCAGTTGGGACACTCTGATGGGCGTTACTTGCTCCAGAACTGCCCAGCAGGTCAGCCAGCTGAGGTGTGCTGAATCTTCATTGCACTTGGCCCTTTTCCTCTTCCCAGTCCTGCTCCCTGCCCTTCCTTTCACACATGGTGTCCTTGTAAGTATTGTGAGCGCCAAACTCTGACTCAGGGTCTGCTTCTGTGAACTCGGCCTGTACCAATTACTAGGAATTGTGTGAGCAAGACAAGGAGACGAGGTGGAGGGAATGTGCCAGCCTCTGGGACAGCCTTCGTTTGAGGCTTTGACTTGTCTGTAAGGATAACCGTAGGTGGTGGTACTGGTTGAGTGTCACAGATGTTTTTCAGAAAGATAGAAAATAGCTGGGAGCAGAAACCCACAGCTGACAGCCAGATGTGAATGCCAGAAAGCCTGTTTTAGAAGCAAAGACACTCTCATCTCCTGCAACTGGAGTGTGAATAAACAGGGCCAAGTCCAGGACTTAGTAGGTAGAGAGACTGACCTTGGAAGACTGTGAGAGGCCCAAGCAAGTCAGGTCTGTAATGCTCTCTGGGAAAGCCTGGGACCCTGACCTGAGGATGCCCCCAAGGATTTGCTCTGAATCCTCCGAATCAGCAGACTTGGCCCACTCCTCCTCCATGCTGGAAGGTTGTGCAGAGACCTCGGCTCCAAGGACTCACCCTCCCCTTCCTGGCCACTAGGTCACAGCAAGAGTTGCTCCTAGAACACAGAGCACAGAAGTGTCACTGCTGACAGTGGAAAAAGATGTTCCCAAGCATCGGAAGCAGGTGCAAGTGGGAATGGATGCTTATACGGAGAGAGAAGACCCAGCATGAAGGCCTTCAAGAGCAGGCCCAGAGGACCCAGCACCTGCAACGGCCCTGGAATTTCAAAGGAAAGCCCCTGGTGTCCTCTGTGGGCCTGCACTGAGGGAGGAGGGCATCAAAGAATGTGGCTCACCAACAGCACAGGTTTTATGAAATCGTTGGTGCTGGGGTCCATCTTGACCACCCTAGGCCAGGGGCTCCCATTCCTGGCAAGACTAGAGTAGCTCCCAGTTAGGGCCTGACCCTCAAAGAATTTTGAGTAGCCCCTGCCAGAGATGATGCTGAACACAGCATCCTCAGGGGCAAAACAGACAGGCAGACAATGAGGGGGTGCTAGCCCCCTTGTACCTGCAAAACCATCAGATGAGCACAAGAGACCACGTCACAAGGCCTTATCTAATTTCTAGACTTGGCATTTCAACTTTGCCCAGTATGGGCCACTCAGAGGCCTGATGGGTGAGTGAGATATGGTTAGGAATCTGTGATGGGCTGAACTGTGTCCTCCAAACAACCATGTGTTTGTTGAAGCCCAAACCCCAGGAGTGACTGAGGAAAAACACATAAGTTAAATTATCTGTAGTACATACATAAATAACTGTATACAAATGTACCTATGTGTATATGAAAGAGTTGTTTAGTTTCTGGGTAGGATTTTGCTGTGGTCTTTCCTGTTTTGTAACAGTATCAAGAAACCCAAGACTATGAAGATATTCTCTTGTTTTACTCCGAAAGCTTTAACATTCTGCCTCTTAGATACGATGTTCCATATTACCTTCATACCTAAAGCCAAGGTTTCCGCTTTCCATGTGGACATCCAATTGACCCAGCAGCATTGATTGAGAAACAACCCTTTTGTGCACTGGCATGCTGGGATGCCTTCCGGTGAATCCAGGCAACAGCGCGGGTGTGCATGTTTCTAGGCACTCTGCTTTTCCATTGGTATAGTCCATTATCCTTGTGCCAATGTCATGCTTCTAAACTGCTTGAGATTTTAAATGAGGAATGTGCTAGTCCTTCACTTCCTCACTGTTCAGGTGTGGCTTGGTTTATTCTAGGTCCTTTGCATTTCCATATAAATTATCATTTTGATTGGGATTGCACCAAATCTCTAGATCATTCAGGGCTTGATAATGCTCAGTTTCTGATTACAAATTTGGTATATATTACATATGCTTAAATCTTCTTTAATTCTCTCAGGCAGATGTCATTCTGGGAGTACAAGGGTCGGTTTGCCTCTCCAGTACAGTTTGAGAAACAGGCCAGCATCTACAACCAGCATCATGCAGGGGAACAGCAGCGCCTCCTATGAATACACCTGCAGAATTCCTCCTTATTACAGGCTGGAAGAGGCGCATGGAAAATGTGCCCTTAGCAAAACCACAGCAATTGGATTCAGAAGGCAGCAGCTGAGGGTGTTAAGTGGTGGACCTAGGATCTAAGCTAAGTAACCAGGCCCCAAACTCGGTTTTCTTCATGGCTATGCCCCCCGGAAGCGCTCTGCTCTTGGCACCTGGAATGCACTTGTCCACTGTCACCCTTGCTGTCTTATGCATGTCTTTGCAGTACTCTGAGGATCTCTCCATAAACCTGGCGGCCATTCCTATGTCTTCTAGAAGTAAAATCTATTCAAGTCCTTTGCCCATTCCTGTTCCAAGCTGGCTATTTAGAGTTTTGTGTGTTGTCATTTTCTTAGTATGTAAAAAGAAATTTCTTATATATTTTGGATCTTCATACTTTGTCAGATACATTATTTGCAAATATTTTCCCCCACTCCTCGGTTTCCATTTCACTCCCACAATTGTTTCCTTTGCGTGCAAAAGTGTTTTCATTGGATGTAGTCTCACTTGTCTAGTTCTGCTTTTACTGCCTGTTTTTGGTGGCATATCCAAAAAATGATTGCCAAGGCCAATGTCAAGAAGGCTTTCTACATATATATAAGGTACCTAAAGTAGTCCAGTCACTGTAGCAGGGACTAGATGGCAGATGTCCTGAGCTGCAGGAAGAGAGAAAGGAGTTTGTTTCAAGATAAACAAGTCTAGAGATCTGCTACACAACCTGGTGCTCAAGTTAATACACGTGTCCTCCAAACAACTAGAAATTCTGTTGAATAGATCTCATGAGAAGCACTCTTACCCGCTCCCCAAAACACAATGGAGCCACGGGAAGATTTGGAGGTGATGGTCTGCTTATTACCTTGATCATGGTGGTTGTGTCCTGGACACAGGCACATGCCCAAGCTCTTCAAATGATATACGTTAAACACATGCAGGTGTTTTGTCTTTGGATTATGTGTCAATAAAATTGTTTACAAAAAGGAAAACAAATTGGGCTGGGGATGTGACTCAGAAGTAGGGTGCTAGACTAGCCTGCATAAGGCCCTGAGTGCAATCCCCAGTGCCACAAAAATGTTTTAAAAAGAAGTTATAAGTCAGCATAAAGTTAAACTCCTTTTTCTAGCACCTGTCTTTCTCTAGGGACTCAAATTCCCTCTGTTTCCCAACCAAATCTCCCACTCACTCTCCTGGGTAAAACTAGGCTCCAGCCACACTGGTTCCTGCGCTGTCCCCTCAACACCCCTGGGCTTATTAGGTTCGTGCTGCTCTGCAGCCTGGAAGCCATCTCTCTGGGCGCCCTGCCAACTGCCCCCCAGCCCATGCAGCAGAGGGCCCGCCCTCCAGGGGTCCTCTCTGAGCAGCAGCCCAGCCCAAGCACGACTCTCATTTCTCTGAACTTGAACAGTGTCTGCATTGATCACTGGGCAATTAATCATGCTGTGTGAAAGCTCTTCTTCTACAGCACAGAAACATACATTTGTTATTTTACTTTGAGTGTTTATGTATTGTCTCCTAAACCAAACTGAACGCTCACTCAGGAACTGCGTCAGTTCAAGAAAACAATTCAATTCATCAAAACCCTTCCTGTGCTTTTTGTGCCACAAGAAGATGCACAAAAATAACTTAGACTTGTCTTTCTTCAAGGAAAGAACAGGTTACCACAGGAAGAGCCCTAGACTAAAATATCGATGAGGAGAGCTCAGGTTTAGAATCTGCCACTCACAGTCCAGGTGACCCAGGGTGAGGTGCTGAGCTCCTACCAACTATTGATCGAAAGGAAACCACTCTTAAGACTTTTTTTTTTAATTTCTTAAAATGGGGTGAAATGATTTCAAGGAGAGGAAATAGAGAATAAAATGTCCTTTGTAGGGGAAAAAATCTCCATGTGTTCAAGGAAATAAAAGGAACATTTACTATGAAATGACAGATTCTCAGCACTCCATGTATGATCTCACTTGAGCCAAAATAACTCTGAGGACTGACTTCAGAGTTGGAAAAACAGAGGCACAGAGAGGCTAAGCAGCCTGGCTAGTACATGTAGAATGGGATTCCAACCCCAGGATCTTGTTCCACGAACTGACCTCTGCTCCTACTGCCCTGCCTGAGCCATGTCCTGCTAAGAAGGTGAGACCTGTCCAGGGTACTTATATATTCCTCTAGTATATTACAAGTATAATAAAAGTACAATAAAACCACTGAATGGTTTCAAGCAAGGGAATGCCTGATGATTATTTTATAATAAGGAGATCCCATTTTAATAGATTTTATCAGTACAGTCTACCTACAAAAAGACTGAATAAAATTCAGATTATTGAACTATTTCAAACCAAGCACTTACAATACCAATACCCAAATAAAGAGATCATTAGCAGAGTCCAAAAGTGTCTCCTGCCCCTTTTCAATCTCTACCCTTCCCGAGAGTATGCACGTGACTGATCTCGTGCACATGGGTGAGGCCATGCATGCTGAATCTAGTATGTTCTCTTCTGTTTGTGGCTGTTTTTTCCTCAAGATTGACAATCTTCTCCCAGTCGTGAGTGGGTCGTTTCAAGCCCTTAGTGGCACCCCAGGGATGGGGTTCGCACCTTTGATTTTCGTGAAGGCCTTCTCTCCCAGTCCCATTAGGAAAACAACCCAAAGGATTTCCCCTTCCTCTGAGAAGGATGTCTGCATACACTTACAGTATTGAGTCTTGTTATGGCTATCTTAACTCTCAAATCCCTAAAATATTATGGTCTTTATTCCAAAGAACATCACAGTAGATTAATATACAAGTGTACAAGAGGTGACAATTTTTTTTTTTTTTCTGAGATCTCCCTAAGTGGCCCAGGTTGACCTTGAACTCACAATGTTCCCACCTTGGCTTCCCGAGTAGCTGGGATGACGGGCAATGACATCTTGCTGGTTGCATAAGGTGCACACCCATGGCAGGATTGGTGATGGTCTCTGTAAAATAACACACGTTCTAAGAAGCAGTAAATAAACCATGTTGAACTTTAGGACTCTGCCATGACATTCATAGGGATCTAATGGCCTGGGACATTCTTTCCTCCCAAAGAAAAACACCAAGTGACGGCCTCCACTCCCCACCATCTGAGCAGAGCAGCCCTCCTCAGGCTCTGCACCTCAGGAAGCAGTTCCCCCACATTCATGGATCCAACAAATCACACACAAAAAAATGTTTAACTGCCACTGTTCTGAACATGTAAAGACACTTTCCTTGTCATCACTCCCCAGACAATACAGAACAGCAATTACTGACAGCACTTACATTGCCCAGGTAGTCTAAGTAATCCGGAGAAGATTTGAAGTATGTGGGAGGATGGGGGGGGGGGGTTATACGCAAACACTACACCATCTTATATAAGGAACTTGAAATCTGAGTATTCATGGGTTTCCTGAAACCAAGTCCCCACAGACCCTGAGGGACCCCTGTACTGTTTCAGGCTATTTACCATGTGACACAGAAGGCTGTCCAGGAAAAGGCTCTGCAGCATGTCCCCGCTGCAGTACCGTGCCCTGCCACTAGGGCCCTGTGAACAGAAAGACCCTAAGGTACTCCAAGTATCTGTGGTGAGAAAGGTGACTCCTGAGGCTCTGGGCAGGCCCTTCTGTGCCTGGAGCAAGGGTCACTGATGTTCTCCTCTGCTGGCATTATGGACCCATGGGCACAATGAACTCATAGAGGCCAGGATGACGACTATGTATGTGACCAATAGCAAGGGTCCCATTCACAAGCTCCTGCCACCAGGAACATCTGTTCTGCCAACAACCAAGATCAACATGGAACCTTCGATGCTGCACCATTTCTCAAAGGAATCAACTTCCCACCTGGTGTCAGGTGGAGGCAGGGGTCCTTCCACCCACCTTGGTTACAACTGACACAACATCTGGCAGTAAGGAGGAAATGGCGGCAGAGAGGACAGAGCCACTCCCAAGGGGCCAAGGAGTCCAGCTTTTTCTGGGAACAAGAAGGAACCCAGCAGGGCTGGGACAACTTAAAGGAAATTTCCTTCAGAGATGAGAAGCCCTGGGCCCAGCAGAGGAGCTGGCTGAGGGCAGATCGACATTCTATAATTCTAACTCTGGCTGCCGAGTTGACCTCAGTTATGGGGATGGGGGTGCAAGCTGCAGGATTGGTTGGGTGCTGTGGTGGTGATCCAGGACACAGTAAGAAAAGGATGACAGTTTCCTGACACCCATTTTAACACCTTCCCTATTTTATAAAGAAGGGAGAGAGTGGGTCAACCATAAGAACTGGTAGGGAAGAAGAGCTATAGGAGAGAAACCTACTAAATTCTCCTTCCTGCTCCGGGTTACAACTCAATGTAAACCTGCACAAACTACCAAACCCTTCACGGGACCCCTGCCCTGGAGGTGCCAAAGACAGAGGACGGCATGTTCATAAGCCAGTGTGGATCACAGGTGACCCTCTTAGGGTGGGAACCCCATCCCATTTTTCCTTGCATTTTCATCCCCTGCAGAAAGACACCAAGAGAAGGCTTTGGGAATGAGTGAGCCAGCCAATAGACCGTCTCATTGAATTGCACAAGCACTCTAATGTAAATTTCCCTATTTTCCCATTTTTACGGAGGGAGAGAAGGAGCCTCAGTGAGGTCCAATGTCTTACAGAACATTGTGAAAACATGATGTAATGCAGAGCTGTCTAAATCCGAACATGGTTTTGAATCATGTCTAGGTGGTAACATATTTTAAAATATTTGGCCAAAATAAAACTGTTGAAATGTCATTCTAAACTCAATATATATGCATGCACAGCCCCCTACACCACACACACACAGTAACTCTATATTCCTTATATAAGGTATCAATTCAAGGATGGTATGCAGCAAGTGCATGCACAAACACACATATAGTATGGAGGTGGATAAATAGACCTATGCTTCATTAACTGAATATTTAATAGATGCCAGTTTCTTTGCTAATTTTTCATTTACAGCATCTCATAAATCCTAACACATTAAATGGATGGAGTTGGAGAATATAATGCTAAGTGAATTTAGCCAATCTCAAAAAACCAAATGCTGAATGTTTTCTCTGATTTAAGGAGGCTGATTCATAGTGGGGTTGCGAGGGGAGTGTGGGGGACTAGACAAACTCTAGATAGGGCAAAGGGGTGGGAGAAGGGATGGGGCACGGGGGCAGGAAAGACAGGGGAATAAGATGGACATCATTACCCTAAGTACATGTATGAAGACACAATTGGTGTAGCTCTATGTTGGGTACAACCAAAGATATGAAAAACTGTGCTCTATATGTGTAATATGAACTGTAATGCATTCTGCTGTCATATATAACAAATCAGAATTTTTAAAAATCCTAACACATTTATGATTGGTATTACCACCAATGAGAAGGCAAACAATCAAGTCCAGCCTGTAAGATCCCAGAATTCTGTTCAGTGCTAAAGCCAGGGCTGTCTGACTCCATGGGTGGTTCTTGCCAAGTATTTGCAGTGTTTGCAAAGGCCACGTCCCCCAGGGACATGATATGCATTGGGGGCTCACAGTAGGTATGTCATGTGTGAATCCATTGCCCCTGTAGAGATGGTGAGCTGCCATCACATGAGGGTCATGGTTTCACGTCTGTTTATGCAGAAGGTTCTGTGTGATATATTCATATGCACATAGAAAGACAGTGTTCGCAGGCCGAAGAGCAGAATTATTTTTGTATTCTTTTAATGTGCTTTTTCACTGCTTACCTGGCATGACATTAATCATGGCAAGTTTTAAATGACTTTAAATTCAATTTTCCTTCCTCTTGAATGCCAGCCACGCAGCCTTGTTTACAGGGAGCATTGAACAAAAGTAGAGGAAGAGGAGAACAGGTTCCATCAATCCTCCTCCTTGCTAATTGAGGATTTATTGCTGGCTGGCTCACCATGGTGGGGAGCAGGTACAACAACTCTGGTGCCTGAGCTGCTAGCTGGAAAGCAGGGGGTTGGAGGACTCCATGGTCAGACAGCAGAGGAAGACAAATGAATCTTTATGTATTTATTATTTTCTCTTCATGGTGGGAAGAACTTCCCAGAGGGTGACAGAGCTCTACTCTTCAGCTGAGCTTTGGCAGAGGGGGCTGCTCTCTAGTTGTGTTTTTTAGAAGGAATGTCCCCAACATCTTGTCATCGACTCGCTCACATATTCATGGTTTATGAACTTTTAATGGGTCCCTCCTAGGAGGGAGCCCTGTGCTGGAACAGCAAGTGCCAGGAAAGACACAGGCTAGGAACAGGACGGGGGCTTCGTGCCTGGCCCTCTGCAGGGATCCCCTGGGTTGACAAGGCAGCCGTCACGGCACCCAGAGGAAGTCAGGTCACCGAGTTTTGAAGGGTGAGTAGAAGTTCAGAGAGTAAAAGAAACCTGGACGTTCAGAGAAAGCTTGGAAGCCCGAGATGCCATTTTCAGGGACAGTGGCGTGTGGATGAATGGAGCTGAGTGGCTGGTGACCTTCAGTCTCCACAGAGAAGGTCCTTACCTGTGATTAGCATCAGGACACAGAGAGCCCTGAGAAGAAGCAGAGGGCAAGAGCTCACATCTGGCACCTAGAGCAGACATGGCCTGGGGCTGGCTGAAGAGGCAGAGCATTGCAGAGGGCTGGTCAGAGAGAATCAGCCAAGAAGTGAAAAGCCAGGCCACATAGGGAGGGACAGCAAAGGTGGCCTCCTTTGAACCTAGTCTCCTGCAGACTGTTAAACAATACACCTCTGCATGTTAAAATGTGAAGTGTAGCTGACCACACAGCACCAGCCACGAACAGCTCAACACTCCAGTGGGGGGGGGGGGAGAGAAGATTTTATAAAGTGTTTGCAGAAGAAAGACAAATCTTTGAGAGGTTGAAGTGGAAAGACCTGGGAGAGGTTCACCGGCCACTTCTGATAGGATGAGCTTACGTTTCCCCTGCTCATGGAGGAACCCAGATACTGGAGCCATCTTAGCCCGATGGCCTACTAGTTAGCCATTTTAACTTCACAGCCCTTGTTTAAAAACTGCATTCCCACACAGAACCCCATGGGGCCCCCAGCATGACAGGGACACAACTTGGCATCTCTATTGTGCAGATGAGAACCACAGGCTGCACCTCCCCATGTTCTGCACGGGGCTCCTGCCCACTGGCCCCAGGGATCCAGCCTCAGAGACGTCCAGCTAACCACGTCCCGGTGTGCTGCTGATCTGACCCTGTCTCCCACTCCTCTTCTTCATGATGACTTTTCCTCATCCCTGTTGTAGTCCAAATTCTCTGGCCTACTCTCCATTCCTTCATCTCTCTGCCGCAGGATCTTTGTGTCTTCTGTCCCCACTGCCTGAGCCACCGATCCACCAGCTCTCCACCTGGGCCCCTCCCACCACAGTCCAGGTTTTTCATAATTGAACATCACCCTAAAGTAGTCCTGCTTCCCTTCTTCACTTTCTGAATTTTGTTTAAATGATAAAAGTGTACGTTTATTTTTGTGATTTTTGCTTAGGGTCTCTCACCCTTGCTAACCTTAAGGCTATGGAGTTATTCCTTTGCAGAACATATAGCACAAAATGTTGGCCCACAGTAACTGATCAAAATGCACCTTTAATAAAGATATGCATTTACAAAGGCTGCAGAGCAAATCACTCTACTGTCTGTGGTCTGACCAGACCCACCTGTAACTGGAAGGGTTTGCATTCAACAGGCCCCCAAACGTTTTTGCACTTGGTTCCAAAAGCCCGTGAAAGACCCTTCCACCCTCTGCCCTGGTGGTCCATTACTGACAGCAGTACTGATAGTGCATGAGCCACAAAGTCAAGATTAATTGGCCACACGGAGGAGATAATTTCCCACGGTGTCGATGTCTCATTTGCCAATAAGCTGTCAGCCGGTTGGCCACAGTCATTAACTCCATCATCTTGTTCAGGCTTCTCTGGAAGGAAATTGATCTCTTTTTTTTTCATAAATAATAGATCCTAGAAGTCGGAGCCAAAAGGAATCTCAGAGACAGGGCCATCCAGCTCAGAGAAGTCCAAAACATGACACTTATACATGCCTACCCTGGTGCACACTGACAGACATCACTAATGGATCACAGCACTCTTCCTAAACACATCACTGTGGACAGCCATGGGCAATCAATCTGAGTAGATCTGTCAGATGAAAGCAAAGCAGTTAGCGTGCCCTGCAAGAAACAGATATCCATCCGATCTGGAGTCTTTGAAGAGACTTTGAATTAAGGCACTCTTACAGAAGGCTCCCAACTCTGTTAGGGTTAAGAGAACCAGCTCAGATGTCAAGTTGCCAGGGACTAGCAGCAATGGGTGGGCCCATGGAGAATAGGGAAGGCAGGACTGAGTTTTTAAGGAGCTAGGTCAGAGCTGGAGCCAAGAGTCGGACAGCTGACAAGATGGGCACAGCAGGGTCATACCCAGGGAGCCAGAGCAAGGCAGGGGCCAAGGAAGAAACGCCCCACCCCTCCTCCTCTATCCTCCAGCCATCCATTCGCCAAACCTCCTAGAAGCCAGGGTACATCTCCAGGAGTGGGTCAGGCCCCTGGACCCAGGGCAATACATCCAAGTGTGCCGAATCCCACACGTGGCATGGGGAAAGGTCTGGTCTGGGAATCTCTCGGGTCACATTCCCTGAAAGCAGAGGCTGAGGCAGGGCTTCCGCATCTCATGGCCTTTTGAGGGGCATGTTGCTCGGAGAAACCTGTGAGGAAAGCAGGTGGAGGGGCAGAGCTGAGCCTGGCCCCTGGAAAGAGGGTCTCAGCAGAGCCGCCCCCCCTTAGACAAGGGGGCTGGCACCCTCTTCCTTACCAGCCCATCTTCCCTGGCACTGAGTCCTGGGGAGGGGACATTCCCTCCCTGGCAAGGACAAATCTCAGAGAAGGGGACATCAGTGGTGCTTAGCAGGTGGGCATGGGTGCACTGCCCAGGGAGGAGACCTAAGCTGAGCATGTCCCACCAGAGGCAGACACCTGGCACAAATCCCGCCTCTGTCGCTTATCAGCCGAGTGATTTCAAGGTAGTTTTTGACTTCTCTGAACCTCAAAGTGTGCACGAGGAACACATTAATCGCAGTTCATGGATCCCCTGGAACAGGGTAGGTTGATTCCACTTTCTTCCCTCCCTAACCAAACCTCACTCACCTGGGCATCCTAGAGTGAGGGTCCTGGAGACCTGACTCCCAGCAGGCATGGGTGGGGAGAGTCATGGTGGCCACTTCAGCAGACAGCAGAGACCTGGGGTTGGCAGCCAGACTCCAGCCCCTGAGAGGAACAGGGCTGTTGGAAACAAAGGTCAGGCTTCCAAGGCTAGGGTGGAGTCCAGGGGCAGGCCAGGGCATCCTTCTGGAACAGGGTGGTGAGAACTGAAGCCTGAGATCAGGGGGGAGAGGAGCTTGAAGCTCCACTACATGTCCCTACATACCCTCACAAACTCATCCCTGACAAAGAAGATGCTGTGGCTGTGGCAAGCCACCTTGAAAACAGAAAACACTGAGGAAGTGACACCAATAATCACCATGAGAATTAGGACCAATGCCACTCACATGGCACCAGCTCATCGCTTGGGGAAGAGGGTCAAGAAGGCCCTGTGAGTGCCAAGGACTGAAACGTGACCCTGAACTTCATAGTTGAAGGCCAAGATGTTAAGGTTGGTGATGGTTAAGTCAAGTCCTGAGAGGCGACCCTAGTACCATAGGACTGCAGCCTCATAAGGGCAGGAAGAGAGGAGAGAGATCTGTCTCTCCACCCTGACACAGAGGGAGGGCAGGGGAAGCCGCCGCCGTCACCAGCTCCAGCCCAACCTTGCGGCATCCTGCACAGATGAGGTCAGAGAGGTGATAGGGAGTGTCCCAGGCTCTGCTAGAGGTGCCTGGTGGATGGGGCATTGCAGGTGAGCTCTCCCCAGCCGTGTTTGTGTCCCCCAGAGCATTCAGAGTGTGCAATGGGAGAGACAAGTGAGTGAAGTGTGAAACGCAGGGTCATAAGACTAAGAGAAGTCGGCAGGGGATGGTATCGATGGAGAGGAAGGTCAAGGACCCTCCAGGAAGTCCTGGCTCCTTGCTGGCCCAGAAGAGCAGGCTGGGAAGGTGTCCCCCATGGGACATTGTCTGTATAGACTTGGGCAGTGGCAAGGTGGCTGGGTGATCAGGGCTTGAGGGACAAAAGAGGGAACAAAGGCCTGGGGGGACAGCGCACCTACACGTGGGGAATAAGCTCCGCATTTGGGTGGGAGGGGCTGGGTCAGGGAGGGGGCTGGGCCAGGGGGGGGCTGGGCCAGGGAGGGGGCTGGCAGGGAAGCTTGGGCTTCATGGTGCCTAAGCGGGAAGCAGCCCAGGAGCAGATGTGCAGGTCAGAGCTGCGTTTTAGGACATCCTCCCCAGCTGGAGGAGACAGACAGGATGTGCTGGCACCTGGAGAGACGAGGCCAGCTTCCGTGATTGGCTGGCCTCCCTGCTTCCCACCTGAGGCACTAAATCCCTGCCTCCTCAGGATCTTCCTTCCTGCCGGCTGCTTTCTCAACTGAGCACAGGAAGTTTAATTCATTTTCTTCAAAATCAACAAGCAATGAGGCAGCAGGATTTAAGGCAGGAATCCAAAGTTGTGCAGTGTGCCCATACGGGGGAGCTGGCCAACCCAAAGGGATGCAAGGTTTTTATAAGAAATGAGTGTTGGGCCTCTGCACCCACTGAGGGGGGCATAGAAAGAAAGCAAGGAGCTGTGGGAAGCTCTGACTGAGCAAGTCTCTTTAAGCACAAGAAGCTCTTGTTTTTAAAACTCCACTAAATACTCTCCTCCTCAATATCCACAGCCTCAGAATGTCCTCTGAAGCCTGCTCATCCCAGCTGGGGTGTCTTCCTTCACACCCTGAGCCTCTCTTGAGTTACTTGTGTGGTGTGGACCTGACAGTCACATGTACATGTTTACCTTCTTGTCCAGATTGTGAGCTCCCTGAAGTCAGAAGCAGGCTTACACTGCACCACACATCCCAGGGCCCCAAACCTGATAGGTGACTGTTGAATTGAGATAAACTACTCAGGGCCAGCCACAGCCCAAACACTGTCACAGCAGAACCAGCCCAATCCCCAGGAAAGGAAAAATGATTGGAGAAGGGATCTTCCCAGATTTCCCACAAGTGAACTGCAGACTCGAGCTGAGAGCCCAGCCCAACCCAAGGCTTGCTTCTAAAACTGCAAGGGACCAAGGGACCGGGGGTGTTGGAGGGACTTAAAGGCCCAATGCACTCCCTTGTTCCAAGAATGTGCACATAAATGTTGAACCCTTTTTCATTAGTTAAGCGTCTATTGGGGACTGAAACTGTCCCAGGAATGGTCAGTCCTGCCCCAGGAGGACTTGCAGGAAGGCTGGGCTGCCCAGTGCTGAGAATCTCCCACTTCCTGTCTGTCTGTGCCTCTTGGCTCCTAGGAAGAGCGAGGTTTGAGGGCACTGAGTGGTGTCTGCAGCTGCATGCTTGTCCTCTTTGGTTGCTGGGCCTGAAAGCCTCGGTATGTTCCGGACAGGAGTGAGCAGTGTGCTGTGGAAGATTGCTCCACTTCCCTAGCGCCCCTCAAGTCCCTGCACAGTTAATTAAAAGCAAAGCCATCATCTTTACCGCAGCGTGGCCCAGTCCTGTCTCCACCATCCATCACTCTAATTAGCAAGGACAGGAGGGATTTGTCTATGTTCGGTTTGTATGTTCTGAAGCTAGAGAAATTCGCAGGGGACGGGCCTGGCTAGATCTGGTATGAAAGTCTATTGGAAAATTGTGAATTCTGAAATATGATCTCAGGGTCATTCAGCTCCCAGTCCCTGTATTATTTCAGTAACAATAAAACAATAGTAATAATTGTGACAATAACACTAAGAGCAAATGCTATTTTTAGCACCTACCAAGGGCTTTGTGAGATTTTCCAAAGTGTTCCAAGAACACTGATCCTTTAGGACGCTCCCTGACAAATGTTTGCAAAGACCAGGAACATCTGTGGCTGCTATGGGCTCCTCCCAGTGTTCACAATGCCCAGTAGAGTAAGAGAAGCTCTGAGAATTTCTGCAATTTGAAGTAAAAGCAATTTAACATTAGGATTACTTGAAGATGGAATTGTTCAATACCATCATTAATTATAAAAACAAACAGCTAATTGCCATATTGCAGGTAAGGAAGATGAGAGCAGGCATGCTGGGTCTCAAGTCTCTGTGGAATTGAACCCACATCTCACCACTCCATTCTCCAGTGCCCACTTCCCTGTGCCTGCAGCATGGCATGGGCCTGTATCTTCAGAGGCAGTTCAAGTTCACTCCTCACCTTTGCTGTGGGGGCTGCTGACCAAGTCAGTCCAGCAGTGACACCAGGAGGGCTGAGACGGGGATCAGAGAACAAATAAGCAATTCCTGAACACCCCTGAGCCCAAAACACTGTGCCTGGTCCACAGAGGCCAACGTCTCAGTCTCTGCTCTTAGAGACTCACCACCATGGAGCCACGGGTTTCAAAAGCAGAGACTGAGGAGGCAGGGGCACTGAATCCACCAGGTACCAGCACGTGCTGGCCAGTGCTCTGAGCACAGCCAGCAGCCCACGTTTGGGCGAGTCACTCAGTGTCTCTGGGGCCCTGGGTGTGTAGTTCTGCATATCTGGAAATAAGGAACTTGGAGTAGAGATGAAGGGCTTTGACTGCTCGTCCACTTGCCTCCAGAGCCACTGCCTCCTGGTGCAGGAAATCCTTCAGGCAGAGGCTCCATCTCTCTATGCAGACTCTGTCCTGCCTGAGTGACATGCTGAACTCTTGGCGTGGACCCCTTGGTATGCCCCTGGCATCTTGCTAACGCCTCCTCACACCCCTGGTCACCCTTTGCTCTACACCTGGACACCATTCCTGGCTCATTACATCTGACCTGGCACAGAGGTTCTGTTTACCTAGAGTAATTGCTCATTAACACTCTGTGTAACTAATGGTGATTTTGAGCCTTTCTCTGAATGTTGCTTCTAATGTCACTTAAAAATTAACAATCAGCCCCAATGAGATGAATCATTCCCAACCCAAGCTCCCACCGGATATCCAAGGAGGCTATCTGTATAACCAATAAATTACAAACCAGAGAGTAATTTCCAAAATGACCAGTAGTTTGCCAAGTTATATAGTGTACCCAAAGTTAGGAAGGACAGATACTTTCATAGATTTCTCAAAGAATTAACCCAGTCTGCCTACCTGATTTGGCTTAAAATTACTGGGATTTCTCTTTAGGAAAATAAAATCCCTAAAAGAACTATGGAATAAGAGTCGTTCCTTCACTTGTTCTCCCACCCAGCATTTGCCAAGTGGTGATTAAAAGGCACAGGAGAGGCAAAGACCCTGGACTCTCAAGGAACAGAGAAAGTCAGAGAGCAGGGCCCCTGGCTCCCCAGGTGTCTCCAGCTGTTCTAGGGGAAACAAGGAGAAGTTATTTGGTTGGTCACTCTTGTTGGAACTGCTCCTTTAAAGGTCGTCTCCTTCTCTGAGATTGCTGAGGAGATGAGATGTGAAAGGCAAGCTTCTTATTGGCCATCTTGCCATCATAAGGAAAGAGTCTGAATGAAACCAACCCAGGAGAAGACAGAGCTGAGGGACCAATAGTGGCCTTGCCTAGGAAACGTTATTTCACTCCTAGATCCAGCCATTCCTACAGCAAGGTCCCCTGGATTTCCCCTCGTATTACTGCACGGACACCTCTGCATACTATGTCAAGGCCCTTGGTCTCACATTCTGTTTCACACATGGCTGTGTCACCCAGCTGCTGCAGATTGCCTCCATCTTTACTCACAAGGTCTGATCGCTCTTGACTCGGGGGTATAAGCCACACCTCTACCTTCTGACCCCAGCACTTCTCCGATTCAGAAAATAGGGAAAGACAACAAACATATCCACATCTCCCAACCCCAGAACTCCGAGTCAGCAATCCTATCTTCAGGGATATCCTCAACGGCTAGGATGCAGAAACCAACGACCAGCCTTTCTCGCTCTCATCCCTCGGGCACACTGCTCAGACAGAGATGCACCCCTGAAGGGTGCTCCGCAGACAGGAGGCTCCCAGAAAGGCTGGCTGGATATGGAGCTAACCCTACCTCCCCACTGTCCCCCACACAACACGATCCCCAAATAAAACGCACGCACATCAGCTGTTGTTTGATTCTGGTTTTAATGGATGAGGCCAAGGCAATTGGTAGCAGGAGTGACCTTAAAAAAACCAGATCCTAGGGATGAAGCTGGGGATGTGGACATTGTGTCCCTAGATGGCACAGGACCCAGTTATGGTGGCAAGCAGAGAGTTGACAACACAGCTTCAAAGACATCCACATATGGCTTATTGGGATGTGGTACAGATACGGGGGAAGTACTGAAGTCTACAGTGTGAATGGGGTAGGGCAGGGGTGACTGTGGAGGTTGTGGCTTTTGTTAACTCCTTTGTGACTCTTAAAAAGAAAAGGACGGATATAGGTCAGCCAACCGTGAGCTCAAGGCTAGCTGTGAAAGCTAGAAGACCTCTAAGACGCATTTAAGGAGATTCTCATTTCAGTATCTCAATGCACAGTGCGCTAAAGATCAGGCCCAAGGCCTAAAGAACAAATAGTAGTGGCTGCAAAGGAGACCAGTGCACCAGCCTCAGCCTATCTCACATGTCAGCGTCGGGACTCATGAAGAAAGAAAGGAAGGTTGGCCTGTAGGTGGCACTGACCTAGGAGAGGCTGCCATGGAAACAGCCTCCCAAGCATCAGTGGTGATGAGGACTCCATGATGACAGCAGTCAAGAGACTGAGGCCAGCTAGTTGACTTCAAAGCCACAGAGGTCATCCGAGTCCTCTGATCTGCAGGGGGATTCAATGATGGCTAAAGGTCATGATGTTCCCAGGGGAAAGACGGATGGGGAACTCAAAGGTTAGTAAATTTGTATAATAAGAAAAAAAAATGAAAGCTGGTGAAAGTGTCACTTAACTTGTGCAATAACTAAATCTGAGAGCTCACTGCAGAGCTGACGTCCTGCAACACGATGGAAAACTACAAGCAGCAGTTTCTTGTCTAGGTGCCAGGTCTGTGTCTGTCCACACATGGCCCGCTGATCGAAAACCAGGTGAGGTCTCTTGAAGAACCCAACAGCTAAAGTTTTAGAGAAGTCTCCCAGCCATTCTCGCAAAAGGAACTGCAATGATTCACCAAGGAATCTGGGGATAGTGGAAGAGGGATAGACAGATAGCTGAGGACTGTTTGGTACAAGTCCCAGATAACATTAATACCCAGAGACCCTAAATGCCATCATGGGCCTTTGGTTACAGAGGTGTCCTACTAAGGGTGGGGATCAATGGGCTCTCAACCAAGTCCTATCCTATTCCATGCACCTATGGCTCCACACTGGGATAAATGTCCCAGGATCTACAGTGAACCATTCACATAAGTAGGCCCCACATGCAGTTGAAGACCCTCATTTGACGCCTGGCATGCAGAGTTACAATAGCAACAATGGACACATACGTGAAAGTCTAGGACGATGTGCTCCAACCTGGGCAAGGCTGTCTACCAGAAGCAAGACTACACACCGGGGGTAATTGCAGAAACTAACAGAACGGTCAGAAACTGAAGGGCTTAGGGCTTATTGTCCCCCTCATCACTCAAGGCTACTGCCTGGTTCCTGCAGACTCCAGGGAGGTCTTGTCTGGTTATGGTGGACAATTTAAGCAGGTGTTACTCCTGATAACAAATGCTGCACTAGAAGTCATTTCTTCAAACCCACTTGAATCTGATGTATGAAATATGATATGTCAAGAGCTTTGTAATGTTTTGAACAGCCAATAAAAAAAAAGAAGAAAAAGGGAAAAAAAAGAAGTCGTTTCTTTACTGGAACAAATAGACAGATTGTGGCACTTGTTCAAGGTTATTGATCTGGGAGACGTATTCTATCAGCGGTGAAGATGAAGCAGCCTTCACATGAGGGGACAGAAGTAAACATCCACTCTCTCCCCAGGGCTAGTGCAGCTCTCCTTATCTATATTAGTATACAGTTATTAGGGAGCTGTCTTGATATTCTGCAGGTGGTCACACTGCTCCACTGGATCAGTGACATTATTCCAACTCTACCTGGGTGGCAGTGAGTAGCAAGGTATCTTGTGTTCCGTGTGATAGGAGCATGCAAGAGCATGGGCAATGAACTTGAGGTAGATTCAGAGGGCCACCACATTAATAAGATCAGTGACCAGGGGCATGCCACAGCATCCTCTCAGAGAAAAGGGCAACTCGTTGTCTCTACCCAAAAAGAGTAGGGTCAATGGAGGAGCTCTGGACGTTGGAGACACCATATCTGAACAGGACCCAGAGCAGACATTCTCAGCAGGTCCAGGTTGCCAGGAGATTCGATTGTGTAGACACCTGGAGTGATCAAGGACACCATGTGGAGTCCCCAAAGAAGAGCCACAGCATAGGCCTGGATGACTCTGAAGCAGAGACAGACTTCTCTAATAGACAGCTCTGAAACGTTTGAAAAGCCACCACTTCAGTGTTGTTGGACCTAGCAGAGACCCCATGCTTGAATCAGCTCCTCTCTCTCTGAAACAGCTGCACTCACATCAGAAAAGTAAACTTTAAGTCAAGAAGTATCACTAGACATAAGAAGGACGTTTAATCATTATAAAAGGGCTAATCACAATCATAAATCTACACGCACGATTGTAGTTTTAAAATACACAGGCAAAAATTGATGGGATGAAAGAAGAACAATCTAAAGCCACACAATTATAAAGGAATGTTTTAAAATAGCTCTCTCAAAAGTGGATAGACCAAGCAGACCAAAATCCAGTAATGACATAGAAGAGCAAAACAACATAATTCATGTTACCTTGTTGAAATGAATACAACATGCCAAGTCACATAAAAATTCACCTTTGATGAATCTGCAAAACGCCCCAAAACAAATATAATCCTCTCACATGGGTATTTTTGCTGAGTAAGGGACAGTGCTAAAACTAGAAAGAGGTTACCATCCAGACCTTGAACTTCAACCTTATTGCCTCACTGTTCAATATCTGCTGGTCTTGACCTCTTATCCTCCTTTGGGACCGTCAGTCCTAACCGTTAAGAGTTGCAGTCATGGCTTGTGAGCTACAAAACACATTAAAACACAGAAGAATGATTTTATTGTCTTAACTATTTTTTCACCGAATTATATCTAGTTTGAAGATCGTGTGAAAATTCAATACAAGTTCACAATGTATAATGATTGAATCAGAGTATTAGCATTTCCGCCCCCTTATAGTTATCATTTATTTGCACTGGGAACCCATGAACGCCTCTCTCCTGGTTTTTTAAAATACACGTGATGAACTGGTGTGGCCCCCAGTCACCCTGCTGTGCTGCGAAGCTCCAGGCCTCGCTCCTCCTATAAACGCATCTTAGGACCTGACCTGCCTCTACCCTAGCGACTGCCATCAGCAAGTAATTTTGTGAGTGAACAAAGATGTCCTTAACAAAGCACAGAAGATGCAGCTCATTTTTTAAAATGGCTCTTGTGAAAATTAACTTTGGAGTACCAGAAATCATAATGACATGCTAATGCAGCGTGCAGAGGAACAAGAATTCTCAGACCAAAAACCGGGGAGGTGAGTGGTGGAGATGAGAGCAGCTCCAGGCACTTGGGAGGCGGGTGAACCCAACCGTGAACCTGGCTGTGCCACCAGGTCTCTGTGGCCTCAGGGGAAGCCATGTGATCTCTCGGCGCCTGTGCTGATTCTTTTTTCACTGGAGAGGACGGAGGACACCATTGTCCCAGACTAACTTTGAGGGTAACATGGAATGACACTCTCCTACACGTTATAACATGCATCATTCAGAATGGGCTCAATAGCTCCTGTTACATCTGAGCTGCGTCTTTGGCTCACAGGCCACATGGTGTGCATTCAAAGTGGCTTTCAGTTTCCCAAGATCAGGTTTGGCCCCTGGATTGAAATCAGTTGTTCCCGACCCTGGGAAGCTGGGCCAGAGCCGGACTCAGCACAGTTCCAGCGTCAGCCCACCCCTCTGGGCTCTGTCTGGCCGAATGTTCAGGCCCAAGCACAGGCAGAATCCTGCTGCGTGCCTTCTGTCCCACCTGCCTTCCCCAGGCGCTCGCTGCTCCCTCCCTTCCCCGTTGGTTACTCCCCTGGCAGGCCAGTGCCTTTGGCTTACTCCTCTAGTTTCTATGCTGGCAGAGCAACCTGGACACACCGGGCACACACACCTTTCTGCTGAGAAAGAAATGAAGACGTCAATGGAGAAGGAGGTTGCCTCTTTTGGAAGGAGCAGTCATGGAGTTAACAATGGCCTTGCCAGACCCTGCTGGCCCTCTGGTTTCTCACCTAGAAGATAGGTAGAGGTTAGGGACCCTGAGGGCTGAGTGTCCACAGAATTCTTGTGGTCCTGGAATTCCAAGGCCAGAGCCTGCGGAAACCTCGTGTGTGAGTGCTCCAGATGCCAGGGTCCTGCACCCTCTGGGCTTTGCCAGAGCTGCCTGGCCATCACTTCCTGTTCAGGTAGAAGGAATCATTCTCTGTAGACCTGCAGCTAGCAACAGGCCAGGCTATAGCTTGCCCCCAGGAGAGGACCAAGGGGAATTTGTGAGAAGGAATCAGGTGACAGAGTTAGCCACCTGTAACTCATGATTTCTTGGGCAAATGACTTAAACTTTAGTGTGATGATTTCTCGTTTAGGATTTTTGCTTCTATAGTCTTAATGTTTCCCTCTCACCTATCCTTATCTGGTTTGGGTGTCCAGGTGATATTTGCCTGACAAGTTGGGGAACGAGTATAGAAGCATCTGTGTGAAGTTGGAATTGCCGTGGTCCCTTCTCTCTGGTTTTACTTCCCCGGTTTCAGCTGGGAGGAATCGGGTGACAACCAGGCCCAGGGAGTGAGCCTATGGTCAACCATGGTCCAAAATATTAAAGTGGCTTGGAACTTGGTGTGGTTTCAGTCTCAGGGTGTGAAGGTCGTCGGTTGTTTCTCCCTGGGGTCCTGCTCTCCAGCCCTCTTCTGTCGCGACCCATCCAGGGCTATGTGTGAGCTGGGCGGTTGAGCTTGCGAGGCGACTGGTCTGGCGTTGCATGCTGATTGGGCTGCATGACACAGATGTGCCTTTCCCCTCACTCTGCCTGTGACCCCATACAGCACCTGAGATGGGTGTGACTTGCCAAGGTGTCCATCAATCTGCTGACCACAAGACGTCACCAAGCAAGACTCCACCTTCAAAACCCTACCCTTTGCCTGGAATATTCTATTGAATGTCTTCTCCCCAATAAATAGGGGGTTTTCAGGGGTGCTCCCTCTCTTGCTCTTTCCAGCGCTGCCCAGCATGGAGCTGACCCATGGGGTCACCAAGCCGTCCTGTCCTCGTTCTCAGAAACTCATGTTCGTGTGCTCTGTGGTTTCTTCGCCATTTTCTTAGTTATTGATACAGAAGCTCCTTTGAACCCTGCTCATCTCATCAGCTGGGCCAGCGGGTGACACTGCCCAGTAAACTGATAGAAGGAAAGCATGTGAACCGGCTCCCAGACGAAGGAGTTACATCAGACATGGTTCCCCCTGCCGAGCACATATCACCCCCAAATCACACTCTTTACATTTGATTGACTTCTCCTTTATTTTGAGTCTTCTAATTGAAAAGGCAAATAGCAAATTCTGAAATAGCAAAGTCTCCCAGCATCCATCCCAGGGCCAAGTGTCACTCTGCAACTCCTCTGGTACTAGCTCCTGAAAGTGACAGGTGAAAGAGCCAGGTGACAGGCACATCTGGGGAAACTGAGGTCAGACGCAAGGAGACTCATTAGAGATTGAGAGTCTCCTTCAAGGCAGAGCCCGAACCAACTTCCCAAGCCCTGAGTTTGTTCTGGTGTAGCATGAGGTCCCCAAAGGAAGACAAGAAGATGCAAGAGGGAGAGGCCCATGCCTGGTCCCCGTGGGGAGGACTGGGCATCCTAGTGCTCTGAGCAGAGAAGGAATATCCTTGATTCTGAACCCGGCTTCACCTCCCTCTGTGGTTCCCAAGCCTTGCCTCCTGTGCCTGCGCAGCAGCTAAGTGCAGACCATGAAGCCAGGGTGGGCACGTGGCCGGTCTCACTGCCAGACCTCAGACTTCCTTACGGCAGAGATTTTGAAAATAGAAAAATGTTTCCCAAGAAGCTATTTTCCTGGGGTTGGATCAAATAGGAAATGTCTGTCAAGGATAGATCCCAAGCCTTGACCTTAGAGCACCTGGGGCCCCAGACCCAGGGCTTGGGTGCTGGGATGACAGACTCCATTTCATCCAGCTCTTCCTTGGATCCTTTAGGGCCAATAACCAAAGCGCAGAAGATCAACATGGTGACATTTTGGAATAAACCACTTTGGGCTCTAGGATGGCAGGGGCCCTTCAACAGTGTGGACAAGTTCAACAAACATGTCTATGTTCAAAAATATAGACAATTTTCCAGGAAAAGCCTCTAAATAGGTTTTAAAATCTATTTCAAAATGGCAACAGCAGAGCATTGACTTGAGTACACGTCCTTCTGTTTAAAAGTAGTTATTTATACAGAATCTGAAGTATTTGGCCTTGGGTAGGAGGCATGACCCAATCCCACCTCTCCTAATTCCTGTGCTTCAGGACTTGCCGCTGACACAGGCGTACCTCCCAGGCCATCCAGTACCAGGCCCCTCTGCCTGCCCCCCATCCCAACTCTCAGAACAAAGCTCCCAGGAAAGTCCAAGCCCGGGCAACACCTTACAGCTTACAAAACCCTCTGTGAGTTTACTTCACATTGTCTCCTTCCTTGAGGACAACTGAGGCTCACAGAGGTGGACCCAATCTCATCCTCCTCCTCCTCCTTCCCCTCCTCTTCCTCCTCTGAAACTGAACCCAAATAAACTTTTTCTTATCTAAATTGTTCTTCAGGTGTTCTCATGACAGCAATGAAAGACACACAGGGCACTACTAGCATAAGTGGGTAGAGGCTGCTAACCTTTCTACAGTGCATAAAACAGGAGCAGGTTTTTGCACACACTAGAGATGACCATGACGGCGACAGGATGGCAAGCACTTAGAAACAATTGGCTCACTCCTCTCCCCAGAGGGGCCCACCCTGCACAGCCAGGGAAAGGTTAGAAACAGAGAAGACCAGGAAAGAGGCCGATGGTGGGTTAATTGCACGGCTGGCACACCCGGGTGCAAATGCCCAGCAGGCAGAGCTGGAGATGGTGAGAGACAGGGCAGCTACAGGGAGAGCCCAGCTCCCGGGAGAGTGGAGTCGCGAGGCCAGCGCGGTCCTCGGGATAGCTGCACGGCATGAATGAGGGCGGCCAGCTCAGGGGAAAGCTCTGGGGTGCCCTGACCTTTAGAGGAGGAAAAGGAGTAACAGGCCCATTCAAAACTACGAAAAAAAATGCCTAAAAAGTAGGAGAATAACCAGAAGATTGTGGCCTGAAGGAAGCAGGATAGCAGAGAATATCAAAGGCCCGAGTGAGCAGCCGCTTCAAAGGCGGCGGAGAGATGCAGTAAGATAAAGGCGGAAAGCTTTTTTAAGACACAGTTCATGAATCTTGCTCTCACCATGAGATAAAGTAGTGCATTGCAGCGAGCGGGTTGGGGAGTGTGGAGCCCAGGAACGGCTCAGATAGCAGATCCGCATCCCTTCTACACCCACGCCGGCCCTGCTGCACCACCCCCATGTCCATGACCGTGACTGAACATCTGCACCTGTCTGGCCTCCGGTCTCCCTGTAATTGGAGCAGGGATACTAACCAGTGACTTGCAGGATTTTGTGTCACTCAAGTGAGAGGAGACATCAGAAGGGCTCTGAACTCTGCCCATCAGTTCTAGCATGCCAGCTGAGGTTAAGGTGGGCCATCTGGATCACACACCACCCAGTGCAGGCCTGAACCGGGCTTTCACAGAAGCCCCTTTTCCTCCTCTCCAGTGTGCACATCGCAAAGTACAAGCCTATGTCATTGTTCAAATTGTCCAAAACATAAGTGTTGAAGGGGACATTGTTTCAAAGCTATTGCAAGTCATTGTTCCTACTCCAACTCCACCCTGGGCAGCAGAGGCCCTGGATTTACTCAGGCCTGCCTCTGCCTGCCACCCTCCCAGAGTGAGACTGAGAAAGTCTCCTTCACCATCACACCCTTCCCAATGACCAGAGTGGCACCACCAACCCTGTGCTGGATGGCTGGATCCTGGGATAAAGGGATGAGAGTGTGCGGGGAGCCAGGGGATGAGGGCAAGAATGAACAAGGAGAGGCACCTCTGTCCTGGGAGGGCTGGAGATGGTTCATGGTAAGGAAAGCAACAGACTCCAAAGGAAGAAAGGATTGGACGGGTAGAGGGTAGAAAAGAAGGCTTTGGAAGCCTCTAGAAAACACAGAGAAAAGGAAATGCAGGAATATTGATGACTACAACTGGGTTCTTTCCAGTCATCTTGAGGAAATGGTGGCATGGAGCACTTGCTGTGTGCCAAGGCCAGGATGGGCATTTCCATTGTCGTTGGCGTGGAAAGAGCAAGAGCCCTAGAGACAGCCCAGATGGCAGGTGACTCGGTGGCTCAAGCTGTACTTGCCCCTTCCCGTCCCTTGGAGCCCAGTGATCTTGGGCAGCCGCTGGGCATCTCGAGGTCCTTAGCGGTTCTCTTTGGTTCTTCCTGGACACCTTGGGAGTGCACGCTGTTTCCCAAGTCGGGAATCTCTTCTCTGAAGTCAGGTCCTCATGGCAGCCTGGAGACGGTGCAAAGCCTCAGCGCCTGGGCTCCTTCCTCTGCCTCTATTTTTATCCCTTCTCACTCTGTCATGCTCATAGGACGCTGCCTCTTGCTGTGGTGACAGACACGGGGCTGGGCTGGGAGCAGTCGGAGACAGATGGGAAAGGCCTGCTGGAAGGTCCTGGAGGAGGTCCCAGGAGCATGGCTGCGTGACACATGCTCTCCACTCCACCGCTCCCACAGGGCTCCTCCCCCATCCTGCACCAACTCACCTAAAAGGCCCCCAAGGGAGCAAATGAGTCTTAAGCAGAGTAGGAAGTTATTTGGAAAAAATGCAAACGTATTTGATATCTTACTCCAAATATCAGCCTTCATTTGTTATTTCAAGGTAATATTTTAAAATCGCTTAGAATCTTGTTCACCCAAGTTTATGCAGAAAGTGGAAGCTCTGAGTATAATTCACCCTGAGTGTTTTGTTTCCTTCGAGTCGAGCACTGCTTGGAACATTTCCAGATTTCTGGGTGGAATTTGGACCTCAGGTTGGAAAATGTGAAACTTCTAAGTATGGAACAAGCCCGGGGACCAGAAACCCGTCCTCTCTTTGTTTTTTCCCTCCACTTTCCATGTGTCTTAATCAATATTCTCTCATTTCATTCTCCCAACGACCTGCAAGGACAGGGGGAAGAGCAGGGTGTTATTTCCATTTCATGGGTGAAGGAACTGGGGTCCAGCAAGGTGACAGGATTTGGCTGTGGCCTCCCATGTTGCCATGGTGAATTCCATTCCAGAAGAGAAGATATACATAGCTCTAAAGTGAGAAGCCATGTATGCGCTACGGCAGGGAGAAATCGAAGGCTCAAGGCTGTGGGGTGGGGGGACAGGTCGCACAGCCCAGGACATCACAGAAGGGCTGGGCTTTGGCTGCCACCCATCCACCAAGGGAAATTCAAGTCCAAACTGAACCAGCCCAACACAGAGCCAGCTGCTTAACTGACTGTCATAAAGACCACCCAAGGATAGTCTAAAAACAAGGTGAAGGCACAGAAAGGAAACGCTGGAGAGATCAAAATGCACAATGAAGGATTTCTGCCCACCCTTCTGGACATAATAAAAGCAATCAGACAAGTAGACGGCTGCTGCTCTTTCTGCACTTGGACGTCACTTGGGTGAGTGCTTACCTGACCCAAAGAGCATCATTAGTGATAGAAAGTCCCAGCCTCTGGCCTCCAGCCCTCCAAACCAGCCAGCAAGGCTTACTGGCCCTGGATGCCTGGCCACAGGTGCATGACAGTAGCCCTATTTGTGTGTGAGTTGCTTCTCTCTGCCTTCTGGAGCCTGGGGAGGAGCTTTTCCTAGTCATGGGAACTCCTTGGGGACAGAGGGAGTTATGGATGTGCAGCAGTTTTGATTAGTTAGCCTTATCTCCCAACAGTGTGTGGCTATGCCTCGGGAGGATAAATAAACACACTGTAAATTGAAGAGGGGCCAAAAGCCTGAAAGGAACTAACTCCTGCTGCAGAGCAGACTTGGGGGAGGCCTCCTCTCCTCCAGCCCTGAGGATGCCTCCCTCCCTGGGCTTGGAGGTCTCATTCACCAGTCCACAGGGCCATTATCCTGCACAGCCAGGGAGCCTGCCCTCAGAATACTTAGGCGAGGAGAAGGCCCTGCCAGGGGCCCACATGGCCCTACAGATGAGCCCAGGCCCTGCCACATGGACGCCTGATAGCACCACACCACAGACGGTCCTGTCACTTAACAGGTGGCCCAGCTCCACAGTGAGCCCTGCCACTTGAGCTTGTGACCTAGCGACCCAGCGTACACCCATGTATGCTGCAGACCCTGAGCCTTAGGCACTAGTGGCCATCTGCCCTCTACCTACTTGCAGACCTCTGAGACTTGGAGAGAAAGGTGCAGAGTCCACATTTCTTTTCCAGATTCCTGTAGCAGGATGGCCATGTGGGACTTAGTTCTGGCTGATTCAACTTGGTCCCATCTTTAAGGAGCATGGGCAGATGAGGCCACACCAGAAGAAACCTTGCCATCTTTCCCTCCCTCTGTGACCACCTGAGGGTCAGCAGCCACAGGAATAAAGCTTCAAGGAGGAAGGGAGGAAGACCTGGGTCCTCGGTGGTCAGCTCTGGACAGCTACTTCTCCCAGTGTGGAGCACAGAAGTTCCAGACCGCGGTTCCTGCTGAGGGCAGTGGGGGAGGGATCTGTTCCAGGCCCTGTCCTTGGAGTAGAGTCTGTCTGCATCCTGTGTCTTCACATGGTCTTGCTCTGAGTGTGCTGTGACCCAAGGACACCAGTCATCCTGGACCAGGACTCACTCTGGTGACTTTGTTTTCAAAGACCCTATCTTCAAATGAGGCCCTTCTCTAAGGAACTTAGGGGTTAGGACTTTAGCGTATGCACTTGGGGGGGACACAACTGAGCCTATACCATTACCTAAGAGGGCTTTCCACGCCTGGCTGCTGGCCCCACAGCCACTTACCATGCACCATCAGCAGAAGGTACCTACTCTGAGGGGCCGTTTGGTCAAGGACGGGCTATAGTTTCCAAGGACATTTCTGGCAGGTGCAGGCACATGCAAAGAGCGCCAACACCAGCCTTGGGAGGAGAAGACCCCATGCTAAGGCAGCCTTGCTGCCAGCAGCAAATGGTGCGTGGTGAGCTGGCCCACAAGAAGACAACAGCAACTGCACCCCACGGGCACCTGCTCTGTGCATATACCCATGATGGACCCCATCAATACAGCCTGGCATGGGCACAAATGCAGAGCAGTCGCTGTTGTTAACCCTCTTACCTGAAGGTAACTGTCCATTCTGTGATCTATGCTGGGTGTCGCAACAGAGTGGGGGTCAGAGCTTCACTCCTCACTCATTTGCTCCATGACCTTCAAGTGCCCTCCTTCCTTATCTCTGAACAGAAAACACAATCACCAAATGCACCTTATTGGTTATTGTCAGGAATAAACAATGAGCATTGCTGGAACCTGGTCCAGTGCCTGGCATTTAGTGTTATTAAAGTGTCTCGATTTTTATTCTAGTCCCGACATTTCATCCAAACCGCAGGCCCAAGGTCACTCGCTGCCCTATTCACAGACCCCATCTATCCTTCTCAATATTCACTGGGCAAATTCAGCCACCAGTGTTTACTAAGGACCAGTGGACACCGCACTGAGGCCAGGGATGTGAGCTGAGCTGGTCCTGCATCCCTGGTCCTTGCCCGCCCTTGACCGTTGGCAAAACGCTCTGCAAACCATAGGCTGCTCTTCCGCTCTGTGGGTCCTGGTGTCACATCTCAGCAGTTCTGGGTGAGCCTCTCTGGTGGGCCGCAGGGTGGATGGCAGTGTGATGGGTCAGGAGGCTGGGAGAGAGCAGGGGAGCCAGTGCTGGGGCCAGACACCACACTAGGCCCTCAGCATGCATTTTTCATGGTGGAGAATTCAAGGGCTCCCAGGAGTTGAGTTCTCCTGGGCCCTGAGAGCTCCACCTTTGGCCCTTTACCAGTACAGGGCGCCACCCATCACCTCTATGGGTTAGGCTGTGAGAGGGAGTGACAGACCCCCCTAGGTGGTGGCATTGAGGCGTATAAGAGGGGGACTCGAGCTGTCCTCTCCCTTGTGTGAGCTTCAAGGCCACGCACTTCAGAAGGCTGCTTTAAAAAGAGGAGGAGGGGGCTGGGGTTGTGGCTCAGCGGTAGAGCACTCGCCTAGCAAGTGTGAGGCCTTGGATTCGATCCTCAGCACCCCATAAAAATAAATAAAATAAAGGTATTGCGTCCAACTACAATTTTAAAAAAAAAAAAGTGGAGGAGGATGGCCTAACCCACACCTCAGCCATAGCACAAGCCACAAGCAGACCCACAGGCCCTGAGCTGACCACCCACACGATGGGTTACAGCCTCCCACCTGTCCCCACCTCACTTCACACAGAACTCCCTTATTATAATGTCCATCCACAGATCCGGCTCAGAGGAAGGGTCATTGAGACTGAGCGTACCGTGCAGATGGCAGGGTGTGGGTGCAGTTGTATGGTTCTAACTCTTCCCAGAGAAGGGCCTAAGATCTGGATTGATGCAAATAGGGAAGACTAACTTTTAATCTCAGACTTTGGCTGTGCCCTCCAAGTACAATAAAGGCCTGATTTGGGTGGCTTTGCTCTAGCCAAGTCAGCAATGACACCAGTGGTCTATTTTGATGCTTTCTACTTTCTTATTCTGACCTCAACTCGTTAGAAATCTAAATGGGAGAAGACCTGAGTGATTACCATGGAATTTGAAGGAAAAAAAAAAGCAGATCACAGTAGCATACTGGAAAACTTTGTTTCTTTTAGTCAAGTCAGGCCATCAAAGTCCTTGTCCAAACATAAAGTTTAGCTTACAGAAAATGTATAACCAAACCCGTGTGGCCATCTATTAGCACATCTATAGGATCGAGGTACCCTAAGGACACTGCACCCTAAAGAGGTAAGAGAGGCCTGTGCAGGCTCAGCCTTCCTCCCCTCTTCTCTGGTTACAGTCTTGAGAGACAGTGGTGCGATTTAACTATCACAACGAGATAACAGAGTTAGAGCAAGTGTTCATATTAGGAATTGTAACCAGGGGAGGGAAGAGCTCAGGACAGAGCAAAGAGAGGGCTCAGGTGGAGTAGCCTCAGTCAGAGCCACGGTGGCCTGTCCCTCTCTGTGGCAAGAGTGCCATCATCCCACCTTGGAACTGGCCCAGTCCCTGGCTATGGACACTGGTGCAGGAAGGATAGTGACTTCCTGAATGTATCTGGGCCATCAACTCTCATAGACCAAGGGAAATTTGCCAGAGAACAATGTAGCACCAGCTGTGAGCCGACAAACATCTCGGGGGCCTGTGAAATGGCAGGATGTCAAAGGTGCCCACTGCAGTCCACCTCTTGCACCTCTCACTCCCCCTCTTCCTATATCAGGTCCACTCGGATGTGTGTAGCTTCCCCAGAGTTCCCATTGTTTCATTTCTAGAAAAATTTACAAAGGAAATCTAATGGGGTGAACCACAGCCCTTGCCAGTGGTCCCAAGGCTATGAATGATATCCATCATCTCTGTCCTCTACCACGTACGCTAGATTCCTCATCTTCAGTGCTTGGGGACTGGTCAGCATCAATTGCACCAGATTCCCTGCACTGGCTCATCAACTGGCACAAGGAGTCTGAGGTAATCATGCAGAAGATGTTGCACTTAGTGGGACTCATACTGCATTCCCGGGTAGAAGCTTTCTCTAAGATGTAGGACTGCTAGACCCATGGAGGCTAAATTTCCAGGAATGGGAGTGCACAGTCCTCACACACAGGTCCCTGGGAGTGACAGAGAACAGGATTACTCCTGCTTCCACCCCTCGGTTCCCCGACCTGTGACTTGTACAGACTGGAGAGACAGCATCCTATAATGTCTGTTGGGTGAAGGGTGTCATTTCCAAGCTGGTGTCTCGTGTGTATACTGTTGGGCTATTTAGATACACCAGACCATTTAGAAGTGGACTATCACAGGACCAGTAAATCACAGGAGCCACACACCTGCTCCTGTGGCAGTGGTACAGGAACCCTTGGTCTGGACCAATGCAATGCAGAGCTCTGTATTGTGATTCTAGACGGTGCTGGGCTTGTAGGACAAGGTGCTGGCTGAGGTACTGAGGGTGAAAGGAAAACGCACACTAAGTTTATGTGTCAGCCCCAGTCATGAGGAATGTTGTCTCTTATACCTAAGGAGATCCATATGCCATCAAGCGATCGGACCCCTATCTATCCATGTTTTGACTGACAGATGTCTACTGCCTAATGGGTGAGTTTGCAATAGGGCAGATAGAAAATGTAAGTAGAGATCAAGACAGGGGCCCAGCTGAGGTTGGCCACTAAGCTCCCAGCTCCTAAGGCCAAGCAGCATCCAAGCGACCCACAGAGGAACTTTCTCCAGAATTTTTAGAATACATTTAATGTGAACTTTCCTGCTATAACTGTGCTTTGTCCGATTAATAAGTCAACTGCTATTTTAGCAGTCAATAGTGGGACTGCTAGTTATGTGTTTAGAAGCAGAAAGGGAAGAGTCGGCCCACACATCTCAAGAACATGGCTTGAGAATTTTGAATAGAGAAACATATTCAAATCCCCAGGGATGAGGTTAGAAATGTGAGGCTGTCTGACCTGACCTCCCCCTCCATTCACAAGTGCCCTAGGATGCCTGCTGGGCAAATGGACACTCTCTGGGCTGCTGGACACCCTCGAGGAGAGGCCGCTCACAGTTCCCATGACCAGTGTCTTTGACAATCTGTTACATCTGGGCCCAAACAGAAAGCAGAATCTCTGTCCCCCTGTGTCCTCTGGCCCCTTTCTCCTGGATCTACTGCTTGCACCTGGAGATACCTCCTCTACATAAAAGAGCTTCAGGTACGTAGCTCAGTGATCAAACTAAGAACCTTCTCTCCTCCCAGACTCTCAACTCTAGTTTCTCTGAACTATCTGAATGTGGTCAATGCCAACTGGGTTTTCTCAGCACACCCAGAACACATTGCAGATCCATCTTGGCCAGCCTGGGCCACCTGTGCTGCTCCAGCTGACTGACTCCTTGCCCCATCTCCATCCTTCCCTCTAAGCCAGCTTCATGGGGCTCTTGCTTCCTGGAGCCCTGAGCTCCAGACTCTGCAGGGCCTTTGCCTTCCCTAGGCCTCTTCCTGGAGTACTCGCCAAGACCTCTGCACAGAGAGGGCGCCCTTGCCTCCCCTGCTCCTTACCACTTTCCTTCTCCTTATAGAACCTTCCTTAGTCCTGCCCTCCCCGCAACACACAGCAGTACAAGCTCCACGAGAGAAGGGCTTTGGTCACTGAAGGAATGCATCGAATGTCTCCCAGGCCTCACGCAGGCCTGGCTGCCTGCCTTGAATCGAGCTATCCAGAACAGGATGGGGCTATCCAGAACCGGGGCATTCCAAACATGGCCCCACTTCCTTTCTGACACTTGGCAAGTCACTGGACCCACACTGGGCTTCAGCCCCACGCTCGGAGAACGGCGACAATACCCACACAGCAGTATTAAATGAGAGTGGCGGTATTAGAACAAGCTCCCTAAGTGCTTTGTAAGTTGCGAAGAGCTGTCTCCACGCAGGCTGGTATATATGGTGTACTTCAACCTCAGGGCCCAGACAGAACCCGTTTGACCAGGACGCAAGAAAAGACCACTGACTCCAATTAAAATCAAATTAAAGCAAGCATATTATTTAGACCGGCCGGGCTGCCTCTCCCTCCCAAAACGGCGGGAACAAGACAGCACCCCAGCTTTCCTGCAGCCCAGCTTTATAGCCCAGAAAGTTACACAAAGAGGGGTTACAGACAACAGAACTCTGACAAGCATCACACTAATGGCAGTTTACATTTTTTGCTGGCCCCAACATCAGAATTTATGAGGACCATTAGAGCCTCAGAGAGGGTCGTTGTCTGGCCAGGGAAGGCCAATATTTATGAGGTGTCACTAAGTTTCAGAGAGGGCTGCTATCTGGTCAGAGAGCCAGGCATGGGTGAGTTCAAGGCACGGGAAGGCACTCCAAGCAGATTCAGAATTTGCAGTAATTTATAGTAAAGCCGAAATTATCTTTTCATGGCTTTGTGGCGAAATTGCTCCCAATTTTAAGAAAAGATTAGGTTGGGTCTATCAAACCCACTCAGGACACTCCCACCGCTATTTCAGGAAATAGTGAGTTGACTGGTTATATGCTCTGGAATCCCAGCTACTTCTAAGAGCTGGTTGAGGTCGGCCACTGAGCTCCCAGTTCCTAAAGCCAGGCAGTATCCAAGGGACCTACAGAGGGGCCATCTCCAAAAGACAAGTCAGTCTTGAGTGTGGTGTGGTGGCCCATGCCTGTAATCCAGTGGTTTGGGAGGCTGAGGCAGGAGGATTGTGAGTTCAAAGCCAGTCTCGGCAACTTAGCGAGGCCATAAACAACTCAACAAGACCCTGTCACTAAATAAAGTATAAAACCATGCTGGGGATGTTGCTCAGTGGTTAAGTGCGCATAGGTTCAATCCCCAATACAAAAAAAAAAGATGAATCACAATGTTAAGTGCTCTTGACAGCTGGTTCAGCAAATGGCTTAGCAGAGTTTCTCCTTCATGACCCCCTTCCCTTTGGGAAACACACCCCAGGGGCCCTGGGATGAGACAGTTTCAGACTAAGACACTGAACAATGCTAAGAAGGAAGCTCACCAGCTTATTCCCCAGCCTTGCACCCTCCAGAACATATTAGTTTGGCCTAAAACAAGACAATCTCCTTGCCCTCAGGCAGGCGGGCGGGGCTTAGTTCAGGCCCACCTGATGTGAGATCTCCGTGCACCTCTCTGATGGTAGAGCTGGCTCGGCTCCCTGACACCTTGCTTCTTTTTCTGAGTGACGCTGACACTGAGGTCCGGTAGGTCCTGCTCCTCAGGGAGGTCTGGTGGCTGCGGAGCCTGGCCTTGGTCCTGGCTGGTTCGCGCAGTATCTCTCACCCAGCAGCTCCGTGTTGAATAGCACTCCTGGGAGTGGGGAGGACAAGATGGGACATGCACAGGAGACCTCTGTCCCAGAGCCTGCCACAGCGCCCACCCTGTTCACAAGCGAGCTGTCCTTCCAGAGAAATGATTCACTCTGGGTGGCTCACACCGCGTCCCTGGCACCGTGCACTGTGACAAATGACAAGGTGCTCAAGGGGCTTTCGCTTGCTGATGAAATCAGAGGCGGTGAGGAAGGGCGATGGAGAGAAGCCCCCTGGAACGCGGTCACAGGAAGGAATGAAGGACTTCCCACTGAGAGTTTGCCATGATCTCTCCTCTCTGAGAAAGACCCCTGGCAAGGAGGAAGTTCCCTTTTCCTTTCTTAGTTATATATTGGCAAATAGAGGTGCCCCAGCCTATGAACGTGAACTTCAAAGTTGGTAGCTGAGATTTGGGTCCCTTGCTGTGGATGTCCCCTTTCCTTCTGGTAAAGGTGGCCACATGCAGAGGAAGCGAGGACCAGAAGGGAAGCGTGCCGCCTGGTTTGGAAACTCGCTTTCGGAATCATTGGCTTAACGTCCTTCTTCAGAAACCGGCTCTTCCCTTCATGTACCTAAGTCCTCACCCAGGCTTTCCACTCACTCACTCTGTGATCTTGGAAAACTGATCACCCTTTCTGATGTTTCATCTTGAAGAGAATGTGGCCGGAGCAGAGAGAATCTAAGGGCCAGAAGCAATTTGGGGAAGCATCTACTCCAATTTCTGATCTCACAGAATAGAAAGGTCATTTCCAAAGAGTGAAAAGGGCTGGACTTTGCTTCCAGAGCCTCTGGGCTCTGAATTCTAAATAATGGGAGTAGAGAGTCCTGCCATCAGGTGCCCGGGCAGCCCCCGGCAGGCTGCAGCACTTCCTGAGACCGGCCGGCCATGACCCACCAGAGTGACGGGCTCCTTCAGTACCCCGTTCACCTTCCCGGGCGTGCTTGTCGGGTGGGCAGGAGGCAGAGGAAGGGCAATGGAGTTGAAGCCAACTCCCTCCACAGCTGAGGCAGGGATGGCAGAAAGCTGCCGTCTTCCCAAGACTGGCTCTCTGAGGCTGTGACCGTCCAGTGGTGAGACGTCTTCTCTTCCAAGTTTTTCATTAGAGACAGCTCTGATTCTACCTCATGAAAGAGCTGCAGGTGGGGTGAGAAGAGGGGAGAACCCCCCATCAAGTCAGAACCCAGGATCAGGAAATGTCGGCTCAAACACAGAAGATTTTGGTCGTGGTCTTTGGTACAAAACTAATTTTCCTTTCAGTCTCCTTTGTAAGGCCTCCTGGCTTCAGCAGGTGCCACTATGCTCACATCCCCAAGACGCTGCGCTCTCTCTCTCTTCTCTCCCATTGTGGGGTCCTGGATTCCCTTTAGATGAGCTGATGAAAATTGTTGATCCCTTCCAAGAAAGGCCATTAGCACCCATGTGAAAATGCAGGTCACAACTGCAGGGGTTGAAAGCCCATTGCCCGTAGGCTTCCTGCTGGAATATCTGTGTCTTTGACTCAGAGTCCTAAAACATCACCATCTGTAACCCCAAACGCCCTCTTCATCAACATGATGGGGAGAAGGAAAACACCACTGATACACCCACAGGAACTTGTGAGTAGGAAATGAAATGCCCCGTGAAGAAGGCTACAGTGGACAGCAGGTATCACGCTCATGCCTGGGGAGGCTGGGCTGCACACTGCAGTAGAGAAGCCCAGCCACACAGAGGGCACTTGCCTTTGTCCTTTTCATCCAAAAGGACAGAATAAGGAATGGAGCCTGCATGGCAGTATATCTCAGTTGGATGGGATGGAAATTTTTCTCTCTCAAAGGAGAATCGGGACACAGTGAGGGTCACATAGCTGCTTGTAGGATTTTAGAGGAGGCTCTTAGTTGTCAATAGCACATCTCCAAACTCTAGCGGGGATGCATTTGGAAAGAGGTGTCCCTCCCTTGTTGCAGTCTGTAGCAAAGCCTTTTCTGGGTGACACATGCACCTCTCCGAGTGAGTGACCCTTCACACTCCACGGGATGGGTGTGAAGTGGGATCTCCTTGCAGACACTCCTTGGCACATAATGCTTCAGAAGGCTTCCTTGTCTCTACTCGGGACCACAAGAGACCTAGGTAAATTGAAGCTTTGAAGCCAAAGAGATTCTGAATCTTCACACTTTCCTCTAATCTGAAGTCATTTCCAAACACTATTTTTCTGCCACTGTGTATTCCACAATCCCTTTACCAACTGCACCGAAGTATCAACAAAGACTTCCTCATGATTTAGAACTGAGATTAACCCTAAATGAGGCTTATACATATGAAGGCAACGCATATGCAGACCCAGCTTGTAGCGCGGTAGGAGAAGGAAGTGTTTCACATTCACAGTGAAGTTCACCAAGGATCCATCCTGGCTTCTCTTCAGCGGAGGGGTGCCAGTCACTCCTGCCGGTGCCTGTGTTCACTGCCACTCTGTCGGGTCCTCCCAGGGGGTTTGACTGATTGCTTGTTCTCCATCCTTGATGTCTGTGAAACTTCACTTATTTGTGATTAATGAAAATCAAGTCCCTGTTAAAACATGAATTGAAAAGTTGCAGGGTTTACTTGAGTAGGGGTTGGGACCATTGAATTTGGGGAAAGAGACGACTGGGTTTGAAACTTGAACATTATCTTCGCTTTCCATTTTCTCATCTGTAAAAGGATCTTGATAATAGCACACATTTCTAACGGTGGTTTTGAAGAGTAAATGTGATGGATCATGAACCTACAGCACTTAGCATCTTGCCCAGCACATAGTAACACTTCCCAAGTATTTATTATTAATATTTAGTGATTCTAAATTTAAGTTATGGTTAAGATGGGCTGAGCTGTTTCTAAAAATATATGAGAATGCAAAAGACCTGAAATAGCCAAAGGAAAAAAATCTTGAGGATAAAGCTGGACTATTTCTATTGCCTGACTGACTCCAAGATGTAACATAAAGCTACAGCACGTGAGAGCAGCCGACAGACAGATGAGCAGACCAAGGGATGGATCATTTGTTATTTGACATTGCAGTAGAGTTTTTCAAGTGCAGCAGAAAAAAAAAATCACCCCCTCCTCATGCGATACAGAAAAATTATTTCAAGATGGATCATAGCCCTAACTAACATTAGCTAAAATTCTAAAGCTTCCAGAAGAAAATATAAAAGAAATCTTATAACTCTTAGATAAGGAAAAATATCTTTTGAATAGGGACTGAGGGCTCAAAGCATTTTTAATTGAATTAAAATTAGAAGGTTCATTTCATCCAACAAAGGGCTAGTATAATAGTCAATCACAGATTGGAAAAAGTAATCAAAATTCAAATGTCTGACAAAGGACTTGTGTCCAGAATTTATAAGAACTTCTTGCAATCACTAATAAGACTAACAGTCCTACTGAAAAATGGGTAAAAGACTTGAACAACACCTCACAAGAGGTCAAGATGGTGAATGGGCACATGCAAAGGCCCAGAATCCCTCATCATCCTGGAAGTGCAGATAAAATCACAGCCAATATTTTGTCTCCCTCCCACCAGAATAGCTGCAACTGAAAAACCAAGGTCACCAAGTCCTGGCACATAGCCTGTGCCGCATGCATGGTGATATACCCCTACGATGAGATAAGACTAGGATGTGATCAGCTGCTGATTCACAGAGAAATGTGGACAGGTACACAGACAGGAGCCCAGCACAGGAAGCCAGGAACAGGAGGAGAATGCACGAGGCTTGTTAGTCTACTCAGGTCAATTGGAAAATAGGTCTGTGATGAAAGAAGTCAGAAGATCGTTTGCCTATAGGAGATGGGCATTAACTAGATGGTAGAATGGCTGAATTTTCTGAATCCTGACTTCCCAGGTTCATGACTATACACATTTGTAAAAATTTACAGACTTGTTCTCTTAAGACAGATTATTCAAGGGGAAATACCTGGAATAATATTGGCCAAATTATACTGTATGCATAGGCATGAGTGTATAACAAGGAATCTGACTATTAAGTACAATTAGAATGCACCAATAAGAAATATGGGGGAAAGAGACCGATTATTCCACTCTGTCATGTCAATAAAAAGTTTTAAACTTTAGATCTTTGATACTTGGAGTTCAGTTCCCCCATTTTATAGATAATACTAAAGATCAGAGAGGCAAAGCAACTTGTCTAAAGTCAAAGTAAGTAGAAGAGAATGATGGTTAGAAGCCAGTCCCCTAACTCCTTATCCAGTGGTCTTATATGGGGCACCTCTCAATGGTAGTTCCACAGCAAATCCCCAAGACCAAGGCCAGGAATCGCCCAACTCTCAGGTGATATGTCATATAACAGGTGGCTGTGAAGAATTCACTAAAGAGGTCAGGACTGGCCCCTAAGCCAGCATATACCCATAACAGAGTGATGGGAGAAAACAATAACTAAATTCACAATATCAAAAGTTTACTTATAATGTATGAGATGCTGCCTGGAAAAAAAATACAGATCCATATGTCATTGTCCCCGTGAGTCCTGTTGGTCACAAAGGCATCTGGTAACAGGCAAGTATTGTACTAGAGACAGAGCATCCTGGTTCAGAAAAGGACAAGCCATGGGATGCCAAGAGGGACTGACATTCAGGTCCTTGGGCACCACACCAGGCAACGACAGGGATGAGGGTAGGGTTGAGGCTGAGAGCCATGAGCGGGGAGGGAACAGCAGGTTCCCCAAGTTCAAAGTTGAAGGGCACACCTGCTCAGGAAGATGGATCCAGGTCACAACCTGGGGCAACGCCCCTGGGGGAATGCCGGGGGCCAGGCCTTCATCCTAAACCTGTTGGGAGGGGGGTCCTCAAGCAAGGGTAACAGTTATGAGTCAATTCTGTGAAATAACACAGCAGCAGCCTGCCTCTCAGGATGGAGCATCATCTGATGCTTGTTGGCTGTGTAAATACGTATAAATAGTCTGAGCACCAAGAGGGGGGGAGAAATGGATGCTGAATTGACTAGAGAGGTTCTCTGTGAGAGGGGATTTTGCTCTTCCCATTATACAGTTCAGTATCTTACAAATATTTTGCATCAGTACATTTTGTGTGTTCTAAGAGGAAAATAAAGGGTGTTTCGTTTCCAGGTTTTAAAGCAAAATCTCTGCAGACAACGCTGTTTCAGACAATAGGAATAAATCGCAGAGGAAATTGCCCTAATGTGACCCAGACAGGGACCGGGCCTGCTTTAAGCTGAAATAGAAAGGTCTTTGGTGATGTAATTTTAAAAGCGTCCTTGACATTCTCAAAGGTTTTAGCAGGCCCAAACAAAAGAAAAAACATAGTCACGTTGCTGTAAGGGACCTCACAGTTCCGACAATTCCACTGGCCTCTCTCTCCACTAAGGGAGATGAAGCACTGGGAGAGACACTTCAAAGAGAAATCCACTCCGTGATGAATAGCATTTCCAACTGCCTGGCAAAACAGGCAGCCATGTCGATTTTAAGAAGCTTCACTCACTAACAGCAGCAAAACATAGGTTAACTAAGAATAAACCCAAACAATCAATGGGTGAGTTCATCACAAAGAATACAAGAAAATCTCTTTAAAATATAAAGCAAAACTCGCACAAATGAAGAAGGATCAAGGACGGAAGACGGGCCCTCAGGACCTGGGAAGCAGCCCTGTGCCCAGGCACTCATCCTACACCCACTGCCACTCCAGGTGGTGTCTGGACAGGGGCTTTTAGTCCATTGTTCCTTTTTAAATCTGTTTTACTGAGATGTGATTCACATTAAAGAAAACGCACCCAGCCCCAGGCGCGCAGGCTTAGAGTCTGAGGAACATCTGCAGCCGCGCAGCCACCTCTGGCCAGGACTTACCTGCACAGCACAGGGATGCCCAGGGCTAACCTGTCCACAGCCACCTCCTCCGCATCCAGGGGTTCAAAACTCTCCAGCTCTTTTTGCTCCCTGCCCCGACCTGCGTCGTTTCCAGGAACCTCGCTCCTACACTCACGTTGAGCTTGGCGCTTCATTCTGGCCCGTGTATCCATGTTTTCACGTGGGATCATTGGGGGATGGATTTCCGTTTGGGATCATGAGAGATGGCTGGAAAACATCCTTTGGCCTTTAGGGAAGAGGTGCTCATACTAAATTCTCTATTTTTTCTGAGGTATTTTTATGCTCTCTTCATTTTTTGGTTAGTTACTTCTGTTAGATGTGGAGTTCCTGGGAGGGATGTCTCCTTCGGCAACCTTGGTGCCTTACAAACCTCACGCAGACCACTTCTCTCCCCAGCCCCCTCATGGGGCTAGGACCTCCAAGGACTCAAGTTCTAGTTTCTACCTTTGTGTTTTCCTGCCATGTTAGACCACAGCAGGTCAAGGGGCCACTTTCTGATCACATGGTAAACACTGAAAAAACAGAAGCAGATATAACTAACCATTCAATAGGATAAAGGGAACAATCATTTTCCAATGCAAGAGAGGGAGAGAGAGAGAAGGGGACCTGCAATACATAAATGGTCATTTAGAAAATCAATAGTGAGGAAGCCAATAGAACCCCAAGCACAGTAGGGCTTATTTCAATTCTTAATGGAGGAAATGTTCCAATTAAGGCTTTGAGATCACCAGCGTATACGTAAAAGCAAATCTAACAATATTTTTGCTTGTAGGAGTTATACCTTAATTAAAAGAGCCAAGGAATATTCAAAGCCCACAGATATCATGAAAACATTATAAAAAAAAAAAAAACAGGCCCAGCTATACTAATATCAGTCAAGACAGACTTAAAGACAAAACATTACTATTAGAAAAGAATATTTTTCCTTCAGCAAAAAGGGGTTAAACTTCAGGAAGAAATAACAATTATGAATCTGTATTTAGCTCCAAGATATATACAGCAAAAACTTGCAGAACTAAAAGGAAAGATAAAGGAATTCATGATGATAATGGAAATTTTATCACACATCTCACAATAGCTGATAGCTCCAGCAGAGGAAAAAAATCCATAGAGGTAAAGAAAATCAGAACAAAACAGCAAACTCAAGTCATCTGACACATATTGAACGCTGCACACAGCTTTCCTCGCATAATGGATTGCAAATAAACCCTGGCAAAATTCAAAGGATCATAATCATTCATATTAATTCTGTAATTATAGTAAAATTAAGCTAGAAATACATATCAAAAATATCATTTTAAAAATCACCAACTATTTGTGAATTAAACAATACACTTTTAAGTAATCTGAGTCAAAGAAAAAGTGTTTTTAAGGGAAGTATTTTGAACTGAACATTAAAGAGACAATGTTTTACCCACCCAAACTTTTGCAGTGCAACTAAAAGCAATCCCTAGAGAGAAATATATAACCTCTCCACCACTTATGTTAGAAAAGGGAAAAGATAAATAAGTCAACCAATTCTTCTCGAGAATCTGGAGTAAAAAATGAGACCTAGGAGAGGAAATAAAATAGAAAAATGCAAAAGCAGAAAAAGATCAAAGTCAAATATTTGTTCTTTGAAAATAGTAATGATATTGGGAATTTGCCCAAAACAGAATGAACGTGCGCTACAACATCAGTGACGGAGGATGGCGCTAACTGCAGGACTCCGTGAATCCAGATGGGAGTATAAACTGAGGGGACTCTGAGAGCAATTCGATCAAACGCACCAATGTGGAAGGTCCCATGATTCTGGGGGTAGGTCTGGCATAGCCTGAGGTTCTGAAACCCCGTGCACCATGGAGTTGCTTGTCCAGCTGGGAGACAAAGGAAACAAACAAACCCAGAATAGATAACGAAATCATGTGTATGTAAGGCTTTAATGCTCCCTTGGCATACAGCCACAGGTGGGAAACCATGGGGAGCTCGGAGACACTTAGAAATGTCTAAAGGGAGGCATGTTCATAAGGAGACAAAAATGTTCTTTGTACTGCCTGAAAGAGAAAAAATTAGAAACCATGCAAGTATCTATCTACGGAAGAATCAGTAATAAATTGGGAAACATCTGATTCTGGAATACTATGCAGTATTTAAAAAGGAACAAAATATATTAACACGGGTAAAACTCAGAGTAGAAAGAATAATTTGCATTGAGCAAATACACTATTTCCCAAGTTTTATAAACTTGGGAAATATGCCCAGATCTACTCTGTATTTAAAGTCAGTAGAGCCTGGTAGTTAAGAATTCAGAATACTGTTTACATGTCAGCTTTCCTACCAACAGGGCTGACCTTGGCAATTGCAACTTCTGTGTACCTCCCTTTCTCCCTCTATGAAATGGAGATCCTGTGACTGTTGCATCCTGGGATTGCTGTGGGGATGGAATGAGCCAATCAATACATGTGAAGCGCCCCCGGCCCACCACAATGCCAATAGCTTTCTGCTGTCACTACTGCTATGGAGCAGGCCTCTGCTAAATCGCTTCATTTCTTAAAACTCTCCAGCAGCAAGGATGGCGAGACACTAGACCTGGACGGCGTCTCTGTTCTAACCACTGAAACATGGGGCCTGCCCACGCCATGGTTTCAAAGGGCCTTGGTGAGTCTGCTTTTACTTTCCTCAGCTCACTGACTTATGACCAGACAGCTCAATGGCAAAGGTTATTCCAGACGTCCCACATTACCGGAATTTAAATCTAAAATCTATCGCGGGGCCTGAGTGCACCTCGCGCTGTGTCCCCTGCGCCCTCCCTCCCCTCCCAGCTCTGGCACACTCCACAGTTTGTGTTTTCCTTTTTCCCTCTCAAGCCTGCCAAGCACCCCCTCATATCAGCCCCAGCGCTGCCACTGGGTACCTGTGTTCAGCAGGTCAGTCGACGGCTTCTTCTCCACCTTCCCCCAGGTCTCTTCTCAGAGAGAACTCCTTCCTGACCTCCAGGCCTGTCCACTGTTACACCCAAGGGCCCCAGTTTGCTTTCCTCAGAGCTCTGACCCAGGCCAGCTCCCAACATGCATACGACTTCAGAGGGGGCCTCTGTTGATGACCATTTACAAGTCCAGGGGGCGTGTCATTAGGGAGATGCTTTTCACTGTCCAACGTGGACAAATAGGTGGTCATAACTACTTCCTAAGCCAAATCTGAATTGAGAATTTTCAGATTTCTCAGAGAGGGAGGTCTTCCAGGCCCTGGGCTCCGTCTCCCGCCATCTTCTCTTCCACCCTAGCTCTGTGCCTCTGCAAGAGTAGCTGCTCCTGTGGGCAACCTAGCTCACACCTCAGGGCTCCATACATACCCACCTGGGGGCCAGGGGTGCATAGGAACCAGGGGAAACAATGGGCCTTACCACTGAAGTTCGATGGCCCTATGTCTTTCCTAGTGCAAATTGACAAGGAAGGAGTTCTGATTCTTTTTAATTTGTTATAATTAGTTAGACATGACAGTAGAATGTACTTTGACACACCATACATAAATGGAGTATAACTTCTCATTCTTCTGGTTGTGCGTGATGCAGAATCACGCTGGCCGTGTAGTCGTATAGGTGCAAAAGGTAATAATGTCCGATTCGTTCTACTATCCTTCCTGCCCCAAGCCCACCCCCTCCCTTCTCTCCCCTCTGCCTATGGAGTTCTGATTTCTGCAGAGTAAGTGGCCAGTCAGCCCCCTGCAACACATGGCTCAGTGCTGCCCCCTGCACAGGAGTCTCCACCAGAGCCCATTACCCTAAGAACCTAGGGACTGCAGGCAGAGTGGCGTGCCTGACCCAAACCTGTGGCTCAAAGGTAGGAAGGAACTAGCCCAAGTCCTAGGGGCCCCAGGCGCAGTGGCAGCCTGCAGCCCCGCGTGTGGAGGTTTAGGATCAGCCTCTGGTGCTGCTAGGCTCCTGTTTACAGCCTGGCCGTCTCCCCTCGCTTTGTGCCTTTGGCCACGTTATGTAAGTGTCCCTGTCTGCACAGAGGGTGTTCGAGGTGAGAGCCTGCGTTAGCAGATGATCAGAGCAGGGCCCGACAGTGATTAAATCCCGAGAGGTGTTAGGTAGCTGCAGTGGCTTGAAAAGACTCACTCTTCCCACCAGCAAATCCTGGCAGCTTAGAATAGAATCAGAAACTAGTATCCAGATTCAGTATCTCCCTGGAAATGTGCTCTGAATGGTGCACTTTGAATTTCCTAAAATTCCAGAGAAAGGAAAGGACAGTGGGCACTAGTTTCCCCCAAAAGGCTTTTAGAGGAGGTGGCCCCAGGGGGAGGCCAAGGATGAAGGTGTGTGGCTAGCCCGGAGCTCCCAATGCCCTTCCTGCAGGGCCCCTTGGTTGGCGTCAGGGCTGGCTGTTTGGGGGGATTTTGAAGGACGCCCGGGAACCGAACGCTCAGGTTTTAAGGACAGTCATGCAGGGTTATAGTCGCAACTTTCAACAAGCCCCCCCCCCCCTCGGGTGAGGGCTGTCTCCTCAGTCATTCCATTTCCTGTCCCTTGACAAGGTTTCCTTCCCTCCGAGGACAGTGCCCTTTTCCGAGTGGTCATTTGTTTGTGCTGCTGGCAGCGAGCTCGTTAGAGCCCCTGCCTGGAATGCTAACCAGGCTTTGGCGCTGCTGTCTTGTCTAATTGGAGTTTTCTAACACTATGCGGCCGCGGTGATCTCTGCACAGACGCCGCATCGATTTCAGTCCAGCCCTAACCGCCCAGCCTACCTCATGCCCACGTTCTGTTCTCCGCTAATTAAACCCTGGTGTCCTTGAAGTTGAGCTGGATCCGGAGGCGCTCTCTGCCCCTCCACTTCCCTTCCCCTGGTGTCCTGAAGACTGACCCGAAGGGCAACCCAGGACAGGCGTCTGCAAAAGGCTGTTTAAGAACAGAGAGAATTTACCAAGTCAAAATTGAACCCATGAATGAGACAGGTTGATTTTCCAGAAGTCTAGTGTGCAAGCATAATATACCAAGAATATATATCATTATTCCCTGATGTATGTTAGCTTATTGCTGGAGCATGTGGCTTGGGCTCTAAAATCACTCAGCAGTAACTCTCTTGGGATGTCATTCCCCGTGGAAAGCACTCCAGCCCCTCAGGAGAAAGCCTCATGCCTTGTCCCCACCTGCTCAGGCCCCCGTCCTTGTCTGCCTGACCCTGACCAGGATGCCCGTGCCTGTGCTCTGTCAGCCCTTCCCTCGCCCTCACACTCTCCCAGGCACAGCCACAGCCACAGAACCTGCAGCTTCATGTGCTACCCCAGAGTTCCGGCATCTATCACCCCGGAAGGGACTAATGGTTCCCTTTCCTCTGTCCCCAAAAGTCGGAGCTCTGAAGCCTGGCCCTCAGAGCTGCCCCTCTGCCTGGCCTTGCAGGGCCCTGCACAGATTCCTCGGCTGCATTTCCAAGCTGTTTGCAGCTCCACCTGTGAGCCATACCTATGTCTCTGGGCCACAGTTCTTCTCCTTCCTCTGCTCGAAATGCCCTGTGGTTCTCCACATGTCTGCATCGTTCCTCTTTCCTTCTGTCTCGCTGAGCACACTAAGACTCCAGGAAGGCTGACGCCATCATGGGTTGAATTCAGTGCCCCCCCAAAGATAGATGGAAGTTCCAGCCCCCAGGATGTGCAAATGTGACTTCATTTGGAAACGTGCAGGCTCTCTGGAGACGCAATCAGGTCAAGGTGAGATCACTGGATGGGTCCTAATCCAACATGAATCACGTTCCTATAAGAACAGGGAAAGAGACACAGGCACAGAAACAAACATGGAGACTATCACGTGGAGGTGACAGAGATTGGAGAAACATGTCCACAGTGGGGAAAGCCTAACATTGCCACCAGCAGCTTCAAGAAAGGCTCGGGCAGGCTTTCCCCCGCAGGCCCTCTCCAGGGGAACCTGGGCAACCCCTGCATTTTGAATTTCTAGCCGCCATAACTCTAAGATAACAAGTGCCCATTGCTTTGAGCTGCCAGTGTGACGCTGCCATGCAGCCCCGGGAGACAGATAGGCATCAGTGTGCCCGACTGTTTGACTCAGCATCACAGAAGAAGTTTGTGTTCAGGAGGTCAACTTGGCATGGATCTCAATTGGTGCGAACTACCCTGAAGAGCCCAGAGCCTGTGGAGGGGCAGAGCATCTCACCCAAGTGAGAAAAAAAATCTCCCTGGAGATGTCTCTAAAGCTGCTGCTCATCGATCCAATGCAGTTGTTGTTCTTTCCAAAGAGAGAAACTCTTTGACATCCATAATTCCCCAGACCTGTCTCTTACATCAGCATTTATCCATTCATCCATTCAACAAATATTTGCAAAGGGAATATTGCATTGCAAACATTGTTCTACTGCTCCAGCCACTGGGGATATAGCTGGGGACAGCACAGACAAAAATCCCAGCCCTCCTGGCATGAACATTCTGGAAGGTGAAGTCAAATGATAAACAAACCAACAATTGGAAAAGCATAGAATATGTTTTATATAGTCTACTGGGTACTTTTATCACATATGCTATAGTATATATTTTTGTGGAGAAAAATCAGCAGGTAGAAAGTTCTGGAGAGAGGAAGCTTTCCTTTGATTAAGAACTTCAGCCAACTTTCTCTGCAATGACAACCAATTTTCATGATACTCATCAGGTACAAGACTCACCAAGGTATCATTGACTTTCCCACGTATGGGTCTCTAGGTTGCCTGCGGTTCTGGGCTCTTTGGGGCTTAGCTGGGTTCCACTTATCTTCTGGTTCGGAACACAGAAGTGGAGGCAGCCTCTGAGATGGCCCTTCTGGCCCCTGCATCCTGATATCACACCCTGGCTAGGCTTCTCCTCTGAGCAGGGGCTGGACTTAGGGACTCACTAATGAGTGAGCCGGGTGTAGGTGATGGGAGGCGACTTCCAGGCAGGTTGTGAGGTGCTGTATGCAGTGTCATGCTTGCATTTCTCACTCTGAGTCCTGGCTCTGGAGGAAGACAGCTGCGTGGAGTGGTCAGACCCGGGCTCACCTGCCAGGGAGGGTCTGAACGTCTGCTTCAGTGCAGGCCAGTACTCTGCTTGGCGCTCCACCGCAGGAGGGCTGCAAGGGTAAGGCACCACCTTCCAGGTGCCAGGACAGCTGCCTGCCAGAGGGCAGCACCCTGTGAGGATGGAAGGAAACACGATTTTTCACAAATCTATTCAAAGAAAATCGGCGGCTGCTTTATTCGTTTTTTAGAAAAAGGGAAGAACAAAAAAGACAGTAGGTAGGGTTTTTTTTTGGGGGGGGGGCTGGGGAGTGTTTTTGCTTTGTTTTAGATATCCTCACTAAGAAGCTGCTATTATTTTGAGTGTCTTGGCTATGTTTTATTGATCTGATACCTTAAGTGTCTTTGGTCATCATGGTTTTATTATTATTTCTCTTTCTCAGGGAAGTAGAAGTACAACCCAAAAGTAGATCCCAAAATCTAATTTTTATGATAATCAGATACAAGACTATTTGGGGATTTTTGTTCTATCCCTTTAAAATAAATTCTGTTGCTGCTTTTCTGAGTGTCTGCTGAAGAGGAGGAAGCCAGCCCCTGTGAGGAGCCAGGACACTGCATGGGGGTGGCAGGGCATGTTCGGGGTCTCTCGCAGTTGCCTCTACAAGCTAAACTTATGTAGTCTTGGGGTGATCCAAGAGGCGAAGGGATTTGCCTAAGTTTGCTTACCTGAAAATCGGGAACCATAATGGTACTGTTTGTACCCCAAAATTTTGATTGACTTCAGATAAGCTGGTCTAGGAAAAGAGCTTCATAAAATAGGAGACTGAACAAACATGGTGATGTCCTCATCATAAAACAGAAGGTCGTGTAAGGCGTTCCACAGGTATGTATCCTGACGCTGTCATCACTCTAAGAAGCTCCTGGTTGCCCCTTCCAAAGGACACAATGGAGCTGGTGGGAGCCCTGACTCCTGGAGGGGAGAATTCAAGTCACCCGAGAAGCTCTGAAGTCTGCCAGGAGACTTCCCGGAAACCTCTCTGCTCCCAGTCATGCACCCCTTATCTTCCTTTACTCTTTTCTTCCTCCTTTCTTTCTCTGGCCCAGCCTTGTCTCTGTCACTGGCATCCTCTCTGCCCAGCCATGGTGCTGTACTGACCCTCTCCTGGAGCAGGAGCTTGCTATCCGCCATGAGGAGGGCCACCGGCTGGAGTGCTCAGCTGCGGCACCTCCGACTCTGTCTCAAGCCCTAGCTGACAGTCAAAACCCAAAACAGGCAGCAGGGGCCACGGATCTGGCTTTTCCTTCCAATGTGGGGCTCCTCCAGTGGACAATCTTTGCATCAACCCTCTTTTGGGATGACTGAGACACTCTCAGGCCTGCTGGCAGGTGGAGGTGCTGCTCCGGGCTCACATCCTCTCTGGGATTCCTGCTCACAGGGTCAGATCTGCACCAGGGTGGAGCTGAAGCTCCCTTGCCCTTCCATTTATTGGACAACCATGGTGCTCAACACAGATATCGGTCATAGAACAGGTGCAGCCCTTTCCCAGGAGGATCTCGCCTTCCCTTGGGAGTCAAGACCCACAGAGGCCTTTGGTTTGCAGATTGACAGTCACAAGCTTGACAGTGAGTCCAGGAAATGCTCCTGAAGAATTGTGGGCAAGTGCCCCAAATGACGATTAGGCAGTTGAAGCAGTTGAGGTATGCAGAGCCAGTGGCCAAATCTAGCCCTCTGCCTGCTTGTATGAATTAAGATTCACCAGGACACAGGGACCCTCATTCGTCACGTGTTGCTCATAAGGGCCTCTATGCTAAAATGGCAGAGCTGAGCAGTTGCCGTGCAGGCCATAGGGCTCACCAAGTCTAACATAGTTACTATTTGGCCTTTTATGGCCTCTCCATTAGGAGGTAGTTTTCAACCTTGGCATTAGAATCACCTAAGGGAACATGGAAGCACCCCCAGGCCTAGAATGGACTCTAGATACTTCAGCCAGAATCTCTGCAGCTGGGGCCCAGGTGTCGCCCCCAGGCATAAGCAGGTTTCAGAACCCATGTTATTCCAGCATGCAGCCAAGTTTGGGAAGGGGAGACTAAATATACTCATGGAGAATGGCCAGGTCACATAAAATGATAGCACTTGAAAGGGCAACCCCTGTGGCACCCACCCAGGGACACCAAACCAAAGCTCTTCAGAAGCCACCATCACTACACAGTCAGGACTTGGTCCAGGACTGCCAACTTCCCTAATCTTTGCTCCCACTTCCACTCAGAAGTGACCAGGAAAGTCAAATATGGCCCTCCAACCAGTCCCATAGGATGCTTTGCTCCTAGTCAGCTAGCCTCCTGCATCCCCAACAACAGCCGCCAGTCAGAGCACACCTGGACCTGCTCTTCTGTCCACTAGCAAGTCTTCCCCCTCTTCTGCCTGCCAAACATACGTGATGGAGACACTCCCTTGCTGCAGCGAGCTTTGCACAAACAGCTTCACTTGCTCCCGAAGAGGTGGTCTTTGCTCACTTCTGTAGACAGCTCCAAGGGTGGACCCTGGGCCTGCAGTGCATTACCCTTGCCTCTAAGGAGCAGAGACATCTGCTCCAAATCAAGCAACAACCTAGGGACAAATCTGGGGCGGGAGTTCAAGAATTGAAGGAGAGGTGTGAGGTCCCTTTCCCAGATGGTCCAGCTCAATTTCAGAAATCATCAGGAGCCAAGCCCAAGAAAATTCCCCTTCCGGGGCAGGGACAGAAGACCTGGGCCTGCACTGCAGAGAAGACCCACCACACTTGTACCTTTATCCTAAGGCAGAGTGAAACAGGCAGGAGGGAGAGGGTGGCACTGGGTGCCGGTACCCGCCCAGGAAGATCATCCCCACCTGTGGGGAGGGGAGTGTGGGAGCTGGAACCTCAGGGAAGGGTGGAAATGTAATCTCAGGACTGAAAATGAGAGCCCGGCTCATGTCCGAGGTGTCGCTGAGCAGTGGGTGGCGGCTGCCAGCATCCTTGGCCAACTCCATTCTCATTTCAAGGTGATGATGATGCTCTAGACACCAAAGTCACTCTCTGGGAGTTTAATCTGATAACAGGACTCTGAGATCCTCAGGTCTGATTTAGGAAATAGAGAAGGTGGTGGAGGGAAAGACTCCTAAAAAGTAGTAGCCGGGTGCTTGCAGGACCCAGGACCCACAGATCAGGTGCAGAATCTTGGTGACAGGCAGTCATCTCCTCCCCTCTCCCTTCGCTTTCCCCAAGCCCACACCCCTTGAGCGTCCTTAGCCTGCTCCACTCCAAGTAGCCCTCACCTTTAAGTCTGGATCCTCCTCAACCCGCCCTGGAGAGAGTCTGGTTAACAACAGCAGCTGCAATGCCCAGACTTTGAAAAGCTTACAGGAGGGTTGAGTGGCAGTTCAGCTTACCCAGAGGGCACAAGTATGTTAACAAGGGTACGAGACAATGCCTTCAGCCAGAGAAAAGAATTTCAAGCAGCAGGAGCCCAGACCTTGTGGGACAAGAGGGTTTTGTCTGCTGTATTCTGCAAACCTCAGATCACATTGATTATTCTCTCACATCCCTCCAACTGTCAAGGGCCAGAGACTCGCAGTCACCAACTGTGTGCTGTGTGTGGCATGGTGCTAAGCTCTTAGAAACATGATTAGCAAGATTTATCTCACTCAAACTTTCCAACAGTCCTCGGAGGCTGCAGGAAGGAATCTTGCTTTTCAGACAAGGGAGCACTTTGCTGGGTAAGTGACTTGCCAGGAGTCATAAGGCAGCAGAACTAGAGCTGGGACCCAGACCTGCAGGCACCAAGCTCATCTCCCTTCCTTCCAGGATTCTGCAGACACAGGAATCACTTGAGATGACGTATACCCAAAATGCAAGTTCTGGAGGCCCCACCTCCAGGCCTCTGATTCAAGCCTGGTGGTGCTGAGCTCAACCCAAATCTGCCCCCAGGTAGCTGCCCAGGTCCAGCATCCCAGCTCTGAAGTGGATGTAGCTCAGGAGGCGCACTGTAGAGTGCTCCCGGCACCTGCACTGTCATCTAGGGGGTAGGAAAGAATGCCAGTCAGGCCACCAGGAGTCACCACAAGCCCTCAGTGGAAGCTTCTGGGAGCTCTGAAGCCAAGATAACCCTTCAGAATTGGCCTGAGTTGGATAGAGTGGGTCAGGCCTTCAGAGAACCCTGAGAACAACCGCTGGGTGTGAATCACCTGGACAGTGGGGAAGATGACCCAGGGCCAGATGGCTCTCTTCGTGAGGCCACCACCAAGGGCTAAGAGTGGAAAAGTTAGCCAACAACCTTCCCAGCGGCTGAAAGAACAGGACCTTTGGTGTTGAAGGGGCATTGGCACCACATGGCACCACCCATGCCAGGAGTCCTATGCCAAGCTCACAGAATCGACCAGAACAAGAGAGGTTAAACAGAAGCACATCTATAAATAGAAGTCCTTCCATGGACCTCACCAAGTTTCTGGTGGCCAATAGGGGGCACTGAAGAGCCTGCCAGGTGGGAGAACTGAGGCAGGGAGGCAGGGCCTGGGAGTGGCACCCTGAGTGCCAGCAAGCCCAGGCCAGACTCTCAGCAGAATCTGTGGACAGCTGTGGCAGTGCTCACCAAGAATCAGCATCCTGCAAAGAAGTGGATGTCACCCTACAGCCATGGGAACCCCTGTGTGGTGGCATCTGCTGTTTTAAGAAGTTTGGTGACTCTGCAAGGCAGATTCCTTAGTAAGAGACGCCTGCCATCCACACGAGAAATCACTAACCCTTGTTATCCTGGTCTGAAAACCTGGTGAAGAACCTTATGCCCACCTCATGGGGTTCCTATGCCCATGAAATGGAATAAACTATACAAAACTGCTTAGCACAGTCCTCTGGAAGCAATGCCTACTCACTAAACCTTATTAGACCCATAGTTTTCATTATATTTGCAAAGATATTTGTGATTTAATCAATAGGCTGTGGTGACAGATCAGATGTCAGGTGAAAAGGCCCAGTGGGGACATCCTTGGAGATCAGGCACAGAAGAGGAAGTCTATAGAGAAAGGATGAGGGCAGCAGGGAGGTCGTAGCCTCCTCAGGATGGAGGTGTTGAGGATCCAGGGTCCACGGTGTGCTGGAAGAAACTACCGAGAGAGATGACCAGAGGAAGAATCAACCATGCAATCCAAGGAGTTCCTAAAGAGAACGGGGCTGCAGAAGGACTAGGAGAGGTGGTGACATTGGAGAACAGCAAGGCAGCAGAGGAGCGGGGTGGAGAGTGGAAAGGAGGCCAGGGAGGTGAGGACAGATGAAGGCAGCATGCCAGGACCAGGAGAAGGGTCTCCCAGGAGAGGCGGCCCAGAGATCAGGCAGGGTGAGGCTGGACAGCGGAAGCAGTGGGTGACATTCCCAAGAACAAACTTAGTGGGCGCAGCAGCCCAACTGCAGTGAGCCCAGGAGCCAGTGGAGGAGGGGACGTGGACGGTCACGGGAGACACATAAGTGACAGATGGGCAACCTAAAGATGAGTTGGTACTGGATAAATAGGTGTGGAGCTGAAGAGAGGTGCTGGATGGATAGACAGATGGACAGACTACTGTAGCTTAGTCTCACTTGTCCAATCTCTATTTTCCCATTTTATCATGTGACATGTGCATTTTTATCTCTATTTTATAAGAAGGGCTAATACACAGCTATGGAGTCAGTGACTTGAAAACCAGGGGCATATCCAACCTAACTCCGTGATGCCCAGCTGCTTCCTAATTAGCATTGAGGAGAGCAAGCTTTGCTACAGATCCCTGCCGCACATCCTTCCATCCTTCAAGCCGTATCGATTTTGGATGATCTGTTTGGTATGAAAGCACATTTCAACTTGGCTTTTATTTGCATTTCTCTGATTACCAGTGAAGTTGTTCGTCTTCCTTTGTAAGATTATTGGTCATTTGGGCTTCTGTTTCAATGAATTATACCCTCTGTCATTTTTTCCATTTGGTCTGTCTTGCCTGTTGATTTGGAGGCAGTATTTATACATTCCAGGGACCAATACTGCATATATCTTCTCCCAATTACTGGCTTGCTTTTTTTTTTTTTTAATTTTCTTTATGCCGTCACATTACACAGAAATCTTTTAAGTTTAATTTAGCCTAGTGTATTGATCTTTTCCTTCATGGTCTGTATTTATTGGCTTGTTTAAGAAACATTTTCTCATCTATACACACATAAATAGGTTTTCCTAAATGTTATTCTAAAAGCTTAAATTTTTGCCCTTCATTTTTGGGTCTTTCATATGCCTAGAATTATTATGGTATAAAGAAAGAATTCAATTTTTTGCATATATAAAAATATTTAGCACTATTGTTTCAGAACTCATTTTTAATGGCAGCTCTCTGATATATAAAATATGCCCCTAATAGTGCATTATCCTAATTGTCCATGTTTGCAATATGACTTGATATCTGACACTTTGGATCTTCTCTTTCATATGTATGTTTTTGAATCACTTTTGTCCCAAGAGAAAAAAGAATTTATCTGCTTGGAGTAGAATTTAATTAAATTTTTAGATTTAGTCATGGTTGAGATCTTTACTATAGTGAATTCTCTCTTCCATGAACATAGTGCATATCACTGTTCATTCCATCTTCTATTCTATCCTTTGGTAATGTGCCAGAGTTTCTACATGAAGTCTTGGATGTTCTGCTAGATTTTGCAATTTATCTAATCAAATAACTAGGTTGTTTTGCCACTCCAGCTGTTGACGACTTGTTATCAGAGCACAGCTTTGCAGTTGATTTCTGTGAGCTCAAACTGCATCCAGCATCGTTGACCAAGCAGCCAGGAATCCTGTACCTCTTGGAGGCCGTTCTGTTTTTCTGTATATTCTCTTAGATTCTCTACATAGTAAATCAGGACAATGTTCTCTCTTCCCGTGTAATTCTTATTTCTTTTTTAAAAAAATTCTGTTTGTACTGTGCTATTTATGATCTCCAGGAAAGCATTAAATAGACAGGCCCGTAGGAAGTATGCACGTTCTGTCATCAGGACTGTTTCTAACAGTTCACCATAAGCACAATGCTTACTATAATTTTTAAAACAAATACTTCTTAACCAAGGGGACTTACTTTTATCACTATTTTCTAGGAGTCTTTATGGTAAATAATTGTCGAATTTCATTCCACAATGTTTGGATGCCAAATGCCTTCTTTATGACACCATGTCATCTTCCTCCTCAAATAATTACTAATATGTAGTAATTAAGGTGCTAAATTACCTTAATTAATGTTCTGGTGTTAAATCATCTTTGCACTTCTGGAATAAGATGTTGTCATTTGAAATTTAAAAATTAAATTCAATTACACTACTCTGTTTTTAAATAGAGTCATATCAATGGTCTTTCAATGTAAGTTTCCAACAGATATCATTTGTCTTTCAGGAATGAAATCACGTGTCTAATGATCGCCTTCGCCTGTTCAGAAACCTTCCAGGGTCTCTCTCGCTTACCACAGACACGCTCCCTTGCCCTACAGAGAGGTTCATTGCAACACAACCCCAGCCTGCATCTTTACCTTCTCTGCTCGTCTCTGAATCCTTTTCTTTGCTCATTGCATCTAACCAGTCATCAAGACCTGCTGACTTTTTTGTTTGAGGTATACTCTTTTAGTATAGGTGTGTGTGTCCTGATATCTATAATCTCAAGAATCTCCCATCCAGGTAATTACAACAGGCTCCTAGATGATTATCCAGAGTTATATTGTAAAGGGAAAAGTGGTTTATGTCACTCACTTATTCAAAATACTCGTTATCCAGGCATGGCAGGGAATACCTGTAGCCCCAGCTACTTGGGAGGCTGAGGCAGGAGGTTCATCTGGAGCCCAGGAACTGGAGACCAGCCTGGGCAATGTGGCATCTCAAACACTCTCAGTAATGCTTCAGTGGTCTCTGTGCTAACGTCCACTCACCCACAGCTTCTGAGAGTCAAGAGATGGAGCCCTGGAAAGAGGATGGAAAAGGAACGGCTCACACGCCAGGCAGCCACACTGCAGAGAAAGCAGCCCCTCACCCGCGGACCGGCACAGCAACACCAGGGCTTTTCCCCAGACGCCCAGAGTTCGGCGACTTCGTGTTTGGGGAGGAATCTGAACTTCAGTCACCGAAGGCTTTTTTCTTTTTTCTTTTTTCTTTCTTTCTTTCCTTTAATACTTGCAGGTCAGTGGAGGTCAGACAGAAAACTGGTGCCGCACCCAGGAAGGGTGAACAGGGAGATGGCGAACCTCCTGGCCAGGGAGCGGAGGAAGGCCACAGGGCGGTGAGCAGGAGAGGGGGACGCTCCATGGGTGGACAACAGCAAGAGGTGGGGACCACTCTGGAAGCCAGCAGGAGCTGCTGCCACAGGAGTGGGTGCCACAGGACCCGGCCACACCCCGCTGGCCTGAAGGCAGCCAGGCCTGGTCTCCCTCAGCTCCCTGCTGCTCCTCTTTGTCTTCACATTGGGGGCTGGCCTTCACCACTGGCTACATCCCCAGCTCTTCTTATTTCATTTTTTGAGACAGGGTCTTGTTAAGCTTGACCTAGAACTTGTGATCGTCCCACCTCAACCTCTGGAGTCACTGGGGTCTCAGCTGTGCACCACCACGCCTGCCCTCTTCTCCCTCTGACCTGTCCTGGGTCCCTCTCAGCTGTGCTCTGCTCTGAGTGCATCAGCGGGGAGGAGCCAAGAGACGCTATTGACAGCACATGGGGAGCACATGGGGAGCATGTGGACACGGGGCCTGCACAGACAGACACGTTCCACAGCCTAGCTGGGCTGAGAACATCACTCGATTTCCATAATATTTAAATGGATGTCAGGAACTATGTATCTTTAGGAGAAGAAACTTGGAACTATTATCATCCTCCCCCTTCTCATAAAGAGACTGTAAAAGTCTGGAATCATTTGATTCCTTTTCTTAAACAATGTGTGTGGAAGATCTATTCACCTGACATGGGAGAACTAATAAGCTTATCAAGCAGAGTCATCACCGTTGACTATTACACTACTGACAGAGGAGATAGGTTTTGAATAATGATTTCTGATGAAAAGGAAAAATATTAAAGTAATTAAAGATGAGTATCTGATAGACTGCATAGTTCCCTTACATCTGGAATCTGAAAACACTGAACTCCGAGGAGCAGAGGACAGCATGGTGGTTCCCCGGGGCTGGATGAGGGGTGGGAGATCGAAGAAATGAGATCAAAGCATATAAGATTTCAGTTAGACAGGAAGAGATTCACGAGATTTACTGAATAATAATGCATTATATACTTAAAAATCGCTGAAACCAGATTCTAAATATTTTGACCACAAAATAAGTACATAAGGTAATGGATATATTTAAAAACTTGGTTAGACATTCTACAGCGTATACGTGTATCAAACATCACACTGCACCCTATGAATACATATGATTCTTATTTGCTAATCAAGAATTTTTTTAAAGATAAACTCACTGATATGTGGATAGAAATGAGCCAAATTAAGTATAATTGGTGACTCTAAAGTAGCAAACCCAGCAAAGAGGTGCAGAGAGCCAGCCGGGCGCCGGCCAAGCAGCTCCACCACGGACAGAGCAGCGGTTTTCAGGCGGTGCCTGAACCTGTGCTGCCCTGGTTAAAAGCCGCAGGTGGCCCTGAGCCCTCCATTCTGAGTTTCAGGGCTGAGGGGCAATGACTCCACACCTTCTTTGTACAAGTCAACACCACCATCTGCCAGGCACCACCACCGTAAGGCACAGACGGATAAAGTCGTGCTGCTAGGAGCGACCCGTGAACTTGTCTGCTCACCAGAAGCACAGGCGCAGGCGCCTCGCAAACTCAGGGGGAAAACCAGGCCCGTGAGCTCCCCATGCAGCAACCCCCTCACTCGAGGCCCATCAGAAGAAGGGCACCCTGTGACTGGACACAATGGCACCCTGGCCCCATCCCCTGGTCACTCGTCACCAGCCTTGCCCAGGAAAATCACAAAGAACCTCCAAATCCCTGCCCTTGGGCTTTAGCAGAGTGCGGTTTCTCCTGCCGGTGACGAGCATGTCCAGGCTGACACCCCAAGCTGACCATCCAGGATGACGCTCTGACACTGCCGACCCCCAGGACCCTGGCCCAGAATAGGCTCCTGTGCCCTGAACCAGTTCTTCAGCTGGTTCTTGTTGTGTGTGTTTGGTCCATGTTGGTGACATAGCTCACCCATGACAGTGTTCCTGGATACATGTAAAGGTAAAATAGAGGATGTTCTCTCTAAAATATAAATGTTTGCATAGGAATATTGAAATGAATATGTAACCCCCCAAACTTGTTTTGAATTCCTCAACTCCATGGAACATCCTAGTTGATTTATTGCACTCAACAGTGTAAATTTTTTCAGGAAGAAGAAAATGTGGTATATATACTCAATGGAACATTATTCAGCTTTAAAGAAGAGTAAAATCATGGCATTTGCCAGTAAATGGCTGGAGTTGGAGAATATCATGCTAAGCGAAATAAGCCAATCTCAAAAAACCAAAGGCTGAATATTTTCTCTAATATGTGGATGCTAATTCACAATAAGGAGGGGTGGGGCTCTAGGGAAGAACAGCATTACCTTAGATGAGGTAGAGGGAAGTGATGGGAGGGGAGGGGAGGGGATGTGGGGATAGGAGAGATAGTAGAATGAAACAGACATTATTGCTGTATGTGTGTATGTGACTGCATGACCAATGTGATTCTGCAACATGTACACTCAGAAAAATGAGAAATTATATCCCACCTATGTATGATATATCAAAGTGCATGAATGCATTCTATGTCATGTATAACTATTTTTTTTAAAAGATCAAAAAGGGAAAAAAAAGGCAGGACTCACTCATCTTCAGGTTGATACTAAATACTGGAGAATTATAATGTATACAAAGTAGGTTGATACTAAATACTGGAGAATTATAATGTATACAAAGTAGGTTGATACTAAATACTGGAGAATTATAATGTATACAAAGTCCCTAATGTTTAAACAAGAATGTGGTTAAGTTAAGGGTAAGATTGCTGAGCAAAATAGCAGTCACCTTCTTAGTCCTGACTGACAGATATCAGATTTCTTTTTCTGGCAGTAATTTACCCTATATATGAGCCATAGTTGGCTCAAGGCACTCTGGGTGACGCGGGGTAGCACTGGCCTGGGCCGAACTTTGACTACTTAGACCTGAGGAGAAGGTTCACTGAGCTTCCAAGAAAGGTTTTCCCTCAAGCCACATATTAGGTAAATTTTTGGCAAACAAGACTAATATATTTTTAGTTTATAAAAATCAGTTTTCTCTTATTTAACAGTTTAAATTACATTGACATATTTTTATTTTACTTAGATATGTTCTTTCTAAATGTACATAGGTTTACTGATAAACACTGAGTAGAAGAAATATCAGCTTATTTAAGTCATAAAAAGTGTAAATTTGTATTTACACATGAATAATTGAGAAATTTATTCCATCAGCAATTATATTTCATAGTATGCCAGATAAAAGATAATTCCCAAGATCTTTAGGTAACTTAAAACCTTGGACTGATACTAAATTGAGTTATTTATGGGATATTCAAATATTGATACATGAATTATTTATCATAGTCTTAAGTTTAGATGCTTTCACCTTTTATATGCTATAGAGAGGCAGAGTATATTTGGATCTGGTAATTTTTGCCATTTAAAGTTGTGTTATAAGGATATGTATGGGCTATAAAAATTATGAAGGATTTGGGAATTTTACTTCTTATTGGTCAAAGCTGGCTAAAGGTTGACTTTGTTTTTTATAACGCTTTTTTCTTTCTTGGTGCTAGGAATTGAATCCCGCACACATCAGGCGAATGCTCTACCGCTGAGCTACCTACAGCAGTCTTATTCACAGCATTTTTAAAAAGAACTTTATTATCAAATATGATACTGTTAACAAATTTGAATTCATTTTCTGTTAGTGATTTTTCTTTTTAGTGTATTGGCTTTCTCTTAAAAGAAATAATACGATATTTTTCTTTCCCTTCTTGTCATACAATCTACCAAGATAGCAAAGATTCTGGGTCTTAACAAAGTAGCCTTCTATGTTTATGCCGATTTTATTAGATATTGATTATTGACAAAAACCAAGGTTTCTTACCTAGGTGAGCAGGACTTCACCAAGGACACCCCCGTTGTCGCTGGAAAGCTTCAAGACACCTAAGCAGTGGTGCTATACGACCAAAGGATTTCCTCTACCAACCTCTTGGAATCCACAGAGCTAATCACACTCACAGTCCACAACCGGACATCAGAGAGATGTCCTTGTCATTGCTGAGACCCGAATGACGCATGGCATTTTTGCCAGAATGGAGTGGTTGAGAGGTGACCCAGCAAGCCATTGAGATGATAATGGTTATGTTAAGCTGTGTATATTAGACCCCTGCTGTCTACCTTGGCCTGCTACTTTGGAGTTCTCATGGGGATTCCCGGAGAGTTCCCATTGGTTGGGGAAGTGCTGGAGGAGGGATTTCCTGTTGGTGGTTCCTAGAGGAGCCGCGTGGGTGGCGTTCGGGAGAGTTCCCGGGGAGCGTGTGTGGAGTGTGCTGGTGGAGTTCAGAAATAAAGTTTGTTCCTGCTTCAGTGGCTCGTGATTTGTGCCCAGCCAGACTGCGGCATGTCATCATCCCTCTTTTAAGATTTCTGGATCTAGACCCCTAGAACCACTGACCATGTGATTAACCTTTCAACAGATTGTTCCTATGAAACTAGTTAAACTGTGTCCCCAGAACCACTGAAAGGCGTTCCTCTAGCCTGCCTCACCCCACTCGGCAGGCCCATGACTGCCTCTGAGTTTTCTGGTGATAGATCTGAGATTCATTTGTTCCATACAAATGGAGGAGACTGACAATGTTGGACTTTCTCTGAGACTTCAGGGCCCAGCAAAGAGCACCAGGGGACAAAACACCTTGCTTTTGTATATTTGCAGTTAAAAATACATGCCTCCATCCTTCCTTACTAGGATGATAATATCCTGTAACGTCCATAGGATTCCAGGTTGGGTCCCTTGTTTATCAGTCTCCCTAAAACCCACAGGGACCCTCATTTTCTTTGTCTTTCCACATTAATAAATGTTTTCTGTGTTGTAATAACCTGAATAAAGTCATTTCTTCAATCCAGAAAGAAAGAAGAAAAAAAAAAAGAAAGGTTTTCCCCCAAGGACTGGCAAGAGAAAAATCCTTCTTACTGCCCTTCTGGATCCCTGCTTGGGGAGCTATGGTGTGAGGACAGAGGGCTCAGAGCTATGGCAGCCATCTTGAAACCAGAGGGAAGCTATCACCACTCAGGGTACTGCCGAGCACAAGGACCAAAAGGGGCCCGAGTTAATGACATCCTTCAGACATTAAAATCAATATTGAAACTGCTTGTTTCTGGGCTTCTTGTTAGCTAACTCCTTAGAGTCTTGACATCTTAGATTAATAGGTATCCAATTACTTGCCAGTGAAATTATTCAAAGGACCTCTTGGAGCCTTTGCATTGCCATTAAACCCAAGTTCCTTGGGGGCAGGAATTCTGCTTGATTTTGTTTACTGATGTCTCTCCATTGCTTGAAAGAACTCGGGGGCAAAACAAGTGTCTGTTGAATGAATTACACTAAAAAGCAAAACAAACATGTGATATCCAGATGTTTAAATATTAGAAGGTTTGAAACACAGAGCTTTGAATTTGCTTCTTGAAGATCAGGAACAGAATTTTTTCAAAGGCTGTTTATGCTCCTGTAAAGATCTCTTGACCAAGAAGTTTTTTGGAAACCACTAGAATCAATGTTACAGAGAATCCATCATTTGAAAAATTCAGGGATTTATTGTGAAATGGGATTTTTATGAATCTCTATCAAACTTACCTTTGTCTTTCTACTTGTGTATCTGTTGCATTAAATTCAAATTTTGTTTGAAAATTTAATATTAGTAATATCTTGAGCAGAATTGGCCTGAAATTTCTTAAGAATTATCACTCTAAAAGCTAACAAATAAAAGCCTGATTTACTAATTTTAGATCCGCTATTCATAGTCCATGGCCCATGTCCAAGATTTGGTAAGAAAACTGAGTGATTGGATAACGCTGTCCCAGCCACACACTAGAGACCACGTGGGTCAGAGCTCAGGTACCACGGCACTGGGCGGCTACTATTCTACAGAGCATGACTGTTCAAAATAATTTCTACCTTTAGTGATTAACCACCATTCTGAAACATACACACCTGACATGCCATGAATTCCCATAGAGGAAAAATAACAAACACGGGAATACATTCAAATTACTCATAGCTAGATTAAATAATCTGATTTTATTTTTATATCACTAAACTCTCTTTTGAATTGATTGACCTAAATTGTAGAAATATCATTGGTCCAGAACAGAACACACAAATTCCAGGAAAATTGCCTTCTAATGCACCTTCTTAGATATTCCCAGTTGTCTGGAAGATCATTTCCCAAATATGGCTGTCAGCCCTCTGGGGTGTCTCAGTGAGCTCAGAGATGTGTCACGGTAATTGAGGTTAATAACCATTAATGAACTGATGTGCTTTCAGCGATGTGCTTTATAAATGATTTAGAGAAAATCCAAGGTTATCTCCAGGAAGGCACCCTCCTGCTCACCTTCCCCTGGGTCTTCTTCAAGGGCCACGAAGGATGTCACCCACGTCCTGGGCCTCCCTCTGTGCCCCAGAGGCTGATCTGCATTGAGCACATCCTTGGGACCCAGTGGGGGGTGCGAGCAACAGCCCTGCCTCTCCTCCCGAGCCTGGCCCCTTTGCCACACAGCTCGCTGCTCTTCCCAAGGAGAAAGTCAGCTACTCCCTTTCCTCCCCAGCTGTGGAATCTGAGCTGGCTTGTGACTTCCTCTGACCTCTAGAATGTAGCAACAGCACCAATGTGGAAGTCCTTCTCTAAACCCAGAGGCCCTGCAGCTTCTGCAGGCTCTCGGAACCGGAGCCCACAACATGAGGGAGCCTGGGCTAGCTTCCTTAGGAGGAGAGACCAAAATGAGAGAGGCTCCAGCCAAGAGCCAGCACCACCTGCCAGACATGTGAACGAAGCCATCTGGACCATCCTGCCCCAGGTGAATTGCCAGATGAGTGTGGCACATGAGCAAATTCAGGAGAAACCAGTGGAACTGCCCACAAGAGCCCATCCAAATTGCTGTCTCCCGGAATCTTCAATTCACAGAAAATTGGATGACATATCTAGCGAGTCCAGTGGCCTGGGGCCTGTTGATCTATTTCTTCCCAGGGGAAGTGCAGGCTGTTGATCAGGTCCTCCTCCTCCTCCATAAAAGGCATGATGCCTGGCAGTCTCTGGATTTCACAGCCTACATATACCTCATTTAGTCGAGCTTCTCTGACCTGATATCCCAAGGAACTGGAAAGCTGCCCATTTTGATTCAGAACCAGAAGAAACGGCACAAATCATGTTCAAGTTGTCACTCAAACTGGTCTGGCGCTTTGGACAAACAACCCAAAAGGTCAGATGCTGTTGAAGCATCTGGGGTGGGCAGAAATGATTTGGGGAGCAGTGGCAGGCCCCACGGAGGCATCGCGGCCCAAACCGGGGGAAGTTTAGCAGGAGGTTATACCATCCCTGAAGACACTATTCTTTTGGGTGTTTCTAGGTTTCTGTAGGCACCAGTAGATAGCAAATGCCTCACTGTGACCCATCCAGTGACCAGCAACCTGAGTGGTGGTCACTGGATGGGTTACAGTGGTGGCGGGGCTCTTGTCTGATTCGAGGAGTCACAGAGTTGACATCCAGGGCCACCTCACCATCGTCAGGTGGATTGGCTCACAGGACCTGAGGCTCCAGTAAGTCACCAGCTAGATCCCAGGGGCTCTGACTTGCCACGTCCTGTTCTCTCTCTGCTGAGCACCCACTCACTGCCTCGGGGGAACCCCCATGACCAGTTTACTGAGGAAGGAAAAGACCTAGGTCTTGGTTCTGCTCAAGATTCTAGAATCATCTGAAAATGGAGCACAGCAGCATCTTGGCCTCATTCGAGGGTAGACCCCAATGAAGGGAAACCCTGGCTGTGAGACTCCAGGAGGCGGCTGGGAAGGTGCAGATTGGTGGCACCGAGTGGAGCATTTCTTTCAGGAGTGATGAGAGTGGCCTGGAAGTCAACAGTGGTGATGGGCGCACAGCTCCCTGAGTGCACTGGAAGTACTGAATCATATGCTTTGGAAGGATGACTTTTACCTCATTAATCACATGCGGTGAACCTGTTATTAAAACATTCAGCGTGTCACCTGCTTCCTGCTTGGAGCCTGACTGGTACAGGGTGAAATAACTGCTGTCCCAGCCCATTTTCAAATCTGGTCTCAATCACAGGAGTTGGTTGTGAACCTGACACTAGACTTCATAAATGTCATGAAAGAATAAACGTGGCCTAAAGGTGACATCCAGGTTCACGACCATGAATACGAGATACCTGAGAAACAGCACCCTTCAATACCAGCACCCAGCCACCGGGAAACGTCCAAAGTCAGCCCTGGAGAGAAGCTCGGTGCTTTCTGCCCTACCCCTTCTTGATTTGGTTGGGAAAATGGAGATTCTGGATGGGAAACCACCTTTTCAGGAGCACGTGAGCTGGATTAAAACACTATTGATGGGAAACTCCATGATTTAACGCAAAGAATTACAAACCAGAAATTAGGTGTTTAGAGTTTCCATCTCTTCTCTCCACAGATTAAGCCACTGCCTGCAGAGTGTGGTGAGAGAGCAGGAGGGCTGGAGCTGGATCCTCAAGCCAAGAACATGAAGGCTGTGTGGCCCATGGTAGGAAATCCCCAAAGAGCAATGACCTGGGCGGCAGCAATGCTCTCTCCTCTTCATTATTCACAAGCGGTGCATGATCTTGGCACATCCCTGGTCTTCTCAGAATCTCAGTATCCTTTTCTGGCAAATGCAGTAAGGTATAAGTCAATTTTCTGTTACTACAACAAAATACTAAAGCTGTGTAACTTAGAAAGCAAAGAGGTTTATCAGTCACAATTGGGGGTGGGGGGGCTGATAGAGCACCGGTTCTGTCAAAAGCCCCCATGGCTGCAACACCTCATGGCAGGTGGCATTTCAATGGCAGGAGGACCTGCGGGAAGGGGAGATCATAACACCAGACAGGAAGCCAATGAGCCTGGGGAGGGGCCATTCTTGGAGCCTCCCACCAGGCCCCACCTTTTACCTCCTGAAGGATCCACCACTTCTTCACATGGCCATGCGGGGAACCAAGCAGCCAACACAAGACATTTGGAGGACACACTCAAAACATCCCCCAGACACACCAAGGAAGTACAGTTACTCAAGCTGGGCTTCCCACAAAGACTGAGCTATACGTGACGGAGGTGGAACTCGGCCCACGTGGCATTGCTGCAGGTGGGTGGGTCACAGATGGGCATGCTCCCCTCGATTCTGGATCTCTCAGATGTCTGTGTTAAACCAGGTCAGTGAGTTCTAACCCAAACACACCCCAGAACCACCCAGAAACCTGTCCACAATACAGCTCCCTGGAGCCACACCCAGGTCTGCTGGCCTGAAACCTTCAGGGGAGGGAACAGGGCACTTGCATTCCCACAAAAGCCCAGGAGAGGATTCTACATCTCAGACACTCTATGGACTGAGCTTGGAAGCTGCTGCAAAAGGTGCCCTCCAGGACCCTGGAGCCTGCACGCCTCTGGCTCTGGGCTGTGACGAGGGTGAGCCCCTGGAGGTCACCACTGCAGATGGTCTATTTCCCATCCACCTCCCAGGCCCCTGGCAGAGCCTGTGCAGATTGCACTGGATATTTTCTCTCCATCTCTCTGCTTCCTAATCTAATTATCACAACAACCAGATGCGACAGGCTCTCTCTCAAACCCATTTAAATGTCTCCAAAGGCACCTCTCAGTATTCAGCCCTCTGTAATTTCTACCCTCCCTTCCCTGGCTGGGCACCTTGGCTCCTGCTGCTTTCCCTGTGCCAATTAGCCATGAAGTATCCTTCTGCCAAAACAATCTGATTATGGGGCACTAAATAGCAGCCACGGTCTGTCACAATCAAATCCATGTCCACGAAGAGAAGAAAATCGACCCTCTCAGCATCCTAAGGGGTCAGTCTACTGGAATCTGATGCCACTTTTCTTTGACAGTCCTACTTCTGAGCACTTTAGGGAGTCTGTGGTGTCCCATTTTAAAAGGGGATAGATGTAAAGGGATCTATCTTAGTCTGTTTTCTGCTGCTATAACAGAATATTATAGGCTGGGTGATTTATACATAGTAGTTAATTTGGCTCTTGGCTCTGGAGGCTGAAAGTCCAAGGACATGGGCCAGTATTTGCTCTCAGTCTCTGTGAGGGCTTCTTGCTGTATAATCCCATGGTGGAATGCAGAAGGGCAAGAGGGCATGTGCATGTCAGAGATAGCAAACCCATAGCCTCAAGCCCTTTATTATGGGCAATAATCAGTCCTGAAGCTGGAGCCCTTGTGACCTAAACACCTCCCATAAGGCCCCGCCTCTCAACACTGCATGAAGAATTAAGTTGCCAGCATGTGCTTTTTGGCATACATATTCAAACCATAGCATTATATTTATCAGAAAAAGATAAATTGGGTGTGCATTGATTTCTATTCAATTTCCAGAGTTCCTGGACCCTTGGAGAACATCCCTGGTCTCCTGGTCCACCATGTCTCTGTGATGGCTATCCCCATCCAGGCCCTGTGAAGTTTCCCTGTCTCCATCCAGATCTTCCCCTAGAAAGGCATTTTCTTTCCAGAACAGCATGTTATTGCTCTTGCCATCCTCCCTCACTGTCCCGGTTTCACTAAATACCTCCTCACCGACTTCCCATGTCAGTAAGATCCCTTTTTATTGTTTTGAATGCTGTACCAATTGCATAGTATGGATCCTTCCTAACCACTGACAAACATTTCAATTATTCCCCTCCCTGCTAAGGCAAGGAATGCATCGCAAGCATACAGAGACTTCAGAAGTCAGCACAAACAATATTGATCCAAAAAAGGTTCAGGAAAGAACAAACAATATTTAAAACACTGCTAAGCACAGAGCGCATCATGTTATCACAAGCAGGACTGCCGTAGGTCCTCGCTGCCTGGCAGAAAGATGTGCAGCCCTTGGAATGACCTGATTAAGGCCACCACCATATGGCCCTTGCTGCCACTTCAAGCTCTGCCGCTAGGGCCGGGCCGCGCTCCCTCCGTGTTATTTAGGACTTCCTGAACAGGCTGTGCCTTTTCTCCTGCTATTTCCTGTCTGGAAGGCTCAGCTTTCCTCTCCTTTATTGCAAGCTCACATTCCCACTGGGAGATTCACCAGACAAATTTACATATTAAAGGCTTAAAGCTTGCTACAGGAAAGGGGCAGATTTAACTTCCATTCACGTAGTCTTCTATTTCTTCCTGCAGCAATCCTTCTTGTACACCCTCCCAGGTCTGCCTCTCTGGGCCAGCTCTAGGGACATAAGGACAAAGCAGACCTGGCTCTTCCCTCTACAGGACTTGCAAGCCCCCAGTTCCAAGTGTGTGAACAAAGCGCAGATTCCCTGTCCTGTGCAGGGGCTCCTCGGACCTGTGGGGTCTGTGGGGTGGCACCACTCGTTTCCAAGCAGGGCCAAGCAGCACTCATGCCTGGGCTCACTACTCAGGTGGGAAGGTCTCTTCCCACGAGGGGGCTGCGCTGGGACGCACCCTGTAGAGGAGGTGAAAGAAGATGCCACCACTGTGCAATGGCAGGAGCAAGGGCACACCTACCTGGGTGCTGTAGCCTAGATCAAGTCCCTGAAGTGTGGCTGCTGACATTCATCCTGGGGGCGCTCTGCTGATTCCACCTGCTTTCCCCAAAGTGGACCAGACAGTGCTTTCTTTTTTTTTTTTTAAGTCAATTTCACTTGGGGTTCTGACACTTGAAAATAAATGTCATTGAGAAATAGATTAACAGTTTGTCAGCTACACTGTCCTTTTGATATGATTAAAAGGAACCATGTTCTCTGGGCTTTGCCTTTTTGCCCTGATCCAGGACAGGCATTCATTCTGTCTTAAGCAGTTCCAAAGGCCTCGCCTCTTCAGCTTAAAATGCTCTTTGCCCAGATCTTCTCATGGTGAGTTTCTCTTTGTTATTCAAGTGTAAATTCACAAACCACCTCCAGCAAAGGCTTGTGGGTGAGAGAGATGCGTTTCTCACAGTTCTAGGGGCCAGAAGTGCAAGATTAGGGCATCAGTGTGGTCAAAGAGCAAGACCTCTGGGGCCACTTTTATAAGGGCGAGCATCTCTTCCCAAGTCCTCACCTTTTAATACTATCACACTGCGGACCAGGTTCAAAGTCTAAATTGTGGTGGGCAAGGTTTACAAATATCCATTCCATTGTATGACCTAAGGTCACCCATAAACTCACTGGAAATCTTACTTTTCCTTGAAAAAAGTGATTTCTGAAATTCAGTATCACTACTTGCAACAGGAAAAATACTATTGCAGAATACAGGTTTTAATAATTTATTTTTTGCTTCCAACAAGACGATGTAAGCTGTGAAGTGCGGTCACATGATGGTGATGCTTCTGGCAGCTGACAATTCTGAGGTACACACTGTATTCTGCATACTGTGCTGACAGCTTGACCATGTGCCCCAAGTCAGCGCTCAGCCTGGCTGTTAGGGGTAGGTAGTCAGACCCCACTTTTTAATGATAAAGAAAGGGAAGCTGAAGTCAGAGGTAGAAGTAGTGCTCAGAGATCAGATGGAAAACATGAAGCCACCACCTTGGGTCACAGCCCAACACAAGAACAAGCTGGGCAGAGGGGACTGTAGCTGGGGTGAGGGTGGGACTAAGGGACCTGGCCTTTGACCTCCAGGCCTGTGCTGCTGGGGGCAATCTCTCCCCAGTGCAGCCACGCCTCCTCTCAGCACCACTCAACCACACACCCCACAGTAGGACTCCAGACATCTCTGACGGTGAAGTTTTGGGTGAGTTTAGGTTGCTGCATTATTGGGGGAAGAGCAGTGTGGGGCTTAAGCTGTGTGCTCTGGGTACAGAATGCTGAACTTGAGCCAGCCTTCCTGCAACAACCTAGATGACCTTGGGCAGGTTGTTAACCTCGCTTTGACTCGGTTTCCTCAGAATAGAAGAGGCAGTAGCAAGGGTTCCTCTTCGGAGGGTACGCATGAGGATCGCAGGAGCCAATGTGACTGAAGCACTTGGACTGGTGCCTGGTCCACAGCAAGCATTCAATAAGCATTCACTATTTTAAACAAGCCTCTGTGGAGCTGGAGAGGAAGTGAGCCGGAATCAGCACTGTGTGCTGAATTAGATACTGCTTTGGGAAAAGACTACCCGAGTGATCTTGGGGCCAACTCACTAGGCACAAAACTCTTTGGAATGCTTGCATGTCTTCTATAACGTTCATCTCTCCATGCATTCCTTCAGGGGGGACCTTACTGAGCCTGGAAACTGCTCCTGCTCCTGCCCCTGCCCCTCCCCTCCCACCTGAGACGCATAGTTTTTAGCCTGGTGAATGAAGGTGGAGAACATTCTGTGCAACAGAGTCCCTCACAGTAGGAGAGTGGTGGGAATATGGGATGGGGTCCTAGGGAGCCTCTTGAGGCAGGGATGAGCCTCCATGGTCCCACTGTACACTGCCTTCTAGGAAGGGTGCCCTGAGGTGGCCATTAACTGGCAGGGAAGGCACAGAGGGACTGCACAGGTTAGTGTGGGGCCAAGTGCCCAAACAAAGGGCATCTCTGCACATGTGGGAGGGGGTTGATCACAGACTGGGAACGAGGTCTAAGAAGGAAGAGGAGGAGTGGGGCACGGGGGCTTGATGTCCTCAAGGGAGCAGGTGGGAAAGACAGAGCAACCACAGGACACAGCTGCCCCAACAGAGGCCCAGGTGCCAGAGAGAAACAAGACCCTGCTGCTCTGAGGGATCACTAGGGAATTGGGGGTTCTGAGATCACATTCCTTTTCCATACCAGAAAGGTTTATTTTTATACACACAAATGCTCAAGATGGAAGTTTCCACTTGACAAGACGGTCAGCTCTCCAGCCATGGAGGTATTTAAGCAGGAATGGAATGCTCACTGGTTAACCCACTGGAAAAGGAAAATAATTGACACTCATGACTGTGAACTGTGTGCTCTGAAGGCTACATTTCATCTCCCCGGTGAGACCTCAAGCCAGGCTTTGCTGCAGCTTGGTTATTTCAGTCCAACAGGAAGAGGGACTCAGTTCTGTGTCCAGGGTAGTAATAGAATGGGAACCAGGGCAGGGCAGGTGAGCAAAAAGTAACCTGAGGGTACAAGGATGAGACCCCAAAAGGAACCTGCAGAGGCGCCGAAACCAGAACCTCAGCCTGCAGCTGCATCTGGAAGTGGGTCTTTAGAAAGACAAAGAGGCTAAAAATAAGGCCATTAGGAGAGTCCTGATCCACTCTGATTGTGTGTTTATAAGAAGAAGAGATTATGGCATGCAGAGAAGCATGAGGGATCCTGCACAGAGAGACAACCCTCAGAAGGCCGAGGAGAGAAGCCTCAAAGAAACCAAACCTGCTGACACCTAGATTTGGACTCCAGCCTCCAAAGATATAAAGACCTATTGTTTAAGCCCCCCAGTTCATGCATTTGGACACTGCAGCCCTAGAGGCTACTACAGAAGAGAGATCACACGGGCAGCCTCTGCTTTACGGCAGGGGAGCCTACAATTGATGAGGGAAGGGTTTTGCCCCAGAGTAAATGATAGCAAAGGACTTCACCCCAGGTACATCTGACCCTGGGGCCTACAGGAGTTCTGATCTCCTGCAGGGCTGCTTAAATAGAGACCAAGGTACTCAACATTATAGGAAATTAAAATAGGTGAGTCCTGAGCAAATTCTTCCCTCCAGGAGCATCCCATCCACACTCAAATACCCACATTGCTGAAGAGATTGCCACCTCTCCAAAAAGCCATTTCCATTTCAACATCCAAGTGGCTTAAGATAAACCTTTCTTATTTTCAAGGATTTACCCTGTTCTCCGTAGTTCTCTTTGAGCAGCATGGACATACTCCTATTAGTCATAGGACCGCCACATCTGTGTCTGCTTTCCCTTTTCCTGGGGACAAAGGAGCTATGATGTTACAAATGTATCTCAGTCAATAGTAATTAGAGTTCCCACCTTGTCACACTCAGATTAGGTGACCTAGACGTGCAGACAGCATCCTTTCTCCAAGCAGAACAGCCAGTCTGGGACCCACAGGACCCACAGGACCCACAGGACCCACAGGACCCACAGGAAGGAGCATCCAGTTAGACCCCTGCCCTCCCTGATGCTCCAGCACGTGGGGCAGACAGGGGAGTGTCTGGGTGGCGCTAGGACTCCTTGGGAGCTGGCTGGTGGCGTGTTAGAGCAGTGGGAGGGACACATGGCACCTCTGTATCTGTCTCATTCCTGGCTGTCATCCCCTCTACCCAAGGTTTAAGGCATTCCAAATCACTGGCGAGCCACACAGACGTCCCTGACAAGGAGAGGGCAGGACAGTGTACCACAAGCCATGTCAGAGCCCAGAGACGTAAGTGATCGCAGGCATCTTAGGAGAGTCCTGGGAAATTTTGAGTGAACCCAGCAGAAGGACCAGAGGGTGCCTCCAGGACCCTGAGATACCCGAAAATGTCATAAGAGCCAGAAAATGAAATGTGTGAAGCCAAAGGTGCAGCATCTCAGGGCATGGTACAGGTATAGTGAGAAGGCCAAGGGATATGTCATTTAAAATGCTTTTAAGAGGCATGTAATTTTCTACTTTCAAACACATGCAAATATGCAAAGGAAGCTAATAAAGGGAGTACAGGACAGGGTCTCAGAGACTAGTTTTGATTAAGTTGCCCTGCTAGGCATTTCTTAATGGCGTCTTCCGGGGTACCTGAACATTGCTATTAAGCCCATTAAAGCAGTCTGTCCTAAGAGCAACCAAAAGGCTGAAATGCCTTGACAAAGCTTAAAATAAATTAACACAGCTTATTTGAAAACAAACAAAATAATGAACCAAAAATACCACCTTCCCACAGACTAAAATTTGACAAAGTTTATTGATGGACATAAAGCAGATTTGAATAAATAGAGAACTGTAATATGTTCCTGGATAGGAATGTTCAATATTATAGAACTGTCAGTTCTTTTCAAATTAAGTTATGTTTATACAACTTCAAACTAAATCTTAATGTAATGTTGTGAAACTTCACAAAGTATTTCTAAAGTTTATCTGGGAAAATGAAACCCAGGGAAACTAGCCAAGATGTTTTGGAAAAGAATACTGATTGCAACTCATCCTTCCAAGCAGCAAAGGTAATAAACCTAAAGTAATTTAAATAGTGTGGTACTATTCTAAAAATACACAGAAAACTGGAATAAAACAGATAATCCACAAACAGACTCATTTTTATTAAGTTTCAGAATATTAAAGGTAGCATTTCAAATAAGCAGGTTAAAATATGAAATGGCTCTTTGAAAATTGGTTTGTTTTAGAGAAAAGTCAACTTGGCTTCTCACCTAACATAAAACTAATTTCAGATAGATTAAAACAGGAAGTCTACTTTAAAATGTCATCATAACAGTACTAGAAGACAAAACAAGCCCATTTTTTTTTTTTTTAAAGAAAGCTGGGAACAGTGGGCTTTACTAATTACAGCTTTGACCTTTTATATTGCAGCAGCCACAAAAAAACTAATAGATAAAGGAAAACCACAGAAACATTAGTGCTTCACATGTGACATGGGGATAAAGCCTCCAAACAGCAACACGTATTCACTGCACAAGGGAAAATCACATTCATGAGCCAAGATTGCACCTGTGTCTACTCTCTCATTAGCATATGAGCTGATGTGCTTTTACCTTGACAATAAGTTCTGCTAGACTAGACCTTGCAAAAGTATGACTGCAGAAACACTTCAGGACATGGTAATGGGCAAGGATTTTTTGGACAAGACCTAACGGCTCAGGAGACAGAAGTAAAAATAGACAAATGGAAATCCATCAAACTGAAAAAACTCCACACAGCAAAGAAAACGATCATCAGAGTGAGGAGACAACCCACGGAACAGGAGAAAATATTCGCAAATTGTACTTCTGACAAAATATATAAGGATCTCCAAGGACTCAATAGCAACACACACACAACCTGTTTAAAAATGGGTAATAAACCTAAGTTCACATTCTCAAAAGAAATTGTTAAAATGGACAACAGGTGCGTGACACAATGTCCCTGATCATTAGGAAAATGCAAAACAAAAACCACAATGTGCTACCACCTCTCTCCATGAAGAAAGACTTATCAAAAAGACAAAAGGAGACAGGAGGGAAAGGACAACCACGGTGGAGTGCGAGTTAGATCAGCACCATGGAGAGCAGCAGGGAGGTTCCTAGACGAATTAAAAATGCAACTGCCTTAACCCAGCACCCTGCTGATGGAGTATCCCCCAGGGGAACAAAAGCAGTGTGTCCAAGAGACACCTGTGCTGCACCTTCACTGCAGCCAAGAACTCTAAATAGCCTGGGTGTCCACCAGCCAATGCCTGGATCAAGAGAAGGTAGTAGACAAACACCACAGGATGTTATTCAGCCCCAAAAAGAGAGAGTGCAATTCTGATATTTACAGCCACACAGTAGGAAATGAGCCAGGCGCAGACCCATAGCCTGTGATCTCACTCACGGGGAAGGTCAGAACATTGACGTCACAGGAGTTGAGAGCAGACAGGTGGCTGCCAGGGGCAGCAGAGGCTGACCAATTGCTCACTGTGAGACGGAAGGCAGGAGTTCTGACTTGCGGTTGCCTGGTCAGCAACCGTGGGTGAAAATAATGCTCTGTATGTATGAAACACCCAGGAGAAAGGGTCTAGAGTGTTCTCACTCTAAAGACATCATCACTATTTGAGGGAGACTCTGAGCTGAACATGACAAGGTAATACATGTATGGAAACATTGCATAGCAATTCATAAATATATATAAATTTCATGTTTTTATGTATCACTTAAAATATATTTAATTTTAAAAATCCATAAAAAGTTACCCCAGTAATATTTAGTACTAAGAGTCTGGTGTTCTTAAATATATTCAAGGAAAGATGTAACTTGCTTTGAGGAAAAAAATGTATAAACAAAAGCATAGTTAATTTTCTGATTGTTCTCGCCTCTGGAAAGACTGCATTGTAAAATAAGTTTTGTTTTATATGTTCTAGGGGAGAAGGTTTAATCAGCCCTTACCACACACAGACTACCCCAAATTACAGTGGCTTAATGTGACCCCACTTATTGACCTTCTGAGTCTGTGGGCTTGTAATCTGGGCTGGACTGAGATGGGCAGTTCTGCCTTCTTGGTGGGGCTTAAACTGACCTTGAGGTGGGCCAAGGGTCAGCTTAGCTCCTGATGTCAGGCTAGCTCCCGATGCTGAGGGCTAGCAGAGACCGTTCTCCTCCACACAGACCCCAGCCCCCAGCAAAAACCAGACCTGTTGCCATGGCAACTGGATTCCAAGAGTGGAAGAGGCTGTAACTCCGCTGGGTGCCAGGCTTAAAATGACATCATGGACTTCTATGGGTCAAAGCAAGTCAGAAAGAGAGAAATGGATTATACTCCTGCTGTTCAGAAGCTCTGCAAAGAAGCAAGACCTCTCTTTTGTTTTGCAATCCAACACAGAGGTCCACCTAAGACGTCCAAAAAGTTCTGAGTTCCCTGATGAGTTGTAGAAGGAGAGAACACAACAGATTGGTATATAATGTTGGGTTTCTGCCTAGGCAAAAGAAAACAAGTTCATAGCTGTGTGTTACAATAGTAAGATTTTTCAATGTTTGGAAACAGACTCAGGAGGAACCTATGTCCATTTGACTAGGAGAGGTAAGGACAGGCACAGGTCAGTGTCATGTCCTGTCACAGTTATGCCCATCCAGGTTGCAGTTAACTATTACATTGAGGCAAAATAACTTCATCTCCCATATTAATGTCGTTTTGAGTGTTATTGTTTGTGTATATGCAATTTTCTATGCTTTTCTCTTATATGTGTTCTTTGGATTATTGTGTTAAGGAGTTTGGTTATTCTCTCAAGGTAAGAGAAGAAACTTTAACTTGTTGATCTCACTTTGATACAAATTACTAAGACAAACCTGCATTGGATGTTTAGATGAGAGAAGTACCTTCTCTCATCTGAGTTTTAGTCAATATCTAAAATAAAGTGTTTTAACCTGTCCCACCCACATCCTGCGTGGGCAGTGGAAATGGGGTTCCCCTTGGTGGAATGGGCTGGCTGCAAAATAAGAGCTAAGCAAAGTAGAATGATGAAAAAAACCACAGGACACAGGAAATATTTTCAAAAAGCGAGGGTGGGACCGGCTAGCTGACTATAGGAATCAAACTCCTAAACGAAAAAGGCAAAATGGGTCCCGTGCTTGCTTTATTTATATCAGAGAACATCAAAGGCCTTCCACAGAATGTTCTTCACCAAAAAAAGGCAGAAGGTGAGCTGTCTAGTTCCCAACGGGAACTGGACATCTCCCAGCTACTGTGAGGGATCTTTCTAGTAGAGTGGAGATGAAGAAGGTCATATGTCTTGAGATAAAGGTCATGTGCCTTAGGCAATCTATTGCATAGGGAGCCACAGATACTTCCCAAGGTCAAACATAAAATCTCCATGTTTGACATATTGAGGGGAGACCCTCAAGTAATTCACAGGTGGCTTCCGCAAACCTGAATATTAAAGCAGATGTTAAAAAACATGGTTATGGGTTTCATCTCCAGAAAACTCACTGAACAGTGGAAGTAAGACAAAATAAAAACAAAATAACAATCATGAAGCAAAAACTAACAGAATTGAAAGTTGAAATAGACAATCCAGCAAGCAATTGACTACTTTCAACAAGGTACAGAACAATCAGAGAGAAGATGAGCAAGAAAAATAGGTGACTGCAGTAACTAGGCCAGAGGGACCCAGCAGAGAGCAGAGAACCTGCAGCCAAAGCCCAGGAAGGATCCTCCCAGGGGCACGCCCTTGAGGGCAGAGTGGAGGGGCCACATGACCTTCTGAGAAGTTAAAAAGAAGTGAAGCCATACAAAGTATGTTGGCCAACCACCATGGATTGGACTCTGAGAAGTTTTGGAAAAAAGCCAGAAATTCACAAATGTGGGAATTAAATAATATATTTCCAAGTAATGAGTCCGTCAAAAATCAACTGCCTTTCTAAACGCTCTCAATGAAAATAAAATAAGGGGAAATGGTATCATTTATAACAAAATCAAAATAATAAAATATATAAGGATAAAATTAATAAAATATTTTAGCAAGATTCATATATCTATAATATACATGACATTTATATTAACTTAATGGAGTTAATAAGAATCACTGGTAATGATAAATGTGTCAATTTATGAAGGGGACATAAAAACCTTAAATGTATATCTGCCTAAAAGGAGTACTTCAAAACATAAAGCAAAACCTGATAGAACTAAGAGGAGTAATTGACAAATCTACACTTACCTTCAGTGAGTTCAACGCCTGTCCTCAATAACTGATACAACAAATTGAACGAACACTACTTAAGACACAGAAGACCTGGGCCAAAGTGCCAACCAAATTGAACTGACTGATTTTATGGAATACTCTCCCCAATATCAGTAAAATACATATTCTTTTTAAGTACAAAGGGATTGTTTGCCAAGACAGACCTTATTCGGGTCTAGAAGCAAGTCTAAATGCATTTAAAAGGATTCAAATCATGCAGAGTATGTTTCCTGACCACCATGGAATTAAATTAGAAATCAATAACAGAAATATATCTGGGAAATCCCCAGATGGTAGGAAAATAAGTCACAGAATTGTGAATTAATTATGGTCAAAAAAAAAAAAAGAAATTGCAAGGAAAATTAGAAAGTATTTTGTACTGATTGAAAATAAGGAAAAAAGCCAGTGCTATGGGAAACTCCCAAGCAGCACTTAATGGAGAAGTAATAGCAGTAGGCACCTGTATTAGAAAAGAATCAATTACCTCAGTTTCTACCTCAAGAAAATAGAAAAGGAAAAGCAAATTAAATCCAAAGTACCGAGAGAGGGATTGAGGAGAGAGCCAAAAATTAGTGAGATTGGAAAAAAGAAACACAGGAGAGAGAATCAATAGATCCCGAGTTGGGTAACGATCAATAAACTGATCAGCCCTCTAGGCAGACCTAGCAGCAGGGAAGGAACCATCGTGACGCCAGCTGTCTTACTCCTATTATTTCGGTCTGGGCCCTCTCTCACTTTCCTCTGCATCCTTCTGATTGCTATTCGATGAGTTTTATCAATTTTAAAGGAAAGGCATTGAAATGCCCCATGAAACCTCCTTTGCAGGCTCCCACGTCCCTGTGGAGGTCGGGGCGCAGGAGTCTCTGGCGCGTTCTCCAGGTATCCCAGCCTGACTCCTGGACTCTGCCCTCATGGGTCCAGGGCAACAAGACCAAGCCAAACAGAAACGCAGCACCCCTTACACTGCTGAGACAGGGAGCCAGTGGAGCCGCTCGCCATCGGATGAGCAGCAAAATGTGGCAAGTAAACTGGAGTATGATTAAGCTGCAAAGAAGAATGAAATCATCATTTGCAGGAAAACGGATGGACTGGAGGACATTAAAGACAAACAGAGAGACGAGTATCACACATTCTGCCTCAAATGTGGAAGCCAAACGAGACTGGCTTTTAAGCAGGGGAGGGATTTCTGCAGATGGGACTGGCACGCCGGGGAGGGGACAGGTGAAAGGAAGTCAGCGTGGTCAGTGCCTGTCGGGTGCATGCGTGGAAACAGCACGCTGAGCCCACTGGGATGCACAGCTAATAAGTGTTCATAGAAATATAAAGACTTCAAAAGGTAGCATATCAGATTCAATAATATGTGAAAGATAATATACAATAGCCCACTAGGATTCACTCTAGGATGTAAGGCCAGTTTAACATTCAAAAAACCAATCATGTTCTCCATATTAATAAGCTAAGAGAAATCACCTCACTAGACACAGAAAAAGCATTTAGCAAAATCTAACATGCATTTCTGATAAAAAAAAATTTTCAGCAATGTAGGAATAAAAGATTTTTCTGCAACATAATAAAAGCCATCTACAAAACCCTGCAGTTAACATCACCCTCCACAAAGAAAGACCGAACGTTTGTCCCCATTGTGGGAACGAGGCAAGGATGTCTGCTCTCAACGCTTATCCAACATCTCACTATGTCCAACATTCAGCACATGTAACAAGGGGAAAAAGGAGAAAGAAATAAAGGCATCTATACTGAAAAAAAAGAAAAAAGAAGTAAAACCATCTTCACTCACAGACGCTGTGGCAATTTACATGGAAAATTCCATTGCATCTACAAAAACGTCCTGAAAATTAATAAGTGTGTTTCTCAGGGCCGTGGGATACATGGTCAATATTTAAAAGATCAATTGTGTTTCTGAACACTAGCAAGAAACAATAAAAAAATTGTATTGTGCACAGCAAGATAACCATAGTTAATAATATAGTGAACACTTCAAAACTGCTCAAAGAGTAGATTTAAAATGTCCTCACCAAAAAAGTAATGATAAGGGGTGAGGTGAAGGATCTGTTCTTAGCTTGATTCAATCACACTGTACCTCGTAACTACAGAAATTATTTGTCAATTAGAAATTTAAAGTTCTAACTTTAAAACAGTACTATGGGGCCTTCCCCTTCCAGGAGGACAAACAGGTGCTCTCCCTGTCCCTCCCACCAAGTGTACGGAAAAACCTGAGCATGGCTGTCCTCCTCTGTAGCCACAGGGGTGGGGCCAGGGCCAGTGGCTACCCAACTCCCCACATGCTGGAGTCCCTTATGTGAAATGGTGCAGTGTTTGCACACCCTCTGCGTGTGTGAAGTCATCCCGAGATCACTTATATCTAATAGAATGCAAATGCTATGCAAATAGTTGTTATACTGTATCGTTTAAGAAATTACGATGAGAAAGAAGTCTGTGTTCCAGACAGACAAAACCTTTTACCATTTTAGATTCATGGTTCCTTGAATCTGCAGATAAAGAACATATGGATACAGAGGCTTGACTGTATAGAAAATCGACAGGACGACTCAACAGTGGAAAGAAGGAGGCACTCCACTAGAAACCTCGGGGCCCCAGCAATGACAGGAAGTAATCCCCTGGGTCTTCTGTCTGCCATGGCCACAGAGAAGCACCAGCAAGCACGACCCCAAAACACCCCAATGGAAAGCCCGTGCTCTCTCACCAAAGGCCCAAGAAAGAGGCAGACGGGTGAGACAGAAAACCTCACTCCAGCCAAACAAGTAGAAACCACGGCTCCCTGCCTTCCAGCGCAGGCTGCAGGGGAGCCAGGCTTCCCGCCTCTGGAGGCCGGAAAAGGGACCTCCTCCCATACAGTAGCTGAGAAGGCCAACTGGGGACAGGACGTTGATCCCTGACAACCTGCACTGACAGCACCCCTTGCCCTCATCGTCAGAGACAGGGGAGCCAGCCTGACTTCCACCCATCCGGCGGTGACAAGTTTCCCTGCACCTCTCATGGGGGGCCAGCTGGAGTGTCCTGACCCCCACCCTTACCCACATGGGGGCCTGGAGGCAGGAATTCCCACCCTGTCCAGCAGGAAGAATGGAGCCCTCACGGCTGTCACCGCCAAGGCGCTGAGAGGCAGCTTGCCACCTGCCCTTCCACCCTCATGCCACAGTCATGCAGCTGCCAGGCACGAGAAGTGGTTTGAAAACCATCTGACTATGTCTTGGAAAGATCAACACCCACCTGCGATAGGAACCACCATCCTACCCCCAAATATTGCCCCCCAATAAAGGGAAGTATGTGTCCATATGAAGAATGGCACAAAAATGTACTGAGCCGCTCCCTTTGTAGCAGGCAGACCCCAGAACAACCTGAAGTCTGCGAACACCAGGAAGGATGGACACATTTTGGCATATTCACCCAACAAATGTCACCCAGGACAGAGACAGGAACATTGTCAGACACAGAAACATGGACAGATCTCAAAATAATTACACCAAGAGAAAGAGGCCAAACAAAAGGAGGACATACTGCAGGGTTCCTTTTTAAAAATTCAGTACCTATAATGACAGAAAGCAGATCAGCGGTTGCCTAGGAACCTGGGAGGGGGGAGGGGCGCGAGGGAGGGACTCCTGGGGGACGCAGGCTGCTTCCGGGAGTGATGGATTTGTTCATTATCTTCATTCCCTTTGTTCATCCATATTGACTAGAACAAGAGGGTCTGGAACATTGATAAATTAAGTTGATTGCCTTCATTAGTTAAGAAAAATCCAGAAGATTAATTTTTCCTCTATCTGAATTTGAAAAATAAAAGTTATAAACGGACACATTTGGAGTAAAATATAAGATTTTATCACTTCACATACTTGAAAACCTTACACTTATCTAAAAGGAGCCACTTTAACGAGCGGCACACACAGCCCTCTCTGCCTGGGTCTGTGAGCTTCCTGCAGGTCCACAGGGCCGTCCAGAGACGGGGGCTGCTGCGTGGGAGCTGAAGTTCTCCCAGTCCAGGAAAACCCATTAACACCTTCACATGGAATAATCGGGGATGCATAATGGATCATGACTTCACATTTATTTTGATAAACGGTCCAATAACTTGGAGTTAAAATAAATAATTCATCCCCCTCTCCCCCTCAGCCCGCAGCTGGGAAGATCTATCACATGCTGAAACCACGGTGCAATCTTCAGCAGGTCCTTTTACTGAATCTGAGTCTCGACAACAGGGCTGGGAGGACTCGTAACGAGTGGCAGTCCCCCTCATGCACATGTTTGCTGCACACTAGGATAAAAGCAGAGCTGTGGCACAGCAGTGGTCCAGAGGTGACAGTGGAAGCTCTCTGTCCCTGCCAATTAAATGCCACCACTCTTCCCTCCTGTCTACTCCAGGGGGACCTACTTGGATCACCCATTTTGGAAACATTGCCATGCAGCTAGATACAGCACTCGGGATTCTACTTCTGTCTCCCTTTCCCGGGATTCAGCCCAAAAGCACCAAAAATTGGGACAAAAACATCTCGTCTCTGTTCTTTCAGTCCCGAGAAGCAAATTCAAAGAGCATTTCCATACGAGTCACAGAAGCACCCATCCTCTTAAGACAGTTTCCCTCTTGAGCAGAACGTATTTGCTCATTAACCCTTTTCTGCATTAAATTGATAAAATAAAAGCATGTTTCAAAAGATTGTGTTTAAAAAAAAAACTCTCAACTCTCTTAATATGGAGAAGAGCTAAACAAATTATATGTCATCAATAAAACATATTCAGCTCCTAACATATTCATCCTGCAAATATCTATGTGTCTCCTATTTTGTGCTGGTCACTTTGCCAGCACAGTACACGGCCATGAAGAAGGAAGAGTGTGGCCTCCATTCACACTGTCATGCCTGTCTTTGGCTGAGGACATCCCAGGACATGCAGAGGACAGAGGCAATGATGGCATGTTAAAGTCTGTGAGGAAACCAAGTGCTGTCCAAAGGGCAGAGGCACAAGCACAGGCTGGGGGCACGGGGTTGGTGGGCAGACTGGCACCAAGCAGGGGATCCGGAAGGGCCAGGGAGGTGAGTCCAGCCAGGGTGTGAAGGAGGTGAGAAGGGAGCCATGCAAACACTGCAGCGCCAGGGATTACTGGCAGAGGAACAGCAAGGCAGGGTGCCAGTGCCTGCAGTGTCAGGGCCTTGCAAGGGCTGTGGCAGGGATGAGGGGTCCAGAGCAAAGGGCCCAGATCACCAAAGACCTTGAGTGTGAGGATTTGGGTTCACTCTAACTGAAAGGAGAAGGTCGCTGAGGAGGTTTGAGCTGGGGGACTTGATAGAACTTAATAATTGTGGTCAATTACATGAAAGATAAGATTTACCACCTTCAACACATCCAAGTATCTGGATGGGTGGCCTGGAGCCCACCCACCCACCCCTGAACTCTTCATCCCACAAGACTGAGCACCGGCTCCCCAGCCCATCCTCCCCAGCCCATCCTCCCCAGCCCATCCTCCCCAGCTCCTCCACCCTGCCTGCTCTCTGTGTGTGCACTGGAGTCCTCCAGGATCCACACCTGGGTGGAATCAGGTAGCAATCGTCCTTTTGTCCCCAACTTATTTCCCTTAGCAAAATGTCCTCAAAGTTCATCCTTGATGGAGAAGTTGTCAGATGGCCTTCCTTTCTAAGGCGAATCCTTCTCCGCCTGTAGGTGGTCAGCGTTTTGCTTATCCATCCACCCAAGGAGGGACACCTGGCTGTTTCCACTTTGGGCAGCTGTGGATAGTGCTGTGGTGAACATGGTGTGCAAATGGCTTCTCCAGACCTTGCTCTCAGTCCTTCCTGTTGGGATAGCCAAAAGGGTAACTGCTGGCCATATGGTAATTCTATTTTTACTTTTTGTGGAAATGCTGTGTTCTTGCTGCCGTGTTTAGGGATAGGATAGGCTGTGAGTGGACGAGAAGGATAGTAGGGAGGTCACAGAGGAGTCTGTCCTGCATCTGTTCTGCTTCCAGACCCCAGCATGGAAATCTGCACACAGGAACTTGCCTGGAGATTGCACTAAAGGGGAAGGACATGGTCAGGAGGGAAGAAAGGGCGTGCAGAGGAGCGGTTTGAATGGAAATGTGGTTACAATGGGCCTCCTCTGATCCCGCAGATTCTGAGGCTGGAAGGCCCTTCTAGTCAGCCCCACACCAGGCACTGGGGCTTGCTGGCTCTAAGGTGCAGGTATGACTGACACAGGCAGAGGACCATTCCCAGAGAGAGGCTCACTGAGAGCCTTCAGCCCCCAGCTAGCTGTTCTGCAGCTGAGGGAGGTGGGCAGCCATTCTGAGGGGTGGGGGTCTGAGCAGTGCACCTAACATCCACTGCTTAGGCTGCTGCAGTTGAGTTATAAGCACTGTTGAGCTTTTCAACTATTTTGAAAGTAGAGTAAAAATCGTTGGTGAAAAATTGGATATTTGATGTGAGAGGAAAAGGCTGCCAGGATGACTGAGAGATTTGGCCAAGCAGCCAGAAGGTCAAGGAGCCACCAACTGAGATGGAGAAGTCTGGGCAGGAGCAGACTTTGGGGTGGTGCTCAGCAGGTGGATTTAAGACATAGTTCATGGGTGGCACCAAGCTGATATCCAAGGACAGGCTGAGCAGCCGGGTAGATATGTAGGGGAAGGTTTCAGAGGAAAAGCCCAACTGCAGATATGAATGCAGGGGTAGAGGAGATGAGAAGATAGAGGTATCCATGAGACTAGACCAAACAACACCATCAGGGAAATGCCCAGAGAGCAGAGGCCTGGGTCCTGGGAGTCCAGCTCAGAGGTGGGGGAACCCAGCACAGGAGAGAACAGGAAGAGATGCAGTGTGCTGGCCACCCAGTCCCTGTCCCTTCCAACTGTACTGTCCCTGCAAGGCTGTGCTGCTGTGCTCACCCCTGGGCCTCCTTGCCCATGGGGCTGAGCCCACCCTTCACACTTGTACCCAGGTCACCCTTTCTTTGACTCCAACTCTCAATTGGTTTGGGCAGCAACATTCCCCCACCAGCCCCTCAGGTCTAGGAGAGTAGCACCTCTGGACCAGTTTTCTCTGGGCACATCAATATCTCTATCCTATTACCCTCCTTTAAATTGCCCATTTATTGCTATGTCTCTTTAAAAATTCCCTGCTCAGAATTTCATCTGTATCTGCCAAGACCCTGACTAATGTATGTGATGTCCTAGAAGAAAAGTTAAAAAAAAAATTAAATAAAAAGGAACAGTTTGAAATGGAAAAAAATCAGTTATTTCAAGAGCTACTTGCCGTTTAAGAAGTGGAGTGAAAAATGACCATGGGATTTCACAGCATGGAAAACTGGTCGAGTTTATCAAGAGCAATTTCCTTAGAGAGTGGTGGCAAATGGATGCTCAGAATGTGTTTAAGAGAAAAAAGAAGAAAAGAATTGGAAAAAAAAAATCAGGAGTAGACCACTATTTTAAGGAGTAAAAAGCAGAGCACTTTGGGGAGGGGAGAGTGAGCTCCTCCGGGGCTCTCCAGGGGAGGAGCATTAGTGTGTTCCCAGGGGTATTAGGAGTGACCTAGAACAGTGGAAACAATGCAGCCAGCAGAGAGGACAATCACCACGTCTTCACCAGGGGACACCCGGAGCCTCACTATGCAAGAAAGGGGGTGCTGGCCCCGAGAGTGCTGGGAGCACATGTCTGTGCTGGGAAGAAGCAGAAGGCACGGGTGCAGGTGGTGCTAGGCACAGAGGGTGGGAGGGAATCGTTTTGTTATCACTTCTATTTTTCAGCCTAGAAGGAATGGTGTCACCTGAAAGAGAAGATGAGGGCAACTTCCCTGGAGGCTGTGGGGAGGGGGGAGTGTGCACTTGATCAGGGAGTGAGAGCACCATAGGCCAGTGAGAGATGCAGGGGCCCAGGGACTACACTGAGGTCACCAGAGCCACCCCTTCAAAGTCAGGCCACAGTTGCTGGTCCTTCTGCTTTTTCCTGCCATATTTAGCTACCTAGGTGGAGGCACAGTGCAGGGAAAATGTTTTTCTGCAGGTCTGGAGTTTTTCCAAGAAGGAGCCACAAAATGAGAAGGGGCAAGGGTGTCAGGAGGGTGTGCAGTAAGAGAGCTGTGACGACTGCCCAGGGATCAGTGTGCCAGGGGAGTGTGGACAATGGTATCCACATGTGATGTTAAGTACTAGAAGAAATGACCTTGAACATTGGTGGTGTATCAAGTGTATTGCACTCCAGCCAGGGCACAATGAAGGACACAAAAGAATTTTTATGCATACTCCTTACTCCCAACAGGGTTACATTCTGATGAGTGGGAGTGCATTTCTCAGGGTACAGGAAGGGTCACTGGTTTTCTTTGCAAACTTCCCAAATGCAGGGAGCTTTGCCTACCATTTCCGATTCAAGACACTTCAAAAGAAGCAAAGTGAGGAGTATCATTGTTCCATTTCACAGAGAGGAACTTCTAGCTTAATAAATTCTTTACATTGCCAAGATAACTCCATCAAGTGCCAACTCAGACTGCTATAACAGAATACCACAGACTGGGCACAGCAACAACAGATAGTTCTGGAGACTTGGAAGTCCAAGATCAAGGTGCTGGCTAATCTGCTTCCTGGTTAGGATTTTCTTCCCTGCTTGGAGATGGCCACTTTCTTGCTGCGGCCTTACCTGGCAGATATTTTGCTAGCTCTGTCTCTCTCTCTCCTTCTCTTTTTAAGGATATCAATTCTATCAGTTTAAGACCCTTATGATTTCACTTTCCCTTAATCACCTCCTAAAATCCCTATCACCAAATACCAGTCACATTAGGTGTTAGAGCTTCAGCATGTGAATTTGGTATGGGGCACAACACAGTCTTCTGATCCCAAGATCACTTGCTCTTGTCATTTGGTCTCTGATAGACAAATTCAGAAAATATTTCTAGATGAAATTACAAATTCACTGGGCATGCATTATTATGCTGATCTCAACACACTTACAGTGATTTAGTAATAGAAGATATGTACGGTGCATTCAAACTCCAGCTCTATAACAAATGACAGCAATAGATTGAAAAGATTGATAAGTTCTACCAGCGATGTCCCTGTTATGGTAAATGAAAAAAACAAGCTTCGAATCATTTCCCTCACAGAAGCAGGAAATGGAAGGGTGCTTTTCAGGGCCAGGGAGAGTGAATATGGAGCTGATGGGTAGCCATGAAATTATGGTCACACAAGATGAGTACGTTCTGGAGATCTGCTCCAGACCGGTGTCTATGGCTGACAGTGCTGCCTTGTACACTTAATCTGTGACAGACTATTGTGACCCATGCTTAAGTGTTCTTATCACAAAACAAAACAAATCCACAAAGGAGCCATAGGAGAGTTTCGAAGGCGATGGATGTGTCTCCTTCCTTGACTGTGGTGGTGACATTGAGGGTGTTTGTCAGTGTCCAAACTCATGACATGAAACACATTTTCTGTATCTAAATTATACCTCAAGTAGTTTTTAAAAAGCAAGCTCAAAACACAAGTATGGAATAATACCATTTGTTTTCAAAGGATATTGGATTTTAGTTTGCAGAGATTTATTCTCTCACCACTCTGGAGGCGGGAAGTCGGAGGTCAAAGGGTCAGCAGGGCTAGTTCCTTCTGAGGCCCCTCTCCTGGACTGCAGGTGATCTGTTCACCCCATGTCCTCACATGGTCCCCACTCTTTCCATGATTTTTTTTTCCAATGTCCTCTTCTTACGAGTCCAACAGATCTGAGTATTGCTCACACTAATGACTCATTTCACTTAAATGCCTCTAGAAAGAGCTATCTCAAAATACCTCCCCTTCTGGAGCACCAGGGTTAGGACTTCAACATGTGAATTCAGGGAGTCACAATCCAGCCTGTGACAGTGCCGTGAGTGTGAGTGTGTGTGTGTGTGTGTGTGTGTGTGTGTTTGTAGATATGTAAAACAGCACTGGGAAAAGATCGCCAGAACAAAGAGCCTCTTGCTTGGGGAACCGGAATTTGAGATCAGGAAAACAGGGCATCCTTCTGTGGATTCCACCTAGGTTTTCATTCTTGATTCATTTTACAATAAAAAAAACTTCACTGGTATTGAAAGAACAAACTGTTTCCAAACAACATGGGGAGGAATGTGGAGCAAGGGCCATTTGGCACTTCATTATGTAAATAAAGCCATAAGAACTCAGAGCTTACCAGTCCAATACCAAGCCCAGATGGCTGCTGTTGGGCTGACAGTAGATCGTGAGCACCAGCAGACTCTGAGGGGACCCAGCTCTCCCCTCTCCGGCCCTCATGTTTCCACTTGTAAAGTGAAGGGGGCTGTGTTGATGGGCAAGGTCTTCTCCATTGCTACACTCCATGGTCCCCGAGGTTGGGATGAGGAAGTGGGCAGGAAAGAACATTGGGTAGCCAGAGATGGCCGCTGTCATCCTCAGGATGAGGCCTGTATTGCCATGGCAATTTGAGAGTTCACTTTCCCTCTCTGGGTCCTCGTTAGTATCAGTGGCTCCTGTCTACACTCTGGATTTGCTAACCAGGCCTAACTTCACAGATGAATTCAAGGAGGGCTCTCTGACTCTGCCCTTGCTTTCTCTTTTCTTAGAAGGCAAGTCTGGGGGAGGGTGAAGAGAAGAGGAAAACACTGATATAGAAAGGATAGGGATGGGGGAGGCGGAAAAGGGAGGAATCAGAGGACACTCGGGTTTGAATAAGAGGGCACGCATCCCCAAGAACAGTATGTGCCAATTTCTCTTCCATGGACCACAAGCTTGGTTTCAGCCAGAAATAGATCTCAATCTGGGCCTCTCTGCTTCCCTGTCCAGGCCCTGGGAAGTCACTCCATTTTCTTAGCCTCAAGGTCCACACACATGAAACGGAAAGACCAGTCCATGCCAGTCCATGCTCTGTGGGCTTGCAGAGGGGAGGAAGGGAGTAGCACAGGCCCTGCCTGGAGCAGGAGCAGCCTTAAGCCAGGTGGTGCAGGAGAGCTTGTTGGCTTCTCATCAGTTTCTGCTTCCTTCTGAGGATGAGGCGGTTGCCCTGGGATAGACTTGAATAGGCAGAAGGAAGATGGAAGGCATTTCAGTTGTGAGGAGGCTGTAAACTCCAAGAAGAGCTTCATTCATTTCTCAGCAGCTTTTCATCCTAAAATATTTTACATGCTTTGGTTAAAAAAAGCCAAACTTGAAACCAACATAAAAAGTGTGAGGTGAGGGCTACTCTCCTGTTTCTTCTCCTTTTCTTTTTTGATGCAACTCTGGTAATTAAACACAGATCTTGAATAATGCAAACCTATAATTCATGCAAATTGATCCCTAATGAGATGGAAACAAGCCAGGTTTTAATTTGTTGAACTTGTGGGAGATACTATAATGAGTTGGAAAGAACAGATGCAAAAATGTGTCCTTTTTCACCTAAAGCGAGCCAGACATTTCACTTCTATACTCAGTCTCATCATCTTTTAATGCCTGATATGATTTCAGATTTCTTTGCTAAGGAGATGATCCTGCGTCCCAGGTGCACTGAGCTACCTTCATGGGAATGTTACGTTTTTCCTAGTTCCCCAGAGTTGTCCACATCATCAGTGACCTCACTTCCTAAGACTTCTGTGCCCTGGAAGAGAACTTGATCCATTAGTGGCACGGAGAACCAACGAATGCTCTAAATGAAACCTTAACCGAAGCCTTGAGATTTTTTTTTTTTTGGGGGGTAAATGGCTGGCAATTGCTTCTAAATATGGGGAAAAGGGCAAGGCACCGAAAGACTCCACTCTGGTGTAATGCTAGAATCAAAGCCAACAGACAGAGGCATTTCAAGCAAAAGAACCATGAAAGCAAAAATATGGACCCATTAGTATGCATGACTTGTTTAGCACACCGTGACTAGGAGGGACTGTTCTGCTCTTTATATTGATTCTTCTCCCAGGTACACAGGAGGAGGTCCAACACCTCGAACTTCTCCATGAGCCCTTCTTCAGTTGTACTCCTCAGTGGCCCAAGTCTCTCTCCTTCACAGTAAATAGTTTTGTCTACTCTGAACAAAATAAGGAAGAAACCAGTATGGATGCAACAGGCCAATTTATTTCTGGATTCATCCATCCCATTAGTTTCCTATTGCTCAATATGTGTTGATCTCTTATACACCTGTCAGTCAGTCGATATGTATCTATGTGTGTTAAGACCTTCCTAGGGCTGGCAGGAGTAGAGAGTAGAGGCAGCCCTTAGAGGTACTATAGATTTGGTTCTAGATCATTGCAATTGAGCAGATATCACAATAAAGCCAGTCACATGTATTTTTTGTTTTCCTGGTACATATAAAAGTCATGTTTACAACATACTGAAGCCTATTAAGTGTACAATAGCATTATGCCTATAAAACAATCTATATGCTTTAATTTTTTAAAAATGTATCATTGTTAAAAAATTCTCATGATCACCTAAGCCATTGGAAAAATGGTGCCAATAGCCCTGCTCATCACAAGGTTGCCACCAGCCTTCAAGTTGTGAAAAACCCATGTACAAAACACAATAGAGTGAAGTGCAATGAAATGAGGAATGCCTCTTTGGCCGTCCCTCCTTATCAGTGGTTTTGCTTTCTGCAGTTTCAGTTATCCACAGTCAACCTTGGTCTGAAACTATTAAATGGAAAATTCTAGAAATAAGCAATTCATGAATTTTAAATTGCATACCATTCTGAGTATCATGACAAAATCTTGCACTGAGATGTGATTTTTTGCTTTATGAAGTATATCCGCTCTGTATATGCTACGCACCCACTGGTATCATATACAGTAGCTATCTCAGGTATCCGACCCACCGTTACAGTGCCATTGTGTTTGTGTTCAAGTAGCCCTTATTTTACTTAATAATGGCCCCAAAGTACAAGAGCAATGATGCTGGAAACTTGAAGACACCAAAGGAAAGCTTCTAAAGTGCTTCTTCTAAATAAAAAAAGTGAAAGTACAAGAAGATATTTTGAGATAAAGAAAGATCACATTCACAAAACTTGTATTACAGTGTATGGATATAATGATTTTATTACTTACTGTTGCTAATATTGTACTGTGCCTAATTTATAAATTAAATTTTATTGTAAGTATATATGTATAGGAAAATACAAGAAATATAGGGTTTGGTACTATCCAAGGTTTTAGGCATCCATTAGTGTTTAGGCATCCATTGGAACATGGATAAAGTGACACAGAGCCAGGCACAGGGTTCAAAGAGTTGATGACCATATATGGAGAAATCATCAGGAAATTCTCTTGGAGCACTATAATGAGAAGAGGTAAGGAAAGATCTTGAAGACCTAACAAAGGTTTTCATTTCTTATAAGAAAAAAATTGTATTTTATGGTAGCCCTAGCCTCAAGAAACAGGCAGATTTTTCTGCAATTCAGGTTGTGCATAAAATATTGTACCCCTGAAAAAGGATAAATTCCTTGCCCACTGAGGTTAATAGCCTGAGTCAAGCAAAAAGGCTATTTTAAGATGAAATCAAAGAAAAATAACCTGAAATATTCTAATGCCAAATTACAGAACATATTTACTTGGCCACAGCTTAATCTATTTTTTCCCATTGACTATTAATAATAATCTAAGTTGAGAATAATTAAAATATTGGACCTAACCACCCCATCTCATCATTGGAAATGTACAGAATTCTAAATATTGGTATCCAGAGTAGGCAGAAGAGATGTGGAGCATATAGTGCATGGATCTCAGTCAGGGGCAGGGAGACCCCAGTTGCTCCCATGAACCATGCATAACCATCACCCTCCAGTAGGCAAATTTACAAGTAAGGCTGGGGGAGTACCTCAGTGGTAGAGCACTTGCCTAGTATGTGCAAGGTCCTGGGTTCAAACCCTAGCACCCCTGCAAAATGCAAATAAACATGATGCCTTAATTTTAGGGGCATTATTGATAAGGATGAAGGAGGTACTACTAGACCTTCTTGTCTGGTAAGAAGATATAGCTTTGATGGTTCAGTAAAGGATATATTGCTAACTTCAAAACATAGTCTGAATAAATGCTGCAAGTGTTCAAAGTTAAAGAGACACAGGAACCAGACTAATCTGTGCTTTATCAAAGGTATAAGCAGATGCTAAATAAAAGTGCATAGAGGGAGATTTGCTTGCTTAGAGCTTTGCAGTGCAGTCACATATATATTTCAAAAAAAGCTCAACCCACAAATACAAGCAAAGGTGCATTACCTACCAGCAGCACACCAGTTCCATTACTAGACTGAATCTGTTCCTTCAATAAATGTCAAGGCCGAAATCCACTGCACTGATTCCCAAGTCCCCCCCTACCTAACCCTGTGTAGACCAGGATGAAAGTGCTCCCAGTTCACCATGCAGTGACAACAATGAGAAGATTTTTACAGAATGACAAAACATTAATGTTATCCAGCTAAGAGCAATGGCAGATGTCCCAGCATAGGGGTCAGGAATGCTGAGGGCTCTGGAGCCAGACTGGGCATAAATTCCAGCTGCACGACATAGTGGCCACACGGCCTGGGTTACATTGTGTAACCCTCTTGGCCTCCCTTTATTCATGTGTGAAATGCAGATGATAATAGTGATGTTACCATATCATTTTGTTTTAAGGACTAATAAAGGGCATAAAGATAATTGTCTATTCCTACATAATTTTCTTTAAACAGATAATTTATTACAATAACTTGTGAAGCAGTTAGAACAGTATCTGGCACGTTATAAGTATATATTAGTCAGCTTTACATCACTGTGTACAAAATACCTAACGAGAGAACATAGAGGAGAAAAGTCTATCTGGGCTTGTGGTTTCAGAGGTTCAGTCTGTGACTGGCTGACTCCATCGCTCTGGGCCCAAGGGGAGGCAGAGCAACATGGCAGAAGGGTATGGTGGAGGAAAACTGGCAGCTAGGAGGCAGGGAGAGGGGAAAGAATCAGAGGAACAAAATATCATCCCCAAGGGCAGGCCCCCAGTGACCTACTTCCTCCAGTTACACCTCACCTGCCTATAGTTACCCCCAGTTCAGCAGTCCTTTCAAATTATTAACCCATCAAAAGGATTAATCCACTGACTCAGTTATAGCTCTCGTAACCTAATCATTTCACTTGTGAATATTCCCATGTTGTCTGTCGCATGAGCTTGTTAGGGGACACCTCATATTTGAACCATAACAAAGTGCTACATAAATTGTTAAATAAATAAAAATTCATTTAATCTTAGATTATGTTCCCACTGATTTTCTGGTGTTGTGATCTCTTCTGAAATGCCAGTTTTAATAAATCATTAGACTTTTTTTGTTGATTTGGATTTGATATTCTCGTCTGACAGAATATGCAATGGGTACCCAATCCAACGGTGGTTCTAGACCCTCCCCATCCATTTTTTTGTTTTCAACTTTCACTGAAATCTCCAAATTCATAAAATACAAATTTGAATCAAGTCCCCATTTATAAGCAGAAAAGCTGATGTCTGTGGACATCAGGTGAGTCCACCCACTCTTGATCCTGCAGTCTGGGCTCTTACCCCACTGTGTCCTCCTCCCTGCCCAGCACTTTGCTTCCCACTCACATGTTCCAGCTACCCTAGCCTGGCTTTTCTTCCTCACCTATTCCAAGCTCATTACTGATTCGGAGCTGACTCTGTTACTTTGGAGGAGAGCTAGACATTACCTATTTATCTTCCTGCCAGTACAGCCAATTTTTTAGGTTAAGTTTTCATAAGAAAATCTGTTTCAGTGTGAATGATTTTAATAGAATGTACATGGAATTAAAATTGCAAAGGCTATGAAACCACAAGACCTTGTCTTATCCATATAGACTGAGGCTCGGTGAGGTCCCTGCAATCCATGGAGCTTGGGCTTATGGCTTATCCCACCAGAGGAGCAACTGGTGAAAATGTGGAATTTTGGAGGAGGCCTTCATTTTTATGACCTCTATAATTTTTAAGAGCCTTTAAAAATAAATAGATGCTTTCTTTGAATATTACATATTTTAACTTACATTAATTACACAGCAAATATGAAGCATACAATTAAAAATGTTAGCAAAGATTTCTCAATTCAAAAGGAAGTCACAGAGTCATAAGAGAAGCGTTTTACAACCAACAATATAATAAAAAAAAGCCTCCTATTTTCTTTTTCCTCCAAAAATAATGGAGTGGCTAAATATAATCTGGATACCAATAGATGCATGCTAAAAAAATGTCCCCAGATATCACATCCCAACTCAATTGAGCATGTGTGCAGTCTATTGACTGTGCACCCTGACACTGGATGTATTATAGCCAGCCCGAGGTAGAAGCAAGTCATTAATCTCTACCAGCAAAGTAAAAATAGTTTCAGAGATTTTATTAAGTTTGGAATGGTGATACAATCTAAGCTATATGTGATAACTGACATAGGTCTTAAATAAGAATTCTGGTATTTTAGGTTGGGGGGCATAAGAAGGTAAGGATTATATTTCTCAACAATGTTTCCTAGAGCAATGTCTCTATAAAGTACAAATTCTGGCACGTCCAAGAGTCCCTAAGCAGAAAAAAGGTGCGGATGGTCTTGGTCTCCTTCCACAAGACGGAGCCAGTTGCAGATCTACCATCTGGATCTGCAGTCAAGAATCTGTTTTGCTTGTAAAACAGGAAAGCCATCCCATTTTTCTTATTTTTAGTGACTAACAGTGGGTTATAATAATAGAATGTTCTGCTTCATTTATCAATCTAAAGGGGAGTTTGTTATGCACAACAGTAGCTTGTGTTTCCAAAGGAAAGATATCAGGAATGTCACCAGTGGGAGAGTTGGTGGCAGGAATCCCACTAGAGGTCAACACAGGGGTGTAGAGCATGCAGCAGGACTCTGTACCCTTGGTCGTGTTGGCAGGACAGCAGACACAGCTACCCTCCGCACACAGCAGCCTGCAGCCTGCTCTCCCCAAACACTCTGGCATTGTTCAAAAGACCAAGATTCCAGGGCTATTTATCACTTAGGGACCTGGATGACTTGGGAAATAAAGCAAATTCTTCTTTATGCCAAAGCCCCACGAATCACTGAGAATATGGGCATTGGGACTGAAGTGGCGAACTAGCACCAGGCCTAGGCCTTCTTGTGCCCAGCAGATAACATAGGCACAGGCAGTCTGCTCTGCTCTTCTTCTGTCCTTACCACAGAATTGGCCCTGTAATTTAGCCGCTTTATCATTAACCAGAATGCTTATTCACTGGGCAGTTAGGATCTGACCTGCTACCAGAATACCATGGCCTTGGGGTCTTCGGAGGCTTTACCTATTGTATCCTTGGTGTAAAAACACTGTCCACCAAGCCATCTGCTCCCTGTGGTGAAGCCTCTGAGCCCTCCCTTAACCCTCCCTGCACCACACACTGCCATGCCAAAGCTGCCTCTGTGCAGACTGAAGCAGCCACAGTGATGCCCAGGGCTACCGCCCCTGAGAAGACATACCTGCACACCAGGTAAAGCGCACCATAGCCTGGCTCACCCAAACCCAGCCCTTCCTCAGTCCAGAAGCTGGGCAGGTGCAGGTCCAAAAAGCAATGGGTAAATGAATGCAGTTGTCATCGTGATGTAAGGACCCTGTGCTCAGCACAAGCTGCGTCTGTGGAGTCATGATGGATTCTTTCTCGATGCAATTCCACCAAAATACTCAGTCTGGAGTCAACGTGGCCTTGGAATCAGAGACATTATATTCAGGTTCCAATTTTTTCTCTTTCTAGTTTTCTGTCCTTGAGCAGTTACTATACTTTTTTCAGCTTTGGTTTTCTCTTGGTGCCACCGATAGGGCTGTTTTCCTCAGCTTCTCCTTCCCCTTCTCTTCCTCTGTGGCTATTGTCCAAATGCAATGTTTTTGCATTACATCTGGCATACGTGACTGCCCACCAATGAACACCAATGCAGGGGACATGCTCAATCAGGTAGACCAGATGACTCACGCTATGATGCCAGTCAGCATCTTTCCTCACCAGAGTGGCTCTGGTGGCAGAGATAGAGGTCATGCGTGGGTTCAAAACCAGGGACATGTGTTTAGACAGATTGCTACCCAAGTTATGGATGCACTTGCTGATAACCCAAGCCACAGCTGAGTCCAGCATGGGTGATTTCCTGCAGAGATGAGCCCACCACCTAGTAGCAGATGGACACATTAAACCCAGTTCATCATGGCAGATGCAGTGATTTACCATCACGGAAAAGCATACATATTCTGGTCAGGATGTTCCTTTCCTATACACCAAGCTTCCACTGACTCTAGCTGCTTGTGGACTTGCACAAGCTTTCATTCATTCCCACAGTGTAGCATGTTTGGACTTAGAATTCATCACCAAAGAATAAAAAAAATGGGCTCATGATCATTGCACTTCCTGGTCTACCTAACACCTATAGCAGCTATATCCAGCTAGACAGGTACAATGTCTTACCGAAGCCTAAAAAATGGCACTAACTAGGATAAAACCTTACAAAGTTAGGACCCTGTATGGGATATATTTTTGAGCTAGTGAGCAAAATATAATGTTGGTTCTTCCAAAGCCACATACACAGATCCAGAAAATGAAGACTGCTCCATCACTATCACACCTAATAATCCACTGGCAAATTTGTACTTCCTGTCTCGAAACTTTGGGTGTTGATGAGTTAGAGGATTTAGATCCCAGGAGAAGAACTCTTTCATTATGGGACACAAAATTGGTCTAATTAAACCGGAAGCTGAAATCACCACCTGGCTATTTTGGGCTCCTCATGTCATAAAACACCAGGCAGAGATGGGATTTCCATTATGACTAGGATGATTGATTTAAACACCACAGGGAAATTGCTGGCTGCTGCAGAACGGGACAGGGAAGATGAGGTGGCATCCGGGAGTCAGTGGGCACTCATTAGAGAGTCTATGCCCAATAGTAAGCACCAGTGACAGCATACAGCAACCCACCAGAAGTCAGACCTCAAGCCAGGAATGCAGATCTAACCACACTAGGTGGAAAAATTGGTGTGTTTAAATACCAGTGTTGATAATGTTAATACCATTTCCCCATCACAAGACCCTGGTCGAGAGGCTGGTTGAGGATAAAAGTACCAGGAAATGATGGAAGAAGGAAGTAACAGTATCTACCATGGTCTCACCACCAGGCCATATAATGGGAACTGGAGACATGCATGTGAATAAATGGCTTCTTTATAATCCTATGCCTCCATTCTGCATAAAGAGCACTGTTGATGCTTCACCTCAAAATGTAGATCATATATGATTGATGGGAAGATCCTTGACGTCGGCATCATTGACCTGTGATATTTCACGTCTGCCGTGGTTGACACTGTATGTCCTTGCCTGGCTAGGCAGATGCATGCGAGTTCAGAGGGCTGTCAATGGATAGAAGAAAGAGAATGCCAGAAAGAAATGGACTGTGGCTCTCTTGGATCTGAGCCCCCTTAAGTGTGTTCCTTGCTCTCCCCTGTCCTGCCTTTGTCAAAGAGGCTGTCCCCAGGAGGCTGGCTTTCACCTGTGTTCACCCAGAGAGACGTACTGGTAAGGCCATGGGACTGAACGCACAGAGGGCCTGAACTGCTCCTCTGCGTGGCCAGGCAGAGTTTCCACGGCAGCTTCATCCCCACAGAGATACCCTACCTGGGGGGGTTGTCTTTGGTGGTCCCCACTGTCATCAAGGAACACCGGCCTTGGTCCAGGAACAGCACCTCTTCATCTTGTCTCTCCAGAAGAATGAAGGTAGGAGATTTCTAGGGTTATTAAATCTGGGCTGGCTGAACATCCCTTACTGATTTATTGGCTTTTGTAATCATCTCTGTAAATGTCCCCTACATTAAATTCTCTTTCTGAAACATCCGGAAAAGGGACAGGGATGTAGCTCAGAGGTAGAATGCTTGCCTACCATGCACAGGCCCTGGTTCAACCCCTAGAACCACCCCCCCCAAAAAAAGTTTATTAAAATACTTGGAATGACAACTGCTTTTCAGATTTTGTTCCATCTGATTCACTGCCTTTTTGAGTTGCTATAAAATACCATCAGTAATATACGAATGTGCCCAGCCCAGTGCCAGGCATCCAGACAATGCCTACTGCGTGGCAGCTAAGATAAATTGCTTAGAGGTGAAGACCAGTCTGCACTGATCTGAAACTGGCTCTAGCACTTACCAACAGTTGGCCGTATCGAACAAGCACGTTAAAAGTTCTGGGTCTCATTTTCCAAATCTGCAAAATCAGATAACAGTAAAACCTACTCAGAGAGGTTCTATCTTAACTATATTCATTCCAGGTAAAAAATGGGCCCAATAAACATGAGTCACTTTCACTAGGTGTAATTTCTAAAAAATCAAGTGATAAAATTTCAGTGGAGTAGGGAATGAGAAATTAAAGTCTTTGAGGACCCAGTTATTATTAGAATTACTATTAGAATCACAGGATTCCAAAAACTAAATACTTCTTTTACAAATGGCTCAAGAGGTAAGATGTATTACCTTGCATAAACTGATAGAATTCAGTTTTGAGCCTCTCCTCCCTTCTAGAAGTACAGAAAAGGTAAAAACAAGTGTGTTCACATGTACCTACATGTCTTCCATCACCCAGTGTCAGCAGGGAGGGCACCTGTGTCAGGCTGGTCCCCGCTCAGCTATCACCTCTAGTGGGCAGCTTAGACCTGAGTCAGGAGCTGGTAGATTGGATGTGTAGTTCTGGCCCTCAGACGTTGAGAGGAGGTTAAGAACACTCTGAATTTAATTGCACTTACCTATAAATAGGCAATAATACCTGCTGACAGTTTGTCATACAGTGAAATGGAATTTTTGCTTATTATAAGGTATCTGCAAATTATGAAAGGGATTTCAGGTTGTTCAATCATAAAAAGCATAAGTGGAGGAACAGTCCAAAACACTTGGGAAACATGGCTCTAGCTCCTTCAACATTCAAAATAATCCTGTGGCTTGGCTTCATTATTTAGATCCTCTGGAAGAGGAAACAGATTCACAGAGAAATTCACCATCTTGTCCAAGACTGTTAGTGGCTCTGTATTTGAACCTAGAGCTCAAGTTAGCAGCCATGGTCCTCTCAACCATTTCAGCAGACAGGGCGATGGGGTAGACTGTTTTTGTCAGAGGCCTGCATGAGACAGGAACATCACCACGAGAAGTGAGAGCACTGTGAAGGTAGCTCAGGGTCTAGCAGGAAGGCAGGGAGATGAAAAATCTCATGGGGTGCCTTAAACTCATTCTCAATAACTTCTCAGTCCACAAGAGAGTTTTCAACAAAGCAACTCCTGAGTGAAATTCAACTTATTGAGAAAAATGGTAAAGGGCTGGAGTCTGTACCAACCCATGCAGAGTAATTAAATCGACCCACAGACATTTGCAGTTGTGCATGAAGAGGACCACAGTAAAACAATGTTAAGATGTGACAACATGGGGGAGGGACTGAGCCCACCGAAGGTCTGACTTGGAGATTCAGGCATTTGGGGAGCCCCTAGGTCCCATAACATTCAAAGAGAACTTACAGCAGTGTAGGAATTACTGTGCCCTCAGATGCCAGGAGACCCAGGGCGGGTTCATCCATCTCTGTGCAAAGGTTCTTCATCTGTAATCTGGGACACTTCTGCTGTGTCTGTGCCAGATGTTGATGAGAACACAACAGGTGGAATCCCAGCGGTGGATCCATTGTATGCATATGCTTGCAAAATGTTTCCAAATACATCATTCCAGTTGGATCTTACTTCAATTTAACATTATTAATAAAAATTGATAGTTACTGAAAATTTTACAATGGACCGAGGCACAACAGTAGTAAGCATTTTCATCTGTTTTTCTCATTTACTTCTCAAAATAACTCTATTTGACAGATGAGGATACTGAGGCAAATTAGGGACTAACTAACTTGTCTAAGGCCTCCCACCTCATACCAGTAGGGAACAGATCCAGAAAATGAGCTTCCAGGAGACCCTGATGGGTGGACAAGGCAGGTACAAAAGCCCAAGCCCTTGATGAAAGGGGGACTATAAAGCTTGGGAGACTGAGTGGGCGACTGAGAAGTGTTGAGTGCTTGGCAAAGCCAACCAGACCCCATTGCCCGGGGCAAACATCAGTCATGAGTGGCAAGGTTTCTTCTGCAGCACCCAGACAGATTGCTGCCCTCCTGATACATCTGCACCTGGCTGCCTTGCCTGACAAGTGCCACACTGGAGTGGGCATCGGTGTGTGGGAGGAGCCCCCAGCTCCCTCCGCCCGACCCTATACTGACCAAATGGCCTCTGCCCAGTCATTTGCGTTTCAAACCGGGCAGGCCTACTTCTCTCTGACTATTTTATATTGGTCAGAGCAGGAAAGATGCCCATTGTTTCATTTCTACCCACGTGCTCAGCCTTTAACTCCTGATCACTGTCTGAAGACAGAGCTGGCATTTGAGAAGAGCCTAGGGATGGGCCCCGGAAGAACTCAGAGACCAGCAATGCCTGCTTTATGGCACTGTCATGAGAGGAGCTCCAAGTGAGTGTGCAGGTGGTGGATGCGGTGCCACGGCCCAGAGGAAGGGTGTGCTGGACCTAGGACATTCCCTAGGAAGTTTGAAATTGATCCCCAAGAGATGCAGATTCCTGCAGGGGTGTGAGTGGACGAGGGGCCCACTTAGAACTTGGGGCTGCACTTCATCAAGGGAAGAGGAACAACAGCCAGCAGGTTGCTGAGCAGATGGATAAGAGGCCACGCCAGGGCTGTGCAGAGGCAGACAGGAGCAGGGAAAATCAGCAGAAGCCACTGTTCACCCCTGGGCTGCACAGCACCCATCATCTGCCCCTTCTGAGGCGGGAGATGACTAGAGCGTGTGAATAACAGATGGAGTCCTATGTGGATGATGGAGATGAGAAGGAGCACCTCCACAGCGTACTTAAGTGAACATTTCATGGCTGAGCACCACTAGAGGCTGAGCAGGGGGCTCCGGCTGGGTTCCCTGGGTGACTTTAAGTGGCAGTGGCAGTGGTGGCAGAGGGGAGGGAGATGGGTTTTCTAATGATGTTGCTGAAAGCAGGGCATGATGTCTGGGGGTCCACTGGGGAGACCAAGGAAGAGCCGACTCTGCCACAACAGCAGATCTCATGACAAAATGTGTCTCCACACCCCCATGGTACGTATATCTGGCAAAAAGAAAAAAAAATTGTAATTAATTTCAGGCTCTTTGGATCCACTCAAAACAGAACCTGCATATTTGCTCTATCATTCCCATTTCTGAGGATCCAACAGCACACTCACCTCAAAAAAGAAGATTCACATAAGGAAGGAAGGCCCCCTGAGCTCTGAAGCCTCTCCCTGTGTGCTAACCAGCCTTGTGACCCTCGAAAGCAAACCACCACGGTGTGACAGCTGCAAGCCAGGTGACTCATACCTCAGCCTGGGTCCTCAGGGAACTGAAGTCTTGGAAATTCACACTGTGAACTTGAAATCCAACCAGTTGTCCTCAATATGGTAACCACAGTGGTTGGCACTTGCTGAGCACTTACTAGTGGCAGGCTCTGGGTTGATGATTCCTCACACGCCAACTCGTATGACTACCATTGAGGTAGATTCCTTTCCCCCATTTTAGCCCCCCAGGACCCTAAGGTGAGAAGCTGTTGACCCATTCAATAGGCCTCCCAAGTAACACAGAGCAAGCAGGGGACTGGATTCAGTCCTTTGTCAACTCTGAAGTCCTTGCAGATACACATGATGTCCCAGGACTGTCACCTAACTTTCACAAGCAGCAATTTGTGGTGGTGTTGTTTCTCTCTGTCAAGACAACCCAAGAAGGTTACTGCTGATAGTTTCTTCTTGCAGCCAAAGTAATTGAGGCTCAGGGAGCCTAAGCTGACTCACTGGAAAGTCACATGGCTGGAAAGGTCAGGGACTTGCAAGAAGTTCCCCCAACTCCAAGGCATATGGCCAGTCAGGCCCACAGACCCATGGCCCTCCTGCCCTGATCCTGCTTCTCCTCCTTTCCTTACTGCATCACCCCCGCTCAAAACCAGAACTGTCCTCCACCCCTCCCTCCACCCCTGCCTCCACCACAGCCCAAGCCTGTCTTTGTCCCTGCACTTCTCCGTCCTCTCTGCTTCCGTCTCCCTGACTTAAAGAGAGCCCCCGCCTCTGACAGTTCCCAGGCTTTTCCCAGGGGCTCTCTTCTTCCAGTGACTCTCCAGCTTCAGCACACAAGGGAGCCCAGGCCCTTCCAGATGCAGTCCCTCACCTGCCCGCCCCCCCGCAACACACACACACTCTGGTTCAGAAGATACGACGGCTTGATATGATATGGTTTGACCCCTCTAAAACACATGTCAGAAACCATTATGAGATATCAGGAGGTGGGACCTTGGAGAGGCGAGTTGGGCTCTACCCTCTCAAAAGAACTAATCCATTCATGCTATGAATGGATTCACGGGTTTTCTTGAGTGAGGGTCTATTAAAAAAACCTATTTGGCTAAATTATTGTATCCTTCCTATCTCTCCTGTCTCTCACCATCTGATGCCCTGTGCCACCTTAGAACTTTGTCAGGAAAAAAAAGAAAACCCACTACCTTTGCCATCATTAGATAGGACTGGAAGTATAAGCCCAAATAATTCCCTTTTCTTTATGACTTACTCTGTCTGTGGCATCTTGCATTAGCTACAGAAAACAGACTAAGATGGTAGATCTGGGTAAGACCCACAAATTCTCATCTCTAACAAGTTCCAGAAATGCTACTACGATTGGCCCACGACCCTCACTTGGAGAATGTCCACCCTACACCACAGCCACCAAAACCATCACTTCTCTTCTCTCTATATAAACTCCCCATGGCTCCTCAGGGTCCAGGTCAGACGGATTCCCAGCATTTTATAACCTTTAGTCCATAAGAGCCCAGGTAGAGTAGACTCATAGCAGACCCGAAATCCAGCCGAAACCAGAGCTGGGAGTCACTCATGCTGATGGTGCGGGTGAACATATATGGATTTTTCTTGGCTCAGACAGAAACAAGAGCCTCATGAAAAGAGGGTCCAAATGACCAGGTCAGGGAAGGCTGACCTTTGTTAAAGAATCTTTCCCAAATAAGACTGTTCACTTTTTAGCTTGATCATTCATTTGCCATTCTAAGCAATAGACCAGCAGGATGCTCCCAGGATATAATCAGTGGCTTAAAACCCCTGCTGATGAGAAGACTGCCTGGGCTACAACTTATCAATCAATATAGTCTATTAATAAAATTTTTTAAAATTATATAATCTTCACACTAAATGCAGAAAAAAAACGTGGTACAACACAACATCACTTCATGATTTAAAAAAAAAAAAAAAGCGAACAAACTAGGAATAACGGGAAACTTCAGCCTAATAAAGTCCATAATGAAACACCCACAACTAACATCACACTTGGCCATAAAGCACTGAGTTTTGCCCTCAGCAGGAACACAGCAAGGAAATCTGAGAGCACCACTCTCTTCAATGTTTTAATGCAGATTCCATTCCGGCCAGTGTTGTTAGGACAAAAACTACACAAAACTCCTGTAAAGAAAGAAGTAAAACTACTTATATTTGCAGATGAAATGATCTTGGATCCAGAAAATGGAGACATCCACTAAACTGTAAAACTACAAAAACTAATGAACAAGTTCACCGGTGTTGCAGACACTTACAAAATCAGTCCTATTTCTACACCTGCAATGAGTAACCCATTAAGAAAGTAATTTCATTTACAAGAGCACCCAAATGCACAAAACAATGCCACATTTAACAAAAGAAGGGTGATGCTTGTACACTGAGAATTACAATAGTATTGACAGAAATTAAAGAGCTAAATAAATGTAACAAAAATCTCATCTTCAAGGATCAGCAAGTTTAATTTTGCTAAATGACAATAATCCCCAACTCGATCTACAGATTCTATGTATTCCTTTTCTAAAGCTCAGCTGGCTTTTTTGCATATGTTGATGCTTTAAATAGATCAGGGACCCCCAAATAGCCCAAACAAGATTGAACAAGAGCAAGGTTGAAGGTTTATACTTCCTGGTTTTAAGACTACTAGAAAGGTACAGTAGTAGACAGTGTATTACTGCACATAAGGGCAGACATATAAATTGATGGCACAGAGTTGAAAGTAAAGAAATAAACCCGGACATTTATGGTAATTGATTTCAACAGGATGCCAGAATAATTCAGTGGAGAAAATGGTATTGTCACAAATAACACTAGGGAAACAGGATATTCACATGCAAAATGGTGAAGCTAAACCCTTCCCTCATACCACACTCACAGAAATCTAATTGAAAGTGGACCAGAGATCTAAATATAAAGATCAAACTATGCTTGCATAATTTTGTCAAAATGAATTCTACTGTCTTGTATAACTAAGAAGAACCAATAAAATTAAATAAAAAAAAAATACAACCTGTACAAGAAAAGAAAGACATATATACTCCTAGTTTTAGATTAAGCAATGGTTTCTCAGGTACAACACAAAAGAAAACACCAAAGAAAAATTAGGTAAACTGGGCTTCAATGAAATTTTTTAAAACATGCTAAAATTCAACCACCAAAAAAGCAAAGACCAGCCACAGAATGGGAAAAAATATTTGCAAATCATGTATCTGCTAAGGGACCTTTATCTAGAATAAATATTTTTAAAGATACAAAGAAAAAACTTTTGTGATAATAAAAAGAGAAAAATAATTTAATGGGGAAAGGATGTGAATAGACATTTCTCCAAAAAGGACAGGAAGAGCCAGTGGCACATGAAGTGCTGTTCAACATCATCAGTCATTATAGACATGCAAAACAAAACCGCTGTGTGATACCACTTCACACCCACTCAGAGAGCCTGGCCAATTAAAGACAGACAATAGTAAGTGTTGTTGAGAAGATAGGGACACTGTAACCCCCATCCATTGTTGGTGGGAGCATAAAAGAGTGTGCATCCACTCTGGAGAACAGTTTGTCAGAGCCTCAGGAAGTCCAGCAGCATTACCAATGACCCAGCAATCCTGCTCCAAGGTATACACCCGAGAAACATAAAAAGGTGTCCATGCAAAAACTTTGTTCATGAGTGTTCATAACAGAGTAGAACAATACAAATGTCTATCAACAGAAACAGAATGTGATATGTCCATCCAAGGGAATGTTATCCCCTCCGTGAGGAGGATATGGTAGTAATTCACAGACAGGAGAGATGAACCTTGAAGATGAGATGCCGAGTCAGAGAAGCTCAGCACAAATTGCCACATAAGTGTATGACTGCATCTGTCTGAAACGTCTGGAACAAGCAAGTCTACACAGACGCAAGGTTGATGGGTCAAGCTCAGGACTGAGGAGGTGGGAGGGACTGAGAATGACTAATGGGGCTGGAGTTTCTTTTGGATGTGATGAAAATGTTCCAAATTAAATTATGGTGATAGTGATGCAACTCTGTGAACCTGAAATATAAAATATATCAGTGTGCACATATTAAGTGGGTGAAATTCATGGTACATGAATTATATTTTTATAAAATGATCTTTTGAAACCACATTAGGATACTCTTTTAAATGTTTTGGGTTTTTTTTTTTTTTGACACATTGTGATTGTACAAATTTATGGGTTACAACATAATGTTTCCATACATGTGTCCATTAGGTAATGACCAAATCAGGGTCATTAGCATATCTGTCACTTCAAACATTTATCATTTCTTTTGTGATGAAGCTTTCAAAATCATCTCCTGGCTGTACTGAAATATACAGCAACTTACTGCTCAGTGCACTTGCCCTATTCTGCAGGAGAGCACCAGAAATTATTACCTGGCCAACTTTTACCTATGGCCTAAACTCTCCCTTTCCTCCTGTCCCTGGCCCCAGCCTCCAGTAAGCTCTAGGCTACTCTGTTTCTATGAGATGGCCTTTCCAAAGCTCCCACGGGAGTGTGACCACATGGCCTTCGGTCTCCCTGCGCCTGACTGGCGTCTTTCAACGCTCGCAGGTGTCACCCAGGGAGGCCCAGAGGACAGGACTTCATCTTGTTGCGCCTGCACGACTTTCCGCTGTGCTTGTGTACATTTGCTTCATCCACCGAGCAACTCTTACGCACCGTGGACACCGAGCAGGGCCACGGTGAACTCAGAGAGCAGGTGTCTCTGCAGCGTGATTTCCTCTCCTGTGGGCGCGGCGTCTTGCTAGATCCGGCAGAAGAGACGGTGCGTAGGAGACAGCGCTGATGAAATCACCTAGGAGGCCATAGACAGCGATAAAGAAATGAAAAAGGAAATGAAAAACCTGGCGAGAGGCGAAGGCGAGATCGGGAACCTCCAGCATCTGTGTAATGAAAGTGCCAAAAGAAGGAAATAAATGGGTGTTGACAAAGGAGATAATAGCCAAGAATGTTCCAGAAGTGAAGGACTTTTAAAAAGGCACAGGCTCTCACCGTGGAAGAAATTTCCTAAGTTCTAAGCAATACGCATAGATATCAGAAAACTTTACAACATAAAGAAAAATGAGAAAACCCTAAAAGCCTTCCAGAGAGAATAGATTACCTACAAAAAAATCTGTTTGAGAGCAGATTTCTCATCAGCAAGGAAACAGTTGCAGATGGAAATGAAATAATATCTTCCAAGTGCTAGAGGGAAATTACTGTCAACCCAAAATTTTAATCACAACTAGGCCCTAATTTATATGCAATGTAAAGTATGGGTGAATGCATAGCTCTGAAGCCCAGTCCCACGCATATTTAAACCAGCTCTGTCATTGACGTGGTCCTGAGCTGAGCTTGCCTCCATGTTCTGACCCATAACAAAGATAGCCATCCTGTGGAGAGTTGTGAAAGCTCAATGAGTTTATGTGTGTAATGGTCCTCGGCACATAAGAGCAAGGTTTAAGGGTTAAACAGTCACTCAGGAAATGTAACTTGACAATGAACACAGAAAACAACCAGGTTATAGTCAGGTAACCTAGACAGTTACTTAGTCATGTTTAGTATCAGAACAAAAACAACCCAAAGAAAAGCTATTAAAAGAATAAAAAAGATCATCCCAACAAAAGAATAAGAGGAAGTGGAAGGGGATGAGAGGACCAGGAGACCAGGGAACGTGGAAGGTAGGAGGCAGGGGAAATGAGGGGCTCTGGGGAGAGCAACTGACCACAGTGAAGCCCACCACTGTGTACAATTACAGTGCACAAAGAAAAGCATCACACAGGACCCTGTTATCACTTTATGCACAAAATGACCTCAAAATATATAAAATTGAAGAAAATGTGCACAAATCCTCAAAAAAATGGTATGTAATGATATATTTAGAACAGAAGTAATACAACTTAGCAAGTAAACACACATACGCGCGTACACACACACACATTCTCCCTCTAACAAATCTCAAGGAAGGTTTAGTGAATTAATAAGCAGTTCATGATCTTTTGCCACACCATAATTAAATTAGAAACCAACATTAAAATAATAAAACTAAGAACAAAAAATATACACACTGAAATTACAGAAGAAACAAGAGTGAGTATGTGTGTGTATGTGTGTGTGTGTAGACACAGTGACACAGTGCACACATACATATGTGTAAGGGCTAAGTTTTTAACAACCCAGAAAAAGCAAGGTAAATGAAGGCAGCAAATCAGAAGACTGTTAAAAATTCAGAATTCAGAGTCCACTAATATTAAAATATTACCATGTTTATTTTCTGCGCATACATTCATAAGATTTATTAAATTCTTTAAAATTGTGAATCTAATCCCAAAACAGTGTGCCTATGAGTATGTGTTTATAAAGCTTCCTAGACACTATAAATTCCAGAAGGAGATAGATTATGATTTATTCACTACCGTATCTCCATTCCATATACTAGTGCCTAACATCAAGACTAAAAAATATTTATTGAATATTGTAGTTGAATTTGAAATAAAATGAATTAGAAGCTAATTGCCAGAGAATTTTTCTAAGCCAAGCAAACTGCATTATAATCCTGGATCTGGGACATAGTGGCTAGAATCTGGGAAAGTTCAATGTCTCTCAGCAATAAATTTCTATGATGCAAAGTGGAAATGGCAGTTTCTTGCAGGACTTGGAAAGATGTTACATGTCAGTTATGAAATCACGTGCCCTAGCTTCCCACCCACCTGGCAATACTCTGCTCTATGGTGCTGGACTGGGACCGCAGACCCCATTTCTTGTGGCCAGCAGGGTCCATATAAGCTCCGGGAACAGAGGCAGCACAGTGAGCTGAGAGGTGGCGGTGCAAAAAGGGGCTTGCTCCTTCCTGTGTGCTCCCTGGGAGCTTCCCAAGTATCTCCTGTCCCTGTGAGCATCACCTGGCAGTGACTGTCCCTTCCTCAGGGCTGCTGAATACAGTTGACAGCTTATTCAGGGCCTTCTGACACATGAGCACCAGCTGGGCAGTCCCATCCCCAGAAAGTCCCATGACCCATTCCTGCCTTTACTCTTGGGTCCCTGAGCCCTATGAGTCCTACCTCTGTGATACATAGAGTGCCCTTCCTATCCTTATGGTTATTAAGTCAACTTTGCACCTAGTTAACAATTCTTTTTATTAAATTCTTCCTGTCAAATAACTTGTATGGGTTCTCTCTCCTGACAGGCCCCCAATTAATAATAAAAAAAAAATTTAAAGCCCTTAACATGGCTGTCTTCCTTCTCAGGGCCCATTTGCATGCACTGTCACATGGGATCCTCAGAGCAGTGCTGGGGACAAATTCTACTGTCAGTTCTCCTTTATACACATGCAAAAGCTAAGATTTACAGAGCTTGAATTTCTCAAGGTAATGCTCTAATAAGTGACTGAACCAGAACTAACTCCAAGCTATTTTCAGAATGCCAACCTGTGCATTGTTAGATATTCTTATTCCAAATGTACTGGCCACCATTTTGTTTTAAAGATAATAATTTGAACTATTAATCTTCATTGATTTACTTCAATGGAATGCTAAATTAGATCAAGACTCTTTCCATTCTTTTAAAATATTTTCCTTTAAAGTAATGCTCAAAACAATGTCACCATGTGATATATTGCAAATATTTGATATATAAGAAAACAATTAATTAACATTTTTTTTTGGAATCTGGAAGTCCTGGGATTGAATCTAACCTCCACTAGTTATTAGCCATGTGAAGTTTTAAAGGATACTTGAACTCTGTACTTAAAATTTCACATGTAAAATGACCAATGCCTGGATGGACTTTTGTGCAAATTATATGGTCTCTGGACGATTCCTGGTACGTAAACATTCTCAAATGAAAATTGTACATCATTGGATACAGAAACTGATTTTATCCTCAAAGTGAAACAAAATACTGTCTTCAAATTTTTCACAAAATAAACTTGGATAACTTCCACAGTTCCCCAGATCCAAAGAAATGAGTTCCTTTCCAACTTTTGCATCCCTAAAAGAGAAGTGGCATTCGATCCCTGGTTTTGATTTACATTTGTTGCACCTCAATTCTTCGAGGTCCCTTAGGGACTCTCAGGAAGGTCAACTGTGGAAACAGGAGGCAAGTTACCAAAGGGGAGATTCCAACCCATCAGGAGGATTCAGGCTGCTGGTAAAGGAATCAATCTCCAGTCAAAACAGCATGAAAATAAGAACTCGCATCAGCATTCATAATACTAAACCCAGAGGCAAAACAGACTTCAGTCCTAGAGCTTCTAAAAGGACAAGATTGGGCTTTTGTTGGATTGGTTGGCTTTTGGTTTTGTTTTTCCTTTGTTATCCTCAGCCTTGGGTTTGCCATGCCACCAGGAGGAAGATTGCTTAACAATCTTACAAGCTCCATCTATGACCAGTGACGGCTCCTGGACCCCTGATTCTCCATTAACATCATCAGACTTCCCCGAATCACTCGTCAACCATGTTTCTTCATGAGAAAAAATGTTCACCCTCAAGGTGGAATGGGGTCAGCGTCCCCTGAGGCCCACTGCTACTCAGAAGGACAGATCCTCAGAAGAAAAGCTAGTTTCCATTAGAAAGGAAGAAGCAGGACTTGAAAAAGAGATCTCATTGCAAATAAATATCAGGAGATTACTGACACCAATGATGTTAGAGTTCTTCTTGGTTATTCCCTCTTGTACCCATATGGATTTCTGCCCTCCGGCTCTTGTAACAAGTAACACCTGGCTAACTACAAACCTCAGAAACTTATTCTCTTACAGTTCTGGAGGCTAGAGTCAGAAATCAAGGTGTTGGCCAGCCACATGGTCTCTGAAGGCTCTCAGAACGTTCCCAGGCCCTGCCTTCTCCAGGTCTGACAGCCCCAGGTGTTCCCAGCCGAGGCTGCTTCCCTCCAGTCTCTGTCTTGTGGGTTCCATTGTCTATACCTTTTCTCTATGTGCCAAATCTCCCTCTGCCTCATCCTCATGAGTGGTTTGTCACTGGCTATAGGGCCCACCCAGATTACCTAGGAGGGTCTTATCCCGAGATCCTGCACGTCGTCACATCTACAAAGGCCCTTTTTCCCAGTCATCAGAACACTCAGAGTTTACGGGGAGCAGTATGTGGATGTACCTCTTTGGGGGGGGGGTGCACACTATTCTCTACCCTCTACCACAGGGTAGGGGTAAGTCAGTGTATTTCAAAGCTACAGCAAAAGCCTGGCACCCAGTAGGTAAGTGATGAATATTGGTTGGATCTAAATCCATGTATATATCTTCGCAGCCTCCACTGGCATTTTACTCACTTCCTGTGCCGGTACTTCTGGGGTTCTTGGCAAAGCAGCACTCCCTTGGCCTGAACAAGAAGAGTGTGAGCCAGGGGGACAAAGGGTGTGACTGTGGGATGGAGAGTCAGAGGGTGACCCAGATGGCAAGGTGAAGGGAGAAGGTGACCATCGCAGCAGGAGTGGGAGTGGGGAGGTAGCAGGATGAAACAAAGTGCATGACACATGCAGAATTCCTGGGCACTCTGTCTCCCTGCCTCTCCTCCTCTTGGCGTGGGCTATAAATAACTTATATGCCTCCTGTCAAGCAGCAGCCCCAGGAGTATGTAACTTCTTCCTCTTGAAAAATTCACAATTTCATAAAGGTTCTCTTTACAGATCCTATATCTAAGCTTATTTTTCTTCTGAGCAAACACATCAATCTTCCCAATCCCTCATTTTTCAAATAATGAGCCAAAGCTGTTTTCTCATTACTCTGTTTTCTATTTTTCAAAGAAAGGAGATGTTGAAATTTCATACTCAAATTTCATGCTCAGAGAATTTTCCAGCTGGAATGAAGGGACCTCAGGACTCATCTGTCCTGTTCCTGTGTCTTACAGGGAGGGACCCTGAGGCTGAGAGACGTTCCGTTACTTGCCCAAGGTCAAAGTCAGCAGTTGGAAGGAAAGGATGTACCATGGGAAGGAATGGTGGGAGCCAAGCCCCAGGTGAGAGAAGGGTCCTGGAAATGCAGGTGTCAGCAGGCCTGGGAGGGGGAACAGGGAGAGGGGGGCAAGTCTATCACTTCTGGGTCACCAGCTCCCGTCAAAAGTGTCTGTTTTGTCCCTTAAATTATCCCTAATACTCTTTATGCAATCTCATTTGCCAAGTAAAGGTTAGACCCTTAAACTGTAAAAGGATCATTATTCATGTTCTGGAGCCTCTGAGCAAGTGAAGTGAATCTAAATAATAAGATCCATAACTTTGTCATCGATTGTATTAAATGTACCATTCATCACCGTCTATTGACATGCAGTTACCACCCTCAAACTAGTCCCTATTATTCTCACCTTTTTAAGAGTACATTTGCTCGTTGCTTTGGCAAAAAGCCAAACTCTAAAGAGACATGATGAATGAAGAGGTCATTGGACCAAGGAGCACCTTGAACTAAGCAGGCAAGGTCAGGGAACTGCCTCTTTCCTCACACCTCTGTTCACTGGTGGGCTCTGACAGATGTCATGAAGCCCAAGGGAATGACAGCCTCTGGGACCTTCCAGGGAACAGTTCTCTGACATTCCAACTGTGCCCAGAAGAAAAGACAGACCCAGAGAATGTACGTGTCTCTCCCATGATTGCATGTCAAGTGGGCAAAATAGGAGAGCAGGGAGCTCGACTGTCCGACTTGTGTTGGTTTCCAAAACCAGCCTGCAACTGAAGCTGCATCTTTGCCTAAAATAAAAGTGTCACCCAAAGGCTTTTGGAAAATTGCAAGTAGAATAATTGCCTTGGCAACAGGGTGATTACATCAGGCAAGTTTCAATCAGAGAAATGGTGGGATGACGCATGTGTAGGGAGCTGGAGAGAGCCAAGACTCACCATCATGGTCTGGCCAAGCAAGTTCCAAGACCACAGAGAAGGCCGCAGGAAGGGAAGATCTCAAGCAGCTAGAACCCGCTGGGCATGCTGTTCAGCCACAAAAGCATGTCACTTCAGGAAAGGGCTATGCCTTCTTTAAGGAATTTCAACCGAGTCAGTTGGGCTCATTCAGAATAATCCTCCTAATTTAAAGTCAGCTGACTATGAACTTGACATCTTCCAAACTCATTCTCAGTGGTATCTGGATCAGTGCTTTCCTGACTTCCTGGTGACTGTCATTCAACCTAGCCAAGCTAACACATGAAGAAACTCTCCTGACAATCAGAGTGGATGTCCAGAGGGGTGGAGTGGAAAGTCAGGAATGGTACGAAGTCATCATTGGTAAGAAAGCACTTGAAGTCCACCACCTTTAAATTTTATTTATGAGGAAAGAGCCCCGGGGCTCTAGGTGTATTATCACATACAAGTGGCTCTAGCCAGCGTGCAGGTCTGTGTCAAGGTCTTTGCCTCTGTTCCCAAGAGATGCAGCAGTCTCTGATTTTCCTGATTTTCATGCAGTGTCTTTCTGAGGTTTCAATATCAAGATCTTGCTGTTCAGAGTCAGGATGGTGCTCAGAAACTGTACGGGAACACAGGCACTTTCCTGGGACTGGTAGCGTTTTTCTCATAATCTGTGTGCTGCTAACATGGGTGTGTGCAAATTGTGAAAATTCACTGGTCTATACACCAATGAAATAGGCCTTTTTCCGAGTATAGTATGACTGTCCACATCCTTCAAGATGCAGAGGCAAAAAGAAATTAAGCATGCAGGGGGCCATGGAGGGGAAGTCTGAAGGACACAGAGGGAGGGGGCTAAGTAGGTGTGGGGGGCTTTCAGGTCTGACACCTACGAAGGGAGAGAGGGAACCAAGGGAGTTGTGCACAAAGAGGCCTCAGTGCAGCCTGAGGAAGTCTCGTTCAGGCTGACGGGTTGGCCAGAGCAAAGACCACTCCACAGCAGAGCCCACATGGTGCCAAGACATCTGGCCCTGGTGTCCTCACTGTGCTTCGCCATCCGCTGGAGCAGCTGGGGACCAGCATAGACCTAAGAAGGACAGCTGATCCCAGAGGTGCAAAAGCGGGAGGCCGATCGGCCCTTGGAGGTAGCTTCTGCTTAAGACAGACCTGAGCCGCACACCCTGCACCCCAATCCTGGTTTACTCGGGAGAACAGCAGCGTGACACGTTCAGCACAGTAGAGCCCCAGCTCGAGTCCTAAGGAAGCAAACTCTAGCCTGCGTCCCTTCCTCTCCATCGCGCCTGTGGTGCCGACTCCCCGGAGGCTCTGAACCCAGGTCACACTGAGGAAAACAGACCCCTTCCTTCAGCCTTGTGTAGCCACAGAACACTCAAGGGGACCTTGTGTCCGTGAGGGCAAAGCCTTTCTGGATTATTGTCAGACGATCCTTCTAAGAAATGGGTGAGAATCGGTATTCTGGGTGTTTTCTAAAGGATGAACTCTTCAAAGGGAATCAGTTCATCTCTTTAGTCTTCAAAGCAGAAATAACCTGTCCAGCGAAGGAGTAGCCAAACAGCCACCAAAGGGTCTTCACAGGAAATCTTAAATCAGCCATGGAGAGGGCACAGCAGATCAGCGACAGGAACGTAGCACCCAGCTCCCTGGAAAGCCCGGGGTAGGTTCTGGGCCAGGCAAGGACTACTAACCACATGCAGGACAGGCAGGAGCAGGCTTGAAAGCAAGAGCCACAGAGTCAGACCTCAGGGAAGCCTCTGGGCACAGGCAGGGGCCAGAGCTCCTGTCCCAAGTCTGTACCTATCCTCTAAGAGTCTGCCCCGCCCCCAATCAGGTCCTGGTCCCACAGTAGCTAACCACTGCAAACCTAGGCCAGCACAATGCAAATTCCTTCTCTTAAAGGTCCACGCACCTAAGGTGCACCTGGAGGTGCCTGCCTCCTTCCTCCACCCTCTTCCCTCCCTCCCCCAGCTCATCTCTTCTTCAACCACTGCCACTTTGGTGCCAGGTATTGGTGGTGGTCACCAGGATGGGTGTGTGTGAGCATACACGTGTGAGTGCCTGTGTTTGAATGTTTGTGGGGGTGGGAAGCATCCTGGGGTGTAAAATGGTGTTTATAAACTTCAATAAGGAGTTAAAAATTGATTTCCTTTACAACACGGCCAAGATGGCTTTCTTGCCTTCTGTCATAGAAACACGCTGTTTGGCCTTCTCCTGTGTGGCTCTTAGCTCCTCCTTGGCCTTTTGATCAGGGAACAGCTCACGACTTCAACATGTGCACTCTCTCCATGATTTCAGCTGGGGTGATCTTTACCCCTAAGATGGTTCTGATTACCATCTGCACACTGAAAGCCCCCAAGTTTATCTAGAGCATCAGAGCGGGGTATCCACTTGATTCCCTAACACATCTCCTTGCATGGCTGAAAGACATTTGCAATCTATCATGCAAAAGCCAAAGTCTGGATCTTTCCCCAAGAAACCTGCTCCTTTTCTAGTTTTATCTACCTCATTAAATGCAAAACCCCTGGCACCATCTTCAACCCCCTTCTCTCTCTCATCTTATCCAAACTCACTAGCAAATCAAGCTGGCTGTATCTTCAAACCTACCCTAACCCAGCCCTCCACTGCAACCACCATATTCAAACCACTAGATTTTGGCAGTGAAATGTCAACTTATCTCCCTTAAGGGCCTATCCTCAAAACAACTAAGTGACCCTCTGCCTTAGGCAAGGTCACCTGGAAGCAGAGATCCTGATGGAAACTTTCAGTGCATGTGATTTATTACAGAAGTACTCTCAGGGAAAATAATCAGCAAAGGTTTGAGGGAAGGAGAAAGAGAGGAGTGAGGAGGGCCTTGGCTTGATCGGTGGGGAGAGGTGTGAAGAGGGACTCTGAGCTTCAGACAGCACCATTCAGGCAGACCTCTAGGCAGAGATCCAGCTTTTTGTAATCCCCGTCAGTCACTAGCCACAGACCAGTAGTGGTTCTAGTCACTAGGGGGAGTGTCTGCAGAAGGGGCAGCTGAAAGCCATCAAGAGTCAACAGGCACAGATGAGGGGGAGCCTGCAGTAGTGTATCTACCTGACACACCACGCTGGCCAAGGGAAAGCCCCTGGGTAAGACACTGACCACTTCTAGAGCAGTAGTTCTCAAGCCTCAGTGTGCATCAGAATCACCTGGAGGCTTAGTGAGTGAAGACATAGGGCTCCCAGTTCAATTTGAATTTCAGATCAACAATGAGTGATTTTTTCAGAATAAGTGTGGCTCATGCAATATTGAGCATTCATATTAAAAATTATTCATTGTTGATCTGAAATTCAAATTGAACTGGGCGTCCTGTCATTTGTCTCCTCTCTGGAGGGCTTGTTGAAACAGATTGCTACTGTTTCTAACTCATTAGGCTCAGGGTGGGTCCAGGAATGCGCCCCTCTTACAAGTTCCCAGGCTTAACTGGTTCAGGGACCACATACATATTGAGAAACACTGTTGTGGCTATTTTTTGTAAACATGTCAGATTGTGGTGTTCAAAATTGTCCAGGGCCTTCCAAGTACCTTATAAGAAAAGCCAAAGTACTACCAAGGACTGTTAAAGGTCCATGGGCAATGGAGATCCCCCCTTATCTCAGTCCCTAAACCCCTCCCCTCTGCACTTTCAAGAGATGCAGGCAAAATAGCTGTTTCTGGAACCAAGCACAATTCCACCCAAGGAACTTTGCACAAATGGTTCCTCCTGATTAAATTATTCTCCTTACACAGATACGGGGGTCAGTGCTTCACTCCTTCAGCCTTCCCTTGATGCCACCTTTCCACCGTGTTTTAGATTGCACCCCACGCACAGCCCCAAGCCCATCAGTCTGCTCTGTTTTGTTTATCTCCGCAATGCTGTCTTCATCTGACAAGCAAGGAAACATATCATTTGCTTATTATCTACTTCCTCCTGAAATGTAAGCTCTGTGAACACAGAGATTTGTGTTTATTACACGGGCTGCTATTCACGGCAGTGATATCATTTTCCCATACATAGGAGGTGCTCAACAAATGTGTAAAATAAATGTTTAAAGACAAGGAGATGCCCTGATCTGAGAGTGCGGCCTGACAATCATTCTTTGATCACTGGCATTAAACCACCTCTTGAGCAAGGCATGAAGAACCAACTGCAGAAAATCTCCTTTGTGCAAATGGATGAGCTCAGGTCACCCAAGCCCAGGGGAAAATCATTTGGACTTCAAAAACTCCTATTGCAAAATTACTTAGGGCAGTTTGGAACATTCAGCAATTGGTTTCCTGTGTTGCTCATGTTTTGGTGTTTAAAATCCAAAGTCAGGCCACAGGGACAGGTAGAAGGTCTATCTGGTCCCACAACCCTACCACCAGGTCATTTGTCAAAGTCTTGGAGCCCATTCCTTTTTCCTCCAGCTCTCTTGAAATGCAAAGTACAGATAAAAATCAGATATTATCCATGTACAAGGTGATGTTTTGATACATGTCTACACTGGGAAATGATCACCCAGACAATCACAGCCAGTTCTGACAACATGCAGAAGCATCTGTAGCAGTTAGGCCCCTGTCACATACCCTGCATCTGTAGTTCAGAGACACCTCTGCCGTCAGCCCACAGGCACTTCAAAACTAGGGCCAAACTTTCCCTCAGAAGCAAAGATAGCCTCACAGTAGAACCAGCCCAATCTCCTCAGGACAGGGGAACCCTGGAGAGGCAGGGAGGTGGGGAGCTGAGGAGGAGGAGCCTGCACCCAGCGGGTGGAGCCACACAGTCTCACCTGGCTCATTGTACTAGGAACAGGTGACACTGTTTCAAGCGATTAGTATTCTCTTTTAGTTCAGAATCTCATTAAGTTATTTTGAATGTGAACTAAAGGTACTCAAAGGGGCTACACTGTTTGTATATGTAAATTACACAAAGAAAGGTAAAAATGGGTCCTTCTATGTTAAGTTTAAAGTTTGTTGGCTACAATCATCAATTCATGTGCCAATCACAAGAAACTTTTCAAATAGAATGTAATTCCAGATGCTTTGACACCAAAGTTGAATTGAAACAAAAACTATTAATTCATCAAACTCACTGTATTTCACAGTCCTGAGGACAAACAAAATGAAATAAACAAACCCACACATTTTGCATAGTTAATATTCTAAATTCTTAACTCTAGCCATTTGCATTCTGTTTGCAGGATCAACTCTTGTTTATGCCTGCAGAATCCTAACACTAAAAATCTGACATTTATCTCCTCAACTAGCAGATGATAAAACTTCTAAAAAATAATCTCTGTGCACACAACTGGTGAATTTTTTCATAATAAATGCTCAAAGGTATCCATTTAATAAATCTCATAAAAACTCTAGCCTTCCTACCAAATATTAAAATACTTTGAATTGAGGGTAATAGGAAATGCTTGCTATGTAAACAGACTCAGTTGGAATCTATCTCAGGTAACTTTTAAGGCTAAGAAGTTTAGAAAAACTCAAGAGTGTTTAATTGCTGCAGAATGTTTCCTTCCATCTGCTGCCTGTCCCAACCCTACTTGCTGTGGGCCAGTCCAAAGTCACCAGCCCACTCTCGCTGTCCTGTCCTTCTCTGCTGGGGTAAACCACCTCCCAGTTCACCTGGATTTATGCAGAATTTTTGGTGCTAACAGTAGGACCTGTGGGCACAAATTGATCACCCTACCTGAATCCTCAAGTTCCTCTCCCAGAATGACCCTCCAGCTGGCTAACACTAATGGTCTTAATGGTGAGGGTCTCTGGTGAGTATCTCCTTTGGAGTTAGCTGCTGAGCCTCTGAGAGTGGTGTGCAATCCTCACCCTAACCCTGCTTGACCACCAGCACAGCTGCTGCCCCTCATCAACACAAAAACCCCAACAGGAGGCTCATGGACGGGATAGGCAGAAAGGCACTGTGGGCCAGGTGCTTGTGGTTCCAGCTAACTAGGTGGGTGGGGCGGAAGAAGTATACTTAGGGAGCTACAGGCACACCCTTCTCTCGGTCTTCCTGGCCAGCAAAAGCTGCCCCTGTGGGTGACTAGTTGCTGCAGCCCTGAGGTGTGCCAGACTCTGCCTGTCCTATCCGGTTGCTGGGGTGGTAGGGTGGGTCCCAGGTTTTCTCTGGAGCTTGTGAGGTCTGCTCTTCCTTTGATCCTTTCTTCCTAAAGCTGCTCAGCTCTCTCTCTCAAAGCCCAAGACTACAGCCAAACAAAAGACCCTTCTTGGTGCGGCTCCTGAACAAGCTAAGCTGGGTTTCTTGCTTTCCCTGGTACTGCCAGAGGCCCCCTGACCCCAAAAGACCCTCCTTGTCCTCAACGACTTCCTTTCCTTCCCACAAAAAGGCTTTACAACAATCTGTCCTCAGCTCTGAGAGCCATAGGTGAAGCTTACTTTATGCAAAACAGCAGGCTGGGAAGGAGCTGGCTGGAGCCCCGACAACCTGGTTGGGTGGAGATGAGGGGAAACGCCTCCTCACCAGGAGTAACCGTGTTTGGGGGTGTGGGCAGGGCTGCTGCAAATCACGTGACCCCCAAAGCTGGGAAGTTGGAGACGAGGGCTTGGGTAGAGGAGTCCTGCAGGAGAGACGCTAAAGAGCGTGTGCTCTCTGTGAATCGGGGTGATCCGATCCCTCAAATCCAGCTCAAAGGGAAAGTGCCAGGCATTAGGGAGCTCAACCCGAGACCCTAGACCCCTCCAGGGCAGCGAGGCTAGCAGCTGCCACACTAGGAGCCCTGCGGCATTTTCTCTTTGCTATTTCATTTGACACACCTCCCGGGCTCCTTGGGAGCATCCGGCTTGTGTTAACAAAACACCCAACCCAGTCATCTCGGGTCAGCCATTTAACTACCTGATCCCTACAACCCCAAAAAGATGGGTCCCCTGACCCAACTGAGATGTGCAAGGATCTGGCCACAGCTTTACCTAAAGTTCAAGATTCTGGTTCATTCTCTAGCCAGTGAATGGCTTTCTCAACATAGTGGATTAAATACTCCTAAAATGAAGAGTTAAGGAGTGGCAGGTTGTTTGGGGCTGCACCCGGCCATAGGAACCCTTCTGAACACGTCTCCCCAATTAGCAAAGAATAGCTAGTGCTGTGTGTCATCATTCGAAGTACTTGACCATCTGGGTTCCAGACTTAGCAGACAGCTGAGGACCTCCTAGTACTCTAAAACCCTAGTAAAGTAAGACTTCCATTAAGGCTCTGCACAGGGCAGAATGCCAGAACTTCTGACCCAGGGAATTCCATGTCCCTTGCTGATCCTGGGTACTACTGGGATCAGTATTTGTGCCATTGAGAAGTGACCCCAGTGCCTATAGCTATGTTTCCACACTCCTCTCTCATTCTTTGCTACACCCGTCAGTAGCACATGAGTCTATCTTAAAACGGAAGAAAATCAAGTTGGGACTTCCCAAGGCAATAACTAGTGACAGGTAGAGGAGAGTTAGTCCCACTCCTGTTCAGTCTGCTCCTTCTTGGTCCCTGAGCCGGGAGCTGAGTGAACATGATTTGGCTTGGCTTTCATAGCCATATAAATCGGGGCTTATTACCTGCATTAATGCTAAGTTGCCTTCATCTGAGAAACCGGGAGAGTTGATCATTCCCGAGGCTTTCTCAGATCTGGCTCAGCATGCCTAATTTTAGGGCGCCAGCTGAACGACTTCTGCGGGTGTGGGAAGGGGCGCCCAGCTGGAAGCGAGATGCTAACTAGACTGCTAGAGACTGCCCCTCCCTGGGGCTGCACACAGCCAGCAGGTGCAGCTGGCTTCAAATTCAGATGGTGTCTATGCTGCTCCTGGAGAATGTGCAAGAGCAGAGGGCCAGGAAAGGCCTCAGTGAGCTTCCTAGAGTGAGCCTCGCTCTCACCGACATACTATATTTGATGTCCCGAAGTTACCTTCTGGTGCAGAAAATGATGCAGCACAACTCATGTGCTTAGGGAAAGCTAGAACATCGTCCCCGTTGGTCACAGCCTGGCTTTCTGCTCTGGCTTCAGCATCCTGACATCTGTACTGAAGAGAGATTTAGTCTTTGAGAATGACTGACTGCAGTCAAAGGACCTAGTCACTGGGAGACGGTTTCTAATCTTCAATGAAGTAACAGTTATAAAGACTACCGTAAAGCTTTAAGCTGCCCCCATTTTAGCTTAGCACTAACATTAGCATATGCAGTGCTGGATTGATGGTTGGTATCACTCACATTAGTGCCCATAACTTTACACTGCTCTCGGCACCCACCACCCTTGCCACAGTCAAATGCTGTGAGGTGTAAATGCAGAGGCCACTTGTCAGATGGTGGTGTGTGCCTGGGAGGTGAACATTCCTAGTGTCTTGACGCATCGGGGCCCAGTGGGTGCAATCCTGCAAGAAGCTGGTGGGCTCCTCATGTTTGAATTGGGGGTTGCTAAGGTCCTAGAGAATAGACTTACTGCCCCTACAGAGAAACGAAACTTGTAACGGCTAGTTCAGAAGCCTGCGTGTGCCGGCTCAGATGTCTGGTCTCTGCAAAATGAGTCGTGTGTCCCATCCTACTGAGGGGACTCCTCAGGTTTTAAGAGTTAAGGGCAAACAATCTAAAACCTGAACATCAGGTCTCGCTAGTTTAAAAAGTGCTTAGAACATCCCAGCTGAAGGCTCTCAAGTGTCTCCCAGTAAAAACCAGAGCTTGCAGGTTCACGTAGCACAGGTAAAGGATAACAGTCTATTTGCTGCCCTGACTTGTATCCACAGTACTAAGGGTTGGCAGTGCTCTCAAATTGGGAATCTCATCTGATGTCAGGTATGAGGCCGCTCATCTTGGAACAAAACCTAAGTGGACTGGACTGAAAGACTTTGCACCAAGGTGGGCCCCTTACAACTGGCTTCAACTACCATGGCTTTGGGTTTATCTGGACCTCATTCAGCCCCTTATCTTTCCCTCACCTGTGTCCTGGTGTTAAAATACAGCACCCCTCTATATTCAAAACACTAGAAAAACTAGGGATAACAGTCTGTAGAGAGATTCCTGTCTACGCTAAGCCCTAGGCCAATATCATTGTAAGTGGAGAAAAAGTGAAGGCATTTCCTCTAAACTGGAACAAGACAGGGATGCCCTCTTTCACCACTTCTACTTAACATAGTCCTTGAAACACTGGCCAGAGCAATTAGACAGACGAAAAAAGGATATACATAGGAAAAGGACTCAAATTGGCACTACTTGCTGATAGGATTCTATACCTAGAAGACCTTAGAAGTTCCAGAAAACTTCTAGAACTAGTAAATGAATTCAGCAATGTAGCAGGATATAAAATCGACACCCTCAAATCAAAGGTATTTCTGTGTATCGGTGACAAATCCTCGGGAAACGAGGAAAACCACCCCAATTTCAATAGCCCCAAAAATACTTGGGAATCAACTTAATAAGAGGTGAAAGATCTATGAAAATCGGAACCCTAAAGAAATCAAAGAAGATCTTAGATGGAAAGATCTCCTCCTTTGCTCTTGGATAGAGGTAGAATTAATATTATCAAAATGACTGTACTCCCAAAGCACTACACAGACTTAATGCAGTTTGATCAAAATTCTAATACCATTCCTCATACAAATAGAAAAAAATCATGAGAAATAAGACCAAGAATAGCTAAAGCAGTCTTTAGCAGGAAGAGTGAAGCAGGTATCTTAAATGATACTACAGAGCAATAATAACAAAAACAGCATGGTATTGAAACCAAAACAGACTGGTAGACCAATGCTCCAGAATAGAAGACATAGAGATTAACCCACAAAATTCGTTCTCTTACCTTGGACAAAGGTACCAAGAACATACATTGGAGAAAAGATAGCCTCTTCAACAAATAATGCTGGGAAAACTGGAAATACATATGCAACAAAATGAGAGAGAACCCCTATCTCACCATGCACAAAACTTGACTCAAAATAGACCAATGACTACAACCAGAGCTCCTGTATCTAATAGAAGAAAAAGTGGGCCCTAATATCCATCAGGTGGGATTAGGCCCCAACTTCCTTAAGACTCCTGTGGTGCAAGAATTAAAATCAAGAATCAAATGGGTTGAACTCAAACTATAAAAAGCCTTCTCAGCAAAAACAATCTGGGATGAATAGAGAGCCTACATCTTGGGAGCAATCTTTACCCATCACACATCAGAGCACTAATCTCTAGGGATAGGAAGAGTTCGTCTATGAAGACAAGTGTTGGTGAGGATGTGGAGGAAAAGGCACACCCATACATTGCTGGTGAAACTGCAAATTGGTGCAGCCAATATGGAAAGCAGTATGGAGATTCCTAGGAAATCTGGGAATGGAACCTCCATTTGACCCAACTATCCCTCTCCTCGGACTATACCCAAAGGACTTAAAAATGGCATACTACAGGGACTCGGCCGCATCAATGTTTATAGCAGCACAATTCACAATAGCTAAACTGTGGAGCCAACCTAGATGCCCTTCAGTTGGGTGAATGGACTTCTAAAAACTAGCGCATATACACAGTGGAATTTTACTCAGCATTAAGAGAATAAAATCATGACATTTGCAAGTAAATGGATGGCATTGGAGAAGATAATGCTAAGCAAAGTTATCCAATCCCCAAAAAGCAAATGCCAAATGTTTCTTCTGATACAAGGAGGCTGATTCATAGTGGGGGGGGGAGGGAGAGCATGGGAGGAATAGGTGGATTCTAGACAGGGAAGAGGGGTGGGAAAGGGAGGGGACAGGGGATCAGCAAGGGCAGTGGGATATGATAGACATCATTATCTAAAGTACATGTATGAAGACTCAAATTGGGTGTCAACATACTTTACACATAAACAGATGAGAAACTGGTATGTGTAATAAAAATTGTAATGGAAAAAAAATCTGGGAATGGAACCACCATTTGACCCAGCTATCCCTCTGTCTATACCCAAAGGACTCAAAAACGGCATACTACAGGGGCACAGCCGCATCAATGTTTATAGCAGCACAATTCACAACAGCTAAACTATGGAACCAACCTAGATGCCATTCAGCAGATGAATGGACTAAAAAAGGTAGCATACATACACAACAGAATAAAAGAGAAAATCATGGTACTTGAAGGTAAATGGAGTCAGAGAAGGTAATGCTAAGTGAAGTTAGCCAATCCCAAAAACCAAATGCCGAATGTTTTCTTTGATACAAGGAGGCCGATTCATAGTGGGATTGGGTGGGGTGGGGGGCAGCATGGGAGGAATAGATGAACTTTAGATAGGGCAGAGGGATGGGAGTGGAGGGGAAGGAGCAAGAGGCCATTAATAATGGTGGAATGTGATCACATTTATCCAAAGTACAGGTATGAAGGCAAATCGTGAATATACTGTGTATACAACCAGAGATATGAAAAATTGTGCTCTACATATGATAAGAACTGTAATGCATTCCACTGTCACATTAAAAAAAAAAAAAACGCACTGAAGTGATAGGCTAAGATGTTCATGGGCCCTTTAAAACTGTGTTCCCTGTGGCTTACAATCCTGGGGCTTGGGTCATGCCTAGCAGCTACATAGATTCCATTTGGAAAAAGCCTATATTGACTGCAAGTGAAATTATTGATGCTAACAGATATGGTTGTGCAAAGTCCTGATCAGGAGCTGTAAGTAGTATCTGCTATAAAGTAGCAGTTGGTCCTCAGACCAGTGTGACTGCCAGCTTAGATAAGTGCTATAAGAGGCCCCACACGGGGCCCAGGCCTACGGAGAAGCCCCCACACGGGGCCCGGGCCTACGGAGAAGCCCCCACACAGGGCCCTCCTTGTTCTCCTGACCTCTGCGCATTGGCAGCTAAACTGGGACACCAAAGGCAGGACTTGGAACCTGGGGCTACAGGGGTCCTCCTTGCTGACCCTAAACTCCACTTGGTGAGCCTGGGTGTCAGGATAGCTATCAATGACATGCCACCAGATTCTGCTTCAGGCTGGCTCCTGGTCAATGAGGTCGGATGGCAACGCTGCTGAGTCGGGCCCATCCCATGTCTGAGGGGCCCTAGTGAGGCTGATTGTCCCCGTTTCTGACTAGGGAAGGACTTGCTCTCAAATGAGCACCACGAAACATGACATGGCGTGAAGCGCAGGTGTTGGCTGTGTATTCCAGGTGGGGACTGCCTTCTGGGTCAGGATACCCGAAATCCTGGGTGCCACCTTGCTGGGCTAGACTGGATGCTAAGGTCACCAGACCTAAACAGGGACCTGTCCTCCAGCTAGAGCGTTACAACCCCGAGGTGTTGGTGAGGTAAGGTCCAGAAAATCGGGCCACGCCAAAAGCTTATGCCAGCTGTGCCTCTGAAGATGGCTACATCTGGCCGAGCTGTGCCACATGGGGACAGGGTGACCTAACATCTGGCAGAGTATTCTGTGGCTGGGTCAACACCTTGTCTTCATGGCAGGACACCCAGGCACTGCCCAAACATAAGGCATCTTACGTGTGGATACAATGGCTGGGTCCACACTGACGGGAGGCCGGGGATGCCTTTGAGACTCGGGTCTTGAGAACCCCTTTCTAACCTCCGTTCCAGCATCAGTCCAGTTGGCTGAGTCAATTGCTTGTGTTCAAAAGCAAAGACAACCACGACAGGTTCCTAGTGATGTGGACTAGTCTGTCACATCAATGCTATCATGCACCCAAGGGAGGGGGTCATGGCGCAGTCCCTGATCCTGGCTTCTAGAGCTAGGCCTCAGGACCTCTGGGGTAGTTCATCTCTATCCTACTCACCATTTACCAATTGCCCCCCTAAAAACTTGTCTCTTGACCTATCTGAAGACCTGTGTCTCCTGATAATCTCTCACTGAGCAAGAAGCATCCCTGTCACCTGAACAAAGGGTGGCGTCTCGCTCCTGATCCAATTCTGTGATGGAAGATCACTGTTCTGGAAACTTTGTTTCAGTCTTCAACTCGCTTTCAAGGTGTCGGCCTTGATCGCCTGCCCAGCGGACTCTGGAGCCATCGCAGGACAGCTGTGAAAAGACTTCTGTGAGCCTGGTGCCATTCTTGGGGTATCGGTGCACCTCTGGGGTGGGCTGTGAGTGAGAAGAATGCTCTGAACAGCATGATCCTCGAGTCCCCAGTTCTCCCAGGTTCCCGACTGTGGGAGCCTGGCTCTGTAGACGACGGCTTTTAACTGGTATTAAAGTACCAACCTAACACAACGAGCAAAACTGCCTGTGGCTAGACGGGTACGGGGAATAAACTTGTTCTTAGAACTTGCTTTTACTCCTGCAAATCGAGTCGGTAGATCCCAGTGCAAGATCGGGGACATGATTAGACCAGCATGTACTGTCCCCAGAGCTCAGTGCCACTAGCAGAAAATCCCAACAATGGGAAGCAAGGGTGAGGTCAAGGTCACGAAGCCACCACTAAAAGAAGTGGGTTCACTGGCTTTGATTGGCCAAACACAAGGCTTTCTGTAAAGGACCACAGGGGGCTTTGGAATTTTTTTAAGGGCAGAGGGAGTAACTTCAATGTAAAATGTTGCATAAACTGAAGAAACTAACATGGTCTACATACCGGCCTCAAATACAAAAAAAAAAAAAACCTGCTCTTTCAAGTCTCCCTTGTGTGTGTCAAACACTGGCTCTGACTTATTGACTCTCCCAAGCCAGGGGAGTGGATGACCATCTAGCTCTGCTGTTTGGAAACGGTAAACATTCCTTTTCATTGACGGCTTTGCTGATGTCTTGGGTTTAAGTCTGCCTCGCCATGGGTAATAGAAGCCAGGCTAGGAGGGGTCCCCTTCATTGGGGTCCCCTTCATTGGGGTCCCCTTCATTGGGGTCCCCTTCATTGGGGTCCCCTTCATTGGGGTCCCCTTCATTGGGGTCCCCTTCATTGGGGTCCCCTTCATTGGGGTCCCCTTCATTGGGGTCCCCTTCATTGGGGTCCCCTTCATTGGGGTCTCAATGGGACAATGATAGACATATCGGTTCTCTGAATGTGCACTGACTGCTCCTTTGAGGCAGCTAGTCCCCTGCCCCCTTCACTACTCTCCATCAGAAGGCCTGAAGCTGAAGCCAACCGAGGGCTTTGAGAACAGGATCAGCATCCCGAGGGGTTAGGTGTAGCTTCTCACTGTAGAAGCGAAACAGCAACTGAAAGGAATGGGCTCTAAGATGTCGGCCTTTGAGCCTCTACCCAAGGCACGAGGGCTGTGCTGCAGAAAAGTGCAGTGTTCAGCACAGCCTGCTGCAACTCGCATCAGAGGAGTAAGTTTAGCCAAGTGATGGTGAAACTTTTTATAGCCAATGAATTGTGGCTCTAATGCATTCTTACATGCTGTGGGCACCCACGGGGGCACTACCAGAAGTAAGGCTGAAGTGGAAGCTAAGATTTTTGCAGGGTTGGGAAAGGCCTATCTTGTATCCCCTCGTGTACCCGTGAGGCCTCAAGATCCAGAGCAGCAGGTGGTGGCCACAGGTTCTGCAACTGAATCTCCCAGGACAGTTCTCAGGCAGATCTTGGAGCCCCAGGAATCCTGCTTGCTCCAGAAGCAAGCCCAGCCTGAGTCACCTCCTTGAGAGGTCTGCAGCTCTCCAGACTGAGACCCCTCAGTTCATGGGAGTAACCACAAGAAGAGGTAGGCTCCCCAAGTTGGTGTTTGGAAACTCGCCAGTCTGTCTACACTTCCTTTCTGAAGTGCCCTCACGAAAAGTGAGACTGGAACACTCAAGTGGACACACATGAAACCACAATGGGGAGGACAGGGACCTTGCCAGCACCCCAGCTGCTGTCCCCACCTCCACACTCGCTGTCCCCACCTCCACACTCGCTGTCCCCACCTCCACACTCGCTGTCCCCACCTCCACACTCGCTGTCCCCACCTCCACACTCGCTGTCCCCACCTCCACACTCGCTGTCCCCAAATGTCGAGTTGATGCCGACGGTGTTTGTCTTGGCGTGCAGTGGCTCCATCTACAGGTGGTGCCCTTGGTCCGACCTAGGCATGCTGTGTGCAGCAGGACCTGCTCACCTCCAGTTCCAACTTGTGCTCTGCTCTGCAGAGCACAGCTCCAGCTTACCCACTCTGGTGTGGAGCGGCATTTGGGCAGAAGCTTGGTCGCTTCGCAATTTGTGCTCCTAACCAGGCTGGGAGTACAGCTGGTGAGCATGCGTATACTCTTCTGTGTGTGTGTGTGTGTGTGTGTGTGTGTGTGTGTGTGTGTGTGCACCCTGCAGTAAAATCTTTGTCACTAATAGATTCTGGCTTATGGTGTCACCCCAGTCACACAAAAGGATGTGCTTTCTCTTGGTGTATGATGGTTGCCATTGCTCAACATGCTTGCCAGTACGTCATAATGTCTGATTTCAGGCTACCTTGTGGCTCTGCAGCAGTACTAAGATCTAGGATCTGGAATGTTTCGAAGATTGACTCGATCATAAGTAGCTGTTGGATATCCAAAATACATGAGGTTGTGTCAATATATGCACAAGGTCTTAGAATCGGCTTTCTTGTTGCCTCTATTTGCCATGTTAGAATGGTCACTGTGGCAGCCAACTGGGTATACTTACTGGGCTACAATGAATGGAGGATGGAGGTGCCATCCCCAGAACTGAGTCTCTCCTCCTCTGGGCTCTCACTGTGGGTTTGGATCAAAACAGCTCTTGCTTTCACTCGGATTTTGGAACTGACTACTTATTACTTGAAGTTGTGGTTGATGGATCATGTGCTGCTTCTCTTCCAGCTTCTGCATGAAGGTCATGTGTCCAGGGTAGCACTGGGCAGCTTGAAGCTAACCACAACCTGGGTTGAAGGACTTGCTCCTTTCAACTTTTTTCAGTGTGGGGCGTGCCTAAATTGGTGTCTAACTTCTTTGAGTGAAAGAAAAGTTGGCTGGGGATGTGGCTCAAGCGGTAATGCGCTCACCTGGCATGCACGCGGCCCTGGGTTCGATCCTCAGCACCACATAAAAACAAAGACTTTTGTCCACCAAAAACTGAAATATTAAACTCTCACATTTAAAAAAAAAAAAAGCTGAGAATCTTAAAGCCACATAAGGGGACACTAACAAGGTTTCAGGAATGGTGTGGTCCTCGGTTCTTACTGTTGCTGCTGGCCTTGGCCATACCACCTGTTTCCAGGTGAATCTTGATGCTGTAGGTAATGGCAGGATAACTGCCTGAGTGGGATCACATGACCATAGGGAACAGATGGTTCCTTTGTTGATGCTTTCACTTTAAGCAAAATAGTTATTTGCTCTGAACACCTTCTGGGGAACCTGCTACCTCACCTATCCTATATCTTGCATACAACTAGAGGAACTCTCATGTGGATACTGGTACTAATGACAAGAGTGAGAACCCATAAGCCTGCTCGGAACATGAGGCTCGTAACTAAGTCCTCGATCTAAGCAGGAAGGTTCAAGGCAGCCAGTTCTTCCATGGGATCTCATCATGAGGATGTCACTCGGGTTCTCTGTAGGATCCACCTTTGTCCCAGGTTAAAACTGTCTATACAAATCCTGTCAACAAACCCTTATTAAAAAGAAACAACACCTTTTGTGATGTAGAGGAACACTGTCACTCATGGCAAAAATACCCATCTCCGACTAAATAGCACCTATGACCAGGCATATGGCACACACCTGTAATCCCCGCTACCTGGGAGGCCAAGACGGGAGGATCACAAGCTTAGGATCACAAGTTGCCAAGGCTTGCCTTGTCTCAATAGACACTTTAAAGGGTCTGGGGATGTAGCTCAGTGACGGTGTCCATGGGTTCCGTCTCCAGCACTGCCCCCACCCCCAAACCCTTAGAAATCTATCGGCAAAAAGCAAGCTGGTCTCAGTTTGAAATAACCACCCGCCCTCAAAATTTGTGTAATGGCCTCCTGAATTCAAAGATCACATTCTAAACCTCACTTTTATCTCAATGTTTCCCCCTCATCTAATATCTTAAGATGTGTTTTATGGCCTAATCTATTTTAGAATCCATTTAATGGGATAAAAAGAATGCATAATCTGCAGCTGTTAGATGGAATATCCTATTGGTGTCTTAAGATCACTTGATCTGGAAGTATAGTTTGACTTCTTTGGTCTGAGTAGCTTAATGGTGAGTAGGTTATTGAAGTCATCCTCTACTGTACTCAGTCTACATTTTATGTCTAGTAATGTGTTTAAAACTGGATCAGTCTGCCATTCAGAGCATACATATTTATAATATCTTCATGACTTTATGTAGTGACTTTCTGCTTTTCTAAATGATTTTAGCTTAAGTCTACTCTATCATTTATCAGTACAGCTACTCCTGCTTGCTTTCAGGTTCTATTTGCTTAGAATATTTTCCATTCTCACTTAGACCCTCTTAGAGATGAGTCAGGTGCAGGCAGCATGCTGTTGGGTATTGTCTTTTAATCGGTCAGTTTTAACTGAACTCACTTACATTCATTGTTAGTGTAGGTCCCTATCATTTTCTTTTACCTGAGTGGTTTTAAATATCCCATGTTCATTTTTTCCTGTACTGTTCATCTTGGATGCTTGATGGCTTACTACACTGTGAAAGCATTTGACTTATCTCTCATTTGCATGTCTAATCTTCTGGTAGACTTGTTCTTTCCTAGGATCTTGAAACTGTGCTGATCCTCACCCTCTGGGTGTGGGATTCCATTAAATATCTTCTGTAATGCTTGTCATGAATTTTTTAGTTGATCTTGAAAGGCCTTTATTTCTCCTGATTCTGAGGAATACAATAATCTTAGTCGGTGAGAACTTTTCATTCATGACTTAAAACACATGAAATTCCATGCTCGCATAACCTTATTGTTCTGTGAGCCTGTTCTGATGGGTTTGACTTTCAGTGTGACCAACCAGGCACTGCTTTCTTGAAACCTTTTTTTTTCTTTTTGTATTGGGGATTGAAGGCAGGGTGCTTAACCAACTGAGCCACATCCCCAGCCAGTTTTTTGAGACAAGACCTCAACTTAAGTTGCTAAGACTGCCTTGAACTCATGATCCTCCTGCCTCAGCCTCCCAAGCTGCTGGGATTACAGGTGTGCACTATCACACTCACATTCTTTTGCAACTTTGACTATTCATTCTTGGCAACCTCGACATCCTGGAGAGGTTCTCTTCTGGTCATGTCTATTTGGGGTTCTAAATGTACATTTTACCTGGATGTCCACATCTTTCCCAACATCTGGGAAGTTTTCAGCTACTTAAGAGAACTTTATGCCCTCAGCATATAGATCTTCTTCCTCTGTTGCTAACAACTCAGAAGGTTGATCTTTAAATGGTATCTAGAGATCCTGTGTGTTCCTCGCTGTTATATGGATACTCTATTCTGGCAGAGTTGTCCTCAAGTTCTGATCTCCCGCTTGATCTAGTCTGAGGCTTTCAACGAAGTTTATCTGACTCGGTTTTGTGTAGATTTCAAGATTTAGTTTCTTAGTTTATTGAAAAGCTCATATCCTGTCTTGTCTTCCTTGGTCAACTGTCAAGTTTCATTGAGCTTCTCAAAAAATGACTTATTTGTCCAGCATTTCTGCCAGTTTCTTTGGGATCTCCTACTAGAGTTAAAAACTTCTAGGAGGGTCATATTGCCCTGTTTCAGTTCTTGTTTCTATTTCTGTGCATCTGTTGTGAGGGGTGTCTCCTCCACCTTCATGTGCACAACAAGTCGATATCCCGGGACAGCTTCCCTGTGGCTTCTTTGGGACTAGTGGCTTTTGACATGTTCCAATTCAGATTCCAAAAGACCTGCTTTCTCTGTAGGCCTCACAAGAACCGCTCCTTCAGGTAGTTCAGGCAGGTGGAATGTAGACAGTGGGGAGATGGGTGCATTATCTGTGCTTACCCCTGATGGGAACCGAAGCTTTGACTGGGTATTGGGGGCTCCCTAAAGCTCTGTAGGTACTACCTTTGTTACTTGAAAGCATGTCTGCGACTGAATGTTCCAGTCACAGTAGCGGGTCTGGAGCACCCATCCTCTGTTGAGTCGGTGGTTCAGTGTGGGGTATTTCATGGGGAAAGGCGGATGGATACCAGAGTCACAGGTCCCTGCTCTTGTAGCACTTTCCTCCAGTTTTGTCACCAATATGATCTGATAGAGAATGGCGGCCCTGAGTCCCCAGGCTGTTGTGGCCACGTCTGCTTCTCTCTGCTACTGCCATGGGAGTCATTTTCTAAGGGTCAGACTTCCATGCCCCCTGGCCCTGCCTATTTGGGGTCATCTGCTGGGGCTTTCACCTCCCCTCCTACTTGAGTTGATGAGTCTGCCAAGGTTTGAACAGGGCTGAAGTAAGGAATGATCTCAGTGGGGCGGGATATGGGTCTCGGTGGCAGAGCCCCTGCCCTACCTTATCAATGTGCTGGGCTTCATGCCCAATGCTACTGAGAAGGTTTAAAGAGCCCAAACTATCTCCCCATTTTTACTTGTTGATGGTGTCATTATCTAGAATAAAACTTAAAATCAAAATGTAGCAGGAGAAAAGTGATAACGGGGGAAAGCGGGAATAAAATAGCAGCCAAACACAAATGGCAATAAGTTTCCTCAACCGAGGCACTGGAACGAGGGGCAGGGGGGAACCTGGCCTCTGTCTGCCTGTCTTGGGCTGTGTCCCTTGAAGCCAAGGCTGGGGCTACTTGCTACCCTTCTTCTGCAGTGATGGCCATCAGATATCCAGTGGGAGTGACTTTGGGTGGCGTCTGTGGGAAGACCTCTTGGCAGCTATGCTTGCTGGACGGCTGGCTGAAGGCCGGGGAACCGGACTCTCCAGTGCTACTTGGATCGTGTGCCCGGGAAGAGGGAAAACGCCAATACAACGTTAAGGAGCTAGAGAATGGAGAACTCCCTCCAGTCTCCTGTACTACACACTGGAGGGGAGGCCATGCTAGCTGTGGCATGACCCTTAGGCCCCCATGGTCACACAAGCCGTGTCAGCTGGTAGGTGGCCTACGGCATGCTCACTTCCTCAGACTGGGAGCTGGCCTGGGGAGCCACGGATCCCAGAGGGCAGCACCTTGTCTTCCCCAGGCTCTGCAGTCTACCCTCTCAGAACACTTCGGCAAGTTTGTTGGCGCCCCCACCCTGTTGCCACCCACTGAGCAGAAATGCTGTGTTGCCTATGGGTCCCAGAGATGGGAAAATGCAAGTACTGTTGACCCCCAGAGCAGTGAGCTCAGAGTAAACCCTTCCTGATGACTCGTAGCTTCAGTGCCACCGAGATGGCTCGTAGTGACGGTGTCCTGAAAACACTGCGAAGAGCCCAAACCGCTCCAGAGCCAGCGCTCTGGAAACCTGTCTGCTTAGACTGTTCCCCCAGGGTGCTGAATCCTGCCCCCAGGGGCCCTCCCCACCCTCGGACTGTTCTCCTGCTCTGTTCCCCCGCTGTGGTCCCTGCCCACTGCACTTGGCCTTCTCCCCTAGCAGCCGCCTCAAGGAGCGGCTCCATTGCAGCTGCTCCAATTCTATCTCGGAAGCAGGCACGTGCTGGGGGCCTCGGCCCTGCCACCCCGAGACACAGCCCACTCCCCTCGTGTCCAGTCCCCTCATCTGAATAGCAAGAACGTCTGTTGAAACACATCTCCTGGAACACTCCCGCCAGTGAGAATTGGTATGACCTTGAGAGCAGAGCCCGACCTGCTCAACGGTGGCACACTCTGGAGCATAGCAGCAGAACAAATGGGAACAGTGCCCTCAGGAGGAGGGGTTGAGGCACGCGCCACATCCAGGGGGCTCAAAGTCGCAGGGGCGGAGACCATGAAAGACTGGGTGGCCTTCGAAAGGACTTTTTTCCCCTTTTTTTCATATATTGAGCTTCATTGTATTTTACTTTTTTTTTTATTGGTTGTTGGACTTCTTTAACCTGGAGTCGAATGCAGATATACCGGGGTGAGTGTCCCGAGTCCTGAAAGCTCTCGCTGGCTCCATGCAGAGAAAGTGGGGGAGAGACCAGCTAGGAGCTCAGTTCCCATCCCTACACATTCTGGGACTTAGCCCCGTCCCGAGTCTGCCTATCGGCTACTAGCACACCTTGAGGGAAGACCTGGCAAAGCCTCTGTGGGAGAGTTACAGGAGAAAGCCAGAAGCCAGGCATGGTGGGTTTGATATGCAAAAGAGTGAACAGATGTTGAAAGCAAGTTGCTATTGATATCATCTTAAGCTCTACTTTAGTCTTCAGTGACGGATGTTCATGTCAGTTAAACCAAGGGAGACGGGCAGCGGTGCTGGCGGAGACTGCATTGAATAATCAGAGCTGGGAGTGTCAAGTGTTCCCACGGAGAACCCTTGTCCCAGTGGCTGTCCCTTCAGGAGCTGATACCTTCTTTTGAATAGGTGTATCGGGGTAGGTGGCACAGAATGCCAAAATAGCACAACAGGAAGAGCAGGTCAAAATCGGGAGATACTTTCTCTAGAGGTCAAAGTGGTTTCCATGTAGCCAGGGGAATTGCCTCTAGGTGGGATGAACAAAGTGCTCGGGAGGGGGGGGGGGGCGACATTCTTGAGGAATGAGAAGGAGTAGCTCCCAGAATACTTGAAGCGGACAGAAATAACTGTTTTAAAAGTTACATAATTTGTGAGGGGGGAGGTACTAGGGACACTCAAAACATGCTCCTGTCCAATGCCTACAACAAAGATACAGGAAGAGTAAGGTTCCCCCTGCAATCCTCATGGCAGGTGCAGTTACACTAGAGGCAAGCCAAGATTACCTCCACACACCCCCCCCCGCCCCAATCAATGAGGACCCATGAGAATCTGGGACTCCTGTTCTTGAGCAGAGGTGTCCACCACTGAAACGCTCCAGGGCACTCAAGTGGCTGTCACTAGTGAGAATCCAGGCAATCGGGCATGGGGACCATGAGTTTCAACCTTTTCTTTGTCCTATAGCACTGTTTCCTGAGCCTGGTCTAGAGCCCGAGTTCCACTCAAATCCCTTCCGTCACAGAAGCTCTTAATCATAAGGAATATCAATGACCTTCTGTCTACCTGCTTTTTCTTAATCATCCCACTGACACCCAATAGGTACCAAAGATGAAAGTCTAGAAAGGACATCTCACCTGCTCTGCAGAGACCTTCGGGGCGGGAGCATCCCTGCCCTGCTTGGTCCAGACATCCTCGCCTCACAGCTGCATGTTCAAATCCTGTTGGAACACCACCCTCCCCAACTCAAGGAAAGAGTTGGTGCCATGGCACTTGCCTTTAATTCCAGAAGCTGTCGGGCTGAGGCAGGAGGACCGTGGATTCAAAGTCAGCCTCGGCAATGTGGCAAGGCCCCGTCTCTAAGATATAAAAGGCTGGGGATGTGGCTAAGAGCCCCTGGGTTCAATCCCCAAACATATAAGAAACTGGCCAAAATATCTTCCAAGTGGGGTCAGGGACCAAACATCAAGTTGTCCAAGGTTTTAATCTAAACAAGATACAAAAGGAAATAAGCCACTTGGAAGATTGAGCTCAGACATGACTCATTCATGAGTCTGTGGTGTCACTGTCTGGGCCAAGACTGTGGCATTTGGTCTCTGTCCCTCCTCTGGCCTCTCGGTGAGGGCTTAATTGCAAGCTCCACCATGTTCTGCCTACTCAAGAGGTCCCACTGCCTCCAAGAACATTTTGCCTGGATAGAAAGACCAAAGGGATTATTTCTGAAACCTCATGCTGTCTTTAAGGGACAGAAAGCAGGATAAAGACATCGGTATTCCTCAGATGGAAAGATCTTGTTCAACTACTCCTGTAAATGGATATGTACCAAAACCAAGACTCTGGAGGGAACTACAGGAAGGGGAGCAGTGGTTTGGGTGTGGGTAGCAGTGGAGAAGCTGAGCTGCCTGGGAACGAGTCCTGCCTCCCCTCGACCTCCTTGGAGGTATTCTCAGAATGGCTGGAAGTCCCACGGGCCTCTTGCAAATCCCAAGAAAATTCTGAGACCTTCATTCTGGAAGGTTCAGTGTCAGTAAGCTATAGGGCAATGTCCTCAAACACTCCACCATCCCCTCCAGGGCTACGGCCAGGCTGGCCTTGGTTCCGAAGGCTCCGAGCACCCATGCTTGACATCCTAAAATCTTGCTCAGCAGCACTTTGCCTTTCAGTAGAACTAAAAGATCAGTTAAAAGTAAACAGGTCCAAGTTCAAGTTCGGTCCTCGGGACAGAATCGGAGGCTGCCTGGACTCCAGAACCACAGAAAGACTCCACATCTGTCACTGCACAGCAAGGCAGCTGGGTCTAGGACAAAATGACACACAGGACCCCTGCTCCAGCTGAGGGACGTTGATGGGGCTTCCTCATGCAGCTTATCCCAGAACAACATGCCCAGAAAACGATCTGGCCAGCAGCAAGATCTTGAAATTCTCCTCGTGCCCTGGTCGGACACTGCTGAGCAGGCAATGCTGTAACTGATGTCCACCCGCAGGGTTATGAGATTGACGCAATGGGGGCCAAAAAACATGCAGGGATTGCTTTTCTTAATCTACCACAAATGTGGTCAACTTGAATGAATTTGGGGGCCAAGGGGCACTACAGACTTCTCAAAATACAGGAATAAAAGTGTTAATACACTGAGTCCCACATTTGGAAACCTCATGGGTGTCCATCAAACTTCACCTTGAGCATAGGCCAGACACTTCCTGGGAATGACGGGCACCTCTTCATACCCCTTCATACACGTCACTTGGACAGGTGTGTCAAGCACCACCTCTGGAGCCACACACTGGCCTGGCCTTCCCAGCCTAGAAAAGTTAGACTTGGGTCATGGGAGTGCAAAGTGAGGAGCTGGGCTCCCAGAGGTCAGCGGCCAGGCTTATCTAGTGTCTGACATCCCCCGTTAGGCCTGGGTCATTGGAGGGGGCGGGGAGGGGTCTTGTACCTGCTGACCATAAGGCACCAGTTGAGGGGTGATGATGAGAGGTAGAGTTCTTTCCTCCTCAAAACAAGTTGAGCTGGGCCTACAGCAGCTAGCTGGCCTGAACTGTAGCCTATAGAAGGAGCCATGGGCGCTGGAGAGTCACTGGTGCCAGCCTTCTCCAGCTTCCAGGAGGGCAGGTCTCCCCAGGGCCCCACCTGCTGGTGCAGAGATGGGACTCCAAGCACAGGATGGCGCATCTCGCGATGGGCATATCCAAGAAGTAGGACTGGACCTGGTGATGCCGAGGGTAGTGGCTCCTCTAAAATAACTGGCTACTGGAAATTCCCCCAAGATGCATCTCAGCAGGCAGGACCTTCTGGGTGCTTCTCGCATCTCCACCTTCCCCCATGCACCTTTGCTGCCCCTGAGTGCTGACTCCAGTTCCCCATGAGCTTTGTTTCTTGGGGGTTGTGGCCAATGGGAGGTCCCACGTGAGGTCATGTGGAGTCACATTGAGGTCACTTTATTCCAACAGTCTTCTCCAGCTGGCTATGTCCCTGATGGTGGTTCCTGTACCTCAAGGCCAGCATCCCTAGGGTTCCTCTAGAATCTACCCCATGCCTCCTGACTCCCCAACCCTAGCAGGGCTCCTGTTCTCTCTGGCCTCAAATGATTCAACCCTGTGCCTGTGACAATGGGTATCACCAACCCCATCACATCTTAAAGCAGAAGGCCTGAGGGCCTGGCAGCTTGTTCTGCACCAGCTCTCTGGGACATTCTGATGCTTATCAAACTGCTCTGGGTGACAAATTCCAGAGTGACATTACTGTGAGTCCCCTTGGGTCCCACTATTCCCTGCAGATCCTGACTAGAGTCCCTCCTGAGCCCCTGAGTTCAGGGAGCCCCATTTCCTGTGTGGTCCTGTGAGGCCTCAGCAATGCCACGGAGCTGCCAGTTCCATTTGGCAGTTGATCACAACTTGGTCAACATTGACAGGATCATCCTAACATCAGAAATGGAGATCCAAACTTGGAATTCCTGGTAGAATCCCATTTAGATGTTTTCCTCCAAGACTTGCAGCACACATTACTTGGTAAGAAGTCCTATGAGTGATGCAGTCATCGGGCACAACCTATAGGTAGGAGGTATTGGGAACTACCAAAGTTGCCCTTGCAGACCTCAAGTTTTATGCTATAAACCCACCCACGTGGGCCTTAAGGAGTAGAGCTGAAATACATTAGGCAAAGTGGCAGAAAGCCTTCTCTTGACCTCTTATTGGAACATGCAAAGGGCATTGGCTTGGCCTTTCCCCCAAGATTTTGTGATCAGAATCTGGCTTCTGTAAATATGGAGAACCGTGAATTTAAAGATAAAGTGGAGAAATGCTTGGAACCATGTGGTTCCCCATGTAACCTGGCAATGAGATGAAGAAAATGAAGCTCAGTATAAGATCAAGCACCAAGACATCTGAATTTCCTGCTAGTGAAGTTGGTCTGAGCCTGACCACTCTATAATTCCTCATGGCATTGGAATCCTGAGCAGTTCAATACTACACAGAACTTCAAATAGCACTTGGCTCACGTGAGGTTAGCTACCAGGCACCTCTAAACTGCCCTTAGGTGTTTGTGGCTAGCAGGACCCAGAAACCAGCTAGGAGTTGATCTTCAGTTATGCAATATTTGCTGGCAGAAGTAACCATAGCTCTTCTCTTCCTGAAGTGTGTGCTGTGACTATCCAACTGGAAACTTCATTTGGATACATTGGATCCATATAGCAACTGTCCCTACCAGACTTGCTTCCACTGAGACCATATCATCATGGCAGGATGGCTCATCAGTCCAGACATAAAGCAAAGCCTTCTCTGGACTTGGGTCCCACGCAATCACAGGAGCTCCAAGAATGACCTGTTCATTGCATCTGAGCAGCAGCCCCACATGTCATGTCCTCCATGACTCCAGGGACCTACAAAGATGTCCTAGTTTTTCATTGCTGTGACCAAGCCCATACAAACTTAGAGGAAACATTTACTTGGGCTTAGTTTCGAGGTTTAGTCCGTGGTCTGCCGATTCCATCACACTGGGCCTCAGAAGGCAGAACGCCATGATGGAAGGACCAGCCTGACAATCTCTCACCTCATAGCAGCTGGAAAGCAGAGTGGGAGGTGCCGGGGACAAAATAGACTCCGAAGGCATGCCGTCAGTGACCTGCTTCCTCCAGCCATACTCCACCTGCCCATTACCACTCGATGATCCATTCAAATGTTACTTCATCAAGTGGATTAATCCACTGATAAGGTCACAGTTCTCATAATCTAATCATTCAGCTCTGAACTGAATCTGCCTAATGTAAGACTTTTTGGGGGGACGCCTCACATCCAACTTGCACAATGAGGAATGTCTCTACTGGGTAGAGCAAAGGCAGCCCCTTGTTCTTCCCTTGTCTACCTTAGGTAAGGGTCCCAATCTTTGTATCCACCAGTGACTGAGGTACCCCTCTCCCTAGAGAACCCTTATTGCATATCTCCAGTGAAGCCAAGTTCTTAGACTCTTGCTTTGAGGAGTTAGAAAGGCTTTGTCTATGTTGACCCAGGAGAGCAAAGCCGTGACCAGGGAAGAGCATGTTCAGGCACAAGGCACCGCCACAGGGTACTGGTCAAGTCTGGTGTATCCTTCCTCCAGCTGCAATGTGTTTGGCTTTTGGAAAACCACATGTTCTCAATGATGGTGTCCAGTCCCACTTGGTCACATATCCTGAGGTCCCAGCTGCCCAAGAACCCAGAACCTCCAGCCCCACAGTCAGGAACTGCTTGGAGAATGTACCTGCCCTGAGGTATGTGTTCAGGATGCTTCAGGGGCAGTGGGGAGGCCCTTCTTCCTACCCCCCAAGCCTCAAGAATGTAGCAATGCAGCTTCACACTGCCCTGTAAACCTGTAGACTAGAAGGGGATGCTAGGAACAGACTACCAGCTTGTCCTCGGGCCTTTGAAGTGGTGACATGGGATGGCACAGCACTGCACATGTCCTGCCCAAGGCAACTGCTCTCCCTCCACTGGCCAGATTCACCTGGAGACTCAACTCTCCTGGGGGAACATCTCTTGCTGTCCTAGAATATTTTGAGTTCTATGTGGCAATATTGGAACAGAGGAGAATAGATCTGGTTTGAGGAAAGTCCCTACCTACAACTGGAGGGGAAGCACATCAGGAATCTAAACATGGGTATTCTTAAAGTGTATTTTTAAATACAGTCTGGATTTTATCGCTTCTCTTGATCTACAAATCCGTGGATTCTCATTTCCATTTTGCTATTTTGCTCATCCAGTGAGCTTGAACTTTTTCATACCCTTCAATACGAAAATGTTTCCTCCCGAGATCTCCTATTTCTATCAGATTTTTTTTCATCTGTTCAAGATGATCTCTAAGTGTCCAGTGGAGTATTTCACTTTCCTGATAACTTGACATGCCTTTTCAGGAGTCAAGTCTGCGTCCTTGTTCCAGCTGCAACATGTGTGGCTTTTGGTGTCGGGTGGCTTTAGACTTCAGGGCCTTGGGGGTTCCAGGACTTATCCCTTGTGATTCTACATTTTGGTATGTTCCAACATGTTAGCTCTGTGGACACTTGACCCCTGCCCTGTGGCCCTGCTATGTTTCCTGAACATACTTCCTGTGGTCCTCTTCTGGCCAATCCCATCCGTTTCCCAGATGAGTTGGCTCTGCCCAATCTCGGCGCCAGCTTGCATGGTCACCCCACTGCTAATGGAGGGCAGTGCCCTTCTGCAGGGAAGAAGGGCAGTCCCTCATTACTGCAGAGAGGGCTAGAAGGGTCTCCATGAGCTCCACTGCTGTGGTGTCCACAGGCAGAATTTAAAAGGCAAAATAGCTGCACTACAGTTGAATGACTCCAGTGATTGCTGCAAGTGACTTAGTTTGATATGCAGCTATAACTGAACTTCCTTTTCAAGGGGAGGTAAGGGTAATGGTACTGGTGTGAAATGTTAGGCATTCTGAACACAAGCAGTATTTCTCTCCAATGGATTTAGGTTAAAATTCCTATGTCAGTGAATGGAAAGATTGAACCATGGGTCATGACAGAAATGTTAGAGACCTTTCTCCCCAAATACTGACAAGCCCCTCACCCTGAACACATCTTTTCTCTTTCAGAAGAGATGACCAGAAACCTAATCTGAAATGAGAAAGATTGAGAGGGTGAAGCAGTCCTTGGCCCTAGATGACCTGACCATAGTGATTTGCGATGAAACTTACAGAAGGTGGCTGTCGCCTTGTCTTTAACCCTCAAACCTTGTCCTTTATATCTGAAACCGAGCCCATGTTAGACCACAAAGTCCTGTTAGATATTTACTAAAGGGGGCTTACAACTGTAAATGGGTGTCTGTTACACCTCAGGAGTATCTCAAGGACCTGAGAACTATTTCCAAGACATAATCAAAGGGGTCTCAAGGACTCCATGGGAGGTGAGTCCTAACTTTGGCTGCATTGGCTGGCAATGACCAGCCTTATCTCGGGCACACCCACCGCCTTTACTTATTCCAATGCTAGTGGGTCCCTGCCCACTTTCTAGGACACAAATCAAAATGTGGCTCAGCATTTTCCTGATAGGAATTCAATTCCTCACTCATAACTGTGGTGTGGAAATGTTTTACAGAACACATCGGACAGGCACCTTAAAGCCTAACCTAAGGATGAGCACAACATGTATGCCCTAGAAGGTTCAAGCTAAAAGTTTGGGGACTGGGAGCTACATCCAAGAGCAAGGGTGTGACCTGGAATTTAAAACGGAGCGAAAACATTAAAAGACCTAACTGCATTCAACCAAGACAAACATCACACCCATCAACTCCAAAGCCCTTAAACCCCACTGGCCAATTGTAGACAGATTTGAACTTGCCTCCTATCACTATCGGTTAACCTTTAATAACTTCTTGTAAAAGCTGGTGCTGTGGCATTGGCTTCTGTGCACACGGATGGTGAGCCCTTGGCTGGCTTTACGTCTTTCCCTCAGAGTTCTAACTCAACCTTTCTTACAAATTTGTGCTCCCTCTTTGTAGGGAATATCTATGACCTTTAAACTCACTGGATGAATATAGTCTAAAATCAGTGACTTCTAACTCGACTATTAAATGTGGCTGCAAGGATGAGTCTAGAAAAGTCAATTAGTTCTGGAAGAGATGATTCTTACCTCCAGTGTAGATTGTATGTGTAGATCCTCCATTTGTGCAACCTGCAGTAAAAATCCCCTCTGACCGGAGCAGTCGGGAAGGACAATGGTTCTTAATTTAGCCACGTTGAATCAGCTGGGGGGCGGCCAGGGGAGTCGCTCGTGGCTTTGAAGATAGTAAACAAAAGAAGTGGAGATACTCATCATTGTGAGTTTCAAGCTAAAATCTTTGTGGCAGGTGATAGGATGCTTAAAGTTGGAGTTTCCCCCACCCTTCTGAGCCAGGACCAGGGTATCCTCTGAGGTTACAACATGAGGGCCTCTTGCTCAGCAAGAGCAGCAAGGTTAGAATACAAACACATCTTCACAGACCAAATGATGGCAGGTCTCCTCCCAATTGCCCTCCTAGACTAGAGTAAAATGCAAAACCTGTTCCGAGGCACTGACTGTCCAGGGACCCTTGCTAGTGCCCTAAAATGCACAGTAAAGATGGAGTTGAAGTGCTAGCCTTCTGTTACTGCTGAAGGGACCTATCCAGGCCTTCTCTTGCCTGTTTCATGAGCAAGACCCTGATCCCCCTTGTGCCCTATGAACAAGGAAAACGTGTGTGTGGCTGAGGACTTGGGAGCCCTGTGCCCCTTAAAGAGAAGGCAGAACACTACACAACTTTCCAGCTGTGTAGAGAGCTGACGGCAACTTGAGCCTCGGGTGTCATCCGATGATGTGAAGTCTACAGACCAGGACAGCTAGGACAGGTCACACTTGGACAGTGAGGCCCACAGGAGAATGGGCCAAGACCCTGGCTGCAGCACCAGCTCAAGCCTGGTAGTGGGCCAGGCCCAGGAAGGTGCCATGTGGAAGAGTCCCATCTCCTTCGCTGCAAGCCAGCCATGTGCCGAAGAGCAAGCCTCATGTGCCCTGGAGGTGGGGGCGGCACCAAGGCTCCCGGAAGCCCAATAAGGGCTGACTCTCCCCAGGGCTTCACTGGGCAGCAGAAGCCACAGGAGGTGTGCCTCTCCGACCTACTCGAGCTGCCTCCTATTCTGGGGTCCCAGCTGGACTCACTGCCCCTAGAGCATCCCCTCATGTGGCTATAACAGAGCATGTTACTCATCAAGCCACAAAGTTAAAGCCACCAATGTCTCCTGTGGACCATCTTCCCTCTTGTATTTACTTCCTTCATCTAAGAGACAAAAATTTAGTACTAGGACTTACCCCTGAGGAGGAGTGAGGCAACCTAGACCACGGAGCCTAACCCTCTAGAGCTAGCCTGCCTGGGGAGTGCGGAGCCGGGAGAACAAGCGCCGCCCGCCAGCTGGGAGCTTGGGCCTGTGTGAAGTGGGACAGAGCAGCATGCATGTAGCTGAGGGTTCAAGTCGGAGCAGGGACAGCGCAAGGCCTCGTGAGGCCTGTGTAAGCACTTCAGCTTTCACTTGGAGCGAGATGTGGACGTACTGGTGAGCCTGGAGTGATGTGGCTTGACTTTTAAATGATTCCCTGGCTGCACACAGTGACTGTGTGGTAGAAGGATCAGTCAGAAACTTGGTGTAGTCATCAAGGAGCGAAGTGTTGGCTTAGTCTAGGCAGCATGGCGGAGGGGACTGATGGACTCTAGCATACCGTGAGGGAAGAACTGACCAATTCAGATGCTTGATGAGGCAGCCTGTGTGGGGAAGAGTCAGAGCCGGAGTTGGACACGGCAAGTCTGAGATGCAGAAAACCAAAGGGCAGGTACAAACTGCCACTAACTAGCTACTTGGAGCTCCAGTGAACTCCATGGAGCATGGTGGGAGAATATTGATGTCAGCTCAACTGGGGGGGGGGCACACAGGAAGACGGTGTGGGAATGGCTCATCTGCACTGAGCTGGACAGAAGGGCAGATGGGTTTTGAGTGATTATATATTATATATTACATAATGGCTCTATACCTACAGTGGCCCTCATTAGGGGGCCCAGAGTAAGTCACTTGGAATGACAAAGTGTCAGAGAGATGACTGTCAGAACCTAGAATTCATCTAAAGGTCAAATGGTGCTTTCAGGTAACCTTCACTGGCCTCTGCCTTCTTCACTTTGGCCTTGCTTGCTGTTGGAGTAGATCTGGGGCTCTAGATCATCCTTGGAACAAGCTTGCTATTTGATGGGAACTGAAGCTGCCTGGACTCCAGAGCCACGGAAAGGGGCTCAACACGTGTCATTGCACAGCAAGGCATCTGGGCCTAGGACAGAGGATGAAGGTAACATTGATAGGTCCACCATGCGGCCAGCGCATGGGTCTCATTAATGAGGTTCTTGGCATAAAAGTTAGCTAGCAGAGATCGAAATAAACACACAGACTCGGTTACCTTTTTCTATGACCAGGTCCGAGACGGCTCCCCTCTCTGGTTCCCACCTCTAACCGCCCAGTAGGGCAGCAAGGATTACTCGGGGCTAGCAGGAGAGAGAGAGCGAGCGAGCATGCCAGGGAGTAGCCTTTTATTGGGGAACAAGAAGTTCAGGGGAAAATTCCAATGAAGGTTGAAGGGGGGCCGCACTCCAAGGTCAGGGTCAGTGATTGGGCCCCTGGGGTCAGTGGTCAGTCACACCCCCACACGGACGGGCTCTCTCAACAGGAGAGGGCCGGGAAAGCTCCGACACAGCCAGAGCAGCTCGGACACAAACCAGGAGTCGCCCAGTCACGTGTGAGAATGGCTCCCCACATATCCCCCCTTTCTTTTCTTAAAAATGAGGCGGCGGTTCACTCTCTGGAGTTTCTGGATTCTTGTTCCGAAGACTCGCCATCCTATGATTACAACACAAAAGAGAATTAACAGCAAAGAGAATAATCCAATAATATACCAGGTCCAGTGTTTAAGAGTATTTCTAGGGTTGAATCCATTTAACTCCTTTAATATTTGGTTAGCCAAGGAAGAAGGATCTGAAAAATCGGCTCTATTATTTTGAATGTCTTGGATATGGTGATGAAGTTCCAGAATATCCAAGCTATTATTACTATTTTGCCAAATACCTAACAAATGGTTTTTAACCTTCTCCCAATCCCAGAGAGAAGCATTGTACTTGGCAGTTGTAACGCACACATATTTATAATTAGCATGGCATTTAAGCCTTTCTTTAAATTTTAAGGCTGAAAGTTCATTACCTATGTCTATAACAGTCACCTCGAAGGCGTTTAATTTAGTCTCAATCCTTTCATCAATATTTACTTGATTATGCAGAGCCTTGGAAGTATTTTTGAGCTAAATTATTAAGAAATTTTGCATGCTGAATATTCTGAGACAATGTCAGAGACGCAGAGACAGTTGAGGCAATAAAAGAGACTAGCGCCAAAACGCCAACAATTATAACTCCAATAGCACGTTTAGGTCTTGCTAGCTGGGCATGAATTTGCTGCAAGACTTGTAAACCAGTATCGGCATACCATGGCTCTGAAATACTTGCAGGTAATAAAACGAAAGAGGGCTGATGAAGTATCGGCACTCCTTTTCCTCCATTATACCTAGTAATACAATTGGTTAGGTTACATTTATTACAAGTAACAATATATCTATCCATTTAACTTTTACATTTCCAATAATTAAAACATAAGGAGATTGGACACAGGCTCGTAAGCCATAGCAAGATCCCTCTTTACAGTTCTTGCCAACAAATTTTGGTAAAGGTTTGTTTGCTGCCTCAGAATTCTTACATTTTACAATCAAACGCCAAATATCCCTTTGAACACCACCTTCACTATAAGTCAAAATATTACTAACAAATCCTGCAGGTGTCATAGCAGAATTTTTTTTGTAACTGTCTTATCAATTTTTGGAGACCAGTCTAAAATATACCCACTATCTTTAGACACCTTATGTTGTACAGGAAAGGGATTTATACAATCCATCCATCTAGGAAAGGTGCCGATCTCAACTGTAGAACTACTTGGACAGTGGTGTATCCGTGGAGGTTTTGCAGAAATGACTGGCTTATTATGGGAAAGTCCCATCTTAATTACTGATCTAGTATAAGGTTTTAAGTCCCCATAAATAGAATTATTTGTCAGTCTAGGTCTACCAATCACTGTCTTTTCTTCAAATGATACTTCTAGACAGCCAGCATGTTTATCATGTGACCAACCCAAAGGTAATTGGGCACTGTAGCCAGAATAATTAAATTTAGTCACATGATTGGGAGTAATATGAGTATCTGTAAATCCTCCCATCATGAGTCATTAGTAAATACTGGAATAGATTCTCCAGTCCACACAGCTGGATGTACCAGGGGTGGATCTGGGAAATATGTCCAGTAAGTGTCTACTCGATCCCCTTTTACCTGACAGCCCAGCAGGGCAATTACTGTTGCTACCATCATCACTGGGGTCCTGTTCTCTCCTAGGTGTCAAAGTATTCGGGAAGCCTGGGTTGTTAGCTTCTTCACGTCTTTCCATGAAATCAGCTTTTCGGCTGGGTCAATCTGGTCTTTCTTCATCCTTTTCCGATATCTCCCCTTCTGGGTAGGGGCTCCTCCGGGTCGATCCTCAGTTGCTTGAATCTGGGTTCTATCTCTTCCATGTCTGATAGCACGTTCAGGCACCCAAATAGGACGAAAAGCACTTTCTGGGAAAATACAAGCATGCCCTCTGCCCATATAAGCACCGGGTCTGGGCCTTTCCACTGACCGGTCTGTAAATCTTTCCACAAAACTCTGCCTAAAGGGCCTGTTACTGAGGGAGACATTTGTCTCTCAGCAGCAGTGTGACCTTCAGTGTCAGTTTAAAAAATTTAAAATGAACAAGGCATGATTAAGGCTATTTTGGGGAGTCACAACCCTATCCCCCCCTTTTAGTTTTTCTAATTGAAGCTTAATAGATAAATGAGCTAGTTCCACAATGGCTTGACCTTGGGGGTTATAAGGAATTCCTGTTTTATGATTAATTTGAAACTCTTGGCAAAATTCTTGAAAAGAAGAGCTTACGTAAGCTGGAGCATCATCTGTTTTAATCTGCATAGGGCACCCTAACACAGAAAAAGTTGCTAGGCAATGAGAAATTACATTTTGAGTATTTTCCTTAGAATGTGCTGTGGCAAAAATAAATCTAGAATAAGTATCTAAATCTAGAATAAGTATCCACTATGACATGCACATAACATTGCTTACCAAATTGAGGAATATGAGTTACATCCATTTGCCATATTTGATTTGGTTTTAATCCATGGGTATCTACCTCTGATGGCAGAGATGGAGCTTGATCTCTAGTAATAAATTTTTTACGTAAGCTAGAAGCATTTTGATGCAAGGAATGGGAAGCTAGTGCACAGTAATATGAAGACATCTGTTGACAAAAAGCTACTAATTTATTATATCAGGCTCAGATCCAATTAATTGTAAAATCCTAGTTCTACCTTTAATTACCTGAAACTAAGGGTCCTGGAAGATTAGTATGAGCCCATATTGTCCTATGAAACATGGGTATTTTCGAATTAGCACTGCCTTTTGTAAATTATGAAATAATTCAAATAACTCTTGTGATGAAGTATACTCAATAACTGAGGTTTCAATATTTTTAGTAACTCTGACTGCATATAAGCTGTCAGAATAAATATTAATAGGCTCATTAGAAAAGTAATTTAAGGCACAAATCAGAGCTTGAAGCTCTGCTCTTTGGGCAGAAGAAGTTTGTATTACCTCTGTGTGAAAACGACTATAAAAACCTGCTTTACCTGAGCTCGAACCATCAGTAAACACTGATAAAGCTTCATCTATAGGATGTGCACGTACAATTTTTGGAAAAATAAGTGACGTTAATGATGCAAATTGTATAACCTTATCATGAGGATAATGGCTAACCTTATGAGGATAATGGCTATCTATCTGACCAGGAAAATCGGCAAAGGCTATCTGCCATGAGCTAGAAGTTTGAAAAAGCCAATTAGTCTGTTGAACAGAAAACGGAATAATTATATCAGGCTCAGATCCAATTAATTGTAAAATCCTAGTACTACCTTTAATTACTAATTGAGCTATAGAATCATGAAAAGGAATTAATGTTTTTTTGAGGGGAGTGGGATAAATAAATCCACTCAATAACTCCTAATCTTTGCCATATGGCTCCTGTTGGGGTATGCTCAGTTGGAAATATTAAGAAATATACTATTTCTTAGGATCAACTCTAGTAAGCTGTGCATTTTTAATTGCATTTTCAACCCTTTTTAAGGCTGTTCTAGCCTCTGAGTTCAGCTGATATGGAGAGGTTGGAGAAGGATTTCCTTGTAACATCTGAAATAAAGGACTTAACTCGGAAGTAGTTAGTTTTTAAGGATGGCCTCAGCCAATTAATCTCTCTTAAAGGCCTTGAAAATCATTAGGGGTTTGTACAGAAACTGTTTGTCTCGATCCAGTAAAATTAAAGATGGCGGCCCCCATGGTCGGCGCGATAACGTCACATTGCGCGACCACGTACTTATTCTCGGCCCAGGGGAGGGCCCACCGGAAGTTTGTGTTTCGGCCAGGTGGTGTTAAACGCAGCCTGTTAAAATTTCTCTAAGTCCTGAAATTTAACGTCTGATTCTTCTCCCTCTGATTGCAAGTCATGGTCAGACTCTGCACTGTCGCCATTTTGAAATTGGGCTTGTAAGCCACGCAGCAGAGAAGAACTCTGAGCCCCTCTAGAAATTTCTTCCAGATTTTCTTCCCCAGGAAGATCGTCTACCTCTTCTGGAGGACTTTCTAGGACCTCAGAGGTTTCCCCTCTATTATGCTGCTCTCTATAATCTCCCTGCAGGCTAGCCTGAACTTGCAAGTTTAAGTTCACATTTTTAACCTTTGGCTTGGCCCCTAGTGCCTTTGTTTTTAAACGGCTTAAGGGAAAGGGAATTAACCTAGCCTCAGGTGGATTTTCCATTTGAATACTTAATAGCTCCTTGAATGCCTTTTAGCAGGTCTTCAGGGGGCCACAAACTCTGGCCCATATATTCAAAAAGACAACATTCAGGAAACTTGGACAGCTCTGGAAGTTTGTCTATGCCTCCAGGTAATTCATTTGAAAGACAAACTTTTTGTAACTTCCTTCCTAATTTCTCCCAAGTAAGTAAATCTGGAGACTCTTGTTCACAAAACCAAGGACAATATTCACCTACAATCTTTAAGAATTGTAATAACTGAGCTTTTTTTATGTTTTCCTTTCTGATTAATTATACTGTCTAAAATAGTTAGATACATTTCCTTATCCATAGAAGTTGAATTTCCCATTTTAGTTAATTTAACGTCTCTTTCCTTCAATATCTCAAGGTACTTTTGTGACCCAAATTGTCACCACTTCCTTTATCTTTATTTTTATCTTTAGCTAGATTGAGTGGGAGTGTGCTATAAAGATAATCCAGAATGCCCCACGTTGGGCGCCAATTCCACCATGCGGCCAGCGCATTGGTTTCATTAAGGAAGTTCTTGGCATAAAAGTTAGCTAGCAGAGATCGAAATAAACAGACTCAGTTACCTTTTTCTATGACCAGGTCCGAGACGGCTCCCCTCTCTGGTTCTCACCTCTAACCGCCCGGTAGGGCAGCTAGGAGGAGAGAGAGCAAGCATGCCAGGGAGTAGCCTTTTATTGGGGAACAAGAAATTCAGGGGAAAATTCCATCCGATGAAGGTTGAAGGGGGGCTGCACTCCAAGGTCAGGGTCAGTGATTGGGCCCCCGGGGGTCAGTGGTCAGTCACACCCCCACACGGACGGGTTCTCTCATCAGGAGAGGGCCGGGAAAGCTCCGACACAGCCAGAGCAGCTCAGACACAAACCAGGAGTCGCCCAGTCACGTGTGAGAATGGCTCCCCACAGATAGGGCCTCCACCGGCGGCCTATACAAGCACAACGTGCACGGAACATGACCTGTCTGGCAGCAGGTTCTCTCTGTGGGCCAGGCTCTAGCTTCCTGAGTCTCAGTGCCTATCCACAAATGGGGCAGAAACTTCACCCCCACATACAGTGGAATTGGTTCAGACACTGCCAAACGGACAGAAGGCTTAAGATTACGGCAGTACTTCCATTGTCAAGTGCAAGAAAAGGATGGAACTGAGGGCCACATGAATAGGGATTGCCTTGCTTTTCCTTTAGCTCATAAAATCTGCAAACAGGTCAACTTGAATGAATTTGGGGGCCAAGGGACTCTCCAGAGACACAGCAGGAAGAAAAAGTGTTAATACACCGAGTCCCACATTTGGAAACCTCATGGGTGTCCATCAACTTCACCTTGAGCATAGGCCAGACACTTCCTGGGAATGACGGGCACCTCTTCATACCCCTTCATACACGTCACTTGGACAGGTGTGTCAAGCACCACCTCTGGAGCCATGCACTGGCCTGTCCTTCCCAGCCTAGAAAAGTCAGATTTGGGTCATGGGAGTGCAAAGTGCAGAGCTGGGCTCCCAGAGGTCATGGAGGGGCTGTGGCCAGGCCCATATAGTGTCTGACATCCCTCCTTAGGCCTAGGTCACTGGAGGCGGGGGGGGGGGGTCTTATACCTGCTGACCATAAGGATGGGAAGATTGGCATAGCCAGACCCCAAAGAACTTGAGATTCCACCATAAACCTGTCAGTGGTGGATCTCATGTCGGGATAAGGTGAGCTTCTGTGATGTCCGTGGTCCTGGGGCACACAGAGCAAACGGCACTAGGAAGGTGGGCAGAGGCACCAGCTTGAGGGATGGTGACAAGAGATCTTTTTTTTTTTTTTTTTTTTTTTTTTTCCCCTCAAAACAAGTCGAGCTGGGCCTGCAGCAGCTAGTCGGCCTGAACTATAGCCTTTAGAAGGAGCTGGTGCCAGCCTTCTGCAGCTTCCAGGAGGGCAGGTCTCCCCAGGGCCCCCTGCTGGTGCAGAGATGGGACTCCAAGCACAGGATGGTGCATCTCACAATGGGCGTAGCCGAGAAGTGGGAGGACTGGACCTGGTGCTGTCGAGGGTAGCGGCTCCTCTAAAATAACTGGCTGCTGGAAATTCCCCCAAGATGCATCTTAGCAGACAGGAACCTTTTGGGTGTCTCTCGCATCTCCACCTTCCCTCATGCACCTTTACTGCCTCTGAGTGCTGACTCCAGTTCCCCATGAGCTTTGTTTCTCGGGGATTGTGCCCAATGGGAGGTCCCACGTGAGGCCATGTGGAGGGTCAAAGTGACCTCAGTGTGCCAGCAGTCTTCTCCAGCTGGCTGTGTCCCTGATGGTGGTTGCTGTATTTCAAGGAGGGCATCTCTAGGGTTCCTCTAGAATCTATCCCACGCCTCCTGACTCCCCAACCCTAGCAGGGCTCCTGTTCTCTTCCTGGCCTCAGATGGTTCAACTCTGTGCCTGTGACTCTCCAAGGGAGTCTCCCAGACTTCCTGGAGCGCTTGCTGGTAATAGGTATCGCCAACCCCATCACATCCTCCTAAAGCAAAAGGCCTGAGGGCCTGGCAGCTTGTTCTGCACCAGCTCTCTGGACATTCTGATGCTTGTCAAACTGCTCTGGGTGACAAGACTTCAGAGTGACATTACTGTGAGTCCCCTTGGGCTCCCATTATTCCCTGCAGATCCTGACTAGAGTCCCTCCTGAGCCCCTGAGCTCAGGGAGCCCTGTGTTTTCTGTGTGGTCCTCTGAGGCCTCAGCAATGCCTCGGAGCTTGTGTCATCTGGCAGACAATGAGTACTGGGTAACGTGGGCAGCAGAGTTGGACAGACCCTATTTGGGGTATAGCCCTTGGGAAGGGAAAGTCCAAAAATGACTTCAGCCACCTTGATTATAGCAGTCAGGCAGCTCAACTCGAGCTACAGCAGATAAGAGATGGAGTCGGGAGAAGCCCAGGGTTGGGAGGCCTGTGTTTGAATTATGAAATCCCTCTTCTGTGATGTTCTTGGACCTGGGTAGCTTCATTAACTACAATAATTCTGTAATATTGTGGTCTAAACAGGAAAGCTGTGATTTCCAACTCTGTCGTTCTGTCACTCAGAACTATAGCCTTTGAGAACTTTGATTTTTCTGTAGCATCTGAATTGTATTTTTAAGCTCAGAACATGAGGGTTATACCACATTTGGAAACAAGACTTTTATATGCTTCTGATACTGGGTACAACCTGTCAGTAGAAGACCTTTGCAATTCAGTAGTTACCCTCCCTGGCTGGCCTCCAGTCCAGAGCAATGTCCTGTCACTCTGGTTTCCTTGGACTCGGGTGCCCAAGTCCTCAGTTGGTGAGGAGTCTGCCTGAGGGATTGCATCAGAAGGGGTAGAGGTCTCGCCCCAACACTGTGGGATCAGTTTCGGCTTCTTCAGGTAGAGCTAGTGTGGGGTTTTGGTTTTTTTTTTTAAATGCTGTCAGGGTTCCCTTGCCTCCCCCCATAGAGCCATAGGCAGAAGATGAAGATGGAACTCAAGCAGCAGGCACCATGACCTCTGAGGTTCTGTGAGACGTCTCCTGGGCCTTCCAGTCCTGAGCCTTACCATCATCTAAGTGACGATTCTACGTTGTATCTGCTGGAGAAACTCATGCAGCACATCACTGACATCCAGCTCACAATTCTTCAGCCATGGTTAGCTTTTCTTGTCTCAGTGGTCAAAAGACCTGCTGAGCACAATTGAAGGAGGAAAAGCTTATCTGGCAATCATGGTTTCAGAGGTCTCGTCTGCAGATGGCTGTGCCGGGCCCTAGGGGAGGCAGAACCTCATAGGGGAAGGACATGGCAAAAGACAGTGGCCCAGGTTACAGCCACAAGGACAGCTCCGCACCAAGGACAAAATGGGTCACTGGACACGTGCCTCCAGGATGTCTACAGTTACCACCCAGTTACCCCAATCAGTGCATTAATCCTCCTGTGGTTTGAGAGTCTTGACCTAATCACTTCACCTCTGAACTTTCTTGCACTGTCTTGCACGTGAGCTTTTGGAGACTATCTTCTATCCAAACCACAACTAGGAATTCCAGGCTTTTGCTGATGTCCTTGGTGGCCATAAGTACTGAAAAGTTGACTTCGTAATCCTGCAACTCAAATTTTTTTACATCTTAACTCCAGAAACACGGGTCATTTCCACATCTGTCAGTTCCCACAGCATCTGTTCCTTTGGAGCAAAATGAAAGAATGCTGGATGTGGTAGTACATGCCCAACTACTTGGGAGGCTGAAGTGGGAGGACTGCTCGAGGCCACCATTTCAAGACCCCTGGGTTCAATCCACAGTACAACAAATACTTTGCTGACCAGGCATGGTGAATGTGCAACTATAATTCCAGCTACTCGGGAAGCTGAGGCAGGAGACGGGCAGAATTGGAGACCAGCCTGGACAATAGTGAGACTTGCCTCAAATTAAAAAAAAAAAAAAAAACTGCTAGATTCACTGCCATTTATTTAGCCATAAATGGCAGAAAGATGAAGCAATGCTGCATCTTGCGCTTCACCCTGCATAGTCTGCTACCTCACAGATAATAAAAGGCTTTGGATCATCGCCAATACCAACCCAAGGCTTCAATGCTTCAGAAAAATCCATCTATGAAAGAATGGATGTGAGACCTGATGTCCAAATTGTAAAAGGAAATCTCGCCCAACTAGGTCCAGATAAATGCCAATCCATCTAGGTTTTTTCCACTAGAGAGTGACTGGGACAGTGCACTAAGCCGCGTAAACACCATTATGCAGTTGAACCGTCCAGCATCTGCCCAGACCTGACAGTGGCCATGTCTCATGGAGTCTTGACCAACCTCCACAGTCCATTCAGGCTTGTCTCCACTTGGACTTCGCAGTGCCAGCCAAAATTGAACCTCTCTGAACCCAGAACCACTGGATAAGGCATGATTCTTACTAGATTCAGATGAACAAGTTTCTCTGCATGAACAAATTTCTCTCTGCACAAATGTCACGTGTTTCTCATCCTTGGAGACGAGCAGACTAGGATGTGCTGTTTCGGGATCCAGAGACAGAAGTTTGGAGAAGTTACTCATTTTCTTTGGAGCTAAAAACTGTAAAGGAAGACTGCATCCTTTCCTTAACCAGAAGGGAAAGACCTGGGCATCTGAGGCTGTCTCACTGTGGGAGACGTTATCAACATCCATCAGCAATTTCACTTCTGACATCATGCTCTTCTCTGCCACCCCGATTTTATTGGACCTTTGATCTTGGAAATGTGGCCTGAAAATACTCTCCTGTTCACAATGAGTTTCTTTTCAATCTCTTCTTTGAGCAACAGGCAGTTCTGTTAAGGTTAGCATATTCTACAAACTGGTTCAGATACTCAAATTAAGAGGGTAATCTGTCTCTGGTGTTCCATCTTCTCTCTGTTCTAATTGTCCTTGGTCCTGGGTGACTAGGAATTTTTGAACACTCTACTTGCCCCTTCAAGGGTTCAACGTAACTTTTAAGCTCTCCTGTGGTGAGAGGCAGCTTCCTTGATGATCCTCATGTAGTGGCCCTGGTGGTCAGGGGACTGAGCACAGACACAAAATGGCTCTTGGTCCTCCTCACAAAAAGGCCAAGACCTCATCATGCTCCTCATACAAGTCTGTCTTGTTCTCCCTCTTCTCATACTGACATGGAGTAGCTTGGAAATCCAATCATCCTTCCCAGCTGGGTATTGCTCCTGAAGTGCCCTCCTTCACACTGACCAAGACCAAGGAAACCTATTTTGCAGATCTTCCCAGGACTTCTGGATGCAGGAGCAACAGAAATCGTGCCCACATTTGATGGTGACTGGAGGTCCCAGGTCATCCAGGTAGATGGGGCACCTGGCTTCTGCCTGGAGATCTGTAAGGGCTGCTGCCACCACCATCGAACTGTGACTGGTCAGGTGGATTTTCTTCAGAGACCAGCTTAGGGGGTACTCTGCAGTGAGATGCAGATACACCCTCAAATCTTGCTGTCCTTTCTGCTCGAACATCTCCTTGTCAGTTAAAGGTGGTCTTGATGACCTGGGAGGCTACTGACCTTGGTGACAAAGGCAGGGAGCCAGGAGTTCCACTGCCACTTGTAGCTGGTCAGAGATGCATTCAGAAACTAGCTCCAAAGGGCAGCTCTGGGAGGGCCTTGGAGGCAAGTCTCCTAGACAGATCTGTGAAGCCAGTCTTGTCCCACATTCTACCAAGGACAACTCTTAAATGGGGACTATTTGCTAGAAGTGGGCATCACACTTCTCCAGATTCCTGTGGTCTGATCACCCCACTAGGGTTTAGATGACAACTGCATATGCACTGAGATCAAGCCCGCAAGAGCCTTCCCCTGCTCTGTCCAGCTTGGTAACGGCAGCTTGCTCAGTGTCTGAGCAGCACTTCTAACTGTTGTACACCTTCCAATTCTTAAGTCTACCAAGCAGTGCTTCTTACTGTCAGGTGGAGCAAGTATCCCCGGCCCCTGGTATGAAATAACCTTGGACTATGCCTTGGGCTTTTGATTGTCTGGAACTCGGCTTCCTGCTGAAATTGTCCATCTTGGCACTAGTCGACCTGTTAAACTGAGGAACTCTTGGTCCACCACTGTCAAAGCATTGAGCATCCTGGGTGTGAAGTCCCTGCAGCCCTGTCCTGGCCCTTCCCATGTGTCTCCTGGATGGAGAGACCCTACCAGAGTCTCGGTTGCAGTCTGCAGGGGGCAGAAGGGACTTCCTGTGACAGGAGGGCAAGGTGCACAAGGCAGCAATGCCCAGCTGGGCAGCCTCGCCCTGCTGCAGGGGAGTGAGCAAGTTCATCATCGGGTCTGCTGCCGCTATCCTCATGGAAGGCGGGCGGGGGGGGGGGGGGGCGGCTTCCTTGCCCTAGGCAGGTGTGAAGACTGTCCTCCAGTGTCCTTTTCCTAGCCCTCCATCAGGTTTTCCTTAGGGCCATTCCTTACCTGTCCTGTCAACAGTTCCCTGTGTCAGACCAACCTTGATCAACTTGCTGCCTGTTCATGGCTGAGGTCCCCACCAGCATGTCCTCCTGTAGCCACCTTGCAGTGGCTTCTGGTGGTGACTTCTGCAGGGTAGAAGGCACTCAGCCACGTTATGCGGAGGTTGTAGAGAATAGCCTGCTCCACCCAGGACGATGAAACCTGAGCTGTGACCTCCTCAGCACTGCGCTGTCCTTTTCTGTGGCTGCAGTGGTACTTGGTCACTATCTAGTGACCTGCTATACCTCTGCTGCATTCTCCTTTCAACCACCAGGGTCCTCCTTAGGCACTGAAACAAGTGACAAAGACGGTGTGTGTCCTCGGATTGTGGCTGTGCTGTGCAACTGACTGATGCTTCATCCCCTCCTCCCACTGGTGAGGAGACTCTGCCCTAGGCCTTGGGCACAGGCGGTGAGAGCCACAGCAACGCGTCACACGCCACCAGCCAGCTGCCGACTCTGTGCCATCTGTCAGGACCACACAGGGCTTTCATTTGGGAGCAGTGACAAACCTAGGGGCCCTTAGGAAGCAACAGCAGTGACAACAGGGAAAGGTGCCACACCTCGTTCCTACAGGAAGCTGTCCAAGTTCCCTGGGCTGACAGGAAGTGAAGGGGAGCAGCAGCTGAACCTGACCCCAGGATCAGGAGAGCTGTGTGGCTGGAAGACCTTCCCGCATAGTGGGAGCAGTGGGGCCACCTGAGGGAGCCGTGCCAGGCCCTCCCAGTCTAGCCCCATGCTGAGACCACACTCGGTACTGGACCTTAACTCTGGGCCTGACCCGGGAACCAACCTCGCAGCCCCTCCTCTGATGGCTTTGGGAGGGAGATTTTCTTTCACAGATCCCATCTAGCACTTGAATTCTCCCATCATTAATCCCAATCTCCAACCTTCTAACAACTGAGACCACCGAGTTCCATCAGAGACATATACTAGTGGGTTATGTGGGCTACAATAGTGAGTTTGTTCGACTTAGAAATATTTCTATTTACTCTGCAAGAATTGCTTAATTCATTCAAAATCTTCCCATCTAAAAACTGACTGAATAATGCTTATTCACCCCAGACAGCAGTGTCCAACTCCAACTAACTTACACAGGCACCAGGCTTGCATCTGGCTGCTCCCTCCCCCAGCACCGACTTACCCGGTGTGTTGGAGTCACTGTTGGACTTTGTGTGAGCCCAACACCTCCCCTCCGGTGGACCATACTTCCTGAAGATGCCCAAAATGAGGCACGCTGGGGCTGCCCATGACTTCCAGAGCAGTGACTCGCCCACAAGCTCGGATTCCCATAGGAGGGGTGACAGATGGAAAACCTGGTGCTTTTCCTCGCCCCAGAGGCCCCTTTTCATCTCTCGGGGCCCAACAATCCAGTTTAAATGTTGGCCATCAGTGTGTGAACTCGTACTGCTTGGTTTTCTTTGCTAGGCAAGGCAACACTCGGGCTAGCACATAATGCTTCTTGCTGGAACTCCATAGGTAATAGTCAGTCGAGGACGACGGCCGACCAATAAATGAAAGGTTACTGGTTCTCTACAACGGCAGCCTGTGTTTCCAACTTCCTCTATTCCTGAGTTATGTCCTGAGTTTTCAAATCTATCACAGCTAAGTGAGAGGGCTGCAGCTTACCTGGTAAAAGGGGTGTGAGATGAGCTGACGGCACACTTGGCTATCGCTGGAGCAGATGCAACGGTGAGGACGCCGATGGTCTGTCTTCACTTGCCCTGGGCCAAAAGGAGGTGACGGGGTGGAAGGCATCCAGACAGTGCTGGCCCTTTACAGATTCCACTGGTTTCCATGCTCAGGTGACCTGAGCCATGGCAAGGTGGTGCCACGGCAAGACTGCCTCACCATGTCTGAACGCAGAAGATGCAAAAAGCCAAGGTGACAAGTGTGGGTTTTGGTTCTTGTCTGTCGTCGCCATATGTCACAGGCTGCAGTCTCTGATAAGGAGTCGAGTAGGCTTAGAAACTGGGGAAAGGGGGAGGAAGCACGACTGGGCAGGGGAACTGAGGGTCACAGGCCTGGGGTCAGAATGGCCAGATCCTCTCACAGCCCCAACCGTTCTCCCTCAGTGGATGTTGGACTCCTGAGGAAGGCACGGCTTGGGAAAGTGGCTCAAATGAGGCCCTGGCAGAGCTGACGTCCAGAAGTGACCTCTTAGCCTCTGTTCCATGGCACTAAGAGCTTTTAAGGAGATCAAGATGCACAGGAATGTTGGACGGTGGAGCTCGCCCAAGAGAGGGGGACAGCTTTTCTCGGATACTAATGTAGAATGGTTAGTAATGTCAGCCGAGTTTCAGAGAGAAGGATCTACCTCAGAGACCCACACAAACTTGATAGTTTCCATGTTGTGTAGGTCTGTTCATTTTTTTTCAAAATGAAACCTCACTGTGGAGAATCTGGGCTGGACTAGTAAGCACAGATCAGTATGAAGTGGTACAAATTGCCAAGACCAAAGAAGTGCTAAGGTAGCTAGCTGCAGTGGTGCACACCTCTAATCCCACTGACTTGGGAGGCTAAGGCAGGAGGATTACAAGGAGGATTGCAATCCTCCTGCAGCCTCAGCAATTTAGCAAGAACCTAAACAACTTAGTGAGACCCTGTCTCAAACTAAAAATGGCTGGGGATGGCTGGGTGGTAAAGCATCCCCTGGGTTCAACCCACTACAAAAACATCAGGGTAAGTCTTCTAACAGTCTCTCAGTGGAGAGTCGCCACACTTTGGAATAGTGTGACCTGTTATGAGGCTGGAGGATGGCTTAGTAAGACAGAATCGAATGGCGGGAGAGCAAGAAGAGTTGGCTGATGGGATGAGGAAAATTTAAATGCTGCTTGTTCCTCAATGAGCCCTTTGGGTCCTGGTATGAATGGAGAAAGAAGGCGGTGAGCAAAGCCAACTGGAAAGATCTCCATTTGATTGTGATCCGTGGGATAAGGAGGTGAGAAGCACCAGGAGTCGGACTAGACTGAGCTCCCTCCCTCAGATTCCAACGGGACCCTGAAAAGTCGAGGCTGGACCGCTAGCACCTACCTGGGGCAGCTGGTTGTGAAAGACGGAGCCAGTCTGAAGACACACCTAGAATTCTGTTGATCACTGATTCACTACAGGGCCTTGTATGAGTGCCTGAAGCCCATGGAAAGGGGGGCGTTCTGGGTCTAGAACCAACCAGACTGTGGTGGCAAGTGCGGTGGGCCTTGGAGAATGGGTAGTGTTGACAGAAATGGAAGGAAAAACCCTGGAGCAGCTGGGACAGTGTGCGGGTATGATGGGGTTTACTTCAGAGCAGCAGGTTCATAAAACTCCGTGATCCCTGCCAACCTCAGTGACAAGGGGGCTAGAGGAGCCCACTTGTCTAGAAGGCTGGATAATATACAGTTGGTGACCCCTCTGGGAATAAGGGCAACCTTAGCAAGGCTCTAGATATGACTTCTTCCCTCCATCCTGCAGGAGGATTAAGAGTCATGTCCATGGTAGATGGGAAGATCCAAAACCTGCATTTTTCCTGGCTTGAGTTCCATACACTCAGACAGAAGGGTTCCCAGACCCCCATGCCCCAAACTCTGTTCAAAAAAATCTACTTGTGTGGACTAATGAAATCCTAACTCGAGTACCAACAAGACTAAAGGCTTGAGGTACATGACAAGCTCTGCCTGCTCCAGTGTCCCAAAGCTGATACTTTTTTTATGTAGTTTTCCCCCATCGTGAGGTTCCCAAGTTGCAGACTCAAATGCAGTTCTCTTCAAAAAACATGGACAGTAGGCCATGTTAGGTATGTGCTTCTAATGTACTCTGCAGAGCTAGATAAAAGGACTTTTTGCTCTAGGAAAAGTCAAAAGGAGAAATCTCAGATCTACCTGCACCTCCACATATTTGAAGTCGCCTTTCAGGAATTCTTTGGCTAAGGACCTACAGGTGTGAAATGTAGGTTTGATCTCAGTGCTGTAGGGTGTTGCTCCTAACCCTCTTGCTCAGTTTCATACAGTGGCCCTTCTATGCCATGATTGACATACCAGGAGATGATTGTCTAGTGCTAAGTAAACTCTTTCACGGCTTGAAAGAATCCAAGAATTGACAGGTGTGGTAAACTGGATGCCAAATGGCAGCAGTGCATGTTTAACTAAATTTCTAAAGAACATGAGAAAATTCACAAAATCTGCATTTTCTGAAGTGGCAACATTGAAATTAATAAAGAGCTATACTCTTTATATTGGATGAACTAAGATGTTTAGTTCTTTGTCTCTTAAAAGTAGGAACAAGAAATCAAAACGGTCTGTGCTTTTTATTTCCTCCTCCCTGTAAGGCAGTTCCTAAATAGAACTAGAAAGAAAAGGTTTTAGAGATGCAAGAGGGGGGATAAATTGCAGCAGTTACAAGAGACACTGAGTCAAATTTATGGACATGACCCAAGAAGAGGCGAGCCTTTTCTTGAGGATCTGTACCTTTCTGTGTTGTATCCATCTCGCCTCATCCCTTGGGCATGTTGAAACAAATGGATGGTGTTGAAGATGATGCTGAGTGAAGTCAGCCAATCCCCCAAAAAACAAATACCGAATGCTTTCTCTGATACAAGGAGACTGACTCATAACGGGGTAGGGAGGGGGAGCATGGAGGTTTAGATGAATTCTAGATAGGGAAGGGAAGAGAAGAGGGAGGGAAAGGGATGCAGGGGATTAGCAAGGATGGTGGAATGTGATGGACATCATTATCCAAAGTACATGTATGAAGACACGAATTGGGTGTCAGCCTACTTTATATACAAACAGATGAAAAATTGTGGTATATGTATAAGAATTGTACCGCAAAAAAGTACATGTATAAAGACAAGAATTGGCATAAACATACTTTACACGAAGATATTACACACATAGAACACAATTTTTCATAAGAACTAATACATTCCACTGTCATCGTTTTCTTTTGTTATGTATTTAAAAAAAATCAACTTCTAAGTTTAAAAAGAATAAAACAGATTTGGCCCATATTGGGTGCTGTTCACCTTTCATCAGGAAGTGATCAAGAGTCATTGATCAGAAAGTACCACTTTCCTGATCAAATCACTCTTGCATTGATCTCAGATATGTGGCCTGTGTTTTAGAATGACCAACCATAGAGGCTCAGGAGGACCACAGAAGCTGAAGAGGAGGCTGGCTGTGCTTGGGGAAATTCAAAGAATAAGGTCCCCAGATGAACCTTGGAAAGGTGTATCTCACTCAAAGTTAAACTGTCAGCTGATCTCTCTATGGAGGTAGCTTAGCAAGTCTTTATCTTGAGTCTGGTCAACACTCAAATCCTGAAATACTACTAGAAGTGATTTCTGAGGACAAAACTTCCAATTTGCTAAGCCTACGATGCAGGTACCCTGTCCAGACACCCCACCCTGCCAAAATGCTGCATGTCTGAACTGGCTCAGACCAGAGAAACTGCAGGGAATGTGTCCCACGGGTGATTTCCATCCTCCTTTCCTAAATGCAGTGACTACAAATAAGTACCCCTGAAGCTGGGCAGGGGGTCTAGGCCCAGGAAGAGTGCTTGGGCCATGGATGGCGAGTCAAGGCACTTGGCTCTCTTGAAGGGAGAAATAGCTTCTCAGTTTAAAGCTGCGTGTGCTGTATATGAATTCAGGACCCGTGTTGCTAGGTTATTGGCTTTTTTTTAAACAAAAGCCAAAACCTTGGATTTCTAGATAAAATTCCTAGACTTATTGAAAACAAACTCCTACAATAACTGCAAAAACAAGTGTAATACAAAGGTTCGTCATACAACCTCACTTACATGAAGTTATAGAAAATGCAGAAGCAGCCTGTAGTGGGGACAGGGCTTCCCAACAGTGATCCCCTAGAAGGAAGTAGAAAAGCGGATTTGCCAAAGTCCCTAGGCAAACTTCTGGGATAGTGGTGACTGGGGGGGTAGGGGGGAGTCCAGATGACTGGGGGTATGCTTAAGAAACACATCAAATGGTGTGAGGTCTGAGGATTTCACAGTGTGGTTTTTTTTTTTTTTTTAACCTCAAAGTAAGCATTAACTAAGGTAATCCAAGTACTTAGGGGCGAGAGTTAACATCTCTAACTCACTGGAATGTATCAATTGCTTGGCAGAAATAAAACATGTAGAAACATGATTATAGTAACTGGTATATTACTAAACTGCCAATTTTTCCATATTAACCAAATTCTTTAGTTCTTTTTCCCTCCATTTAATATTATAAAGTACAAAAAGGGTACTGGAAATCAAAGTTAATAGCTTTAACACCTTATACGTTATCATAAAGTTTATTAACTTTATAGAAAAATGCTAAATTCCATGGTTCTCTTCTACCTGATTGCATAAAGCCATAAATCATCATCATGTTGTTGGAAATAAGGAACTGCAGTTTATGTAGAAATAAATTATCATCATCAATCACCACAGGCAGTGTTGTTAATAGCAGAATGAAAACACAAGCCACTTAATTGGTCAGTACTTTACCTTAAGTCTTTCGATAAACTCCATAGGCCATTACTCTCAATCCACTTTATTCATGTGGAAACTTGGGCATAAGTAACTTCAGCCTTAAGTTAATCGGGAAACTGGAGACTTGGACATCATTTTACAGGATTCACTTACTGGGCAAGTCTGGAGCCAGGTGCAATTGGTCTTGACATGAGACTTTAATTTTAAAAGCACTTTGCCCAGAAAAACTCCTAACTTATCACAATTCTACGCAGATTCAACCAATTCCAACTTATGGTGAAATAGAAAAATAGAGTATGAACATAGAGGCTCGTTATGGCCAGGATGTGAGAAGCCCCTATAGGCTAACATAGGCCTAGTTTACCACTTCTATAGAAATATTTCAGATGTAATGTTAGTAACTGGGAGCAAAGGGGAAGTTGGTACAAATAGCTTAGTTATGTGCTGATGGTCCCTGGAATGCGCACACCACGTGGCAGTTGAGTTAAAGGAAACTTGATTAGCAAGAAAAGTGGAGCAGCAAGTTGTCCTTCTGCAGGACGCTGTGGGCGAGTGGCCAGGACATGACCTGCAGGTGGTGGGGACAAGGAGCCCCGGCAGCTCAGCCAGCTGCGAGGTGTCGGCTCTGCTGTGGCTGCTGCTGGCTCGGGTTTTCCTACCTATGTTTCTCAGCTTGACAGAGTCCCCGGGTCTATGGGCTCCTCTCTATTGCTCTTGGCGTTAAGAGAATTGGTCTCTGTGCAAAAAGGAGCCTCGTGTGAAGAGGGGTCTTGAGCCAGCTCTGGGGGCTGTTTCCCCATCGCTGAGGGATACCTCCACAGGACCTCAGCTAATGAAGTAGAAGATAGGTCAAGACTGTTCACGTCCAAGTCCACGTCCAGTGCTGAACTATCTTACAGGGGGTTTTGAAATGTCCACTGTTTCTCTTTCCGGGAAATGCGAGGTAAAAGCACTTCTCTGGTTTTGAGGAGTATGGCAAGTCTGAATATCCACACATCACTAATAGGAAACAGGCTTCTGGGCAGAGCCATGGGCCCCCTGACTCGGCCAGGGTGAGAGTGAGTGCAACGCTCGGGGAGATGAGGGTACACCAATCCCTGGCCCAGACGAGAAGGAGGGGGAGCAGCACGAGGGGCCAGTCTGGCTTGCCCTCTATACCCATGGTCATGTCAGATGGCTGCTTATGGCTACAAAAGCCAAGGTGGTCCTCATGCTAAGAAAGCCAACCTCATGCTCATGAGGCTCTCTAAATCTAAGGTTCTCCCCAGGACACTTCTTCCACAGACAGAACAGGCCCAAGGGGCCTTAACTCTTAGTCATTCAGCTTTGCACAGCAGGGCTCGGGCCAGCATCCCCGAGAACTCTGCAGGCTTCTGGAGCACAGCCCGGGTGCCCACCTGGCCTTCTCTGAAGGCAGGGTGTGCTGCAGCCTCAGGGGACAGAGGCCAGGGGTTATTACCAAGCAGCCTCCCTTCTGGAGTGATGCTCAGAGCCCCATGGAATGTGTCCAGGAGACAAACAGGTAAGGGAATTGTCAAGGCAAATGGTCTCGGCAGAAACCAGACCACTGATGGCAGCTGAAGGCAGGCGGTGTGCAGCGCACCGTGCACCGGGGCTGGCGTGCAAGGAAGGCCGCTCGGGTCTGGAATTGACGGGTCTTTGACTCTGCGCTTTCTTGGAATGCAGGACCTAATGCTCCAGGAGGGACCCCATGGGATGGTGCAAATTCACTGCCAGGTGGCACTGATGCCTGGGGAAACCCGTTTCCTTCATCTGGTTAAGATATTGGGGTTGCCACAGGAGAAAGGATGAAGGGCTGTGGTTGGGTATGCTGCAAGACAGGGCGCTGTGAGGCTGGAGGCTGGACGGAGGTGTATCTGTGCCAAGGACGGGACCGCGTGTCCCACAGGCTGTAGGGAGGACACAGCATCTCCAAGTGCAGTGGCAGCTCCTGGGCAGCCAGGACTGATCAAGAGATGCCCACAGAGCAGATTGCTGACGGCCATGTCCACGCCCCTACCCCAGCCACACAGCTGAGATCAGGCCCAGCATCTGACACCTGATGGCAGGCAAGATGCCCATGTGAGCAGGAGGTCATGACCTGCAAAGACGGCAGATGAGGGGTAGGAGATGGGCTAAGAACAATACTTGGCCAGTTATTTTTGCCCCATGAATAAGGGAGAACAGGAAGCCGAGGCACTGACCACAATAGGCTCCATCTCTCTTCTAATCCCAGAACCCCAGAGGGTTTTAGAGCCGGAGCTCACTGACTAGAAACATATGAGACACCCAGAGAAAGATTCTGCAATGCCACAGTGTAGTCTCAGGATCTGGCCAACATCCCAAAGTCTTATAACCAGTTAAGTCCTTCGAATAGTTGTGTCTTCCCTTTTTTTGGAGATGGACACGAGTTTATACTGGTCCCTCTCTACTGTCCTTATGCTTACTAGTAAGATGGAAGCATTGAAAGGCCAGTTTGAGTGGTCACGTGGACAAGGTGAGCTCCCAATGGGTCCACTGCGCCTACAGACACACCTAGTCAACTTTCTGGTCCCTTAATGACTTGAGCAGCAGTGACTTCACATTGGGCCCTTGGCCTGGGAGGTAAGAGATGTCATGGTAAGCCAGGTGAAGAAGGTACTCGAACTGACTCCTTCCCCAAGAGAACAAACCCAAACATCGCACACAGAGGCCCAGTGAGACGCTGCTCTTCAGGAGACCAAGGGTGCAGGAGCGGGTGTCCCTACCACCTCTCCGTTTTGTTCCTAAGAAAGGAGAAGAACCAGTGAAATGACTAAACCACTGAGCTCGATGAGGAAGGCCTGCATCATGGCTGCAGCTGGCCCGTGTGCGCCCTCTACTCATAAAATGTGCCACCTTGTACCCAAGGGTGGGGGGAGGGTGAGAATCATGTGAATGCACTGAACGCTCAATATGCCTTCTGTCTTGTTCCACAACTGTGCACCTCCCCACTGTCGCGCTGTCTCTCGAGCAGACTGAGTCCTGCAGGACTTGATAGCTAGCTAGACCACCAGAGCCATGGTGGTCCTACAGAAGGAGAGGGCTAGCCAGCAGGTGGCCTCGGGGGAACACACGTATCTCAGGCTGGGGGAGACTCTTCCAGAAAGAGCTTTTGCAATCTGCCCTTAACTACTTAAATGACGAAGAACAAACTGTAGCAACTCGCACCTGTGACCACCCTGAAGCACAATGCCTGGCAGGTTTCTAAGGATTTAAGTCCCTTCTCCAAGCCCAGCTATAGTGTTCCTCCAGAGGCTTCCAGTTTGGGTGTGGCTGAGCAGGAAAGGACTCTGCAGCAGTGGGGCAAAGGGCCCTGATGCCTGGGCCACGATCATGCAGACCCTAAGGATTGTAGTTGAGTAGTGGGAAAGGGAATTGTGGAGTTGATGGCAGAGCCCCAGGGAAACCTTTGCAGGGTCCCTGAGGCTCTACAGCAAGCCACACCGTGTCCTTGGCTCCACACATGGCAGTCCTGAGGAAGTAGAGTAATGGCCTGTCACATGCAGCCAAAGCACCAGTGCAGAGGTAATGCTGAAGACAGATGCCAGCCTCCTGGGTACAGGACTTACACTGTCGGAGTGCGACATGGTCTTTGACCCTAATAGGGAAAACGGTCTAGAAACCAAGGTGTTGAAGCAGGCACGGCCCCTCTTTCCATGAGATGAGCCCCTGGGAGTGATGGTGACCTCGCCTACCATCTCAAACTCTAGGCCCTGCAGAACTGCAGCCCTAATCCTGGCAGACAGAGGCCGCAGGGAGAATATATCTTCCCCTTAGATATGGAGAGGAGCCCTGGAAGGTGTCTGGCAGTTCCTTGGCTGTCAATGCCCTTGTCCTGGAAGAGCCAAGCCACACCCTTCGGTGTCTACCACACGGCCACTTCTCCACGTGTGCAGAAGGGCTTCCCAGCCTCTGGTGGGCTTTCTCTGGGGGACACTTAAAAGAGGGAGTTGGAATGAGGAACTGCAGCTTGTCACTGCAGCGGGTGTCGCCCACTGCCCTGAGGTTTTAGTCAGCTTTTTCCTTGCTGGGAACAAAAGACCTAATGAGAACAATTTTAGAAATGTATACCCTAAAGCCACCCCCCTGAGACCTACTTCTTCAATCACACCCTACCTACTTACCTACCAATGGCTGCTGCCCACTTAATCCATTCAAGTGGATTAATGCTCTGATTAGTTTCAGACTTTCATAGCCCAGTCATTTCACCTCTAAACCTTCTGCATTCTTGCTCCCATAAGCTCTTGGTGGTCATCTCATCTAAACCGTGACACATGATGATGGAATGAATCGTCGCCTGTTAAAATTCCTACCCCTCAACATCTACACCGAGGGTCCTGTTTCTGATATGCGAACACTGGGGGGCATGCTCAAATCATACCACCATCGGCAGTGGCTTATTCCCCACACCCTGCTCCAGATGGAAAGTAGTCTGCTGTCTGTGTGCCTGTCCTGGACATTACGAGTAGAACCACATGGCATATGTGGCCTCTCTTGTCTTCGTTCTCTCGGGTACCATGACGCTGTCAAGATTCATCCTGTGACATTGGTCAAACATGAAGGCCGTGCCCCCACCCCGTGCCCCCACCCCGTGCCCCCACCCCGTGCCCCCACCCCGTGCCCCCACCCCGTGCCCCCACCCCGTGCCCCCACCCCGTGCCCCCACCCCGTGCCCCCACCCCGTGCCCCCACCGATTCATCTGGATTTGATGGCAGCCTTTAGTAAGAAATTTTTTGTACAGAAGCACTGAAGGCTTGCAGAGCCAGCTTCTTTCTCAGTTGGAAGCCTCTCCCAAAATAGTGGGGTTGTGACCTCAGCAGACTCTAGGCGTCCTCCAGACACAACGGTACCATGATAAACTTGATTTGTTCAAGGCAAGTAGTGGCACTTATTCTTCCACTGCTAGTTGATCTCCAGAGATGGAGAGGCCTCAGGCTTTTGGAGCTTCCAATCAAAGGTCTTTGTACCATGGGCCAGAGGAGTCCACTGAGGTCACGAACAAGCATCCCTGGGAAGGTTCAGCCTCCACATCACACATGGTTGGAAGAAGTACACTCCGTTCCTGCTCTGCGCCTTGCCCAGCCTCCTTTGCCCTGTCTGACTCAAGCTGGGCAGGAAGGAGGCCTGGTGTCTCCAGCTGTGAAAAGCACTTGTCTTGCAATCAGCCACAGATGGCTTTGTGAGGCTAGGAGCCACTCCCCGGACTCCAATCAAGGCTGGACCAGTTTCCTTTCAGGATGAAACAATCATTGACCTGGAAGTTGGTAAGGAGACCCTGGGGAAGATGCTGCCAGAGCCGGCTGAGGTGCAATGTGTGCAGGAGAGTTCATACACGGCAGAACAGAAGCCCAGGAATGCTGGTGCCCAGGGCAGAAAGCCCACCCAGGGGATGACTCCACCCACTTCCAAACGGCGGACACTGGCACCATTGTGCCTTGCCATAGCCCTGGCCACTCCAGGACTTGCAGACCATGTCTTCGCCCAAGTTAAACAGCTCAAGAGGTCCTGTTTCCAAGGAAGTTGGATCACCTGAGGGGGCGGGGCAGTCGGGCTCCATGAAGAAGACGGGCTGCTCTGGCTGGAAACACACGGTCTAGCGAGGGCTGCCATTCCAGGGGGGCCGATCCTGAACGGACTTGCTGTACATGCTTACCAGAGTGCAGAGCTCTGACGGCTGCTCGGGAACACTCCACTGGAACCTCTGACCCGGAGCCTGGTGTCGGGGAGGGCTCCCACTTCCCACTTGGCATTGGACTTTAGGTGACAGCCTCCTTGAGTTCCACCTACCTGACCTCTTTTCGGGCTCATGTGCACTGCGCATAGGCGCAAGAGGTGGGGAGGACATACCAGATGTTCTTGGTCTTGCTGAGGCTGCTTACCTTTTCTATGTGACCTTGAATTTGGTGATGCTAACTATCTTCTGTGATAGAAGTTGAAGGGGGGAAAAATGACATTAAAAGGCTGAATAAAAGACCAGCAAACGTTTTTTCAATTCCATCCCACCTGCTTTCAGTTTCTGATGCATTCCTTTGTGCTAAGCAGGCACAGGAAAGGAATATATCCTTTATAATAGAAAACACTAAAGTGATAGCCATTTATGTAAAAAATAGTGTTTTCTTGAAATAGATGTGAAGAGTATGATAGGCTATAAGAACTCCTACTTCAAATATATAATTACTGTATAAAACATGATTCAAATGCTCCCAGTATCCTGCCTAACCCTTCACTGAACCCCCAGGGGAACATGGGCTGCAGACTGGAAGCCATCTTTCCAGCTATGGCAGATACATCCTGCTCCTCGCTCCATTGTCTATACTCTGCTTCTCTTCCTGTCCTCAAAGTCCAATAGAGCTTTAGGAGCAGGGAAGTGGGATTCTCCTGTGGAGGAGCCATCTTGACTCAAGCTAGCCCCATCTAGGAAAGGGGGACAGATGCCCACAAAGATGCTGATGGGGCCTGGGACTGTCCTAGGAAAGCAGAACAGTATGTTCCAGGCTCTATAGGAGGGAGGCAGTGGCATCTTCTGTTGGGAATGCCACTGATTTAACTCCTAAAAGCACTGCATAAGGTCGCTGGTTCAGTGGCAGGATGCCATGGAGGTCCGACCCCAGCATTCCACTAGTATAACCAGGCTGAGCCACACGAGAGCCCAGCTGACCACCGAGCCCAGTTGTCCATAGTGCCTGCCTGGTTGGAACCCAGTCCAGTGATGCTCCAGAAACCTGAAGAACCCAGAGGGGCTCCAGACTGGTCCCCTCTGGCCTCTGTGGGGAGAGTTAGAGAAAGCAGCTTCTTGGTTACTTGCAGAGGAATCTAGTCCAAACTAGAAGACGCCAGAGTTGACTAAGAAATGGAGGTGAAGTCCTGCTTTGTTCCACGTCAGGTACTGCAGAGAGCCCTCGCTGAGGCCCTTGGGCTGCAGTAGAGGATGAGCTACACCATAGCCTGTTGTCCCCCAGAACAGACTGCAGCTAGTGAAGCCTGAGACCCTGGATCCAGAGGGTCATGGAAGAAGTCCCATGTGAGCTTTGTTTACTGATAAGTGTAAATAGTGTGAATTAATTAACATCACATTGCATACTCTAGCCCATAAACTAATTTCCAATGCTCTTTACTGCTTTTAATTAGGTTAACTTTCATTTTCCCTTATTTCCCCTCCATGCATTAGCTGCTTTGATAGTTTTGCTAGGGATTTATAACACCGACATCAAAATCTAAAATAAACCAGGACTCCTGCCTCTTCTCCAGAGAAATGGGAGAATTTCAGATGACCATGGCATCATCCCACTCCTGGCTTCCAGTGTCGCATCACGTGTGCCATTTTAACCGGTCTCTATGCACTTAAGCCCCTGATGTTGCTGCAGTCGCTATAAATCCACTTGCATTGCTTTTAGTTCCAGGAGCATCATGAGACTGAAGTGTCAGGGCTTCTGGCCACCTCCTTTCCTTGGGGAGCCTGTCTCCCCAGCTCTCTCCCTCTCCAACCGCGTCTCCTGTCCTTGGGAGTCTGCAAGCGTGGCGGCCCTTTTCTGATGAGACCCAGAGGGATACTCCAGGGAGGTCCCACCACAGGCGCCTGCAAACACCGAGCCCTTCTTCACTGTGCTGTCCTTTTCTATCCTTTTTAGAAAGGATTTGGGGGAACTGAGCAGCCCCAGTTTAAAAGTCAGAGAAAAGCTTGGATTACTGACGTAAAACTAAAGCAGGGTGGAGATGGCCACAACCAGGGGTTCCACGTGGCGGAAACCAGGGCCAGGCAGGAGCTTCATGAGTGCACAAGGAAGTGTCGTGAAATACTGGGGGACGGAGCCTGGTGCCCAAGCAGGAGAGCAGAAGCAAAGCTTTTTCTGATGCCCTTCACTTAATTCCTCCCCCTTGTAAGTCTCCATCTAACCTGGCAGTTGTTACAGTGGACCTTGTGGGCTACTCTGAACATAGCTGTCGTGTGATCCCTAGGCTAGAAGACAGCTCTCTAACTGGGGACTCCTCCTTCCCTTGCATAAGGAGGAAAGTAGCTGTGTGGCGTTGCCTGTGTCCTGAATGCGACTTCATTCAATGGCTCTTGGGGTTTGTGGGGGTTAACAGTGAGGGGTATCATTGCCATTGGTTGGTCAACAGCCGGCTATGGAAAGTGTCCGTGTGTTACTTGCTTCACCCAAATGAATCGTGGGGCAATTTTAAGGGTGAGGATGCTTACAGCAGGGTGTGGCCTACAATTCTCAGTGCTGGCTATTTGGGTAGTAAATGAGTAGCATCAAAGCCCTTGCCTCTTAGAAATACAACCACACTAACATGCCTGGGCTGAGAAGGGAGGGGTCACAATGGAAACACAGGCTGCCCCCAGGGACCTTGTAAGAGGTTCCTCAGCTGAGGGGGAGGGCGGGTAGCGACTGGGAACAGTGCTATTAAATCAAATAGCAACTACAGAGCATGAGCTTACTCCTGTAACTCGGGTAAATATTGTGGGTCCATTAAAACTTGACTCAATGTCGGCTAAACTCTGGTTAATCTTCCCCTTGCCTGGACAGAACTTGTCTTTATAACTCCCAATCTCCATAGTCTATCAGTGAACATGTGGCAACATGAATCTACAATCCTGGGCCACCATGGCTGGGAACACAGGAGCCTGTCGGCATCATTCTCTCTACTCCATGAGGTTTACCAAACCAATGGAGTCCCAGGTCTTCTAATTAGATGGGAATGCAGCTATTACTTGGTGCTGGGATTCAGGGCATGGAACTGTCCAGGTTTAGCAAGACCCCTGTGGCTTCATGCCAGGATCCTAAGTGATGTGTTACTGACCTTCCCACTTCTGCAAACCCAGGGGCTCCCAGGAAGAATACAGTGGAAAGGAAGCTAGCTTCCTTTGGAGCTGGTCATGGGATTGGATAGGGTCCAGTGCTCCTTACTAGGGAAAATAGAGGAACTCTAGAAAGTGACCGAGTCCAGGTCTTGGGGTTAGGCCAGGGTCATTCCCTGGGTAGTTCTTAGAGCAGATGGTAAAGCTGCCTGAGAAAGCAGTACCACAATCTAAGGCCTTTCCTGTGGCCGAGTCGGGGGCTTTTCCAGACCCCTTCCACCACGGTCACAGCCTAGCTCCCATTCTGGCCCCTCTGTTTCCACGGTGAGCACTACTAGAATTGTCAGAGACCAGGAGGGTGATGCTGAAGAGGATCTTGCCTGTTGAAAAGATGATTCTCAAACGGCATGTGCTCCTCTGCCAGCACAAACAATCTCTGCTCATGTTCCTCAAAATTTAAAAAAAAAAAAAAGGCAAATGCTGTGACTCATACGAGCAGCACAATCTTGAATTCTGCATTTGGGGCATATTTTTGAAATACAACATTAACTAGATCAGTTTTAGTCTTGCCAAAATCTATAACCTGATCTCGTCTCAAACTTCAAGTTTTAGCTGTGAAATCTAAAGTCTGGGGCCATGTGCTCCCAGGGCATGTGTGTTTCTGAGTTAGAATTTCCTAGTAACACCCATGTTTTCCTGTGGAATCTGATGAGTCCAGGATGCATAGGATCTTGCAGTTAATGGGGTCAACTGACCCTAGAATTGACCTGGGTTCAGAACTAGTCTGTGAACTAGCACAGAACTAGTCCTGTCTCAGGGAGGGATGCTCGGTCCCTGGCAGATTATGTCACCAAGGTCCATAGCACTGAAGATGCACACTTACAAAACTCCCTGGGAAGTGGAGACGTGACAGTGACATTAGCAGGACCACCCCAGGTGGAAAGGTGATCTGATCTTCAGTGGATCTCATGTGGCCAAATGGAGTCCCACAGGAAACGATGAGACTTCCAAGCCATCATATCTAACGGAAAATGAGTCATTTGGCCTCAGACATGAACATGTTCTGGTGTTCAGGGCCATGTCTCCTGTGGAGATAGCTTACACTGGGGCTACTTAGTCTGAAGGCTTAGGGGCCACAAGACTTCATGTACTTAACACTGTGTGCGTGACGAGAAGGGCTGGCATTCGTCCCTGTGTCCATGCTGAAGGTTCATAGTAGACGTTGATCGAAATAAGAAGTTTCTAACCTGCTAGAGAGGAGATGAGCTAATGATTCCAATAGCTACTTCAGTATCCTGCTAGTAGCTAAGCAAGTGGGTAGATCCATGGTAGATGACCAGACCAGGTGAATAGCCTTGGCCCATAGAGGTGGGCTAGGGATGTGGCACAGTGGTAGAGTGCTTGCCTAGTAGGCATGAGGCCCTGGGTTCAACTTCTAGAAATTCTATTTGTAGAATCTTCACCAATTTCCTTTGGTGAAAAGGCACAAGTCCTTGCTGTACCTGCACGGCATGAGCTGAAGCCTTCAGCACTGTCCTGCCACTGGCAGCCACGTGGCCGTAAGCCACATTGTCACTGACCTGCTTGTCTGAAATCATGCTTCTCACCCCTCCCCTAGGAAATAAGGGGTCTCTGCAAGTAATACTTCACAGGGCTGCAGAGGACAAATTCTTGTTGACCTAATGCAAGTGCCTGCTATGCCTTAGATCCTGTTCCAGGCACAGGGACACATCAGAACAAGACGGATGCTCCCATGGAGCACCTAATGGGAGAGACTAATAGAAGCTGTGGAAAGACCGGAGCTAGCGGCTAGAGGGTGAAAGAACAAGGCTTGTCTTTGGAACAAATGCCCGTTTATTGAGGAACAGTTCTGCATATTTATAGAGCCAGGGGTGGTTTGACAGTTGGCATGGGGTGCTTTTTGATTGGAGGGTAAGGATCAGGTGAGCCAGTAGGGCTAGTCTGATTGGTGGGTAGGATCAGGTGAGCCAGCAGGGCTCTGATTGGTGGGTAAGGATCATGTGAACCAGCAGGGCTCACCATTGGACAACTCTTCTTGGAGGATGGGGAAGTTGGTCTTTGGAGCCGGGGGGACTCCCAACAGAGGGGACCTCCAACTGCACACCTCCTCTCCTCTGACTTCAAGTCCCTTTCACCTCCCCTACATCACGTTGTAAAGCCCAATAATCAAATCATAGTTCAGACAAGCCTCTGCCTTATTCCTTCTCCAAATTTACTTCCCGTATAGTATGACCAGCACCGTCCCAAGCACTTGCTGTCTGGCCTTTGACAATACTCCTTGGGACGATTCTTCTACCTATCCCCTCTTCTTAAATGCCACATGCCATGGGTAAAAATGCCATCTAATTCTTAAGCAGCTAATTCTTACATTGGCCAGGACCAAATCTTCAGGCATGGTTTCTGGGGATCAAATTCGGGCCCTTGCACACAGTAGGTAAATGTTCTACCACTAAGCTACACCCCAGCCAGGCCTTAATGGAATTGTCTAATTCTCTTATCTGGATTTCCCCAAAAGCAGACCCTGAGACAAGGGTTTACTTGAAATGCAGTAGGACTGTCAGGTAGTGGGGAGGTGCTATGGGAGAAGGAAGGCAGCCAGTAAGAGGCGTCCTAATGAGCCAGCTACCACACAAATGAGGAGAGTGATCCTTCAGGGAGCCTCCAGGAATTTGTATAAAACACTTTGGACTGTTCCTGGGTCAAGAAGCTGGGTTAAACATACCTCTGACATGTATCTGCTGTCGACTAACATGTGCCTCCTGGGTGGTCATCCCAAAGAACTTCAGCGCATTATGCATGCAGACAAGGTGGCCTGTGGGCAGCCCTCCTAAGATACAGGTGTCATCCAGGAAAATCGGCCTAATGCACAGCCTGATGTACGGGGACCCAAGGGACATGGGTAGATGGCTAATGACGTGTTGTGCTGGGCTTGTATCTTGGGCATTAGAGATGAATCCCTTTTCCTTTAGGTGCTATCTATAATGCACCGTGGGCACCTGTTAATGTACTATCAGCCTGAATATAAAGGTGGATTTTCTTTTGCATTACAATGGTTTTCAAAAATATTAATAGCATCCAAGTGCATTGGGTTGTCATTTTCTATATCGGATTTTTTTTTTTCATGAATCTCATACCTTAAACATAAATCGCCACCCAAGAACTTCTTCTTTCCTATCGGGCAAGGGCCTTGTTCTATCTTGACTCAAGCCAGCCCTTCATTGAATTCTTTCATAACTAAATTCATCCTTGGATCTGTGGGATTCATAGGTAAACTGGGTCACAAAACTGCAGGTCTGGTCACTGGTGGTGTCTGTTAAACAGTCAATCCAAGGAGATGGTCCCCTCTAACAGAACTGCCACATCCCTCTCCCCGTCTTCCTCTCTCCCTTACTACTGCTTAGGATTCTCCAGCTCTCGGGAAGATGAGCAACTTAAAGCTAGGCTTTAGAGTTTGCCAACTGGCCATGTCTGACAGCTTTGGGCTCTTTAGGTGAAGAAACACAGGACCCTTTGGAGTCCTACAGGAGAGCTTGCACAGCTTCCCCTTGGTTACTAACCAAACGGTTGCTGAACACAGCCTGTAAGAGAATGGCAGATATCCAGATTGGAAGATTTCTAAGCTAAAGAATGTGGTATTGGTAGGAAGTAAGTCTCTCCTGGCAGTGGTTGCCAGGGCTGTGGGGATGGCTAGAATGAGGACTGAGAGCAAGCCACATTCAAGGTGTTACGATCTTCCATAGGAGAAAGGATCTGATCCATTTATTCTCCTTGGCACATCAGTTCTCTGCTTGGCATATATGGCCCTAAATTTACAACCACGAGGACAGCCCCATATATTTTGTAAAGCTGGTTCCTTTGTGCACTAGAGCCTGGTCAGCAGTTAAAATGTGAAGTCACTGCGAGTACTGCAAGTGATGTAGTCGGGAAATCTACAGCTTCATCCTTCCACCAGTGCAACTAAGATGCTGGTAAGAGCGATCTGAAGCAATTTTTTAATTCTAGAAGCTAATGAAACTTACAAAAACGGGAAAACTTAAAATGTTGGACTTGATTAAGAGAAGAACTGTGGCATCTGACCCTTCCTGCTTATTACCTTCTCATTCCCCAACTTGACAGCAACCCACATCCCTGGAAGAGGTTACCTGTACCAGAGAGAACAGCATGGGCTTCATTCTTAAAGAACTGTGATTGTGTATATCTACCTATCTGGTGGACTTCAGCTCCAGGGCTTGTCCTGGTCTCACCTTCGTTTACCTGACGAAGTGGCTGACATTGTCAAAATGTTGGCTGATGGAGCAATAGATAAGAAACAGAACTTCTAGTGTGGTGGGGAGATTTGTAATAGAACATAAGAATCTGGAAAGTTCCCATGTATAGTGGGGAGTATAGAATGCCCTACACATGTAGGGACAGGACTCATGTTCAGAAAAGACCTGAGAAGACCCTACACTTGGCCTCTGGATGATCTTTAGACCCTGTGCAAGCAGGAAATGGAAGCTAAGGCAAAGTTGTAAATGCTGTCGACTAAGTGTAAATGGGGTGCCTAACAGAGCCAGTTGGCAAAAACTTGGAGAAGAGTTCTTGTTGTTTTTTTGGTCTTGGGGGGTTTTTCAGCTAGAGGCATTTAAGGAAATCCTTAAGTCACCAGCTGAACACTAAGGTATTTTAGCCAGCTTTTGCATTGCTGTGACAAATACTTCAGAACAGCTTAGAGCAGGGAAAGTTTGCTTGGGGCTTAGTTTCAGAGGTCTCTACCAGCACCATGGCTGTGGAGCAATGTGAGACAGATATGTGAGGGAGAGGCGTGGCAGGCCAAAGCCCCTCCCATCATGGGATCAAGCAAGCAGACCCAGGGCAGGGAGGGAGCCCCAAGGAAGATGCATACTTCCAGGGCACGCCTTCAGTGACCCACATCCTCCAGCCACATCCCACCCCTATATTACCAGTCTATTCAAACAATAAAGAACTAACTGGGTAGTAGCTTTCACAATCCAATCATCTACCTCAGAGAATTCCTGCATTAACACAGGAGTTCTGGGATCACCTCCCAGTTAAACCACAGCACTAAATGAATGGAGATCTTAGCAGCCACATGGCGGGAGGAGAATAGCGGGCAGAAAGAATATTGGAAGAATTAAAGGCCATAAATTACCAAAATTGACAAAATACAGGAATCTACACATCCAAGAAGATCAACAAATACAAGATAGGATAAACTCTGGTCTATACCAGAGCATCATAATCAAATTGTCAAACATCCTGAAATCAAGAGAAGCAACTCATTTCTTACGAGGAATACACAAATTAACCATTTCTTCATTACAGAAGCTAGAAGGCAGCAAGATGACACAGTGGTGAAAAGTAAAATGCTATGCAGTAGTTCAAGCATGTCTCAAATTGTGCACCCTGTGAGTAGCATGTTTCATACTATCCTGACCCGTCCTGACCCATCTCACCAAGGGGATGATTCAGTACATCCACATTGTAGAGTAGTTTTCAAGGTGTGAGCTCCAGACGAGCAGCATCCACATCTCCTGGAAATCTTCTGAAAATAGGAATTCGGGGGTCCCACCCCAGACCTGCTGAATCAGAAAATGGAGTATGCTCCCCATCCATCCATCACTTAGTATCCATCTTGGTCTTCAGAGGAAGACTCATGACATCACATGCCTCCTGTTCAAGTAACCTTGCACAGTGACTGAACACCACCTCAGTATCTCTTTCCTCATTTTCTCACAGGCATTGTATCTTCCACACCACAAGAAGGGTGAATGTGACGCAAGCTTTCTGGAGAAAGGGACCACTCACATGAATCTTAGTGTAGTATATTGTAATTGTTCTATTTTTGTTTTCTTACCATGCCCAACTTATAAAATGTCATATACCAAACACACTGAACCCTGTATCTACTATCTGTAGTTTCGGGCATCCATGAAGGGGTCCTGAAACGTCTCCCATGTAGATAAGTGGGGACTTCTATATTTGGCAAAACTGTCCACCAAAAAATGAAGGGAAAATGAAGATTCATAAAAACAAAGGGGGTTCATCCATAGTAGACCTGCTTTAGGAAACGTCGAACAGTCCTTCAGGCTTAGGTGAAAGGAGACGCCACTGTAATTCAAATCCATAAAACCGTAGTTTCCTTCTGAGGTGAAGAAAGAATTCTGGAACCATTGATGGTCATGGCTGTGTTACAATGTTTCAAGTATACTGATGTTAGCCATTAGAGTATTACAATTAGATAAATGATGATTTTTTTGTGTTCTGTGATTTTTGCCTCAATTGGAAAGTCTTTGAGACAGAATAAACTGAGGAACCAATTAAGATTTTCCCAATTGAGGTATCATAGTCCCAAAGAATACCATATAAGCAAATTCGAGGTGTTTGAGTCACACAATCTTTACTTTGGAACAATGGGGACATGTACCTACATTGGGTTACCCTTGCAAAACTGGTTGACCCAGGTGGAATTAGTTTCAACCCTCAACCTTGATAATCCAGTTGTAAATTTTGAGTACAAGAACCAGCTCCTCAAATGGATGCCACCATGATCCAGGCTGAGACCACCCCTAAAACTTCTTGAACATTGGAAGACACACCCAGTGACATCTTATTCACATCCTTTCTTCAAGTGTGACTAGCTTCATGATTTAGAAGTGAAGGGTGACTCTCCTTCCAGTATATTAGTTACTCCTATCTGTATTGGCTTTTCCTGTCAAAGCATCCTCCCCTCAAGATTACTTAGCAATAATGTTCATGTCCACTGCTAATAAATACTGTGAACCCCAAGGCTCAGTGAGCTTGCTTGGATGGCAATACTCCTCCTGTGCTGGGAGAGAGAGCTTGTACCTGGTCTGTCCTTGGGTCCTGCCTGATGTACCTTTTTCATTGCTGACCTTAATTTATCACTTCACTGTCATAAACTGTAGCCATGAGCATAAGCATCTCTGACTTGAGTCCTTCCTGGGGAATCACTGAACCGGAGTCTGGGCTTGGGAATCCCTAGACATACCACGAAGTTGGTCCTGCCATGAATCAAGGGATCCAGGTCCTCATGTACTGATATCAGTTAATCAGCTAGTCGCTGGACTTGACCAGTAGGGCTGCCTGCGGTAAGCCTTCCCAAGTGGGGAGGTTTGACAGAGGTAAATTCCCCTGAAAATAGGGCAACTGTTAGCAGCCGACACAGGGAGCAAGGGGGAGATGGGAACACTGAGCCTGGGAGGAGGATCCTGGTGGAGGAGGCTCAGCACCCACTACACTGGGATCTCCCTGGAACTGCACTCCCTTTACTCCTTCTCCTTCCGACTGCGGCTCTCCCTGCCCCCTTGCTGCTGTCTTCTGGAAGCATTTTCTTAATCATTAGCATATACCTTCCTTTCATGCTTCTGGGGAAAATCCACTTAGGACACTTGTAGCCAAAAGTTGTCCTAGGAAGCAGAATTCCAGAATAGGATGTTCTAAAGTGGCCCACTGACCAGCCAGTTGACAAGGACCCTTCATTGGTTGTAGGTGGCATATTGATAGCACTGGTAGAGCTAGAGTAGTTTTCCAGATGAGCAGCATCCACATCTCCTGGAAATCAACTGAAAATGGGAATCTGGGGGCCCCACCCCAGACCTGTTGAATCAGAAACTGTGGGGTATGGCCCAGTAATCCATCATCATGAGCCTTTTGGGAATTATGAGTGCAAGCCAAGTAGCAAAGACTCCACCCTAGTGATCTTGGATGGTGGAAGGGAATCAACTTGAACAACGTCTCTGGCCTATGGCAACTGTAAGGATGAGTCGGTTGCATGGTCAGGCTTGGGTGTTCATGAGGTTCCATGTGAATGCAGAAGGGACCCCACAGTGATGTTTTAGAAGCCTGAATCTCCCACCGTACCCATATTTGCAGGAGGCCTGGCTTGGTTTCTACTCATGCAGAGTTTAGGGCCCTGAGAGCTCAGGTTGCAGAGTGCTGGCCACCTGACTATTTCCAAATCCAACTCCCAGCAGGCCACCCATCATCCTGCCTTCTGTATGTGGCTGTCACTTCTGAATGCTGTCTTGTTATCGTTTCTATTTTGGAATCATGGGAGGTTTAAAGAACTTACTCACCATACTATATTGACTGCCTGGGATTTATTTTAAAAATTAAAATTAAAACAGGATGATGTTTGGTCTCACATGGGGTCTCAGTCCAATTATTTAAAAACTAGAAATAGCTCAGAAGGGCCTCTCTTCACACCAGCAGTCTACAATTTCTGAATGGATGTACATAATTGGTCACCAATTTATGTACTATATTTGCTTTCTTGGCAGTGTTAAACTTTCTTTCAACCTTGTACTCGCTTCTATTTAGCACCAATTAAGTATATTGCAGTTTAATTTGGTTTACGCTAATAGAATCTCCAAACTGAAGAATCCAATTTAGTACATCTCTTTTGAACTCGGCTGCCCAAAATTACATGAGACATACTTACACTAAAAATCATTTATCTCCAATTTAAATGTAACCAGGCCTCCTATGTTTTTATTTGCTAAATCTAAACTTACCTTTAGCTGCTAAGGCAGTAAAAATAATTGGGATCTCTGCAGCCTTCACCTCAAACCATTCTCCAGTTGTTAGTTAGTATTGCCCACCAATCACAAAGCCAGGCGGCTTAGCCACCTACCTGTTGAACAGGACCCTGGGATCAGGCTCTCCTGACAGATCTGGTGACTCTGGATGACCTCCAGGCTCCAGCACAGGGGAACCTAGATGAGGTTCACTCCAGGAACTGCCCAATGCCTGCATTTCTGTTGGCACTGGGCACAGGGATGGTCAGGACCATCCTAGACTATGAAGCAGGCCACTGGGACTCAAACATCAATGGTACAGCAAAGGGGATTCCTCCAGGGGCTAGAGAAACCCCATGGAGCCACCTTCATTTTCAATAATTGGGGATCCTCCATGTGTCTTAACTCCTCACTGTATACATACTCCATGACAGCCCTTTCTCTTACCTCTGAGATGGTTCACTAAATCTTTGCCCCTACTTGGTTGGGTGAATTTGGGGTCTCTTCTAGCATTTCTCTTCATGTTTTTCACTAGGTTATTGTCAAATGGTTCCTATATATTTTGGTAATAAGAATTCTGTTTACTCTAGGGAAATAGTCCAACATATTCCTAAGCGACTCCCTCACCTTTTCTTCATGCTTCTTATTTTATCACACTGCTAAGGGTCGGTCATGACCAAATGCACCATGAGGCAGGACCCATGGGGTCTCATGGCCCCTTGCCCTTACATATTCAGGGCAGCCACAGAACCTCAGAGCTGAGGCACCATGAGACAGCTAGACATCACCTCCTCAACTTGCCCCGTGGACTGCAAAACACGCTACAGTGACAACTCTTGGTAATAGTGGGACCCCATGAAATGCCACCAATTAGCAAATCCCACTGGGAAACCTGACTGGGTAATGCTCTCAATCCCAAGAACAGCTTCAACCCAGAGGACCCCTTTCTCTCATTCCCCAGAACTACAACCAGGCTGCAGCTGAAAGTAGGTTTTCTAGACTTCACAAATAAAAACATAGAACGCTCAATTAAACTTGTGATGAATAATCATGCCTGTCCTGGATGTCCCCCCAGGGGATAGGGAGCCATCTGCCACCCTCTTCTTTGACCCTGTAAGAAATTAGCTGCTATCACTTCACGTGGGTTGAGTTGCTGCTTCTGTGTCCCACCTGACACCCAAATTTAACTTTCCAGGTTGGGTGCTTGCTCCCAGAAAAGAGCTATCTTTGTAGGAATAAACCGGACACAGATCAGACAAGAGCCGTAGGAGTATCTGCCAGTGTAAAGAAGCTTCCCAAAAGTCTCCCAAAAGATGACAACTAAAGACATGGTCAGGAAAGAGACAGCTGGTTCCAATTTCTCCATCTCCTCATACTTGCTATTGTGCCTTTTTTCTTTTTTAATTTACTGACTTCTATGGTTGTACATATTAAGTTCACCCTGACCAACTCTCACGTGCTTGAAGTTGATTGCAGTTCCGGCCTCCCTGGTGGACATGATGTGGGACCCTGCCAGACTTGATCCTCACTTCCCTGGCGACGGTGCTAGGATGCCTCTTCATACATGTGTTTTCCCTGTGGATGTCTGATCTGGAGAAACTTCTTCACGTCCTTCACTGGATTTTTACACTTAGTCATTTGCTTTTGTTATGTAATATATGATTTTTGCAGTAAGTTTTGGAAATGAACTTCCTAACTATCCTCTTCAAGATTGCTTTGGTTATTTTGGGACCTTACATTTTCCTATGAATTTTAGGATAGTTTTTAAAATTCTGCAAAATCAAGCCAGCTGGGGTTTTAATAGACTGCATTAAATACATAGGTCAACTTGGACTATTGCTACATGGACAACAGTCTTCTAATTCTAATTCATAGGACCCGAGATGTCAATTTTTTTTGTCTACTTTCTCTGAATCTTGCACTTTAGTTACTCATTATTCCTTTTGATGTTATTGTAAATGAAGTCAGTTTCTTAAATCATTTTCAAATTCATTGTTAGCATATAGAAATATAACTCTGTACGTGGCTTTTTATATCCTAAAGCATTGCTACATTATTAGGCTTAGTAGTCATGCATGCCTTGACCCTGAATTAAGGGGGAAAGTGTTTAAGTAGAAAATGGGATTTACTTCTAATTGTTTACATCTTTTTGTTCCTCTTCCCATTGCTGCCTTGTCTTAGGTTAGGTATTTTCCAGCACATCACATGTATTTCCTTCTACTGTCTATATTTTAGATTTTCTTTAGTGGTCGTCTCAAGTGTTATAATTAGCATCTTAATCTAGTTCAGATCTACCAACTAGACTTCAATATATATTTTTAAAAACCTTATAACTGTGTTCATCGCATTTCTTCATGCTATTATCATACAAGTTATAGCTAAATGTTACAAACAGGTCAACAATTTCCTAAGTGTTTACTTTCTGCTTGTCGTCCTAGACACTCTTTTCCTGCACTTTTTTCCTGGGGATTGAACCAGGGCCTTGTGCATGCTAGGTGAGAGCTCCAACACTGAGTTATATCCTCAGCCTTGACTTTATATTTGACTGGTTTTAATACAGTATAGAAATATGGAGCCCGTACTTCAGAGAATTCCCTTATATACATATGCAAATATCCCCCATCACAGCTTCTCATTAGTATGATCATGCTCATATGGTCATGTTCTTATTGCTCAGCATTAACACACTAACATCCACAGACTATTCAGATTTCCTTAGATTTTTGCCTGGTGTCTTTTTACCACTCCAGGAATGCATCTGGGATACCATATTACACTCAGTTGCCAGGTCTCTTAAGTCACAAAAAAAGTCGTAACCCAGAAACGTATTTCCTTTTTAATAACTTTAACAGGTTGGACACATTCTAACAATAGAAAGCTGACTAACACATATTAAAGTAATTCCAACAGATGCTCACGCTATCACAGAATACCTGAGACAATTGGTTGAAGAGGAAGAAAAGTCTGTTTCACTGGCATCACTGCATGTGGCCCATAGGTACTTGGCCCTGTTGCTTTGGGCCCCTGGCAGCACAACACATCATGGCAAGAACACAGGGGGACCTGTCCATCTCATGGTGTCTGAAGAAGGGGTCAGTGACTTGAGCCCCCTAAAGGGCCCACCCCCAGTGAACTAACTTCTTCCATTAGGTTTCACTTCCTGAAAGCTGTACCACCTCCCAATGGCACCATGGGCTAAAGACCAAGCCTTTAACCCCTGTCTCTGGGGGACATTCAAGATCCAAGCTATAGCGGGTGGTTTTCTCGTGAGACGGGAAGTGAGTGGAGAGGACAATAAAGATGAAACACCATGGCAGCACAGCAAGACAGGGGCTGCAACAAATGATGTCACATATCCATTAAAGCATCACACCCCTAGTTTCTCCACCCTGAAGATTCCCAGTGCGTCCCTTACTTATCCCACCCTCACTCCCCTAACCCCCAGGAAATGTTAATCTTTCTGCAGTTCTATAGATCTGTCTTGCTGTGAACATTGTGTAACTGGAATCCCAGTTCATAACCTTCTAAGTTGGCTTTTTCAACTTGGCAACATACATTTGGGATTGCTTTGTGCCTTTCAGCAACTCAATAGTGCTTTTCTTTTTTTTTTGATTCTTAGTTTTACATGATGGTAGAATCCATTCTGGTAAGATTATACAAGCAAGGATACATTTTGCTTTTACTGTTGCATGATTGTCTGTTGTATGGATGGACCAGTTTATCCATTTCTTCCACGGAAGACACCATGGTTGCTTCTGGTTCTTGGCAATTATGATAGCTCCTATAATACTCACATGCTGGTTTTTATGTAAACTTTCAAAACAATTGGGTGAAAATGCTCATGGGCAAAGTTACTGGGTAGTAGCATGCCTACATCTGTAGGACTCTGCCAAACTAGCTTGCAAAGGCGTTGTCTTTACATTCCCTGCCGACAATGAGTGTGAGGTCCAGTTGCTCTTCCTTGCCAGTATTTGATAGTCTCTGTGCTGGATTTTAATCCTTCAAATAGTCTGTACAGCAGGAACTCATTGTGTTGACTTGCAATTCCCTAAAAGCAAGTATATGGGGCATCTTTTCATGTGCTTATTTGTTTTTTATGTATCGTCCTTGCTGAAGTATCTGTTCAGAGCTTGGTGTGTTGTTGGTTTTTTTTGGGGGGGGGGCGGCTGACAATTTTTGAATTCTTATTAAGAGTTCTGTATATATTTTTTAAATAATTTCAAAACATCATGAAGGACTTTACTCCCAGTCTGGCTACATTTTCATTATCTTAAGAGAATCTCTCACAAATTGGTGCTTTTTGAACACCCCCCCACTGCCCCCCACCCCCGGGGGTGGTACTTCTGGCATTGCCCTAACCCCTGTCAAGGTGTCGATCCTGCAGACCTTCCGCTGATCATCTCCTAACAGCTTTGCCATCTTGCACTACCCTTACGTCCATGTTCAGTTTTGAAGTGACGTCGGGGAAGGTATGACATCTGCATCTGGATGTTCTCTCCTATCCAGTTATCCCAATGCCATTTGTTGAAAAGACTATCCTTTCTCCTTTGACTTTGGGCCTTTTCACAAAGATGAGTAACCTGTGTTGAGTGATCTGCCCCTGGGCTCTCTATTCTGCTCCACTGATTTACAAGTCTATTCTTTCACAAATAGTGTGTGCTCTATTGGTCACAGGAGCTTTCAAAGTCTTGACAAGGTCAGACCTCATTTTCCTTAGTATTTCATTGGCTTTTTTTTTCTTATAACCTTAGAATCACCAGTCAATATCCACAAATGGCTTATTGGACTTTTGGTTGGAATTGGATGAATTTGTCTTTTTAATCGTGCGGAAAAAATATTAAAACAGACCACACACTCACTGTTTTTTATGGTCCCCGGGCAGCTGTGTGTCCTGGTGGTCTGTATTTGCTTGTGTGGACTTGTGCTACTGTCTCCTCTGATTTCTTGGTGTTTCCTATAGGGCAGGCATACTGGCACCTGTTTGACCTGGGAAGTCTTAACTACTTGTATTAGGATTTTTTTTTTTTTTTCTTGGTGTTGAATCCTGAGCGACAGTCTCTTTCCTTTGACACTCTGGGCCATTCCATTACCTTCTGTCCTCCATGGTTTTGAGTAAGAATGTAGCACTAAGTGTGGCGTTGGGTGGGTTCTATGTGGATCTCATTCTTTGAACATACGAGGTGAAGGGTGAGAACAAAGGAACAGGATTTATAATAGAAAGAAGCAGAGCGCCTGCTGGAGGAGTCCCAAGAGGGTTGCCAATGGGTGTCTGTTGTCTAGGGGCTTATAAATCTAGTTAGGCCCCAATCCAGTCCTGATTAAGGCACTGGGTATCCATGAATATTTTATGTACCCTTTTGTCTAATGACTGCTTCTTGCGTTTTTTTGTTTTTTTGGAGGGGGTCTGAGCATTAGGCAACAGATGTCTCAATGTCAGTTTCTGTTTACACAGGAATTGGCCTGATCTTGATGAAGCCTGGCTTGTGTCTGGTCTCTCAGCTCTGTTAGAAACCTGGCCCAAGTTTCCTGTGGCACTTCAGGTCTAATGGTAAACTCTCAGGTGAAGTTTCTGGAGCCCCCTGCCCCTCCCCCTCCCCGTAGATGGCTGGTTTTCAAAGCACTCCTAGTTGCAGGACTTCTGTGGAATTGAGACGGAAACGGGAATGGAACAAGTGAAAATGTCCAGGACCTCATTTGAGATCTAGCCATGTTTCTTGAACAGGCTCCTCATACCACTATAAGCCTTTGGTTAATTTCCAGAGTTGGGAAAAGTTAGCCTTTGACAAGTTGTGCCAGGGTTGATTGCTTTGCAGAGGACTGAATTGCCAAAGGTCCCAGCTGCAGCAGAGTGCTTCCCCATCAGTCTATTGATCAGACTTCCCTCACTTAAGAAAGATGACATTGGTGTTTGTTTCTTAGCCAGTTATCTTCATATTACTCCATATGTGAACAAGTCATAACCTTTAAAATTCAAAAGTAGTTTTCCACAAACGATTTTGGCATTCGACCATTTTTCAGTACTCCCTGGAGAGAAGGGAAGTAGAGAAGGGAAGAGATTGGAAGTACTAATTTAAATGACTGAAAAAAGTTTTTTTGGGGGGAAACCTACTCCAAGGCATATGGATTAACTCTTTAATATGTACATTTACTTTCTATGACACTTAGGTCTACAAAATCCAACATTTTATTATAACACAGTATATAAGGTACATATTGTTATGTTTAGATGCTCCTGATAACAAACCAAGTAATGCATATATGCTTGAATTTCTACAGAAAGATTCACAAAAATCCTTTACATGAACAGAAGAAACTAACCATTAGTGCAGATATCTAAAACTTCATCTGAAGTGCACATACTTAAATCTTTGCATGGTCTCACATAAAACAGACTTGCAATTCAGTTTTGTTTTTAGCAACTTTATAGGTGTTACACAGGTGAGATAAGTAATTACCATTACATTATTGAAACCTATTAACACTTTACTACAAAAAGAAATGTTTTCCCTAATGCAATTAGTTTCCTAATCAGAGGTTGCTATCAAAGTGAATTTTTAAATTTCCCACTTGTATTATAGTACATATTTTAATCGCTTTCTGATTATTCACATTGTAGAATTTAATATTTTCATAATTGCTTTACTACAGGTCATGGAGGAGGTAAGGAGAACTGGACTACCCACTCCCTGCTGTCCTCTCAGCTTGAAGAGAGCTTCAACTGAGTTTTAAGATTGACATTTTTACTTGTTTTTCCCTTATTCAAAGCTTTTTTTTCTCTTGGTCCCTATTCAAGTCTGAATGTTCTGTAGAAAAGTTTCTTTTATTAAAAGAGAAATTAAATTTAGAGAAATACAATTATTTTAAATTAAATCATTTACCTTATATTTAAAGCTTCTTAAATTATTCAGTTTATTTTGGTATAGGATACTGGGAAGCCATTAATCACTTTTTTCTGAGCAAAAATGAAGAAGCTCTAAGATTTATCAAACACTAAACTTGGCCAAGATGCAAACATTATAAATAGAAGATTCTAAAATAAGCACTTGACAAATTTAGCAATGGGAATCTCATGTCTCCAATTATAATTGATAAGACATCTTTCTGAACAATTGCTTTCAAAACTGCAAATGCTAAGCAATGACTTAAAACCCCATTATCTATCTATCTATTTGAACAAAACAAAGTGTAAGATCAGAATTCTTCAGTAAAAACTGCTTTTCCTGTTCAATTCCCTTTTCACCACTTCAGAACCTCTGCAAACTCGGGAACATACTTGCTATTTCTCTGTGCTGGCTCTTGTTTGCTTGGGGGAAGACAACCAGAATTCGTCTTGCTTTCCCGGGGGGCTGCAGAAGTCTAGTGACTCCATCTGCCAGAGTCCCTTACCTCTGAGATCATAGACATAATTTACATTTTGCTAATGAGAAATGCTCATGCAAAGCCTAGAAATGTGAAACTGAGACAGAATCTCTCTTCATCTCTAATGTACTTATTTGCTAAATGTGAACTTCAGTGTCCTCCGAGTTTTGCTGTTATCCTGCCCCAGGCTTGTAGAAGAGCTGTGAAATTTCTGGCAATTTCCTTAAGGACCTAAACTCTGCGTAGCAGCTGCCATCTGGCTCTCTATGGCAGCGAACCCAAAGTCAGAGTTTGTCCCCCTAATTTTTGTGCTCTAGACATTTGGGTGGTTTCATTGGGTATGTGATTCCCTGAATTAAATAATTACTGCTTGAAAATCCTACAGTGATTTATACAGCATGTACGCACACAGCCCCCAGCCCAAGGCTTTTGTACCCTGAATTACATGACATTTGATGCCAAAATAAAAAGAAGCTATTTCTGACTGCGCCTAAGAATTGAAAATGACAAGTTCATATCTTGCATGGAAAATCTAAGACATTGTTAGAGAACTGAAAGTCTTCTAAGACTTCCCTAAAAGAAATTCTTTAACTATAGAGTCCATGTATTATGAAATCAAACCCAGATTTTGATCCTTCTAGTGATGAAATAATCATAACCCTTAGCTTAATATCCATATTAGGGCTCCTCTGTAAAATTAGACTCCCTCAAATTAAATCTTGGGTTACTCAGTTGCAAGCTCCCCAATCCTACCAAGCTCCATCATGCATTAGGATCTCCTCTCACCTGTCTGAAGACTCGACCCCCTGCTTAAAGATCCCGACAGACTTCACTTGAGGAAGTGCCCTTGCAAGTCTCCAAAGTCCCATCTCCACCAGCTAAGATGCCAGAACTTCCTCATAAAATGTGGAATAATCCAAAGGCTTAGGAATAGGAATGCTGGGATGTGGACTTCTACTCTTTTCTGCGCATCCCACACATTCTCAACCTCCCTCTGCTCCAGAGTGGCTGCAGCAGTTGCGTAAGGGTGGTCTAATGTCCCTCAATGAACCTCACCATATACACCTAGGTTTCTGCCCCTAGAACTCCTATGTGGCTGCCTGCAGGAATCTGCATCCCCACTTTGAGCTCAAGTACAAACCTGGATCTGTAAAGCAATTACCTCCTGGCCATCAGGGACAGCATATAGAACTATACTCGTATCCCAACGACTTTACATATTCCCTCAGGGATCCAGAAAGTTTTGGCTCCAGTTTCCAGTAACAGGAACTCCAGTGATTCATGACAGCAGGTGCTAAATGCCGCCCTTGGGCCTTCCTATTTTAGTGCAGGTGATGACCACCGCATCTTCCCTCTTCACACACAGCTGTCTCCAACCACTCGTTTGCTCTGCTTGCATGAACCGCATCCCTGAAGCACCTGAAAATCTGCCCCCTGGAAACCACTATAGCCAGGAACTGATTGTCAATGCGTGAACACTCCAAATCCCTTGCCATTGAGCTGGGGTGACCCTGAGCTGCAGGTTCTGTGCTGGCTCCCAGAATCTTCCAGTGGTATTAAGCTGCAGGGTTAACTTGCTCAATGAGGTACCCTTTACATGGAAGATAATCCCAGGACACTGGTAAAGGAAAGGAAAAGAATAGCCACCTAGCCTGTGGATACTTGCTTAGCAATTTCCTCTAGAGCAACCATACCCATGACAGTTGACAGACCCAACTCTAGATTCCTATTTTGAAAGAAACTTCTATCACTGGTAGACTGCAGCAAGAACATCATTATTGATAGTAAGTGACCCCTAGCATGCTGGGGAATCATATTACTAGGACTCTTACGTGCAGAGAATTTGGGACACAAGTAAATATGGTGGATTGTCATAGGCAGCATCTTTAGCACAAGGGAGTGGGGGCAGGTACACGGCAACATCTAAGATAGCATTGGTAGTCACAACTGGGTAGGGGGTGCTATGGGAATCTAGTGGGTAGAGGCCAGGAATGCTCTCCACATTGTACAGGACAGTCCCCACTAGGAAGAATCAGCTGGCTCAATGGCAATTAGAACCCCAGGAACATCTCATAGCTTGTTTATTCTGTTCTGAGGCTTGCACTTTTTAAGCATTAAAATGCTTAATTTCTAGTCGAAAACATTTGTCATTTGAATTTTAATCTACGTACTGATCATACCTGATTTCAAATAATTTTTAAGTGTTACAAAACACTTTAAAACAGTTAAAATCCTCAAGTGAAAAGCAAATGACCCCTGCAGGTCAGCACATGGCCAACGAATATGTGGAAAGATCTTCATTAGTAATCAATGGCAGGTAGGAAAACGGAAACCACTCTTGGTATATCAGGCAGGGATTTAAAACGGGGAATTGGGTACTTACAAAGCACTTGGGAAGCTGGAAGAGGGCTGGGAATGGTCCCTGATTAAGTTCAGAGAATCCAGAAGTTGAGCACTACCACCTAAGCCAGGAATAGCCAGAAACTGTCATCAGTGGTCATCATTCACAGTCGGCAGCAGTAAGGAGGAGGTCCGGTCGGCTGAGAGAGGACCTTTCCCGGAGCACAGTATAGAATCGAGGTTGCTGCTGTCTACTTGGAGAATAGCTTTTGCTCCCTGTGAACCTTCCAAATCTTGCCTGAGGGCTCTCTAAAGTGCAACAAAAGGCCTCTGGGACTGTGGCCCAGGTACCAGTCCCTTGAAGTAGGAGAGAGGACAGATATGAGCAAGAAAGAGGCTGAAGGCAGATCGTGCCCCACTTCAAATAAAAATGGTCTATGTGGCCATTGCGGGCAGCATCTAAGATACTGGTGGCCACCTGGTGACAGTGACCACAAAGTCCTCACGGACAGAAGTCTGATGCAATGGTCCCTGCTTGCTTCAAAATCATCTCATGGTCCTCTCCCTCGGGACCCTACTCATGCTCTGCCTGGAATATTCTAGATGTATGTCATCTTGTTTAGGCATATAAGTAAAAACTCGCATGAGTCCATGCAGAAAGAGAATGGGATAAAGCAAGGAAGACGGGCTGAGAGGCTGCTCAGTGGTAGGACACTTGCCTAGCATGCACCAGGCCCTGGATCAATCCCCAGCACCACGGAGAAAGAAATATCTTTATTTCTGTATCTATAGTTATATTTGTCACTACAGAAGCTTAATAAATTACTTTGCAACTCTGACAGCCAACTTGAAGGTCTAGAAGAAATTATACATGCAACTTTGACAACTTTTTAATATCTAGTAGAAGCAGATGCTTTTCTCACACAAATGTTTTTAAAAGAATGGTCAAATTTCTCCCTCTCGAACTAATCTCATTACATAAAAGCCTTTCTGTGTCACTAAATTTACAAGTCTCTTAAGTCTATCTCCAGGAGATAATTTTATAAACCAGTTTGAGAATCATAACTGTTGTGGTTAAACGTATCATCTACATAGAAGGGTATTTATGACCTAAAAGGGCATTTATTTTTCTTCCATTATGTATCTGCATGCAGGTTAGAATCCAGATGTGAAGCAGTACTTTTGGAAGCCCTCTGTGCCTCCCGATAGAGCCCCTTCTCCTTCCGGCAGTCCAAGAGAATAACACAAAATTAGCCTAGTAACTACAATCTCATTTTTTTAATAAATGCAAGTCATACATGGGAATACCAAAATAATGTACAGCTTGTACCAAGATAAGGAAGGACAATGGCTCCTATGACAAGACAAACCAAGAACCCTCAGTCTGAATGGACTCCTGTGGTGTTTCCCATCTGGCAGTTGGTGGGCAGGCTCACGGCGAGTCCTGGGAGATGAGGACACTTGCCACTGTTGGGATGCTCACCTGTTTGCAGAGGAAGGGGCCACTCCGAGCAGAGACTCTCCCTTGCCTACCTCGGGTTCTGAGGAATAGGACAAAACGGGACAGTTCTGCTCAGAAATGGGTGTCCTCCAGGGATTCTAGCGTCCAGACCTGGAGGGAGATCTAGAACTTCACCAATGCAAGCTCGATACAAGCCAAATACCAAGAAGACGGGCCATACCTAGCTGGGGGTTAAAGAGATGGGTCTCTTGGATTGATCACTCTTGGCAGAGCCCTTCTGGGAGTGGCCAGCAAGCTCTCTCGAGAGGAGTAATCTCCCTTGAGCCCCCAACAGAGCATCCAGCACACCAGCACCAACCCATGTGGTGACCATAGCAGCCCCCTGCCCAGTGAGGCCAACACCCTGTGTTCAAGTCGGCAGTGCTGTGATGATGCTCGGCTGTTTGGTGAAACACCAGTGTAGACATTGCTGTGCAGTTGCCTTGTAAATGTGATTAGCATTTCAAATTGGTAGACTTTGAGTAAAGAGATCACCCTCCGTAATGTGGGTGGGTCTCATCAACTGAAGCCTGAGAACAAAAGACATATTTTAACATATTTTCTATTTATTTTTTAATAAATTTATTAATAAATAGAAGGATTTATGTCTATATTCTATAATCAATTGATTTTTGCTTTTCCTTGTTACTTCAAGGTCTCTACAGAATTTGATCCTGCAATGGTTCATTGATGATGATGTTACAATGGGTGCTAAACAATCTTACTCATTGAATTAACTATAAGTTGGGTCTTTCTTTTTTAAAAAAAATTATTCTAGTTAGTTATACATGACAGTAGAATGCATTATACCCCACACTGTACACAAATGGAGCATAACTTCTCATTCCTCTGGCTGTATCTGGTGTTGAGTCTCACCAGTAGTATATAGACATGTATATAGGGTAATAATGTCTGTCTCATTCTACTGTCCTTCCCATCCCCACCACTCCCCTCTGCACAATCCAAAGTTTGAGCATTTATTTCAAAATGTTTTTTAGTCTTAACATTGTTTTTAAAGCTAGATTTTCCTCTGAGACTTGATTTTCCTCTGAGGACTTGATGAGACCTATTTTGTTCTCCTGTGTCCCCTAGTAACTCCACTTCCTGGGAGAGCGTTTACTTCCTGGTTCAGAGTAATCCTCTGTTGTGACCTTGTAAATGCCTCAAGCCTTCACAGAGGATCTTGGTCCTCAAGGAAGAGGGCAAAGATAAAGGCAGAGTCCCTGCAAGCACTGGGCCGCAAGGAGGCCTGTTGTAACCACCTGAGGTTCCAAATATCCTGGCACTGAAGACATGGCTCTTTCATTAGGTTAACTATTTCAGAAGGATTTGGGGGAAAAGGGAAAGAATCACATGAGTGCAATCGCTCATTCTTAGTTTTGCAAAAACTAAATTCCAAATTCTATGTACTGAGCATATTAGTTTCAACTATTTTATCTCCATTGTGAGTTGGAACATTTATCGACATAAAATAGCCCTTCATTCCATCTCAGTGTCTGAAATCAATAAATCCATCCCAGCATTGTTTGCATGGTCCTGAAATTTTTAAAAAGATGGTGAAAGATAAATGGCTAAAAGACCAGAGTCTGTTTCTCACAGCAACACGGAGCTGACTTCTTTCAGCCCAAGTTTCAGTGGAATTTTTTTTTAGCCCAATCTGGGAGTTGGCCTTTTTTTTTTTTTTTTGGTGGGGGGAGGGCTAATAAAGGAGTTTAAATCATTAATACTCTCTTCCTTAACCTGGGACTCTTTAACAGTATCATGCAGTACTCTGGATGTCTCAATTCTGGCTGCTCATATATGAAGACAAGATGAACCCCGTTGCATATGGCCTTTGGAGCTACTCCCCGTGGATTTTTTTTTATATTTTTTTGGTTGTCAATGGACCTCTATTTATATGCAGTTCTGAGAATCGAACCCAGTGCCTCATACAGGCCAGGCAAGTGCTCTACCACTGAGCCATAACCCCAGTCCTTTTTCCCAGGGATTTTTTACTTCAAAAGAAATCAGAGGTCTAAAAACATGGGAGAACATTTAAGCCAATTGTCACCATAACAGGGTTAACTTATAATTGAAAGCATGGTATTGCATGGGTCAAATTAGGGGTGTGGGTGGGTGGGGTGTTATATATACAAGTAAAATAGTTTAACATATTTTTTTTTTTACTATGTCCATTGTTTAGAGCGTAGGTACGGTAAATATACTACACATACTATTCTATATATACACTACTAATATTATTGTATATACTACATACACTATTCTATATCTATAGTAACTGAAAGTTATTTTTCTAGAGGGCGTCTTGGTGTGTCTGGGATCTTACAACACAATACAATGGGCTAAGTGGCTCACAAGCGGCAAGTTTCTCAGTTCCTGAGACAAGAAGTCTAAAGGTGGCAGCAGGTTCAGGTTCTGGTGAGGGCCCTATTCTGGGTTGCAGATGGATACCTTTTGACCACACATGGCAGAAAAAGCTCTGACCTTGTAACCTCCACTTCCTAACACCATCACTCTGGGGACTAGGTTCAACATGTGAACTAGGCGCTCCCCTGGAAATCCCTCTGCAGTAGACCAAATAAATGCCCCCGCACCCAATTTCCACTAGTCTCAGAACAGGGAGCTGACGAAGCAAATGGAGTGCTAAAGTGTCAGTTTCATCTCTGACAAAGACAAAATGGGGGAGGTGGGTGGGGAAGTAACTTGTCGGTCATAAAACTAACCAAACCACAAAATTAAGCAAACACCTACTCCATCCTGGGAGGACAGGCTCACCCCTGAAGGAGCATGAGAGTCTTCACTGCAGGATTGGTGTCCACAAGGAGGAAAAACTAGATGGTATCTTCATATTCACAGACTCAAACTGTAGCAGATGGTGTGGCCAACACAGATCTTCCTGCCCCTTTTTGACAGTATTATTCCTAGATGATGGAGCTGTGGTAGCCCATGTCTCCCAGCCGAGACCCTCCCTGGACACTGATCTTTCCTGGAGGGCTGCCTTGCCCAAGTTCGAGGGTTTTGCACCCTTCCTTCCTAGTAGATGCCCAAGTACAAAGGCCTGGCCACTTGCCTTGGCGAGATGTCCAGGGTCCCCTGTGGGGCCTGTAGTTCAGCTTTCACTGTCCAGCCTGCCTGACTTGCTCCCTCGGAGCTGAGCTGCAATCGGTCTCCATCTCGGAACTGGTTTCCCTGACCCTAAGCTGCAACATCAGACTGTGGCCAGGTTGGTTTTAGTCCAAGAACACAAAAAGAAATTGGCATCAGGAACCCTAGCCTATTGATACAAGGGATTACATGGTAAAGAAGGCTTTAAAATATACCAAAGGCTACCTAACTGGCATTTCATGTAAGTTAGTAATTCTTGTTTAAAAATTTTATGTAAACTAGAAATCAGTAGAAAATACTTTCTGTTCTGGGTTTTAATGAAAATGCCTTAATGATTCAATATAGTTATTTTCTAATAAATTATAAAGTCAATCTTTCAAAAACTTTGTGCTAATATTTCTGAAAACACTATGTGAAAATTTGAACAAATACTGACAAAAGCAAAATGGAGTTGCTATAATTTCATAACTAAATCCAGAAAGCCTTAAGTCTAAATGTATTTTGTTTTTCTAAAACCTAATTTTCAGGTCAAGAATCAGATGTATACTTAAATAGTTTCTCTATTAACAAAAGGTCTGAAATCCTAAAAATCCTATCTTTATAAAAATAGTGCATTATAATTACATGATAGTGGGATTCATTATGCCATATTTGTACATACACATAATTTGATCAATCTTGTTCCCCACTACCCTCCTTTTCCCTCCCGCCTCCCTTCCCTGATCTACTTTATCTACTCTGCTGATTTCCTATTGTGTTTAATTAGTATGTTATAATCTTATTTAGAAGCAGGATTCACTGTGGTATATTTGTATATGGACATAGCCTGACTTGGTAGACTTCATTCCCCAATGCTTCCAAGGGCCCTCCCTCCTCCCTCTCCATTCCCTTCCTCTGCTCTATTTGTCTCCCTTCCATTAAAATTCCATTTATAATAGTGACAAATCTATAAGGGTTTCTAGAAATTTTCTAAGAATGGTCCAGGACTTTTATGTAAAATACAATCTTACTGATGGACATTAGAACAAATGACCAGACACATTGTGACCCTAGAAGGGAGAAGATATATAATTGGCTTCAATGATATAAATATATGAATGCAATATAATGTGAATATTTCCAATCAGCATTCAAACAGATAAGGTTTGAAATAATTAAATTTAAAACTTTTTTATTCCAACAAAAAAGTCGTTGAATCTAATAAATGAACTCAGTAAAATTACAGGATATAAAATCAATGTACCAAATTCTACAAAGTAACAATTACATAGATGAATAAGTCTAGACATCTAATGTGCAGCATGATGACTATAGTTAATAATATTGTACACTGGAAATTTGCTAAGATGTCAGGTGCTCTGATCATAAAAAAATCTTACTTTATAAAGACAAATTACTTGACTATAGGAATCATTTCATTATGTATACATGTCAAAATATTATGCTTAATGCCTTAAATGTAATCAATAAATTGTCCAAAATTTATTTTACATACTAAATTGAGCACATTTAAAATATTAAATTTCAATGAAAAACTATTCCTTGGGCTGGGGCTCAGTGGCAGAACGCTTGCCTAGCATGTGGAGGCACTGGGTTCAATCCTTAGCACTGCATAAAAAACTAAACAAAGGCATGCTGTTCATCTCCAACTACTTAAAAAAAAATTTTTTTAAACTATTCCTGCAGAACCAACTTAAAGACAACCCATACACTAGGAGAAAATATCTGCAAGCCATTGATAAGGGTTTTGTAATTAAGTGAATTCTTAGGTTGCCTTTTTATTATCGAGTCTAATTAAAAATGGGCAAAGGATTTGGACACTTCTTTCTGACATAGGTCCACATGATCATTAAGCACATGAAAAGATGCATGAAGTCATTAGGGGAAATGAAATCACGATCACAATGAGAGAACAACACTTCAAACCCACCCGAATAGCTACGACAAAGAAAAGAAGGACGTGAAGATTTTGGGAATGCTCAAACATTGCTGGTGATCATGTGAAATGATCCAGCCACTCTGGAAAACAGTTCTGAAGTTTTCCAAGTTTATTCAGATACCTGGAAGTAGAATTTCTGTGTCACAGATCTCTACTTAGAAGAAATGGAAGCAGATGACTACACCAATTGTACACAGGGCTCAAGCCAGTCTTATTTAGATGGCCCTCAAGGAGAGAAAAAAACAAGATTTCTATCAACTGAGAATAGATAAGTGAAGCATGGTCTACACATACAATGGAAGGGTTGGTGAAGCTGTGGGAAGGTGGCATTGCTGATGTAGATTAACCTAAGAAGCAGAGTGCAAAATGAAATCGGAGGAAGACCTGGGGATGGTCTCATTCGCATGAGACATCCAGTATGGGCAAACCAATGGAGAAAGATCGGAGGTTGCTGCAGACTGGATGGGAGTGGCTGTTGGGTGTAGTGTGGGGTTTCTTTGAGGGGTGACAAAAGTGTTCCCAAGTTTAGATCATGGTGATTTTTTTTTTGACAGCAGAATTCATTTTGATAAAACCATACAAGAATGTAATCTTATTCTAATTAGGACCTCATTCTTGTGACGGGGACATGGTGGGTTTCACTTAGTTAATTTCATATGTGTACATAGGAAAACTACCTATTCTACTGTCTTTCCTACTCCTATCCCCTTCCCTTCCTTTGGTTCCCCTTTATCCTACTAAACTTCACTTCTTCCCCTCCCCTCACTTATTGTGGTTTTAGCTTCTACATATTCAATACTATGAAAAATAAAGATCTGTTTAAATCAAGCCATTATAAAGTTACATTTCAATATTGACTAGAAGTTTGTCAGCCTGAAGATAATTTCCAAGCCTTTAGGTAGCTTGAAACCTTGAACTGATACTAAATCGAGTTAATGGCACCCCTGGATGCCTAGATCATTCCTAAGTGAAATGGAATAAAGAAACATGGATTAGTAAGCATGATTTGGTTTTGCTTATCTTTATATACTGCAGAAATTCTTTGTCTTAGGTCTATTAAGAACAAGTTCATTTTTCCACGTGGAGTTGAACAAGAGGTGTGTCACATCAGAGCACTAATCTCTGGGTTATTTGAGTTCTTTGTATATCCTAATAAGTGGAACAAAAACCTGAACATCCACTTCTCAGAGAAGGATATACAATCAACAATGAAAAAATGTTCATCTCTAGCAATTAGAGTAGTTCTGATTTGCATTACTCTAAGATATCGTCTCATTCCAGACAGAATGGCGGGTACTATGAACACCAACAACAATAAGTATTGGTGAGGATGTGGGGGGAAAGGAACACTCATACATTGCTGTGGGACTGCAAATTGGTGCAGCCAATATGGAAAGCAGGATGGAGATTCCTTGGAAATCTGGGAATGGAACCACCATTTGACCCAGCTATCCCTTTCCTCAGTCTATACCCAATGGATTAAAAACAGCATACTACAGGGACACAGCCACATCAATGTTTATAGCAGCACAATTCACAATAGCTAAACTGTGGAGCCAACCTAGATGCCCTTCAGTAGATAAATAGATAAAAATGTGGCATATATACATAATGGAATATTACTCAGCAATAAAATAAAATCATGGCATTTGCAAGTAAATGGATGGCGTTGGAGAAGATAATGCTAAAGTTAGCTAATTCCAAAACAAATGTCGAATGTTTGATATAAGGAGGCTGATTCATAGTGGGGTAGGGAGGGGGAGCATGGGAGGAATAGATGGCCTCTAGATAGGGTTAGAGGGGTGGGAGGGAAAGTGGAGGAGGCAGGGGGTTAGCAAGGATGATAGAATGTGATGGACATCATTATCCAAAGTACATGTATGAAGACAATAATTTGTCAATACTTTATAGATAAACAGAAATATGAAAATTAATTGTGCTATATAAGAACTGTAATGCATTCTGCTGTCACTTATTTTTTAAAAATCAATTAAATTAAAAACTGATACACGCCTGCACCAGCTAGTGTGCTGATGCATGACGGACTCCTCAATCAGCCACCACACTGAGAAACAGGACTGAATGCTTCTGCTCCCCCGGGGAAGGGGCGGCTGTCCCCCGAAGTATCGGTGTTCAGGGTTCTGGCCACCAGAGCTCCAGGCTGCCCAGGTACGCTGGCCTTCAGTGCACGGTACAGGGGACAAGGCCCAAGCCAATGAAGCCAGCCTTTCTCTGACTGGAGGAAGCTTTGTTCCTCATCAAAAGTGAGGAGACAGTAGGGGAAACTGTGGCTCCATTGAAAACAGAGCAAGTGTGTCTCTAGCACGTCTTGGAGTTTGGTTCGGACTTCATGGGGATGATCTCACGACCCTAGGCTGCAGATGAATGGTAACCAGGCCTGTGTGCAGAATGCGACCAGGCACCCCCCTTCCCCAGAGCAAACCTGTTCAGTTCCATTTGCACACTTTTTATATGTATTTGGTCTATAAAAATATTCTTTGGATTCTCCTTTAAACTGGTTACACCACTTCGGTTTACTCACTAAAGGGAATCTTCACTAGCTCGTTTGTGTAAGGTTGGTTTTACCTTTTCTAATGTTTCAGTAAGGCTGGTCCCGCGTGCTTTGAGCTTGACATGAGACAAGGGCTGCGTTCAAGGCTCTGACAGTTGCTCATTTGTAGGAGAGCCGTGGGTTTTCCTTTTTTTTTTTTTTTTTTAAATATGAAAACTCACTACTAAGGGACTGATTCGTGCACCTTGAAGAGCTCACTGTATGGTGAAGCCACATTCTGCATCAGTGGAGAGGACTGCCTAGTTTATAAAAGTCACTGGAACAAGGGGCTCCCATCTGAGAGAAAGCCAAGTTAGGCCCCCCCAAGTGACAGTATCTACAAAAATGAACCCCAGGTGGTTAAAGTTGCAAATGTAAAGATTTAATATTTTAACATCGTACGTTTCTTGTCTAGTATTAAGCTCGGCGTGAAGGGGCCACCTGCGCAGGACGGGGAGGGAGCTGGCCTCCACTGTTCCTGTGAGTTGTCTAAGACAGATACGCATAAATCAGTAGTAAAAGGTCCAACGGTTCCTCAAGCTGTTATTTCTTTTGACTTCACGGTTCTTATTGTTACTCAACACTTAAAACTTCCCGTCTCACTGGTCTCACTATGTGACCTTGGGGTTTTAACTTTCCAGAGAAAGTCTCCACCATTCCAGTTATTCCCCTGTCCATGCACAAAACTCTTTAGAACCACGTCGGAATGGTTATGTTCCAAAGTACTCAAAGGGCACCTTCTCTGGAGCAGACATATAGGTAATTTTATTCTCTTGGTTTTTGTTTGCTAATCTGCTATAAACAAGGAAATTTATGGTCTTTTTTTTTTTTTTTTTTTTTTTTGGCGGGGGAAATTAATGTTCTAAGAAAACATAAAATGCCGTACTAGAAGGATCTGTAGAATCCTAACAGACCAAATTGGTTGCCTCTGTGGAAAAGGACAGACTAGAGACAGGAGGGGGAGAGATGTCCCACAGAATACTCTTCACCATTTGAATTTTGAGCATTGCCAGTTCAAAACCTCAGGTTAAGCTAAAACGCAATCCCCCTGTACCAGGGAAGTCCTCACCCCATTTCACAAGTTGGCTTTCTCCATATCCCCACCAGCCACTTCTTGCCATGAGCCCAACTCGGTCCCCTGCAAACCATGGTACAAGTCTGGTCCCTGAGCCAAAGCCCTGGGCTTGGGTATCAGACCACCCCTCAGGTATACCCATGCCCCAGGCCCTCAGTGACAGAGCCACTGGAGGACTTTGCTTTGATTTCTGCCCTCCACCGCCCCCCGTCCCCCGGTTCCTTTATTTCAAAGTGAAGGTGGCTTATCCCAACAAACCCCTAAACCAGGAATGGAGAAGCCACAAAGGGCCTCATATGTAGTAGATGCTTAATAAATAGACCAGGAGACCGTGATTGGCCCAGCTCAGTCACCATAGCTGCTGATCTTGCTGTAAATTCCTCCCTCTCCTCTGCTATGGTGGCGCCCAAGCTGCTCCAGGGTTCTCTGGTGTTTGAAGTGGGCTCTCGGGACAATGGCTCCTTACACCTGCCAGGACCAGCTGCTGTTCCCAGCTGAGGTGGATGGCTTCAGGAAGAGGGGGCAGTTTCAGCCTACGTTGTCCAGGCCAGACTCCCCTTTTCCTCAAAGCAGAACCAGGAGTTGGGCCAGGAGGGTGATTGGGAGGCCATCCCAGGAGGCACAGGGAGGGAGGGGGAAGAGGGAAGGAAGGTAACAGATCAGCAGAGCTGAGGGTGCTTGACGCTTCAGGCAACTGACACTCGGGCCCACCCCAGCCCTGTGGAGAAAGCAGGTGCCATGTGACTTGAGATAGCGCGAAGGGGACCAGGGGACCAGGGGACCAGGCCTTTGCCCAGCTGCTCACTGCATTCTGGTAGAAGTTGCTTCTCGGGCACCAACTCCCCTGAGCCTAAGTCTGTCCCCTCATTGGCCAAGTGGCCCTGCTGGCCTCAGAAAAAGCAGAGGGCCACCTCGGCTGGACAGACCTGGGATGTATGCGTGGAGCTATATAGCAGCACCGTGCGGAAGGTGAGCACGCAGCAGCATTGTCTACAGCAGATGCCACCAAGCAACCACAGCACACGCCACGTCCCCATGACAGGTCCTGCTGGCTCCCCAGACCTCCCCTACTGATCACCCCCTCCCTCCAATGCTGACTGTGACACTCCAGTCTGTCTCCACTTTCATCCCCACGCCCAGCCTGCTCTGTGGGGACTGTCTCGTGCATCCTGTGACTATGGATCCTGCACATCTGACCCTTGGTTTTCTCATCTGTAAAATGGCAGGGAGTTATTTTTACTACTGTGAAAGTCCTGAACACTACAATGTTAATATGTGGGGAGAGGGGAAAATGTCTGCACACAGTACATTTGGAAAATGGAAATCATCATAAAAACTCTTGCTTGAGGCTCTTGCATCCCAGGCCCTGCCCTGTTTCTTTACCAGAATTACAGGAAAAACTTTTCTCGATACTGTTTTCATGATCCCTATGAATGCCATCTTGAACTTGGGCACAGGTCTTCTGAGGCCCACGTGGCAGTGTAAAGCTGGATAATCTACTGGCCAAGCCAGCAGCCCTGGACTGGGGCTGAATCCCCAGATCCCTTCTAAGGAGCAACTTGCCCTTCACCTCAGGCACTCGGTTCACAGCCAGCGTCCATCTGTTAGCCTTTGGGTTCTCATGGGATGCTGCACTCTTCCTGAAAGCCTCAACTCCAGGGATCCGGGGCCTGGCTGCTTCTGTCCAGCATGACTCCTCTGGGAGCCGTCTTTGCTCTGAAGCTCCCGTTGGGTTCAGCCCAACTGTCAGATCTGCTCATGATCTGAAGGCTTTCTCTGCCCAGACCTGCTTTCTCCCTACTGAATCTGACACTGTCCCTCAGGAGACAGCTGGCACTCCTAACTGCCTCATGGCCAGCTTCCAGGAGGCCTCCATCCACAGTTGCTGCCTGGTACGGCTCCTGTGGGTCTTGGCCTCCCCATCCGGGCGTGGAGTAGTTGGTCTTGCTGGGCTCCAGGCCTCTTCAGCTTGGTCCTCACAGAACTGGGCCTCATTAGGTGCCCTAACTACAGAAGGGGGACTATCCCAAGCCCAAAAGAACAAGGGAACAAGGGACGGCAACACATTTCAGCAACTAGAAAGAGGTGGGATAGCAGCGTCTCACTACCAAAGTCAAATGCTAACGGCAACTGAGCCACATCTGCTGTGCTTGCCGCACGACCCTGCAAGACTCCGCTGATGGCACCAGGAACTTCTAGGGTGGGGGTGGGAAGGGAGAGCTAAGGCTGAAATACCCTGTAAACCCACCCTCATTTCACTTGGCTTCTGCTCCCCACCATGAGAGAAAGGAAGTTGGCTCACCAAGGGAGTGAGCCAGAAGACCAGCCTACAGGCCCCAGGGGACTCGCAGCAGAAGTGCTGAGGAATCCAAGACGGCCAGGGGCCACATACAGAACTGAGATGCCCAGCCCCAAGCCCTCGGAGCACATGGGATTTAAGAGGCTCTGCGGCTCTCCCCAACATTGGGAGCTCCTCCAAAGGCCTTGCTAGGTTGCCTTACACCAAAGCTCAGTCTACAAGCCTCACTCTGTGCTCGGGGACCCCACTGGCCCTATTGTTCCCCACTCTTCAGCCTAAACAGACAACCAAGGGCTCCCAGAGATGAGGGGCATGTCTACCATAGAAACCAAAGAAAACGGACAAGCAGGAAAAACAAGTATGGAAATCATTGAGACAAAGCAGGAAAAAAGAAAAACATCAAAATAGTCTGTAATATTCCCAGAAACGCTGGCTATATCTGTGGCATAAAACAGTTCTTAGGGGGAAGACATCACCCAAAAAAGCTTTCAGAATTTGAAAACAGAAAAACTCAATAGGAATAGATTCAACAGAAGTTGTGTTTATATTAAAAAAAAAAAATCAAGGAAATCCCAAGGAAGTAAGAACAAAAAGATGGATAATGGGATGATATGAAAATATTCAAAGGCTACCTCAGGAGAAGCAACATCAGAATAAAGAGTTCCAGAAAGGGGAATTAAAGAAGAGGAAGTCATTAATAAGCTTTTAAAATGCTTTCCCAGAAACAAAGGACATGACTTTGTAGATGGAAAGGGGCTACCAAGCTCTCTGCATACCAATGCATGCCTCATGGAGTTGTGGAACAATAGAAATGAAGACCAGATACTTCCAAAGGAAGAAAAAAACAGATTCGCTCAGGGAACACTAGTAGACTGATATCCAGAGACAGCTGAACTCCAAAGAAGGAAGATGTTGTATTTACGACTGCCTCAGACGGGGACAGCCTACTTCTGTGGTTTTTATGGTCACTAAAGGAAATCTGAAGAAACTACTCGCTGTCTTCTACCTGGAACCTGTCCAAAGCCTTCTTAGTTAAACTTTCTGTTCAATTTCCTCCTATGTCAATCAGGGATAACAATAGTACCACCTCAGAGTTGAATGTTAAATGAGATGTTAGGCTTGGTACTTGACATTGTCACCGAAATGATTGTTATGTTGGAGGGAGCTACGGCAAAAGAGGAAAACACATTTTTTCTATCATGTCTATATGCCATATGGTCCAAATGCCTATTTTTCTCTTCTAGGAAAAAGTCAAGATTTTCTTCACTTAATTAATGCAACATTTCTTGAGTACCTGCTGTATGCTAGGTATTCTGGGGCTAAGCATTAAAGACATAGCAGAATCTATCATCTATTGTCATTACTAAAGAGGCATACTTGTCTAATTATTTGGTTAAGGTTGTCTTACTAATTTTCACAAGTGCTATAAAAAGTTCAAGGCACACCCTTGTAGTACATCAATGTTTATAACAGCACAATTCACAACAGCTAAACTGTGGAACCAGCCTAGATGCCCTTCAGTGGATGAATGGATTTAAAAAAAGGTGGCATACATACAGAATGGAATTTTACCCAGCAATGAAGGAATAAAATCATGGCATTTGCAGGTAAATGGATGGAGTTGGAGGAGATAATGCTAAGTGAAGTTAGCCAATCCCCCCCAAAAAAACAAATGCCAAATGTTTTTTCTGATATAAGGAGGCCAATTCATAGTGGGGTAGGGAGGGGGAGCATGGGAGGAATAGATGAACTCTACCCCATGCCCCCTCCCTTCCCCTCCAACCCCTCTGCCCTATGTAATTAATGATGGTGGAATGTGATGATCATTATTATCCAAAGTACACGTATTACGACAGGAATGGGTGTGAATATACTGTGTATACAACCAGAGATATGAAAAATTGTGCTCTACATGTGTAATAAGAATTTTAATGCATTCTGCTGTCAAATAAAAAAAAAAGTTCAAGGCATAAGAGATAAACAAGATTTACTAATGTACCAAGGGTGGGAAGGGAATGATCAAGGAACCCCCTCTGTGCTCTGAAGGATGAGTAAGAACTAACCAGGCCCTAGGAGGGGATATGCTGAGCAGACCAAAGAGCAAGGGCTGGTGTGGGAGCATTCAGAGCCTTCCCTATACCCAAGAGAAGACTGGAGTTAAAGGGAGGCAGCTGGGGCCCCTCCTGACAGGGTCCTGTGGCCATGGCAGAATTCAGATGTCGGGCTTCATCTTTCCAAAACCTATTCATGGCTTCTAATTGGCTTAGGACAGCATCCTAGAAGTGGGTAGAGTTGTCCCAGATCAGAGTTGTCACTTTGCAAACAGAAGCAAAGGTGTGAGCCCAAGGGAGATAGGTGACCAGCCACAGTCGGCCTCTCCAGGCACCCAGGGAATAGTGGGCCAAGAAGGGCTCTGGGGAGGAGCCAGCACACATCCATAAGGTTACCCTAGAACCAAGCCTTGGGGCTTGAGTTCAAGAGCCACAGGGCCCCATGTCTCCTCCAAAGACAGAGTGTCCCAGAGAGTGTGGTCCCCAGGAAGCCCATAGACCTGGGCCTGACTCCTTTCCTGTAGCCTAGGAATTCCAATTTTAGCTGTCACACAAGAGGGCCTGCCCTGACGCTCCACCCCACCCCCACCCCCGCCCTGACGCTCCCCTACTTGCCCAGCCAGGCCCCACAGTCGTCCAAACCAACTCTCCACGAGGACTCTTATCTCTGTCCTGCTGGCTCGGCTTCTACTGGACGTCAGCAAATGCCCTGGGCTTGCTCAGCAAGAAGTGGAGAGCTGGAATTGGATGGGGGCCTACCTGACCCCAGCCCTCAAGTGTAGAAGGCCCCAACCTTCAGGGCTGGTAAATGGAGGAGCATGGGTTGCTGCCACGCCACGCCGCCGCCCCCCTCCGCCACGCCACCCGCCCCCTCCGCCACGCCCAGGTGCTCCCCCCCACGCCACGCCCAGGAGCTCCCCTGGCACTAAGGCAGATGGACAGTATTTACAAGAAACAGAGGATGTAGAAGAGGGAAGCCCTCAGCTGTATCGGATTCCTGGACCTCACCCCAGTCCTGCTTCCTGTTCTGAGCCCTTCAGGGAAAACCCTATACTCCAACTTTGTGTGTGTGTGTGTGTGTGTGTGTGTGTGTGTGTGTGTGTGTGAGATTTTTATATACATATAATTAGATTTTTATATATACATAATTAAAATTTTATTATACATAAAATTTTGGTTTTTTACAAGATGCTACCCCCCCCCACCATCTATTCCTAGTGCCGCACTAGGGCATTGCCATGACAGCAGGAAGCCCAACAAGCTAGCTTACTTACCTGAGCATTCTCTGGGGACTTCACCATTCACAGGGCAGCTGCCTGAGCCAGTGCCATCTGCTCTGAGCAGTGAATATCAGCCTTCCCTTCACTCTTACTCAAACCCAGGTGCAGCAGCCAAGATCCTAATAGAAGGACCATGGTAGAAATGAACATAATGGAAACCATTTTGGGAGCAGGCCCTGACAGAGCCAAAAGTGAGGGAGGTGGGATCCCCAGGATAATCAGCAGTGTTACCCCTTGAAGAAGAACTTCTGCAGGGTATGAGGAAGAAGTGCCACTGTGTCCTGTCACTTCATTCTAGAGCCATGTTGGAGCCAACCGTCCAACAGCTACATAGGTTTTCTGTTGTATGCTGCAGAGGGAGCTAGGCCAAGGTAGCGCCAAGGGCTGGAAATGGGATCAACAGACTCGAGTCTGCAAAGAATGGCACTCCACTGGCTAAGATGAGGATTCTTCATTCCTCCCATGCTTCCCCCAACCCCATCACCATTATGAGTCTGCATTCTCAAATCAAGAAAAAGGAGAAGGGAGGAGCAAGAGGGTAGGAATTATGGTGGAATGAGTTAGACATCATTGCCCTCAGTACATGCATGAAGACATAAATAGTGTGAAAATATTTTGTGTACAGTGACTTGAAGATGTGTGCTCTACCTGTGTAATGTGAAGTGAATTGCACTCTGCCATTGTGTAACAAATTACAATAAATAACTTAATAAAAAGTAGATACTTAATGAGGGTACTATTTTTATTTTGAAAAAAATACATGACAGCGGAATGCATTACAATTCTCATGAAAAATTGTGCTCTATATGTGTAATCTCTGGTTGTATACACAGTATATTCACACCCATTCGTGTCTTCATACCTGTGCTTTGGATAATAATGATCATCACATTCCACCATCATTAATAACATCATGCCCCTTCCCTTTCCCTCCAACCCCTCTGCCCTATGTAGAGTTCACCTATTCCTCCCATGTTCCCCTCCCTACCCCACTGTGAATTGGCCTCATATCAGAAAAAAACATTTGGCATTTGTTTTTTTGGGGGGATTGGCTAACTTCACTTAGCATTATCTCCTCCAACTCCATCCATTTACCTGCAAATGCCATGATTTTAGTCTTTTATTGCTGGGTGAAATTCCATTCTGTATATATGCCACCCTTTTGTAATCCATTCATCTACTGAAGGGCATCTAGGCTGGCTCCACAGTTTAGCTGTTGTGAATTGTGCTGCTATAAACATTGATGTGGCTGTGTCCTTGTAGTATGATGTTTTTAAGTCCGTTGGGTATAGACCGAGGAGAGGTCAAATGGTGTTTCCATTCCCAGATTTCCAAGGAATCTCCAAATTGCTTTCCATATTGGCTGCACCAATTGACTATTTTTTTCTAAAGCTCAAAAGAACACAAGGGAAGAATCGAGGTAGGGAAAAAACCCAGAAGTAAGAAGAGCAGGGCTCTGTCTCCTAGGGCTGTTCAACCTGAAAACCAGAGCTTATGGGACAGGCTACCCACAGGGGCTTGGAATCCTGGCTTCAGGAAATCTCCAGACCACAGACAAATGGAGGGAGTAAATATGCCCACTCCCCTTTCTTGTAACCTGCTGCTCCCCATTGGCCAAATCTAGGTGGAAACCAAGCAGGTTCGTGTCCACTGACACAGGGCAGAGTGGATAAAGGTAGAGAGGGATTTGGAAAAGAAATGGAAAATTCCCACCCCAGAGTCTGACTCGGGCCTGTAGAGTCATCCCATCCAAGCCCACACTGGCTTTTAAAAATTGATTTGTTTATACCATTACCTGGTATGTCAGTCTCCAGGGTGACTTGATCTGAGTCTGGAGCGCTCTCTGCCCTTGCAAGGTGTTTAAAGGCCGCCATGGTAGTCTCTCTGTGGCTACTATGGCACTGTCTGAGCAGCTTCCCTCTCCCTGGCCTCCCCAGACCAGACTCGCTTGAGAAACCAGTCTCAGTGTGGAGCTCAGTCTCTGGCTCTCACCTGGCCCACCAGAAGGGTCCTATGGAGAAGGCCTTAGGACAGAGCTGGTAGGGTGGGGTGGGGTCTGCTTCCCAGCAGGTGGTGCCTGGTCACCCCTGAGTAGCAGGGTCTCTTGTGTAAGCTAGGCCTTTTGAGGGGTTATCCTTGTTGTTACTGCCCGCTGAAAGAAGGCAGCTACTAGACACTGAACCATGTACCTGAGCTAAATGCCCACCAAGTGCCAGGTACTGTTCTGAGATACACCTCTACATTCTATTAGACCAACTGTGTGCCCTCAGGGGCACCCATGCTTGTGCTGAGCCCACTATGGAAAGTACCTTCCGGTATTCGTGTGCCCTGTGCCTTCCACCTTACTCCTCCTCCCAAAAGAGTCTAGACTTGAGTCCTTTTCAGGCCCAGAATCCTTTGAAGGGGAGACCCTGCAACACAGCCAAAACTGACACTTCTCCCAGGCCTCCTCTAAGGGAGTCATGGCCACTTACCCAGGTGACTGTGCACTGGGGAAAGAGACGTGATCAGATTTGGGGGATTACCAGATCTTGGCTCTGAGCTGATACTGAGTCCAGAGCACTTAGTATCACTGATTCTACAGTCAGGCGACCACGGAGATCGGCAATCAATGGAGTCTTAGCTCGGGCCCATCTCACAGCGGGTCTAGTGGGAGCCCACACTCTCCTGTGGTCATTTCCCCATGACTCTACTCACCAGGGAACCAGGAAGTGCAACCCCCCTGTGCCTGGGGTCAGAGAGAAGAGGAAGATGGAGCATGCCTGTCGCGTGCAAGTGGGCAGGGGGTGGTGAGGAAGGCCAGCTGGGCCCAGCAGAGCCCCCCATGGGTGGATCGTGTTACCACCCACTGGGACTAAAGAGGGAAGAGGGCTTCATCTATAAAATGTGAACAAGGTGTATTTCTGAATCCTAGTCTAGACTTTGCATGGAACCCTGTTACAACCCTAAAGCAGGGATCATAAAGACCCAAATCTGAGCAGGCTCTCCAGAGAGGCTGCAGGAGGCAGGCCAACCACCTGCCCATCCCTCTGACCTGTGACTGCTCTGGCAGGAGAGCGGGGCTGCAGAGCAACATATAGGAGACAAGCCGTCACCCGGACCGGTGACCTCCTGAACCCTCTGAGATGTCCCAGAGGGTGCGGAAGCTGACTACTCTCTCCTAGAACTGACTTTAGCTCTCCCTACACCTGGAGGCAGAAGATACAGCCACTAAGGGCTGAGTCCCTGGCACCTGGCCAATAGCTCAGAAAAGGGATGTGCACATTGGTCTCTAGGCCAGATTTGGACCAGCCTGGTTCTGTATGGCCCACTGGATAAGAAAGGCTTTTCCATCATGCAGTGGCTGGAGGGGAAGCTCAAATAGCTCTTTTCTGACACAGGAAAATTGAGTGAAATTCAAACTTCACTTCCCATATGTGAAGTGCTGTGGGACCCAGGCGTGCCCGTTCATCTTCAGTCTACAACTGTTTCCAAGCAACACTGGCAGAGGTGTTGGCACACAAGTCAAAACCATGTACTATCTGCTCCCTTAGGGGAAAACTCTGCCTACTCCCAGAAGACCCAGCTCCAGAAACATGGTTCTGCTAGGGGCATACGACAGTGTAAACCACAGCCAGCCAGCATTCACCCCAGGGGTCGGGCCCATCTGTCCACAGGATGAGTCCTAGAGCAGGTAGCCAGGGCAGGGGGTGAGCACACAATCGTGAGACTCGCAAGGAGGGGCAGGCCTTGTGTAGGCAGGGATTCAGACGGCCTGGGGCAGGACCTGCCCATTCATCTTAGCACCAGGGCAGACTAGAGAACCCAGGTCTCCTGAGGTGCAGTCCCCAGGCCAGCACCTGAGTCCCTGTGGTGCAGGGAATGTTCCTGGCCCCACTTACGGCACCACTGGGGGAGGCAGCCAGCTCCTAAGACAGGCAGCTCCTACAGGAGGGAAGAGTCGACCCTCGAGAGAGGCCACCGAGCGCCTTTCACCTGCCTGGGCTTCCTCCTCCTCCCCTCATACAGGGTTTTTTGGTTGTTGTTTGTTTTGTTTTGTCTTCTTAAAGGGCAATGCGATGTGGTTTTGTTTAGAACTAAATTCCTTGTTCAGTTGAAGTCAAACACTCATTTTGACTTGGTTTCATTTCCTCCTTGAAATGCTCCTCATCTACCTTCTGCCTCCAAGAGAAGCTGCACAAAATGAGTGGGTGGGGGTAGCATCCAAGGAGAACTTCACCTCCCAGGTGGGGCCCATTCCCTACTTTACCAGGGCTTTTCCGGGAAAGGGGTCTCAGCAGGCCTGTGCAATGACGAGGACAGGCAGTGAATGTGACAAATCACGCAGACAGCCCAGCTGGCATCTGCTGGCCTGGCAGTGTGCTCATGGGATGTAGCAGGAGAGACTGGTCAAAGCGGCTCCTGTCCAACTTTTTTCTGAAGGAAAACCAAGACACAGTTGCAAATGTGCCAGAGATTTTAATGGAAAAAAAAAAATAGAAAAAGTGCAATATTTTATACTATAGCAAATGATTCTGTAAAAGATAAATAGGGCTGCATGAAGCATTCATTAAAATAGAAAGATGCAATCTCTTGCACAAGGCGTCTGTCACACGACTGTGACGTCTAGGACATGTAAACATTGTGGAGTTTCTTATTTTTCAGGTGAGCAACAATAACGAACACATCTGAAATTGACTCTGGTTGCCACATTCCATTAATGGCATTCTAAGGCCATTTGTGAAGACGCCTCTCTGCACGGGCTGAAGGCAGAGGGGGCAGACACGAGGGGCTCTCACGGCGGCAGGAGGCTCTGACTCCGCTTCTCCGCAGTCCTGCTGGAATCGTTGGGCTTTGCCGTCTGCTGGGTCCCACACAGGCCTGCGCCTCCACCTCAAAGGGCTTGTTGTCCACCAGTGGGAGGGCAGGTCCCTGCTGGGGGTATGGGGCAAACCATGCCATCCTCCCAGAATGTGGACCTATTGGTCTCTAGGGCAAGCGGACGCCCCCTTCTTGTGGGACTGTCCTGCCTTCCATCACCCTCCCCCGCAAGAACGGTCTGTCAGGCTTCTGATAGTGTCACCATCAGAACCAAATCCAGGTCCTCTTACCACAGCACACACAAATGTCCAGCAAAGCAAAAAAAAATAAAAGCCCAGAGACCCAGCTATCCAGGGAATGCACCCCCTCCCTGCCCAGTGATCCCAAGAGACCACCTCCCACTCCTAGAATAAGCCCCATAAATATATGCCAGTTAATTTGAGGATGAGTTTGACATCAATTGAAACTTAATTTCTATGTCTAGGGTCACAAAAGATAGGGGGTTTATTTCTCCTTGATGTCGTGAGGCACAGAATGCACATTTGAATGAAGTTAAAGCTAGACATCTAAAAGGGGTTTTCGGCAATCTCTTGGCCTGGTCGGAATAGACTAGAGATTCTTCCTTTTTTGAATCAAGTCATTGGTTCAAGTCTGCTGTTGTCTTTTGATGTCTTTGTTGCTTGTCTCCTATGTGCACTTGGTTGCAAACCTTCTCATCAATGTTTTTGTACACAGGAGTCTGGAGGACCTCTAGCTGGGACTGATCTCTCCCCCTGTGTTAGGCTGGGGGTCCCCATAGTGTCACCTAGCTCGGTGCAGTCTATCTGGTGGAGAGTTCTGATAAGGCAAAAGTGGGCTGAGATGACCTCATAAGGGCCTTTCCAGCCCAGAACCAGCTGTCACAATGCTATTTGTGGACTGAATAAGCAGATACATAATTAGCCCTTTTCAGGAGTGTGTTCTTCTGAGGAGCCATCAAATTATAGAGAAATCTTGTTAATTGTGGGTCTGCTTCATGGGGTTCCCGCTAATCACATTTTTTCCTTTCATTATTATTGTTCTCCTCAACTTCTAAACTTCAGCTTGAAAATGAAATAATTTTGGAGGCAAGTCTGGTTGCAATCCCTGCTTTCCTGGCCTGGCTTGAGACCTCTCCCATCTCGGAAGCCTGAGGCTAGTGGGCCCTCAGCTAGGGGCCAGGGCCTTAGCTATCTCCTTCAGCACAGAGCCTCTCACAAAGGCTGGCCACAGACGGTCCATGTGCCTGTAGTCTCCAGGGGACCAGGGTGACCCAGCTGCCATTGCTGCACTCAGAATGGGTCCCAATGGGGCTGCCACTTCACGCCTGGCAGCTGTGTCTTCTCAGGTGGAGAGGTAAGACTCGGGCTCCTCAGTGGAAGGCGGGCATTGGAGCTCTGGCAAAGACCCTTGCCCACCATGGTCCAAGCCTCTGGCTCATTAAGAACTTAGTGTGGGGACCTAAAGGAGAAGCCCATCGGTATGGGGACCTGTCAAAAGGAGGGTCTAGGAGCTGGGGAGACATGATTTTTCAGAGAGAGGGAGTCTATAGAATAACTCTACCTGGAAAATGGGACATCCCCAAGAGACAGGAGTTGGCCCACATAGCAACGCAGACCTGTGCTGGAAGGCCTTGGTCCTGCCCTCCCCACACCTCCCACCAAAATGCCAAGAAAGTCTGTTCACAGAGATGCTGGTTTCTTCATCTTCCCCAGACGTCGCTGGGAGATACTGCTTCTCTCCTGGCTAGCCCACCTTTATAGAAGGGGACAAGGAGTGACTAGCCAAGACCATGTGACCCATTACATGGATGGAAGAAGCCCATTGTCCCCATTGTCCTTCAGAGGCCAAAGCTATGGCTGAAGATTACAAAAACAAGCAGAGCTCTCTAGATGCTGGAGGCTTCCAAGGTGCCATATTGGAGCCTCCAAAGAGGCAGTTAGGACTCCAAGGTAAAGGGGAAGATGTGCAGATTGAGATCTTCCTCAATAAGTCTCCTTGCCCCCTCCCGCACCACCTCCCACCTCCCTCCAAACCCATCCCCCTCCCCCCATCCTCCCACCAGAGCCCTTTACCCTGCTGTGGCTGTTGCCACACCTAGGGAGGAGGGTGACAGGAAGGCCAAGATTCCTGCTGACCTATGCAATGCCACCCAGCATCAGACAACCCCTGGGCAGCCCCAGGAAAACCCCAGGCCCCGCTCTGGAGGTCGGTCACCCAGCATGTGCAGGGAGGGGTCCAGCCCATCCTTCCAGAGCAGCTCCTGCCACCTGAAGGAAGGCTCGGCGAGAGGGGCCTTTCGCCAGGATGACATCTTGGAGTGTCGCTGCCTGTCGTCCTCAGATCTGCCTCCAGGAAGGGTGACCTGCCTGGGCCACAGAGTGTCCCCTGCAGAGGGGTCGTGGGCAGGGGCCACTGCAGGCTTTCAGAGGGCCCGCGCCCTGCAGCCACTCTACTGCAGGTGTACCCTGCGGGTGTCCTGCTAACCCACCAGAGAACACGCTATCACCAGTCTCGGGTGTGCCCTCTGGGTCCACTGGTGTGGAGAAGGCAGGCCTGGGACCAAGGTCTGCATGGTTAGTAGGACCAAAAGCTTAGTCTGCACGTGTCTCCTGGGGGGGCGGGGGTTGTCCTGGTGCTTGGCACAGAGCTGGGCTTCGAAACGGGCAAAGGATCTGGCAGGTTTAGCGGACGCCCTCTGGCCAGCTGGAAGCTCCTCCTCTCCAACTGTCCCCACAGTGTGAGGCCCCATTGGGTCTCCTCGGAGGTGACACCCCACCCTCCCCCTCTTTTCTTCATGTCCTCTTGTGGGAGGGAGGACCCCTCCCCACCCTGCACACTGGAGGACACGCTCTGAAGTCCGAGTGGGACGCTGGGCTGGGAGTTCCAGCTTTTCCACTCTTCCAAGCCTCAGCTGGTGGACCTGCAGAGTGGGGGTGCTCTGGCTGCCCCTCCACCCCCACCCAGCAGGTAGAGCAAGTGCACGGAGGAAACACGGAGTCCAGCACCCGCTGGTCCACATGCTCTTCGTAGTTCAGGCCCCAGTAGAGCAAAGAGCCTGAGGTGAGGTCCCATGCACCTATGGGTGAAGGGACCTGCCCTCCCAGGAAGCAGAGAACCCTGGCACAGTGGCCGGCACAGATGAGGTGCCCATAGATGGGTTCTCCCGGGTACCCTGTGCAGGAGGGGTGTCTTGTAATCTCCAACTTAAAGGTGGGGAAGGTGGGGCTTGGAGGAGTGAGCTACCGCCTCCTGTGAGTGGCCGAGGTTGGTTCAAGGTGTGAAAGTACCTGGGCCTGAGTAACTCATCCTGCTGTTGTCTGGGGGCAAGAGAGGTGGGGTTTGCCTCTCACAGGGCTCCAGAGCTGGAAGTGGCAGGTTCCACTGAGGCATGGGGCCCCCTCCCACTCATCCCATGTCCCCATGTTGCCATGTCGCCCAGCCTCCAGCAGAAGAACTGCCATAAGCAAATGGTGTTGACTAGACCCAGTTTCCTGGTAGTGTTCCTGCCACAGGGTTCACCTCCCACAGGGTTCCCCTCCCACAGGAGAAATGTCCCCAAGAGTGTTCTGTAATCTGAAGGTATTCCAATTGTACCCATGGAGGAAGCTCCCAGCTGTGGGCCACAGCCATGTGCAACTGACTAGCCAGGGGGGTGAGGCCGGGTCATCTTCTCGGGGATCTGGATTGGTTTCCAGGCATTGTATAGCATTATGGTTTCCACTTGGGCAATTAAAGGCATGATCATGGGAATGCGTGACCATGGGGACAAGATGTCAGAAGTCTTTTTCCCATGGCTCCCACAATGGCCACTCCTAAGGCTGGGACCATGGGAGGTTCGCTTCTCGGTGTGTTCATCCATGAGAGAGAAGGGACAGGGGAGCTCAGAGGAGGACATCCGAAGTCTGTCCGGGGTACAATGGTCAGGAGGAGCTAGAGGCCCTCGCACCACCCTACAGAGCAAAAGGGAGGCCCCAGCTGGCAGAACCTGAAGGGGCACATTTCCCCCTTCAAAAGGGAAGGTGGGGTGGACACAGCAGGTAGGTTTCATGAGATCGGATCTAGGAGGGCTGTGCTCTAGAACTTCTCAGAGAAAACCCCTCACAGATCACAGGTGATAGCCCTTAATGGCCAGGTGGGGCATGGAGGCAAATTCCACTTCTGGGAGGGAAGGGCCTGGCCAGCACTGAGCCCACGGAGGAGCCCGGGCAGCTCGCAGGGGCCCTGGCCACACGCATCTCTGTGCTTTCTATTTACAGCTGGGCTACCCCACGGGTGTCTAGGGAAGGTGCTGATGTCAGCCCACACGGAAGAGGTCCCCGGGAGAGGTCAGAAATCTGAAGCCTGCTTGGGCTTCGGCAGTGAGACCCAGCATCCGTGGACGCCTCTTGCAGCTGTAGTTAGTTCCCCTAACAGAGGAAAACAACATTTAATATGACTTATTTATTCACAACGAAAGCAGTAACCACAGAGGTCCCCAGGGAGACAGACATCCAAAGCATAAATCATAGCTACACAACATCAACTGTTTTCTTGCCAACAGTCCCTCAACCTGAGGGAACAAGCAGACAAAAGCAGATCGTAGGGCATTCTACAAGACTGTGGGCCTGGGCTCTTCAAAAATATCAATATCAAGAGAGACACAACTGCTGAGGGAGATGCCCTCAATTGGGGGGTTCTGGGACAACAAGACAAGCAAGTATAGGGTGTCATCTTGGGTGGCGTCGAGTTTCACAAAAAGCTCTGCAGGATATTTTTGGGACAGTTGGGAGATTTTTGCATACAGATTTTACTAGGTAATACTGTAAGATACTAAATCTCTCGGGTGTGACAATGGCACTACTATATAGGAGAATGAGCTTGTTCATGGGAGATATACAATGTTTTCTTTGGCTGAATCACCTCACTGTTACAGACATCATGACATTCTGTCCTCCAAACGTCTCTGAGTGTAAGAGTTGAGGGGAAGGTGGCAAAGGGCAAGAGGTATCGGGAAGCTCATTATGTTCTTTCAACTTTTCTGTAACTCTGGGATTTTCAAAACAACCTTGGCTGGGAAATCAGTTCTACTTTCACTGTCCTGAGGCAGCAGCCTCTATCATGTTGTGGTCAAGACAGAATACCACGGGATGGATTCATGCCCAGCTCTCTGGGAAGCCCAGAACACGCTGGGCCCCAGTGCACGTGACCACCACTGCTGTCTGCCATTGCTGTGTCCCTTCATCTTCCCAGCTCTGCCTCCTGCCAAAGGAAAGGATCATTTGGCTTGCTTTCTGGTGGCTCAACCTTCAATGTGCCCAGAGATCAGATTATCCAGACCAAATGCCTTTGTGGGTCAAGTCCGTTCTGCGCCAAGTGCTGTCCCACTGTTGAAGGAGGAAGCTTCAGGGACTCGGAGTGAAATGACTTCCAAGAGCCCACTGAGGCAAGACACGGAAATGGGCCCTGTCCTGCCCCTCTTCCCTCCCCTAGGATGCTCCCAGGGTCTCACAGATACCATGATTCTAGAGGAAACACACTTTAGAAGTGAGTCCCAAGCTGCTTTCAAAACTAAGCCATGACTATGGGTTCAGCAGCCAGCCCACACCTGGGATCTGGCACAGATACTCTCAGTTGGGTCCCTGTGCATAAAGAACAGGGTGCCAGGTGACTCCAGCTCCACCTTTCTACAGGTGGTTTAATGCGACCACCTCAGGAGTCTCTTCCAAGTAGCAGTCTGCATCCATTTGCTTCCTCCCCTGGAAGTATGAGGGACGTGGAGGTAGGGGGAGAGAGGGAGGGTCCCAGGCTGCAAATGACCTGCTATGATCATACTTTCTGGGCAGAGGCTGCCTTGCTTTCAAGATGGAGCAGAAAGAGCAGATCTGGTCCCAGCTATGGGGCTAAGAGGGAATCGCAGAACTCAGAGAGGTTGGTTCACTTCTATGTAAACAAGAGTCTAACAGACTGTTGGTCAGGACAGCACCATCCACCTGGGAGGGGTGCTGCGAGGACCCAAACGGATGCTCGCTAGAAAGCAGTGAGCCCAGGGCTCCAGGGTAATCAATCCAATGTCCACCTTCCTCCTGCCTTTGATGGAGTAAAGATGGATATCACTTAGTGGAAAAGAGTTCAAGTGAGTCAGAAATCTCAAGTATATACAAGGCATGTAGACGTGTGGGGACCGGAAGGCAAGTCGGCCTCGCCCCTGGTGAGAGGGGGCTCTCCATTCATGTGTCCTAACAGAAGCTGATGCTATCCAAACCCCCGGGGTGATTTCATCCCCCTTTCTGAATGGGCACGGTCAAGTGGAAGAAGGGAGTAACAATCACTTGGCTGAAAGAAGTTGCCAAGTACAAGGGAGGAAGAGGGGCCAGGCCAGAGAAGTCCAGCAGCAAGGGGTCTTTGGAGGGCTGTTCAGGACGGCAGCAACAAAAGCAGCCTGGACCACAGCAGAAAGAGTACCGAGACCTCAGCTCTAGCCATGACCTCCGGCGGCTGTGGGCCTGTGTGGCCCAGCTCTCATCTGAAGGAGGTCAGCAGGGAGATGCACACTGAGCTTCTGCCCACGCTGGCCATGTGGGGCTCTCAGCCGAGAAGGCCCACTCCCATCCTATCAAGAGAGAAGAGCTCTGGAGATCTCAATGTCCCCCACCCTTTCCCCAGGAGCACATATAGAGTGCACCATGACAGGGAAGAAATGGGCCATCTGCAGGGGAGCAGGCCATGCTCGCCTGCATCCCCTGGCCACTCTGGATGTCTAACTGTGAAGAGGGGACCCAGTGCTCCTCCCTCGAGGCTAGCCTGGCAGCAGACTGCAGAAGACACGGGAGGGAAACAGAACCAAGACAGTATGGAGCTGCCCCAGACCCTTTGGTCGGTGGTCATGACTTGGAGAAAAAAGGCTTCGTCCTACAATCCTAATCCTCCAAAAAGGGAGTCGACTGTGAGAATAGTGTGTTCTACATCTCCTGTCACTCGAGGCATTCGAGCAAGATGGTCGCTGCATGACCACATTATGCAGATAGAAACCAGCTCTGAAGGGGGCGAGCTGACCTCCCTCTGACTCCACAGTGTGGGCCCCTGTGGAGACACAGGGCCGGGTGCCTCACTGGGGGGCTGGGTTAGGATCCCTTGGTGTGTGGAGTCAATGTTGTGGACTCTTCTGAGACTATGGCCTTGGTTCTGTCAAGGATCAACTGATATTGAGCAAATCTTTCACCCTCCCTGTGCCACATGAAGATAAGATGATCACACACGCCCCCATTCGAGGGCAAATCTTACAAAGGTTTTCAGAACTCCTACATGTGTCCCAGGCAGCGGCCAAGGC